>NC_138788.1:32801401-34001401 GCF_965178545.1 Coloeus monedula | reverse complement strand
ATCGATGGCCCATTATACCAGAACCAACAGGAAATAGAATTTATGGGGAAAAAATCAGTACTCCCAAGGACTGTTGTAAAGACATCTGAGAGAAGGTAGCCAAGGTGCAATATTTTGTCCAGACATGTTTCCCTGGCAAAACTATAACTTTTTTTAAGGCTATTCAGCAGCATGAAGGACTTTCTATTCCCAATGTTTGTTGGCACAGAGATGCACAAATTGCCAGCTGAATACTGCTGTACTAAATTCAGTAAGTGAGGGATCTGCCATGGGAATGATGCTTTGAGTGTCCAGAAGAGCAGCTCCATCCAGGGCTGGTCAGAGTGGGGGTGACACTACTGGAGAAATTGGGGTTGCATCTTCTTACATGGTCCCAGAGTTTCAAGGGTCATGTGCCAAATCCTGAGTGCCAAAAGCACTTGAGAACAATTTGCCACCACCACGAAAACTCCCGAGGAAATCCTGGCCTGCAGTGAGAATGCTGAAGCATTTTCTTTCATGAATACCCCCTGTTCTTACCAATTTTCTTGAGTGTATCTCACTTATTTTTCCATAAGTTTCTTTTTTAAAGGTATTTTCATTTTTCAGGTCACAGAATTGAGAAAAAACCCCAAACATTTTGGTTTCTGCTGGGACCTGTAAGTAATAAAAATTTGCCTATTTATTTTTTCAAATTGGTATTTCCTCTCTCCTTTAAAAGTTCCAAGACTTGTTCCCTGACAGCTGTTATAACAAATGGTGGGGCTTCTTCAGCTGATGTGATCCAAAACTTCAGTCATATCAGTGGAGAGGTAATATTTATTTAACAACTGGTCAATGAAATACAATCTGTTGATTTGTTCTTTAGAGTTACGTAGCCCTTTTATGGTATTTTTAACTAGAAATAGTATATTTATTTCTAATTATGTATGCAGCCTAGGTCTGTACAAGAAATTTTGTAGGTCCAGGTTTGCAGATTTTTAAATCAGGAGGCTGATGCCACATAAATGTTCAGTAATCACTTAATAGATGTAATCATGACAGGGTTCTGAAAGAGTCAATAAAAATGTTACTAACCAGATTAAAATGGTAAAAAAGGAAAAATGTTACTATTGTGAGTTAAAAGTAGTGGGTTTTTTTCCCCCCTTATTATTTGGCATTGCTTTGCTTGCCCCTCATTTGACTTTTTCCTTCATTGTTCACAAATACTCTGGATCCTCATCTGGCTTAATATTTGGGAAACAACAGTTATGTTCAGGATGGTTCCAACAAGCCTTAAAATCACCCCAGAATTTCATGCCTGGCCTCTCTTGCCATAGCCCTAAACATGAAGGATGTCCCTTAGATGCAGACTCGAGTCTTGTAACCTCTGTTTTTCTGCCTGTGTCAGCTGGCTCCTCAGCATGTGTGCTGAGCTCCCTTTATTCTTGCTGTTGCAATAAAAAAGGAGGAAAAATCTGCTGTGGTTTTCCTTAGACTTTGTTTCACTCATTGCAGGCAGATGAGGAGGAAAGAGGCAGCAGCTCCTCGCTTTTCCTGGCCTTGTTCGTTGTCTGTGTTGCTGGAGCCTCCAGCACCTCCTGCCCTCATCACAGTACCCACCACATCAGCAGTTTAAAAAACATACATCCTCAAAGACCCGTATTTTGTTGAGATTTCTTTGTAACCTGACTAGACAGCCACTGCCCCATTAATCAACCCCCTCTGTTTGACACACAGCAGATTTATGGCTCTGGGTTGATGAAACCAAAAGGCAATTAAACACAATCAATCAGCTGGGCTGAAGGTCCCAGATTCTGCTCGTGAAATCCTTTTCAAACGTCATTAGAGCCAGGGCTGCGAGAAGACTGGAGTGAAAACAAAGGAAAGATGGTTGTTTTTCCAGGTTTTTCAAGGGTGTTTTCAGCCTCTCAAAGATCCCCAAAGGTCTAAAAAGATGTTAAAAAATAAAGAGCCAAGGGGAAGAGAGGCTTGTAGGGGTTTGCTTTCAGTCCTGGAGTAGAAGTGGGGGGTAAAAGGAGCATCAGATGACAAAGTGGTAAGTCACTAAATCTGTGTGGTTTCTGCAGGCTCAGTGTCTGCTTTTGCTCTGAGAGGCACAGCAGACTTGAACAGCATGTTCCTTTTTGGGAGGAACATTCCCACTTCATTAATTAACAGAAAAGATACGGTACAAACATGACAGAGTTGCCTGCTGGATTTGTAAACCCTTTCTTGAACAGCTCTGGAGTTCTTGACTTCCACAGTGTTGCTGTGTACATCTTTAGTCCACCAGATGACTTCCAGGAAACTACCAACAACCAGAAGCAGCTTAATTTCACTTATTCATTTATGTATTTGCTATTTGTAGCAATCTTTTTTTCCTCCAAGCAGCTGTGATACAGAGGTAATGAAAATTAAAAAAAAAAGTAAATTTTTATTCTTCCATCCATTGTATGTCTTTTGAGGAGAAATGCTTGGTGTTCCTTGATCTTGCACATATTAACAACTGTCAATATTTTTGTTCTATCTCTTACCACTACAAACATATGTAAATTACCATGTGCTCTTCATTTAATGTGAAAAGAAAAAGACACTCAAGTATTGGTGCCTGTGCTCATATGCAGTTCACAAATTGGGTTGATTCTTACAAAAGAGATAAAGAATATATTCCTATACACACTTGGGAAGCTGCAATGTCCCAAAAGTGTCCTTACCTAGTGGAAAAAATCTTGGCAGCTTTCTGACAATGCAAAAAAAGGGACTCAACTTCCACAGCAATAAGCAAACAAAATTTAAAAAATAAATAAGTTTTTGTCTTTGTACTTGATCTGCTTGTTAGGTCACTTTATAAATGTTTTGGTGTTTCTGGCACCTAGTTCTGTGTTTGATAGTCAACAAAGGCCAATTCCCATATTTGTATATTTATTTTTCCCTACAAACTTATCTTTATCTGAACTACTTCTGCACTGAGTCTGCTACGGAGCCAGTATTCAATACTCACCATAAAAAACCAAACAAGGATCTGTCTCAGCAAAGTCTGTGGACATTTGATGCCATTAAAAGCAGGCCTTTTGCAAGGAGCTCCATGATTAAGTTTCTCATGGTTTCAGGGTAATGTGGTGGAGAAGTTGTCTCCATCTCTAAATCTGCATTTTATACCATTCTTTGAGAGGTGAGGAGTATTTGAAGGGTGCAATGCCTGACTGCGAGCACACTGCTTTGAAAAAGGCAGCCAGCAACCTTCTCCTGCTGGTGGAATGGCCACAGACATCTAGATCGTGATGTTTTCCCCATAATTGATAGAAAAGTGTTGGATTCTCTGGAAAACCTTGTGGTTGCCCTGTGATATGTTCACGTTGTGACAGGTGGTTTGCTGGTTGACATCCAGTTCTGGACTAGAGTCTTGGACCACAGAGTCCAGCAGCTGCTGCTCCTGGCGCTCCATGCCCAGGGCAGTTTGCTGTCTCCAGAAGGGCAGCTGGAAGGCTTTGGAGAAAATCATTGCAACTCCAAATCCAACTCCTTGACAGGATTGTTGCTTGTAAGATTTATCTTCTCTCTCTGAACACCTTCTCTGCTTCCTGTGTCAGAACCACCCACCAGAGCTTCTCTGCCTACAGCAGCAGCACCAGAAGAAGCAGCTGATGGAGGAGAGTGTGTTCGCCCTCATTTGCTTTTTTCCCCAAAAGGGAACCCCATCCTTGTTAAAGCTCCCCAAGACACGTGTGCCAGACCCACATCAGCACTACTGGCTTCAGCAGCAAGCAGCTCTCATCCTGGTTTTACTGGTTCCCACTTTGCCTCCTAAAAAATGTGTCTCACTTTTATTTTGGAACAAAAAAACCCCACTTCCAGGGTCTCTGCAAGATGATCTTCTAAAGACAGCTACTGCATTGACCATATAACCTGGACACTGCATGCACTCAGCTGGATTTTGGGTTTGTTTTAAATTTTCCAATTGTTAATTTTATAATGTGTCCCTCAGGTCCCTTATTAATGGACAGCTCATGGAGGAGGTCTGGGTTACTGTTTACCACAGCCCTCAGTACTTTGGCATCCCTTGAGTCAAACTGAGCTCTCAGGCCTCTACTTGCCAAGTCAAATCCTTTTAGCATTTTTATAATCTCCAAACACACGTTTCTTCATCTCTCGGACTCCGTCTCTGCAGTTCAGTAAGCATTTGTTGTTTGAAATCAGATCATGATGAAATCGTTTAATAGTCAGTCTATGAAAATATTTTGTTTAAAAAACACTCAGAACTTAATTGGAATGAAAATACCAGCAGCTGGATTGTAGTTTGAAGTCAGAAGTCTGAGAGGCAGCTGGAACAGCAGGATTCAGAGAGACACTTCTAATTCTTCCCCTTCCTACAGGAACGTTCCAAGGCTGCTCTGTTTTGGCAGGCAATGAAAAGGACCCACTCGGGTTCAGCCTTCTCTGACCAATATCATCTGCTGCTGGTCCGTCACTTAGCTTTGCACATAGAGCACAAAAACATCCTGGGTTTCTTCTTTCCCTATGCTTTATGAAGGGTTCTGATGAGCTCCACGCACTGCCACAACATCCTTGTCATTACTGGTGTGTCTGAGCAATGACTTGCTCTAGTAGAGCAATTTAATTTCTTCTTGGATCCCCTAATGAGACTTACTGAAGAATATGTGGTAAAGAAAGATTTGGGGTGACTCGTTCATTGGATGAGGGCTGACTCCTTCAATTGTATTGAGTCTGGCTCTGGGATTCATGAACTTGCTGGACAGTTTTTGTTGTGTTTTGTTTATACTTGGTTGGAGGAGTTGTTAAGATTTAAATAGTTGGAGACTTTGGATATGCACAGTAGTGTTCCTGCTATGAGTTCATTGGCAAAATGCTGGAAGTTTTCAGACCAGATCTCTGTCCAATTTCCACTAGATAAAATTCCTTCCATCACAAGAGTTAATTGATAAGGGTGGAATTAAGTGCCTGGAGTAATTGCCTTCTTGGGGTAGAAGTAATCTCCACACACAGCCCAGCAGCTTCTTGTTTGTATCTGAAAAGACTGGCTCTTCAATTTGAATATTTTGTTTTAGATAAAGAGGAAAATGAATATATAAAAAATGTAGTTTTGACATTGAGGCTATAACAAATACATGCAAAATACCCTTAAATTAATGCAAACTTACTGGAGCTGCCTTTTGATAAATTATTCTCATTGGATGTCTACTTTCAAATTGCACATATGACCAGCAGGATATCTGGATGCCAAAAACCATTTTTTTTTAAGTTACAGATATAGTAATACAAACTTGGCACAGAATGCAGTGAGAATGTCAGCAACCTCAGAAGTCTAAAAGGAGCCAGTGGATGAAGCACCCTCCTCTGCCAGCAGCAATAAAGGAATTCCAGCGAGGACTTTTGGGGGTTTAAAGAGGCATCCAAAGTTATTTAGCCATGACTGCAATCATGACAATATTGACAGGCTTTTTGATATGTGGTTTTTTTGGTTGGGATTTTTTATAACCTGGCATGCAAACTGAGATCAGGGGACATTAATAACAAAGTGTCGTTGCCAAACTCGCTGGTTAAGGATATAAAGCAGACTTCTAACCTGAAGGTGTTGTCCTTATTTTATCTCCTACTGAACAATCTGTCTATCCTAAGGTAATCAAAACCATGAGGATGAGGAGGGGGAGCAAGCATGTTTTAATGCAGAGGGGAATTATTATCTCCTGTTAACTCTCAGTCACTCCTGATCATACTGTAAATTATTTGCTGGAGTATAAATTGTGCTCCATTTACATATTTTGCTTATTCTTTCTCAGCAGTATTATTTCAGTGACTACAGGCTTCATGAATTTAACACAAAACTGATTTTACATCAGCAGGACATAGCACAGGTCTGGGTTACCTGTCTGGAGCCACCTCCACGCTGGTGCAGACAGTGCTCAAGCCAAAGCTGTCCCAAGGAGGAAAAAGCAATTACAAACAAATCACTTCTAACCATTGGCAAGTAATTCTGGAGGGGTTTTTGTTTGTTTAACCCCCTTCCAAATTCTGCATTACAAAGATGCTGTCCTTTCTGGACAATACTGTCGACAGCAGGAGTGTGTCACTGGTTTGGCAATGAGAAATGGACACAGATTAAAAATGTGATGCAGACTAGACCTGGTGAATAGTTGCCAAAATATTCCATGAATGTTTGCTTGGGTTTTGAAGCGAATTCACTTTGGCTTTGTTCCTCCTTCCGTGAACCTCACACACCAAGAGCATTTCAGTCTTGCCATCCCTGACCACGTATAAAAGCAACCTTTAAAATCATTTGCGTCAGCAGAAGTTGAATTTTGTATTTGCCACTTTTGTATTGCAGATAGTTGCCCAACACTTCCAGAAGAAGGGAGAAAAAAGTGAGTGCAGCACTTCTGTCTGATCACAAAAGCCACCGCAGTGACAAGGAAAGGAATAATGCTGCCAGTTTTGCCTTGTAAGCATAGCAGGAGGATAATTTTGGGGGGAAAAAGAAAAAGCACAGAAAATGTATTTGTTCCTCCCTTTTGCTGAAGATTGCATTTCATCCCCAGGGTGGTCACACCAATCCTGAAACCAGTATGTGATGCCAAAGGAGAGGTAGATCTCAGGTGACAGTGTGGGAGTGGGAACTGGCACCTGGGGCTCTACAGCAGGATTTTTGTTGCCACTGGTGAAAGTTTCTGCTATTTTAGGTGATGTTTGTGTGCCTGGGTGCAAGCTGTGCTCAGGGTTTGTCCCCAGGTTGTCTCACACAGGGTAAATGTGAGTATTGGTGCAAGGGAATGGGGCACCTGGTAGCAGCGGCTGGAAAATATATCTGGGGAGACAAGGGTGGATCAGTGTCAGAGAAAATGGCTTCAGCACAGAGAGTATAGCAGCTCTGTGAACGATTGATGAAAGAAGGGCAGTAGAGAAATACAAGAAAAGTATTCCTGCTGTGGTTTTTCCTAAGAAGAGCATCCAAACGGGTTGTAATCTGTTCATGGAGTGTCTGCATTCAAGGAAGTTAAACCTGTCAAGTACTTTCTTGTCTCAAAATTCATTTGAGCCATCAAGTTGTTCATTCAACTCCTAAATTAACACAAAACCCGGCAGATAAACATGAGTTTCTAGAATAACTGACTGTCATAAGGCAGAAAGCTGAGTTTCCAACTGCAGCCTGGTAAATCTGTTTTCCTTTATCCTTCTGGAGAAGCCAGAATCCTGAATTGCTAGATTAAGTTTACCTTTCAGACAAGAATGATTTAAACCAAAATATTTTTTCACACATATCCCAGACCTCAGCACAAGCCCTCAATTGTGCTCTGCTGAAATTCATGTGAATGCCATCATTGTATTGATCAGTTGACTATCACTGCAGATGTTTGAGGGTTATGGATTCTTTCCTGAGATCATATTAAATCTTAAATTGGGTTTCTGAATTACCAAAGTAAATGAATAAAAGAGTATAAACGGATAACCAAGGAAGTTGCATCAGTTTACACAGCCTGAGGTTGTGAGCTGCACTTTATTTTGTGCCAGATCTGTGTTCCTACATCATTAAGTTGTTCTTGTGGTATCTGGTTGTGGCATTTGATTACAAAATTATTTTGTCATAAAAAAGAAGCTGTCTACTAATATAAATCTATGTTTGGTGTTCAGGATTTTCATGTGCTGCGAGGATATCAAGTAAAAAGCCAACCTTTTCTTCACGATTTTGAACACACTCCTGAGCATAATGGATTTAAAAATTCACTCTAACCTTTTGCTATTGGCACACAGCATGTGTCTGACCTCCTGACCTCCCAGCTGTATTCAGGGAATTGTATACTTCAATGATTTCTTTTTATACAGACCTGTGTTTGGTTAATTTTAAAAATAATTATTCTGAGTTGCTGTAGAAAGGAGAGTCAGAGACGCAGCATGTTCCAGCCTACAAGAGACAGCTACTAAAAGCACCATGTTTAAAATCCTTATTTTTACCAGGACTTAAGTGTTATTTATGACTGTCTCTCCTTATCACTGTGAGTATGGATAAATATGCCACTTTTAACTACAGTGCTGCTCTGCTGTTCTTTAAGAGTAATACCCCATGAAATAGAGCTTGAGAGGGTTTTTATACAGTGATATTGAGTCTCAAAAGCTATAAGGCTGAGAGGGTCAGGTGAATTATTCTGAAATACAAGGAGCTGTTTGATGCCTTAGTGAGGAGTCAGATCAACTGGCAGAGAGTTCCCTTTGCAATGAGTGGTGTGAACTCACCTAACACTGCAAGGGCTCTTTGAGAGTCCTGTTCTGCAGTCATAGGTCTGGAAAATGATTGCACCCACATTTTTGCTTTCAGTTTTATAACTTTTATGACTTCACCAATACAATTTCTAGCAGACCATTGCAAAATGTTGTACTGGTGCAAGTGGTGGGCAGTGAGCAGTGATGTTGGAATGATCAGGCATGTGTGGAGGGTGTGAAAGTAGAAACCTTTAAAATTGGTTTTACACTTGGAAGGAGGCTGATGTTGTTGCATCCTGATTGCCAGACTCAACCTACAAATGAAAATGTAATCATTTCAGAACATTGAATAGAAAGATGCAGGTGTACATAGACAAACACAAATGTATTTCAAGTACTACTGGTGGACACCTGGAAACAGATACATTTGTTTTGGAATTTGATGTCATGAGAGGACTTCTAACAACATTGGAAACTTTAAACATTGGAAAGCAGAGCAATATTCTGAGCTTCACTGTTACCTCCATCTCGATGACGATTGCTTTGTGCTTAGCATTGCTTTAAATAAAGCAGGACAGATCTGTGTTCTCAATGTCAGCCTTCTCATTCCTTTCTGCTTTACAGAATGGAAGTTGCTGTTTCCATATTTCATCTCTCTTTCTCTCTCCTAAAAATGCAGATGGACCTTGGCCTCAGCCCCTAGGCAGCATCCAAGCAGGTCGTTGTTCCCAGGGGGATTCCTGCTCCATCCCACTCAGAGCAGTGCACTTGCTCTGCAGCATCTCGGTGAGTCCTCTGCCCACCTGACCTGCAAGGTGTCCTGTGTGATTTTCCAGTTATCAGGGTGTTCACAGGTTACTTCAGAGAGGAAAATAATCCAAGAAAAAAAACCCAACATCTTTATTCATTCTTCAACACTGCCATATGCTTGACGTGTCACTTCATACAGTACCGAGTAAAATGAGCCTGTACAAATGGTAGGGGTACAAAAATTAGCATTACATAGTCGATAAATCATGCAAGGAATTTGGTATCTGTGTACTTAATCTAAATTTGTTAACACTGGCAAGATAAAGGTCATTTGGACTCCATGCCGACTCTTGAAACTGGGACGCTGTTCAGAAATTTGAGGTTTCTCCATCCAGCTGTGTACATGTGCCTTGTTATCTAATACTTTAATTGCTAACAAAACACTGGGTAGTGGAGAATATACTGGTCTGTGTCAATATTTAAGCAGGACTTTACTTATGGCTGAAGTTTATTCACCTTGGAGAGAGAAAATTTTTTGCCTCACTTGAATAACTGGGCAAAGAAAAAGAAGGGTTTCAGCTTGCTCCTGTGGTTTGTACTTACTATAGGCAAAGAGAAAAATTTGTCAGCTGTTTTTGAAAGCTGCATTTTCAGGTCCTTTTATTTATTTTTTTTTCTTTTATTTTTTTTTCTTCTGGGATATTTCAAGAACTGTTGAGACCTCACAAGTGTTTGGGACCTTTCTCCTTCCCCCTTCCAAATGGTTGAGGCAAATTAGGCTCTCCAGCTTGTTGCTGATGAATATTTACCTAAATTCTTAAAATTCTTCCACAAAGGAGATTAGGAGCCGTAATTGTCTCTCCTCTCCTGTCCTTCTCATCACTCCTGGGAAAGCTGAGCCTGAGGATGAGGACTCCTGCAGGCTTCCAGGGAAGGGCACCTGAGAAGAGACAGTATAAGCTGCTGAGGTTTGGGTACAGCAAGCACCACCACTGTCCACCTGCACCCCATTCCCAGAGGCTTTTTCCCCAAGGCACTTTCCTTTAAGCTTCTAAAGCCTAAAAATTGCTGGTTTTCATGTCCAAAAGTCTGATTCTTGCTGTGGAGGAAGTTAAAATAAGGGATGCCACCATATTCACACAAAGCCATCGAACTTTTGGAATACTGATGAAGGAGGGGGTTATAAAGACGAATATTTTCTTAGGCAAACTGGAGTTGTCCACGAGGGAGAAGCAGCAATGTGGAGCTGTGACATCTGCCATGTGCAGAGGCTCAGTCTGGGTGATTTTTCCTGGAATCTGTCCTCATGGCTAAAGGATCTGTCTGTTTTTCATACCTCATGTTCACCAGCCCGTGGTAACATTAACAAACCAAGTCCTGAGGAAGTTCCATACTTTGATCACTCCTTTAGGCTTCCTAAAAGTCTCTCCTGGGCTGATCCTGCTTCAAACTTCTCCTTCCATACTGAGAGTTTAATCCTTTCACTGCTTTTCCCCATTCCTGTGCTTCACTGGGACTTGAAATAAATATGTAGCAAAATGACCCCCCTGTACCAAGGCACAGAGGATACATTGAGTCTGTTGTACCCCAAATGCAGCACAGCTTATGGCTGTTCTGTACATCACAGGACCCTAGAAAATAGGAATCGAGGTACCAGACTGCTGGTTTTAGTACAAATCTCATTATTAGTGCAAGACCTGGCTTATGGCCATGAAAGTGGTGGTTTTGTTGGGTGTGGGGGCCTTTTTTTTTGGGTTTTGGTTTCTTTTTCCTCTAAGCAGAGGAAATGTGTGAAGAGCACACACACCATAAGTTAAAGCTCTGTGCAGATAATTGGAGGGAGGTGGAAGAGGCAACGAGCTTTGAACAAAGAGGCTTTTCTGCACAGGAGATGTGCACATGGGCCATGCCTTCAAAAAACCTCTGCCAGCTCTGGCCAGGCTGCTTAGGGAACGGACTGGAACTGGTCCATGTGTCTCCTGCTGTAGATGGGGCTCTGATTGTCCCTCCAAGGAGAACTGGGAAGGCTCAGAGCAGGGATTCGGGAGTCAAGGCTGATGTTTGTGGTGCATGAAAATATAAAGAGTTGGAATGAGCTGCATTTAACAAGCTAACCAGCAGTTTTCAGCCTTGCTCCATGACAGTCAGCCCTGCACTGTCTCTCAAGGTGAGTTTTGGACATTTTTCTGAGCTGGTTTCAAGTGTGGCTTGTGTTTGCCAACCAGAATTTTTTCCACATCCTCTCTCTAATCCAGATTTTTCAGGAAACTCTAAGCAATTCTTATTAATGCAAGTCCAACTCCATAAAAATCCCAGAACACTGGATTTAAATATTTAACTGCTTTATAATAACTTCAATTCTCACTCATATATATATTTTTTCAGTAGGAGTACTTATTGGAAGGACACTATTTATTTTGCAAAGTCACTACTTTATGGCATGATGAGGATATAAATTGTGTTGAACTTAAAACTAGCATTATCTGCTCTGACAATAAAAATTAAATCTGCAGCTCAATATTGCTAAAGCTGAATATATAAAACCTCTTGTCTGTCCTTCTAATATTTAGCTAGGTGATAGAACAGCTAAAATCTCCGATATTTTTTATTAAAATTCTGGAGTTTGGATCTTTAGCATTTATGTTCACAAGACCTCTTTTCTAATGAAGCCCAAAGTTCTCATATGATCACTCTAAACATGGACACTTTAAGAAAAAATACCAAATAAATTTTTAGAATATGGGAGGTCATGCAAAAGGATGAAATTAGAATGAACCAAGTTATTTATGTCAAAGAAAGCTCAAAACCAAGCCATGTTTAAATGCTGAGTTTTACAGAGGTGTATTTTCTTTGGGATTTCCTGCTGAGAATGATAGATCCAGCATCTTTTATCACATCAGTGATTTTTGGCTTTCTAGGAGAACTGGAGGGTGGTGGCAAGAAAGAGATTGCCCATGATGAATGTTTGGACACAGACCAGGTTTTGCAGTTAGGAAAAAGTGGTTTCCTTCTAATCCCAGTACTTTCCTTCCTGCATTCTCTGTGGTACCTTGCTTCTCAAAGTCAGGTTTTGTGTCAGCCTAGAAGACCTTTGAAGCGTAGGTTATTAGAAATGTTGTTCCTTCTTACACAGTTAAATGCCTGTCATTTTAGATTTCCTATGCCATTAATTTTAAATATGCATTTTTGGGTCTTTTCCCCACTTTTTGGGTATTGGCAGGCTGTAAAGAGCCATGTATTGCACCATGCCAGTTGTTCTCAATCATTCTTATTACAATATTATCCCTGTAACATGGCCAAAGCAGAGTCTGTGTGGATTATCTGATGCTTAATTATCTGAATTACATGGACACAAAATGTAATATGAGCAATCATAAGGTGTGTAACCAAATTATTTGACTGCTTTTGTAGTCTCCCCTGCTCTGTTCTTCTTTTTCATGTTTTGCATTTTGGGAACTATCACTTAAAAAATAGAAAACATCAAAACAGGTGATTAATGTTTCTGTGCTGGATTGGATTATGATAACACATAATGTAAATACAAGAGTCCATTTGTGGGCTTCCAGCCTTTTCCACATTATATTTAAGCTCAGGGCAGCACAGTTGCTCTGGACCACATGACTGTTAATTTTTCATATCTTGACCCTGCTAATATATGTGATTTTTAAAAAAATCAATGGCCAATGGATGACTTTCATGACTTCTATGTCATTTCTTGTACCTGGCGTAACTCATGGATCCAGAGACCCCACAGCTCTGGGGGTATTGCTAGCTTGATGATGCTTCAGGGGAAGCATTTCTGTAGTAATTTAATTTTAGAAATCTCTACATCTGTCATTACTGGATTTGCTGTTGTCACTAGACAAATGCTGCATCATGTGCAGTGCTAATACTGACCTGGGGACAGCTTTGACAGAATTTCTCCAGAGGTTAAAGGCGGTGTATTCTTACCTAAACCAGCCAGGTCCTTCAGAGTGGCAATCCTAGCACTGTCCAAACTTTTGTATTGGGGAAAAAATAATGTGGTGAACCCTTACCCTTTCTGTTAGGGCTGGTATTCACTAAAATACTTACAAATACCCTTAGACCCAAACTATCCTGAATTTTTGTGCTGTCTTAGCAAGCAGTTATTCAGCTGATGGCAAATTATTCTACAATTTCATGGTAAAGTTCAGTTCTGAGAACTTCTCGATGGTAGTTTCTTCTCCCTTTAAAAAAAACCCCCAAGATTTGAATGCAGCCTTCATAGTTCTTTTCTAAGCCAATGCTTTTAATCTCTGTGTGTTACAAGCTGCTCTTAGGTAGTACATTCCAGATAACAGAATTTAAAACAAATGGTTTCACTTGCAGGGACTATCACTTAAAGCTAAAATCATTCCAAACTCTGTGCTGCTTTGAGACTTTAATCAGCCACCTTTTGCAGTTAATTGCTATTTTGGCAGGCTGGAGAAAGGAAATGGAGATTTTTAACAATTTCGTATCAACACAAACCAAAAGGAATTTGATGAGACAAATAAAAGGACCTTTTCCTAACTCAAAGATGCTCTGCTTGCCAAGTGCCAGAAGCTTTTTGCAAACGTCAGAAGTGGGAGAGGAATATTTTGAGAAAAGCTTGCTAGACTCCTTTATAAGGAAACATTTTATGCAACACAGGTAAGTTCCATTTGGAGCATGCCCTGCCTAACCCATCTCACCCAGGATGTTCCACCCCAGTGAACCAGGTTCTTGGGAGGCTTTGTGGAGCTCTGATATGCACCGAAAAGTAACAAAAGTGGGTAAATTTACCTCTCTGTCCATATCCTGGGTGGTATTTCCTACAGTAGATGTGCACCACAGCATTTCTGACCTTCCCCTCATTGACCAACACCACAAACTCAGCATTATCAGCAAGGACTGTCCTCTCCTGATTCACCCAGGAAAAAGCAATGGTGGAGCTGCTTGTCATTAATATCCACTTCACTTTAAACTTACTGAAGCACTGGAAACCTCAGAAGCTGCTATTCCAGTTGCTCATAATGTGCTCTTTGTTTTGTGTTTGGCTTATCTTTGAGCACAATGCACTCTGAAGGAAGTACACCCACTCCCTGATGTTTTCCTTGGGAGCCAGAAATGTGTGTGCAGCGTTTTTGGGGCAGTGGTGAGTAAAAGTGGAGTGTGTGTTATGAAAGGTGCGGGGGATGGTGGTGGTGGTGGGATGCAGGAAATTGTGCTCAGCTTTAAAGTCTGCAGATCCAGGCTAAAAGCAGAGTTCTGACACTTTCTGGTTTAAAATTGTGCAGCCCGAGTCAAAAAGCTCAACCAGCAAATGCAGAGCCATTGCAGCTTGATGGATGGCTGTCCAGGGCTGGTACACCTTGTGCTGTGAGCACACCCAGCCTTTGGAAAGTTCAGCAGCTAAACTGAAACTAACCATTATTCAAATATTCAAATACTTCTGGAATGAGAGAATCTTGTTTACTTTAACAGTTTCTCTTCCTAACAGGCAGGCAGTGCTTTCCCAGCCTGCAACGTTTCTTCTCTCCTTAGAATTTCCAAAAGTTACAGAGTCCCTGGATCCCTACACAACTAATTCTGATCTCTTTGCAAATTATTTGATTTTTTTTTTTTTTAGTAATAAGTCTATTTGAGAAATCCTAGATTTTGTTTTAGCTCATGATAAATATATTAATGTGGAAAGTTTAACTTTACACATGGCTGGCTTGGGAGGCTGCCTGGATAGCCCAGACCTCGTGTGTGTATATATTATTTATATTTATCTTTATCTTTATTTACATTCATTAGTTATATGTATATGTATATGTAGTTTTAGTTTTAGTTTTAGTTTTATTTTCATTCATTATTTCTATTTCTATTTCTATTTATATTTATATATTTATATGGTTTATAGGGAGGACATAAAAGCACAATAGAGTGTTTAAGGATTCTGAACTTAATCCATAATGTTGCCCACTCCTGTTTATGGACAATGGTATTGCAGCTAAAATCCTGATCTGGATGTGGATCTAATCTCACATATGAGTCCATGTCCCCTCTACTGGCTCATGTGGGAGAGAAGGGCAGCCCACTGCTCTGTTGCTTACTAGAGATGTTCTTTATTCCAGATAGTGAATTTTGATCTGAACATCTCCCTGCTCTCCAAAGCCCTGTGGGATTCTCTGCCCCTGAACTCTGAGCCTCTACTGGGTTTTGCCAAATGACTTTTCATTTTCTGCTGCATTCTGAATATAGTTCCAAGGCATCAAAGACAAGATGATAAAAAAATGAATGAATTAAAAAATGAAATCATGTGTCCCCCTGCTGCTTCTTTGTTAAAAAACGAAGACAAAACCATGTACAGCCACCAGATACAGACCTCATTTTACAGTTCCTTTGAATTTCACAAGGACTCAATCTTAAATGTTGAAATTCAAAAGTCATTTGGGATTTGGTTCAGAGTGACAGGTAAATATTATTGGAAACCTATTTGCAAGGTACTGAAAACTCAGTTTAAAAGCTGATCTTGTAAAAGCTCTGATTTTACAGGAAAAATTAAGGAGTTTTTCTCTGAATAAGATTCAAACCTTGCTTTAGATTTAAATTGCAGCTCTGAGTTTTTAATACACAATGCAGTTTGTGAACTGTTGCTGACATCTTGCTCTATCTTGAGCAAAGCAATTTAGAGACCAGGCTGTTTTCCTATTAAATAAATAAACATTGCTGTTTCATTGATGGTTCTTAACAAAAGGGGTCAGCCCCATTGTTTCTGAAGCAGCAGTACATGAATCTGAAACATAAATTATTAGTATCAACAGAAAAACTCATGATGTAGTCAAGCATTTGTCACAATGAATGAAAAAATAAACAAGTTATTCCCCCAAGACCTCCATGCTATTTAGAGATGAATGAAAACTTCATTGAATAAAATAATCAGCTTGAATATTGTTTTTGATTGTTCTGTGATTATTTGAGAGATTATATCTTACTGAAAGATCTACACATCAAATTAACTTTTAAAAATGCTCTAAATTAGAGGTTAAGCATTAAATCAGGTTTCTTCAATCCCACTTTTATACCATTTTAATGTTTATAATTTTTTCTAACTAAAAAATCTTAGTGAAATAAAAAAGTTGGACTTCCTTGTATTTCTAGTATCTCATACTGCTTCATCCTTTCTGGAGAGAGAAAGGAATAACAGAAGAGAGAGGAAAAAACCCGAAACCGGAAAATGGAAAATCGAGATTTTTCCGTTTTTACAACAGAAGATGAAATATTTTGTACTGAATCTGAAGCATTTTATTCAGTGAAACACCTGTTCCTATAAAAGTGGTGGCTACATTTCCTCTGATGTTGTCTTCTGTTTAAATTAATACAAACCCAATTACTTTTCATATGTCAATTTTGACAGACTAAATGAAGACTCTTGTAGTATTTGCAGAATTAAATCTCAGACCAGTGAAGGCAATGCACTTGGAGCAGCATCTCCTCTGCAGCACCTCAGTGCATCAAGGCTTGCTCTGGGCCTTCATTTTTCAGGCTGTTTCACGAGCACAAACGAGCTGGCCTGAAGTTTATAAACAGCTTTAAGTACCAGCTCTGTGCTCTGCTAGAGCAGCATCCATCACAGCTACGTCAGGGATGCAGCAGGGAGCTTTGTCTTATCTCCTCTCTCTCTCCAGTCGTGTGCTCTCATACCTAGACAGTTGGCTCATTAAAACAAGTGTGCTATTGGTGAGCACAAAAAAAAAAAAAAAAAAAAGAAAGAAAATAAAAAGGGAGACGCTGTTTTTAAGACTTGGATTTATAGTTCCATGTTGTAATCAGACATCATAGATTCTTTCACAAGAACTATAAAACAAGTTTTCTCATGAGAAGCAAGAAGGAAAAAAAAAAAGAGAAAAAGGCGGGTGTGCTGTCCCCCATTAAACAATTGTGAGGTTTCAGTTTGGTGTGAGCTTGAGGGGAAAAAGGGGACGTGGCAGTAAATCATCTGTGCAGCTCTCAGCCATAAAGTTTCTTGAGCAGTCAAAACTGCCAGGGCTTGTTTGGATGACTTATTCCTAGGCAGGGGGGGATGGAAGAAAGTTTATAATACAGCTGCAAACTTTAGCTGTCTCTGGTGTCACTGTTGTTTACGTTACGTGATAATGTGCTACAGAAACCTCCTTCTATTTCAAAGGCGACATTTTCCTCCCTGACCTTGTTTTGGGATTGTTTTGCCCAGCCAACAGAGCAGGAATCTGGAATCACCTCGGCACTGCTGTGCCTGGGTCGGGTTTTTGCTGCGAATGGGGGTGTGATGAGGGGGATGCAGGTCAGGATGGGCTGGAGCTGAGGAGGGACCAGTGGGTCTGACTGGGGTTTGGATCAGGTCTTGAGTGCTTTGGTCCCTTATCCAAATTGGTGACGGATTGAGTGGTTGGTCTGTGTTGAGGCTGGAAGGAAGATGAGTGCCTGCTGGCTTGGGTGGCTGGTACCCTTGGATAATTCACCTGCTGCTGGGAACAGGCTGCCAGAACTCTGTGTTAAGTCACCAGATCCTCTCCATTAGGCTCAGGCTAAAATTATCATTGCCCATGTTGATGAATGACATCTAAAATCCTAGCATCATGGAGTGTTTTGGGTTGGAAGGGACCATCTTGTTGATCATCTTGTTGATCATCTTCTTGATCATCTTATTGCAACCCCCAGCCATGGGCTGGGAGACACCTTCTGCTATCCCAGGCTGCTCCAAGTCCTGTCCAACCTGTCCTTGGACACTGCCAGGGATGGGGCAGCCACAGCTCCTCTGGGCACCCTGTGCCAGGACCTCCCCACCCTCACAAGGAAGAGTTCTTTCCCAATATCCCATCTAACCCTGCCCTCTGGCAGCTTAAAGCCGTCCCACCTTGTCCTATCACTACAAACCCTTGTCAAAAGTCCCTCTCCAGCTTAAAGAACTTCATCACTGCACTCGTATTTCAAATTTTAGTCACGACAAACTGTGTACAGTAGTTGGCAAGACCATTTTCAGCAGGAAGCAGTGCTTCTGTTTGACAGCACAGGGATTTATCAGATTTATCTGATTTATCTGATAGGAGCACGTGCCTGGTGCCTGCCTGGGTCCCAGCAGTGTGCGGGCAGGGGTGCAGTTGACAGACAGTCCCTGCCTGGGTGAGTGGTGCCAATGCTGAAGCACTGAGAGAAAACCACTCCTGCAGAGCAGCAGAACTCACCCAGAGGGATGTTCCATAGTGCAGCAAGTCAGATGGAAAGTTAGGGGAGGATAAAGATATTTTAAATATGTGTTTTAGACAAGCAACTTGAAAATTTGTGAGAATAATTCCAGAACTGGCTCCTAAACTGTGTTTTTCTGGGGGAAATGGAGGAAACTAAGCCTGAGCAGGACTACATTCCTCTTTCTTCTCCTGAAACTCTCTCTGCTCACTTTTTCCTTGTGCACTGTCACGAGAAAGACATCCAGTATCCTGAGACCTCTGACTAACGCTTGAGATTAGTATCTTTTAAATTAAACAGAACTCAGCCTGACCTGTCTCTGTCTTAAATTTCTTAATAGTATGAAATGTACCCTTTAAACAACCTTAGACCCATGGTTCCCCCTTCTCCCCTTAATCTCAGGTATGATTAGTGCTTAATGGACCTTGAAAAGTACCTTTATTTACAATGGCCACAGGTTGCTCTTGCCTAGATATGATCTCCAATTTTCAGTTTTCTCTTGAAACAAAACCCAAAATAGTGGGGCACATACATGGTTATTATGTTCATATATGCTCCATTTTTTTCCCAGAATCACAGTCTTTGGTGAATGATTTGATACATATAACTTCTTCTAAACCAAAGACAATGGGCTGCTTTGTTCTGAGCAGCACTGATAACATGATATCTCTTACACAGATACACCAGGGTATCAGGTGCCAAGGGGTTCTTTCCAACGAGGAGGACATCTGAATCCAGGACATTTATTCTGCATCTGAGGAGGTGCAGTGAGAGCAAGAGATAGGGCTCTCCTACCCACTATGTTTTGCTGCACAAAAAAGCTCAGAATCCCTCAAAACGTCAGTCAAAACTGATTATCTGTCCTGTGTTATTTGCTGAAAAACAGGAATAAAAGTACCTAGTGGTTTAAGAAAATCAACCCAAGCAGGCAAAGGCCCAAACTGTGATTCCAGCATCATTTCTTGTGTTGAATAAAACCCTGTGGGTCTGAATTCAGATCAAAACTATGTCAGTTATGCCTGAGCCTCTCCTCATTGAGCACGTGTTTCCAAGGAGCAATCTCCAAATCCCACAACCTTTCCAAGACCTTCCTGACTCCACTCAGACTAGAAAATGAGAGAGGTGAAGCTCTCAGAGCTGGTAGGTGATCCTGAGGGATGAGATAAACAGTCATTACCTTTGCTAATGATGGTGAATCCCTGTGATGTGCTAATCACGAAGTAGCAGCGCCCACATCGAACGACCTAATTGAATTTCCTAGGAATAGATTACAGTGGGATTACTGGTTTTCTCCATAATGGCATCAGATCTAATACAACCACCCAAAGTTCAGATATATTTGCATTGCTAATGTGGCTTGGACTGATTTCTCTTCTATTAACAATAATGTTGCAGTAATGGCTGGAAATCCTGGTGGAGGCTGGGGCTGCACCACTCTCAGGAGTGGGAAAATACAGGAAAAGTTCATCAAGTCCAGTGAAAAAAGGTACCTGTATCAAATCTGGAGAGAGCAGTAACCACCTCCAGGGCCTCTGTCCTATCCCTCAACCAGAAGACAAGTCCATTTGTTATTATTTTGTATAATGCACAAGCTTTAACATACAATCCCTGCTCACTTGGATTATGTCATTTTCGGCTATGCTAATTTTCTAGTAATTAGTATTCCCAGGGCTGGGTACCATCTGTTTTCCACAGTCCCTATCACCTGAATATCTAAGGGCAGATTTAAAATATAAAAAAAGCTCCAATGGGACGTAAGTGCCTATAAAACATGGATTTTCATGCTCATCTTACTATCAGCACATTCAAGGTGCTTACTTTGATTCCCCTTCTCCCCCCAGCCTCTTTCCAAACACAGCCAGTGTGCTCTCCTTTTCTCCCTGGCCAAATCCTGAAAGGTGACTTAATGTGTGGAGACTCCCCCTCAACTGCTGTGTTTTAGGCTTCAGTACATGACTCAGTGGATAAATATTCAAAAACAGGGCGATTTCTCAGTGCTGTTTTGCTGAGCAAGTTAAGGAGGGTGACAAGGCCAGTGAAGTTTTGATTTCAGACAATCAGCATGGAATGCAGCTGAGCAAAATGAAAGTGGTGAAAAATCACTGGCTGCACAACACATCCAAATTTGCTTAAATATATTTCCAAATTAGAATAATTTGGATTCTCCATAACCGAAAGCTGTTTCAAGTCTTCTCTATTTTTAGATCATTACTGCTATTTCAGAATGTTCTAATATTACATGATTTAAGTCCTTGCAGCAACTACACCGGTAGGCAAAAACTGCATGGAAAAATGAGGCAATTTAAAATATGTCATTTGATAAAAACAAATGAAGAAAATTGAAAATATTCACCCACATGTAGTATCTTCTCAAAGGACAGCTAGAGAAGCAACCTGGTGAGATTAAAGGAATCTAAAAGTCAAATAATTAATGGCCAGTGGATTGAAAGGTGAAATAATGGTTAAGAAGTGAGAACTACAAACAGTAAGACAGTGAGAGAAACATGATGGAAGGCTGTGGAGGATAAGGTTCTTTCACTCTCTTCCAATCCTAGAGCCCCTTATACTTGATGGGATGCTCTCTTAGTCTCAATTTTCCTCATCTGAACACTGTCCTCATAAGGATAGCTGTCAGATTTTGGGTTTTTTTAAAACTCTTAGGTAAAACATTTAGAGAATAATTCTATAGATCTCTCTGATGTTTGGTGATATTTTAAATAATAGTAGCTCAGTATCTAAAACCTCAGGTCTGAAATCTCAGTGTCTTCACCAGTGGAAACCATGCTCTGAAGACACAGTTTCATGTCATAAATTTAGAGATAACCTTTAATAATCCATTGGCTGGGTGTTTCCATGTGTAAGTTTGTGTATAGCTATTTACATTCTAATTTATATGGTGAGGGAAAAGTTCCCTTTTTTTATTGCTGATTGCTGATATTTGAGGTATGTGAAGTATTTTTTTGCACTGCTGTTTTTAAAATAAGGCTGAAATAATTTACGCACAAACTACTGATAAGGCCAAGGATTTTATTTTCACTGCTCACTGAAAAATGCAAAAAATGTGAATCTAACTTTTAGGGCTACCCACATTATCTGGCAAGAGACTGAAAACACCACAACTCCTCTCCTTTCTTCCCCAAACACATATGAGAAACAGGCCAAGGATGCTGTGTTACAGAGAATTGGACAGATGGGTCCTTATCTGTGCTGTACAACCCAGACCCTGAGTCCCGCTGTGGCTTTGATAATTTTTCTTTCTATGATTCATAATAAATAAAGTTAAAACAATGAAATCTGCTTAAGTAGAGGTTAAATTTTGATATTACTGAACTATGCAAAAAGCCGCTCTGCGAGTAACTTGATTCGCCATATGGGATATAACTAAGGCAGAATGAATCCTAAAAGCCTTCAGAAGAATAGGGCAGGGGTTTTTAAAAGGGATTTTCCCCTGAACACACAATGCTCTTTGTCTGGAGATGAACTCTGAGCTGCAGGAGGTGTGTTTGAAATGCTCCACCTGAGCTGGTTTGCCCCTTTAAGAAGAAAACCCCGAGTTCCAAGGGAATCCAAGCCCTGGTGCAGAGTACAAAGGTTGGGAAAGCTTCACTGTCGTCATTTTTGTTTCTATGCCCAAAGACTGTACCCAATAAATCAGAGATTTTTGCGTGTTGCTCTCCTAATATTCTGGACTGAGACTCTTCAGCTCAGGTTGCAGACAGAAATGTTCATAATGGGGCTGGGCTGCTCAGACTCAAAATCATGGCTTGTATTTGGGATGGAATGATGGATCTTTAACCCACTGGACACAGCATTTTACTCACTAGTTGTTAACTACTGAGATTAGTGTGTATAATATGAGTTTCTTGATTTCTATATTTTGATTTCTTTACAGCTTTGTTACTCCCTGAGCCATCTCAGCGCCTTCAGCAGGTTTAGTCAGGAGGCAAAGCACTATTTTTTAAGGGTAAATGTTTCAAGGACTGAGCCAGTTCTTGTATAAGTAACTTGGGGGCCGTGACTTAAAACTGTCAGTTGTTTGATATTTATCATGGCAGGGACTGCAGTTACCACAGAAATAAATTCTCCCTTTCCACAAGTCTGTCAGTGATGAATAAACACAAATTACGAGCATCACACCTCACACAGTGCTTTATTTTTGCAAAACAGTTTTGGGGACAGAGCGGTTCTTTGCTGGAGTGGCAAATTTTTGGGCTTCTGCATTTTGTCTGGTGCTGGTTGCTTTCCCAAGTCATTCCTATAAAATAAGATGAGGTCTAATGTTGTCTAGGAGGTGCTGAACACCTGATGTGCAGTGCTCTGTGATTTTCTGGAGGTGGGTAACCCCTGACTTGCTGTTGTCTGTAGGTTGTCTGCTACACACCCTCCTGTTGGTCTGAACGACTTCCTCCAGGAGTTCATCTGCAGATTTGTGAATAATCCAGGGATGCTGTGCAAGTCCTTGCACCTTGCATGGCTGGGGTTGCAGCAGCAGCACCAGCACAGTGCCTGGCTGACAGATTGCTGCTCTGCTGATGCCAGCAGGTCACACCTATTTCCAACTCCCAATTTGCCCTACGAGAGATTATTGAGGCTGAAAGAAACATTTGCTCAATTTCTGCTTTTCTCAGATTCTTTTCTCTTTGAGGACAATTTCCTAAACAATCTTGCAGCTCTTAATGAGCAAAGCCTAGAGTGTTTATTGTAACCTGCTTTGAACTGCTGGCAGCTCCAGAGGAGGGAGGGCTTCGAACAGAGCCTGTCTTGTGCCAAAAAGTGAGCTCTGGGCAGAGCAGGGCCGAGGTACAGGAGCAGGGCAGCGTTAATAAAAACACTGCAAATGAAACGTTAGCGCGGGGTGGTGAAAGAGCTCAATTTTATTTTGTTTTCACACATTAGGTTTTGCTTAAAGCAGACAAGTACCAGGGAGAGCGTTCTGAAAAGAGGCTTTGTATAGGAGCTGGGGCTCTATCCATCAGATTTGTCATTTCAGGAATGCAGCCAGATGTATTGACTTACTAGCAATTGCATTGGTGCCATCTGGCCTGCTGGAGGCTGTATTAAAGATGGAAAAAACTGAACAGAAAGAAATGAAATTTGTTCATCACGCCATTACCCTAGATGCTTATTTAAAGAGGGAAAAAATGTAACTTCTTGGCAGGGGGTATGCTGTTTGAAAATAAAATAGGAGGTCTAAAGGACCACAAGTTTCAAAACCAGCACTGATGTTTATACGCAGAGTTGAAAGCTGGGCCTCACTGTTGTCATTTTGTGTAATTTTTTTTGATGGAAAAATGCTTTCAAATCCTACTGTTCCAAGCCATGGAGCAAAAACCACCCGGAGACCCCTGCCTGTTCCACTGCAGCCTTTATCCTCGCTCCCTCTCAGTCCTCTGCATACCAGTTCAGCTGTCTGAATCGCCTCCTCCTCCCAGGAACTCAGTTTGTAGGTGCTGTGCTTCCTATTGCTGTTCCAGGAACATCTGCATAACTTTGGTGTCCTTTCTTTTCAGACTTATCAACATCACCCTCTGAGCAGAACTGCTGGTCCTAGTACAGCAGTAGTAATAATACATTGCTTAATACTGAAACTCCTAAATGTACTTAATGTCATTAATAAATCAAATAAATCCATGTTCCAAGTGTTTCCTTGCATTTCATGTAGCAAAATCTTTTTCTTAGTATTTTTAGGATTGGGGTAAAAATTCATTGACACTATAAGAACTTTTTCAGTATAGAAAAGTATTTTATGGCTGTAGGGTAAGAAATGTTCACCAGCCTTATTGGGGTATAATTTTAAAGATGCCTTTATTCATATTTAATTCTACAATTAGTCTTCCTGAATCAGTGCCATCTTCTTGGGAAATTATTCCATTCATTTCACAGAACAAAACTGTGGGTCTGAACCTCCTCCCACCAGTGCTAATGGAATTTGGACTGACTCCTGTTAGAGCCCATGAAGCAATTCCTAGCCATTTTCCACCTTCAAGCTTTGTTGAAGGACAGAAGAAAGGTTTAATCACTAAAAAGTGATTATACATAGTTTTATATATAGTTTTCAGTACTCTCTCATAGACATACTAGTTCATATACTGTTGCAATGAAAGTTGTTTACAGCTACTGACAAAAATGATGAAACAAAGGACCAGAGGTTTTTTTAAAAAATAAATATTTTTCAGTTCTGCTCTGGTGTCTTCACTTCTTTTGTTTTTGCCATTTAAGATAGAATGCTCTCGAGGGCAGGGAAGTGGAACTCTGTAAAATGCTGAACTACTTGTGGGTGAAGTCAGTGTTTTAGCACTCCCAAACACATGTGTTAGAAGAATACATGATAGTTTTAGGATTTCTACAACCATGAAACCTCCACTATAGCACTGCCAGGGTCTTCACTGTGGGGTTTTTTTTCCAACAAGATGAGAAAAGCTGGCACCAATACTGGAAAAGTCAACAGTGACTAAATACCCTTAAAAGAAGATGTAATGTTCTTACTCATACCAAGTCATGGAGCTGTGTGAAAAAAGACCCAATTCAGCCCTCATTAAAGGTCAGGAAAAAGATTTCTGTTGTTGACAGTGAAATCTGGTTTGTTTCTGCCAAGAGAACAGGGGGCAGCATCACCTGGGCAGGAGCAGGAGTTGGTACCACGCTGTGCCCTCGTGTCCATAGCCATGGAGAGCCCCAAGCTCGTTCAAGGGTGCTCTAAGTGGGACTGGACTGAAAAATCCCCAGTGCCTGAACCAGCTCAGGAAAACTCCATCTGAGTTTGGGAGAGTGCCTAAGATGCCTGTGACAGCCCCTGTTTGTGTTTTGTGCTGCTAACAGCCCATCTCCCTGCATCAGGGTACAACAGCCCAGCCTTAGCCCATAAAGGAGATTTGCCCTGAGCAGCTGCTGCTTCTAAATGTCTGCTGAGAAGCATGGAGAGGGCTTGTTGCTACTTAGGTTTTAGTAATTTGCAATGTTCTGAAAATTATTTTAAACAAGGTTGAGGGTTTTTTCCCCCCACCTCTGAAAAATCAGTATCTCTGGTAGCAATGTCTGGATTATTCCCCTCACAGATTAATTAAAGGGCTTAATCTCTGTGCCTTTTATTTTGTAAATTCAGAATGTTGACATTATTATTGTTAGCAGTAATCTCATGATCCCAAGCAGGAAGGAGGGAGGGCTCAAGCATATGACACTTAGGACAAAGTGCTCCTCTGGCCAGGAACTGCACACTGAGCGGAACAGCGAGGGGACACAACATTCTCGGAGAAGGAAAACATTGCCATTTCTCTGCAGGGAGCCTTTGCCCATGCAGAGGTTGCCACCAGACATTGGCAGCCCTGCCAGGAACAGAAACACTCCCAAAAACTGTGGTTAAGTTTTGAGGGAAAGAGGGCAGAGCGTAAGACTGAAAGTTTAAAGAAAAAGTGAGAAGGGTGGCAGGAGGAGCTGTCAGATTTACATTGCAGAAAAGGTTGCAAAGACTAGAAGTAAGAAGAATAAAAACATTAACAAGCAATGCTAAATAAATACAGGCAAGTAAATATATTGCTGAGAACAGTGTAAAGTCTTCCACCATTTTTATAATTTATTTAACTTATTTTATATGTTATACTCCTGCACAAATGGAAACGCTTTCTCTGTGTTTTTAGCAGTATAGCATCAGTAAGATATACTAAGAGTTGTAAAAGGGGTAAGGGAAGGCAGGAATACTTTTATTCCTTACTGTCTAGAGCGGTTTATTGTTTGATTTCTTTTTTAGTGCACTTTTGACACCCAGTAACAGAGAGTGAGAGTTGCTGGTGCTCAGAAGGCACAGATTCCATCTTATCTGGTGAGTTAGGTGAGACTTTAACATTGGCTTGAAAAAGTTCATTGTAGACCAGAAAATTTAAGAGAAGACCATGTGGAAAAATCCTTTTAAAAAGATCTAGAAAACATGGAGCAGCACATGTCCATATGTAAGTATTTAAACCAAACACAGGGTTTTAGTAGCTTTGGACCACTCTGAAATCAGTGGATATTTTCTCCATGTATATGAGACCAGTATTTTGTCAGTCTGCTTTTCATTAACGTAAACAGCCTGGTGGTAGTGACATAGGTAGTGACAAAAGGTGTATTTATGATAAATAATGGACTGACAAAGGGGAGAACTGTGCAAGGGACAACTTCCATGTGTACTTTTTGATGATGCATGACCTACCATTACTCCACAGGTTTTTATCATCTCTACATGAAAGAAACATGTTCTAACCAAGCTCACGTGGATTTGATAGCTCTATCTTTGTAGCCTGTTCTGCAGTACTCCCCAATGGGCTGATAATAATATGTAGCCAGACACCTTTAGGCCATTGTTGGGTCAAAATGGAAAAAATAGAGTCGTTTCCAAAACTTAAAACCCCTGTATAGGTGACAAGAAAAAAAAGCAAGTGTAAGTCCAGGCAAAATCCTAGAGGTGGCCAGCAGGTTTAGTGGAAATCTGAGGGGGATTGAATGCCTTGTTCAAAGAGGGTCTCCACACAGACTTGCTGACAACCTGCACTATTTCTGCTTTTCCTTTTGGGATTCTGCTCTTTCAGGGAGAATCCCACTGCCTGTGGAGGTGTGTCCAAGTGAGAAACTTTAAACTGTTGTATAGAGGAAGATAAAACAAAACTCAGCTGGTTTATTTTTGAAACTGCCCTGGAAATGAATCCCATGGGGTCAGTGAGGAGAAGGTCCTGGTGCCACTCTGCTCTGCGTGAAAATTGCACCATGACTTCAGCTCACAGAGACTTTGTTCCTTGGGGGAATGAAGATGCAGTCCTTTGACAATATGATTTTTTCAAGTCCAGATTTTAAAGATGCAACATTCACTTTGTGTATTAGGATTAAAATTAATAATTGACAGCCTAATGAGAAATCAATCCAATCTGTCACTTCTGCCAAAACCAGGCCCTGATAAGAGAAATGGCTGCTCTTGTCCTTCTCCTTGCTGAAGTTCAAGTTTCTGTGTTATTAAGTGGTTTATTGTGCTTAGGTGATATACTCAATTTCTTTTTTTAAATATGTTGTTGTTTCTTTTTTTTTTCCACTTCACTGACCACTCTGCTAAGTGCATTTAATGCTCACTGACAGTAGTACTTTGAATTTCAGGAAATCGAGTGACTCTTATTCTTATGCTGTTCTTTTTCCCCACTCCAGAATGCCTGTATTAAGCACAAAGATGACCTGGATTTTGCAATTAAAAGAAAAGTAATTTGATGATGCACACACAGAGCACTGGGGCACGTATGTGTGCACATAAACACCGGAGTATCACATGGAAGCTCTTAATGAAAACCTTATGATATGAATAATGCTCAGGTTACAAATTCTACAGCTTATCTAGTATGTGTGCTAAGTGATAATAACTCTGCAATTCAGTCAGGGTAGGAAAGCAATTTTAGTAAACATAATACTTGAAAGCAATTTCCAAATTATTCCCTGATTTCTAGTGCAGAGTAATCTCCAAAACAGTTGGGTTATTTTTCAGATCCCATTTCCAGTTTGTGTTGGGGGTTTTTAACCATTAGTGCCACTTTGCTTGCCACCTCAAACCCCTCAGTTTCAGCATGTGATACTTTAGAGGGTTGCACTGACAAGGTTCTTGTTTTCTGACCAAACCCTCAAGCAGAGTGTTCCTTACACTGGACACAGAAACATGACATGGAAAACAGGGACAGATCAATTATGGCGTGGATTCAAACACAGCACAAATCGGCTTCTCTGCACTGAAAGCCTTTAAGGATTTTCTGAATAACAAGAGAACTTCGGAACATGTAAATGGGCTGCTCTTGAGGTCAGTGCAAAACCTGGCCATTCCTGTTTGGCCTTTCCTCCTAAAATTTAGAGCTCCCTGGAAGATGGAGATATTGCTTCTTTCCTACTACTCATGCTACAGTTGTACTTCTACATTTTCCAATGGTTAATATGGAGTTGAGGAGAAGAATCCTGTCCCTGCATCACTTTATTTTCTCTATTCTCTGTGCACTTTCTGCCCATGGGCAGGGAATAATTGTCCTTAGCCCTTAAGTATGGTGGGCAGCGCTGCTCAGCTCTTCCCTCCTGCTCAAGTACCCACAGGGACAGTCCAGCCTTCCACCAGTGCAATTACAGTGTTGGGCATGAGCAGAACAGTATCAACAGCGTTCTAAAAGACACAGTTCTACTAGCCTGATATAAAGGCCTTACACTACAGAAATTCTTCTTTAACTGTGCCAGGAAAATAATTGAAAGCATATTTAGCTGTATGGATGTAGAAACCTACAGGAATTTCGTTGGTCTTGTGGTTAGCTAAGGAAAGATGTGGAGAGACATTTAAACCAAGAGTTTCTACAAGCCATATATTCATGTTCCTGAAATTTGAGAGAATACATTTGACAGCACACTCACTTTAAAAACTGGGTATGAGGTTCTTTAGGATTGTTCTTGTGTGCCTTTGTCTGCCTCAGTAATATTTTTGGAGAGAGAATTTTGGTCACTCTTTAGGGTTTGTTCAGGGAAAGCAGCTTAGACCTGTTCAGGGTTGAGGCATTTCTAACTTGACCACAATTGAATGCTTTTCAGGCAATCTTTCAGCTTAGCTGAGCTCTTTTTTCCCAAGCAGAATCTCTCTGAATATTACAGTTAAAGCAAACTTTCCATTCAGATCAAAGCGTATAGGCTGGCCCTGTGTTATCACCTGACAACATTATCGTTGGGAATATTAAGCTGTCAGCAGCAGATCTGAAGGAATCACTTTCCCAGTCTGCAGTGAATTATAGAGGATGGGAATCTATCACACATAAAAGTCTTTCCATTTTCTAAGACTGTATCTAATTCTAATAGTTTCAATCTGACCTCAGACTGGATTTTTCTCTTGTTTTAAATCATGATCAAGAGACCTTCTAAGAGCTTAGCTGCAAGATTTGTAACCATTCAGCACATTTGTGTGTGCATTTGTGTTGTTTTTAAGATGTATTTAAATGTGCATGTGCCAAGCCTGCGTGTGGAGCCAGTGGTGTCTTTTTGCTAAAAAACTCTTCCCTGCTCTGTTCTATTTCTTTCCCTTTCCTGTTGCATTCCTGATTAATATGTTGTTTGCGTGGCTTTGTGCTAACACACACATCATGTGGGACTGAGTGTGGGTCAGTGTCAAGTGGCACAGGATTAGGATGTGGGAGGTTGCTGGCATTAATGCTTAGCAAGTAGGATTAGGATAAAGCTGTAATTGAACAGTTCAACTAACCTGGGATTCATCAAGAGATTTGCAAAAGCACATTATAGTGGTCAATGAAAGGAGGTTTTAAACTATCGAGGCAGCGTGGTTTTGCGAAGCTCCAACTGCAGAGAGGCAGGGCTAAGCACTTCTCTCGTCTTGTGTGTACAAACGTGGGATTCTTTGCTGGTTTTGGCATCTCAGGCTGTGTTTGTGAAGGCTCAGAGATAGTGGGACAATGAGAAATGAAAAAGTGTTTTGTGTAAGGGAGTTCAAAAAATGACAAAGATACCACAGTGTTTAATGCAACCTCATTAGAGACACATAATCTGAATTTGAAGGGAGTTGGAAGTGATAAAAAAAAATATAAAAAATTTCAAAGGACCTTTAAAGAATGACTCCAGCAATTCATTATTTGCAGCCACAAAATTTCACGTATTTCTCTAATCCTGACTTTGGTTTTTTTTTGAACTAAGGAGGTAACATGGGCCATGGTAGCTCAAAAATGTACACACGGTACACAGACTTTGTGGTGGTCCTCTGGGCAGGGCTGATGTGTGATACTGCACTGTAGAGAGGGTCCTCTTAGCCTTGACAGGCCACCCCAAAACTGTATTGAGGGATGCTGTTGAAAAGCCCACAGTGCTGATAAATCCCTAAAAATTCCGCCCTGTTTTCACCTAAATCTGCATTCCAGCCACCGTGCCATTGGCACACGTTAGCACAGAGAGAGCAGTTCCATTGTGTAACTTGTCTTGGCTGTGCTCAAGTTTTAAATTTTTTTAAAAAATGGGAACAAAATAATAGCTTTTGATGACATCATAGCTGTGGCTGAGATTAACCCTGCTCCCCTGTGGGGTGTTGGTGGGGTTTTTGCTCCATCAGCTCCAGGGATGTGTATATTTGTGCTGTGCTGGCAGCAGGCCAGGTCCTATGATTGTTTTATTGGGTGTCCACTGTTATTAAGCCCCTCTGTGTTTTTTCCCCTTTCGCTTTTTACTTCTGAACTGCTTTTCTGTAACCAATTTGCATTACTTTATGTTAAATTTCACGTGCCATGTGTCAGCTGAATTACACATCAGATCTAAAGATTCGAAGTCCTTTGAATTCTTCTTGGTGGCTACGCTATATTTACTATTCACTCACTCGTGTGTGATCAAGGAATTTAACAAGTTTTCAACCGTTTTTCATGTCTGAGGACATCTATGCACAGTACAGATTAAAAAAAACCTGTAAAGCTCCAAAAAGGGAACATTTAGGGATAAATGGCAACACAATTTATACCCTGCTCTGTAACAATCCTCTTGTGTTCTGGCCTTTATGTGCATTCAGCAATTGCATTATTCTGCTGATTTATGAGGACAAAAAAGTCCATTCTTTATGTCTGCAAAATGCATAGCAGAGAGAAGTCTTGATGTTGTCTCAGGAGAGCCAGAGGGGCACTGAAATATACAGATCATTAATAAATTATCATCGTAATAATGTCAAGTTGCTACACACCAGTCTCCATGAAATCCAGAATGGGCTTGAGGTTGTAAAAATATGTATCTTTTCTTAAAGCCTTCAAATACTTTTACTGTGGTTTATATTATAATTTAGCCACGTTGATGCATTTCTATGGCTCAGTAAAAATAATATAATGATGTGGGCTGTATCCCAATCCCAGAAAGCTTGAATTTCTAAAGATTCAGCAATATCACCAGATCTGAATCTTTCCATCAGTTCTCTTCAGTTCCTCATGGGCCACCCATGAAGTCGCCCAAATTTTTGTCTGAGGTTTCTCTGAGCTGCTTTTTCTTGGGAGTGAAATAGATGTATTGAGTATGGTTCCCATCTTTATTTTTGACCTGTTTCTCTAAATCAGAGACAACAGAGAGAGCCGTGAATGACTTTCTGCTGCTCTTCCATCCGAGTAAAGATGGTGCAAGGAGGGTCAGAGTCAGGCTCTTAGTCACGATAAATTTCCTTGTGCTGGTGGCAGTATGCTCAGAATGCTTTGAAGTGCTGGTTTGTCAGAGTTCACAACAGTTCATTTCAGCTCCAAATAAAATATTATCTGACTTTGCTGGCTTTGCAGCACCAGGCGAGGTAACAGTGGAGCTGTTCTAAGTCATTTTACGAATCCAGTTTTCTTACACTGGTTTCTTTATTGGAATTCGTACAGAGCTTTCTTTAAACACAGCTTTGAGCTGAAGAAAAACAAAACAGTGTTTATACAAGACAATAGGGCAGACATCATTTACTGTATAGGGTTGATTTTGAGTTTATGCAGCTAAGACAAAGGGAAATGAACACCCCCATGTGGTATAGCCTCTGCAAGAGTGTAGCTTTGTTATTTTAAGGCTTGAAATACCATACCTTTTAAAGTTTGACTTATTGAGGAATATACTCTACAACATGTACTTTGTTCTGCAGAACACAAGCACAATAGTTTCCTTATGGCTTTTAATTTAGAATACTCTCAAAGCAAGACAACGTCCACCCTTTCTGATGCAGTTTCCAGCGTAGCATAAATGACATTTATCCCAGTTTAAAGAACTTCAAGAACTTTCAGCAGTTGATTTTCTAATACTTTTTTTTTAATAGGTCTAACAATGTCAGCACTAATGCTTAAAATAAGCCCAGTTGCTGAACAGAATCCCTTAAACATTCAATCGTCAATTCTGATGTCTCTATCTTCTTTCCTTCTCGTTGTCTGCTGTGTGAAATTCTGAATGAAATAGTCCCTTGGGGCTCTTCTGAAGCTTATGAAGCTGTGTGTGAGAAATGGTGAGGACAACGAGGAATTTCAGGACCTGTGCACAAGCAGGGATCCAACAGATTGCAGCTTTTCCACTTTTATCTTCCATTGCTTTTGGGTTAAGAAAGAGTGTTCTAAAATAATTGGAGAGAACAGAGAAAATTTTAAACTAAGCTGTTTATTAGTAAGGTAAAAAAGAAATTTTCCCCTAATACATTAGTGGCTGCAAAAAAAACAACTGACTCCAAAGTTTTATATATGAGAGCATCATGCAGCCCCACAAAACTGACCTCAGTACAACACTAATACAAAGCTACAGTAAATCCAAGGAAAGGTGAACAGCGTCTGCAAGATTAAGAATTTATTTTCCATATTTTTATGTCTTTTGTCCTGCAGGTCATTATAATATTATCTTGAATGTTTTTCTGTCAGAGGGTCAGGTATGTCTTTATGTGTGGCTCAGGAACCGACATCCAGGTCTGAGAGTGTTTGTTGGCCTTGTCTGAGTTCAGAACCAACTTCATAAATCATATTTGAACCAGCAATGCTGTACCTACCTATATAAGTAACAGATTTTCTGATGTGAAAACTCTCCGAATCTGAATAGGTAAGTGGAATGCTGGAGAGGTCAGCTAGTCCCAGAGCAGTCAGCTACTGCAGACCAGTCCTGACAGAGTTTTGCCTAATTTCTTACTAAAAAAAAATTGTGAGGAAAAAGGGCTGTTTTATTTTAAGGGTCTCACAGCATCTCTCAGTGGTTCAACTGCTAATAGGTAACTACAAGTGTTTGAACTGAAATACGTGCAGAGAGGGCACATTTTTCCATTAGTAATGTTGAGTTTTCTCAGAAAAAAATCAGGTTCTGCAAATCCATCTCACAAATCAGCTTCAGATGGACTATTTATTACTAAGAATTTGCAGACTTGAATATGTAGGAGAAATGGTTGCTTTCTAAAGAACAAGAGAGTAATGCCTCAATTGTTCTCCTAAGGGCTGAATGCTCAAATCTTACCTGCCTCAGCTGCCTCCCAAACCAGCTAGAGCAAGGCTATTTTTAGTGAGCTAGAGACCGAAAGTTTCATTTTGAGAACTTCAAAAAAAGTATAAATCAAGATAGTTCAGTGATAAAAAAAGCTTGGCTGGAGACTTCTATTGGCTTTTCATTATGAAATACAACATGAGTGGTTTGGTTGTTTTTTGGGTTTTTTTTATGAGCACAAACGTTACTTTTCACTGGCTGTCAGAAATGACCTGTTTCAGCTTCTTGTACAATTGACCATTGTGATAAGTCATGAGTTTGCTCTTTTTATCCACTAGAGTGAATAAACACTGGGATTTTGTTCATCTTTTAAATCCATTATATGGTATTTCCCAGGGGAGGTAAGCTTTGTATTTACTTGTGTGGTAACTCTTTGAAATATGACATTTCAAATCATTACCTTCTTCCCAAAGAAGCATTTCCAGCAAACCAAGAGTTTGGCTATATATGTACATTTCAAGGGCTAAAAAAATTCCTTAATGTGAAGACACACTGTAAGTTTAATTAAATACAGGGCTACTGCACGATTAGATCAGTAGTCTGTTTATATCAGCAATGCTTTCCAGAAAAAGTTTTGACAACCAGCTGCTGAAAATAGCTTCAGAAAACCCCCAATGAAAACCAGCAGTAAAAAAAATCCCCAAGACTAATTCACACAGAAGTAAAGAAGGAGTAGCTGAAGACCCTATCTCAGTTTAGGTTAATGCTGGCCTCTCTGTGGAATCATTTCTTTTGATGTTCTAAGGGAACTGTCTTGATGTTTTATACACTTGTTATTTTTTATCTCTTTAAAGCTACCACAGAGATTTGAGTGTGAAATACTTTTTCAATTTATCACAGAGGCTGGATGAGGACTGCACAAAAAAGAGATTTCAAAGAGACACCTTTACAGTACTTCCATGTATGATGAGTATTTCTTTAGCAAAGTCTTAAAAAAGTTGTACCAAGTCAAAAAGAAAAAGGAGGTGCCACAAAAAAGAAATACTTCATGAGAAACTACCAAGTTCAAGTACAGAGATGTTGTTCTGATGTTTATAAACATTATCAACATGCTACAAACTGACAGACAAATTCTTCTGCATTTTTGGTACCACCAGTGCCTGAGTCATTTATTTGCCATTGATTAAGTTAGTCCTAATTTTATGTTTTAATGCACTGGCATGAGAACTTAATCAGCCATTGCTTGAACAAACAACTGTGGTAACCATTGAGATAGGAGAAAAAATTCAACCTAGGCCAATGCATTTGTAGTTCAAATATTATCTGTATTTAACCTGTCTCTGCATGGGCTAGAATCTCATATTATTCTCTCAGGACTTTTATTCTTGTTTCCCTAAATAATTATCTGGACTACCTGGCTTTGTGCTTGGCCATCAAACTTGCTGAGTTAGGAACACTGAGGAAAGGTTAATGTGCTGTCCTGCTGTTGATTATGTCAGAATGGGTTAGGTCTGAGAAATATAAATATCCAGGATGCCAAAGCAAATATTTCTATTCCCTTGAACTCATTAGCAAAAGTTTATTTTAGATGTGATGGGATGCAAGCTATTACTTGGAATTGATGGATAGATTAGGATGGATGGAATTCATGCACGTGGCAGGTCAGTATCTACTGGAACTTAATATTTCCTTACTGAAAGCTCAAAAATGGCTTAATTTATGAATACATTCTTAGATACCAGTATTTTGTTTGATATTTCATCACTCATAGGTAGAATTTTTTTCTTTCAGTTCTTTCTGGGTTTCGATCCTGAACGGAAATAAGGTAAATCTATTAACTGGCTCATATTTCATGCTAAAAGGGGAATGACAGCCATAATTCAGCATGAACAGCACATGGGAGCATGAACACCATGTAGAACTTCACATAACTTATGGAGCCTAAAGTAAAAATGTGAGCAGCCCATCAGAATCCGAGGAAATATTTGGTGCATTTTTGTTTCTCTTAGTTAACAGTGAGCTGCCATTCAGCCTCAATTCAAGATGGTAGCTACAACTGGACTTCTCTGAACTGATTACAGTTCTAATTGCAATGTGAAGCATACTTATAGTAAATCTGACATACTTAAATTTTTATTAAAAACTATACTAGAAGAAAACCTCTTATCTCACTTCACTCCCATGCCACCCTCAATACATTCACTCTTGAGCTTCGTTTGCAGCTTGCAGGGGACAAGGTTTATTTGAGCTGGTTGTGTTTTGAGTTCCTTCTGCCTCCCACTGCAGAATGTACTCCACAAGTCCTTGTGTCACTCTGCCTGGCCATTCCTTCTGTTGCCGTGCCAGGGTTTATCACCACTCACTCCTGGACAGTGTTAATGGTGCAGTCACTTCCTCTCTGCCAAACAACCCTAACATTCACCAGACTTCCCTGCACGTTACGGAGCAAGTCAAGTATCATTACCTGAAATGGTAAAAAAAATTAAAAACAGAAAAATGTTAGTCTTGTTTATAGAAGGAATTTTGATAGATGCTGAACGCCCTTTTGAAAGAGAAATGCAAGGAAAAGTTGTCATTTTGGATATCTTAGCATAATTTCAACTGAGTGATGCTTCACAATACTCAGGTTTAAAAAAAAAAACTCTTACGGAAGCAAGCTCCTCATTTTCTTCCTTTTCTACCAAAATACCTCTATTTTAAATGGAAATGAAAGCCAAGCTAACAAACGGTGGAGGGCTGAAACCAGTGATGTGTCACCGCCCAGTGCAGTGTCAGCAAACAGTGTGGTGTAGTGGAAACAGGCAATTCTCAAACAACCACAATTCCCAAGTCATCTCTTCTTTTTTGTAACACACAAAACATGTTTTATTAGGAAGCCACATGGGAAAAGGTGGGAACTATTAAACCTTAAAATGACTGCCAAGGCAGACAGAAGTGTTTATATAAATGCAATTGAAAATCTGGGGGAAAAAAAGTTATTTTGGGGAATCCTGGGAAACTGAACTAGCTGTAGAAATTTTGTTGAAGATAAACATTTTTACCTCAACAAATTTCTTGGCGATTGGTGAAGAGATACTGATGTTTACCTTTGGAAAACTACCACTGTGCTGCCAACTACACCAATCAGAGCAACATTCCAACTATTACATCTTCTTATTCACTTAGGCTTGACTCCACGCAAGAAAATAATTCCCACTGCTCACAGATGGAGAGGTTGTAAGTCAGAGCCTCCCAGTATTGGTGATAGTGAATCAAGCCAATTCAAAGCACTGGCACAGAGAATTCCCAACTTTTCTCTTGTTATTGGATGGAATATTGGCATCTGAGGACATTTGTTGGGTTAAGTAACCTTGTGGCAGAGTCACCTCCACCCTGTGGAGAGCAGTAGAGGCCAAAATCCTAAATGGGAGGTAGATAACTCTTCTGTGATCATGGCATTTTTTCCAAAGATGGACTGAAATGGAATTTTGATCTATAGGATATTCAGAGGGGAATGTTATTCTAACGAGACTTTTTGGAGTGGATCCTTTCCCCTGGGTTTGGACTGGAAAACCCATATGAGGCCAAAGAAAGCTTCATAATGGAAGTTTTGTGAAAACCAATCCTCCTCATAAAAATATTCTATCTAACCAAATCTGCATCTCATAGGTTTTTTCAGCTCTGTATTGGAAAGCCCATTAACTACAAGGTCCTTCCTTGATGGCTTCAGCAGTTATTATGTCTGAGGGAATGAGGAGAAAGAATAAGTTTCTACATCTCTGGAATTTATGGCAGCTTCTGTGTTTTCAGGGTAGGCAAGAGAGCAGACACCAGTCAGAGCTTGCAGTACTGAAGGATTCCACCTGCAAGCTGAAGCTTAGACATGCAGAGCTTCCAAATCAGTTCTGAAGCATGGGGAGGGGGAAAGAAGAGAATTATTTTGCATCTCCCAACCTTCAGTACTCCTGTTTTGTCACCTCATGGGCAATTTTGGCTAACAATGCACAGCTATTCTTTTCCCAGTTCAACCAGTCCTCACCAGCCCTGCTGGAAGGAAGGAGCCTGGGCTCTGAGAGCTTCCACTGACTGAAGAACCCAGCTCAGGAGCTCTGGGTTTGCACCAAACCTGAACTGAAAGATTGTGGCTTTTAGGTGACCCAGGGGACATAGGCAGCTTTACACTGCTCTGATCTACAGCCAAAGGGGGCACTTCTGAATCTGTAGACTCAGAAACCAGGATTTTCAAAGGAAATTAAGAAATGTCTCCACAAGAAGTTAATGCTTATGGTGAAAAGTCAGAGAAATGGAAATTCAGTGTTCATTAGACACTACATTTTCTTCAGCTTCCGTGTAAAAGCTCTAAGCTTTAAAGAATAAAAAGAACCAAATTTATTATTCTTCACTACACAGTAGCATCTGGTTTGCTGTGATTTACAACCAATTGTTGGTTTATTCATTTGTGTTTATCTTTTTTTTTTTTTTTTTTTTTTTTTTTTTTTTTTTGGTGAGTAAAATGGGAGTTTAGCCTGTTAAACAGCTGTTGTCTGATAAACCTTCTGAGTTCATTGAAATATTCAGGGGTCTAAAACCTTATAAAGGGACAGTGTTTAGATAATGATTTCTCAATATTTCCTATAAAATTGAGCAATCAAGAATTGGTTTTGCTACATTGCAACCTCAAGGTAAGATGACATCTCAGTAGCTAATTAGCTTCAACTCTTCTGGCACTTGTCTTAGAAACAGAATTGTGTCAACGTGTCCTTATATCCTTTCTTCAAATGAAGGTTATTTCTGAAAAGGAAAACCTGATCCATGTCTTGAAACAAATGCAGACTCTGAGATTAATGTACTATAAATTCAATCTACCCACGTCCTTCAGTGTCACACTCCCTGCAGTAGCAGCAGCTCTGAGAGTGGGTGAAGCCTGGATGGTCACTAAAAGCTTTGGAGAGACTCTGCAGAGCCTGGGTGTGAAGCACATCAGATTTGAACAGAGCCTACTGAAGCACAGATCAAAAGACACTGTCAGAACTGAGATTAAGCCTCATTCCATCAGGGAGCTGGGAAAATGGAGGAAAAATCAGGAGCTGTAGTGGTATTTCTTTAGCAATATTCTTGAAGGAGATCAATATCATCTGCAGAATTAGCTGGATGTGGATGGAATGACCTGCTAAGCCAAGTCTCCTTTCTCTTTCCAAAGCCTGGGAAACTAACACCAAACCATCCTTTAAAATGTGGTTTTATGACCAGACAAATGTTAAAGTGTGGAAAATGTATCAGTGCAGGCACATCTACTTGCTTGCCCTTTGCCGCAGTGGCTGATGTTAACTTGCCTCCTTCCCAACAGAGTAAAAGAAAAAAACAAACATGGAAAGTTCAGTCAAAGGAAAAGTTGTCTCATCAAATATTTTTCACTTTGTGCAAGCAGCCTGCAGGATTCAGTTTGGGTTTAGTACGAGTAATTGCTCTTGAATTTAGTGCTGCTTGTTCACTGAGTAGAAGCTACAGAGGTGGTAGGAAACTCCAGGCACTCCATGCATAATCCCAAGTAAAATTCAGGACCTTTGCCTGTTTGACCTCAGCTGTTGGGATCAGATTTGATGTTTTGCATACTCCACTCTGGTCTTCGAGGATTTTTTTTTTACCATGCAAATAAAAAAGTTGAAGAAGTTCACAGTGAGATAATGAAATATTGCATGCAGCAGAGATTAAATGGCTACCTTGGTTTGTCTATTGTCTATTTACCAAAAGATACTGGGGTTTTTCAAGACCCTTTGCCTCTTTGTTATATATTTGTTTTGGTACTATGAGGGGACTTCAGCTTACCAGGTCTCTGTTGAAAATACAGTACAGCAGAGAGAAAACAGCCTTGGAGATTTATATTGGATATTAATAAAAATTTCTTCCCTGAGAGGGTTGTTAAGCATTGAAACAGGCTGCTCAGGGCAGTGGTGGAGTCCCCAGCCCTGGAGGGATTGAAAAGCTTTGTAGATGTGGCATTTGGGGACGTGGTTTAGTGGTGGGCATGGCAGTGCTGGGTTAATTGTTGGAATTGATGATTTTAGAGGTCTTTTCCAGCCTAAATGACTCTATGACTCTATTATAGCTTTTTACTTTATTTTTCATATGTTCACAACCCTGCTGTGAACATACTTCTTTTTGAAGGTACCATGAACAACCAGCCATCTGTTTCTAGGGGTCCTTTATAAAAGACACTTATTAGGTGCTTGTCCAGCTGCTCAGAAGCCTAAAGTGGGCTAAAATTGAATAGTGGAGTGAAACACAATCACAGAATTATTGTCACCAATTAGGTGAAACTCACTTAATTGCTGAAAATGTTACTGAAGCGAGTCATCAGGTGGTGGCACATTTCCTGCTAGCGATAGAAACATTTTCTTGGTTGAGTCTTTTATTCATACCAGAGGCATGTGTTGGCAGAGTTTGGCAGGGTTTAGAGGAAGTCTGTGGAAAGTACATAAGGAACTCTTACCTGTAAATGTTGGGAAGACCTCTCCCCTCTCAGATTTGTGCCGGTGCATGACCCAGAACCCACTGACGTGTGCTTTGATCTTCACCTGCAGTGCTTACTCACAAAATGCAATTTAGAGCAAACTCTTGCAAGTTGCTGCATGAATGTGACGGATGTCACCCTGCAAGAAAAGACAAAAACCCCTTACTGTATGTTTTTCTCATGTATTCTGGCAGAAGATTGGATGGTAGCAGCCATGTGACTCAACTCTTAGCAGCATTAAGGTTTGAGAGACGTTGGGTTTGTACCTTGGAGCTGTTTCCTTGTGTCTCGGTGAATTTCTCCTTCAATTTTTTTCAAGTAGAAAAAGGAAATGTGTATAAAGGACCTAATAGTTTAGTAGTTAATAATTCATTCCTGACTAGGGTCATGCCAGTTTTTGGTATTTTCAGTCTGGTAATCACAGTCTCAACCCGTACCCTTTTTTACATATATCACTTCATGAAAGCAACTTAAAGTCCTGAGTGGTTCATGTCACAATAGCTGCTTCTCTTGCAGTGGTTTAAGAGCTTTTGTTTCTTTGTAAGCTGTTACTGAAAGTTTTCAAGGAATGATTTTTAGACGAGATTGTTTTCAGGATGCTGTTACTTTGAGAAGATCATGCTTTTGCCAAGTCCCTGGCTGAGTATAAAATGTGCTGGTGTGTGATCTACAGGCACCAAGCAGAGGGAAAATCAGATACTCTGAGGGATGCTTGGGAGAAGTGCTTGAGGGAACAAGATGTGCCAAAATCTCATTACTGGAGACTGCTGTTTCATATCAGGTGTGTTGCCATCACTCCCTCAGAACAAGCCCTGTGTCAGTCCCAAAGCCAGTGGTTGGCCCTTGCAGGGTCACTGCTCAGGATGGTCTTTGATGAGGAGGAAAAGGTTCCTGGAGATGTCTTCCTGGCACAGATATCCCTCATTCCAGCACTGCAGACATGGCCAGATTTCTTAAATTTCAAATCTCTGAGTAGTTATTGATGTAATATTGATGTTTCCTGGCTTGGCGGCTTGAGGCCTTGGGCAGCAGAAGAGACCCCATGACCCCTGGAAGCTTCCATCAGAAGCTTTGCAGAGCCCTGTATGGTGAATTATTTTTGAAGTTTGGGAACAGACCCTAGTGCTTGGAAAAACTCTTCTTCTTCTTTTTTTTTTTTTTTTTTTTTTTTTTTAATGCAGTTATTATAAACCAAAGGTTATACCAGTCTGCCACTATTGCCCTGAGACCATCCTTTTCACCAAGCAAACACAGACTGTGGCTTTGTTATTGAGTCCAATTGTGTGAGAGATAAATACATAATGAATAAGGGTCTTGAATGTTGAGTCCCTAAGGGTTAGGATGAAAAGAATGGCTTAGGTTTGACATTGCAGTGCTATAATGATAGTTTCCTGAAACACACAACATCAGGTTAGGGGTCTGAACTCCCTATATCTTTGGCTTCCCCTCTGGACAGGGCACAAGGTCCTGAATTGAAGAAGGTGCAGGACCAAATATTGTCAGGCACAGAAAACACCTTTCAGCAGCTGCTTCTTGATTCTGTTGGTCAGTAGCTGAATGGTCAGAGTTCCTCTGATTTGTTAGGAAATGGGGTGATAAGCTGTGAGGATCAATCCCTGATGAAGTAGGTAGGACCTCATCCCATTTAAATCCCAGGAATCTGAAGTGAAGGTTGTGATTTTGCTGGGTACCTTTTATTTTGTTTATTTTGGGGGGTGTTTTTTTGTGGTTTTGTTGTTGTTTTTGTTGTTGTTTTCTCCCCTGTCTGGGAGCAGATATTTAGATAGCCACCATGGTATTGTCCTACCCAGTTGTGTGGGCAGCACAGGACTCTTCTCTTCCACTTGTTGTAGACATGCTTTAGGTTTCAAACACCTGTGAAATTCAGCATTGTTTAGGGGAATGAAATTCTGTAGGTGCCACTTTCGGGGAACAACTTTCCCAAAGACAAATATTAAATAATGGACTGGAAAAAAAAGCACAGAGATTATTTTCATGTTGGTCACTTCTACAGCTTTCCTGTGCATTTATTTCCCTCTCTTCAGTTAAAAAAAAGCCATCTCATTCTTGGTAAAAATCGCTCTGTTTGCCGTGATTTTTAAAATTTTCTCAGCAGGAAGGCTTTGGAGATGTTTGGAATTTTGTAGGAAAGATGCCAGAACAAGGGACCAGCTAATGCTGTGTGGACTTGCATAAAACAACAAGAAAAAGCATTGCCCAAACTTCTCTCCTCCTGGAAGGTCTGTTATAAAATTCATGGTCTCTCTAGGGTTTCTTGCAAAAAACAGGATACAGCAAAATCCTTTAAGATATACAAAACTGCTATTTTGGTGCTGAAAATATGGGAAAGCCAGGATTATATACTCCATGGTGAATGTCATAGATGGAAAAAAAAAAAGAGATGTATTAAATGCCTGAGCCTCTTTAGGGAGAACATGACAGATTCAAGATAGATGCATGTGAATAAATCTTCTTTTAATGAACGACACTTAGCTCTGCTGGGCTGTATCAAAAATATTGCCACGGTGTCTGTGCAGCTTCAGCAGCAGGAAGCTGAATTGCCAAAGAGGTAATATCCTGAGTCTGATCAGTGTATCATAATCAAACAGACTCTAAGCAAGAAGGATGGTGTGTGTCACAAGCCATATTGGATTAAACAAGCTTGCTAAGTATCTGTAATTTCTGTGGGCTCCAATAACTCTCTTAAAGGGCCAGACAGAAGCAGGGCTGTGGAGTGCATTATTTTGGAGGATCAGCACCTCCCTGAGCATTGCCCTGTGGTGAGGAATGCATCACTATGGTTTATATTCCGTGATAGACCTCATTTTCCCAGGGTCTATAACTCACCCATAATAATTTGCTGAAGGTTGAAACTTGGCAGACAGGGCTGCAGACCGGGAATTAATTTTGGTAACACTATAATCAGTGTTCTTTAATTAATGTTAAACGAAAATGGAATTCCTAAGAAATTACACACAGCAGTCATGTGACATGCTGAATGAATTCATCATGATTAATGTTACTACAACGAAATCAAAAGTGGTAAGTGGGATTTGCCTTTCATTAAAAGATGTTGCCAGCATCCTTTCACTGATATTTGGCACCAAATTTCTTTTAAAGGCACAGCACGAGGAAAGCACCAGCTGCTCAAAAACGGGAAGGAAAGTGAGCAGGCAGGTCTTGTGTGAGTGTGTAAGTACAGCTTAATCCTCTGATCAAGGTTATTCCTGCAGTCTGGAGTCCTCCAGGGTAAGCACCTACAGCCTGAGATAGTGCTGGGGACAGGTCTGTTTCATTTGGACATCTGGACTAAAAACCTTCAACAGCCTCTTCCCAACATACCCAAGATTGCATGGATAACAGTGAAATGTGGGGTCTGGGTGATGTGGAATTCTATGTGAAGATCTTGGTGAAAAAAATTGCAGGGATGGAGGCATTATCTCTTTCAGGGCATTGTTCTCTCACAAAGTGAAGTGCTGATAATGGTCCCCACATGGTAGTCAGGGAAGGAACAAAGCAGAAAGGAAAACCCAGAGGTGCTGTCCAAGGAAGTCAGAATTACATAAGGTGAACCTGTTTTTTTGTGTTTTTTCCCATGTTTGTGAAAGTCCCATCCACACTCTTTACCTCATGACACCGTTAACTATCACCATTAGCTTTCCAAAATTCAGAAACTTTTAAATTACCTTTCCCTGCTTAGAGATACATATTTATTTATTGATTTTGGTGTTAGTTTTGTTAATTTTGGACAATGGATCACAACAATTCGATGAATGCTGCTGCACCTTCTACATTGTCTGGGCTACCAGATTTCCTTTTAATTATGGGTTTAGTGAAACTCTGCTGTATGGAATTGGAATGGAGGGAAGATACCACCTGGGAAACAGCAAAGTTCATTAGCAGGGAATATGGGAATAGATTCTCTCCAGCCCCCAAATACTTGTGACTGTCTCCAAGGAATCAGTATCAGCAGATGGGGATGTCTGAGTACCACATGCAAGAAGTCCCTGTGAGATGGACCATGGCTTCAGTGAGGTAATAACATGAGTCATCTGCTCCATCAAATGACTCCACCAGAGTGTCACAGTCTGTCCCAGACAGGATCTCACAGACAGAGCCCATAAATCACCTGAACTGCTTGTCCCAGTAAGCAGCTTGGCAGATGCAGTTTGCTAAAAAGCTGTCTTGGAAAAAGAATTATCATGCAGCTCACAGAGAGAAATATTTGAATTTGGTTGAATTTACTGAGGAAGAAAAAATCCGGTTATGTGAATAAGAAACCAGAAAAAAAAATTTTTGAAATAATCTGCATTTCAAGAGATAAAATGTTAATTTGGCCAAAAAAACCCCATATATGCACACATATTTCCTATTCCTCTCACCAGCCAGAATGCTGTAGTTCAGATAAATTGTGGATCTTATTCCTAAATTGACTGTTACCCTAGGAGGAAATATGGATGACATTGTACTTGTTCCTCCTGTTTTGTTTTCTGCAAAACTTAATATTTACCTAATTAATGTTTTCTCTGGGGTTTTTTTTTGGCAATTTCTGCTTTATAGTCTCTTATTTTGATTGTTAACTAACACTCTATTACATGGTGATCTAGCAGAATATAAAAAATATATTAAAACATTCATACATCATAATTATAGTGTTAAAAGAAAAAAATTTTAAAAGGACCTCAAATTAGCTGCTTCAGTAGCCTCTAGGCAAGATGATTTCTTTAGATAAAGAGCCGATCTCTTAAGATTTTTGGAATTATTCTGCTACTGCAACGAAAAAAGACCAGACTTCAACAGATGGCTTTTGTGTCCCACATGTACACCTCTGTCCAACAAACTGTTTACAGTTCAGGTTTATTTTCGTAGTGATCATTTATTTGGACAGGGATAACAGCACTGCTTTCCCCAAAGAATGAGTGATATGCTCTATGGGGTGAAGGAGAAGACTGAATAATTTTGGCCATATAATGTTAATTTTGACATGCACAGAACAGCACATTCTCTGAATTTTGGGGAAAACTATGTAGAGTTTGTAGAAAATTTAAAGGTAAACTCGTTCTGCACAATGTATTCTGTGAAAAGGTGATTCAGAAAGTCTCTACAAAACCTTCAAAATGGCCAAATAGAGTCAGACCAGAGGTTGGCCCACTTTTCATTTCCCTGTTGCTTACAATGGCTTGTAGGAGAGGCCTAAAGAATTTAGGACTACCAAAAATATACAGGAATAAGGTTCTAGGCATCCAAATTTTATTAGCAAGAGACAATACCAAAGGAGAGAACCTGAATGATTCATGTCTTGCATGTTCCTCAATAGCACGCGGTTAAAAAATAAGAATACCTCAAAGAAAAGAGAAAAAACAATTCTACACTCACACGGCGAAAGTCTCTCAGAGATCCCAGCCTGCCTTGCACACAACCACAATTAGTGGGGAATGGCATGGGAATTCTTTTTTCTGAAAAATCCAACCACATTTAATGTCCAGCGTCATCCATCAGACCAGCACATTTTTGCTTCTAAAGTTGTACGTTGTTGTTGGACTTGATGATTGCAGAGACATTTTCCAACCTCATTGATTCTGTGATTCTGTGATTCTGATATGGTCTGGAAATGGAAGTGAGACATCATATATGCCATGAATGAATGAATGAAGGAAGGAATGAATGAAGGAATGAAAAGTAAATAAAGACTAATGTCTCATTTTAGCTTAAAAATAAAAAGTTTATATCATTTTCCCTTACTCTAGGAATATCCTACATGCCCAGAGAAATTACACATTTAATAAAAATAACCTCAATTCCTTGAGAGCACTTGAGTTTATTTCACTATAGAAATTTGCAAGAAAAGGCAAAAAAAGAGAAAAAAACCCAAATAACCCAGGCACTGGAAGTTGAGGGAAGGTCTGTGGCTGATTTGTGTGTGCTGTGTCTGAGAGGTGTGGGACAAGATCACACCTTAGGAAAGCTTCAAGTCCCTTGCAGTGTGGACAGAGGTGCATTACACAATAAAGAATGTTTTCCTGCTGAGTGGAATGGCTCAGGGGTGCAGATCTTACCCAGGGTGGGGTTCCCAAAGAGCAAGACTGGAGAAGACTGGGCTGGCTGGTTACCCAAGGGGCTCTCTCTGTCACAGGTGAGCAAGCAGGAGAATGCAATCTGAAGGCTGAACATAGCTGGAAAAGGTCCAACAACTTAAACTCATCAGTGTGGAAAATAATTACACACTGACAGGTCTCCAGGGCAAAGAAAGAGAGGGGGGGGGGGGAAACAAGGGTTTTATTAACTCTTCATTGTTTCAACAACCAATCAGTTGTTATTTAATTGAACAGTATGTGTAGGCACTTTAATACTTTGTACAAGAATGACACTTGTTCCACCATAAGTTTGGACAACGCTCTCAAACACAGGGTGAGAATTTTTGGGGTGTCCTGCACGGGGACAGGAGCTGGATTTTATGATCCCGAAGGATCCCTTCCAACTCAGCACATTCTGTGATTCTGTGATACCAAACCATAATATTTTCCTGTGGGATGGCTTCAGACTGAGAAGGTTTAGATCAGATATTAGGGAAAAGTTCTTCCCGGTGAGGGTGGTGAGGCCCTGGCACAGGGTGCCCAGAGAATTTGCAGATTCCCTGTTCCTAGAATTGTTCAAGGCCAGGCTGGATGGGGCTTGGGGCAACCTGGTCTAGTGGAAGGGAGCAGAACAAGATGATCTTGAAGGTGCCTTCCAACCCACACCACTCCATGATCCTGTTTAATTCATTGCTATACAGGAGATAGAGGTGTTTAATGGGTAATATAAGGAATTAAAGCATGATGTTTTGGAAAAAAAGGGCAAGCTTCACAGTGCTACAAATTTTAAAAGCTACCTGAATTTGGGGAGATCTTTAAAGCCAATTATCAAGCATGGTGTATAAAGATTTGAGCAGAGGGAACAAGGGAAAGGGAAGACAGCACAGTGTAAATCAGGTTATTTGTGAGCTTATTCCAAGTGAGAAAATTCAGCTGTTTGTTTCCTATGAGCTAAATTATTGTTAAATTTGAGGGTCCTGGTGCAGGTTATAGAAGACTTTTCTCTTTCTCCATTAAAAGCTGAACTGAAGACAACACACAGAGTGCTCAGGTGATATCAGTGAGGAAGATGCATGCAAATGAGATGTCAGCTCCTCACACTGGCAGGTTTCTGGATCCTAAATTATTATAATTTTTTTTTCATAACGATGCTGGGAACAGCAATATTTAGTGAAAATAGATACAAACCTACTTCAGGGCAGAGTGAAGCACGTTGCCATTAATCTTATTCCAGGGCTGGTGCCAGAAGCTCTGAATTCCATGAGCACTGTTCTGAGGGTTATCTGATTGTCCTCCTCAGCACACAGCGTGCTGCAGCCTATAGCAAGCAAATTAAATGTAATCATATCAGTGCACTGAAATTACACTCCTTTTCCATATGGGGCCTGTGGGCAATAATCATGTTGTTATCCAGCTATCTGTTTCCCTCTAGGAAGTTTTCAGACTAACTAGCCAGAACAAATTCGAAGGCTCTGTCATAATTTCAGGAATTGCATTGCCAGAGGGTTTCTAACACCTCTGGTATTTCTCACTTTCCTGCCAGGGAAGGAGGGGTTTCTAGGATTGGTTGTTTCTTTATTTCTTAATTTTTTTTCATCCCATGCTATATTGTCTTGTATTCCATTCTCAAGGTGCAGAAACATAAAGCTGCAGTGTTTTGCCCATACCTATGGCCATGCTAACAAATGTATTTCCCCCAAAATGCTGATATTATATGAGGTTGAATGACATCACGTTGCTGCTTCCAGTTCATTCCTTCCTGACAAGGGCAAGGTTGTAGGGTGAGTAACTTGCCAGAGATACTGAGAACTGCTTGGGAGCAACAATGCTTTTGAATAGGGTGAGTGGGTTCACTGTTCTGACTTGTTTCAGGGGCTTACATTTTGGAAAACAGCCTAAAAAAATATCAATTTAAAGAAAACCCCCTCCAAACTCAGAACCTGGGGCATTAGCTAAGGCCAGACATTAGTTCCATTTAGACCCTAAACCATCCCACGCTTAATTGTAGGTCTGCTGCTTTTGCTTGTAGGAGTAGTAAAAGCATGTAATTCGATCTAATCAGATGGGCAGAGGAACCCGAGCCTTGTGCCAAGACAGTCCCTGGAACAAAAGGACAAATGTGGCTGCAGGAAAGCAGTTTTACAGCCCGGTAGGAAATTCTTACAGGACTGCTTGATCTGCACAGAAAGAGCCAAAACACCTGAGAAACTGCTGGTGTTGAAGCTCTTCTTGTCCTCTGCATTTGAAGATGAACAAATGTGGCTTATAGAGATTCTCCATGGTGCTTTAGATGTTCTGCAATTACATTGTTTTTTTGAATAGAAGTAATCTTTTTTTTTTTTTTTCCCCCAATCTAGTTTAAACATTCACTGTTTCAAAAAATAAACACCCAGCGAATGGGTGGGAATAATGGGGGTTGTCCTCTAGAATTTCTTCAGCCACTGTAGTTAAGGTTGCAGTGGTACATACAGTTCTGCTGTCACATTGGATTTCTCACATCTGCATTTAAAAGTTTCAAAGAGAGCTGTGAAAAAAAATGATTTTTCTCCCTCTGAAAGAAATGTGTAAAAAAGAGAAACAATAATTAGTCAAAACCTCAGTGAAATAATGCAATTTGGGGGGAAAAAAAAGCTGTTTGTCTTTAAGTTGAGATGTGAGCTAAAAAGCAAACAAGCAAAGCCTACAAATGTGTTCAATTCATAATGGAATCTGCCAACCAGAAATCAGGAAAATGTGAGAAAAGCAAGTACCGTTCATTAAAATCTCATATTTCTTTTAGGGTAAAGATAAATGAGCATTTTTTTGTCTGCTACTATTCACCAACCAATTTATTTGAAGGACAGAAGATGCTCTACTCATATGTCCCTTACTGGAATAGAAAATCAAATCTGAGTGCAGTGAGTTAATAGGACAGGAAATCCCTTCAGATGGGAGCAAGCTCTGCTGGATGGCAAAGGCTGGCTTGGCCACAATCCCAGTCCTTTCAGCAAGAACCCCTCAGGAGCTCGGCCCCACCAGCTCTGGGATGCTGTCCCCAACCTCTGAGGGATGGGGACTGTCATATCCTGGCTGCCTCTCCCCTGGCAGTGGAGTGGGATTTCCTCTACATCTAATTCTTTCTCTTTTCAGCGTGGCCTCGGTGGAACAATTACAACAGGGCCTGTAAATTACAGCATCCCAAAACCTGACGCTGGAATTATTTAGGGATAGGAAGTGTGAACAGATGAAGTGGAGCATTAAAAAAGAGAACAATCTGATCTGTCAAAGTGCAATGGCAAATCCTGTGTTCAGGAACAATGGGCATATTATAGATGTGCTACACGTTTGTTTGAGCGTGCATGGTTTGTATAAACATTTAAATAGAAGTTCTGCCTTTGACTGCATGACACTTTTGTTTCTTGCATCCTAAAAAGAGGCCATTAAATAAGGCAGAAATTAAAGAGGAAAAGCATGACTCTGATTGTGATATAATTCAGTAGGCAGTTAATTGGTAATAAAAGTCTGGGTTTGCCTTAGTTGGAGCTGGGACTGTATTATTCTTATTTCTTAATGATGATCTGATATTATGTATTAGATGAACACTTAAGGAGGTGGAAAGATTTTCAACAGTACTGAGCACCCTTTGAGACAAATACAAAATAGCACCTTTACATTCTTATATTTCAACTTCTTTTTTAATTTCAGTTTGGCAGAAAATAACCTCAAATGAAAATGCTTTATTATGAAAACAAAGATCTTACATCATACATATATAAAAGCATAGTTTTGAGATTAAAATAGTATCTCTAGACAACGAGTGTCTGCTGGGTTATGTAATTGAGCCCTCTGACTTTGCTATCCATCTGTGCCATAGGTCCTTGCTAAACTGTGTGGTCTTTCCATACAGCTGAACCACCACAGCACCTTATTAAAAATGATTTAATTGAAACTTCTTTCTCTTCAGTTTTTTTTGGCCTGGTCTTACTATGCTGTCAATTCAAAATCTTGCAGATTCTCCTAAAAAAACCCAAACCACAGTCATTTGAATTACTTGCCCAGGTAACCCATGCTGTCATTTCAACTTAAATTCACTTAAAATGGTGATAAACTGTCATAGTCCTTTGGGTTGAAAATATCAGGACTAAGTAGGCAGGTTAGGGTGAGCATCACTGGGGGAGGAAGAGGTGCTTGGACACGTGTGGTGATTTCCAGATATGTTCTGTGCTGTTAAACCATGCTGTGGTTTACCCCTGGACACCCAAGGCTTTTTAATTCCCAGCTTTTCACATCCTCTGAGTCTTACTTTTGTTCACTGTGTTGTTTTGGCAGGGAAGACATTGCTCTGTGAGGGTGCTCTTCCCCACTAGCTGGGGAAAGCTTTACATATTAACTTTGAACTGCTGAAAGCAAGGCAGCTTTGCTTTAAAAGAAGTGCAAGTGTATGACTGACTGCTCACCAGGATGGAAAACTTGTTGCTGCAGAAGCATCACCCTGGATTTTATTGATATTTTTATGACTCTCTGCAGGAATATTTTTTCCTTCCTTTCCAAATAATAAGCAGGAAACATTTGCTTGTTTACCTTTTATTCTGACTAAGAGATAGACAGAGTGACATTGTAGTCAAGTTTAAACAGGAAGAGATAGGGGTGATACCCACAGGTTACAGAGAGTGTCATCAGAATGGAGCCAGAGGAAAAACAAACTTAGCTGATGCCTGTCCCAAGAGGTATTTGTGCTGTAGCTAACGTGACATGACATGCTGGCGGTGCCATTCTGTGCTGGAAATGTTTCTTTCTCCTGAAAGTATTTTCTCCTATAACATGTTCACAACAGCACCAGGTAAAAAATGTCCCGTGCTGGGTTTGAACCCTTTTGGGCTGAAGTTCACTTTTGGAGCTGGTCCAAGCAATGCCTTCACACTTCAGTGCATCTGCAGACTGCCTATATATCAAGAACCTTCCTTGATGTTCTTTTAAAAACATTTGACTTACTAGATAAAATATGGATGCAAAGTTAACTTCTTGTGGCAGAGCCACTGGGAAATACAGAGCTGCACAGGAATGGAGAGGAACAGGGCCAGGCCTTTGGTCACAACCTGAACAGCCCCAATGCCAGTGTAAGAGCAGATGGGGCAGTGCTGCACACAGGGCAGATTGGAGGAACTTGATGACCCCATTGAAAAATGGGCTCCTACTGTGCCTTTACCCTTTAATTTCAGCAGTGCAGTGATGCCAGGTAGTCAAGAATAGAAATGTATTCTATTTATTCTAAAGCAGCAAAAATGTAAATACAGCTGGAATGCGGGTTCACCAAAAAAATAGAGTTGTGTTTCAGACCCAAATTTGGTGCATATGATGCACACATGGTGCCTGTTCATTTGACAGCACCAAGTTCCCTCTCACTTTGGCTGCTCTTTTTATTGCTTGTTGTAATGATAAGGAAATGGATTGTCTCTGAGTAAACGAACGCCGTGTGTACCAAATGTACATGAAAATGTCAACTACCGTATTGTGCATCAATGCAACCCCACTACAGATCCATTTTAAAAGGTTCAGATAATTGCTCCATATTTCTTCATATTAGCCAGCAGCTGATCCCCAGCTTCTGTGTAAATGGTAGTAAAAGCTCTTGTGTTGAATCAAAGCTTGCTGATGCTTCAGTGACAGAACCTACCCTGGGTGTACACTCATTCGGTTTTCTTAGAAAAAAATAAGGGAATGGGTCAGTAAGTGCCCAAGGTGTGATATTTCTGTTTTGCCTGACACAGCTTGGATGTGCTTTAAAGAATGTAACACAATAATTCTGAACCAATTCTTTATTTTCTCATGCCTCCATGTTGATGTGACACAGGCTTTTTTTGAGTTTACCTTAGAGTGTAAGATACAGTTCTATATTTTTTCAAATGTTGCTGGCACAGAAGATGGGTATAATCAACTACAGCTAATAAAATGAATTAAAAACTTAATGTATATCTTAAATTTTGATTAATGTATTATTTAAAATGTGTGCTGCTGTCACTTTGCTGTTTCCAGTTGGGGACTCCCAAAAAAGTAGATGAGCAGGTTTAATTAAACAAGGCATTATGAATGTCATTTTTCATTGCTTTAGATAAGGACAAACCAGAGATTTCAGATGGTCCTCAGACCTAAAGAATTGTACTTTTTGAAAAATGAATAAATAGAAATTTTAAGACCAACAGTTAAGATTGAACAGGGAAATTATTATCTTACTTCATGTCAAAATCACTGTCTCATGTTTCCCAGATGTAAAATGGGCTCGTGATGCATCACCTACAGCTTGCCCAAAGAAGCTGTGGCTGCCTCATCCCTGGGAGCGTCCAAGGCCAGGTTGGATGGGGCTTGGAGCAACCTGGGATGGTGGAAAGTGTCCCTGATTGTGGCAGGGAACTGGATGATCCCAGGTTTGACCCGATGGTCTTGTCTTTTCATGCACTAGGATAACTTTTCCTTTTGCAAGGCTGTGCAAAATTGTTAAAATGTTGGTGTTTCTCATGAAACGACTGAGAATTTTTCTGGGCAGGAAGAATAGGTGCCTTTCTGTGCATCTGTCAAAATCTTTTCTGAAGGAGCGAACATGTGCTAGGGTTTGTATCTGTTGTCTGAGAAAGCAAAGCTGCGCTTTTGAGAGAGGGCTCTGTGTGTGCACGAGTCCTTTCCCAGGTTGCTTACCAGGAGATTATAGCAACAGATGCTGTAAACAGATACACATTTTCCAGAGCAGGAAAAAGAAACCCAGATTGAAATCAAGATTTCACCAGAATACTGTAATTTTAACAAGTTGAATGGACGTCCAGAGCCTGACAAGCATTAGGACTTCATTTTCACAAAGCTTTTAAGCACAGGGCTTAATTATAAACACATGCTTGTGAATGTCACTGACCAGCAAAGCCCTTGCACAAAAGATTAACTTCACAATAATATAATAGCTTCGCAACAACAATTTCTGGTGCACTTCCCCTTGGAAATCTGCTAATAGCTAATGTTAAAACAAATAACACAAAGGAAACATATATGGCTTTGCCTTTCCGTGGCAAAAAGAGCCATAAAATAGGAGAGGTCATGTGGTAAGTGTGATTTACCTGAACTTTAAGTACTTTGAAAATGAAACACCAGGAACAGCATAATCAGTCAGGAGAGCAATTAGGGGCTCCATTACCACTCAAGAGAAGCAACAGAGACCGTAATCACTTGCCCGAGGAAATGGTTTTCACATACATTCCGAATTCAGCAGGTTTTCTCTGCATATCAGCAGTGTGTGAGTAAGGGAGTGTCTTAAGTTCCTGACAGAGTAAGAAAAATGCATAGGGAATGGGGCTGCTGTTTAGGGGACCTGTCTGTTAAAATTTATTTGTTCTGCTTCATATCTGGAAGTAGTTGCTAAAGATGTGCAAAGCCTGGGCTTGCCGAAGGTTTGTGGGATGCTTCAGCTGCTGACAAGGTTTGTGGAGTGCCCAGCAGAGCAGGGGCACCGAGGAACTTTTAACTCTGTTGTGCAAGAATTGCTTCGATGGGCAAGAGCAAAGGCTAGACAGGTCTTTTAGAGGAATCCAACTGCTTCAAAACCATAAAAACAACAGCTGATGGGAATTGTCCAGATCGCTAAATTTTAGGACAGGTTTCATGCAACTGAAGGTGATGGCTACTTGCAACTGATGGTTTCATTCTGTGTTTCTGTTTACAAAGATGAATATTAGGGGAAAATTCAGGCGTGAAATAGTGATGCAATACTTCTAATAAAGAGCAGCAAAAGCTTTTGAAAGTATTGGAAAAGGGTCTCTGGGAGGAAAACAGCCCAGTGTTAACACATATATAGAGAGAAAATGGTGAATGATTTTGGTATATCCAGCCAGCAGGCTCAAACACATGCTTTTTCCTACTCTTTTTTTTCCTCTTGTTAGGATGAATAAATGATTTTAATGGCCATGAAAAGCCAGTTAGTGACTCCACTCTAGTATGATGAAATATACTTTAAACTATAGAGGATTTGTCTGTTAAACAGACAGAGCAACTACAGCTCCACAACTACCTAAGCAAGTCCTTTTTGCTTAGACATTTTTCTTTCAGTGTGGGTTTTGTGCATTCATCAAGGCTACTCAGACATCTAGAAGCCCTCCTGCTCTGGCAGGGCTGCTGGACATCTGGAAATGTATGTGTGCCAAGTGCTTTGGCATCTCTCTGCTCCATGGCTCCTGCACAGTAAATCTGGAACATCCAGGAAGCTTCTCCTCAGGTCCCATGTGCCGAGCTGTGCCCATGCCCTGCAGCTGTTGCCACATTAGTGGCTTCCTGGCAACTTCCTGGAAGTGTCTTGGAGAAACAGGAGGAAACTGCAGCTATTTCACTGCAGCTGGGGTGTAAGAAACTCATTTTGCTTGTGCCTAAGAGAAGTGCAATTTGCAGGAGAGTTATTAATCAGATTGTTTCTCTATCTGGGCAATTACCATTGGAGGAGATTGGAAAGGCAAACTGGAGCTACATGTGTAGAAGTTCTGATCGTGAATTCTAACGGTACAACTCACCACAGGCTCAGCTTCAGGCTCACACATGGTGTTCTTGCCAAAGCTAAGCACTCATCAGGGCATTCAACAGCAGGCAGGATCGGGCTAATACAACTAATCACATCTGCACACACAGTAACATGGAAAAACTAAATGTTGGGAGCAGCAGATATGCTATTAATTGCTCCCTGAGAAATAAACTCCAGTTTTTTTGGGCTGGTTATAACTGATGAATTTTAGCTGTGTTGCTTGTTAGTTTGTTGGGGTTTTTTTTTCGTAGCACTTTCCAACTGCATTCATCATCTCCCAAAACACAAATTTTGTGTTATGATGAAAGGTATATTCCTTTACCTCCATATTCTTCCCATGCAGTTTTTGTTTAGCAGTCTTCTCTTGGAGAAGGGAAAGAGCAATGCATGCTAACTAGTGATCTGGACCTGGAGGGAATTACGGTTCTGTTGTAAGTGCAGTACAGTAGAATCTAAATTTAACACTTAGGTTAATAATTAAGGCAGTGGGAGGGGTGTTTGCTTTATCAGCAGCCTTGATCTACCATAAAACAAGCTTCTTGGTGGTGCTCCTCCTGCCTGGAGTAGATTTTATCCCTGAAATGGCAAAAGCCTTTTTTTTTGTCCTTTCATCATGGATCAGGTCGGCCAAAAGGTCCAGTTCTAATGTGCACACATGCTTGTTAGTTCAGTGTTCTTATTCTTTTAATAGACTCCTTGGGTCATTTTTTCCTTTTGTGTTTAGCATGATCTTACTGTATCACTTTTCATTCCTGGCTCTCAGCAGATTCAGTGCTCTGCAGCCTGAAGTGTCAGATTGTGGGTGGTCCATTTCATCTGAGGCATTTTGAGCCAAATGTGAATAGAAAACAGCTTTTGTTCTACAATTTTGGACTTTACCCCTAAATACCTACCAGACTGTAATCATCCACACATCACCCACTGCCAATAAATAACCTATTTTATTATCCAAGTCTCTAGATGAAGAGGAACATTTTTGCTGAATTCAGCTAGAGGCAGCAATATACTGGGTTGTCTTTCTTTTCTTCCATATCAAAAAGAGTCAGGTATTTTATTAGAGTGGCAGCAGTGTGATTATTTATTTTCTTATACAGGAACATGGATAACAAAATAAAAAACATAAAGTGGAGTTTAAATGTTCCAATGTTATATAGGTGTATAAAATAAAGCAGAATCTGGCCAACAGAGATTTTCACATCTATGGGGCCAAAATGGGTGTGCACCTAGAGGCTGAGAAAGCACAGATTTGATAACCATGATAATATAATTTTACAGAAATCGTAGTGAAATCCTAAGGCATAGAAGAGGTATTTAAAATAGAAATGCTCTGCAGTTCTCTGAAAGCTCATAATCCAGGTGTCAGGTAAAGCCAAACAGGTGGATGAAGGAGGCAAACAGTGCAGGGAAGGCTGGGAGATGAATTCATGCTGCAACACACAGAGCTTAACAGAAGAGCAGATGCTTGAGCCAGCTATTCTCCTAATCTGAATTCTACAGGAGCGATACACGGCCACTCCAGCAGAGCTAAGTCTGAGGAAATAATTTAAGAGGGTACAAATGTGAATTGAACCTTCAAGTTTTCTTCCTCCCCTGTTCAAATATTTGAGAAGTGCATGTTTTCCTGTCCTCTCAAGCCCCACCAGGATGCTGACAGGGCAGTGTGCGGTAGCTCGGCCACACAGCTACTACAGCTCCTGATTTGAAAGGGTTCGGTTGGATTCAGGCAAAAGTTTTCAGCCCCAAGGGGCTTTTCTATTATTTTTATGAAGCATCAGAGTTATACTTGTGATGCTGTTCTCCTTCACAAAATCTCACTGCTCCAATTTGTGGCTCTCAAGAGAGTCCTTACAGCACAGATGAAGGGCATTGGGTTAAATCTCATTTTACTAGGCAACCTGCTTTGTATCATATTCCTTTTTTTTTTTGTGGATCAAGAATGCATTTTTGGCATATTGTACACAAACAAATGCTGTTCTGGGTGGAAGCCTATCTGGTAGTTGAAGCAATGAATTGTGGCTCAGTGAGTGATTGAGTCAGCTCCGGATTCCTGGTTGAGTGTTTTCTATTGATTTATTGTGTGGCCACAGACAACCAGCTCATATCTTTCTGTCTGCTCTATTCCCTCTGTTATTACTTTCGTGTGGGGATAATTACACCACACAACCCCTTTTGCCTGTCCCTTATTAAAAAGACTCTTTTAGATCAGGTGAGAGGCTTGTAGGGAGTTTCCATGACCTAGGGCTGCCTCTCCCCTGGCCTGGGCAGGGTTTCTCTAGTGCAGGTGCTGTGGCAGACTGTGGCAGGGGATGCTCTGCAAGGTTGGGAGCAGGGTGTTCATTATAAGCCAGGAGTGTGATCCATCCCTGAGTCCTCATTGAGAATTTTGGGCAGGCCCTGGCTGCAGGTTACTCCATCCACATTGGGAGGGCAACAAACTTTACAGACACAAACCATGCTTCTGGAATTGTCCAAAGTGACCTGGCTCTCTTGGAAAGCTGGTGTGGCTGTGTGTGCTTTCAGCTCTCTGTCTGGTTTTGCATCTGGTATTCTGTGCCTCTGTTGGTGTCCCAGTTTTATGCAGCTTCCTCTGGGATCACTCTGCAAGTTATCCCGCATGCCACTGAGCAGAAAGGCATGTGAATGTCCCATGGGGCCTCATGAATATTAATATCATCACGAATTTATTGGAAAACTCCTGAATTTCACTAGAGTTCTAAGGGAAACTGTGCCCAGTTTTGAGCTTGTATAGACCAAGAAATGTTTCTGTATTCTGTTCAGTCTCAATTTAATGCAAAACACAGTGCAGAGCATGCCCAGAAACACATCATGGTACATAGCAAATGCTGCATTGTAAAAAAAAAGGCATTTCTGGAGGCCATATTCTCCCCAGATCAATTGATTAAAGGTTTTAGATTTGGATTTATGTGTTTTTTGAGTTCTGTGTAGATTCTGTGTGAATTTAGATTTTGTGAGTCCCATTTTGAAGTTGTCCAAAGCCCAGCTCTCCAGCTAGATGAAGTTGATGCTTAAAAGTAAAACTCAATCACAGATTTTTGGTGCTGTTCTGAAAGGTTCAGACGGCACAACTTCTCTTAAAGAATTTCCTCTTCTTTCTGCTTAATGTTACTCATTTTAGCTCACATTTAACTAAAACCTTTGTAAATGTGTTAAGCTCATATTATCTCATTAATAATAAATGCTTAATGTCAGAACACATCCCATACCACTGAGGGACTGTATCACTGATATCTCTCTGTTCCAGACTGCTAAACACTACTGCTGCAAGTGATAAGCAGAAAGCAAATTTCATGGAGAGGTCATCAAATGCAATTATAATACATTATGCATGATGTGACAATCCACTAGTGCCATAAAATCCCAATTGCATCTCAGTCTTGTCACCCTCAATATTCAAAAATCTTCAATTAGGTGGGAAAAAATCATGAGTGATTTAAAACCTCTGCGATTTTTAGAAAAATCTGTATGTTGAGCTCTCTTACTTTGCCTCATTTTCTGAACTTATTGCATGTGTTTCACATTGCTGAGTTTCCTGCCAGTGACCAGTGTCAAAGCTTACTTTTATAAAGAAGGTTATAAATGAAAGTTGCTTGAGTTATTCTCGAGGCAATCTCTTGATCACAGAAAGGTGAGAGTATCACAAGGGTTCTGGTGGGCAGTGGTTGATAATGGATCATCATAATGGCATCAGCAGCAGAGAATACCTCTCTGCACTCTGCATTTTTAAAGAAGGAAGGGTGTTGGAGAGAGCAGCAGAGTTGAGGCTGCTCCTTGCAGATATCCAAGAAAGGGGAGGAGAAAGTTCAGGAATCCTCAGTCTCCCTTTTGTTCTCCTTCTCTCCAGCTGGTCAGGACGAGGGGCCTTTTTCACCAGCTCTCTCTTAGCTGGGGAAAATCTTGCAGGCAGTGGGGATGTGTCTCCTCCCTGGACAGAAGCCAGCTCATCACCAGAGCTTCTGCTCCAAACAGGGGTAAGAAAGGTGACTCCCACTTTTAACAGTGGTTGAAACGAGGCCCTGATTATACCTTTCCAAACTCCTGATTATATCTCTGTCTCTAAAAACAGGCAAATAAAGCTAATTTCCACTACAGCTAGTGAACAAATCCATCTCCAGAAGTTTGGCATCCAGCTTAGAAGTGTCCACAGGGAAACACAAGGGTGAGAAGAGTGAGCTGAACATCCACATAGAACTTCTTCCCTCTGGTCTGTGCTACCCACCCACCCGTCCCTCTCACCAAATAAGTCTTCACCAAAACGGAACAAAATGAAAAGCCCTCACCATGATATACACAAAAACAGCACTTGTGACAGAAGCCCAAAAGTGATACACGGGACAAAAGCAAAATACTCATGAGTCCTGTGTGGACTGTGTGAGTTGAAAACATTAAAAGCTAATCCCTAAAAATCCGGTCACTTGCAGCAGTTAATGACCTGCTAGTCTGCGAACCATCAGGAGAGGAAGCCAGCAGCAGTTAACACTTTGAGAGCTCGCTTGTTGCTAACAATGGTAATGAACCATATCTTGGACTTGTTATCCTACGTGGTGTAGGAGAAACACAGTAAGTGCCTCAGAATGACAGTGAATAATTGAAATATTAAGGCAGAGAGGTGAGAAGAATTTATAGATGTGATCCAGGAATGGAAGTGGAACTTTACAAATACAGGGTACAAGGAGAATAGCACCAGTGTGACCCAGAGTGTGTTTAAAGCTGGGGACAGGACATTTCCTTCCTGCAGTGAGCACGCAGGGAGAGAAGGAAGAAGGAAAGGTGGATGTAAATGAGTGCTGGCAGTCACGTTATGGGCTTACTCTTTGCTCATTCTTCTGGCTGTCAGACCAAAAGATCTTACAAAAACCCTGGTGCCTCAGAACGTTCAGAATTTCCCAGGGAAAACCGGTCAGGAAAATTCACATTCCTCTACTTGTTGACTAACAGGAACCTCCACAGGTAACTTCCCCAAAAGAGAGAGGTGTGCAGGAATTCCGTGTGCCTAGTACTGTACCCAAGGCTGCCCTCTAGACAGCTCTTTCCTTTACAGAACTATTCATTCAGAGCTATTAATTTATTGCTTTCAGCCTCAATTTTTTTTTTTTTTTATTTTACCTCATGGAAGCAGCCATGGGATGCAAGGGCAGAATCAAAAGATACCTTTGGGGTGTCTCTGGCTGCCTGTGAAGTTTCAAGGACATTTGTCTACAGTTTTTTGGTGCTCTTTATGTAGTGACCTGACCTTTTGCTGCTCAATATTTGTAAGAGTGCAAACTGAATGCTTTCACATATTTTAAAAATAGGCTTCTCTAATGACTAAAGTAGGACCTTGAATGCCCTTGATTAATGGTATAGATGGTTGTTTTGTGCCTGGGACACTTTTCTTTCTCCTTCTGTCAGATACCAATTCCATGTGAGATCAATTCTATGAACTGGCATATGGGCAGGGACAGCAGAGGCAAGGGGGATCCAGTCTGGAGTTGGGATAGAGGCAAATCTGGGTTCATATAAGTTTCTTCTATACCAAAGCTTCAGAAATTAGGAGTGATGATTTATGAGCTTTTGACAAATTTCCATCTGCTCTCATTCCATGTAGTTTTTTTTCCCCTTCGGAGTTCAAAGGCTGTCTGCTGCAGAGCTGCACTGCCCTGGTGATGTATGGCTGTCTCTGAGGCTGTCAGAGTTCTAATTTTAACGCTGACAGAGCTCTGTGCCTTAATTCAAGAACCACCCGAAGATCTCCAACAAGCAGGAAACCTCCTCTGCTCAAACCCAGCCAGCCCAGCAGCGTCTGATCCCTCATTTGTGCAAATAAACCTAGCAACCTTCAGAAAGAGTTGAACTAGGAATGTTGTTGGGGATTGGAAGGAAATTGGTGATGTAATTTTGCATCATTTCTTTCCTGACTCCTACATTCTGCTGCAAAAGTTATTTCTTTTTATTTTTTCTTTTATTTTTACTATGTGTATCTAGCAGCATTTAGAAAAGAACAAACCATGCGTTTTTTCCCCCAACTCTGCATTTTTGAGCTTTGTGTAAATACAAATTCCTCAACTTTTCACTCTTTTATTGTGGAAAGTTACGAATTCAGTCATGGAAAAAAAGGAACAGTATTGAGGAACTTATTGCACATTTATTGGCTCAACATTCATTAGAGTAGGGATTACATAACTCACACACAACACACACAAAGAAGTAATAGATGCTAAAAATCCAATAACAGGACATATTATTCGACTAATCATATTAACACTACATTCAGTTCCTCCCTCAATCACAAATACACAATCCTCAGTGTGGCAATAAGAGGCCAATATAGGAAAAATTCATCATATTTTGTCATTACCCTCAGTTTCACACCTCTCCAACTTTAAAAAAGCCCACCCTGTATTCTAATATTCCTGGCAAGAAATCCATGTGCATCATTCTGTTAATCCTGCAAACACATTAAAATCGGCTTTCAGATTTTCTCAATATTTTCAAGGAAGATCTTTTGTCATGGCAACTGCCTTCTTTTCAAAACAAAAATGTACATCAGATATTCACCCAATTTACTAATAGTTGTTTTTAAGGTGAGACTTAAATTCCTTATAGATAAAGAAGGTAAAAGGGAAATAAAGAAAAAAAGTAATGAAAATGCTAGATAAATTAGCATTATTTCTCTCTTCTCTTCCTTCTTCTCTGCCCTCCAGCCTCAAGATGAATTTTTCTTGACCCCTGCACACGAAAAACCACTACCAAATCGTTGAACAAGAGATTTTTTTCCAAGTTTTGGTCAAATTTTACTGGTCTTCAGTCTCACAGGATGGCCAGCTAAAACATCCACTCCCTCTGTGTTTCTGATGCAAGTTGTTCGTGGTGTGTTCCCTTTTGGGTGCAAAACACAGAAATTATTTCAAACCCCTTGATGTGTTGTGCAGCCCTGTTTCCCAAGAAGATTGGATGCTGCTGCCAAAGGATGAATGAAGCTGGGAAAATAACATTAGAAGGGTAGAAAAAGAGCCAATTACGAGGTTCAAGAAGTAGCAATTTGCAGTTAAACTGAATTGCTCAGAGGGAGGGCAGTGATGGGGAAGCAGAGCTTTTTGTGAGATAAGTCCCATCAGACAGGAGATAGAGGAGTACTTTGAACTTGGGCTGGATGTAAAATGCATGAGGGCTACCAGGACTGACCTTTTTTTGAATTATGATGATCCTAACAGGGAGAGTTAAGTGAAAACTGATGGAGGGAAAGCAGGGCTGCAGTTAACTGGAAAAAGAGAGCATTTGGCTGTTTGAAGCCATATGTAAAAGCAGAAAATTTCAGTGGACATCCACAAATAATGAGAGGCATAATTTATTCAAGAAACTATCCTTCCAGTTGACAGCCACAAGCATAGTACTGCTGTCCCTTACCTAGATTTTCTCCTTACTTCTTGCTGTGGCACAAAAATCCTTTCAATCTCAGCTCCTTTGTAATGTCAGGGCTTCAGGCAGCCATTAGAAAAATTCATAAGAAAAACAATTAACTCCCTTTAAGTCTATTTATACTCTATTTTCATGGCTTCACATTTCATTTCCAGAAAGTTGCAACGGAATTTACTGCTGTGGTCCCAAGTGCTACTGGCAATGTTATTACTATATTTATTATGATAGCAGTGTTTAATCATGATATACGTAATAGTATCAAAGAGTCTCAGTTATAATCCCTTTATTATAAAAACCTTATGAGCAAACCCAGCTTTAATTATTGAAGAATAATACTGTGAGCAACAGTTGCTTTGAAGGGCAACACAGAGGCCAAAGGTAAGAAAAAGGCCAGTGAGGTTCCTAAAAGGTTCTAAACAGTAACTGACATTATTTTACATTTTAACACTTGTTTGTTTTCTGAAACAGCAGGAGTCAGCCTTAAATCGAAGGCTGCTTTTTAATTGCCTGTTCAACTGTGCAGATTTTTGCCAACACGGCTCCAATTGTTTCATGGGATCGTATTCTGACCATCTGAAACTCTTTGACTGGTCAGGGCCCGTTGATTGTCTCTTTTATGCGCTGCAAACAAAGTGCTCTGCTGCTAAGCTGGGCAGAATTAGGCACAAGCCGTACAGGATTCCAGAATTAGTTCCACTGCATGACATATGTGTTCAGAAATGGAGCAGCACAGCGTGCAGCAACACGCAAAGGGATTTCCAGGAAACTCAGAAAAGGCTGGAGAAGGTTTGGATTGCAGTCACTGCATCCACGGTTCTCCCCGTTTCTGCCCCACAGAAGAGCTTTTGTGGAACCGTTTTTATGTACAGCCTGTCACTTTCAGTACATCTAAATAATTTATAAAGCTCTAGGAGGTAATCTCTGACCAGGCTGAGCCATTAGAGCGATCATAATATTATGTAGCAGGTCAGGTTTCCATATTGTAAAGGGAGCCCTGATTTGTCAGGCTGTGGCACAGAGTTTGGACCCCAGGCCCAGTCTTTGTGAACTTCAAGTGTGCTGTAATTTATGACTTGCCTGGTGCAGCTAATGCAGGTTTTCTCTATTTTGAATCATGGATATTTGACTAACGAGCCAGGCTTGTGCCCATCTGCCCTTGTGCTTGTGGATATTGACTTCCCTATCCTTGCAAGTGCTCAAGGAATTTTATTGGGAAAAGGCAAATGTCAAAAGTGTAAAGCTACTTTAATAAAACTGGCTGAGATCAGGTTTCCTTGCTGGCTGCCTGCCACTGAAAATCCCTTTGTTAGCTTTTAAAAATTTCCTGTGACAAAAAGAGCCCTTTTCATTTCTTTCTATCAGATCAAGCAAGTTTAATTAAAATGTGAAGAATTTGACTAAAAATGTCATAGCACAGAAATCTTGGGGGTACCTTCCTTTTGAACCTGCCTGATTTTGTGGTTTACATTATTTTAAGGGCAGTTCTAAACCTCCTTGATGTAGAAAGCATGAAAGAACAAGAAAAATTCATTAATTATCTTACCAAATTTTAGTGATTTTATCCATCCATTTTCCAGGGGGAGTTGATAAAATTTTCATGAAAAACAGGGATCATGAGCTGCTGTGGGGATTAAAAAAAAAAAAAAAAAAAAAAAAAAAGGGGGAAGAAAATACACGTTAAATGTGAACACAATGAAACAATTAAAGCAAATGAAAGCATTTCTGTGCAGCTGGAACCCAGGATTGATATACTGTGCACTGGACTGAGAGTTGTAGGAAATACTTGTTGTCCCTACAGCTGCTTTGATTGGCAATATTGCAGTTAGCATAAGGAGCTAGCAAGATCAAAAGCAGCATCCAAGTAAAAATTCCAGTATTTGACTAGAAAAAATAATAGTTACAGGTTTGGACATCCACTGTTTAAAGTGCCCTGGGTTACTATGACATGTAAAGCACTCAGCATGAAAAAATACTTTCTGCCAAAACAATTAGACTCCATTAAAGTGGAGTATTTTAAAATGCTTGGCATGTCTTAATATTTCGGGCATGAAAAGAGACATGGTCAGGATAGTAAATACAATTTTGGTGTCATGTACCTATTAGAAATGTAATGAAATGTTAACAGAGCGGTGAAGTACAAGTTAAATTTCACAACACAGCCACCTTACTTACAGCAACAAGAGAGTGTGTCTGGTGTCACTGAGTGCAGAGCCTTGAAGGGCAGGTTGCAAAAAACCCAAGAGGTTTTGACATTGGTTTTCTTAGTCCACACCCTGCATCTCCCTGTTCTGTTGGTGAGTGTTTGTTCAAAAAAAGAGGACGACTGTCAGATAAAACTTGTTCTGGCATCCCTGGCTTCTTGATAGTGGCTCACCTGCTCTTGTTTGGGAGCAGCTGGGCCGTTCTCAGGAGCTCTGTGAATAAATGAGCAGTGAAAGCGATGCCTGGTCCCAGCGCTGTCATTGTGTCACCCGGCAAAAGGCCCCGGGGAGAGATAAGGGGCTTTACAAACAGCACCTCACAAAGCAGGAGATAGGGACAAGCATCACACAAGCCAGCAGTGGACTCATTCCAAACATTCTTTTTATCCTCTAATCACCCTTATTTGATTCTCTTTGTTCTCCCACCTCCTCTAGAGAAACGATGCCCGTGTGGTCCTTTCCAAATGTTCGGGTTCGGTAGAAGATTTTGCCAGAGCCAATAAAAAGAAGCGGCAGTAGCTGTGTCAAAATCTGATTGTTTTTTAAAAACACAAAAGGAGAATTAGCATGGCCTAGCCTTGGGCCAGATCCGCGAATTTTCTGCAGTATGGTGTCATTACACATTTCAGGAGGCTCTCAGAAGCTGATAGGAACCATCTGAGCTGCAGAGTTACAAAGGCATTCCAGGGTCTCTGATGAAAGGAATTAGCAGGGAGGCCCCCGGAGAGGTGGGGAGCCCAAGTGGTGTGGGAGGCTGGGACAGGGGTGGAGGCTAAAAGATGTGGGAGAGCCAGGTGGAAGTGGGCACTGAGAGGGTGTGTGAGACCCAAAAGGTGTCAGAAGCTCAGGCAGAGGTGGAGGATGTAAATATGTGGGATGTGCAGGTAGAGGTAGATTCCCAAAAGGTGAGGTAGGACAAGAATTTGTGGGACTAAAGGAGAGTCAGACCGACCAATTGTGAGCTCCCAGCTATTAATAAATACATTTAGTCCTATTTTTAAACCTCTCCAAACACTGCTTAGTTTCTGCATGTTTTGAAATGAAGTTATCTCAGAAACATAACTCTGGTTCCAAAACTGCTGTGAGCTCTGGAAACAGCCTGAGAAACAGGAACTATGTGTACATCATGTTTCCCTCACACTGGATTGTAACATGGAATAGGTGAGCTATGGCAAAACTTAGAACTGGGTCAAAATACATATTTCTTTGGCTCAAATTTAATTTCAAGACCAACAGTTTATAACAACTCCTGGGCATCTTTAGCTGTCAGCTCATCTCTTTGGGAGATTGTTCAAGGTACTCTCCTTGTGTTTTGTGGAATTTACACAAAGGAAGCACTACCTTTAGTGAATGAGAGACTGAAAACATATGTCCAAGAATGCCATTCTTCATCTTAGAGATATAAAACCTAAAAACAGATATGTAGAGTTCAGAAAGGATATTACAGCTACATTTTCAACATTTTAATTCACAGGACTAGTTTTTACAAAAAACCACTTCTATTCTTTTTTTAAAGGTGAAATTCATAAAAGTAGGCTAGGTGGAGGATATTTTTTTCCCTGCTGCAATCAGGAAAGGGTAGAAAACTATGTGCAAAAAGTACTGTGCATTTAATTTTAGCTAAGTGTGGGCAAGCTTCGCCATGTCAGTTAAAACTAAGAATAAAATACCCTGTGTGTATTCAGCCCTTAACCCTTGAGAATCTCAGAGCACTTGAAACACACCAAAAAACTCTTCACCCCATGTAGTCACAGTGCTGCTCAGAGCCACAATGGAGCTGTTGTTCAGCTGCATGAAGAAATGCCAGAGGAGGGTAGGAAGTTAAGAATAATAGAGTATATTCAAATATAACTTTTAGGAGTATTTAGGTAGGCTGAATGCAGCTACCTGGAATTTGGCCACAAGACTCAGCTTAACAGCCCTGCTCTTGTCAAAAGCAGAATAAGATCTTTAATTTTTCCATTCCATTTCCATTAATCACCAGAAGTGGTCATGAGGTTTTCCACCCCAGCCAACAGTCAGGCTTTCCAACAGCAATACATTTCCAGGGCACCACATCAATGCTGCTTCAGAGTGCCTCCTACTGAATCATGAACCCAATTTCCTTCACTTCATGATTTCCCATCTGAAAATTGACCAGCTATCCTGACCATCCAGATGATGACCTGAGGGTCTGAGAGCCTGTGTTTTTATTGAGAGGACTTTAGCCCATCTTTAGGAAATCTCTTGGGCAGGTTTAGCTTTGCTGGCAGGCTAAGTTTAGTATAAAACAGAAATTGCCCCAATCTATAGTAATTTGCTATTTAAAACACGAAGGAAATTTAGATAATAAAGATATAAGAAAGTGTTGAAAATTATAGAGTGATTTTTTTTTAGTCAAATTACTCTAGGTTCTTCACGGTTTTTGCTGGGTTCTGAATCCAATTAGTGCCTATATAAAAAGAAAAAAAAAGTCAAAGCAAAATGATACAATCCTCTAATTACAGAGCCAAAGATAACAGTGTACAGTATACAGAGACAGGAGGGAGAAAACTGATGATATGTGGCCTGATAGGGAAGGAGAATTTTGTAGCTGAAGGCACAAGGAATTATTGACAGTAAGATTTTGCTGTGAAATTCAGCCTATGTAAATAACATCCTTGCCAGATGCTGCAGTTAATTAAGACAGCTTTAACAATTCTATTTCATTTTTTTCTTTCCAATTAGAGGACAGTATTTACACTTCTGGCCAGAGACACTGAGGCTCTATAACATTCAGAGTAATTGCCAGTGCCTGATTGAAGGGATGTTCCTAATTGGACAAGTTCTGTACTTTAGGTTAAGACTTATCTATTGTGTCTTGCATTTGTTCCAGTCACAGGACATTATGGTCACTGTGTCTCCTGGCAGGAGTGGAAGCTGTTTCAGTGTCAGCTCTTCAGGCTGATTTACCTTACAGCAATACACAAAACTGAAATACCCTATTTTCAAACACATGCTTTGCATTTAAACTAAAAGAAAATACTGTGAGAACTATGGAAATGTAGGGGGTTTTTGCAGGTAAAGGTTAATTTTTATACATTTATAGTATTTTTGGCTTGCAGAGAGGTTTTCTATTTTATCTTCAGTAATTCTGAATGGTTTTACTGTTGGTCTTTGGATGACTTCGAAAGGAAAAGTTAGAAATGTAATATTTAATATCTGGAAGAGACTTATTCAGATGTCTCTCTTCTCTGTCTATATTTATATTTTAAGAGTGTCTTAACATCTACCATAAGAACAGGTCTTTGTTCACTAGCTACTGCACACATCCAAACGCAGGAAGACTTTAAAAACCTCAGAATTTTAGAACTCAGCCAAGGCTGGCAAAATTCTTTCTGCCTTTTGCTGAGCCCTGGTGTTTGAACACAGTGACCTGTGCTGAGCCACAAGATTTTTTGTGTCCTGTGGGCAAGGGGGTGATCAAAATCCTGGGAGTTGATAGTGGGAGGGAAAGCGGGACACAAAAATTCATAAGGAGCCTCAAACCTGAGTCTGCCCAAGTTTTCCACACTTGGAAAGAACTTTGAAAACCTTCCCAGAGGAGCCCCTGCTCACGAGGGGATGCAGTGCTTACTGGGACACTCAGCTTCTTAAGCTGGTTTTTTTTCTGAGTATCTCAGAAAGTATAGTAATAATTTACTTTTTAATGAGTTGAACTCAGCTCTTGGATTTATAGATGCTTTTGATGGTGTTCACTTTGATAGGTATTAACCTCCAACATCCCAGAATTCTCGAGTTTAGGATATGAGACATCCAAGGCAAATATTAACAGGGATGGGTAAACCTACCTGTCATCTTCTCATTTCTGAAGGCACTTCAATAGTAAAATCTATTGGTAAACGGTACAAGTGATGAAAATTTCTAAGGCAAAATCCACATAATTTCATTCTGTAAATAGAATATTAAATGAAAAACATTAATATCACTTTTTCTGGAAACTCTCTATTGAAAAAAAAAAAAAGAAAATTTTAATTTACTAAGGATGGGCAGAATTGAGGCCATTTAACCACTGGAGAAAATGACGGCTCACCTTCCCGTCGCATGATCTCTTTCCATAGTTTGTCCAAATCCCCTGTATTTGTGCACAGATGAACAGATTCACTCTGATGAAGGCTATTCCTGCATGTATTTAAACAATTAAGACCAACATTTTCGGCTTAGGGTGCCAGGAGCACCTCAGCAGATCCTGTGAGGGCTCAGCTCACCTCCTCAGGGCCTGACATTTCTGAAGATTAAACATTCATGCTGGAAATGGATTATGAACAACTGTGGCTGGGAAGTTCAAAAAAGCGTGCATGAAATTTTGTTTCTGGTTTGCATCTCGTTGTGGCTCTTGGTCTCTTTGCCATCTGCCTCTGCCTCTTGCAGGTCAGTGGAAATGTTTTTGCTGACCTTTGTGGGCACACTCGAGTTACCCACCATACCATCATGTAAATACATCTAAAATCACTCTGCTTCATCTAATGTTGTTTCAAAATAATTTCCAGTCCATTAAGTTTGGGCTGCAAGGTCTTCTTTAAAGAGCCACTTTGATGTTGATGAGTCACAGTGCTCAAGCTTTCCTCTCTGCCATTGCACTTCCTTAAGGCATAACCTCAGTGACTTTTGCACCAAGAGGCGAACGGCTCTGTGACAGGATCTGGCCTTGTGTAAACACCCTCAAGAGCCACTTCCCTCAAGCCAAATACTGAAGCCCACTTAAAAAAGGCTTTTAAGAGACGTTTTCCATTTGATGTAGCTCCACGCAGGTATTTAGTGACAGCTAAGCGTAATCCAAGCTAAGACAAAGTGTTTAGGGAGAGCTGTGGGTCCTGTGTGGTAAGCTCATGTCCCTTTAGCTACCCTGGTGTGTGTTAATGACTGGTAAAGGTATTGCTGAGACCAGCACCTGCCTCTGCTCCTGCTACACCTTCCCAGCAGGAGGGCACATGGAGCAGCTTAATCCTGACAAGGGGAAAGAGGGGTGGCAAGTGCTTGCCCTGTTTGCAGCTGTGCTATTGGAGATGGTCAGGCAGAGACTTGTGCTGATTTTATGGGCACCTCTCCATCCCAGCTCAGTGGGAAACAGGTTAACTTTAAACTGTGTGTGACTTTACACCTGCCTGCTCCACTACAGAGCAGAGCAGAATTTAGGAGAAGCCTTAAGCAGCTGTCAGGGCCCTGGGCTGTCAGAGATCTATCAATTACACCAAGATGTGGCAGCAGTGTTTGCCGTCTCCCAGCTGAGACACACATCTGCCTGCATCCTAATTTGGGCAGGGCTGCAGTGAGCTGGGAGGCTGCACTGGGCACGTGCCAGTGCTCATGCTTGGATCACACACTCCATGGATGGACCTGGGACTGTTGCTGTGCCCCTACCTGAGGGATCAGGCCCTGTGTGTTATCCTTGTGCAACTTTGACATTTTACCAGCCTGAGAGTTTGGGAGCAGTCAGGTATGGCAAAGCTTCGCTTCCTCCTGTGAAGAGAGCAAGACGGAAGTTGCAACCATTTGAAATTCAGCAAAGGGGTAATTCACAACACTTCCACAAGGTTGGGGGGAAAAGATCCCACAGAAATGGCATAAAAGGGGGAACATGCTCAAGGACACTCATCATCAAACCACTCTGTTGCCTTTCTCACACTGAAATTAACTTGGACTCATGCACTCTGAGGTGACACGTGCCTCTTTAAATTCATCTGTTTTGTCATGGGTGTTATAACTCTCTTTTCTCTGTTTCAAGGATAGCAGTGGGAGGAAAGCAAAACCTTGCAGAAATGTGTTTTCCTGCTTTGCTGTTATTCCCAGAAGTCACTGTCTTCGTTCTGTTGTGTCTAATTCAAAATAACAGGTTGATCCCTTCACAAGCATCGACCTGTTTTGTAACATGAAAAGGAGTCAGTGCTATCAGCTATCTCCCACATTATCCTGCAGCAAGCTGTTCTCCAAGGGTAGCCAGCTTGAGCGGCTCACGTTCTTGTCCACGAAAGAGAATCACTCTTCATTCCACTGTCTCTACGCCAAGACGTGGCTTCCAGTGAGGTAATTGTTTTGACAGTTTGGGGGAAAAAAAAAAAAGAAGCCAAAAAACCATTAAAAAGTAAACAGTCATACGTTTCTGCTGGCTGGGGCATATGTAAAAGGAAGATGAAATGTATTCAAAGCTTAAAACTTCAAGACACTACTGAATATTCTGGTTTTATAGAGGCAACATGTTACAAACCTGGCATTATTAGCTGATGATGTAAATTCCATGACTGTTTCATAGCTGTTGTTTTTAACTGCTGTGCTCTTTGGGTGTTTGAATATCCATCTATGCACTAATTCTATGTTTAAGGGAAATAAAATAATTTCAAACCTTGATAATTGTCAGCTCCTTCTTTGACACGGAGCTGGCAAAGAGAAAATACTGCTTTTCTTGGAGATCTGCAGACTTTTAAAACTGAATCCAAGGTCCTGCCTCTATTGGGCTGTTTGTGTGTCTGTGTGAGACATTTGCAGTGAACCCTGAACCAGCTCAGACTTAGCCTGGGCCCAGTGCTTGCTGCTGAGTGTCAGCCTGGGCTGGCAGAGTCCCTGCACACAGGCTGGGGTTTGTATCCAGCTTTATGCAGTGGCTTTTTGCTCTTGATTTAATCCCTAACAAGTTCTCTGTATCCTCAGTGCTCAGTAGTATTCTGCAGGATTGGAAGCTTTGCCATTTTCAAGGCAAAATGTACTTTCCTGCACATTATCCAAGAAAAACATTGCTAAAGCCAGACAGACAGGGGGAAAGAAGGTATCCTTAACAATTTCTTCATTGATGAAGAGCTCCAGAGGCAGATATGTGGGAATATACACACACTTACAAGAGGCATATATGCTATTTTCAATAGCAGATCTCATCTATCTACAGTGGCTTCTGGAGTTTCACATCAAGTGCAAGAAATGTGGTGAGTGAGATGCCAAAAAAGACAAAGTGTTTAAGACCAGATGAGCTCAGATTTTCATTTCTCCAATTCCCGATGCCTGGAAGACAGCTTGTTTTAGGAGCAAAACTATCCTGGCTGATCATTAGTGCAGCTCCCTTGATTTTAATAATCAAGGTGATCTTAAATAGTTCTATAAAATTCCTGATACCATCTACTGCATCTGCCAGTGCTGAAGTTTTTTGAGTTTACTCCCAGGTTCTCCACAACTTCAGGTTTTATCACATGTCTTCTCAAACCTCTACCTGGTAACACCAACGGTGCAGAGTTCATGTAAATTTTATCTCCATCTTATCTTTAGGCTGTTTGAATATGCATTGCTGCATTTATTCCCATTATGGGAATCTAGGGCTGGGGAGCGTGGTGGATGTTTTGGGAGCACAAGATTTGCTGGGTTCCTGGCAGGCACTTTCATCTCTCCAGGCTTGAAGTTGTCTTGGTTCTTTGGGGCTCTGCCTCTGCTTGCTCCTTGTCCTAGACAAGGTGGGGTCTGGATCACATTACACACACCAAAAGCTGACTTCTGCTTGCCTTGGGCTTGTGGAGCTGTGAACTGCTGGTATTTGGGGTTTCTGTGGGTGACTGGGGTCTGCCTGCCTGTTCCTGGAGGTCTGGCTGCTCTGGGATGGGTTTCAGTGCCTGTTGGAATAAGTGCTGCCCAGGCCAGGGCCCAGCACCATCATGATGCTGCTGGAAGCAGTGGCTGCTCTGGGAATTCTAGAGGCATTTCCAGCTGGGTCTTTGCCTCAGGCAGATTTAGCTCCCAGCCCTACTGTACAAATTAAACTTTTGGGGCCTTTTGATTGCAGGAGTCTAAGCTGGTGGTGTAACCTGAAACCACCAGCTAAATGAATTCATCTTGCCCCCAGTCTCCCAAGGGAAAGCTCTCGGTCAGAGAATTGTGACATGGAAAGAAGAGATTCAGCCTCTGGACAGCATGCACTCTGCTCTTTGGAGATGTCCCAGGGCTCTCGGCTCCACATACCTCAAAATAATGGACTTTCGTCCTCTTTGTGTGTCCTCCACATGTGAGGCCTTTCTGCCAACCTTTCTTGTTCCCCAAATCTCCATTTCTCTCCGTAGCTAATGCATGGTCAGGCTTGATTCTTTAGCTTTAAGGCACAGGTAACCTCATTTTTTCTCCACATCTCTACCCAAGTTACTCCTACTCCTTCTCTCTAAATGGTACCACACCCCTTAGCGGTGATTCTCATGATAAAAGGACTCGTACTGATATTTTCAGAAGGAATTGAGCAAGATATACTGGTAAAGGTAGGACAAGTAGCTGCCACTTTTTCTAAGTATTCCCAGGAGTGATTGCACTTGCTCCAGGAAAGGCCTGTGCCCACTCTGCTGCTGACTCTGCCAAGAACAGGTGTATCTTTCCGAGGAAGAAAGTTATTGGAGGCACTGAGAGAGGAACAAGAGGACCCAAAGTGTTTGTCTTTCCTCTATCATGTCACCTATGGTTTCACACCCCTCTGCATGGATTTCAGTGCGAATGCTCTGGCAGAGCCAATAAAAGAGCAAAGCAAGAATTAACGTGAGGGATCAAACATGCTGGACCAGGCCCCTGCAGGCCTTGTGGTACTGCAAGGTACCAACCCAGTGCTGCCAATACAAACTGTGCTTCTCATACCTTTTAGTATTTCAGTTTGGAAGGCTCTTTTTAAGAGTGCATTGACTGCAAAGCTTTGGTGCAGGTGGTGGCAAACAACAGAGGGCTTTTTGTAAATGGTCTTGTCTTGAGGAACACTGGGCTCTAACAGGAAGTGTCTGTCTCAGCCACAGGTTTGGAAGAGCCCAGAAAGGAGGTTCCCCTGGATGCTGGGTGTGCCGCTCACCTAGACATGCCTCAGTCACCACTAAATCTGGAAGACTTGAGCCCAAATTATGTAAAATATGTCTGGGCTCCGGCCTCAGACACTGGAACATTGTCTTGCTGGCAGTCTTGCAAGCACCTCAGGAGCTGCAGAAGTGTGGGGAGCAAACAGACTGGAATGTTCTCAGCCCACAGGGAAAGCTCAGGGTCTGGCTGCACAGCCCTGACTCCAAACCCAGGGTTCTCTTCCAGTGGATACCCACGAACAGGCAAGTTTTTTGAGTCATGACTCAACTAATAACAGGATGGTGCTGGCTGTGCTCAGATATAAAACTTCAAGTCCACTACAGCTGCTTGTGCTCATTAAAAGACCCTGCAAACACATTTTGCAAGAGTTTGGGTGTCAGTCCCTGCGTTCTCATCAGAATCTCAAGTGCCTTGGCCTAAATGACTGCTGCATTTTCAGCTGGGTACGTTATTTTTTACTCTGCTCTTTGCAAACACAGTGCTGCAGTTAATGAGGGCTGTGTAAGCACCCGCTGGATCAACATGTACTAGTGCTGGGTGAGCTCATCCTCTGAAGTGCAAGATGTCAGTGAGATGTAATGTAAGGAGCTCTTATTTTTTACATCCACTCTCTGCCATTTCAAAGAATCAGAATGCCCACTGCAATAACAATGCTACATCTTCCCTTCACTTAGCACCTTTAAAGCAGCACACTTTACTTTAGAAAGCCATAAAACACCAGGCTTAGCACAGCCGTAGCCTGGCATGGTTTATTTTCTTCTCTTAGATTTCAGATAGAACCAATGCAGCACATGTAAAACAAGAAAGGTTAAAATAAACAATCAGATTTATTTTACTCGCTTTTAAAAATATTTAAAGACTTTTGTGGATTTATAACTGTGGCAGTAACAGTTTCTGCCTTATGTCATTAGGGGGAAAGTTATGGCTTTGTTTGAAACTGCACAAGAAACATCATTGCAAGAGATACATGAGTCAGGCATTGCCATTAGTCAGTGCTCATTCACTGAAACCTGCCTCTGAATTCATCTAGGCCAAGAAGTCTAAAGAGTGGCACATTTCAAAAGTAATTATGTGATTTAGGGGAGGATTTTTCCACTATTTTTTTTGTGGGATGTGTCTTTCAAAATGATTGGTGATGTTTTGGTGGGCATTAACCCCCTAAAATGTCAGAAATTTCTAAAAGGCTACAAACCCAGTGGTTCTCCAATACTTCTCTGATAAGCAGCTTTGGGAACCATCTCCCTTTTTCTTTAGGATTCTAGACCTGCTTTGGGAAAAATCAGTCTCAGATTCTGTTTTTCACAACTATGACCCCAACTTTTATCTTCAGAATTTACTGTGATTCGTACCCTTTTCACTTCATAGCAGCACGGGTCAAGATAAAAAGGGAAATAATCAAAGAGAAGCAGAATCTCAGCTTGCGTTGGTGAAACTTTATCCTGTTTATTAACTCTGCTCTGAGAGCCACAGTATATTGTGCTTGGATCTTGTAACACTCCATTTTAGAAAATAATAGTCAGAGTGGTGTTTTAACCAGAGTATGAGGGTTTTAATATAAAATGTGCCTTTCCTTTAAATTGATTGCAAATGTACTTTCCAAATATTTTACTTCGTAAAAAAGAACTCTTGGAGGCATTCCAGTGCCTGGTATTTTCCAGCTAGCTAAAAGAAGATAATTCCCCTTTCAAGCACGCCTTGAAAGGCTTTGCAAATCCTGGCTGGATGGTCTGGAGGGATGGGCTGTAGGAAAGAGTGTGAGCTGATCCACACAGGTCGCACCCTGGTGGGAAGGGTGAGGATCCCATGGGAAGGGTGAGGAGAGGACCTTGGGCTGGCTGCAGGGAACACACACACGTGATGAGGATACACAGTGTGAACAGCACTGGTTACAGCTGCACAGGCTGGGGCTCATCCCATCCCATGGAATCCCGTGGAAAACTGCAGATAATAATAGCAATAATAATGACAACAACAGAGAACTCGAATTTTTTATTACCCCTATGACACAACCCATCCCAGACCATAATATATCTGCAGGATCCACTGACCCCAGGGGTTGTTGGTACAAATGAACTCTTTTTGTGGCACAGCCATTTCACGAGGTGAACCTCAAGATGCATTTTTTTCATGCTAAATTATTTTAATCTAAGTGGAAAATGGGGGATAGTAATCCACTAAAATAATTTTCTGTAGCACCTGCTTTTGACTAAATCTCTCTAATGGTGTTGAAAGAAGCCAGTTTCTCCATCCTGAAATATTCAGCAAAGCCTTCATCAAACAGATGGGTGAATATGGGCATGATTTCCATCTTCATTAAATTAACGTCAGGTTTTTGAAAAATCAGTCCTTTAATAATGTATAAATATTTCCTTCTTGAAGTAACTGCCTGATTTTCCCTACAAGGACTGGTTTCTACTTTTTGTAATAAGACCAGCTCCTGATGGAAGAGCTGCCAGTGCATGTATACTTGCAGATGTGCTCTTCGATAAAACTTAATTAGCCATTTTAGTAATTTTCTACTCAATCTGTTTTTAACATTCTTCAGAGCTTGAAGTGAGATATATCTGGGTTAGAGAAAACAAGGCAGCTATCCATAACTTTGCCTTGATTAATATTTAAAGTTAAGCTAAACGCAATGCAGAACATAATTTTCCCAAATCTACCTATTCTTAGTGCTGCAAAAAGAATGTTATCCCTTATTTTTCACTCTATCACCTCTAAATATGTGTTTATTTATAAAAATATTATTAAGGCTCTAGTTTTGAAACAAGTTTTTATGTCTGCCTTTAAAAGAATTTTTAAGTCACTTAAAATGGTGGGGTTTTTTAATGAGATTGGCATTCTGAAACAGACACATCAACAAAAAAACTCTTTCTTGTGACTTCACTTAGAGGCTGAAGGGTGGTACCACCACTTACAGGCAGTCAAGAAAAGCAATTTTCTCTCTGACTGCCCGGTTCTACAGCTATGCACAAGCCCCAGCCAGAGGCTGCTTCCAGCAGAAATTGTGCAAAGGGGAAGAGTTGTCAACAGCAAGGACTTTGCACAGGGCAGAGATTTCACACACTCACTCTCTCAGGAGGCAGGATAGCATCTTTTTGGTGCTGGGAGAAATGCAAGAGAAGAGGATGAAAGCAAATGGAAAAACCCCAAATAAGCACTGGAACCGTTAGACCCGTGCTGGGGCTGCTGCCCTGCCCCTGCACCAGATAATTGTGCTTCATTAAGGCTCTCCAGTTAACACTTGCTTGTGGTTTGTGCAGAAGAAAATAGTGTCTGATTGCAAACACAAGATATGAATTCTCATGCGGGTTCTGCATTTGCTTTGGGTGTGGGTGGAGAGGTTTATAAAATAAATTCTTTTGTAGCAAAGAATGTACTCTTAAAATGCTGCATCAGAGGCAGAGCCCAAGTCTACGGTTTTGCGTTGTTTGGAGAGTTCCCTGCCCATTTTGCCAACAAACAGGGAAAGGCTTCATCAGTGGGGGTGGTAGTGTCACTGGTAGAGCACAGAGAGCAGCTCTGAGGGTCTCTTGCAAACACTGGAGGTGGTGGCTTGGATACATGGGCTGGCATTCCTCTGACCCCTCTGACCCCCTTCACTTGACGGAGGTGAAAAAGCTAATGAGTCTGGGAGGCTCTTCCTGCTGAGTGAGTTGGTCATTCCCCACCAGGCAGATCCTTTCAGCTGGGATCTGCCTGCCATCCCACTGCCCAACTCTGCCAGCTTCCCCAGCACACAGAGCTATTTGCTTCATAAAGTTAGATTTATTAAAGTACATCTTAGGACTATCAAATCAGTCATCTAGGACATTTCTTCTCTAGTTAGTTACGTTGTTTTTATGTCCTAAGGCTGCACTGGTAGTACCTACCTCACTAAAACTCTTAAAAGAACTCATTTTAAGAGGGATGACAGAGTAGAGATTACATCTGCTGCACTTCTTCACAATAACAGTCTTGCTACACTCCATGCCCTTCACCCCTCTGTGTCACCAGGAGCCAGGGCCCAGATAAAAAAAGCCAAACCAAACATGTACTGCTTTTGAATTTACAAGGGGAATCACTGATTTCTATTTTTCTCTGCTTGTGATTGATACTGTCACCAAAATTCCCTGAAATAGCCTCAGGGGCAGCAGCAATCTCTTGGGGAGGCAGTTCTGTCTTTGGAGCCCCAGGGTGGTGTTGGTGATCCACTCTCCAAACCAGATCAGACTCATCTTCTAGTGCCTACCCTTGAGCTGGAAAGAGCTCCTGAAGAAATTAAAATGTTCTCAACGAGAGCAGTGGTAGGTGGGAATAGCTAATGATTGCTTAGACTTATACTGTAAAAACTTTAGTCATGTTTTTGCCATGAGATATTCAAATAGGTCTCTTTTTCCTTTCTCCAAATGATAAATGAGACCAATCTACAGGTTCACAGCTGCAGGGTCTGTTCTGGTGCAGATATTCCTGCAAAGCCTCCAGTAGCCACCTCAATAGGAGCAGCATGTGCATATCAAAGACAATAAAACCTTTAAAGTCTGCCATAATTTGCTTTTCCCCTCATTATGCACACATACACACCATCAGTACTACTGGAAATTGCTTCTGTTATTGAAACAAGGGAACTTTCTGTATATGTAATTATAAATAGGAAGGTGGAAAAAAAATCTCATTCCGGGGAAAATATAGGGATTTTGAATAGGAAATAACTATCAAATCTCTTCTGATGTAACCTGTAGTATTCATAACACACTTATCAAAATAGTAAATAGGGTTTTGTATAAATGAAAATATTTTGAATTGAATTTTTTTAGGTTTTCTTAAAAGATGTTGTGTTTGAGGAGAACCTCCCCATAGAAAAATGGCCTGTTTCTCAGCATGTTTTATATCTTTTCAGATATCCACATGAACATTTTCTTTTGTCATTTCAGCTCTTAGGTAGTAATATAAAGTTACGGAAATACTCTGTAATAAGTCACATATGTTGGACAAACAAGAGCTTATTGGACGAGTTATGTAAGTTTTCAATAGCTGTTTCACTAAAAATAGGATGTTCCAAAATGGCAAATCCTCATTGGAGACAAAAGTAAACAAGTAATAATGTTTATCAGTATCAGCCTATTGTAATATTATAAGTGATGAATTTCACAAATAGCTGGAAAAATCTTTAAACACAGCCTTGTGATATATTTCATACACAGAGAAACATTCTGTTCATTTATAGGAAATGTAAAAATATACAAAAGAAAGAATATAATAACAGGTGATATATTTGCCATTTTAACTCTGTAAAATTAACTTTTCAGTGCAAAATTATGGGTGTTATTGTTGGAATCAAGGATCATGGTAGGATAATACAAGCAGGAAAAATTCTTTCGACTGGAAGCATCATCTGTCCACACAGAATATTCTATGATTCTGATTCTGAAAAAATACACTTTATATCCATTTTTGTCTTTTGCTCTGGTCTGATTTCTTGTCATGCTGTCCTGGTTTACAAAACCAGGCAGTTTTCTTCCCACTGGAAATACTGTGAGGGTTTCTCACTGCAGACTTGAGACATTTTGCACAGCTTTCTTAGCAAAGGAGATGGGAAATGTGGAATCCCATTCACAAATTATGATAAATTGCAGGCTAGTGTACTCATTTTTTAAAAATTAATTTTAGTGTTTGTGTTGGTTTGTTGTTTTTTGGTTGTTGTTTGTTTGTCATTTTTTGTTTTCTTGTTTTTTGTATAAGCACTCTTTAAGCTACCTCCTCCTCATCTTGAATGCCATTATCTGCAGTGTCTTTTCAGTTCTTCTGGAACAATACAACAGACTCTGTCAGGTTCTGATTATGTGTGTCTGAGATATTTCCCAAGAAAAAATTTTCTAGAGGATAAAAAAAGAATGACCACTGAGGCAAAAAGTGCCTTTTCTTCTTTGTGTCCTTTCACTGTTGGAAGCTGCACTTCAGCAGAACAGGCTGAGGCAGGTGCTTGAATCTATTCCTGTTGAACATCACACATGTTTAAACCTTAGTGGAACTGAAGTTAATCTCCTTGCTCTAATACATCTTATAAATATAAGCTTGTTTACACGAAGAGGGCATTTAATTAGAGTCAGAAGAAAATCAGCAGAAAAAAAGACAATATCAGGGATGTGAGCAAGCTTATCAGAGTGGTAGCAGGGTTGCTTACCCACCACTTTTGTCATAGGCTCTGCAGAGCAGTAGATAAAGCACAAAGAATCTGCCCTGTAAAGGAGCTCATAATTGAATCAGACCGCACTGTGTAATACCTGGGACAAAGGTTTTATTTTTAGGAGAAATAAGGCACCTTCAGGTATTTTGGGAAACCATCAGTGTGCCCTGTTGCCACTTCCCTTGTGTTGGTTTCTGGTCATTCTGACTAAAGTCTGAGTGCATCTGGAGGAAGAACTAGTCCCATATCCACAGTGAGTTTGGTTTCAGCATCACTCAAACACATTTTGCTTGCACGTGTCCCTGATTACCTCCATCATGTTGGCACGTGTCCTTTATTTCTCCTTTCCTTCCCCCAAGCTTAGGCTGAACAGTGCAAGATGGATCACCAATAAAATGGTATTTTAGGAAAGAATATGAGAAGCAAACCCAAAGTCACTGGATAAAGAGAACAGATTCTGCCTTCTGACGAGGCCAATATGGAACTGGTTTCTTTCTAGCAGGTAATCTGATCAGGAATGTCACAAAATGTTTGGTAACACATCAGAAAACATCTTCTGGAAAGGAAACACACTACTGAGTGGTGCTGCACCCAGGTATTCAGGGCAGAACAAGGTTTTTGAGCACATTTCAGTAACCTGGAAGGTGATCTTTAATGAGTTGATGATAGAGCACTCATACACATCCTCATCCATTTCACTCGCACTGCAGAGAAGGCAAGGACAGCTGCTGGAACATATCTGCACCATTTGGGGTTGAGGAAGGGTGATTGAGTAAAAATGTGCATGAATTTGAGGGGGTGGATCTGTGTTTTTATCTGAGCAATTCAAAACAGCAGTGGAAGCATAAGAAATATCCCTCTCCCACCCCCCCACACCCCCCATACACACAGACATTTATAAATTGTAACACAATTGCCTTTGTTTTGAAAGGAATTATTTTCTTATTCATGGCTTGTTTGAATTTACTTCCCTGTAAATTATTTTTGGCAGTGCTGGGTGCAGTGTAGTAAGGGAAACCATGTATGTAAACCAGGAAAACCATGTGATTGAGGGCAAACAATGCCCTCCATTGTAAGTTATTTGTTTTCCTCACTGTTACTAAACCCTTTGTAACTACAATGGGCATTGTGATCTGAGAGCAGTTTGGTGCCAGTGGTGCATTTTAATAGCTTGCCTCTACCACAAAACAGCTTTAAGGCTGTCAAACAGGAGGGCTGAAGGTTTTCCTTACCTGGAAATCCTTGGATAGACCAACTTGGAACTTGAAGAAAAGAGGGGCTATCAGTGGTGGGAGGGGCTGATAAAGCTCACGGCACATCTCTGATCTCTGCTCTTACTGAAGCTGTCATTGCCAACATAAATTACAATTTCTGGGGACTGTTCTAAGTTATGCTGGAATGGTGGGAGTGTGTTTATAACATCACATTGGTTTTGGCTCTTCCTTCCCACTGTGCTTTTCTCGGCTGCCAGGCCTTAATTATGGAAAAATATTTGGGTTGCTACCACTGCAATGAAATGTGTTCACGTGGATTGACTAAGAAGTGATACTGTTTCAAATCAGATTTTAGTGTTTGCTATGGATTTCTAAAGGGTTTTATTACCTGGGCAAGAGCAAATGCCCAATTTCAATAGTAAAGTGACTTTCTCTGGACTCAGGAACTACAGACAATGTTTGGACCTTTCACTCCAGAGAGGATCCTGGTGGGTCCCTTCCAGCTCAGAGTATTCTGTGACTCTGTGAACATGAAATGCCTCATCCACAGACACACTGAGAAATAAATCTTTATTTATAATGTGTGTATTTATAGAGTGTGATACACAGAGAGGTGAGCATTTCTGTGCAGATGTATATCTTGCTGGCTCTCACCTCTCCTATTATCTCTAAACATAATTTTAAAAGGAAATAGATCTTGAAAGGGGCAAGAGGCTCTAGCAAAGGATTTAAACTCTTTTTCTTCCTCTGAAAGGACTCAGTCATAGCTCTTATTTAAATTAAGAAATGCCTCTGAGGAGAATTTCAAACTTTCTTTCCAAACACCACTGAGCCAAGAATTGTTATTATCTGAATTTAATTCAAATCATATGAACCTTCACAGCTTTTGCCACACTAAAGATTTTTTTTTCCTTTTCAATCTGGCAATACATTCATCAAGTTGTGGGCAGACCCCACTCACATAAAGGAGTAGTTTTGTGAACTCAGTAGCTTACAGGGTTTTCCAGGTTCCACACACATTTATGTTTTATTTTCTTTAAACAGACACCCTAAACAGTCCCATAGCTGCATAGTAGCAGAATTTACCATGTAATTTACTTTGTGTGAGTCATAATGAGAGGAAAAAAGAAATCAGAACTTTGAAGAATTATCCTTAAATTGCTTAAAGCCCTTCTCATTCCCTGTCTCCTGCCCAGTCCAAGGGCTGGTTTTCCTGGATGAACACAGGATGTTACTTGCAGCCCTGAGTCCTCATTCTGGCTTGGATACTCTCTGGGGACAATTCTCTTCAGTTTTCCAGCATTTTGCAAAGGGATAATAATTATAGTTACCCACCCACTTCACTGCAGCCCTTTCAAGCTGAATCAATGTCTTCTCAATGCCTGGAGCATGTAAAATGCTATATAAAAATGTGAAATAATATTACTTCTCAACCATACAGCCAGAATTTACACTACTTGGAGGAAAGAGGATGGGGGGATAATTACAGACTGGGCTTTTAAAACGAGGTTCTCAGGAAGGGCACAGTCAGCAGAACAGCAGCCACATCCAGGGTCTCCAAAGACCTCTGTGCTTATGGGCACTCCATGGTTAGAGGTGCTGGAAATTTCCCAGACCTGTTCACTCCACCTCTGCAAGTATGCAGAATATTTTCAATAAGTACTCCTTGCATGGAAAGTATGTTTAAAATGCTTTCTCATCACACTGCTTATCCACAGGCTATTCCATGGATTTTCCTATTTCTCCTCCCCACAAGACCCTGGCTGTCTCTGCTTTGCTTCCAGGGCTTTGGCACTGCAGCTGGGTGTTATTCCAGCACTTTGTTGTGCCCACTGCCCTTTTCTTACTTCATTTCCAGTGCTCCTGTGAGCCCTGTTCCTCCTGATTGTTGTCACATGTCCTGCTCTGGATCCATACCCTCTCATTAATTCCCAGTTTAGGATGTTTACACTGCTGGTCCAGCAGAGACAGGGTTATCCAGTTCCTAGGAAACAGCTATTATTTATCCCTCTGGATACTGCCTGTATTGCCATATTCCAGAACAATTTCAGTTCGTGTTATATTTCACTGAGTGGATGTTTCAAGAAAAAATAATTTAAAAATTAATGTTGCATCATAGCAACACCCACAGCAACACAACAACATACACAGGACTTGTATGTACCAGAGAGCTGCAAAACATGTGCAAATTGCAATATATTGACTGTAAGGGTAACTCAATGCAAAAAAAACCAACCCTATAAATGGACCAAAACAAAACATTGGAACTGAATTTGAACAACAGACTTCAGAGAAGCTCAGATCAGAGCAGACTGCTCAACCTCTCCTTGTTACAAACCTTTTACTTGTCTGATCTCTCTGCAGCTTTCTGGTCTCAGGTTTTTAAAGCCAGCCTGGGAGTTTAGACACCCAAATATCATTAAAATGAATAGCCATTCTGTGTCTTTTGGTTCCACTCTGGTGATGTTTCTGGTAGTGTCATAATCTTTTGTTTGGAGGGATTCCTCTCCGTGTCAAACAGCAATGAACTTACACACCTCCCTATAGATTACTGTGGGGTTTTTCTAATAAAAGAACAGTGATACGACAAAAAAAGTCATAACCCACTTTTAATAAATTATTTATATTAATCTTCTCTCAATAAAAGGCCTAAATACCAGCAAGAACGACCTGTCCTAAAAGGATTTTTAAGAGGCAGTATTTTTTTTTTTTTTGCATTAGTCCCAGAAGAAAATCAGCTGGGACCCAGCAGTACAGGACTGCTCAAAATGTTTCTTATAAAATTTGCCTAACACAGACTTAGCACAAGCTAGAATTTGGCTTTATTAGCATTTTATAAACTTCTCCGTGGAAAGCTTGAAAGCTGACCTTTGATAATGGCTAAATTCCTGTTTAAAGAGGGGCAGAAGGCTCATAACATGGGCAATTATCTAAGAGCTGGCAGTCCTTCTTTTCATCTTTCACCTAACTGTAGTTGGAAAGAAATGGTGTTTAACACTATTTTATACAATGAGCTTTCTTATTTCATTAAACTCAGGGGATATAAAGAGTGGATCTTAGGGGCCAATGTGAGTTTCCTGCTCCCAGGATACAACAGCTGAGTGCTTTATGGGGGAAGGCCTTTCTGTGTCCTTGCCCACCTTCCTGGAGGATTTGGATGCTGTGGGATGGGTGAGGGTGCCCAGGGGTCAGTGAGAGCCCTGGTGGGTCCAGCAGGGTACTAAACTTCCAACACCAGAAGTAATGGAAAATTTCTGTAGCCCTGCACAACTTCCCCCTGCTTAAACACAATCTGTTGCAGAAGGAAAGGAATGAGATGTTCTTTTGACAAACAACCAAAGAGTCAACCAAATTTTTTTTAACATACTGGGAATAGATTGCACTGCACATTAAGGACAATTGTACCAAAAACCTGAGGAGAAGTTGCAGACTTTGTCCTGGAAAGAGCCTCTGGGATAAGATTCAGCAGATACGATCAAGTGTTTTATCGTTCTACAATCTCCTCATTAGTTCAGGCTTTGCATAGCTTGGTGATGCCTGCCAATACTTGTAGCCCCACTTTGTTTAAAGCAAGTTTCAGTTCAGGGAAAATCTGAATTTACTTTGGATTTTGTCTCTTAGGCCCCCAGAATTTGGTAAGCCATTGTGAAACAGAATTTTGGCAGCACAGCTTGACTGCATAATGATCTTACACTCCAGAGACATTTCCAACACTTCAGCAGTGCAAACACTTTATGCACACACAGGATCATATCAATGCAACTATTGTGTACTTTCAGCACACACTTTGTTAAAAAAAAAGTTCATTTTTTTCATAAATTCTACTTTATCAACTTCCTTCATGTGTGTGAAACCCCCATGTGAATTCTCACAGATGCAGAAATATTAATATAAATTCTGTTAGTGCTCCTATTGCTGTAGCATCTTTTGCAGAAAAGATTGGATTTTCTTAAGAGCAGGACAGTGTAAAAGCTAGAAAAATTATACACTAATCATGTAATTTCTATTAATTGGAAGAAGCGAAAGTGGTATTAAAACTATCATTATTTTCAGGTATTTATATTTATCTTCAAATGTACCTTCCTAATTAATGATTGATTTATTTTCAATAGGCAATGTTTGAATACAGAGTTATTACTGACCCGGAGTTTGGTAGAATTCCTGTGGCAATTAGTGTTTCCTCCACCTTGATTTTTGAAAGCAAATCCCACAATTCTAGGGAAAAAACCTAGAAAATGCCCATTGTTAACAACCAAGAGACTGATTCAGCCTGATGGAGCAGCAGTAGGATATATTTAACTATGACCACTTAAGTTAATGCACCTTATGTAGAAGAATAAAAAATAGGAAAAAGTTGTTTGGCCATTGGCTCATTTTATTCCCAAATTCCAGCTTTGGGAATAGTATATTAAAGCAATCATTGTACTTTTGGGGTTTCTTTTAGCACAACTGTACTAAATACAAATTATTGAAAAGGAAAAAACCAAAAAACCTAAAAATGGGTCAAAGCTGTTCTGTTCTACGCCAATTCAAAAACCAGACATATACATATATATAACTGTTAAATACATATTTCAAAATATCTCTAGATGTATAAAAACAATATTTTATTTTCATAATTAGGCTAAAAATATTTTTTGTCATTTATTTACAAGGAAAAACAGCATGAGACAACACAAAATTTTTAGTGTTATGGGTCACTAGTAATAGTTTTGTTCATTCATCAAAATATAAAACATATTATCATTCCTACTGCTGTTAAGCATGCTGATTACCTATGATAATTATTAAACACTGATATTTCACATAATTTTAAACTTGAATTGGGGATTTTTTTTGGATCAGAATGTATCAATCTGAGCTATTTTATCTGAAGACTGAAAAATTACGCATGCTGTTTTCCTTGGAATTGTATTTCAGTTGAATCACTTGAGATTGTGGTGTCAAGGTCTAGGGCTGAGCAAAATCCCAAGAACATTCTCATGCAGAAAGCCTCATCCCATTTCATCTTCATTTGGATCCTGTAACTGCAGAACCCCACAGCAGCTTGGATGTGTCTCCTGGTACACTCTGAGGCAGAATTAGACTTTTCCTACTCAGATCTCTCCCACCTCCCACCCAATGCATTGTGCAGGAATGACATAAAATTTGTGGAGTAGAGAGGGAATTTTCATTCTGATCCTCAGTCAACCTGTAGATGTGACTCATAATTGACCCTATATGGAATAAATATATTTATTTTTCCCAAAAGCTGTAAAAATAAGAATTTAATTCATATTCCCCCCAGTTAGGTGCTTAAAAAATTATCTGGGAGCAGGGTTCTCCTTCTGCATTCAGGCCATGCATTTTGGGGCTTGGATCTGCATTTCAGCTTGTCTTGGGTCTTCTGCAGCCTTCCAGGGGAGCTTGTGCTTTGCTTTCCTGAAAACCCAGCCACGTGGCCCTGAGCCAAACCTTCCTTGCTGAGAGCTGAATGAGCCTTTCAGACACTCTTGGCAGCCCCCACAGTCACACAAACGTGGGTCAGGAGGGAAAAATCACCCTGAGGACACGGGAGCTGAATGGACTGCAGGCCAGTTCCATCCCTCAGCTTCACTAATTCCTTGATCATTTCCTGGGCAATTATGTGGGTGTAAGATCTGACCACGATTTTTTCCACTCTCTTTGACCAAGGCTGTTTTCTCTGTTGTCTTACTGAGCTTACTTGCAATCCTACCCTCCTGCAGGCTTTTTTTTGTACCAATCTCCAGCGCAGGGTCCTTTGCTGTAGCAACCTCAGACTCCCCAGGAACATAGTCCTTAAAACCTTATCCCATCCTTTCCTGCTATTCCGAGCCCACTTTGTGATAATATATCTGGAATACATCTGGTTCCTCTTCCAAACTGAGCCTTTTTAGGTAGTTCCACAATTCATGCCAAGCTGCATCTCTTAAATGAAAAGTGGGTGTTTAAAAATAGGTTCTCATTACTGTGCCCTTTGCTGGCTTCCACTCCTGCTCCATTTCTGGGTTACAGAATCATTGTGTTAAACTTCTGTATGCTCCACATAGTCAAGGTCATGTTGGTTATCTCTTTTCAGAGACTTTTTACAGACTTTTTCTGGGTAAGGCTTGACTCTGCTACGTAGGGAAAGTGTCCTGATTTGGAAATACATAAATAATTTACTGTGGTCATGGGAAGGAAAGGAATTTACCAAGTATGGTTTTAATAATGTTAACTAAATATCCATGAGAAAAAATCTAGAGATGTAAATAAAAAAATTGGGGGTTTGTGTTGATTTACTAGTTGTTGGTTAAACTTTTCTGTGTCAGCAGTACACCTGCAGTGGATGTTTGCTGATGGCAGCTCAGGACCTATCAGAGTCTTGATGATCTCAAAGGTCTTTTCCAACGTATTTCATTCTGTGATTCTGTGATTCTAAGTCCTGAACCCAGAAAACATTTCCAGAACTTGGAGCTTTGGAGAAAAGAGGAGAATTTGAAGATGCATGCAAGGATAAGAGATCTCAATGCAATTATATCTCCGTTCCTGTCAGGTTAGACATGCCTGGACTCGATTTAGCATTTAGTGTGCGCCTCAGTTGTGCCCTTCACCACAGAGGACATCAGTGAGGACCCACTTCTTCTCTCTGTCCCAAACACCACCACTTGTTTTCCCAATAAATAATTCTATTTTGTGTATCAAGCCTTATTGTGCTATTGTTTTAAACATAATCAGTGGCATAATGGACTTTTAATTCCCATTTCTTAACTTCATTTTGGGTGGTGCTTGAACATGTAAAGGTGACCGCTTGTGTGACACACCCAGCCAGCCACTGCTTTAAAAGATGGTGTTTGACTTTCATTTGTGTACTTAAATTCTTTTAATACTAGCAAGTTTTCTTTCAACAAGAGACAACTGAAAACCTTTAAGAAACAGCTTAAATGTCTACCCAGAGTCTAACCAAAAACACTCTTGCCTCAGCCTAGGTTTTCAGGGCTATTAATTTAATTTATTGTACAGTAATGAACCATGCAGGATCCAAACTGACCCAGGATTTACTTTAATGGATCATTAACTTGTCAGGTTCCCCCTTCTTCTTTCCCCCTCCTGGTATTTTCTCGTCTTGCCAGAATTCTCATTATCCCAGCTATTAATCCATTTATTAACTTTGGACAAGGATGTATTTCATTAGCGAACACTTAAAAATTAATGATCACACACAAATTAAAAGTCTGCTGTAAAAGGATAGAGTACAAATAGGCTCTTTAAGATGTGGGTTTTATTTATACCCCAAATGAATAGCACACTGACAGTGGTTAAAATTGGTGTCAAAATTATAGGATCGTTAAGGTTGGAAAAGACCTCTAAGATCGTCAAGATCAACCATTAACCCCACAGTGCCAGATCTGGCCATTCACAAGTTTTCCTCTGACTTGTAGTAGATTTACAGAATTCACTTTTATAGACAATTATTAAAAGTTTGTCTTTCCATAATGTTACTTTAGAAATAATATTGTTGACCAACCCCAAAAGTAACTTCCATAAAAATGTCATCTGGGCTTTTCATTTTTGTAGGGTTTCAAAGGAAGAGTTCCAAACTGTTGGAATAAAACACTGAGGCCAATGTAGCTACTGACAACCTCCCATTTTGTCCCTGGCTTTCTTAGAAAGTATGATCAAATATTTCGGACCTCATTTTCCTGGAAATTATAACCAAAAGTTTAGGACTTACTACTGCTGAGTGTTTGGAAAATACATGTAACAGGAATCACACTGGTACTGTCTGCTCAGACACCAACCCACCGTGTGTGTGCAAAACAGGGGAAAATCCCTACGCCAGTCTGTGAAGGAAATAATTTGTGGTTTTATCAATTCATCTATTTGTAATCTGTAAATAATTAATACATATTTTCCCTTTCTGTAAACATTTCCCAGAACACACTGCTGGGAGAACACACATATTCATTATTCATGGCTGTGCTTTTCCTCGTGCCTCCTGTGAGACAAGTGATGTCCCAGCACAGCCACCCGAGAGTCAATAATTCTGTGTCAGCCACGTTTCAGGAGAAGCAGGCAGAATAATTTTTCTTTCCTTTTCTGTTTTGATCCATCCATAAATGCAGCACTGTTAAGGATTTGGGGTTTTCCACATATGTTAAGGTTCACTTCAGTTTGCATCACAAATTGTCACTCTGGTTCACACAGTATCAGCCCTGTACATGTTGGAAATATCTAATAGGAGTAAACGATGTATTTGGCTATTCTGCTTTCGTGACAGATGTCACAGTGTCTGTGCTACACTGCAAATGAATATGAAGCAAAATAATTGAAAGGAGCAGTGCAAACCTGGATGGTTTCAGGTTTTGTGGAGCTGGAGTACTGAACATTGTGGAAATGCCAGTATCTACATGTTGGTGTGCACATTCCAGGCTAAGAAATTAGTTTGGCCTCTTATTTGCTAATTTGATTGATTCTGGAATTTATTACCTAATTTAGTTTGCCTCCAAATTGAGCTCTTCTTAAGGAGGAGGATTCTTCTGGCTGCTGAGATCAGTAGACCCACACTATCCTAGTGTGTCCTGACTTCTTCAGCTCCCAGAGGGAAATCAACCTATTTTTTACAATAGGTTGGGTTCCATGGAAAGGAAATTACAGTGCCCCACAGTATGATCTGGCCAAGTTCCCAGTCTGACCCACTGCAGAACAAGTTTCCCTGCAGAAAAGGAGGCAGTGCACGCTCAGGACTCAGCACAAACAAGGTCTGTGCTGTCCAACACTGACAGCAGTACCTGTAACTCATCATAATGCAGGGCTGAGCATGAAGCTCTGTTAAAGCAGCCACGGCAAGAGGAAGATCTGTGAAACTTGCACAATTTAGCTCCCTTTGAGCAGCATAGCTTTAATCCAGCAGATGTTCCCCACCTTCCTGACAAATAAAAAATGTCTGGAAAGTGTGTTGTGATACAGAGTGCTTTAGTGCACCTTCTGAATCCTTCACACCTACACTGTGGTACTTTTATTTTACCCCGTGTGGAAATTCAGTCACTCATATCTGGGTTTTATATTTCTAACAGGACATATCAATCTTACTAACATCTGAAGCTGCTGGATCTGGTAGCTTCCCTTGGCATTGTTTTTTTGCAAATGTCGCTAATAAATTCCTAACCCAAACCCAGAAAGAAATGCCTTGTTGGGCAGGGGGAATAACCTAAAAATCATATCCCTAATAACTTCCATGGATAAGCTACACTCTGTTCTATTATTATCTGTATCTCTGAGCTATCCCTCTAATGAGCATGAAACTACCTCAGCCAGTCCACGACCTAAAAATGACCTGCAGTCATCTTGCCAGCATTTGTGCTGAACCACATCACAAGTTATCCTCCCTTTCCAACAACTTCTAGACCAGTGGGAATATGCAGAGCTCTTTTCCCCATAATCCCTCACACACAGGCTGGAGGCAAGAAGTCTCAAAAGGGTCCAAGGTTTCAGTGCTTTCATCTTGAGGCTACAACAGAACTGCTTAAGAGCTACGTCTCTGTCTCACTCATTTTTTTCGTTTTAGGGATTTAATGTGGATTCCTGGCATGATTTCAAAGCATGTTCTCTAAGTTAATAAAATTATAATATTAAAAGGCAAATAATAATAATGTGTTCTCAGTGTTACAGCTCCATTGTGCAGATTGGTGGACCTTTTGCAAGCCTGCCTTTGTTACATTTAATAGCAACCATAAATCTCAAAACCTCATGCAAACTGTAGAAAATTAAGGGCCATAAGAACAGGAGGTTTATTAGTATTTTTTATTTTCTTTGAAGAGATTTACTCCCTCTTGGGATGAAGAGAAAAAAACAAAGAAGAAGAATGTTGTGACATGTTTACCAAAGTTAGGAGGCCTGAGTTTGGGATTCAAAGGTGGTAGTCTGGAAAACAGGGCTATTTTCCTTACCTAATGTCCTACTATATTTGTGAACATGGTAGGGACACCATGGATGTGGTGGATAACAGCAGGGACAGCAGCTCACAAATGTCTGCAGTGTTAATGCAGGTGATTTTATGAAGATAAACCTCTGGTCTCTGGTAAAGGCTTCTCGGGATGCCTGAATTAGGTGAGAAACTGCTTTTATTCAGTCCTTGATCTTTGCCACTGCTTTTCTGATGGATTTGAGACTCCTACCTACAGAGCCAGCCTTAAAGCACCCGAAAGGGTGAAGGACACTTGTTACTGCTCGCAAGATCCTTCCTGAAAGGATTCTTCTGCATAAGAAAACAGCCAAAAATCTTGAAACCATCTCAATACTCACAGAGAATTATGAGCTTCTGAGACAGCTGCATTTTATTCTGTCTTTGATGGGTTTAGTTCCTCATTTCTAAACTCTTTGTTCTCACTCTCCTCAGGTTCAAAAGTTCTTGATGTCCATGTGAGCATCTCAAGATGCCAATGTTTCTTTTTGTCTAGTAATTACCTCGATTCTACCAAGCTTTTAAGACCCTTTGATTTGCATACCTTTTATTGAACAGCAGACAAAAACCCCCCAAAAACCAATAAAGCCCTAATTTGAGAGTCAAATTGTCAAAATATTTCTGCAGAAGTGGTAACAATAGCAATAAATCCAATTAAAACAGTCTTCTTTCATCTTTCTCCATAACATCACCTGTACTACTGCCAGGTTGGAAATTTTTCTTGTAGTGGTTGGATTGTGGAAACAGACTTGTTTTTATTTATTAACTGGATAAAATACACTCAAAGGTCATCTGTCATGGTGAATACAATTTGCGGCAATCTGATGGCTTCTTCCCTACAAGTTTATCTATTTTTATTGCATTACCAGGGATAAAATAATGTTGGGAATAGAAAAAGCTAAAATACTTGAGTGAGTCTGAAAATGGTAGCCTTGGAGATAAATCTGTCCTATGATGTTTAGTGTTTTAGGTGCTAAATAACAATAATAATAATAATAATAGTAAATAACAACAATAATAATAGTGTATTTGGTGTTGGACTTAGCATATCATACATACCAGAGCATCCATGTCTTACCTGAACAAAGTCATGCTGCCCATGTAGATACCCAGAGACACTTGTAAATAACTGAGTTTCTGCAATTTACCTGAGTTAAATAAGATTTTCCCCTAATAGCTTGAACACCTGCTATTATTGCCTAAGATAGAGATTAGCATTCCATTCATTTGATTTCTCTTTCCACAGCTATTTAATCTGGGTGAATTAATTTGTAAACCATTATGCCTTAATTTGTGTTACATTTTCCTTTATTGATTGATCAAAGCGGTCAGAATGGAGGTAAAGTTCTCTTCAGCAAATTATTGTGAATATCTGCTTTTCTTGAGGTGCTCCTGGTCCCAGCTGAGGTGAGAGGAACACTGATTTGTATTTCTACAAAAGAGTCTGGGTAAACACAGAACTCTAAATGACATAGAGGAAGGATTTTTCTCTTACCAGGGAGGTTCTTTTAAAGACTACTTTGTCATTAGTTTGCATACATAAAGCAAAATTAAGATTGCTGTTTCTTTTAACTTCAAACAGAGCCTTTTTATGCTTGGTTTCTGTTTGTAAAATGAAATGTCTAAAATGCAAATTATTTGGAGGGTAGAAAGTTCCTCTCCAGCCACAGTACTGCAGAAATTCCAGAAGCAATAATTAAATATTAATCCCATAAATTGTGTGATTCTCAGGCACTGAGGTACAAAGGGATCTGAACTGACCACAGGTCCCAGCAGCTTCAATGAGAAAAATAATTGAAATGTTATATTTCTAGCATAGTTTTCACAGCAGTATGGCAAAACACCTTGCTCCTGACCTCTGCATGATGGAAACGTGCTTTGCACTGTAGAAATGTCTGAAACTGCATGGAGCTCATGGTCTGAGGTGCAGCATTGGGGCATCCACCCCCCACCAGGTTAAACTGGTTTGAGGTGAAGGCTTTGCACTTCCCCTCCCTGTGCTTGGGTACATTCTGAGCTCAGCTGTGCTGAGCACTGAAGGGAAATCTTCAAGCTCAGCAGCAAAAATGAAATTTCAGGGCTGCCAATCATTTTTAGTGCACCTGGATGTCAAAATTCCTTTAAAAATTGTAGCTCAATTTTTTTGTATTGCACAGAAGTCCCAGAAGTGCTTTTGTAACATCAGCCATTTATTCTGTAGGGGAAAAGAACTGAACCCCTTCGAGATACGTGTTTTAATATCCTTTAATAATGACATCTAGAGGGGTGAGCCTTTGAGTATGGGAACATTGGTGTGTTAGTGTGTGTGAAAAGCCAACAGCTCTTTTCTCACCTGTGTGCATCATCAGGACTGTTCCTACAAGGAAAAGAATATGCTTTCAATTATTGTTCTGGTCTCCCTTGTGGGTGGGGGAGTGGACCTGTAGTCTCATAGCATTCAATATTTACAGAAACCATCCTGTAAATCAAAGGAATTTATTCAGTTCTGTGCTATACATTGTTACACTTGCAATAGTTCATTTCTTCCTTCTATGTATTTTCATATAGTCCCACGCTCCTCTGGGGAAGCTTGAACCTGAAAAGAAGTCCAGGGGAATGTAAATGATCGGCCCTTTTCCAGCTGACTAATGTGCGCCATAAAACACTTTAAAATACAAAGGAGACTTAACATCTGGTCAAGTTTACTCATCATAAACACACCTGAATGAAAAGTACTTCTTGTTCTGTGGAGCAGAGCCAAATGAACAATAGACTAAGACAGACATTTTCTGTTGTTATATGCAAGCGCTCTCTCCTTGCATTTCAATAGCTAAATTAGAGGTTATTCAGTGGCAGAATATGCAGGTAGCCCCAGGACACATGGTATATTCTTTTTTTCTGAAAGCTTTCTATGATTAGAAATGAAACCTAATTACAAACTCCCCATTCATCCTCTAAAATGTCAAAGAATTGATGTTTTTCAATGTCAATTCAGTAACAAAGTCAGTCCTGGAGCAGTGACGCAAGATTTGTTTTCTCAACCAAATTTATGCTTCTGCTTGGGAAACGAAAAAAAAGGAAAGTAGAATTAGAGATGTCCATATCTGACATATGTGCCTTACTGTGTCAGTGGCTTTCATTATGGCTTTCCAGCTGTCTCACTGCAAAAACACAGCTCTGGATGACGAAGTGCTCACCTTTTCCCAAACCTTTTCCCAGGCAGGCGGCCGACAGCTCTCCAGCACCGCCCTCTGTGCTCGGGGAAAGCCAACAGCCTCCAGCAGCAGCAGCAGCCTGGCAGGAGCAGAACACAGGTCTGAGGGGCAGGGAGAGAACAGGCTCAAAGCCGTGGCTGTGCCCAGGAGGGGGATCCCCTCCGGCAGGGATCTGTAGCCCTTCCAAGCACAGAGATGAGATGCTCTCCGTGGGGCTCGGGGGCTGGTGAGGGGATGCTCTGTGCCTGCTGCTGTGGTCAAGGGTTCCCCACCAATCTCTGGCACTCAGGGATTTAATCCTGGTGCTGAGGTGAAAAGCATCCTCATTTTTAAAAGAATCCAGCTTCTGAAAGTGGTAGAATTGTCAAATCTTTGAGTATCTCGAGCTGGAATGGAAGTATAGGGAGCAACTCCCCAACAGAAAAAAAAATGGAAGAGGAAGAAGAAAAAGAGGAAAAAGAGGTAGAAAAAGGAAAAGAAAAAAAGGGCTAGAAAAAGGAAACAGAAAGCCCTTTTCTTAGTTAGCTCTCTGAGACGTCCTGCTGGAGTTTGCTGGTGTAATTCCTGATGTTCAGGAGCAGCCCTGCTGAATCCAGTGGGACTGTTTGCCAGCTAATGCACAACTCAGCGTGAGTAAACACGCCCGTGTCTGGCCTTGTGCAAACACAAATCAGCCTGGAGACTGTAAGGAAAATACAAACAAAATTCCTTTACTCCAGCTCAGGAGGAAGAAGAGAAGTGGAGAAGAGTTGAACAGGTTTTTTTCCCTGCTCTGGTGAAGAACCCTCTGGAGTTTGCAGGGTGTTACTAGTACCTATTTCCACTAAACCCTGAGTCTGTGCTAACAAGAAAGACCTTCTCTTCCTTCAAAGAAAGATTACATGCCTGCTGCTATCACCTGCATTTCTTCCTGCTGCTCTAGGGGATCTCTGCTGGCATTTCAATCCCCTGTGCAGGGAACTGTGCTCCCAGTGCATCATCAGTGCAGCGACGCCGTCAGCTCTGGCTCTCCCCGTTCTGCTCTCATCTGCTGCCTTTTCTCCCTCTGATTATAAACTTCAGGGACAGGGTGCTTTTATCTGTGGTTTGCAGCCAGGTGTAATGCTGATGAGGTCTGTGACTGAAAATTAGAGCTAGGCAAGTAACACATCTAAAATTCAAAGCCCTAATAGTTTATTCTTTTTGCATTTGCAGAGGAATTAAAAACAAAAAACAACAGCAGAAAAACCCAACCCAAAACAAACAAACAAACAAAAACCAACCAAACAAACAAAAAACCACCCACCCGAAACCCCAAACCAAACAACAAAAAAACAAACCCAAAAAACAGAGCAAAAAGTTTTTCTTGTGTGTGTTTTGTAAAAACCTAAGGAAGCAACCTTACGTGGCCCCAACCAAGTTGAACACTATTCTTTAAAAAAGAAAACAGTCCTAAATTAAGAGTGGAATTTTAGCTTCAACTTTGAATTTCCTGGCTTTTGTTGGTCTCTTATATACCCTCATTATTTCAGCAGTGTGTTGTTTTTGGTTTGACTAATATTTAGAAATTGTTCCATCCAGCCTTTAGATGTCTACTGTTTGAGAATGATTCATTTCTCTTTCACTTCATGAGCAAAATTTGCACAGTGGGACCTTTCCTGCCCTTGGTGTGTCTCTCCCTGCTCCCTGCTCCAGAATTCCCTGTGTTCTACCCCAATAACCTGTGGGATTGCCTCACAGCTGTGGAGCAGAATGCATTTCAAACTGGGAGCTGCCCCTTTGCAGGGATGTGGTTAAGGGAGTCATTTTGCCAGGATGAACAGCCTGATTGCAAAGCACCAGCACTCAGGATGCTGGCAGCAATTCTGAACTCAAGCACTGACCTATTTCAGTGGAGTTTGACTAAATATTGGACAGAAGAAGTCTAAAAAAAATTTGTGAAAATAAAATTGCAAAATGTCTTTCTGAAGCATTTATTTTTAAATTATTTATTATTTTCTCAAAGGTGTTCCATAGGTTTGCACAAAAATATTTGTGCAATGGCAGCAGTGATGTGAACTCCCAGGCCCACTGGGTAGGCTGCCATCAGTGTTAGGAAAACAACTATCACTTTCCAGTATAATTGTCCTGAACCAAAAAAAGGTATCTAAACACTCTGTTCTTTGGCAGTAAATTATGGATAATCCTCTAATTTAGGATTATGAATGCCAGGAATCATGTAGTGTTCAGAAGCAGAAAATTTATAGTGTGCCAAGAGGTACAGTGATATTTAATATCTTCATTAATGGTGCAGACAAAGGGACTGAGGGCACCCTCAGTGAATCTGCAATGACTCCAAGCCAAGTGGTGCTGTTGAGACATCTGAGGGATGGGATAGCATCCAGAGGGACCTGGCCAAACTCGAGAAGTGGAACCTTGGAATCTCATGAGGTTTAACAAGACCAAGAGCTGGTGCTGCACCTGGTTTGGAGCAAAGCCAAGCTGGGGATTGAACAGATGGAGAGCAGCCCTGGGGAGAAAGACTTGGGGGTGCTGGTGGATGAGAGGCTGGACATGAGCTGACACTGAGCTCTCACAGCCCAGAAATCCCCCTGTCCTGGGCTGAGTCCCCAGCATGGGTAGCAGGAACGGGGGGATTCTGCCCCTGTGTCCTGCTCAGGTGAGACCTTACCTGCAGAGCTGCCCCAGCCCTGGGCCCAGCAAAGGAAGGACACAGAGCTGCTGGAGAGAGGCCAGAGGAGGCACCAGGATGGTCAGAGGGATGGAGCAGGTCTACTGTGAGGAAAGGCTGAGAGTATTGGGACTGTTCAGCTTGGAAAAGAAAAGGCTTCAGGGTGACCTAATTGAATCCTTCCAGGACCTGGAGGGACCTAACAAGGAAAATGAAGAGAATTTACCAGAGCCTGGAGTGACAGAACAAGAGGAACAGCTTTAAACCGAAAGTAGTTTGGATTAGACATCAGAAAGGTGGGGAGGCCCTGGCACAGGGTGCCCAGAGCAGCTGGGGCTGCCCCTGGATCCCTGGCAGTGCCCAAGGCCAGGCTGGATGGGGCTTGGAGCACCCTGGGATAGTGGAAGGTGTCCCTGCCCATGGCAGGGGGTGAGATGAGATAATCTCTAAGGTCCCATCCAACCCAAACCATCCTATGATTCTTGATATCCATAACCAAGGCAGGGATGAAATCAGGGATAAAATCATGTGGCAAATCTTAGCCCAGCCTCAGCCCATCCTGCTTGTTGTAGGGGGTGTGAGGAGCAGTTCATTATTCCAGAATTTATCTAGATCCATTACAAAAGCCTCCAGTGAAGAGATGCTGTTTGCTTAGAGTGATGCAGAAAAAGAGTGGGACATCGGAAAAAAACAGAAGAGAAATAAAGGCAATGAAACATGACCACTGCTGATGCAGAAATTCCCATATTTTTCACTTCAAAAGATCCATTTCTAGAGTTCTAAAAAAGAGAGAGGAACAATTTTATTTTATTTTTTTTCGTGCAATTTGTTTTGCAGTGATATATTTCCAAAATCTTTCAGCATGTCTGATATTAGGTTCTGAGCCACAATCTTCAAATGTCACATGGAAAAAGAATTTACTGCTGGTTAGGCATGGGATTTCCTCTTGCCTAGCATAATATCAAGTCTTGTGATCTATTTACATTTAAAACCAGTAAAATTAATGAATGAACCAACACAGAGGGCCCTTGTCTGTTTGCAGAGTTTCTGAGTTGCCCTGATTTTCTTATTTAACTTTTTATGACTGCAAGTGTTCAATTTTAACTCGGATTTAGTTTTCAGCAATGCAAATTTTTCTTAATACTAACAACAGATGTTAGCAATATACCCACATCCAAGAACACGTTTATATGTGACCAAACTCGGTGTAATTGCCACATCATCTGGTAAATTGGCATTACAAACAAGTCTCAGGGGAAGAAACACGATTCTCTCTGTATGTCATCACTTTTGAAATTTCCACAGTAAAGAATCAGTGCTCAAAGCTCTTCTTTCTGTGCTGACAACTCAGATAAGGGAGCTTGTAGTGGGGCTTGCTATTTTCCAAGAACTTGGTAGAGCCTTGTTTTACTACTACAAGGGCCCTTTCATGTGGGACAAGCATTTGTGTCATGCCTTGCAAAAACACCTCCCTATCTGCCTTTCATGCAGCTGAATGTGCTCTACCATGAATTGAATAGTGGCAGACTGTGGAGAAGTAACAGTACAGAACTCAACTTTTTTATCACCTAATTAGTCCCAACATAAAAGTTCTGTACTTTGGTGGTAGCTGTTAGAGCTCTCCTATCACTGTGGTTATTGCCCAGGCCACTCCAGACTGGAAATGTCAAACAGGGATAGTACTTTTAGTTTCTCTGGGCAGCATAGCCCATCAAATTGCCTCTCTCTGCCACAGATGCTATTCCAAAGTTATTATATTACAGCTAAATGTGTCTGGAATGATGTCTGGCTATCAGCATTTTGTCATTAGAAGAGAGAAAGGAAGACCAGTGGTAGACAGATATCACTATCTGGGCTGTAATGAGTCCCTGAGGGAAAATTAAGGGGTAATTGTAACAAGCCTCTGGAAGGACCAGAAAAGTATTAGTCAAATCTCATCTGTTCTCCAACTTCCTTCTTTCTTTAAACTGTCAGCACTTTCCGTGCATTTTGGCTCAAAATGCCTGTCTCCATCTCAGCTAATCTCCATACAGCTTTTTACTTCCTTGCAAAGTTTTCAAAAAGCTTAAGAGGCTTCTTAAAGTGTCGTTTTGTATGTGTTAGTAAATCCAGTTGAACTGGATGCACTGATGAATTTGTCAGAATATTTACATGGAGGAGATGCAGGGTGAAAGTTCGCCCTGTAGTTTGTGCATCTCTAACCTGGGAGGATCTGCCATAACCCAGAGCTTGGTGTCTCTACCTGACTGCTCACACTAGAAAGGAGGCCTTTGTCTGAGGTGATGGATACTGAACTGGAAAAAGGGATTAAATCTGTGATTTCATCATGGACATTTTTACTTCTTACTTTGCTTCGGGAAAATTGGAGTTCTTAATTTTCATGGCTACGTAAATAACTCTGCCTTCAGTCCCAAATTTTTTTCCAGTTCAAAGAGTCATAGAAATAAAGATCTCTCCCTTAGATGGAATAAAGATGGTTTTCTGTCCTTAGTGTGTTCTTCTCCTAGGTGCCTGCTAGGACATCTAACACCAAGTTTCTAGACCTGACTTGGAAAATGGGAAATTGCAACAGCCAAATAAATATTCATGTGGTTTGGTGTCCTTGTCTTACTCTCAGCACTTAGATCAAGACATGGAGAGACAAGATATTATTAAGAACATCAGAATATTGGATATTAACATGCAACACCAAACCAGTTCAAAGGTATTCCCTGAGATGATGGCAGAAGATGTATAGTGAGGAGCACAGCAATGAAATTCAGAAAAGATATGACATAAACCCAGTTCTTGGTATGTTTAGATAGTCTGGAGGATCTATTACAAAGCTCTGGTCCTGATTAAGCTTCCTGGTTAATGAGTTACATTTTTTATCCCCTGGAAATAATATTCTGAACTGTGAGTTACAGGTACTGCTTGGTACCCACCGACAGTGGTGCCTGTCCAAGGAGGGTGTCAGCTCTTTGTGATTATTGGAGTCCATGACCAATGTTATGTGACACAGAAGAAAGGAATCCTCAGGGAATTATTGGATCCTGCACCAATTTTCCTAGAGCAGCTCAGACCTGCTGAACACTGCTGAGCAAACCCACCTGTGGGATAGGGTGGAAACTCTTGCAAACTCCTCAGCACTCCAATCCAGTGGAGAAAGAAGCCAAGGCACTGTCAATATTTATATTTAGACCTAGAGATGCATATTTTAATTTTTTTTTTTCTCTTTGAGGGTGGACCAGACTGGAACAGTCAAAAACTTGTTGAGCTTAGGACAAAAATAGCACATTTCTCTGCATTTTCTTTTTCTTCCCTCACAGTTTCCTCCACTGACTTTGGTTCAGCTCTCACTGGACCAACAAGCTCTGAGAGCTCCTATAAAACTCTAAAGTGAAAAAGAGTGTGCCTGCCAGGTGGGATTTTTTTTCCCCCAAGTGCTCACAGCTCTAATTTTCACCACATGTGAACAAGTGTTCGCAGTTTTAAAGATGTGTTGAGTAATTGCACATGCGAGACATCTTCTCCTTAATGCTCCCAGTGTGTTCAAAGCTTTTTTTTGTGAGAACACCCCTGTTAACAACAGAGTTGTGGCCTTTAGCTTATACTTAAGTGGGTACTGCTTTGTGTTGAAATATAATTGGTAGCACTTGCCTATTCTTATTCCCTCATCTTAGCTAATGAAAGACACTGCCATAATTTACTTCCCTTAGGATCAAGGTTTGAGCCTGGAAAATCTCTGCTAGAAGGAGCTGGAGAGGCACCTGCAACTGCCATTGCTGTGGGTACCATTTCTTTTTGAATCAAAATAGGAAACAGGGATGCTTGCTGCCTCCTCTTTTGGGTGAGGCTGAAAAGAGATGTGCTGCTTTTACACAACAAGAAAAGGAACGATTTCCCGATGGAAGAGGGAATTTTGATCTGTCAGACTGATGAAAAGTGCAGGACACCTGGCCACCTTCCCTGTGACACCACAGAAGTGACACCACATCTTCAGTGGTGGCAGAACTGTTTTCAAGACAGCTGAGGAGGGAGAGATTTATCATCAGCCCTGGCCACGCTCTTCCCATGTACCCAACCAGGAGAGGGATGACTTAGGCAACAAAATTCAATACATCACCATCCAAAAACCTGTTCTTAGGGGAGTATCTCATTGCCTGACCAAATGTCCTGTAGGACTGAGTCTGGACACCACTGGCAAGAGATAAACCAGAGTGGAACAGGTCTGGAGGGCTGATAGAGCTGTGGGACAAAATGAAATACAAATGGTAGAAAGTGAGATTTGAATTGAGTGAGGGAACAAATGCAACTTCTGTGAGATGGAACTCAAAAAACAACTGTGTTTTCTTGGATTCTCCAAGTCACTGTTCTCCTGGCCAGTAATTCTGTGAGAAAGTGGTAATTAGATGTTAATTGCCTCCAAAATTATCTGCCTCCAGTTATAAGTAGAAATAACATTGAAAACAGCAAATTTTTGAACCTCATGGTGAGAAAAAGATGCCTTTTTTCTTTTGCTCCAGTGTTCTGAAAATGTTGTATAGTATAGGGGGTTTTTTGAAATAGCACATGGGAAAAAGCCTGGTAAATGTTTTTTAAATTTCATGAACTACAATTAAAAGCCATTTACTCCTGGTTATTTCAGAAGAGTGGTTGACCATAGCCTGTCTGGGGGGAGCACTGAGTTACCCACCTCTCCTGACTGTGTTTGGAGGAACACCAGAAGTGCCTACAACAAAGGCATGGGCTTCAAATCCAAGCAAACAAGCTGCTAGCACCACTTACATTTATGTTTTTGTAGTGATCAAAGGTTTTGGCCAACACCCTACTGGTGTGGAAGGAACAGTCCTTGTCACACAAAATGTGGCTGACCTGAATCAGAGACAAAATAGAAGTTGCAGGTCTGTGGCTGGGCAGGCAAACCTCAGAACCACAGAATCAGTTTGGTTGGAAAAGACCTTTAAGACCATCACGCCCAACCTTAAACCCAGCACTGCCAAGCACTAAACCAGGTCTCTAAGAGCCACAACTTTGTGTCTTAAATCCCTCCAGGGATGGTGACTCCACCACTTTGCTGGGAAGCTGTTCCAGCCTGTCTTGGGACAACCCTCACCACCAAACCTCTCCGAGGGTCACGTCCCAGGAGCGTGTGAGTGTGCTTTCCCTGTGAGCTGACACAGCTGCTCCACGGGCTGTGAACAGAAACACTCCTCCTTTCCAGGGCCAGGGGTCTCTCTCTGGTTCAGCCCCCACAGATAGACTCTCTGGAGATGTGCTTACACTTACGACATAATTCGAGGCAGGAAAAACAAGTGAGCGCTTTTAGATTATCAACACCCTCAGAAAGAAACGTGTTCTTTAGAGTTATGACAGCCCCAGTGATTCATTAGTGGGAAAGAGGTTAATATGCATTTGTAGATATAAACCAGAGCTGATCAGAACAGATTGAGTTCCCTTAGTAGTAGCTTTTTACCAAAGAATTAAAGGTTGCAGTGGGATCTGCATCTAAAATTGGAGGAAACTTCTCGGCCAACAACACTTTGGTACTCTTATTGTTTTTAACTTGAATTGCTCTTTTCCCTTGTTGGTATTTGCTCTGTGATGTATGTGTGGAGAGCAACTGTAACACTTCTCCAGAACAGTATAAACTTGTCCTATTAAATTTCACTTGGAAATTAAAAGGTTTCTAATCAGCAGAGTGGTGAAGCTCTGGAACAGCTTTCCAGGAAAAATGAAGGCCTATAAATTTAATCATAATGAAGCCTGAACAGTTTATAAAAGGGATTATATGACACAGTCTTTAGGATATTAGGGGACTGAAATTGAAGACCTATGTGTCTCATTTTCCAAACTCTGTTCCTGTGTCTGGAGGTTTCTCTCACAACACATTTTTGCAGATAATTCTGTGATCATTGCTGCACGAAGAACACCAGACAGTCAATCCCGGGGTACCCTTTTGTGTTGCCCCATGTTTACAGATGCTGAACTTCAGTTTAAAACTATCTGCTATGTCAAATTATTTTTGTGTTACCTCTTCATGCAGGCAATGGAGGTTGTTACAGGGCTGAAGGGAATCTAACATAACACAGGTACACCTGTAGCAGGTGGGAGATCCAGTTAACCCACTACTTTGTCTCCAACTGTGGCTGAAAGAAAAGACTTAATGAGCAGAGAAAGATTGTGGTAGTGCTTCTTAGAAGTCCTTTCCTAACTTCCAACAATTTAGTGCCCAGGGGCCTCACAGAAATCAGATCTAGTTCCTCTGGGCTTCCTAAGCACTCCTCTCCAATTTTTCTTCTCTGAATTAAAACAGCCACTTTTCTAACACGTAAAGACTTTTGACACTGGTGTAAAGGCTTCCACAGCAGACCTGCGCTGCATGGAGAAGCTTCTCCTTCTAATGCCTGCTTGCCTACTTTCATGAACAGAGACTGAGTATCCAGGAAACTCAGGTGTACTCTCTCATATTGCCCTTCATCCACCTCTTTTCCATGCTGAGCCATCCTGATCTGCCCATGCAGAATCCAGCATTATCTTGATTATCCTTCCTACATGTATACAGACCTCCTCTCCTCTCCTCTCCTCTCCTCTCCTCTCCTCTCCTCTCCTCTCCTCTCCTCTCCTCTCCTCTCCTCTCCTCTCCTCTCCTCTCCTCTCCTCTCCTCTCCTCTCCTCTCCTCTCCTCTCCTCTCCTCTCCTCTCCTCTCCTCTCCTCTCCTCTCCTCTCCTCTCCTCTCCTCTCCTCTCCTCTCCTCTCCTCCCCCTCCCTTCCCCTTCCCTTCCCTTTTTCTTCTTTCTTTTCTGACACAGAGACGCTAAAACTAGAGATAACATTCAAGATTCACACATACCACAGATGAATAACTTGACATAAAGATATTCTTCCTTTGTTTTGTTCTCTATTTCTTTCCTAACATCCCAACATTCAGTTTCCTTTTTTCATTAGCTGCTGAGTACTGAGATATTTTCATGGAACCTTACATTCTGATCCTCAAACCTCATTCTTGAACAGCTTCAATCCCAGTTTCCAGTGTGCCTTACCATTTACTGGAGCTGCTGTTGAGAATGAAAATACTTTTCTTTCCTCCATTAAGAGAGAGAATCAGTCCTAACCCAGCCTCTAATTCCCGGGCTGAAGTTGGCCATCTTGGCTTCCAGTTTATTTCTGTGCCTGTTTTCCATTAAAAAGTAAGATAAAATCGGTATCTTCCTACAGTTTCTGGTTTCCTTGGTGCAGCACAGCTGCAGGAGGGTTACAGGTCTTGTCACTTGTTGGAGCTGCAGCTCATCTTTCCAGCTGTGGAGATTATCATCCTAACAGCATGTGAAACTTGGGATGTTATCAGGACTTCTTGTTTAGAGACCAGCTCTGAAATTGCCCATTCACTTTAGAAAAAAATTTTCAAAGCTTCCCCCCAACCCACCCCCCCCCCAAAAAAAAAATTTCAGTGTAATAATTCACAGCCTTTGTAAAAGGAATTTAAAAATGAGCCATATCTGGGGCCTTTCCTTAGATGCTGTGATCCTCATAGAAACAATGGATTTCAGTGTTTAGTGTCTGTGTTATTTAGGTTATAGAGAGTGCATTTATAAGCAAATGCAGGAGTTTCCCACCAGGAGTGGAGTGTGTGGGAAATGTCAGCAGTAGTCCAGAGTGTCAGCACATTTCCTTCTCCTTAGCTTTATTTAGCCTTTACCACTAATTGCCATTCATTTTTGGCTGCTAATGGTAATTTTTGCTGGTTTTTCCCCTCTAATCTGCTAATTCCCTAAGAGATTGTTTTATGTAGTTCGATTGGTAGTTTACATACTTTATCTAGAAACTCATGGTGTTCTTTGCTTGTCCTGAAAAGTGAAGCAAAACGGGAACTGGAGCAGGCACTTTTCCAAAAAACAGGCTCCACTGATATTCTGCTTTGCTAGTGGGTAAATCAGAGTGAGCTGGCAAATTGCAGCTCTTGAGTTTTTATTCTTACTTATTGTATGACCTTACAAATGTCATAATACCATCCACATAAGGAGCTAATTAATAGGGTGTCATGAGGTCTAAGCAGTGCTTTTTATAGCTTCTTTAACCCTTGTGGGAAGCTGTTGTTCAAGGCAGTTGTGGCTGCTGGCTGACATTTCTGTATTCAGGACAATGGTGACATTTTTTCCAGGGATTTTTCAATTATGGTTATTGGAGGTTAAGTATTCCTGGATGAATTCAGTTTAATGCTATTAATCACAAAGGACAGTATTAAAAAGGTAGCTTTTTTCACCACTCTGTAAACCATGAACCTGCACACCGTCTATGGAGAATTTGTAAGGACTTTTTGAACAAGAAAACCAAATGCTATGAATCACGTGGGAGCTTGGTTGCAACACCCAGCTAATATTTCAGTTTATCTGATAGCTCCTGATTATCTTTTAGTTACCTCCATCACCCATGGATATTCAGTCTTTTCCCTCTCTGTTTAAAATGACATGCAGAATACCGAACACAGCCAAAAACATTTTTCCCTGTGCAAAACACTCAGCTCCAAATGGATCAAAGAAAATTGTTGTGCATGAAAGCAGGTGTCAGCAAAAAGTTTTACCAGTGATACTGATGTAAGATTATGAAAGAATGCAAGTTTAAAAGAAAAAAGATAATGCATGTGGGCTGGTTTGTAATCTTTATAGCCATCCAGGCTGCTCGTGTGGAAGCAAGTGTAAAATGCCCTCTACTTTGCTGTCAGTAATGAGAGAAACTCCAAATCCTCTCAGGCTCCCGTTTTCTACATTTAAGTCTCACTCATTGATGTAATGTTTGGCTGTTGGTATTTAATTGTAAGCAGCACTAGCAAAAGACCATGTGTAATTCAGTCTTACAAGCTTATGCCCTCTTCCACATTAGTTTGAATTTCTGCTACTGATATTGGTGTAGTTTATCATGTAAATGTGTGTATCTGGTATCCACAGAATCACAGAATGAATGGAAGGGACCTTGAAGATCACCCAGTCTCACCCCCTGCCATGGGCAGGGACACCTTCCACTGTCCCAGGCTGATCCAAGCCCTGTCCAACCTGGCCTTGGACACTTCCAGGGATCCAGGGGCAGCCACAGCTTCTCTGGGCACCCTGTGCCAGGGCCTGCCCACCCTCCCAGGGAACAATTTCTCCCTAATGTCTAATCTACACCTGCCCTCTTTCAGTTGAAAGCCATTGCCCATATCCTATAGAACAATAAAGTAAACTTTACTGGTGGAAATATACTGAGTACTTTGGAATTACACCTTTTTTTTTTGAATAATTAATTGATCTGTTTTCACAAAAGAAGAGATTTTCAGCTAGAGTTTATTCTCCCCCGTCAAAAAAAAACAAGCAAAAGCCACCCCCAAAACAACAGCACATACACAAGCACTTACTCTTATAAATAAACTGCACATCCTGTGGGAAGTAAACCACCCCAATGAATATTCGAAAGACACTTTTGAAAGATTCCTTTTTTAAAGCCAAAATTTTGACTGAACTTTTAGGAACTTGACTTTTTGTGCTGCTAGGACAAACAGTGCAGCTCTTTGTTTGGTGCCTGCTGAGGGAGAGATGCACAGATGCTCCTTCCTGGAGGATTTTCTACCTGTCAACATTGTTATTTAACAGCAATAATAAATGACAACATTTTGCACTTCTGCAGTCACTTGAATCTGAAGAGCACCAAATGTGCTCAAAGAGAAGCTTCTAGAACCTGTGGGTACAACTGCAAGGGACAGGTTTTCCCCAGCCAGGACAGGCAGGACTAAGTCCTCTGCCCTCAGCAGAGAGGATGTGCTGCTCTGCAAACCTCTTAAATCATCACAGACCCAAACTCGAGGAAAAGCAGTGTCAGAAATGTGGCCTTAGTGATGGAATTACTGACAGAGCTGATAAAAATAAAAAGGAGACACAGCTTTATCTTATTTCTCTCATTTATTACAGGATAAAGACCCAGAAGGAGGAGGAAGGCTCTGCAGTTCAGTAGCATTTCCAGCAGTTTGGGAACTTGCCATGCTCTTCAGTCCTGAAGGTTAATGTAAAGGTGGATCTTCCAATGAAAATGAGGAATTAGCCTGTAACACACTTGGGACAGAACTGATGTGTTTGTATGTTGGACAGCTGTATTAGGGTAATGGGTTCTGTTTGAGGTCTCCCTGCATCACCCCATGAGAAAAAACAACAGGAATAATCAAGAACAGTAAGTGCTTTGTTTGTGATATTTACTGTTGGGGGGAAAAAACCCCAAACAATTCTAAAAAGGCCCTGCCCTCAAAGGGACCTTGTAAGAAACCCCTCCAAGTGTTGCACAGGGCTACAACTGCTCTCTGCCATCAGCTGTGACCCTTCTCTCAGCCATTTTCCTCACCCTTTAGGTTAGGTTTTCCATGAGCATTCATGTGCCTGACTACTCTTTATTACAGGGAGATTTTAGGGAGGGGACTGTAAGTGTTGGAATGTGGGTATTTAGTGTGTGTGACTGTATTTTGGCAAGCCCTTTACAGTATTTATACCAGAATTATTCATGGAGCTCCTTGATCTGGATTCTCAGTTTTCTCTGTGAGACAAGCAGAACTGGAAAGGCAGTGAGAGGCTCTGGTTTTCTCTTTTTATTGTCTTTATTTCTACACAGTGCAGTCATGGAAAAGATAGGTGAGTCCTTGGTGTAGCTTTGGTTTTAATATTCCTTTTGGCTATGGGGTGACCCACTATTTGTGAGTATATTTACCTGGTTTTCAGTTTTCATTTCATTATCTTCAAAGCCTGGTTCATGTTGATGTTACCTGTAGAAAAAATTGAAATAGCAGATGGGCACTGAAAACCTTACCAAGTTTTCTCACTACAGCAGCCTAGCTTAAAATGAAAATAAATATACAGGCAAAAAAATGTGACCTAAGATTTTGCATTTTTCAAAGGAATGCTTTTATTTTTTTTCAAATGAGGCTTTAATAGGATTATATATGTATGTTTTATTATATTGAAACTGGCATACCATTCAAACCTAAAAACCCCTCTTCATAGTTGTATTTAATGATTCCTACTTCTTTGAAGCTTGACATACTTTCCCCATACGGCAACCATTTAATTTTTCCTATTTTTCTAGTGGATATTAAATTAAAATGGTTATTTGGTTTAGCAAAACCCTTCAACCTATGTGTGCGGCAGGTCAAGGATTCTGCAGGTTTATTCCTCACTGCCATCCCATACTTTTCTCAACAGCTTGTTCCAAGACCTGGTGAACTCAACCAAGCTATTCCCACCATGTCCAGCAGGCTTTGGATGCAGCTTTAGGAGCACCAGACAGTTCACTCCTGCTGCTCAGCCAGTGACAGAGCCACCATACATCAATATTATCACAGTTTCCACAAAAATAGTGGCCATGTGCCACAGGGTGGGTGGCCTTTTACACCAGCCAGGGAAAAATTAATCCAGCAGCACATGGAGTGACAGAGACAAGAGGTGTTTTATGCCCCAGCTGCAGAGGAGATGCTCTTGGTGCCTGGATTGCCTTGTTTAACCCATTCTGTGAAGCAGACCTTCCACTTACCCCTCCACAGCTCACTTAAGCTGGGATTAAATACATCTCCTGGGCAGGCACCTTGGCTGGATGGAAGCATTTGAAGCATTTTCAACAACTGGGTCATCACATTGGCAGGCTGCTCCCACTACTGAAATATTCACCCAACAGAGTTTGCAAACTTCAGGTGAAAAGTGACTTTTCTGTGCACTCCTTGCTACTGTGCACCTAACAAATTTTATATCAGAAAAACCTGATCCAAAATCAAAGAAGACAGACCTGAAACACCCTGGAAGTGCCATCTGCTGTTTACTTACATGAGACTGACACCCGTGCAGGAGGAAGCTAAGTCAAGAAAACAAGGGAATTCCATATCTTGCTGCTGAATTTTGAGCCTTGCCCAGTGCCCCAGTGGCCAAATCCCAACTACAACCTAATTAAAGTTATCTGGAGGAAAATTTGTTACATGTGAAAGAGGCTTCGTGTGACAAGAGAAATGGTGCCTCCTGGATGCATTAAATACCTGGGAACAAGCTGAAATTCCATGTTTCTGAGTCTCTTTGTCATTCTATGAAACAAATCATTATTGCCAATCCCTTACACCATCACGTTTAGACACAAAGCCGTATTTTTCCCGTGAGAAAGAATTCATATTATTAAATTTGAAAGTTCCAGTTTCTGGAGCTCACTCCTCATTGGAGGCAGGTAAAAACTGAGCTGGGCTGCTCGTGTGCTCTGGTTTAACCACACACTTTCACTTCTGTGCAGCTGTTGTGCCAGAAAAAGCAGGTTTATTTGGAAATGAGAGAAATTAAAATTCCCATTGAATTCACTGTTCACTGTAGAGCTGTTCTGTAGCTCCATGTCTTGGCTTCTTGCAAGAAATTTTGGGAGTTTTCAGGTGGGGTTCAAACCTTCACCAGAATTCCATGCTAAAATTAGGAGGTAGTATTTCTTTTTATGTATTGAAGTGTCCTGAATTGAGTAACCCTGTCATGAATACAACATAAACTCTGATGTTCGTAGATTCCAGATTCATGCCTGAAAAAAAAAAATTGCTATAGGCAAAGAACTACTCAGCAGGGAGAGAGGAGCTTTGGATTCCATCTCTGGATAAGTATTTGTTTAAGAAAATTTAACCCAGTTCCCTAAAAACATGTTTCATGGTCCAGTGTCATAGAATGGCCTGAGTTGGAAGGGATTAAAGATCACCTACTTCCAACCCCCTGCCATGGGCAGGGACACCTTCCACTGTCCCAGGCTGCTCCAAGCCCTGTCCAACCCGGCCTTGGACACTGCCAGGGGCAGCCACAGCTTCTCTGGGCACCCTGTGCCAGGGCCTCCCCACCCTCACAGGGGAGAATTTCTTCCCAACATCTGATTTAAACCTGCCCTCTGTTAGTGTGAAGCCATTCTAAAGAAATCTTTTTATTTTAGTGGTTTTTTTTTAAAATTATATTAAGCATTTCTGTTGTTTCAGTATGAAAGCCTCAATTGCACTTGACGCAGTGAAATTGAGTTTCTGTTTAATGCAGTGGGAGTTTCAGCAAGGACTGACCAGCATTTCTTGACATTCTACCTTCCTGAGTACAAAGTGCAGCTGTGAATCCATCTGTTGCTTTGTTTTGTTTTGATTTGTTTCCCATTTTGCATTGCTTGGTTTGGCTGTCAGGCAGAGGGGGAACTTGGGGTAGGAAGTTGTAGCTGTATCTGTCATCTCACCTGAAGCAGTTCTCGAGCTTTCTATAAACTGTATATTCTTTGGCTCCTCTACAAAAATGTGAGAATATTCAGATAGAGCTGTAACTGATGCTACATCCGCTTCTTGGAAAAAAGAGATTTAATGTACAGATAAATCAAGAGTACAAAAGACCTTTCTTCACTTTCATTTATTCCTTGCATATTCAGTTTGCTTTTTATCACTCTTTGAGCAAAAAATACCCTACACACATCTCTCTGTAAGAGTGAACCCTTCCATTTCAGTTTTGTTAACTGTGCAGGATTCCAACCATTTGCTTGAGACGTGGAGAACTAATCAGTTTTAAAAGGTAAAATGATACAAATACTCCTCATTTAAAAAATTGTAACATCCAAGCAAACAACAAAACAAAAATAGGTTGTTTTTCTCCCAGGAAATCACATACTTTCAATTTACATATTTTAATTTCCATGGTTCTTTTTTTTAAAAAGAAGGTTTATTTTCTCTTTCCCTCTGTCTTACATGATAAGTGATTTCTCATTAAAATGTAGTTTTCATTCTTCCTTGGGCTATTAGATGTCACTGACTCGAACAAAGGAATCTTCACATAAGTCATTCTACTTCCAGCCTTTCATTTTCCTATCAAAATCCTAAGGCTACACTTGTAAGAGCATGAATTCTAGTCTTGAAAGACACAAATTGTCCTAAATTCTATTAATGTTAATCATATTTTATGGCACTCTGGACCTTGTGGGATGAAGCTCCTCACTGCCCATAAATAATGATATTACTGCTAACTCTATTTTCCCCACTCCCTTCTACACTCATTTTACCATCTGATTTCTAGTGGTGGTGCCTGCAGAGTCCTGTGCTCATGGATGGCATGTATTTCCCCTTTAAAACATTATTTTCCTTTTCCAGGTGCAGTTGGCTGGGTGCCTGTGTACAGTACATCCAGCTTGTTTTTCCAGCAGCCACCACTGCTGTGGGAGCTGACATGGAGGAGGCAAACCTCTCCAAGCCTGCTTCCCAAATCCAGGAAGAGTGAGCACATAAGCTCGGGCAATATTTATAGGAGTTTCAGCTGGAAACACGAGTGCCAAACACTGACTATTTTGTTTTCATGTTTTACCTTTGTGTTGCTCTGTCAAAACAAGTTAATTTTAAATGGAATGTTTTCATTCTAAGGGGGGGGGGGGGGGGGAAGTAAAACAGAGCAGCTCTTTGTGAGGTGTTATTTTTAGTTTTACCACTCCAAAATGACAGATAGAGGAGAGTTCTGATTTCTGGGGTCTATAAACCCTTTAAGTTTAGACCTTGCAGTCTTACTTATCATTGCATAAACTTTTGTATTGCTTTTTAAACCTCTCTAGCCAAGGATTTACTCCTGGATGAGCACTCACAATCACCCCACAAAACAGCACAGCAGAAGCCAGTGCAGACAGATCCACATTGCTGAAGAATAAATTCCCCCACAATAGCATGAAAAAGGCTTCTGTTGGACCCAAGACTCATTAGATTTTCTCCCACTGGATTTTGTCTTTTCTCACTGATTTGGGGGGGTTTTTTTGTCCTCATTGCCTTATTATTTTTCTTACCTTATGCAGCATGGAAAGATGATTTGGCCTTGCCTTCAAGTATTCACCAGGTTGAACAGCACCTTGCACAGCCTGTGAAGAGAATAATGTAATTTTAAATTTATGAGTGCCATCAATATTCTCTCAACCTTCACAGCAACTGTTTCTGCTTTTCCTGCTCCCCCCAAGAAATGTGTGTATGAGGGAGGGGGTACAGAAACTGCTCCTGAATTGCTGGCCCAAAGAAATGCCATTCTGAGGGAGACAGGAGGTCAGTGTCAAAAAAGATATTTATTTTATACTCTTAAAACTTGTTCTGTCAGAATGTGGCTAGAATGGATAGTTTAGTGCAGGGGTACTTGAGGGAGCTACTTTCTTACCTACCTGTACACCAAAAATAACTCATCCATGCAGCTTTGCCTTGAGGAATTGGCCCAGATACATTTCTTTGTAAGAATGTACAAATAAACTTATTTTTATAAATAGGGAAAATTTCCAAGACATAGATAGCAATAACAGGAGAATAAAAACTGTGTAGCTCTGCTTCTGTTGTCTCTTTTCAGGTTTGCCAGCCTGAGCATATTCTAAGGTGATGAATATTATGGGTGAGTTCTGTAACAGCAGGACTTTGGGTCAATTCAATGTCTTAAAATGAGTCAGCTACAAGTTCTTTTGGTTTTGTTTTAGAACAATGTGAAACTCCTAGTCTGGTTGATTTCAATATGAACACAGGTGAGACTTGTAAACTTTGTTTCAATTTTGCCTCGAAAACTGATGGTGGGGTTTTTTCCTAAGCCAAGTAATGATACAATAGAAATGCATAAAATATTTGTTTCTGTGTGTCAATATTAAATCTTGTTCTCTGGCCTTTGCAAACTGAACTGTGGGTTTGTGGTTTGGTGCATTTTGCAAACCTGAGGCTACGCTAAGAAAAATTAAGCAAACACAAGCTGAGATTTTTGGCTAGGAAGTTATCAGATCCCTCGTCTCATCTCCTACATGAGGAAAGAATGAGAGCTGGTAAAAGAAAATCTCTGAAAAGTTGTTTTGTGTTTTCCTGCTTGGACAGAGCTGAGGGGATATGAACTTGTATTTTCATGTATATAAGTTCAAGCAGTCATTTAAAAGTACTGTTATACAAAAATAAACCTACAGTAAGTCCAGTCCTCAAAAAATTCATACCTTCAGACAGACAACATCACTTCAGAAATGAGGGAAAGGGGAGAATAAAAAGAGGGAAACTGAGGTGGAAGGTCTTGAAGGGAAAGGAAACAACTCTGAGGAATTAAAGGCAGAGAAAAAGTTTGAGAAATAAGGGGTGCTGAGATAAAGATCTCCCAATTGTCCACATCCAGGATATGTGGCTGAATCCCAAGACCTGATAGCCAACAAAAGTGCTGGATGCACAGAAATTCCTGCATCTTCCCATGGCAGTGAGCTTAGTTTGGGTCTGTCATTACTGCCTGTGAAGTAAACACAACCATTAAAAGGGAGAAGTTCATTCCATCCAGCTTCAATTCTTTTATTTCGTTTCAATTCTTTTATTTCATTTCAATTCTTTTTTTTCCAACCAAAGTAGTTTTATTCTTTACACACTCCTTCCCATGCCAGTGGCCTTGCTTCCAACCTTTTGACTTTGGCAAGAAGCGGCCTAAGTCAGTAAAAAAGAACTCCAAGTGTAGTGCACAATAAAGACTTGGGTACAGTTTTCCAAATAACTATAAAGAAAAATTTACTGAAAAGCAGGCAAAGAACTCATATCTAGAAATCAAATCTCTGCTTGTAAAAGTCAGAGGTTAAATTCTTTTACTAAAAAAGCTCTTACATGCATCTTTCAGGCATGCCCTATCCTTGCTTAAATATTTGAGAGGAGGGAAATCACTGGGATAGGCAAGAGCATTTCCATAGACGTATGTTAGAAATCTACAGTAAAAAATTAAATTACTTCCCTCTTCTAAATGACATTTCTAATTTTCACTTATCGGGCTCTAATACAGCTTTTGAAAGGCAAAAGGAAAAGTAAAATTACAGGAACAAAAGACACATCCCAGTGTGTATTTATTTTACTTTGTAATTCATGTCAGTCCAATTGTGCTGCAGGGTATTTAGTTTATGCAATGCTCAAGTTTGAAAACTACACCCAGAGATATTTTTGGATCATATTCTGAAGATATATAACACAGGAATGATTGATTTATTTACATGTTCTGAGGTTTTGTATTTTGCTCAGTTTGTGCCTAAATTCTGATGCAGGAAGGCTTTAAAAATCATATTCATAACAAAGCGAGAGGAATGTCTTTATCTAACTGCCATTTTCTAACGTGAAGACTAAATTTTAAAAGTAGGCATTGACTTTTAGATGGTCAAAATAGAAGTCCCGCTCTTGACTTCCACAAGTTGAAGGGAAAGATTTGGAACTGCTTTCCTAATTGCCCAACGCAGATCCATAAAATGGCTGCTCCTCTCAGGCAATGGCTGCTTTCACAATCCCATTAATTTTACTGTGTGCAGTACTGGTCTTCAGAGAGATGGAGTTCATTACTTCACATTTTGTGGCCCCCTTAATGGATATGCTTAATTATGCAGCTTCTGGTCTGAAAGAATGACGTATTAGGATGTTCACAGATGGTTTCCCTTTGCTGGGATTTGGGAACAAACCTCCACCTCGTCTCCCAGAAGCACGGTGAGTATTGGCCATATTGCAGAGCTGGGAGGTTGCTGAATGCCTGGCCACAGAGGCATTTCCTGTTGTGCCCCAGTGCAATGAATATTCTGGTTTAGGTGGCCTTTCAGTTGTGCCCTGCCAGGGCTCGATCTGTAGGTTGCCAATGGCACTCGTGTTCGTGAGTCCCCTTGGAGATTTTCAGCATGGAAAATATTTCCTCAGAGCTATCCAAGCACAGGGATCACTTGCCTTTTATCTCCTGCTCATCCTGTGGAATAATATCAAAATCACACACTCTTGGGTGGCAGCCCAGAGATTTTTGTTTTGTTTTCCTCTCAGGAACCCCGATGTTGTCACAGTTCAGAGTTACAGCAGTCCGGGGGAATTGGTCCCATCAAGTGGGGCTGGGGGCTGAGAGCTCTGCACCCACTACTCTTGCTGTCAGTGGGGAACAGGAGTGAGCTCTTCCAGGACTTTTGGGTCTCACTCCCAAGCAGAAGTGAGAAAAAGAGATTTTTTGAAGAGCCATAGCCTGTATGCAAGGAGGAGAAGAGCTGCAGAAGGTGCTGCAGGAGCCCTGGGGCTGCAGTGTCCCATTCACAACTGCACCCCATGGCAAGAAGCAGTTCTGGAGGTCACTGGCTCCTCCAGAGCTCCCGCCCCATGAAAGTCCTGCCAAAAGTCCCTCACCATCCAGTGGAGCCCTGGCTCCACATCCCTGGGGACTGGGAGGGGGCTGTGTGATAAGGGGAGCAGAGGAGCACACCTGGCTGGGAGTCAGGCTGGGACTTGCCTGATTGCCACGGGACCTGCCAGCCACACGAACTAAACCTGGGCTTGTTTCTCACTGTAAAACCATATCCCTGTTCTGTTGTTTCAGGCAATTTGCTGTCTGTGCCACCTGTCATTCGGACAAGGGCACATTCTTCTGACACCCAGCCCCACTGCTTCAGGGAGCAGAAGCTTGTCCATGCGTTTTGTGGAGCACAGAAGCAAGCAATTCCACAATCAGCACTCCTTAAAAGCTTTGACGGGCTTTTTTGTTCCTTTCCCACTCAACTTCCCTTTAGAGTTAATTCACAACCAAGTGGGATCTACCCTTCATCACTAACTGGGCTCATTTTGCTCCTCTGTGGTTGAATATCCCCACAGACTGACAGGCTCATTGCTGCTGCTTTAATTTCATGGTAAGACAGAGATGTTTCCCTAGTATAATTTCTCTAGATCAGATGTGATTTCACTAAAATACATAACTTCACTAGACAGATAGCTAAGGATACATATCTGGATAAATGCAGCTGAATTAAGAGGAGTTAGATCAAGGATTCTGCTTTCATAGATGAGAAGAGAAATACCACAGAAGGGGATGAAGAAAATTATAAGAAAGCACCAGCTCTGGTCATGAATTTATTCCCATAACGAACAGCCCCAAATTTTGCACTCACTTTTCCCAGTTGTGGTTTAAAATTCTGAAAATTGCTTCCTACCTGCATAAATTTAGGTTATCCGATATGGAAACTGAAGATATAATTCATATTCCCGTAATCCCACTATTTTTTTGCTGTAAAGTAAGGTTTATGAAAGCTCCCAAGTTGTAGGACATGATAATGTCCTATCTATGGACATTAGCTTCCATCTCCAACAATCCAAAGAAAGGGAAATACATGGAGTGGGATCTGACCCAAGAAACAGTGCTTTTCTTTCTGAACTACCAAAATGCATCTTTTAAATCCATGCTCTCGGTCTAGTCCATCCAGATGGTGCTCCTGCTGCTCTTATCAATGGCAAAATATTCTATTTATCTGTCCAATATTTGTATTAGCTTGTTCAGTGGAATCAATGGAAAGAAAGAAAGAAATGCCTTTCAAACTACTCTGGAAGGTATGGGCATGAACAGATCTTCATAAAGAATTGAATCTTTGACATCAGAGCTTCAATTTGACAGCAACACTGATACAAGAAATAGCCACTGAAGAGCTGCTTTTTTGACACATTAAAAATAAAACCAAGGCTGAGAAACACTACTGAACCTCAAACAGAGACAATAAAAACATGGCATCTATCTCTGTTAGCATTTCACTGATTTTATACTGATCTATCCAGTGGCAGAATGATGGATGTAATTTGTTTTTGACTCATGCCATTTTAGCCCCAGTAATAGCAAAACAGAAAAGCTTCTATGTTTTAGAGAGGTCGGCTTCGTTATGCTATCAGCACTGTTTCCCTTATGGCCAAAGAAATGTCAACATTAAAAATAATTACAAGTGTAAAAGAAACTCCATGACCTAAATTAGTGGATGCTCTATGTTATCTACAGAAGGAAGAACTGGGTGTGTTATGTACTGTGCTCAAGGCAACTAAATTCCTTAGCTTTAGATACTTTGGCATTAATTACCGGTAATTATTTTTGTCCTTTCATTAAGATTTATGTTGGTATGATTCATCACCTAAAACCTAATTAAATCAGCTATTTCCTTTTCTTTAGTCCTGTTCAACGATGAGTTTGTTCTCATTTTTTTTCATATTTGGACATTAATCTTTTCAATGTTTGTGAAAATCTCTGGAAAAGAGGGATTCATGTGAAACACAGGGAGGAGAATGAATGCACCTCACTGATCTCTGAGAGATTTTATGCACTCAGGTGACAAGATTTTCCAAAGTTTTTACAGTATTTACAAAAGTGATGGCTATTGTCAGTCCAGGGTTATCTGCCATGGTTGTAAAGGGAATTTTGACTTCACAACAAAAGATTCTCTCTTCCTTTCTGTGATTTTTTTCCCCCCCCAGATCTGTATGTACACATATTAAAACACATTTTAAATTCATTCCTGTGCTTCACTGTCAAAAAGAAGACTTGCTCTCTGTTAATTCCTGTTGTAGCTCTGTCTTCAAAGCTCTGGAGTATTTATTCACTTCCTCTGCCAATGAATATGTAGAAACTCCATCAAAACCAAAGAAGTCACACCTGTGTAAAACTGGTTCCAACATTTCACCTATTGTGTGTTTAGAAGTCAAATGTACACATTTTCAGAATCCCAAGGAAGCGAAATATTTGCTTTAAATAGATGCAAGAGAGGTCATGGCAATGTCTGTGAGATCCTAGGCCTGAGTTTTTCATTGCTCTTTTTAATTTCTCTTAAATGATCCATGAAAATCAGGAGGTAACAAGAACTCTTTTAGCCACAAACAGGGAAAAGGGCTTTGTAAAACAAGAGCCAACAGTGATGTTTGGAATCCAGGACTTAGTCTTATTAAAAAGGACAAGATGGGCACAGGTAGACAGAAAATGGTAATGCCTTCAGGTGGGAGTGTGGGAATACCAGTAATTGTCTCCTAAATTAAAGTCCTCCTCATAATCATTAAATGCTTTAGTAATTTTTAAGGCCCTCTCCTCAAACTTACTGATTTGCACTTTAATTGAGGCACTCCTTGCACAAGCATTGTGTAGTGTCTGCTAATTACTGATCCTTACAGCTCTGGTGCCTTCGTGCTCCTCATTCCCACATAATTTCATCTCCTTCCACACAGCCACAGCTTTTTCACCCCTGTTCTATGCATATGCAAAATCTTCTTTAATTCCAATTAACCCCTCAGGAAGTGCCATTTTAGTTCTGAACTCTGCCCAAAGGAAAGAGGGGATGTGCTCTGCAGAGCTGTGTGCAGGCAGGGCTACAGACAAACCCTGCAGTGCTACTGCAGCATCACCAGGCACATGGAATCCAGCAGGAATTTGCATGGAATAGATATGTATGTTTTGCATCCACACAGTGGAGCAAAAGTGGGTTATTTAACAGAAAAAACCCCCCACAAAGCAGTTTTTTGGAATAAAGCAGGTAGTCTCCAATTTAAATGCATTTGCAATTCTGGTAGCTGTCTTGCATATGTAGGTGGGGGAGCATAAAACATTTACTGGACTTTCTGATAATTTCCCCAGCTAATATCCAAGGAAAAGCAAAGTGAATTTTAGAATCTCATGCTGCGTTTTTTAAAAGCTCTTTGTAGATGTATTTTTTAACAGGACAAAAATGCTTTCTTAATCCTCTTAATTGCTTGAAATTGTTGTCCGTGAAAGTAATTGGTGAGTAAATTGTTTTAGCTGGAAATCAATGTCATGCAGCCAAACCAACAGACTGTAGGGGCAAATAACAAAATTCAATTCAAACAAGCAGGAATAAGAAGTTTGATGCTGCTCCTGTATTTTTCATTAAAAGAAACTACCTGATTGTGCAGTGGAAGGGAGTGTGGGTTTACAGAGGATGACAGGAAAATGTCTGTTTTAGCCCCAACCCTCCATCTGTTCTAAAGTCTGAACTTGTTCCAAATTTCCAGTCCTGTTTAATCTGTGTGTTCATGCTACAAATGGATGAGGTGAGCAGTGAACACTCATAGTGTCTGTTTTACCAGAACTAACCTCCAAAATTCCCTGTTTCCTTTTAAAAAAAACCCAAAACACGCATTCGAGTTGTTTCCCTTTTCAATGGTAGCTAGCAGTGCACTTCACATTAAACAAAAAGGGGTGAGATCTCTGCACTGTGAGCCAAAACATGAACTGATCAACATTTGTTTGTATCAGCTGAGAACTGGGAGCAGCTCTATAAACTGAATAGTGCACGCTGAATATTAAATGAATTTTCTGCATGTATTGGGGCTGGGCAGAACACAGGGATGGTTTTCCACTGCTAACTCTGACTGCTACATTTGTCCTTCTCACCAGATTTGATTGACTGAGGCAGTAGGGTGAGCTCAGCCCCCTGGTAGAATCCTGTAATACAATTTCTTGTGTAACTGCCAGTGTATAATCTTATGGGTAATTACAGTTTAGGAGCATTTTACTTAAGGAAACCATAATTAGAGCTGTGATGTTTAAATACAGTTTGAAGACTTTATTCACAGCTAGTAGCTGATGATCAGTACAACCTCTAGAAGTCATGGGGATCTGAAGCATGAATAGATTCATTTTCCTGGTTCATGTCCAAACAAGAACAACAACAAAAATACAATATAATTCATGCTTTGACACTGATTGGAGAAGGAGGGGAGGGAGGGAATGGCAAATATACCTCAGGAAAGTGTCCTGTTGTTGGATTGCCTAGAGGACCAAAAAAGGCTCATTCATGCCCAGTTAGGGCTTCCTTTAATTGGCTCAGACCCTGACCTGCAGGAAGACCATCTTCCCAAAGCAGGTGTGTGCATCTGCAGTTTTATCACTCATCAGAAACATTCCCTTTCCCAGCCTACTACCTGCATTTTAAAAAGTGGATATATATTATCTTAGACTGCATTATTAGCTAAAAATCATGAAACCTCCTTTCCAATGACAAACTAGATGTGATTCATTGCACCAACTTTCAATTAGCTTATTGTTAAGGTAAGCCAGTCTAAGACTATGCCAATCCCTCAGCTGCTTTGTATGACAGACAAAAGGGCAAAGGCACTTCCAGGGAGACATTTCCTTGATTTATTTTAGAACCCAGTGACTGCAACCATCAGGTCATTTTGGAAACCTACCTATTACACAGCAAAACTTAGATTTTAGTCCAAAAGTAGTTTTGATGAAGACAAGTGGAAATATTAGGGGGAAATTGTAAGCAACAGAGTTGAGGGTGAGGGCAAAGGCTTCCTAAACACAGCTCCAAAGCTCAGAGAATGTTTGGGGTGAGATTTCTTTTACCCAGACACCTTCCAAAGAACTAAGCTTTTCTCTCCCTCTATGGAAGGATACTTGTACTGTGGGTCCATATTAACAACACAACCAACTGCTTCTCCAGGTGAAGTTATTGAAAAAAATTACTTTACCTTCCTTCCTACATGCCAACACATGAGTTGAAGGATTAGGCTTTGTTTTTCCTGTCACAAGTGAAGACATCACTAAAGGAAGCAAGACATTTCTTCTGCCTTGGCATCCAGCAGTTTTTGCCTTGCACACAAAGCAAACTGAACCCAGGTCTTGAGTGGATGAAAAGTTCCCATAAAAAAAGACATTCACAGAGGTATGGGAGTGGGTCAGGGATTTATTGATTTTATCATCCTGTTCCTGCAGAAGCACACCAGCTGCTTCAGAGGAAAGGACAGGAAGCCTTACAGAAGGCAATTATGGAATAACTTGCTGACAGGAAAGAATTCTTACTAGCCCCCATTAATTAGAGGTTATCTTATGTCCTGGAAGCATGAAGACTTACATCCTTTCCAAAAAGATTGTCATGCTACTTATTATTTTTGATATTCACTAGCTTGTAAACTGCATCTTAAACCACATATTTCTTGATTCAGCTTAATGGCACAAAATGAACCGTGTCTATTTACAATGAAGACATAAACTCTTTTGTTTAATAACATAAATTAATCATACCAAATTTTTCACTATATCACAAATTATTGCTGAGGATAACAAAACTGACTCATCTGGCACTAAAAAATAAACAGAAGTTTGAGCATTTCCCTCATAAATCCTGCAGAACATAATCACATTTTATAACAAGGAATTATAACAAACTAGATGAGTTTTCCTACTTTAAAAGTCTGCTATTAATTATTAACTGGATCAAGCTTCTCTCCACTTATCTGACTTTATGACAAATGCATTTGGGAAATATCCATCTCTGTATTTATGCCTCTCCCTCTCTAACATACAATTCTGGGACACTTACACGGGCTCATGCCTGACAAGCAGAAATACAAACTAGGGAATTGCAGCCCTGAAGCTGGAGGCTGCAGATGTGTAACAGTGGTGAGAAACACCCAGCCAGCACCCCTTAAAGTATTGAAATATAACCAAGTGTCAGCCAAGGGAATTAAACCAAGCTTGCTGTCCCCCCACTGCCAGACCCTGCTAAAGCTCCTGCTGTTTGTACCACTGGTCTTCAAAGCAGCACTGCACTGTCCAGGGATCATGGATGGCCCAAGGTTCAGGCCACGCAGGGGCTTCCAGCCACCAGCACTCCCAGATCAATTCTGTCCTTGCCTTTGGCCATCCTGCTTTCAGGTAAACGGTTTTTGGGCAAGGAGAGAGGCACAGAGGGCTAGCCATGCTCTGCCTCTGCCTTCATCTCCCCCTGTTCCCCAGTGGGTTGTGTCAGCTGGGTTTTTCCCAGTTTTTGGCTGGTGACACTCAGCACTGCTCTCACCAAGCATGATCCTGCAGCCACTGGATTCAGCTGGGGCTGGAGAAGCCCTGAGCTGCCCTGGGGTGGAAGGAGCCCCTGCTTTCCCTCTGCCTTGGCTAAGAAGCCACCAACAAGATTTGGTGTCGCTTAGAAGATGCCTTATATCAAAAAAGGAACCGATCCAGCCTCTGGATTACACTTTGAGAGCCGTCAAACTGTGGCTCAAATCAAAGATCGTTTTTACATCTCCTGTCATGCACGCCCATGGCTGCCCTCTCAAAGTGTGCAAACATTGCCTTTGTTCCTGTGACAGACACCATCCTGCCCACACCTCTCAACACTCCTGGGGTGGTTTCTGTGATTTTTTTTTTTTTATTCCATTGGAACTTCCTGCCACATCTGTAACTAAACAGAAACCCAAAAGGAACTCAGTTTTCACCTGCCAACTGCCATGTGCATGCAACCTCCCCTTTTCCATCACATTCCATTAGAGCCTTGCATCATTTCCAGGGCTTTTTCACATTTACATTTCCTTCTGGCTGCTCCCTTGGGAAGTGCCACTTTCCTTTATAACTGCAGCCCCCTTTTTTTTGCTGTATTTACAGCATCAAGCCTATGCATAACTCTGGCTCCTGTTTGTCCTTGGGAAGTGCATCCTCTGGCCTCAGGAAGAGGTCTCCCCATCTGTGCTCCCTCCCTACAAGAAGGATGCCTTTGGCATCACTGCCTTTTGTGCAACAGCTGTTGGGCTCACAGGGCTCAACAATTTCCTCCACCTACTGACCCAGTGACGGAAAACAGCTCTAGCTTGGGAAAAAACAGATGGATGGAGTGGAGAGATGGGAGCTTTTTCACGTGACCCCAAAGCCCCAGAATTCAAGCAGATTTGGCAGATATTGGGTACTCTGCAGCGAGAAAACTCCCTAAATGCACAGGCAGGGAATGTCAGACAGAAGAAGCTTAAGCAAAACTGGAACCCACACTCACGGTACTTGCACAGTTGCTGGCCCAAACTACATAGCTTAGATTTACACACTCCCCAAAACTTCCCAGTGCAAATAAACTGCACGACTGCACTACCTGTGAGCATAAAAATGCACAGCACTTAGAAATAGCCAAAGCAACTACCACAGATACACAAGGGATTAAGCAATGACAAATAATCAGAGACCAACAGCCATTGTGGAAAATCGATATTACTTCAAGATAGGAATCATTCAAATGTGGTTCTTCTCAAATTTACATCAGATTGCTACTGCTGTTACCAGAGCCCAGTGAAGTAATTTCTAATTTCATCCATGCAACGTGGTTTTATGTATCTAAAAGCACAGGAAGAAATCTTTCCCCCACCGAACCCAATCCAAGATTGCCCATTGCCTTCCATAGAACTAAATGTTTGCCCACAGGATTTTCTTTCCTGTTCTGGCCTTCTCTGCAGTTCAGGTCTTAATGAAATGCAGAGGCACTCAGAAAACAGCTCCTTTATCTTTGCTGTCAATAAGGGTTCAGTCTTGTGGGAATTTGGAGGTTTAAGATTACTGGGGATAGAGAGGTTTCAGGGGACTGCCCTCAAACTGCTCACAGCACCACTGGACTACTTTTGCAGAAACTCTGTTCTTTGGAGGCTTTTGAAAGAGTGTCTTCATACTTAGGTACTTTCCAGAGGAATATTTATGTTCATGACCTGACTTGGAAAACAGTTCTAAGACACAGGGTTGGTTTCCAGTGAGGCTCTGCCTGGCTCATTTTGGTTTCCATGAAACACAAAGAACTCGTGACTGGCTAGGGTGATTCAGATCCTCATCTGGTGCTAGACGCCAGCAGCATCCTGGCACTCCATCCTCCCATCCAACCACATAACCACATATCCTCTTCAACACAAAATTCTGAATTCTTCTGCTTTGTTCAATTTTCAGCATGCACAGGCCATGGTTTTTACCTCCTACACTTTACATTATGATGGTGCACATAATCTGGGTGTTGCTCCAGCTCTGCTTCTTTCCTTGCTGTTTTCTCTCTGGTTGAAACTTGTTTCTCTTAAAATTCAAGTATTTTTTTCGTCATATAAATAACAACAACATTTGGCCCAATTTACATTCTTTGTCTTATCCAGAAGTTAGGGATCCAGTATAATTTTCCATATTTCCATGCACTAGTTACAGGTTTTAACATTAACATTTAGCTGTATGAGTGAGGAGCTGTTTTGTGAAGACAAAAAAAGGCCTTTTGATTATTTTAGCAATCATTTCAGTGCTTGCTTTTATTTGACCATTATCAGCTTCCATCCAGAAAGTTTATTTCTGCGTAGTTAAATACACAAACATGCGCCCACACACTTATCTCTGTGCTCACACACGTCCACACAAATAAACACTTCCAAATATTTCTGAGTGGTGGTGAACTCCTGTCTCTGAGAAAGAGGCATGTGGAGCTCCACATGCTCATCAGAGGAATTATGAGCCAGAAAAGACAATGGCATTGACTATCAGGCACTTGGTACCAGGAGCTGTTGTGAGGAGAACAGCAATCCAGAGTGGAGAGGATTTGCAGGGTGTTGCAACGTGGCTGTTGGTTGACTCAGAATGAGGAGATATGGTCTTAGTCTTATCTAATGATCTCTATATTTAAAAATAACTATCTGAATTTTTTTTCCTCTGATTAATTTTTGAAAGACAGTGGCAGCCCCCATGTTTTTTTATAAGAGTGTACTAGATGTCATCTGGGAATGTTTCCTTCCTGGAGGCCTCCTTGGGGGAGGTGGGTAGTAGGGACCTTTGGGGACTCAGTGGAGTGGGTGATGTGCCAGGCTGCTTGGCAGGGTCAGGGCTGAGGCAATTCTGGGTTTTCAGGAAGCCTCAAAACCAGGGGAAACTTTAAAGCCTGGAAGTGACAGCCACATGTGGTTGAGAGGTCTCTGAGGTGAGGCAATAAAGGATTGGTGGTTTCCATGATCTCACCTTTTGACTTAGCTGTCCTATTTAGCCTCTATGTTTACATGGAGCTGGCCCTTAGAAACCCACTTGGTGTGAGGCAAGAAGTGTGTGTCCTGAATGAAAACTGGGGTTTGTGTATATTTTTTTATGTTTTTGAGGTTCTAACAGGACTTTCTCTCCTCTGTTTCATCCAGTAGACTACACCTGCAAAAGGTAAAGCCACCAGTCATGATGGCTAAAAAGGGAAGTCTATTTGCCCTTCACCAGTTCACTCCATGGTTTTTAGAGATGTCTCTTTACTGACTGTAGACAGAAGTTTATTCATCAGAAAAACCTTTCTAAGCAATGAATAAGAAGGATTAATATTTTTTTCTATTTTTGCTAAAACTCCCAAGTATACCTTTAAACACCCCATACTCAAAATATTGGTGGAATAAACCATGAATCTCAATTTTTCAAGTCTCACACAGGTGCATTTACCAGCAGAGAAGTACTGATTTCCATAGCTAAATTCTGGTCCCTCAAAATCAAAATAATGTTTCCAGTTGTCTAATTTTTCTAGAGACTTGGTTCCTGCCAGCGAAGTTTTCAAAGCACCTCCCTCCCTGCTTCTGAAACTGAGCCTTAACAGCATTAGGACTGGTTCCTATCTCAGCCCTAAGCCTATTGACTTCATAGGATTCCCCGCCTGTCAGTTCCAGGTAGATTTGCTCAAAACATATCCATTTTTACAGAATGAAAAAGTCTTCCTTTCATGTGCAATCAGATATAAAAATAGGCCAGTTGAAAGCAGTTGAATGTCACTCTGTCATTCCAAGTGAAAATGCTGGCACTGTCCTCAGGAATGCAGTGACTCAAGTCCCCAGATCAGACAAGACCAAATAAATAATGACAATACCAAACCCAGGACAGCTAAATTCCAAAGCAGTGCTTCCAGACTTTTATTTAAATCATTGCCCATAGACCACCAATTAAAGTTCTTACCTGCAGTGTAAGGAATAATTCTTTTTCCTTTGGTTGAGGTGATTCAACCCTTACCTCCCACAGATGTGCTCTAACCCCAGCCACTAAAATGTGTGGTGGGAGATTTCTCATGTTAAAGTTATTTCACTTTGCATGGAACAACTAAATAGTCCTTGGATAACTGAGAGTATCTGAAAATTAGGCTTTAGCCTGTGTTTAGGGATATTAACCTTCCTCAGAGGGAGATTGGCTGTCCCACACAGCATAGACTGGCAGGTAGGTTGCAGGTGTTGCCAACAGAGGAAGGTGCTTTTCTATTTATTGCCACAAGCTCCATGCTGGGCTTTTTAATCGACTGATTAAGAAAACCTGCTTGGAGAAAAGCTGGGAGTAAGTGAGCTGCCCCAGCCAGCTTGTCTGAAGAAGAGAGCTGGCTCTGGCTGCAGCAGCTGCAGCTGACCCCAGCCCTCCTGCTGGACGCTGCTGCTGTCCAGCCCTCAGCCTTGAGGTTTCAGTGCTTCCTGCCAACCACCTGGGCCATTTTGGCTCTGGTTTCAGAGGCCACCAGTGGTGCACCACTGCAGCCCATGCCGTGGTTCCACCCTGTTGTGTGGTCCTTCAGTCAGTGCTCTGGCCACCTCTGATGCCATCCTGGTGTGAAACCTTCCCACAACTGCACATCCAGGCAGCTGTCGAGCCAGGTCTCGTCTGTAGTCGTGTGGTAACAGCATCACCCTGTACGTGTGAGGGCCTGTGGTGTTTTACAGGCCCCTGAGTTACCCTTTGGGCTGCTGAGGAGACCTGGCTGTGTTGCCATGCAAGTGATGATCTCTTCTTTTTGGGAAGAAAGTTGCCATGACTGCCAGACTCGGCATGGAGTTTATATGTACTGGGCACAGTCTGAAGCTAACGAGTCACATCACCAGACTGGGAGATGTCTCACCTTCTGAACAGGCAAAATCAAACCACTCAGAACTCAGTGGTGCCTATATGGATTACATGTATTTCTCTCTTTCTTTTTTTTTTCCCCCTGTGGATGATTCTTGAACTTTCTTGACAAATGAAAGGCTCCCCAGTTTACTTTCAGGCTCTTTAGTCAAATGTTGGTTCTGTGCTCGTGCCTGACTTTGAATACCATGGTAATGTTAAAGGTTGACCTAAAAATTGGACGTTAGAATGAGGAGCTTGAGTCTTCCCAAGCACATTTGTGCTGTGCCCGCCAGCCTGACTGATTATAATTGTCAAAGTTTTGACCAACCCAGGCCTATTTTCCTCACGAATTTTAAACCACCCTTGTTCTTAACACACTTTGTTCCTAAAGCCCTGTGGGAACCCCACAATATCCTTGCCCAGGGCAGCAGTGCCAAAGGCAAAGCTCATCTAAAGGTTCTCTTTTTAACACGACTTTTCTGGCCTGAGCTCATCCACACAGTTGCCTGCACATTTGCTAATGTGAACAGCTGCTTTGCAAACATCTTTGAGAGGAAGGTTAGTTCTGTATTTCAAAAGTTCACAAGTCAAGCTGCACTGAAAGGCCTCTTTAACCTCAGCCTTAAGCATCCTCAGCATATCATTAGGAAGATTAGCAAAGCCTTTAGCACCCCACTGAATTTCCTTATGTATGGAAAGGCCTGGCAGATCAAAGGAAACATTACTTCAAATAGCTTGCGACTTATCCTGTGCTTACCCTAGCACCACTGGCCTCTCAATCATCATATTTTCTTCCAGTAGGGATTGCTTTTAAAGACAACAGTTTATCCTCCAAGATCCTTGTTTTGACCCTTTCATCTTTCCCAACATTCCTTACTGAGATGTGCAATTAAAAGAAGTAACAAACCAGATAGTCGGTAGATAAAAATATGTTCAAATTAAGAAAATAGTTGCAACTTGTAATTACTGCTTGGTTCTGCTAATGAAGGGACTGAGAATTTGAGTAAAATCATGTCTATTCTTTATGGATTTGCCTGGAACTTGGCAGAAACTCTTTACAAACACTGAGGTCAATGATATTTGGCCTTCTTTGGCATTTTCCAAGTAGGATGTGAGCGTCTACAGAGTGCTGAGGGGTCAGTCCCTGTCCTGCAGCCGCATCCACATGTGGGTATGTTTGGACCTTTCCACCCACACAGAGACCCCAGCTCGGTGTGTTCCAGCTGCAGGGCCCACCCACATGGACTGACTGCAAGCAGGGGTGCCTGATTCATTAGCACACTTCTTATAAAACTGTATTATTCATCAGCTCAAGGTATTAATCACTTTGTATTTAAATTTCCTTCAGGGGCTTGTTATTCATTCTGTAGATGTGTTTTAGCATGTTACAATATGAAATTCACTTTCATTTAATCAGTTTAAAATATTTTCAGGTTTATTATTTACATGTAAATCTGAATTGAGATATATATGCAATAACCAAGGAACATGGATTTGCAAATAAGATGTTTGACCTTTACCTTTTTCTAAAATTACTGGTAACTCCTGCCTAAATGAGTCATCTGAAGAATTAAAAATCAGGTACATAACTGTTACTCCAACATATCTATTTCAGTTAAGCATCAGCTGCTATTTCCATTCTAAATCCCATTTTCATGGGTATATAATTTGATGTTTTCAATTATATGGTGCTTAAACTTCCCTTAGTACTCTTAGCTTCACAAATAAGCATGGCAATTCGAAGTTAAATGACTGTGCTTCAAAAATTGTCATTTAACAATAAAAGGATAAGATTAGTGTTCTAAGGTTTGGGTGCAAACAGTGAAAAGGAAAGTGATAAAATTGTGGTTTAGGTTGGTTCACTGTGGATTTAGCCACCGTGGCATTTAACAGCATTTTAAACTGAGTCTTTTGTTACTTCCATTCCACCTCTTTTTAAATTAACTTTCAAACACCGTGCACTTTCAACAGCTGGGAAATACATCATCTAACAGACATCATCAATCTCCCATCCTCAGACAAACAGGATATGTAAACAACCTGATGCTAATTAGCTGCAATTAAAATCAGTAACAGACAAGGAAACACAGAGTTTTCATACAGTGATGCAGAATACTTTGAGTCAGAACCAGAGATATTTTTTAAAAATATGAGCAATGTGATCACAAATTTTATCTCATCTAACTCAGAGATAGATGCCCTCTAACCCTGATGGACAGAGTAATGTGCCCTGCACATTCTGCTGCCATGTAAATGTTAAATTTGTCAAAACTCCAGTGGCATACCAAACCCTAGAAAGAAAGTCATCGAGCCCTATTGTTTTCAAGAGGACAAATTCCAGTTATTAGAGTTCATTGGTCATCCTTGGCATCTAAGGTCAAGATCTTCCTATAATAATGCCAATTTTCTCATCAGCTCTCCTCATGTATTTTGTAATCTGTTGGCACCACTTTGGCTACAGATAAGGGAGGAAAACTACAAAAATTTGGTGTCTTGGATCCAATAACCATCTCTTTCCAGGTAGGTCCTTAATGGTCTGGGATGTCTGGATATCATGGCAGGTTTTCTAGCTGGAGTGGAACAAAAATGATTAGATCTCCTTTACTCAACTTTATTTAGTGCTGAGCCCCTCTCCTAAGGTCTGCCTGTATTTGTTGTTTGAAGTATTTGGGGTGGAGGGGGCAATTTCTGCCCCAAAAGTCTCCAAAGTTAATCCTAAGCAGACACTGGGACTTTCTCCAAACCCCGTGGTGCAGACTGGGGAAGGAGACGAGCACTGCTGGCACACAGCTCTGAGCCTTCTTCTATAGGGGAGGCAAAAGAGCCATGTGGTGGGCTCCAATCATATATCATTAGCATTCATAAACCTCATTTCCTGCCAGCAACAGCCACTCAGCACTGAAAAATCATAATTTCACAGTGGATTGTCATGCAAGTTGAAATAAATCCCCGAGGCAGAGCACCACACGCTCTGTCCTGAAGCACGGCAGGCAGCCCCCAGGAAGTCTGCTAAAGGAGGTACTGAGCACTCTGCCTTTCGTGGTCTCTTTTTATACACATAAATTCTTTTTTTAATCTATTTTTATGTGCATCTACATGTAAATGTGTGTATATGAGAACTAGATAAGTGCCTTGGGAATAGAATTTCCTATGAATGATAGGTATTACTAGGCAGAAATATGAGACTCTGTTCCACCTCTGTACCATCTGTGTTAAGAAGCAGCTCCAAGGCTCTAGCAGCACTAAAAAAGCTGGCAGTGCACTTTTCTTATCTCTGCTGCCTGCAAAGAGAAAATTAGTAAAGGCTCCCTGATACTGAGCAATTGAATGTGCTTACCAAAAGGAATCATCAGTGACACAGGCTTCTGCTCTGGACTCTGTAAAAATATTGTATAAACATCTGCCTTATCATTTACTGTACATCTTTCCCATGCACTTATTTTTTATAAGTATCTTAAAATACCCAGCATGTTCTTGCCATTGTATTTTTAAGAGTATTTTGAGCAGATAAGCTTCTTCCTTACTGATGTCTATATTCTGCTGAGTCAAATGTTTTCACTCAATTCAAATTTAACGATGAAAGTTTGACTTTTTCAGGTTTTCACTTTTGGTTTTTCTTCCAGACTCACAAAACAAGAAATAGTTTCCCCAAATAAATCTTTTCTACAAGGCGTCTTTGGTCAGAGAGCTTTGTAAACACAAGCAGCACAGGGCTGAGTTTAAGGCTTCCAAAGCCACAATAAAATTAAATAGTTAATTGGGAAGATGGATGCATTTCAGAAGATGTAAGAGCCAAGAATGCCTTATGCCTGCACTGAAACTCATAACACATGTTTTTCCTTGTAGCCCAACACAGAACCAAACAGAAGAAAATACTCTCACAAAATAATTTGGTATTAGAATGATGAGATTCTGACTGTTATTAATGGATGTGAGACCAGCCTTTCATCCCACTGCAAATTATTCTTCCAAACTAGCATTAAATCACAGATTCAGAGTCAAAGACCTCTCACTCAGGCAGCTCTGGGCTGGTATGATTTGTTTCCACTCTATAGATTGTCCATATATTTAAATACAGTTACAACACTGCAGAGCTGATCTCACCAAACTCGGTGTGTCCTAATTCACCTTTGTGGTGACTGGCTCCTTTAGGTCACAGTGAATGGCACATTTTGGTGTGTAACTGTGTCTGAAAGCTGAGGTTGGACATGAAACTTATTTTTTAACATTCTGGTGGTAACAGCTATGAGTTGCTCTGTGTATGCTCTGCCAAAGACGTGGTGCTTTATTTTGTTTAAAACTTCCTCTAAATGGACCTGATTTTTGCTTGTACAGTGTGTGTTTTTCAACCTACATCTCCATGATGCAATTCATGAAAATAATATCGAGGGAAAATCTGGGTCTTTTCTTGGACTGCACAGCCCGTGAGCACAAGGAGAGCACGCAGAGATTACCAAAGTGAAAACAGAGGTGTGAGTTTGCTCTGCAAAGGTGGCAGGTGCATTGCAGGACTACAAAGAGGACCTGCTCCATTTGGGAGCCTGCCACAAACACAACAGCCGAGGCAGGAAGGGCTACAGTGAGCTCATGTTTAGTTTAATATTGTTTGTTTCTCTGCTCAAACAACTCCCTGGATTATTTTGACCTCAAGTGCTCATTCCAAAAAGGCGTTTATCTGTAAACACCACCTGCGTGGTGGAGCACACCACGAGCCACGGCTGCCACTGTATTACTTTCTTATCATTCATAATGTGAAAGTGTGGCTGCCTGCACAGCCAGCCCACGGGCTGCCAGGCTCTGCAGATGGCAGACACATGTGTGCACAACACCCACATTTTATAGCTCTGATCAATAAAATGAAGGCTTTCCCACCTCTGCTGCTGTCCTGGTAAAAATTGTCTCTCTTCAGTTGCTGATTAATCCCTACCCCTGTAATTTCCAGATGATACTGTCTTTAAATATTTGCATTTAATTTTGGCATTGTTGAGCAGTAGGCCCACCTATTGGGTTTTCCTCAAGCCAACATTTTCTTGGTGTTATCTAGTGTTTTAATTTATTAGCTCCCCTCCTTAGAGAAGAATTAACTTTGATCTTCTCTTATCTGCTCTTGTGGTTGTGGTGAAAGTAACTTGTCCAATGCAATTCCTTATTTTCTGTCTTTATGGGAAACTCAGAGGTTAAAATCAGCCCTTCTCCTCAGCCTGTGGTACCCCAGGGGTGGAGAGTCGCCTCTTCTGAAGGTGGGAGCAGGAGCAAACCTGCATTTCACACCATGCTTTGGGTTTGGGGTCCCTGCGTGGTGTTTCACCTGGCTTATCATCTGAACATTTGTGCATCTCCAGTGACTGGATTACCACAAATCCAGTTTTTTTTATTGCCCTAGTTCTGAACAGGCAAATGGTTGTACCTCCTTAGGGGTTGAAGAAGGAGAAACATGAAACCTCTCAGACAGCAAAATATGCAAAGCTCAGTCCTGTTGTCTTTGAACGGGCAAACTTGTATTTTCTATCAAATATTTTCAAATCTTTTTTATCTCTTTTGGCTCCTGAAAAACAGTTCCCAAAAAATTGTAACTTCAGGCATTGAAAATAAAATCTGTGCCTATTTTCTTTGTTCAAACATCTATTCAGGTGTCAAATACAGAAGAGGAGCTTTTTATAACGCTTTCTGTCCAGAGGAGTCATACCAATCATGCAGACTTCAGCAGATAGCAGCTTCCGCAGGTTCAGTTAAATAAAAATGTAAGGGAAGTTATCCCACTGAAGGTCTGCCTGCCTCAGTCCCCTCTCTCTGCTGGCATCCAAAGGCAAAGAGCAGGAACAGAACAGGCACAGATGATTTCCCCGCTCAAGCTCTCCCAGCTTCTGACCACTCTCAGCTTCAGATGTGGTTTCCATGATTTAACAACCCTCAGTGGATTCCCATTCCATGAACTTGTCCAATTCCCTCTTAAACCTTCAGCATCCACAATCTCATCATTCATGACTTTACAGACCTTGTCCCTGCCCTTGCCAGCTGCCTCTCTCCTGGGAGGGTCCTTGTGGGTTTGGTGGCTTCCCATGTGGAGCTGAATGAGTGACATTTTGTCACTCTTCAGATCATTGTCTGTTTCATAAAGGAGATATGTCACAGGTGACCACAACAGTGGATCAGCCAGCAATTTTCCCATGGGAATTACTCTGTGCTGGAAATGGGAGATCTGTGATCATTTTACATGGATATGATCAATTCATGAAAATCCCAAAGCCACTTTTTATCACATTTCCTAACTCCTTCATGATATAACAATTAGACCATAAGTTTGGGACTTTAAATTGCCATCACATGAATGCCTCAGCCATCAGAGGAATGGCACATTTTGGAATGAACAGTGTTTACAGGATTGAGAAAACCTAAGTTCTGGGAAATTATTTTTTACAATGCAAATGTTTTCAGGGTTTCTGCTTATTGAATCTAGTCAGGAGTCATTTCCAGAGCACATTTCTACTGCAGTTCTGATAAAAGCTTGTAGGGAGCATCACCAGTACAACTGCATGCAGGAACAAATAAATTAATTAAAGTGTAAGTTGTTGGAGGAGATAATGGTTCTCTCTCCTTGACCACATGCCATTCTGGAGAGACATGGAGCATCTGACTGCCCAAATGCTCATTTACACTTCACACGACCATTTATTACACAACTAAATGGTATTTTTATAGTCATACCGAGGACTTTGAAGATCACAATTCTACTCCCTGGTTTAAACATGGAACTAAAATTAAATTAGCATTTTGTGAGCGGGTCACTTTATATTAAACAAAATAGAGAATGAACAAACTGAGGTGCTTTATCACAGTTAAGTCTTTCACTCTCACTACATTTGTTTTTTGCTATCTGCAAGCAACATTTTCTGTTTAAAAAGTAAACACAATAAAGAAAATAAAGTCAGGTGGAAGGAAATGTGCTAATCTTTGTCAGCCTTGCATTGCCACAGTAAATGCAATGTGATATTTCCAGCATCCACTAGAACAGCATCATTTTTGCTGCTGACAGCGTGATTACTCTTTTTTTTTATGGGCGAAAAACAGGAGCTTTTCCCTGTGTTAAGATCTCATATTCTTAATCTCATTCACTGGCTGGTACCAGACTTCCCAAATTGGACATTTTTCTTCTCAAGCCATGCATGGATGTACATTCTGATCCTACTGTTAAACTTAATGGAAAAAAAAAATTGACCCGACCATGTCAGCACATTTTTATGAGTAAAACCCCAGAGCCTCTTGTTGGAACTCTTGGTAGCTTATGGGTTTATATGCAGCTTTGGTAAGAGCTTTTATATAAGTGAATGTATTTTAAACCAGTATTTGTCAGAATTCTGTATTATTACATTTTTCCAATTCTGTTGATTTATATGTAATCTTCTCATTTCCTCCCTCAGCCCTGTAAAAATGATCCTCACTGCTGTGCTGCTCATACAGCAAAAACTGGCCAACTTTACTTCAAATGGCTCTTTGACTCTATCCTGACAGTGTCCACATGCCAAAAATTCCCTCAGTAATTATTTCTGTCTCCTAAATCTTCTTTTCCTGCTTTTCCCACTCCATGGAAACTCTGTCTTGACCTATATATGTGCCCTGTTTTAACAGTTTGTTCCTACACTGTGGTTGCTCTCAACCTTGTATACTTTTTCTTTTCTTCTGTATAACAAATTGCAGGTAACAAGTACACAGACCTGCTAAAATTATTTCAGACTGCCAACCCCCATTCAGTTTTTTTTGCGGGAAAATTCAAATTCAGGTCTCCATCCCCTGAGAAATGGCTGCCTGTGATTGCCCTAAATCTGTTGCACAGTTTGAGCCTGTGAAACCAACTTGTTGCAAACAATTAACGGCTTAAATCAACTTCTATATGCTATACATACTATTAATAATATTTTTAGTGAAAGTGCATTTTCATGTTAAAATTTTGCAGATTTTTTAAACCCATTTTATCAAAGTTACTTTTTTTCCAAAGCTTGGCCCCAGAAGTTACAAATTCTTTGTTTGAATTATAATCATAGAATCACAGAATGATTTGCGTTGGAAGGGACCTTAAAAATCATCTAGTTTCAACACTCCTGCTGTGGGAAGGGTGGCCTTAAAAAATATATTCATTTATTTTATTCAGAGTCCTAGTTTCATTGCATTTTTCTAGTTTTTATATTTCAAAACAAAACATCCTTACCAAAGCAGCTCCTAAAGTCCAGTAGGTGTTAGTTAAATAACATAACTCCTCCAAGTATGGTAAACCATCAATGTTTAAAGTAATTGGCTTTTTTTTTTCCCTACAGCTCTCTTTATTGCATTTATTATAATAAAATACATTTATTTTATCTTCATACATTTCCATTTCCCATATTTTTTTGAATCCTTTCATTCCAGTTCTTTTCCAGGAGCAGGATTCTAGAGTCCCAGGGAACATGAGGGCCCCATAAGCAGTAAGTACTCCCTGTGTAAGTTCTTAGGTCAGTCTGCCCCAAAGTGCTCAGAGTGAATAACAGAGCAATATTTAACCCCAGTGCCATATTTTGGTGAATTGGTGATCCTAAATGAGGGACCCCATGGAGTGAGGTGACCTCCATTCGCTGAGGGACATCTTTCAAGGCACAGGTGTCACTGAACTGTGGTTTGGCAGCTCATCTGTGGGCAAGGTCTTTATCTTCTCATTTCATGCCCATCTGGGGCCCTGGAGGACAGACCTTTATTCACACACTCTAAGAATCTCCGACTCACAGTCTGTTCCTGCAACACAAACTCTTCTCAGTTGGGTGTGTTGTGGCTTTTGCTCTGGTTGTCACTTTGCAGCCCAGCTGAAATAGGGCCTAGAACACCTTAATAAACACTTGGTCTGGGCTTCCTGTCTCCTCTGTCACCAAACAACTAATTACAAATTTCCAGCTATGAATAATTTACATCACATCCTCCTTCTTAACCCCAAGGTTATTTCCTTGGATTTCTGTGCTTTAGATATCTTCATGCTGCTGCAAAGGCTTCATTGAACACCTGCCTGAAATAAAGAGCAACATTTTAAAATATTTTACATCAGTCATAAAAATTAAGAAGCTTATCTCTGAGTTCTCTGCTAAATCTAAAAGTGTCATGTTGTTCTTACTCTTATATAGGGGTCTTTAAAATTCTGGTCTCTCAAACAGCTACACAGCTGCACTTCCCTACGCACTTGTTCCTGCCTTGTCCTCCAGTCTTCCCCCAAAAATCTCTGCAGAGCCTAGATTATGGTTACTGCCGTAGATGTTCTGGCTGCTACCAGCAGACCTGCTTATTCCATTATGCTTTTTATCACAATCATTTCTGGTGGTCTGGGCTACCCAGGAGCGCCCACGGGGATGTTTTTCCCAAACATGTAATTATCCTCAGTTTGCCACTTCAACTGCCAGGCCTAAACCCCTGGGCAGACTTTGATTAGTCAGAATTAGAGCCCGTGGCTCTGTGCTGTTGATCTCTCTCCCCTGCCTGACCTAAATTCCATTGTACACCTGCCATCCTGCATTTGCTTAAATCTGGAACAAATTTTGGTTCTTGATGTACTGCCAGTCTCGGCTTTTAATTCGGGGAGCTGACTGGGCACGGTGATTTGTCTCTGCACCAACTTGTGGACCTGCCACAGGACTGCAGGGCACGTGCCTCTGACTCAAAAAGCTCCAGGGATGGAGGGCACATCCGAGGGTGCAGCCTTTGCCTGGTGCCTCTCGCTGCTCCCAATGTGGCTGCTCCTGCTTTGGGCTGGCACTCCCTGCCCAGGAAAATCTGAGTGCATAAAATCCACTCAGTTGTGGATAAAAAACCCAAATGCAATACCATGGAACAAACACCTTCTGTAGAAGTCATATTTCAAAAAGTGTAGTTCAAAGTAAAAAGCAGTTTCTTGGAGAAATGTGGTCACTGGCTCTATGTTCTCTTCCCTTCTGGAAGGGATTTCTATCCTTGTTACTATTTTTTTTTCTAATGCATGATGTAATCCATGTTTTTCTCTTACAAATGATAACATAAACATCATTCTATAACATACAAATAATAACACAAGCATTAATCTATAGTTGGGGCTGTGAAGTAGGGTGCCACAGTTCTTGCAATCTTCAGGTGAAGCTGTAGAACATTTTTTTTTACTTTTATAACTCCAACTGATCTATTCTTAGGGAAATCGGTCAGAAACCTGGCATATATCCAAAATTAGTGAACACTAGAATATTTTGCTCCAAAGAACTTGGTCAGAGCCATAGCTGAAATACGAGTGGAAAAGTCCATAGTATCTACCAGTCCTATCCAGGTCAGGACGACACTGTTTTCCTCTAAAACAGGATCTTTTGGCATGTCCTTGGAGCTCTACCACAGTTGATCACGGATCAGCACTCCCAAATGAGCCAGAGGTCTCCTCTGCATTTTCACAAAACATCAGGACCAAAATAATGGGCCAGTTGATAAAGTGTAAATAATTCTGCACAGCTGGAGACCCATGAGAAAGGTGGAGCATCCTATTCTTGGAAATAGGCTCCTAAATTATGCCAAAATCTCATTTGGGAGTCTAAATACTTGAGTGGATCTGACCAAAGCGATATGATCCATCTGAGAGGTCTAGAATTTAAAGACTTCTATTCTTGGAATACCTAAACCCCGACAATTTCCCCCTTTTTTAGTAAGAAATATCCAGATTCTCTCCAAGATGAGATTTTATTTTAATAAAATCTACTGAGAAGTGCAAACTGGAGCAGTTTAATTAAAATCAGGACAACGGGAAGAATTTCCAAGTAACCAGAAACCTTCATGGCTCAAACTACACGAAACACATATTAATGTTCACGGCAACATAAGTTCAAACAACGATGCAGCCAGAAAGAAAAGCACTGATGGAAAGGATTGAGAAGGTTGGACAGATAGTAAAATGAATTATCTGTGTCTGTGTGTCACCAGTAGTTTTTCAGGCGACTGTAAATCTAAAACGCTTCCTTGTGTTTTGTGAAGGTTGCATTATGTTCTAAAGTACTTCTTGATATTGCAGGTGCCACTGGAGACTGGAATTCAGTCTTCACTCTTTCCATTTGAAAATTTTCACTGTTGTCAGAAATAAAGAGATAAGGAAGTGAATTCTTTTCAGTTGTTTGCTATTTGGGCAGGGAATTTGCCTTTGACATGTGTGTAAAGTGCAAAGCTCCTTCGGGGTGTGACTGTCCTGTTAATGCTACCATTAATAATAATGTAAATAAGCTGTCAGCTAAATTCTTAAGTAATTCTGCCCTAAATCTTAGCTTTGATCTCTTCACATTTCAGGGGCAATACACTGATGAGACATTCTAAGTGGTCTCATGTAGCTTGTGCCATCTGACCTTTTAGCAGGTGAAGTGTTGGAAGTGTCTGGGTCCAATCTCCTTTCTACAAAGTCACAGACATTGGGGTAAAACACATCTGTGGGAAGAGAGGAACCCCTGGGATTAAACTGAGATGGTGAAATGGTTGACATTAGGAAACAGGGGTGAAAATTTCCCCTTTGTTAGATTTAGTCTTGTAAATAATATGGGTTTAAACCCTTTTACTACTATTTTGATACTCAGCCATGAGGCTACTTGGATTGATACTTTCTTCAGGGTCTGATTTACTTTCTTGTCCCTTGTCCTCATGACCAAGCCAGGAGCGGTATTGGTTAGTCTGTTATCTTTTATCTTTTATTGTTAACAAAATCTCTGCTCTGAGCCAAACATTGCTTTTTCTCAAAAGAAAATTCTTAGAAGGAAAACCTTGGTTTTCACCCTGAAAATTTGAAAATTTGAAAACAGCTTTAAAATCCAGAAAATAATCATCAGCTAAATTACTCTAACATTTTTAAATTTCACCTATGGCACAAAGAGTCCAGACTGGATGAAAGAGCTGGCCCACTGATTTGGTTAATTCTGGTATAATTCAAATAATAACAGCTCTTCCATTTGAGACAGTATTTTCCAGAGCAGAACTGCACGTTCCTGGTGATGGTTGTGAGGAGAGTTTGACAATGCCCAGGTCTCCCTATTCCCACAGCCCAGGAGCACAGCAGGACTCATGGACAGCACCATGGCTTGCAAGCAAAGCTCTGCCATGGGCTGTCTTTTAGACCTTTACAATCGGCCATGAAGGACTTCTGGTGTGATCTACACGAGATGAATGCATGTGCTAAGGTTTGCAAAGGGAGTGAAGGGATTAGAGACAGCTCATGGGCAGCTGCTGCCTGCAGCCCTGTATTTTTTCCTTTAGAAATCCCAGAAATTTCTGGGATTTCTGATTTCTGCTAACAAGGAGAAGCAGGGCCCCCACATCGCTGGTGTCTTTCCAGTCAAGTACCCAACTCTGGGGCCTTTGAGCATTGTAGCCTTGGAGACAACTAAAAAAAATCAATTACTGAATCAATGCCAAGTGGAAAAATGAGACAAAGAGCCTTCCAAGAGCACAAAAAACTGTGATGAGACTGAAAAAAAAAAATAAACAAGAAGAATGGTAGTCCTACTTCATTCTGAAGTGGGGCTCACATAAAATAAATGCTGATGGGTTTGCTTTCTAAGTGGAGCATGGGAGAGAGTGAACAAGGGAGATTGCGAAAGAAAAATCATCTGTACATTAAATATCTGGAGGGAGCACTTTCAGTCATGCTGGAAACTCCAGAGTTTCCAAAGTATCCTGCTCTAGACTGCACAAATGCCTAGGAAAAAGTAAAGGTGTCTTGGATCAGGCAGCACCCAATATGTTTATGCAGCCCTGATGGGAAGAGACATGTTTATGCAATCTGCTTGCCAAAATTATATGTGCTGGAGGCTGCTAAGGAGGGGAAAGAATTTATTATTTGTAACAGTGCAATGTTATATATGTGTAAGAAAACCCACCTGAGTAAAACAGGTTCTAAGTAATTTCAAGCCTGGCTTTCACAAACTGGAGAGGAAAACCAGGGTGGGGGACAGAAAAGTGCTTTGAGTTGGATTTGTGCTTCACAGAGGCTCCACAGTGAGTCAGTGTGAGCAGGAATTGGGCACCAGAGTGTGTTGTGCTCCATGGAGGTGGCACCACTGTCCCACTTTCCCTCTCTTCCAACACCTCCATTCTCAAATGCCTGTCATGCAATAGGGGCAGCAAGCCAGCCTCGCTGAACTCCATGTATTTTTTCTTATGGTGAATTCCCTGAATCAATGAACCAGCAAGTTTGTAGGTACTATGGAAAATAATATGGACATTATTCCATTCCTCTAATGGAACAATATCTATATAATGTCATTACTCTAAGATTGTGGCATCTCATCATTAAGTCTGAAAAATAAATAACCAAAAACTCCTTGACCTTGGGTGTTTGAAAAGTTGCAGAGCAATCCTTCTAGATTCTGCAGTGAATCTGAAAAGCACATTTTCTAGCCAGAGGCTACTTGCTCTAAATTTTGGAGCTGTATCTCCTTGCTAAATTGAGCTGGATTTCACTATTGAGGTGTAACTCATGTGCAAGGGCCTCGTATAATCTGCCTCAAGGAATTATTACTGCACTTAAAGCAAATTGTTTTGCAAGCACTGGGTTTCTGTTTTGTAATAAATCTAGAGTTTCTTTGTCTTGCTTTATTTTGTTTCAGTGAACAACATCCACTCGTTTCCTTCCTGGGATGTTTGAAAAATTACTGTTTTCAAAGCAAGAGGTTTTGTTTGATTAAGTATAAATATCCTTGTATAAATTTGCATATGTCAAAATGCACAAAGAAAGGGAGATGAGACAGCACAGAGAAAATGAGGGGAGCAGATTAAAGGAGAAAAAGAGAGAAAATAGAATCTTTCTGTTTGAGTCACTACAACTCTTTGACTTGCATTTGTGGTGTTTTCAAGGGAGCTGGAGATCCTGGTTCTCATGTAGAACTTGGGAAGATCCAGTTATCTAGCAGATAACATCCCCACTAGCAGATGATTTTGTGGACACATTGTCTGCATCTCTGTCTCCCTCACTTGGCTACAGCCAGAGGTAAGCACAGAAGTCAGATCTTGTAGAGTCAGCTGAGTCTGTCTTATTTTTTAATTAAATGTGTAAATTCCTTTAGATATTGTTTTAACATTAAAAAAAAAAAATTCAAGTTTTTAACAGGAGCATTTCTGCCACTTTCTTATCAAGTCAAATAAAGAAGTGGGGAGTGGAGTGAAGAAATTTACCTCTATCCCAGCCAAAACAAGGACAAGGTTTGGCTACTTTTATTTTGCCCTTTTCCCAGAAATTCTCTCACGGGGTGATCCTAAACTCTCTGCCCATATCCCAGGGACTGGATCTTCACCAGCCCCATCCAGCTGCCTGGGAAAGCAACAATCATGAAGGCAAAAGAGCTTTGGCTGACATTCCCTGGAAGCAGGCAGTGAGTCCCATGGAAGTGGCCGTTCAGCAGGGATCAGCAGGGCGAAGGAGAAAGGATTTTGGTGCAGGCTGTGTCCAGATGTGCAGCTGCAGTGTGGGGAATACCTTGCTTCACACAGCCCAGTTTGCACTTTATCGTGTGAAGCTGAATTCTTTGGGGGTTTTTCTTGGGCAAACAAAACATTGCTGTGCTATTCTTAAACCAGCACTTCCTCCCGCTGGAAAAGCCCAGGCACCTCAGCCTCCATCCTTGTGATCCAGCTCTTGGCTCCCCTGCTCAAGCAATGCATTTGTTTGATACTGTAACTCAGAAAAAAAATAAAATGCAATAAAATCTTCAAAATATTTTATAGAGTGGATCTAGAAGTTTTATAGGCAGGGATCTTGGGAGCTTTTTGCCCTGTAGCTTCACTGAAATACTTTGTAACTGAAGAAATTTAAAAACAAATCTATCAAATGATTTAATTTTCCATGATTTAAGCATAGTTTTAAGAACATTTAGCACTTACTAGCTTTGTGCTTTGTGTAAATGCATGAGCCGTTGCCAATATTATTTAATCAGTATCTGCATTAACTTGTATTTACCATCTGTTCCTGAAATGGAACCCCTGTAATAGGTCATGTTTAACATTAGATTAATGAAGAAAAATGGGCCTGCAATTACATTTTGTAGTAAACTGTTGTCTCAGCTCTACCTTTAGTGTCACTTACAGCAGGTGGGCAATGGCAAGGGATTTAGTGATGGTGCCTCAGCAGACAAAGTTGGTCACAGCCAGGTTCTGTGGAAGGTCACCCTCGGAGCCTGCCAGGATTATCTGCTGGGATAAGCTGGTCCTATTTCCAGTGTGAGGAAAATTCAGTAGAATAGGGCACACTGGAATAAGGAATATTTGTCCTGCAAGGGACAATTCTACTGGTAAGTCAGTATTTTCAGGTGAAGTGTTTATTGAGATTTTTCAATTTCAAATAGCTGTTTTTGGAAGGATTTAGTAAAGAGTTCAATGTGTCATCTGACAACCCAAGCCATTTGTATCAAACAGGACACCCCAAATTCATGAGCCCTGAATCTGTGGCTGCTTCCAAGGGATTCTGTCTTACAAGCACAGCCCCAGGTGCACGGAGATGAGAGTCCTTTGAGGACTAGCATGTCACATTCAGAAGGAAAAGCCTGGTTCATACATTGTTTGGAAATTTGTTCCGTGCCTCCTAGAGAACATACAAACAAAAAGAAAGTAAAAACATACAAAAGAATATTCCAAGAAAATGTTGCAATGAAAGAAAATGACAGAGAACTTCCTCTGTTTGGATCAGTAAATACAAAGAAAATCTCTACAAACAAACTTCTTTCAGTAAAGATACGAGTGAAGTTCACAGCACAGGTCATGAGATCCTGGGCCATTACTTCCATTTTGGGAGGAATTTCTGGCAGAAGTTCCTCCCAGCCCTGGTGAAGGCTGTTGTGTGTTGTATGGCCGGGTCTCCAGCTGGCTGTAGGACTAACACACACCACCCCCGTGGCTACTGGTTGCAGTTTCTTCAGGAGAAAACAGCTCAGTGTAGAAGCTGTAACTCTTCAGGGATAAAGAGGAAATATGTGCTATTTTAGATGTTTCTCATGCAACGCTGACACTGCCATGTCCAGGTCACCACTCAAACCCTGACGCCAGAGCATCAGCTGGGCCTGGTGGTCATTGTGCAATCAGCTGAGGGTCACTGCTCCATGTCCAGCATGTCCAGCAGCCTCAGCAGGAGGTTCAGCACAGCTGCAGAGGTCGAGTCCATCTGCGAGCTCTTGCTTTATGCCCACGGTATTTTCCCCTGTGTTTAATATCCTGCAGTTCACTGATTTAATCATGGAACTCTAGCCAAGATTACATAATTATTAAACACTCTATTCTTGAACTCCTTTTAGAGGGGTCTAGCAAAAAAAAAGAGAGTTTTCTCTCAACCTTTTATCAGTTGATGTTGCTATGAATGATGCACGTGAGAAAGTGCCTGTGCCCATGGTGCAGGCTGTGTGCTCTCTGAATGATCACGGCCATTAAAATGCAGAGGAGATTTTCCTCCTGAAATACCTGCAGAGAAAGGTATTCTGTATTTACTGGTTCAGCTGAAAAATGCAAAATAGACATTTAAACCCCAAATTTAACAAAAAGGACATAATCAGCATCTCTCAGTGCCTTCTGTGTAAACTTGTATTTTCAATACAAAGAACAATTATTTGATTTCTTTGCCTGTTTAGTCGGAAGTGGTTTGCTTTTTCCAGCCATGTTTTGAGTCACATAGTTGTGACCACACCAATGGCTTATTTCTTCATCAAGGCTGGTATTTCACTACAGCTCTCTGAAACAGAAATGTCAAAAGAGGGAATGAACCTGCTAAAAATGCACAGAACCGCTTCTTTTAATTTCTCTCTCTCTCTTTTTTTTTCCTTAAGTCATTTAGGGAAGATCCAAACCCCAAGTCTATTAACAGGAAAATACAGAGGTCTCTTTGAACCTGGAACATTTTAGATCTTCATATGTTATTATAGAATATGAAATGTTTGAGTGTTTACTTTCTTACCTCTTTGGGCTTTGTCTGCTTATTTTCTTTAAATTTATTGAAAATCACAATTGTCACTGTGCTCCTTCCCTTGAGTTTCCAGGGGGAAGCATCACAGGCATTGTGAGCTCTTGTTCCTGAACAAAAGTAATGAAAATAATAAACTTCATAAAAAGTTGCTTTAGAAAAAAATAAACTTCCTAAAAAGTTGCTCTAGAAACAATTTCTAACTGCTAGCTTCAACTCCTGGGCCTGCTAGCCAAGAACATGGATGCTTTTTAATTCAGTGGAAATATCTAATTTTAACAGATGAAATAAATAGAGCTAGCCATGTAATAAGGACACTATTCAGCATAAATGCAGCAGAGATGGTCCAACAGAGATTACCTAATGAGCATCAGCTTGGCTGCTCTAGTTACGGAGTGAAAACAAACAGCTCCCAACATTCTGCATGAGTAACAGGCCCTCAGGAAATGCCCAAATCCAAGATTTCAAACATCAATGTCCAATGCAGAAAATTTAATCTTTTATTTACTAGCACTGATGCTACTAGGGACTCCTTGTATGAGTATCAAGGAATCAGCCTTGTTTTTCACTGTCTTGAAAGCAAGTGAGGGTGGCCACCAGAGCACTTCCAGATGTTAAATGAACCTGCCACATTTCACAGATTCAAGGATTTCTTTTTAAGACCATTTATAGAAGCTTGGAAAGAGCACATGGTATCATTTTATTAAAATTTAGGGAGGAGTGTTTTATTTTTACAACAAACTGAAGACTTAGCTTTTTTTGCCGCCACTATTAACATCTACACTGCAAAAAGGAAGTAGCTCTAGGTACCTACAACTAACATCCTTACCATTATATTGATGGATTTGTACCAAGGAACATGTCCTAAACTTGGCTGTAGCAAAGCATCCAAACATTCAGCTGGGTCTGATGTTACTGAGAAGTTCACAGAATTTCTAAGTTTTGAGGCTGCCACGTTCAGTGCAACAAATTTCGTGATTCCTTTAAGGATTAATTGCCAAACAGCAACAAGAGTTAAAGAATGAATTCTCATAAGCTCTGCAGAAAAGGGATGTCTCTGTGAAGTTTTGGGGGGACATACTGAGGTCACACATCCAGCCTGGAGCAGCAGCCAGGATGTTTTGTTGTGATGCTTCACCCAGCATTTGTGTCTCATGCAGAATGGAGGAGTACATACAAACAATAAAAGGGAGAGAGGAGAACTAGGAGTACCCACACATTAAAGTAGGAGTATCCCATTTAAGATGAAGTTGAATTAATTCCTGTACTCTGAAGTTGGATTTAGTTTGATGAGAATTTGGAAAGAATGACCAGTGTATTTAGCAATTATCATGGCCTGCATTTTGCATTAACAGGCTGTCAATAAGCCAAGTAGCTTAGAGCTTGCTTAGTTCTGATTAACTTCTGTCTTTTAGGCAAACATTAACTCACTCCTGGCGTGCTCTGCTCTTGCAAGTGCTACCATGGCACAGACTAGATGAATGTGGAAGAGATTTAGCATGTCACGTTCTGCTGAAGATCATAGGTGTGCAGGCAGCAGCCAAGTGCTTGCCAAAGGCAACAAACCAAGGAAAATATAGAAAACAAACCCTCTTCTGCTTAGTTAACCAGAACCAGGGTGCTACTGGGGGACAAGGGGCTTCTATGGCAACACGCAAGCGACCAGGAGCTGTAGTGGTCACCCTGTGAGATGGTTCCATGCCACAATCATGGATATTCCAAGCAGCTTCTGCCTCGTGGAGCTGGTGACTATACAATAAAGTCATCTACAGGTCCTGATCTATAAATTATTCTCAGTAGGTGTTGAAAGCAGCTGTGTTGTTTATGCACATCTCATTTCTGCTCGACAGGAGTGAAGGTTAGTGTGGGTGCTCACAATGAGATCAGTAAATCAGAGATCAGTAAATCAAAGCCCCACATGCAGCAGGGTGAAGATGCATCTGGAGCTGAGCTTTAGTTCCCTTCTTTTCCTCTTTTTCACCCACAAAGACTCTAATAAAAATAACCTTCTGTCATACCACCTGGGTACAAGACCAACCCTACAGCTTCAGTAGTGGCACTGCCTTCATGGAAAAAAAACAAGGGTCTCTCCTGAAACTTTAGATAACTTGTGACCTTTTGGAAGCTCCAGAACACAAGGATGGAAATCTACCATTCTAGTTATTAATAACTCTGAAAAAAAATTAAATTGTGCTGAAGAAAAATGGCAACTCCTGTTCTTACCTTCCAGGTGCTCGGAATAACATTGCTGAACTTCAGGGATGAAGGGAAGAAACTGTTTCTGCCTGATGCAGTTAGATACAGAGTCTCCAGGAGTTCCAAAAGCTGCACAGAAACATGGAGGGGAGAGGAAATAAATAATTTTTAAGGAAATAAAATCAGACAAGCCATCTTTATCCTTTTCCACTCAAACAAGAGAGCATACATGTAAGCACAGTTGGTTTTTTCACACAGAATATTATTAATAGAAGTGATTTTTCAGTCAAGTATTAGTCTTGTTCTAAGAGACAGAAATCAACATAATGCACAGGACAAAGCCCAGGGCCTTTTATTGTGTTCCTTTGATGTACAGAAGGGCAGCTGCTACTGGGAAGGGCACTGCAGCACTCAAAGGAATCCATCAGACCTTCTAAAGAGTTGCAAAGTCAAGACAATCAGGTTGATTATAAAGAAAGGAATTTTATCAACTGTTTTTATTCTGTTCACCTGTGAGAGCAGCATCTGACCAGCAGACATGAAAACAGTCTCTACACTGTAAAGTTTTTACCTAGTGTGAGTAAAATCCTTCAGCTGAGGCACAAGAGCCCTTTTTGAAGGGGAAAGGTTACTTTCTCATCAGTGTGGTGGGAATTTGGCATCCTACTCCTCTGAACAATATGAAAGATCTCAACCTGAGACTCACTCCAGTATAAATCTAACAGCACCCAAATATTTCCCCTGATGGAAACCTTGGAGATCCCAGCATGAACTGCAGCAGATGAAGCAGAAGGACATCACCATAACCCTCAACGACGTGGGGTACAAAAGCTAATTAATACAGTGCTTTAATCAAGAGAGGTTTTACACCACAAAGTGGTGCACAAAGAAAGGCTGTGAGCTTTCCTTCTGCAAAGGGAAAACAGCTCTGGAATTAAATCGATAGGCTCAGGCTCCTTGCCACAGTAAATCTCTCCTAAATCCTTTCAGCCCACTCCAAGGCTGAGAGTGGGAGGTGCAGGACAGGGTAGGGTTAGCCAAGACTTCCATTGCTCCCGAGGGAACTGGGATTGCTACAGCTGCTAAAACGAGGAGTAGGATTTATGCTGCATGTTTGGAATAGCACTTGTGTTAAGTAATATATACTTCTTAAATTATAATTTTTTTTTTTACTCTAGTGCATATGGCATGGCTGTACCATTCCTGGGGTAAGAAAGAAACCAACCCACAATTTAGCTGTTTCAGATAAATACACACAAAATTTCTGCACCATGTGTGTGTTGCTGTCCCAATGAGTTTACAGTGCTAGTTGTGTCTGAGGTTTCTGGCTGATCTCTTGTTTACCCTTTTGATAACAATGCCAGGCACTTCCTACAGTTGCACTGCATCCAGTAAGGAGTCGATGGGAATTTCCTGATTTACACCAGCTGTGACTTCACACAGGCATTTAGTGGAAGTATTACGTGTTTCTTGCAGTGGAAAAAATAATCTCAGTGCTGAAGATGCTTTATTATTCAGTAGTCTGTCTGTATACAGAAAAACGTGATGTCCTGTTGTTCTTTACATTTTTAAGAAGCTACAGGTGACTTAAGGGGCAAAAAGTTCCTCTGTCCCTCCCAGAAGAGCCTTGTGAGCCAGCTAGTGTGCTCTCCCTGGAAATGTTTATAGAATAATGGATTACGTGATACAGAATCCATAGGTGAATTCAAGTTATGAAGTTATAGCTGCGTTTACGTAATTCAGGTTATTTATATCAAGTTTAATATAGCCACGGTCTCAATCACTGTTATTTGAACATATTTATTTAAAAATTAAAGAATGTCTTAGGTTGCCTGCCAGCTGTATCACAGCCACATCAGTTATTGTTCAAGAGATCAGTCATTCAAATTCAGTGCATGACAAAGTGTAGGAAAAAGAAATATTCCCACAAATGCAAACATTATGAGGAAAGTGCTTTATATATTGTGAGCCACAAAGTGAGCTGGCTGTTTTAACTGAGACATTCACTGCTCTCCCCATGTTTATAAATAGCATTATGAAGGGTGTGTCCTGTGTTCTAAACTATCCCAAGAACACAATTTAAATATTCCACAATTTATGTGTTCGTTTACATGAGAGAATATAATGCTAACGTTCAGATTTGGAAGCCTGCAAAATCCCATATTGTCTCAATGGAAACAATTATGGTGAAAGCAAAGCAAGAGCAAAACTGACTTCTAAAGCCGTGGGTGACACCAGAAGTCACAGAGCTCCACCACGCACCAGAGCACAAACTTCCACCTCGCTCACTCAACTCTTTCAGGAAGGGATTGTGTGTAAAAAATGAACCTGTGCCTTGATTCCTGTGACAGGTCAATTTGGTTTTAGTGTAATACTGCTGGGGAGTTACCTTTCAGGCTGATCAGGAGAGACAGAAATAAATAGTGAGGGAGAATAAGGAGACACAATCCAATTAGTCAGGCGGGAGGTGATGTCAAAGGCAAGTTTCAATTACAGCGAGATTATTAACTGTGATCGTGTTAGCCCAAGATAAATACACTCAGCCTAATACCAGACATGCAAATACTCTCAGTCTGGCTCTAGACATGCTAATTTAAGCCTGTGTTGAGGAGTTGCTATAAGGAAGTGTTGGGCACACAATGCCCAGAGGAACCAGTCAGAGCCACTCACAGTCACTGGGGCTCCCACAGTGGCAAAGCCCAGTTTCCCTGTTTCAACAGCCCTGAGGGGATCACACAAGGGATGAGCCAGGAGCTGACCAGCCCTTTTTTGCCTGGGAGTGGTCACTGTGCATAAACCAGGGGAGGAGTGGACACAGGGCTGTGGTCTGTCTGGAAGTACCACAGAATCACAGAATGGCCTGGGCTGGAAGGGACCTTAAAGCTCATCCAGTGCCACCCCTGCCATGGGCAGGGACACCTTCCACTGTCCCAGGCTGCTCCAAGCTCTGCCCAGCCTGGCCTTGGGCACTGCCAGGGATCCAGGGGCAGCCACAGCTTCTCTGGGCACCCTGTGCCAGGGCCTGCCCACCCTCCCAGGGAGGAATTTCAGTCACACAAAACACAAGTTTGGACTAAAGGAATACAGAAACCTGAGTACACTGCCAACTAAACTGGATCCACTGATAGAAACTATGGGTATCTACTTCTCTCATTGGTCCTTGAAGATTTATCCTCTATTTGACAAAATTTAATCAACTGACTAAATCTGCATCAACCAAACACCGACTTATTCTATGAAGACTTCACGATTCTCCCTTTTTGCTGATCTCTAAGAATCCCCTTCATATATTATGCCTCTATACTTGTGCAAAACTATATATAACATCACGTAGAGGTCTAATAAACGTACATAACCAGCTTTGGTAAATTGGTGTTCAAAAGGACATTTGTGAGATTGAGACAACATAAAAAATGTTGAAATCTGAAATATGTCATTTAGGTTCTATCTAAAACAGGAATTTTGCTGCCATAATTTTATTGGTTAGGAAGATTGAAAAATCCATACCTAACTAGCAAGGCTCAGTTGAATAGCAACCTAAAATCAGAGTAATGATTGTATAAAAGCCACACTTTTGGCAGTTTAATTTATGTCCTGTGGGGATCCTATGTAGTTATTCCGCCATTTTAAGTTCCATCTCTCCCAACAACACTGTGGATACAGCTGCCTATCTTAAGTTTGCAGGAAGATCTAGAGAAATTATTTTAAGTAATATCTTTAATTCAGTCAATGTTATGGGTTGGAGAGTTACAATTGATAGATGATTTTGTCTTGTGTTGTCAATAAATGATGCAGTTTTTGTTTCTGAAGGCAAATTCTTTTTAATAAAAAAAAATTAACAACACAGAGGTGTTCTAGATGATGTCATCTGTTTGTAGGGAGTTTCATTCTTTGTTATTTTTATGCAATACTAAAAAAAAAGATACCAAAAATCTGTTCCCAGGTTCCATTTTCTCTTTTAAAAATAATCTAAGACAAAGTGAACCCTTTCTTCTTGACACAATTTCTCATGACTGTGATCTCCTTAGAACAAAGAGGAATTCTTTCCAGTTCTTATGAACAGAGGTTCTCTTTGTTTCAGGGATGTCTCCATTTTACTATTTATATCTACTTTAGAGTTCTAAACAAATATCAGCACGCCACATAAATTAAGAAGATTAAATAGGGGCAACACTAAAAAAAGCAAGCCAGGCTTAACCCCAGTGTAAAGGATGAATTAAGCACAATGACATCAAACAGGAGCAGGAAACTTGGAGAAGCAGTAGGTGATTACTGTGTCTTAATTTATGGGAAGGATTAGAGTGTAAGCACCTGAAGAGGCACACAGAATAGAAGAGGTGCTTTTCTCTGCAGAATGGTTATGCAATGTAAGACAAGGGCATCCTCTGCCTGCCCATCTCACTGCAAACACTCATCCCTGGCCACAGGAAGCCTAAAAACTTCTGGTGCTTTAAAACCCTTTTTCTCCATTGCATAGTAGTGAGAAATTCAGCCCTCCCAATAAATCACATCAAGCTGCCCCTTTTGTTCAACACTGTGTTCCCTTGTTCCTCTCTTCAGTATTAACTTCAGCTCCACGGGGCATTTCCACATCGAGCATCAAGGACTCCAACCTGTACTCCATCCATCCCCCCCGAGCTGACAGAGGTGCAGTGAAAGCTGGGCCTGGCTGATGCTGGGCCTCGGTGATTTTCCTCGGGGCTGTTAAAGCTGTAGCCAGTGATGGATGGGATCCAGCCTGACCTCCTTCCAGCCCCTCTTAGCAGCTCCCCTCTTGGTGTGGCCCCTCTGACTTTTCTGGGTTTAAATATGTAAAGTGCAGCTAGACTGTTTTCTCTTTCCTCTCCCAAAAAGATTAAAGCATGAATGAGGGGAGAATGATTGCTTAAAGGCAGGGCATATCTGTGATGTTTTGAGACACACCAGAGCACCAGGAATTTGAGATTCTCACTACAGAGCTTTCTACAGCCAAGGGTTTCAAAAGGACCCACCAAGAGCTGTTGCAAGGAGCGGCCACAGCTCTGTCACTGAGAAGACATGTGAACATCTTTTAAAAAATATTTTTAAAAATATTTTTTCCTTTCTAATAAATAAGTACATATCCATTTTTGAGACACCAACTGCCTCTTAAAACTTTCCAAAGCATCTTGTAGGTCCTGAACTAAACCTTCTAGCACAAAGTTGTAAAGGTATAAGGTACAACATTTTGGTATCTCTGTGGCTGTAGTTGGCTCCAAACTAAACTTTGTCACGTGAGAAAATGAAAAGTATCACACAAATTCTTTGCCTTGATCAAAAATGACGATAGCTGCATTGCTTCTCTTCTGGCAATGTGTTACATTGTATTAAACCCACATTTTTACCTATTAATTGCAAAGGATATTATTTTGTTTTTCTTTCTTTTGGGTTGTCCTCACTGAAGCTTCTGGGAGTACTTCAAGAAACAAAGCAAAATTGATTGTTCCATTTATTCATACGATCCTTCAGTTTTCAACAACACATTTAGACCAGTAACTGAAATGTTTTGTTTGACCACACCAAATTCATGCATTCTGATAAACTGTTGCACATATCTTACTCTTGTCTCAACATGCCTGGAACAGTATATGTAAAAATATCCTTAAAAGAGGGGGAAGTCACAGCAAGAGGAGAAAAAAAAGGGAAGACAGAAGTGACATATTAGAAATGAAAAATGCTACTAAAAAGAAATATATCTTTTCTTGGCACAAATAAGAGGCTTCTTTTTCATTGCCAAAGTCAAGTCAGATTACATTTCAGAGTTATGCAAACCTCAAAGTTTTGCCTGGAAGAGATCCTGAAAGAGAATTTGAGGAAGGCTCATTCCAATTCCTGCTATTTGATCCACAAAGGAGAAACACTGCTGGCATCAGCTCAGCACACCCTGGGATGCTCTTGGCCTGCCATCCTTGAAAGACGAGAAGAATTGCTGGTGGGGAAGAGGCAAGTGGTCCCCAGGCAGGACTTCCAGTGAGCCCAGACACAGCACAAGCCTCCACCAGCAGGATTCAAAATCCACTGTTAGTTGGATATTTTGCATCAGTGTTGCTGTCATCTCCTGTATTTTTTTTTTTATTATTCCATTTCTCATTACTAATCAGGTTCCTTTCGTGCACTTGATAACAAACATTATCAGTTTAACATAACAAACCCACCAGTTTCTGTGCAGAAAGGTAGAAATGACCTTTTCTTTCTTAAGTCCATGTTCTAGTGCCAGCATGACAGGCTTTTGACTGCAGTGGGATGTGTTTTGTTTGCTTGACATTCCAGCACTTGACTGTGTGACACCAGGGAAGATGGGAACGATGCTTTTGGCACTTGCATACTTGGATCATGCTGCAGCTTGCCAGGGGGAAAGGAACAAAACCTGAGCCTGCAGGGACATCCTGTAGTAATGGTCTTTTAATCCAAACAGAGCAATCATTTACCTGTCAGACTGAAAGAATTTAGACAACATTTTAAATAGCTTCTCTGCTTGTCTGTAGCATAATGAGCACAAATCTGCCATTTTCTGCAGTCTCCTACACCAAGAGAGCACGAGAGCAGCCCCTACACTTTGAGGATTGTGTCAATACAACTTTAGTGCTCCTTAAATAGATTTCCCCAGAGCACGTCTCCTGAAACATTTTCTCCTCCCTGACAGAGTGGATCTTTATCATGTCCCTGCTTGAAAACAATTTGCAGAGTCTAAAGAGACAAAGGAATTGTTTAATATCCTTATTTATTTTTTCTTATGCTTTTAGACTTATTATTCTTTTCTGATTTGCCTTTGCTGTGGTGTACAGCACCAGCTGTAACACTGCCTATGGTCACATCATCCCAGGAGCAACAGCAGGACAAAAATAATGTCCCATTGCTGCTGGGACATTTAATTTGCCTCTGCCAGCTGAGAGATTAGTCCTTGGACTAAGAATTCCAAGAATTCCATGTTTTACAGGACACAGACTTGCAGCTCTGCACACCTCTTCTTTCTGCAGCATAACAGAAGGGGGAAGACTACCTGGGAGAGCCAACTTTGAGAAGAAAGATTCTCTGACTCCTATAGGGCTCTGAAAATACTTGAGCAAATCATAAAAGGTGGCCTGAACCCATGGCCCAGAATGGGAGACAGACATTTACCCTGCCTTTTCTATATTACAATGAAATATCAATATAGATCTACAAAAGCCATTTTCTCAAGTCAAAAGAAAACTTCAAATGATTAGACATTTGATCTGTTTTTTAAACCCATCAAAATCCCAGCGTTTGTAAATGTTTCCTCAGCTTTAGACTATCTCTTTAGGCTTTTTAATTTTGTATTTTTGATATTATTCAAACAAAGGGAGATTTTAAATTTTTTTCTGAGAAAACAGAGGAAAAACAATAGAAGCTCAATGATATGTGTTTGGTGTTCTGTGAAAAGCAAACTTGTAAAAATTGCATCCTGGGATAACCTAATTATTACCTTGGAATTATTATTCAAGCCAGCCTATCCAGTTCAGCACTGGAAGGATGGGTTTGCTCCTGATTGTCACTGAGAGCTCAATAAAGGTAAAGCCTGATATTTTCTGGGTCATGCTCTCTGAAAAGACCTTCTAAAGAGAATGTTGAAAAGTCTCACTCACAGTGTGAGAGCCAGAACCCCATTTACCTGCAACTTCTACAGGACTGAGAAAGCCCCCTAAAGAATAGCAATGGGTTATTTAAAGACCAAAGCAAATAGATCTGAGTCTAAGTAGATACAGGAAACAGATAAAATGTCTCTTGATTATGCCAGGGGAGATTTAGATTGGATATTAGGAAAAATCTCTTCATGGGAAGGGTTGTCCAGCCCTGGCACAGCTGCCCAGGGCAGTGGTGGAGCCACCATCCATGGAGGGATTTAAAAGCCCTGTAGATGTGGCACTTGGGGACATGGGTCAGTGGCAGCCTTGAGATTGCAGGGGGAATGATTACACTCAGTGATCTTACAGGTATTTTCTACTCTTCCCACCAGGTGTTTAAGCCTATAAAGATTCAGATCAGCGTCAGCCAGCTCAGGGCAGGGATGTATCTTTGGATATCCCATAAACTTTTGTTGTTGGGGGACTTGACTACACCGTGTGTTTGTAGGCATATATAACCCAGTACCATGCCTACCCCAGATTCTCTGCAGTTGTTTTTTCCCTTAGAATTACTCCCACACCAACCATGGCTAGACAGCCTCCAGTTTGCTTGGATCAGGGGGAGAGAGGGGCCTGGTAAAATATGACGCCAATATGTGCTGGATCCTGCAGCCAGAGTCCAGAGAAAGCCTTGAGACAAAACCAACACCCTCTGTGGTCTGAGACCTCCACAGCTCCAAGCTGTACTCCTGCCATGACTCCAGACCACTGCTGGGATGGGTTTTATAGGGATGCAGTGACATCAACAACCAGCATCATACGTAACCGTGGCATTTTCCTAAGCTGTTACAGATGTAAATGAATAAAATCAAACCTTCTCCTAGCACTGAACCCCCTTTGTGGGCACGGGGCTCCCTCAGTGTGAGGCTGTTTATTCTAATTTACTGTGCTCTTGGCTGTGTTCATGAGGATTAGGACACCCAGGGAGAGGGGGCTGTTTTCCTTTAATTTCTCCCGGAGCCTTGGGCTGCAGCAGAAGCTCCCCTGCCTCGCCAAGTGTGCTGTTCCTCATGGCAGCTCATCAGCTGGGAAGGTGTCAACCATGCTACAACCCAGCAGCAAGTTTATAAAGAAACGTAGAGGGAATAAGAAATTAAAAGACCTAATCTGGAAGAAATGTATGTGTTACTCCTGTTACTGAAGCAGTGGAGACAGGCCAAAACAGACGAAAGAATAATATGACCTCTAGAAAATTCTGAACAACTGTAGAAGCTAGACCTATTTAAACTTCCAAAGGTGACCTGCCACTATTTTGACCCTAATATAGAGTGAAATGTACAAAAAACCACCAAACTGATACTAGAGGATTTTAAAAAAAAACCCTTATTAAACAAAGACAGACTGAAAGACTGGGAGCTGAAGCCACATACATTCAAACTGGAAAATGGGTGATGACTTTTCCTCGGTAGCAGTCAGTCACTGCAAGAACTTCTCATGAATGGTTTCCCCATCACTTAAAATTCTTAAACAAAAGCGGATGTCTTTCTAAAACATATCCTTCTGTGGAATAATGCAGTCTGCCCTGGATTACATAGGAAGTCAAATATTCCCTTCTGGCCTTCACCTAGGAATGGTTATATTCTTGTTATGTAAAGTTACTTGTTCCTACGGAGCAAGTTTGTCCCCTCCCCACTTGAAGTGATATTTTCAAGAAATCAAATGAAACCAGACAAGGTGTGTTTGATAAAAATATGCTGTCAGCTTGAATCACAGCTGTACCTGCGGGGTTCTTGGCGAGTAAATCTTGAGACAGAGGTCTTAAAGCACCCCAGGTAAACAGCCAGCACTGTGTCACAGCCCTGGGTGCAGGTGTGCCATCCTGGGCTGTTCTGGAGGGGACAGCCACCACCTTTGGCCCTTTTCCCGGTCCTTGTGCCCCCCAGTGATGATGGGGAGGTGATTTGCACTCACACTACAGTGACTGGTGTGTGCCTGTCTCATTTGCACAAACAAAACACAACCAATAAATAAATGAGTGCATTTTCTTCCTGCCTTACAGATGTTGTTGCAACAGCTTTGCAGAGAACTTGCAGGTGGGCTTTGGACTCCTGTTGGGTTCCACTGCAGAGACTCCCATGCAACAAACCCTTTCAGGTGTTTCCCACATTGCTGTGGTCACTCCTTTCGAAATACATCTTGCCCACAGCTTAAAAAACCACGGCCTGGCACTGCTGCTTGTTTGCCTTTGCTTTAACTGCCCACCCACACCGCACCAGAGGGTGTTTTATGGTGTTTAGGAAGGCCATGGGTACAATGTGAGGCTTTGAACAGTGAGGCTTCCCTCAGAGCAGGAGGTGCAGCGGGGAAAGGTGACCCGGGGATGTGGTCACATTTTTCACCCTGACCTCCCTTTCCAGGAGCTCTGCTGTGATGGTTGGCACCGGCTGCTCCCCCACCTGCATCCCCTCAGCCTCCCAGCAGACAACTGCACAAACCCCAGCCTGTCTCCAGCTAATTGCAGCCGTAAAGCGGAGGTCACCCCAGAATTACACACGGCATCTTATTAAGCACCTCCTGATACCTAAAATTAAGGCAAATGAAAGAAAATTTCCTAAAACACTTCTGTGGTCACAGGCTGTATAGTTGACATGAATTTGGTAAGGTTTCCTAGGCTACAAGTCTATACTTCCTATAACCTTTTGGAAAAACTTTGATTTATTTTCATTCTGCTTCTGTAATAATTACTGATACCCCATGAAGCAGTGAAAAGAAGCAATGAAAGCAGGGCATAGGAAAACAAACCCAAAATACTTCCAGCCTAATGTAGATGGAGGCTGTACATAATTTTCTTCTCAATTCTTATTGTGATCTAATAGCTAAATTAGACTTTTGAAGTGTTCTGGAAGTCAGAGGATTATATTGGACAGTGCTAATCTACTTTAACTAAAATGAATTTTAACTTAATCCCTGTTAATGTTATTATAGTAACAGCATAATGCTGGTTTTTTTCTTCAAGATATGGTTCAGAAGCCACTGTGAGTTATTTGGATGCTGCTTTCCAAACTCTGGGCTTTTACTTTTCAATATCGTCATTCACTGGGTAGGCCAGCACTTGCCAAATTCTAGCCCACTCCTTTAGAAGCGGAGCCCAAAACAGACAGGGCCTCACTCACACCTAATTGCTTTTGGAAAATAAACATTTTACTTCATATTTCCAAGGCTCTGCCTGACAACATGGTAGGTCCTCTGCTGCTCATGCGTGGAGGGAGATTAACAAGGGCTGGAGAACCCACCAGACCCATCAGACACCTGCTACAAATGGGTGGGAAGAGCTGCTACCTCGTGCTACCTGTTTGCCTCAACTAGACAATCAGTTTGGCAGAGGATCCCAACTTTTAAACATTTAATGTCTCCTGCAATAAATCCTACCTCTACTGTGAAGCTTAAAAAGTCCTTTTTTCACAGAAAAGTTTTGCACAGGAAGCAGCACCGGTAACTGTAAGAGTTCCAGGGTGCTCCTGACCTCCAGCAATTCTCTACAGTTTCCACAGGACAGCAAGCTGCACATTTTTTTCCTGATTGCCTGCTAGAAGAAAGAAAGTCTTTATATTTTTGGTACAATAGATGCCTTGAAGTGAAAATCTTTGTAGCCAAATGCTCTGTAGAGCATGTTCCTGCTATTCTGTGCAGAAATTCTGTGTATTCGCTTCCAGTTGGGTTAATTCTAAGCAGCATTGAGACCTCAGAATGAGGACTCTTAATGCACAGATGTGTTATGCATAGGAGCCCTAAATTCCCTGGTTTTTATGATTTCCAGTATTGTAGTGGTAATAATAGAAGTTTCAGAAGAGCAGCTCTAAGCAGACATCCTTCCAGTCATAATGGATTGGTCAAGGCAGCTACCACAGACTAATGAGTTTAGTCCATATTCCTGAAATTAGGCTGCTAATTAAATATATTTCCTTAATTATATTATTTATCTGAAAGGTAAAGTTCTTATGTACTTCAGTATTTTGTGTCTCCTCAGATAATATCCTGAATAATTTCTCTTAATAAATTCTACCCCCCCCAAAAAAAGAATGTCTTGAGAGATTAATGAATAACATTATTTTCCAATCTCTCTCATTCATCTTTCCCCCTGGACACCTTGGTCTTCATACCACAGGTACTCAGGCAGCTTTTATCTTGTTTATATTTTAATTTTTTTTTACCCCAGGCATGGTAGGTGTTTAAATGATAAGATACACTGCCCTAGCCCCTTATTTAGAAGTTCTAAAAATGTTCTTTCACCCACAAAGCAAAGGTCAACTGCATTTGAGATAATTGCCCTTAAACAAACCCAGCACATTCTACTTTGTTTTGCATCCCTGTTAACGAAATTTTGGATGGGCAGAGAGAAATGTTGAGCTAGGAACTGGAGGTCTGTATTAAGGAAAGAGGGAGATGGAAAAGGAAAGAAGCAAAAATGTAGGAACATTAGAGGTTTGCAGTAAAGATATAGTATATAAGGGGGGGAATACAAGAAACTTCTTCAAGATGTTAAAATATATCAAAATATCTATATAAAAATATACAGAGCCTTTGGATGGCTCATAAGTTGGCACCTATGCTCAAACTTTTGTAAAAAATATATTGCTTAAATAACAGAGAAACTATATCCTCTAATGCTACTGTAATCAGCCCAGATGAAATTCATGTTCAGGTCTGAGAAACTCTGAATATAATTATATAGATATAAAGAACAATAAAACTGACATGTGGGTTCATGTTTATCAGTACTAGAGAGTAGCATCATTTGGAAGTTGTTAGCTTGAAATAAATTTATTCCATGTAATGTCACCTCAGACAACTTTGCTCTTTTATAATTGAGCTTAAATTTCATTGAAGTCTTTGGTATAGACAATAGATTTGGCTCTCAAATGCTGAAACAGTAAGTGAAATACTTTCAAAATGAGTTTTTCAAACAGTTGGGACAAAAAAAGATGACCTGTACACAGATAGTACAAAACCAAATAGAATTGTTTTCACAGGCAGAATCCTTTCTCTTTTCCCAGAGAGGTTTTAATTTGTTCTCTCTACGGCATTACTGCCTCATCACCCAAATAAAGTCAGCTTTGAACACCAAATAATTAATAAACTCAAGCTCACTGGTCTTCCAAAGCCCTTTAACTTCCTGAAGAATCCATTTCCCACTGAGTCCTCTGCAGAATGATGTTACACCAAAGTTGCAGTGGAGTTAGAGCAACACTTTGCCTTTTCCCCCTTTCCCAGCTTCAGGAAAACACTGGCAGGATCTGCAGCCTCTCACCCTCCCACGAGCTCTGGCCTCCTCAGCAAATTCTTGCTGCTGCCTTGTCTTCAGGTAAAGCCTTAGATGTGCAGGCTTATCTCAGTGATTTAAACACAGCTACCTAAGGATGTGATGGATTTCCTTTGCTTGCAGCCTTCCAGTCAGGAGCAGATGGATATCTCAGGGACATGTTATAGCTCAGACAGAGAGAGGTGCCTGATGCAGAAATTACAGGGTCAGACTCCCAGACCTGTGTTATGTGGGAGGTCAGGCAAGGTGAGCTGGCACTTCAAACCAGGGCATCTGCACTGTAAATCTCAAAGATAGCTGCAGAAGTATGACAGGCACCAGGAATTTAATGGAAAGCATTTGCTTTTTCTTTTTGTCTGAGCTGTAACCCAAGGCTTTGCCTTTCTGCCACATCATTTTGAAAGGAAATTAATTTCCCTGTTCACTAGTTTTACTGAAATTATTTAAAGCAATTTCTCAGCTACCACTTACTTGAGCACAACAACTTTCTTAACCCCAAAGCTCTCTCATTTCAACACTTCCCTCCAAAAAGAGCTCCACCTGAAACAAAATTAATTTCTCTACCTTTCAACTCAGAACTCCCTATTCAGCTTTAATTGTAACCCTAGGGAAGAGGATTTCCCTCTCGTTTTTCTTCATATTTTTTATGTTATGCTTCTTATGTACCAATATCTTCTGAGCACCAGGCAAGGACAGCCCATGCCACATTTACCTTCTGTAAAAGACTCTGTGGAGGAAGAGTAGGCACAGAGGAGGCTGGACCTCACTGTGGGGTCATTTCTGGGCTTGGGGAAGCACACAAAGAGAAGGAAACAACCCTAGAAAAACAAATCTCCAGCTTTGTAACAAAACAAGCCAAGGAAGTGCCAGGTTATCATGACACAGAAACAACTGAAAAATAGTAAAGGAACTGACATTTGCAGTATGGAGAAAAGGGCTCATTCCAAACACAGTGCTGGGGTGAAACGGGAGTCATGTAGCTCCTGACAGGAATGGGACCAGGCTGGTTACCTGCTAAAATACATCTTGGAGAGCTGTGAGCTGAAGGATCCTTGGTGGGGTGGCAGCAGCTGCCCAAATTTCTGAGCATGGGGCCTTTATGAGCTGAGCACTTTAATGAGCATGTTTTCTTTAGTGTTTATTTTCACAGAGTCAGACTGATCTCATGTTCTAAGAATGAAAACCCTGGCATGGAAGTGGCATATCTGCTGGTTAATGTCAACAGTTGATGTGCAGAGAGCAAACAGGATTTCATATTGTGGTAAAAGTTGAGTTACTATTTGCTTTAATTCTCTTTTCTTTGTGTCAGACACATTAAGAGCAAACAGTAAAAGAATTTTTTTTACTGGAAAAAGAAAAGGAAAAAATACTCTAGTAACCCTAATTCTACCTGTTGAAGAAAAATGTTATATCTACCTAGTAAAGAATAGCTTGAAAAGTCCTCTGCAAAAGATGTCATAATAAAAGACCCTAGTGATTTGCACAGTACTGAACTGTCAAGGAGGGGAAGAGCACACTTAACTGTGAATGAACTACCCTGTAGCAGAATGAAAATCCTCCCTGACTTAAACACAGGCAAGGCCAGATTGAGTTATCACACCAAGCAGGCTCAGCGAGTGTCTAAATCTCACCAACAATGGAAACCCTGCCCTGTGTTAGCAACCCAGCTCACCTCCATGCTGATCACGTGGATGGTCACAGGAGATCAAACCATGATGTCCCAGCTCTGGGAAGAACTGGGCAGTTTGGACTCCCACTGCTGTTAGGTGGTGGTGCTCAGAACCAGCAGGGTTCAGTCTTAGGCTCAGAAATACAGAGATTAATGACACCCACCGCTGGCACAGCACTTCTGAAACACCTGTGACACATCCCACCCTGGCAGGGAAATGGAACTGCTGACCTAAGAGCCTTTTCCACCCCCAGCTTCTGGGGTTTTATGAATTGTCAGTCACACCTAGGGGTGATATTGCTATAAAACCCCAGCCATGCAGGAAAGCTGGCAGGGCAGCTCTGTGGTTTTAGGCTTAGCTGTGTCTGAAAGACTGAAAGGAGGTAGAAGGCTTAAGGATTGGTGTTGACAGTTGCTTTCAAATTTATGCAAAGACAAAATCCAGTTACGCAGACAACAAACTCACCAGCAGTTTGGGCTGTGGGACAGATGCAACTGAAAAAAACAATGAAGGGAAAAGGAAAATAAACCAAATTCCCTTTAAACACCACCTGTGTGGAGGAGAGACTGGTATGAAAGTGTTGGCAAAGACTGCTCTGTGTTGCAAGAGGTCCCCAGAGCAAGGCAAGGGAGCTCAGGCAGGCTCTGTACCCACTGCTGGCTCTCAGTTCAGTGGAAGCAATTGAACATGGGTTATCCACACCACCCTACCTGGCCACTGTGACCCTGACACTGGGGCAGAGCTCACTCTTCAGTGCTTGTTTCTGCATGAGAAACCTTCTTTGTTTCAAGCACAGTAAGTCTAATAAAGCAATAAAAATAGGTATGAAACAGGGAGACAGAACTGATTTAACCTTCCCCTCCAAAATCCTGTAATGGGAGAAGGAAATGCTGGAAACCAGGTCTTCAAATTGTACACCAACATCCTAAACCTGTGACTGCCCTTCATCTCACTCTGTAATCATCAAGCAGATTTGTTATGTTGCATTTACGTGGCATGACATCTGTATTTTGTGGCGTGTCACCCGTATTTGTTTTAAATCATGCTATAGACAGGAGCCACTCAAAGTGCAGAGCTGCTGAGCAGTCTGAGGCCCTTTAAATGAGATTTCAGTCCAGGTCCCTCTCCACCATGTTCTCATGTTGGGAAAGGGTGTTCAGAGCTGACATGGCTTTCCCAGGTGTTTCCTACAGGGACAGAGTGTGGAGTGAGCAGTTAATCATGAGTGCATTTGAGTGTCCTGAGGTCCTTGGGTGAAAGCTGTTACAGACACTGAAAAAGTGTTTAATAATCAGAGCCCCATGTCCTGAGTGCAGCCTGGGTTCACAGGAGTTCACACACCTCTGAAGGAGTTCAGGCCAAAATGTAAGGAGAAGCTGCAGCTTCAGGGGCTGCGCTTTGCTGGGACTCCCTCCCAGGAAAACCCATGAAAAGTGTGTCCAAAGTGCCCTTTGAGTGACCCAGGCAACGCTCTGGAGAGGCAAACAGATCTCAGAAGGTGCCCAGGGAAACTCCCCTTCAGATCACCACCCAGGGATCCCTATCCAGGGACACTCAGCTCCAGATTTTCATTCTGCACATACAAAGTTAGAGCTGCTCACAGTCAACAAAAAAGAGACCTTTTTATCACAACCAACTCACATACATATAATTATTTTTGAGAAGACATGTAACAACCATCCTCATGAGAAATTAGATTAGGGGCTTCCAACTCTCTGGAAATACACTGGCAAGTCAACATGCCTTTTTTTGGCCTCATTTGCACTATGCTCTCATAAAAGGAAACTGGACATATGAAGGCATTTTTCCACTGGAGGAGGAGTGAGGATGAGGAGTTTGTTTCTCTCGCTCTTCTAATCTGATGGGGGAACAAATTCAGCAGCTCCTTCTCACAAATACAGGCTGGGTTTGGGATGGAAGGGACCTAAAGCTTACCCAGTCCCACCCCCTACCATGGGCAGGGACACCTTCCACTACCCCAGGTTGCTCCAAGCCCCATCCAACTTGACCTGGGACACCTCCAGGGATGGGGCAGCCACAGCTTCTCTGGGCACCCTGTTCCAGATCCTCTCCACCCTCACAGGGACGAATTTCTTCCTGATACCTAATCTAAACCTAATGTCTTTCAGCCTACACCTTCTTTTCAGCCATGGTCTGCACTCACTGCTCTCTCCTGCAGGGTGGAGGCTCCCTACTGCCCTAACCCCAACCCCAACCCTCCTCCTCCAGTTTTAAAGGCTGCTGAGCATTACTTGCTTGCGTTTTTTGAAGTGTATGATATACTCTTGCCCACCTGCTGCACACAGGTTTCACATCACTTTAGACAGCACAGCAAACTCCTCCACACAAACTCTGAGCCACCCCATGGCACTGGGCTGGCTGGGGTTTTTTTCTACATAAACCTATTAAGTATTAAGAGAAGTTAATCATTAGCTGGCTGGTTGTACATTAAGACAGACTCCCTCCTTTGTCTCTCAGTGTTATTAAATGCCTTCTGCTTTGAAATGCCACATAAAAGTGATAGATGCCCTTTCTTTAAAAGCCAGGCTTCCAGTCAAGCTATGCTTGGTATTAGCTCAGCGACAAAGAGCCCTCCTTGTTTAAATATAGAAGCCTGAGGCAGATAAGGTTAAGTCAGCCTGGCTGCTGTGCCAGGGCTGCCCTGATAAGGAGCTGCAGGCACAGGGGAGTGTTCCCAGTGCAGGATCCCGACGGATGAGTTACGGCTGGAGACCAGCAAACGGCACAAAAACTGATTGAGCTGAGGCCAGGGATGCAAATGGTCAAGTGTATTTGTGATAAGGTGGTAGAAGGCTCCTGGCATCTTGAAAGATGGTTTAGAGTGGAAGCTGCTGCTTAAAACAGCTCCAGAACCAGCAAACCCCACCTGTGTTGACTGAAAAAGGGGGGGTGTGTACCCACGTGTGGAGTTTATCCTTCTAGCTGGGTTTATGCTTCCAGTCGGGTTTAACCTTCTATTCAACATCTGTGTTCAGAGAGCCCCAGGACTGCTTTCAGAAGCAATGCCATCTCCTCAAAAAACACACACACAGCCCTGAGCAAGAAATGATTGAGCAGGGAGGCAGAAAATCAGGGCTGAGCGAGACAGCGAGCAAATCCCCTTCCCAAATCACTAGGAAAAAAGTTTCTCCCCAGAGGAATGATAAACTATATTTTTGCCTAGCAGCTTTTACAAGGTGAAAGTGTTGCTCAGGAGAATAAATGCCTGCTTTGTGTGGCCCCCCTAGAAGCAGGAGGCAGTCAAGTCTGGGCTCAGCTAATGTATAATCTATATTTACACATCAAAATTTCCCCCCTTATTTACGTTCTTGATTTACAGTCCCTAGTTTTCATAAAAGTCAGTCATTCCTAGTGAAAGAATGCAGAGTAGATTTATAGGATCTGCATTATGCTTTAAATCTTAATAACATTTTTAAAGCATTTTTATGACTCATCCTAAGTAAAGTTTTCCCTCTTTTTTTTTTTCCCAAGGCATTACTGTGTAAAACCAAATACAAATCCTTACCCTTAAAACAAGATCATTTTAACCAACCATGCTGGCATCAACCCTGCTGCAATGCCAAACATTGTCAGCAATGCCCTTACAAGCCTCTGTTTTCAAGCATTCACAGCTCGAATGTAAAATGTGCTTTTCACTAAGGTTTGTCTGATAAGATCTCAACCTGCACAAGCAGTGAAATTGTTTTCACCATCACAGTCAAAATAAAATAAATCTCTGGAGGCTGCTGGGAGGTAGATGAAGGTAAAGGGTCTGATTCTGTGCCTTCTCCCCCACACCAGGCTGCTCCTTGCTTTGGTAAAATATTTGTCAGCTCAGGTTTGGTCCAGTTTAGAGCAGAAATACCCCAAGTCCATTAATCACAGGCATAGACACAAAAATGCTGGCTGGGCTCATGAGTTTGCACCCAGGGATGGGCCCAGCACTGCAGTGTTGGTTCTTAACCAGCTCTCTCAAGAACTCTCAACCTTTAGATAGAAATTTAAATATTGTCAAACAAGTCAACAGTTCAGTGATGTGCCCTAAAGTGGATTTGTAGGGAATCAGTTCCTTAAGCATTTTTTTAGGAAAACAAGCACCAAGGAGGTTGTGGTAACACATTTTGGGGGAGACCTTAGAGCCCTTCCAGTGCCTAAAGGGGCTCCAGGAGAGCTGGAGAGGGACTTTGGACAAAGGGTGGAGAGACAGGACAAGGGGACACGGCTTTTAACTGAAACAGGGCAAGGCTAGATGGGATATTGGGAAGGAATTGTTCCCTGGGAGGGTGGGCAGGCTCTGGCACAGGGTGCCCAGAGAAGCTGTGGCTGCCCCTGGATCCCTGGCAGTGCCCAAGGCCAGGCTGGACAGGGCTTGGAGCAGCCTGGGACAGTGGAAGGTGTCCCTGCCCATGGCAAGGGGTGGAACTGGATGGGATTTAAGATCCCTTCAAATCCAAACCATTCTGGGATTCTGTAACTTCGCCTGATAGAAACAACAGTGATGGGACCAAAAAGTGTCCCCAAAGACTCCTTGGCCACAAGTCCAACTGCCTCCCCCTTTCTCTTTAGCTGAGTGAGGCTCCTGTTCCTGGCTGCACAAAATTCACCTTCAGCAAGAGAGGTGGACGAGAAAAGTCAAGAGCCTGGAGTGATCTGCACAATTCTGGGAGAACCAGGAACTGTGGAGGCAAGAAAGACCAGCTCACCCCTCAGCTGGTGCAGTAGTCATGAGTCAGCCACGGAACAGGGGCCATCCTGGGAGGAGGCAAGGCCTCCATGGAGCCACCTGGTCAGGATCTGTGTCTAATTTCCAGTGAAATGCCATTTTAAGTATGTACATTTCCCCCCGGATTTTTGCCTTCTGTATGACTTGTGGAAATGCAGTCATAAACATATCAGGACCCATGTCATAGCTCAGACTAAATTTCAGTATCTTTATCTTTTATCTCGAGATTTTAGCCTTCTCCTTATGATGATGGAAATATAAAAAGGGGGATTTTTGTTTATTTGTTTGATTTTTGTATTTCTTTAGAGAATATTCTAACCTCTGGTAACTTAACCTGAAAGTGTTCAAAGGAAATGATAAATATCTGCTATACACCGGGTTATTACCAGCTAGAGCAAGTATACATCAAATGCTATCAATAGAGAAAGAAAAATAAGTTGGGGACAGCAAATATTTCCAGTAAATTATATATCCAGTAAAAAATATATCCAGTAAATACTTTAGGATATCTTGAATAACATTTCAAAGAACTCAGAATATTCTCAAACTAAACCAAGTATTTACTCTGGACCCAGTCTTGCAACTTTCAGTCATATGAGAGTCTCATCCATAGTAACTGGGTTTTGAAGGTAAAGACCACTCAGTTGAGTACACAGCTTTAAAGCCTGCTGTTAGTCCCTTAAATGCTTTAAAATTAAAAATTTCCATTTACAATAGCATTGGATATGAAAAACAGGTTTTAAAACATCAGTCTCCATTCCAAGCTGGTCAAACTTTACAGATAAAAATCAATCATAAATGCAGCTATTATCCTGGTAAATATTTAGAAATTTCAATAGTCTCTGTTAAAGTGTATGAAATTTTGTGTAAACATCAAAATCAGTATATACTATGCAGAGAAAAAAAAACCCCATGAAAATAAGCCATCACATTCTGACACTTTATATTAAAAATACCTTCTCCCCAGGGAATTTATTAAATATCCATGAGGTCTGACCTAATGACTGGTAGGAATTGCAAATATCATTTTTTGGATACCTACATAAGGCTTTTAAATCCCCCAAAGAGGTCAGCATCAACAAGTAAATAAACCCAAAATTCCTACCTCCTACATTCCCAGAGACAAACAAACATTGGTATTTGTATACAATCAGTTAAGCATATTCGAAGAGAAGCATAAATAAAGAAAGAAAAAAGAAAACCCTGCAGACTTATCAAGAGAGCTGAAATTGCTTGCAGACATCCAGCACTCGTAATACACACCTGCTTTAACAGGTATCAACTTGAGATCTGATTATCCAATACTCGGAGTTCTTGGCTTTGGTCAGCCATGGTTAAACAGATGCTGAAACTGGAATATGTGAGGAGTGGTGCTGGGACATCCTGAGGCTCTGTGCCAAACACTGGGGCTCTTCAGGCTGCTCCTCCAGACCATCATTTTGCTGCTCTTCAGCAATTTTCAGTGATTAAAGCAGAAACCTGAGTGTGGTTTCTGTCCTTTGCTGCATCTTTGCAACAAATAGGAAACAAGTCGGAAACCTGCCCTGTGCTGTGCCCAGTGCTGGGCAGGCAGTGGGGGCCACACCAGCCAGAATTCCTGTCTGCTGTCTCCTACAAGGGTTCAGCCACAGACTCTGACTCACTTTACCTCCCAGAGATCTCTTATATCAGTTGGAATAGCTCCATCGGGACAGGCTGGATAAATACTCTCCCAAAACAGAGCGGGCAAGTGACAAAGTGCTGCCCCCCAAAAACCAAAGTCGCACCTTCCTGCCTCTTCACAGAAAGAGAATTGTCTCAAAGGCCACCACTGGTCACATTTTCTCGTGATTTCCAACATCTAGAGTCAAGTGCCTGACAGAAATCTCTCCCCGTTAAGGTCAGTGCTGCCCCAAGAGGCTGCGAGGCTCCATCCTTTGAGGTTTCCAAGACCAGACCACAGGAAGCCCTGCACAACCTGGTGTGGTCCCAGAGCTGACCCTCTCACAGCAGAAGGTTGGACCAGAGCTCTCCTGGGGACCCTTCCAGCCTGAATTGCCCTGGAGTGCTCAGAAGTCATTCTCTCTCTCTCCCTTGTACTCCTTCTGCCCCACAAATCAAGCCTTCTCTAGGAATACTTTCATTTGTGCCTTAATATTTTCTTCAGGAGGTCTGCTGACACTGAACTAAAAGTTCACTTTGAGAGGGAATTACTTCATGAACACTGTCAGATATCTCACACTTTTAACTGTTATTTCATTACTGTCACAATCCTTTCCCCCCCAAAGCGAGAGCTGCCAGCTCCAGCTTCCAAATGAGCATTGTAATGAAACACTTGAGTTTCAAATGCTCATTGAAGCAGGAAATTTTTTACACCGCCTGAACTTTCCAATAGCTCAGGAGCACACTTTTCCCCCTCTTAACAAGAGTTTCTAATAGTTCAGATGTGTGATCTGTGTGGAGGAGTTCATGGCTGAGCACACTGGGATACCTGGATGCCAACTGAAACTCAAAAGGCAGCATCTCTTAAGATAAACTAGAGATTGTCATTTATACAGGCAGTGAAAATATATTTTTCAGAACATAAAACTAGAGTGTAAGAGACCATGAGATGCCAGCCACTCAACCTTCTGCCCTTGGACAATCAATCTGTGCTGCTCCCAGGATATGTGTACCTCAGTTCCTTTAAAAATAAAACTTCTCTGGTATAGATTCCAAAATTCCCCTTAAAAACTTTCCATTCAAGAGGTAAGGACGTTATAACATGCTCTGATGGTTTTGCCTGTTGTTATTTGAAATATGTCCTTTTTTGTTCTATTTTCTATTTTTTCCTGCTGTGTGTGCACTGTGCAATGGGAGCTTGGACACCGACTAACCTTGTGCTAAATAGAGGTGATTACAATGCTACCTCACCACCTGTACCTCTGAGGAAATCTAGGCCCTGACAGCCTGGGAGCTGTTCCTTGACGTGTTGAGTCTCTTGACCACTCAGAGCTGAGCATTCACTTGGCAGGAGACAATCAGCATGGACAAGCAGGGGCAGGTAATCAGCCTCAGCCACAAAAACACACAGGACCTGTCAGAGCATGAGCTGCTGCTGCTCTGGGACTGCATTAGCTCACACATTCCTCCCTTGAAACCTTCTTTTTATTAAGTGCACACCGTGTATGCCTCCGAGCTAGCACTCCCTTTCTGGCTCCATCCAATTTGGAGTGGGAATAAACCACTTCAGAGGAAGCTTTTCTGGGGATGATGAGAGAGGTATTATTGGCTAATGCCTTGTGCTCCCAGCCTTAACCTGCTGGCCCCGTGCTGGCTCGAGGTCTGGGGATCTGGTTGCCCTATTGCATGAGCACAGCCAGGCATTGCAAAGGGCTCCCGTGAGATTCTGAGTCAGCAGAGGCACAGCAGGGCTTCAACCTGAGTCAGCAGCCACGGAGAGGCTGTGGGAGGCAGCAGGGAGGGATTCTGAGCTGGGAGTGACAAGGCAATGGGAATTCATCCTGCAGTAGCTTGGAGAAGCAAAGGGTGGTGGACGCAGTGGGAAAGCAAATATTGTTCAGAGATTGTTTATCAGCTTGGTGGCCAGGGGCTCACAGGGACCTCCAGGCTGCTGACTTGACTCTGACATCCTCATCTGCTGAGTTTCATTGGAGACATGACAATTTCAGGTGTAAGATCTGGTTTTGGAATCAGATGCTAAAGGAAACCTCTACAGGAAAGCTGGAGAGGGATTTTTTACGAGAGCGTGTGGTGACAGAACAAGGGGAAATGGCTTCAAACTGAAAGGGAGTAGGTTTAGATGAGATATTAGGAAAAAATCCCTCCCTGTGAGGGCGGCAAGGCCCAGGCACAGGGTGCCCAGAGAAGCTGTGGCTGCCCCATCCCTGGAGGTGTCCAAGGCCAGGCTGGATTTTAAATTTGGGCTCAAAACTCTGCCAGAGGAAAATTATCAGCAGCAACAATACCCAATAAACTCAATTCTATAAAGATCATCCATTACAATTGTATGTCCTACACGCCATTTTTTGTTATGAGCACAATTCCACATAAAACAGAGAAAAATGGAACTCACTAGAGGAAACCAGATCCAGTTCAGAACAAGGTGTTTTACTAAATGCAGTCTTTGCACTTAATCAATATTAAAATAAGTGTCACTAACTTGTTGTGCATTTTTTTGTGCATGCCTGAATTAGTGAAGATGAACAGAATTTAACTGTCTGCATTTAAACAGAAGTCTCAAGGGCTTGAGAGGGATTTTTAATCCCTGAACAGCAAATTCTGACCCTGATTCAAAACCATATGCACCAAAAAAGCTCCCCAGGCCCCACTGACCCATCTACCTGAAAGTTTTTACTGGAAAATCATTTTGCTGCTTATATGCCACAAAATTTTGGTGAATTTTGTGTACTTTTTTAACCAAAGTTGAGCCTGACAACACTGGAAGGATCAGGACCAGCACAGTGGGCATTGATTAAACTGTGTAACCAGGGGGGATTGCAGGGGGAGCTTTGGGGCAGGGGTACATCCACTGCACCCACACCACATGGGAGCAGAAATCTGGGAGCTGGGTGCCCCTGGCCATGGAAGATGCTGTTGGGATCACCCCACCCAGGGGTCAGAGCTGCTCCCACCCGGCTGTGGCGAACAGAAACATCCCCAGCTCCACCTCAGGATGGATGGCTACAAGCTGAAGCCGGGCCAGCTCCCTCTGGAAAGGCAGCACACGGGTTTTTAGCAGAAGTTGTACTTTTAAATGAGACTCTAAATCTGGGGAGGGCGCCTAAGAGCCGACCTCCTGCCTGACCAGAAACAGAGGGGCAGACGTGGGATCCTGTGGCACCTTCGGAGACAAGCTGGCTTTTCTGCCTCAGGAATTCATGTGTATCAAACATAAACTTCATTTTTATCCTCTCCCACTGTCCAGAGATGTCAGAAATCAGTATAATTGCACAGACTGTCAAGACTCCCTGGGAATTATGTGTATTTTCTCTCTTTCTCTCATACAGAATCCCTCTTTCCTCTGAATAATTACTGCCAGAGCTGAATCAGAGCCTGCCAACGTTGCAGAAAAGAATCCAACCCTTTTCTAAAAAGTTTCAAAGCAAATATGACCTCACTTTGCTGATTTTTTTTTCTTAATTTTTTTACATCCACTGTCATTTGATTCTCTTTGAATAACTTGAATGAATTTAGGGAAGGCGTGGTTCACAAGGAATCTTTGGGCAGACCCTCAGCTGATGTACAATTGGCTTCAGAAAAGCCCTGCTCAGTTACATCCTGAAGATGCATCACAGAGAATTTGAAAAGCTCTCTTGGAGATTATTCACCTCATGTGAATGCCACAGTTCCCCCCAGCTATGTCATTTTAAGTATTTTAGCTGTTAAGCCAGAGGGCAGACAATAGGATGGGACAGAGCCCAAGCAATTAACTCTTCACTCAGTTTTATTACTGAATCCTGAACTGGACTCCCACAGGGAACCTGTAACATTTTTAGTCAAAGAAAAAAGGGCAAAACTTTAAATAATTATAAGTTTAGAAGGTGAAATTAAACAGCAGCCTATGATTTGCACACTGAAACTTTAAGAAAAGCCCAACAAAACAAAATAAAGCCCAAAAGGACATTAACTGAAAGCTTTAATCCCAACAAAGTATTCATTCTGAGATAATTACTGCCATAAAACCCTGACACTGACAAGAGAACTCTCTTCAAAAGTTACATACGTAAGCAGCTTGGAACTTGAGAGAGGAGCTGGCAAGGATGAAATCCTACAGAGATGAGAAAAGGAGGGAAGGTTTTGGAGGGAATTGAGCCTTTCAGTGTTGAGTCATTCCTCTGTGAAAACATGTTATCATCTACAAGAGACTGAAGGAGGAAAAGGATGGGGAAGATCTGCCGGCGGAAAGCCAGCTCCTCCTATAAAAAAGAAAGGGTATAAAAAAAATTGACAGCAACAGACTGGGCCTTGAAAATCAGGAGGGACAAATGTCAGCAGCACAAGGTGGTCAAAACTGACATCATGCAATTCCTTGCTCACGGTGCATGGTGTGCTGCAATCTGAAAATCTCCTGCTGGGGTTCCTCGGCTCTTCCCAGTTACAAACATTTCTGAGATGCACAAAATTAAGGTTGTTCCTGTCCTTTGCTCCAGTCGTGCTCGTTTTGGCTCTTCCCCAAGGATGGCAGCGACTCTTGGAGCACAGCAGTGCTCAGTCCCTGCTCCATAATCGTTGGGTTTGGTTTGTATTCCTGGGAAATGACACCAGCTTTTAATAGAGACAAGGCTGGCTGATACCTTCAATTCCCCTCTCACCCTCGGTGTACTGGCTAAGAAGCTTTAGACTGACAAACAAATACCCCTGCAAAGATTCCAAAGTCTCTTTTCCTCTCCAGAAATATTGTTACAAGCCCCCCAAAAGTCCATTAGTCCTGTGTGTTGTGCCAAGAGCTGTCCTGGGAAAATACTCCAGTCCTTGGTTCTTTCTTACTGCTTTGTTATTCCTCTATAAGTTCAGATAAAAATGGCTTTGACAGGTTTTTTCCTGAGCATTCTATATGGCAAAGGGATATATATACTCATCAGCAACTTATTTTGTTGATGTGTTTTTAAATATTTCTAACAGTTGTATCGTTAAACATCTCTATAACAAATGAAAATTTGAAACAAAACAATTTGGGTATTTTTCCCTTTTGCCTCATCAAGTGTTATCTTGTACTTCAGAAGTCACATAAATATTTGATATACAAAGGGGAAGTCCTCTAAAAATTACACTTAGTTACTCTTAAAAATATTCTTACTTTAGGAAGGCCAAAAATTGGGCTGATTGTTTCCATGGGCCTCCTGGTCTTTCCAGCAGTCAGGGATGAACTGTGGCATTTTTACTTACCTGGGAATAAATCTGCCAAAAGGCACCTTTAGAAGTTCTCACCAAGGGAGCAAGAAGCCACGAGAAATATAAATTTAAAAAAGAAAATTAAATGGACTCTTTTAGAGTAGATATTCCTGAGAAGAAATGACAACCCCCAGACAGAGCCAGAGCTGTAAGCACAGACCAGGGGGACTGAAGCAGCCTGGCCAGCAGTGGCCCAACTTTGATATTGGCAGAGGGAAATTAGTTTCTCTTACAAGAGGAGAGCTAAGCAAAGACTGCATCAGTGAACCCAGAATTGCTATTGGGAGGGAGCTCCCCTGGCAGTGCCAGTGTTTGCATCATCTTTATTTATGTGAGCAATTTATCCCTCTCCTGTGGTGCAAGTGCTGTCAGTGTGAGCTGGCTTTGGGCTAAACCTGCAAGTGAGGGAGTCAGCAACACTCACAACTCAGAGCATCTCACCCCAAACTCTTGGGAGAATCAGCCCAAGGGCTGAGACAAAGCAGCCCCCAAACCCGTGGGATGTGGGGGCACTTTTGGGCAACCTGTGCCAGGGCCTCACTCCTTGGAGGAGCTGTCAGGGTAAAGGTGAAGGTCCTGTCAGTATCAGATTCTTTGTTCTCCTTGTTTTCCTGCCATTTCTGACCATAAAGAACTGGATGCAGCAGGGAAGATGCTTTGGTGCAAGCACAAGAGGAAACCTCCCTGTGCCTGTCCTCCACAGGGACACACACAGGGTTTGAACAAAACCATGCCCTTTGCAGAGCTGGGCCTCGAGAACTGGCACCACCACGGACTCTCGTCACTAGTTACAGATGTTAGGTGCTTCTACCAAAAAATCAAACCCACTTCTGTGTTTGTTTTCCAGCTGCAAATGCAGAGTTTGCTTCCTAAGCTGAGCTAAAACTGCTCTGGACTCAGAATTATCTCGAGTAGGGCTTTAAGCACCATGGCAAGTGCCCATTGAAAGAGAAATCCCTCAGTTGGGTATCCCCTCAGAGGGGATGCTGTGAAGCTGATGGGAGAGTTTAGTGTCCCATGCAAGAGTTAAAAGACTTAATAACAATAATAAAAGATTACTCCAGCATATTTGTTGTCCAAACCACACTGGTGCCTCTGCCCAGTTGTGTTCCCAGTAGATTTTAGTTTACTCATACTAAAATCACATAAAATTCACAGACAACACCTTGCTGCTCACTGGAGGCACCCACACCAGCAGGTGCTGAGGGTTATACCTTTGAAACCCACCAGAAAGAACTTTTCCTGTCATAACTTTTCACTGCTTCTTTCTTCTTCCCACAAAGGAGAAGGTGCTGTGATCTCTGCTGGTACCCAGGAGTGCTGCCAGCACTTTAGTGCAGATTATTGGCACAAGCATCCTCTGATCCCCAGGTTAATGCAGAAAGAATTTTCCTTCTGCTGCTCCAACACAGGACACACTTTGCAACTTCTGTGTGTGCATTAGATCTGCTCTCAGCACTTTCTAGGAAGCAAATCTCCCCTTTACTGTAAATAATTAAGAGGCAATCCTTCAGCACAGAAATAAACTGAACCAGACTTGACCACAACCAAGTTCTAAAGCAACCCCCACCTTTAGGGCATTAGATGCAAAATGAAGTTTAAAATCCCATTTATTAATGCATTTTCAAGCATTTCCTACTTGCCAAATCAGAACACATTACAAGTGAGGTGTGGCCTGGTGTTTAATGGTGACCTGAGCTCCTACTTTTATAAGAAAGCTGGACACTCTCTTTCCTTTCCTGCAGCTATTTACAGCTGATGCTGAAATCCATATCTGAGATCATTCCTGCCTGGTGGTGCCTGGGAGCTGCCGCTCCTTCGGGACTGAAATAAGGAAAGAAAAACCCGGTCCCCTTGGCTGAGGTGATTTCAGTGTGCGGTGCCCAACCCTCCCCATTCGCTGATCTCTGCTGCCCTCTCCTGCAGCAGCCGGAAACTCCAGGATTTCAGTGAAATAACTCCATATTAAAGCTGCTAATGGGGAGGTGTTTAAACCCCGACGGGATGGAGAAGGAATTTTAGGAGTAGGGAAAACGGAAGCTGAAAAGGGAAGGTGCTCATGATAGCTTTTTCAATACAGCAAGGGGCAAAATAATGATAATTACAATAATGCTAAAATGATGATAACACTAGTAGTGGTAATAATTATAATAAAAATAAGAAGAACAATGGTAATAAATTAAATCATAATATAATCATTAATGTTGGAAAAGACATCCAAGATCAACAAGTCCAGCCTTTGACTTAATACCACCATGGCACTAATCCAGATTGTCCCCAAGTGCCACATCCACTTGTTTTTTGAGCACTTCCACAGATGGTAACACCACCAGTTCACTGAGGAGCTGATTCCAGTGCTTAACCACTCTCTCGGTGAAAAAATTTTTCCTAATATCCATCCAGAATGTCCCCTGGTGTAACTTGAGGCTGTTCCCTCTCCTGTTCCCTGCGAGCAGAGCCCGACCCCCCCGGCTGCCCCCTCCTGTCAGGGACTTGTGCAGAGCCACAAGGTCCCCCCTGAGCCTCCTTTGCTCCAGCCTGAGCCCCTTTCCCAGTTCCCTCAGCCACTCTTCCTGGGACTTATGTCCCTGAATTAATTTAAGATATTACCACAAAGTGCGGAACTTATACAGAAACACAAACATTTTAAAAGTTCATCAAACATGAAAAGGTGTTGGAATGGGAAAGAGGAAAATGTGCCTTGCAAATGGCAGTCAGAAAGGATCAACAGATGATTTCAGTTCAGTTCAAAGAATGTGCCTTGGTTTTTGATGAGACAGTTGTGACATAAAATAAGAATAAACTCCCTCTACATTGGCTTACTCCTACTGGGGGAAAAAGCTGCTACCAGGAAACATCTCATCCAGGTGATCCCTGACAAACTCCCTCCCTGCTCTCTTTCCCTATGAGCAAGGCTGCTTTTCCTTGAGATGCATTAATCTGCCTTTCAGCTGCCCTTTAATCAAAGCCAGGCTTAGCTTTGCAGTGGAAAAAGAAAGCAAATGCTGAGGCAAACCACAGAGTAGAATTGGAAGAAAGAAAGAAAGAAAAGGCTCCTTGGCTTGATAAGGATTTAAGAACTATTTTTCTAGAAGGAAAGGAGAAAGAAAATTTCTCCATTTTGTTACAGCTTGAATGGCCATGCCTGCCTTCTTGTCCCAAATGTAGGAGGCATGAGGTGGTTTGTACAGGATTTTGCATGTGCCAGCTCCTATTTAGTTGGGCAGCATAGAAAAAGCAAAAAAATCAATGCTGATAATCTGAAAAATCAATCTTCAGGTTGTGGAAATGAAATTTTTATGCTGTCAGGAATTAAGAAACAAGCAAACAAGTACTCCAAATCTGTTCTACGAGGGATTGTATGCAAACAACCAGAGATTGAGATCCACTATCGCCATTACTGTAGGTACCAGCTACAATTCTAGCTGCAAGAAATGATTGAAATAGAACATGGTAGGATAAAAAAGACTCAGATATTTGGGGGGCATTTTGTGTTGGTTTTTTTGGTTGGTTGGTTGGTTTTTTTTGTTTGTTTATTTGGGTTTTTTTTTGGGGGGGGGGGTTGGGGATTTTTTTGGTTTGGTGGGGTTTTTTTTCTGTTTGTTGGCAATTTTTGGTTTGGGTTTTGTTGTTGGGGTTATTTTTTTGGTGTGTGTTTTGGGATTGTCATTTTCCTTTTAATGATTTCCAGCTACAGCTGGTACCCACCATGAACATCTGATTACACCACCTGCAGTGCAAGTGATTGCTCTGGTAACTTCAAACACAGATGCTGCAAGTCAAATTTTGTAATTCAAAATGAACCCCAAGCCCCTTCCAGCTTTCTTTCTCCCCAGAAGTCTCAAATCCAGGGTTTCACGTGTGCACAGGTCACCTGGAGCCTGTGAGCTCCAAACCCTCACATCTGTGTTCACCTCCCTGGGCCTGAGTCAGCTCCTGCTGAACCAGCCCAGGCAACTGCAAAATGTGGATCTGAAAAACCCACTAAGACCTTCAAACAAACCCCATTATTTTCCAGCCAGGTCCACAGCTCTCTCATGACTCTGCCACACCAGCACAATGTGAGTGAGGATGTGTGGAGAGGAGTTGGGGAAGTGGATGTGGGCAGACATTGGATATTCCCAAAGAGCTGCAAAGAGATGATGGAGCATTCCAAGAATTAAGGGCACAACAGAAAAGGTATTTGGGGGATGTTCCTGTCAGCCACAGGGGAACAGACCAATCAATGCTATTTATTTTGGGGAGACCTGGCTTCTCTCAGCTCGTCCAGGAGAAATTGCAGAGCAGTGCTGGGGTGTACTCAGCTCAGAGGAGATGGGGATGCTCAGAGAATCCTTCCTCCAGCAAGTGGCTTCAACTTGAGGCTGGAACCCTCCCAAGCACGGGGGTTCTGCCCAGGCTCCTCTCTCCAGCCACAACCACGAGCTAAGAGCCCAGCTCAGCCTGCAGCCCCAAACCAGGAGCACAGTAAAGGATACCCATCCAGAGCAGCATCAACAGCCACTGAACCTCTTCAACCAGAAGAGCCCTGCCTGGCTCTCCTGAGAGGCCAAGAAAAACCTCTCTGCTTCTGCGTTCTGTCAACAGGGGCCAAGAACATTTCAGAAGTTGATTAGGAGGAAAGATCCAAATATTCCTAAAAGATGATCTTGTGTTCACATGACACTCAACGGGCATAATTGTCTGGTTACAAAAATCCTTCCTCTGGCAGGACAAGGAATGGAATTCCCGGACAACAAGGAGTAGCTAAACTGCAACTTTATAGGCTGCACACCAGGGCCTAGGATGTCCTTATCCCCCAGTAATTCAGTTGGAATAGCTTCTTCACAAGGAGTTTTTCGGGCAAACAGAATTCTGTTAAAGAGGACAACTAGCTGTTATTATTGTTATTATTATGATCAGATTTCCCACCTCCAAAGATCCCCAGCTGCCTTTCAAACGTTAGGTCCATTGCTGTAATCAACACCCTCTTGTCCCCAAGGCACTTTTCTTCTGCAAAAGAAAAGCGGGTGGTTACCAAACCTCTGAGGAAAAAGGTCATTTAGGAGCTAAGAAGATAAGACCAAAATTGGCCTTGAACAAATGACATCTGCAGCAGCAACCTGGCTGGTTTTTCCTAGCACAAGCAAATGCTGGAGCTGAAGCAACACAAAAGAATTACACAATAAATCCAGACAAGAGATGCAGAGCTCTGGAGAAGCTCAAAACTTTCGAAAGTAGCTGGTCCTGCACGCTCCATAAAACACCAGATGAACTTGCCTCTTATATAAAGCATTACTGGAGACAGAAACCAAAGAGGTGTAAAAGAGGTGGGCATATAAAAGTTCACAAACAGTGCTGGAAAAAAGTATTTCCAAAGGGTCACCAAAATACACTATTATTCATGAGCCTGTGGGTGGAGTCCAAAAGCAGAGGAAAAAAAAAAAAATCTACTCAGTAGGGCCATAAATATGAAACCAGTTTGAAAAAATGGCCACACAAAAAAAAGCACAAAGATGACCTTTTAGCAACTGACATTTGTTGCCTGTAGCTTTTTATTAGTTACAGTAAGTGAAATAAAAGCCAGACAAGTCTACTGTAACTCTATTATCTCCTGCTACACCTGGGTGAAAAGTAGTAACACTGCACTTTTTTCAAACCACCTGCCGGCATCTCTTTTGCCCAGTGTATAACACTATCACTCAATAAACCTCTGGAAAGCAGCCACTGAAACAGAGCTTGTCACGGGGAACCTCCCTGACCTGCGGCCACTCTTTGCTAAATGAAGTAGCCGTGACAATGACATGGGGGAAAAAAAGTATTTTCAACTTGAGGATCGGATTTCCAGAAAGAAAACCTTTAAGCTGGCTCCAAAAAGTCACACTGGAGAAGTATTTAACAGCCTTGCCTTCACCAGCTGCTGAATTTGGTCGGACAGGAGCTTTGGCTTTCCCTGCAGCATCTGCTTGTGAGCTGCTCCCATCAGCCACAGCTTCTCCTTTTGCTGCTGCATTTGCAGGGAAGGAAGAGAAAATAAGGGGCTGGAGGGGGAAGTTTAACCTATGAAAGGGGACCAACAATTTCAATGGATAGCATGGAAATAAGCCTGGTATCACCTCACTGTAATTGCTTGAAGAGTTGCAAGACTGAAATAAACTTACCAGTGACCTTCTGTGACTGCATTTTGAAGATGCTGCTTCCCTCCTCTGAGGATCCACACTTTTCCTTCTCTTCCACAATTGTTATGTCCAAGCCAGAAAACCATTTAAATCTCAAAACAAAAAAACACCCCACACCAACAAAAAGTTAAACACAAAGAGATTCTAGAATTTATAAAGCAAAAAAATAAAATCGAGATGCCCTATTTCAGCTACATTTGATGCTTTCTGCTTTTACTCTGCCAGAGCAGACGGAATCAGATGGATGAGGTACCAGCTCATCCCCCAAAGTGTGGCCTATGACTTCCACCTGGAGGTTAAATTCACCCTCTCCAGCATTTCCCCTTTTAATTGGTCATTCCACACCCAACTCATTCCAACTTCATTTGTTCAGGTGGGCTGAGGAGACAGAGGAACAAGAGAGAGCAAGGCAGAGTTCTCTGTTACAGGAGGCTGGGAGCCTTCTGACGATCAGCTCTTTAGAACAGGCTGTATTTATGCAACTCCAGCCGCTGTTCACTGTTAAAATTTGCAGGGAATCAGTTAAACTGTCAGTTCAGTTGTCAGGATGTGCTTTGGTAGGAGGGCTTAATTCACTACACATAATGCATGCTTGTCAGAAACCAGGCCTGTTTCAAAAGGTGGATGTTGTCTTTTGAGAGGGAGCAAAGGAGAGCACTTTGCACGTGGACAGCAAAGTCTGAGTGCATCCACTGCCAGCCTCTGCCCATCCTTAGGGAAGGCAGGATTCAGATCTGCAAAGAAACTTTGTACAGTGCTTCCACAGAAAAGAACTTGAGGGAGTCCAAATCCACCAGTCTGCTGCTAAAGAATTTCTTTTCAGGTTTTTAAGTTGTTTCTTGTCCCCTCGAATCAACAGGAGTGGACAAAATGCCCTTTTCCTGTGGGGTAAGTGTGAGATCCCAGCTACACAAAGCAATGCCACCAACTTGTGCAAGGGGGTGTGAAGTTGGGAAAGAATTTGAATTATCTGGAGAAATAAACAGATATTGACCTTGCAATTTAATCTTTTAGTCCTCCAACCTTTAGGGAGGTGAGAACACAGCTCTGCTGAACCCCTCTGTGAATACTCCTACATTAAAGATGTCACTTTTAAGCAAAATCTTTTGCCCTGAGTACCTACAAACACCTCACCACCGGCATCCACCTCCTGGTTTTGTTTTGCCATTCTCCCATTCCTACAGAAGCTTTTTTAAACACTCTTTCCCCATCCTTATCTATCCCAAACCTTATCTTTCCCCTTCCTTATCTTCAGTGTTTAGATAGAAACTGAACCCTAATATTAGAATTCCCAACTCAAAAATATCAGTGGGTCAGTACCAATCTCATTAAGAATTTTATGCCACTCTTGGATCTATGGGTATAAGATTTTTTACCCTGAACTCATTAATGAATGGTTCACATAAATATCAAAGTTGTGATGAATTATTCTGAGAAATAAGTAAGTAAATAAATAAACATTTTAAAAACCCAACCCAAAACCCTACCCTTTTCCAAGCTATTATTATTATTATTCTGCTTCTCACCAGCAATTAAATTTTTAGTTGAGCTTTTAGAATACAATTTTGGGCAGCAAGTGCTCATCCATGCCAAATTCACTTCCCATTAAAGAATCTGTGATTGTCCTCATTTTCTGTCTCCAGAGTCATCTGCACCAAAAAATGATCTCTGATTATTTGCTCAGACACTCAACATCAACACTCTGAGCCAGGTTTCTTGATGTGTAATAAATGCCTCTCTCTGGCTGCAGGGTCTCTAAATTGGCAGACTGCATTTTAATGGAAGCAAATTATAAATAACTTGCAATATAGCACTAATCATTTTTACACTGCAATCAAGTATTTCATGTTGTCATTTTCCCTAATTATTCCCCCCAAATCAATTCTATGTCTATGTGTGTATATATATACATCCACACACAATTAAACTAAATTTTTGGAGAAATACTTCAGAAACTGACCCAAGCTAGGCAATTTTAGACACTGTTGGTCTATGTTTACTTTACAGGCTGCCTTTATTGTGAAGCACATCATGATCCAATTAAAACTCTAATTAGGGCCTGCCATTACTAAATCTAAGCTGAAAGACCATTTTCTAGACTTTCCATTGACAGGATAAGTTAATCCATTATCATAAAACTGAAATAATTTGGACTTTTTTAAAGAATCACATCAGGAATTAAGAAGAAATAAGCCCATTTTTAAAATTCAGCACTGCCAAGAGAGTCCCATGACAATATTTACCATAAGCTTCCCTCAGGTTGTACAAACACCAATGGAATGTGAGCACACAGATGCGGAGAGAAAACGCCCATGGGACTGACTGAGCTCCAGAGATGTACAAATTTCGGATGCTTCACTGAACTGAAGACAATTTATGAATCCCTGCAGACTCAATCTTATTCATTTTTTTATTTTTGTCGGTCATGGAAGCTCAAAATTATTCATATAAAACAATGAGAGGGGTAACCAGCACTAGCTATGCTGCAAGATTGTCTCCAACCAGAAGTTCCTCATCTAGACAACCTAAATGCCCCAAAACCTCCTCATTTCTAAAGGTCCTGGCCTTTTGCAAATGAATCTTTAAGCAGTTACTGAATGCTCTGCTAATCAAACATCACAGTTAATACAAAGCTGGTGTTCAAAGACAAATGCATAAAGAATCTTTGTATATTGACCTGCAAACACAATTCCCACCATTTCCTCACGGCCAAGGATGGTCACACACAGGTTCCAGAGTTATGGCTTCACTGCTCACAGAAACTTCAAAATGCAAAACTGAGAAAGCACACACTATAAACCTCGGTGGCTACTTGCAGTATTCACAGTGCTTTGAGGAAGGAATTCTCAAAGGGGTTTAAGGGAGTTAAAATCCTATTTCTTTTAAAAATTCATTCAGTTCACTTTGTAGGTTCTGAGCACAGAAAGGGACTGGGGTTTCTTCCGTCACTTATTTCCGTGCTTTCAAAACTCAGGATGTGCAGACCATGTCCTGCTCTAATTTAACCTGTACAAATTTATGTTTGCTGCTAAACCCTGGGAATTAACGCTGCTCCAACACAATGTTTCATTAGAATTAATACAGAAAATGTGACTCACATGTACAAAGGATAATCACTTCCTCTAGTAAACCCAGCCCTGAGCATTGTTCCTGGCCAGAAGGCAAAAGGACAACAGTTGCACAACCAGCATTAAATTCCAGGGCAAGCGATGATGGCTTTGTATTAAATCAAGACACACAGAGATTTTAAAAATATTTTTAATATTGTAATGAGATTGCAATATTATCTAAATAAACTTTTCAATCACTATTACACTCTTGTTTTCCTCATAAAGGTTCCAGTTGGGAATGCTGCAAAGTATTCTGCAACCTGCACACTTAAAAGTTTATAGAAACATTCAGTATTAAAAGGCCTTTGCAATATGTTTGGTTTTTTTAAAAACATCAGAGTTATAAATCCAAGTGTATAGTGAAGTAGATTTATTTCAGAGACCCACTGACACAAAACTTCATGACTGGTCAAAGAACAAGACTGGTGTGCCCACAATAAGTCCATGGGAGCCTTGTCCACAAGTGCTGCTACAAAAGCAAGAGTAGGGATTGAGGAGAGTTGTAGTAGTCAGTGTGAGCCAGAATTCAGGCCACTGCTAATGACAGTTAATTTTGATTAATTCTCTTGCTCACTTAATACTTAAGGCAAATTTCCTTGCATACTCATCTTCCCAAGCTAAAGCAACTTCATAAGCACAGTTCACAATACACTGAACAAAAGGTATTTGATGGTTATTTATGTAAGATGTGGCAAGAACAAATACAATACACTGCAGTTATAACTCTTCTTTTTCTGTTTAGAATGATGGAACTCCCTTTCTCAGTTTGTATACAAAAAGATTTGGAAAGTCTACCCTTTCCAACTTTATCAGAAATGCTACTTCAGATTTGAACCAAAAGTTTTCTGGAACTGGTGATGTCCCAAAGCTGATGGGAGTTCTCAATGCATACCCACCCAAATCTTTGAACAAAAGCAGAATCCAATGCACTGTTACTGTAAGTAGACAAGACACAAATTACATTCAAATTAGAGACATTGTACAGGATTCTTTTCTATACAACAAACTCAACTTCAGTAGCTCCAACAAGCTGAGAAGAAGAATTAAGGTCTGTAGCCTAAATGCCACAGTCTTCAGTTTGCAAGGGCAATGTACCACCAGCACCCCCTCCTCAGCTCTAACATTTCTCATCAGGAATACATAGAAAAGACACATCTGACATTAGAAACAACAATGCAAACAAGTCCTTAAATACTGAAATACTGGCACAAAAATGAGAAAAGAGGGGTTTGGTGGCATCCTTGTGTATGTGTACCATAAGATATGTTAGCAGGAGATGTATCTCATGAAAAAGCCGTTGTTCTGGCTTTGCAAAATGCTTTTTTCATCTATTTTTTCATCTACACTGAATAACAAATCAGCGACTGGGGACAGCACCGGCAGTGTCCTGGCCCTGCTGCAGGAGCCCACCTTTCTGCTCTGGAGGTACAACCTTCCCCTATCCTTTGACAGACAGAATTTAGTCCCTAGGGTGTGCAAGGAGCGCACATTCTAAAATAAAATGGAATATAACAATCCCTTAACTGAAAAAAGTGACATTCCATGGATTTCTGGAATGTTAGGAGAGCAACATTTGTAAGAGAACCTGTCCAAGATTCCATCGCAGTCAGGTATGGAAATGACAATACAGCGAACTGATTTCAATTAACAGTCATTTTAAACAAGAAATTGGACTGAAAAACCATGATGTTCCAGGAAAGAACTGTGTGCTTTGAGATCTCTATTTATTTTTAAATACATTTCTATTTTTATAGTATAGACTCAATTATTTATACATATAAATACAACAGTATTGAAGTTCCATTAAGATTTGATTTTTAGAAGTAAATGGACCAGACTTTCACACAGGTATGGAAGCCTTTCAGCACATTTTTAAATTTGATTTCTGCTACAGTTGAAAAAGTAGAAATATTATTGTATCACTTTATCATAAGCTTCTTTCCCCTCCTGTGAAAGTGAAGACAAATTTAACAAAAAGCAACACCACAGTTCTTAATCCTGACTTCGAACACATTTAACAGCATTTGCTCAAATCACACAGATCAGCTATTACAGTGATTCAAGAGAAGAATGTATTTTCACCCAGTGGCATCCCAGTTTGACAGACAACCTCATAAACATGGAATTCTCACTCCTGTGTCACCTCCTCCTTCGGCTGTTTGAGTTCAGTCAGAAGTTCCTTCCCAGTTTCTCCTGCTTTTGAGGCAAAGAGAACAGCTCCCTCCTTGAAGCCCAGGAGCTTCAAGCTTCTGGCATAATCTGCATACACAGCATGGATCAATTTATGTAAATGAAGCATTAAGGAAAACACAAATTAATAGCAAAATGGAAAAAAACTCAGAATCCTGACCATTGCAACCAATTGTGCAAATCCATTCTTTTTCAGCACAAATAAGAAGAAAAAAGTTGCTTTAAATGCTACTTTTGAATGCATATTAATATTTGTAAAGCAACATGCAGAGTGCTGTAAACTAAACCTGATACACTGCAGATATGCTTAAGTAGCTATCATCATACAATGGCATAACTTGCAACAGAAATTTTAATATCACAAAGATTGTTTTGTTAATTAGACCTGGAGTTACCTACATGACTTCTTAGTGGCTTTTTTTACATACAAGTTGACATCAGTGATGACTCCATAAATCGGGTATTTTTTACATATGCATGATTATTTATTACATATAATACAAAAGTTTGTGCAACTGCTCAGCTTTCCAGAACACCAGATCAGATGTGAAGATTTTGGTGAGCAAGAGGATTTCAGAAAAAGGATATTTGTATCATCATTGACTTCAAATGCCCCGTACTTCAGACAAGCTTCTACAAATAAAGCTGCTCTATCAAAGTACCTCATACTGTTAAATGGGAAAAAAAAAAAGAAAAGAGACTCATTTGTTAGGATACAAACCAGAAACATATTCTAGGATATCATGCCAGCACTTGCACAGAGGCTTTCTAAAACATTTTACATCTCCTTTCTTGCACTCAAGAACTGACACTTGCTATAAATTTTTTTTGAAAGATCAGGGCTCAAGTTACTCAGAAAAAGTCATAGATACTATAAATCATTACTGCTTGGTCCATGGGTGCTGGCAATCTTTTAGAGCCTGCAGTAAAGTGAAACACCAGTTGCAGCCAACAGGTTCAAATTAATTAAAGAAGAACATGCTAAAATAGAAACAGATGTCAGAAACAATTTTGGCCCAGAGCAAACACAGACTGTGCTGTTTCACCTTTACCTGTGCAACATCTCTGCAACTTTGGTGAAGCAGCCAAGAGACAAGAGGACAAGAATGGCCTTGGATTTCTGGTTGACCTGCGGGGAGCAGAGGTGATCGACCCAACGCCGGAGCACATCCGCGCACTCCTCCGAGCTCAGACGGACCTGCGGGAGACAGCAGAGCCTGGGGTGAGTTGCCAGCTCCACATACAGACAGCATTCTGCTTCTGCTTCATTCTCCTCAGGGCAACACTCTGGACAGAAGCAAAAGCATCAGAAACCATCAGTTTTTAATAAAAAGTACACATATTCCTTAACACGACAAAGGAAAATCAGAAATATCTGGGTATAACGATACTCCACTTGGGGCACTCCATTTTTAAATGGGATTAACATTACTTTTACCCCTAGTTGTTCTAAAGTTTTTTTAAATCAAAAAGTTAGAAATCTTCAGCCTTTACTGAAGACTTCAGGACCAAACATCTTTATTTTTCTTAAAAGGAGGATTCACTCATTTAGAAAATCTAAGTACAACTTTTTCCAGGCTTTCTTCAGGCAACATAAGAGAAATTTTACTCAAGAGATGCTGAAAAATCCTTATTGACTCCTGCCCATTTATAATGTAGAGGATTAATGCTGTGTCTGGGTAGTTTTGCTGTAATTATATCTGCATACCAAAACAGAAGGTGATGCAAATTTACGTGGGTGGTGCTAATTTTAAAATCAGCTCACACACTACATAGAGCTCAGCACAAAGTCACTGCCCAGTTACTTATCTCCATCCAAGAGTGGATTTTTGTAGTTTATTACCAACTTGGTACTGCTACAGCTATTTGGACCTTCCTAAACCACTGCTTAAAAAGTAGGAAATTGAGTATTCCAAGCCATTTTGGGCCCCAGTCCTGCCATGTGGACAACAAGGACAGACCTGTGTGGTCAGAAGGCTGAAGAACCTGTCAGTGCTGATTGAATGGACTGGCTTCTTGTAGCTAAATGGTATTTCCAATTGATGTTTCAGTCATTTAGGGAACTTCAGCACCCTCCTCAGCCTTCCTAAGCACAGATGCTAAGCAGGTGGTGGGTGTTACCAGCCTGGGAAGTGAGGAACTGCACACCTTGGCCAGCCACGCTGCACGGTTCCACTCGCCGTAGGTCTGCAGGTAGCGACAGGCATCTGCAGCCTTGTCAATCAGACATAGCAGCTGCACCCCCTCTGGAACAGAAAAATGCACTCCACTCAGGAAGTTCAGGGAAAAAAAGAGTTGTTATCTAAGTGTGGAAAAGGATCTCCGTATCCTCAGCATATGAAGATGTTGAGACTGGGTGCCAGTTATTGGAGCTTCGTCCCAGGCTACAGAAGCCACACAAAGCTCTCATTTGTCTTTGTTCTAAACAAAAATGTAGGGGTTCACAGGACTTCTCATCATAAAGAGATAATCATCTTTGTAAATCAAATAACTAGATTTCATAGGTAATCCTTTATTTTAATTTAATGTTGTCCACAGAGTAATTATTAACAGTCTACAGAGTGGGAAGTATTTTTTCCAGGCAAGTACAGACTTTTAACTTTCTGTGCATGTCTGAGTATTTCAGCATATGGTGAACAGCTCTTGCATTAAGCAAAATTAACCTGTACTTGTAAGAAAACATGTATTTTGAAGCAAGTTCTAAGCTGAAAAGGAAACAAAGTCTATATTTCATCTCTTGTTATAGGACACCAAATTTTAGTTAATTCTTTAATTAGAAAAGTGGAAAATACATATTATGTGCTCAGCCTCTTTTTGTGCAAACAACTGCTACAAGATTTACTCCAGAAATAACTTTTCCAGTGAAAATGAATCAAGACAAGCTGGATTTTATAACTCAGTTACTGATCATTTTTGTGTTAACTACTCTGGGTAGCATCTCCTACAGACATGCAACCTGTAAGATCTATTACAGCAGGATTCACTCCACAGGCATCCTTAAAAATGATGAGAACTACTATTTTATAAGCAAAGAGAAAGATATTTTACCTGCAAGCTTCCCATTGGCTATCATGTTGGTTGCTACCAGTTTAATGGTGCTTTGAGATGGCCCCGATGAGGTGACAGTTGTGACCAAGCAAGCTTTGAGTGAATCACAGTAATAATTTGCATTCTCTGAACTGGTTTCTAGCAGTAGTTGCACTGCTCTGTCGGTCTGGCAAGAGAAAAAAATACAGCTTTGACCATAACACATTAATTTTGCTTAAAAGCTTTTCTGTTTTTACCCTTTTTAACACATGGAACAAATAACAATGAAAGTTATTCTAAAATGGGCTGAAAAAATATCTCCCAGTCTAGTAATGACTAAGTTTCTATTTCAATAAGGCACTTGTAATAAGGATAGCATTGAAAACCCATTGTGAATTTAACATACTAAGAATGCAAAAACTCTGCACTGGGTTAATACAAGTAGGAAATAACAAATATAGTTAGGAAAAGCTTTACTTGAATAGGCTAAGTACACAAAACAGACAGGGAAGGAGAATAAAAAATTCAAATATTACCCACAAACCTGGCCCAAGAGAAGAAGTTGATCAGCACATTTCCTGGTATGATCATATGTTGATCTCTTCACTTCCTGGAGATTTACCCTTTCTAGCTGAAATTTCTGGACAAAGAAGGAAAAATATTTTAAATGTGAGCCTACCATAAGAAATAAAACCAGGCATTTAAAAGATATGTAAATATCTTGCCAGTTTTTGGAACACCCTCTATTTTTAAGCACCAGGAATGTTTTAATCCAGACTGGTACATTACTAATAAAAGTGAAATATGTACAGGAAAGTGAGTGTTTATTGTGCTGATGACATTCTTATTAAATTTGGTTTTGAACTCTTTGACATACCTGGAAGTAAGAATTTTCACACAGTATGTCATAGCATATATCCAGAGGATTAACCAACTGTTCCTGAAGGACAGCTGTGTCTGCTTTTGCAGGCTTTTCCTGGCATAAACTGTGCAAATAGTGGGCAGCAATAGTCCAGAAATGCAGTTCAGATTCATCCCCATACAGTCTGAGAAGATACAAAGCAAGATGTGAAATAGGTTTGTATTCTTTCATATGCCACAGAAAAATATGATATATTTCATTTTCTCAAGGACTGTGCATTCTTGTGCACATCACAAGTACTTTGTATGATCAGTGGGACAAAATTCTAGAGAAGATTAAGGAATGACATTCAGCAAGGTAAGTTACAACAGCAATTAAATGCCAGGAATGTTCAGCATAAAAATATGTGGAAATTGATATTTATTATTATTATTTCACATTTAGCCACCGATCTCCTCTTTCAACCACAAGTTACTAAGTTTGAAAAGTGTCTCTGAATACAGACAGACTAAAATTAGCTCAGTTTAGGCAGAGGAACCACACAGAACAAATACACTTGAAATAAATCCCAGGCCTTCCTCTGTTTGTACAGAACTATTGTGAAGTTCTAAATGACATTTTGGGGCATGACCAACTAAATGTAACGTGGCTGCCAGAATTGCAGTTATGAAAGTGCCACCAAGACTGAGAGAAGTTCCCTATATCCAGAAATCAAATAAAACTGTGTTTCAGTGAGGTAACATTTCCATTTTGGTCCTAAAACCACTCTGATAGATGGGTAACAAAGTAGTTTAGGGACTGCCCTGAGTTAAAGGACAATTGGGTGAGTACCTAAACTTCAGCTCATTCCTATGCATTAATAGCATCGAGATTTTCCTAGGAAACATTTCCTGTATTTATCTGGATCTCTACTACCTGGCAACCAGGAGACATCTCTGCAGGAGAGTAAAATCTGGATCAAGCAGAAGTTTCTTTATGTCACTGCAAAAGAGAAAGTGTTAAAGAATCTGTAAAATGCTGTGCAGGTTTTTTTGTTTAGTTGGTTTTGAACACAAATAGGATGCACCACATACAAACTGAAAAAATCAAACCCTGAAATACACAATCTCTTTTCTGAAATGAGAAAATGCATCTATGAAGACAATTACAATAGGAATTATATATAATTTGAAATATAACTGATCTCCAGGACCCAATGCAGTGAGTCCATCAGAACTCTTTATCCTTGCAATATAGGGAATCACCACCAGGGTGTATGCAAAGCTGTCAATTAGTCTGCAGTAATTCTACCAATTACAATATTAATTCAATTACAAGTAATCTTGCAGCTATGTAGTATCATAGCAGAAGGGATGCACATGCATGAATTTAGATTTTCACAGGTGATTCAAACTGGATAAAAATATGCTGTTACCTTTTCTGTCCTACTACATGAAAGGACAAAAGGAAAATGGAAAAAACTGTAATTTTCATAGTTTAAATGGAATTCCAAAATTTGTTTTCTGTGTAAGCAGAGAAATGTGCATCAACACTGCTCTGGAATTATATCTTGAACAAAGGATTTTTAGAATCGTCTTTTCTTCCTCAGAGTTCAAATATCCCAACAAACCTTGGAGTATTTAAGCAGCAGTGTCCAGTGCAGTCTGGATCACCATAAAGAACCCTAAATCCATGAGAAGTACTGCTTAAAGCATTCCAAATGCTCACAGGTCAGTTGTAAATCATGTGCTGACACTATCAGTACCTTTAAAGCACCAACTTTAAAATTACATAAAAATTAACATTTTTTTAAAATAAAAACTGTCATTACTCAAGCTTATCTTTAGAGAGGCAAAAAGCATTCTTTCTTCATTAATTGTGAATTGCCACAGACTTCAGATTTTTTGCCTTCTCAGAATTCCATAGCTTACACAAATAATAATACGAAAATTCTTACTTGGACAATGAATTCAGCTGCTCTTGAAGAAGGTTTTTAATATTTTCATTCTCTGGATAATCACTGGATTTAAAAAAAAAAAAGAAAAAATAGAGGTTTTCTACATTACTAAAAAGACAGAATTATCTGAAATGGAAGAGCACTACTTGTAGGAGAAAAACACAAGCACATGAATGGAAACAACCTCTCACATTCTTTTGGCAAGCCATTCCTGCAGGATTCTTTATCCAGTTACCAATTCCAAAACAGCAGGGAAAGATTGGGTTTGCTTGCACTCAACTTCACAGTCAGTGCCAATCTTTCTTTTCCCATTTTTCTTCTCTTCATTAACCTTAAAATTAGTGAAAATGGCAATGCCTGGAGCATTCTTATGTGACCACGAGCACAATACAGGACACAGAAGCGTGCTCCTATGATGATGTGAACGTGGCTCTCCAAGAGTACAGACAGCTCTATCAGAATATCAGAATATCACTTCCAGTTACACTTTAGGAACAATCCTGACTGCTGCATTAACTTCTAGAACAAAGAGAACACACAGTTTTTCTCAGAAATAATATAATGACATAAAAATACTGCCAGTACTTAAAGCAGGCTGCAGTTTTTAATAGCCAAGTGCTACTGAAAGCCAGAAGAAATACCTGACCTTAGAGCCTTATCTATTTATTACTTTTAGTAATAAATAGTGAACTAATTATATTTTTGCCTGTCCCCAAGAGTGGGGAAACTTAGGCATCTAACAGTTATTTGCACAGAAAGACTAATAAAAGATGTAGGCTTTAAAAAATAACAATATGTTATATATAGATCTATATTTCTTCTTACATGTCCATGATATCTAGAGAGTATTTCTCATCCCATGGTTGATGCAGCAGGAATGCTTTTAAAGCTAATGAAGCTCTTGGAACAAGCAGGTAGGGACACCAGACAGGTTCTGAAACAAAAGGAGAAGATTCATTGTCGAGAGGCTCAAGTGCAATAATGCTGTGTTCAGGAATCAGAAAATGCACCACAGACAACATAGCAGCAGAAAACACCAGAAAATGTACCACAGAAAATATACCTCCGGAAAATGTACACCAGAAAATGTTCCACCAGAAAATGCCCCAGCTTGTTTGCAAGCACCAGGAAAATCATAAATAAGTCTTTCCACACACCCAGCACAGGCTGCTAGACATAAAAGCTTATCTCTACACTCAAGCAAAAACATTTCATAGAGGGTACAGGATTATCAACCATGCTCAAATGAGAATTTCAAGATATTCCATAGTGAATTTAGCCATAGACTCTCCTGGAATGCATTACACTGGCATTAGGCAGAGCTGTGTACAATGATTATTGCTACTGCACGGGCATGGTGCAAAGTAAGTAAAGCTGTACCCAAATGTATCATAAAGCATGATTAGTTTTGCTTTGTCCCCATAGTTCCTACAGTATAACACAAGGATTAAACCCCATCATCTGGAAAGGATGGTGGGAAGTTTAATGAGATAAAAATGATACATTAAGTGCTGTCACACAAATGTAAAAGTCACTAAGTCTGTACTCAGTACAAGGTGTGGGTGACAGGCAGTAAATGCTACCCAGTGACTTAGGAGTAAAATAAGTACCAAAACCAGCTCCATTATTAAATATTCACAATTCCCTGCATTTCATATGCAGTGAGTGATGCAGGACTCTTGTAAATGTGATTTGGTAATTAAAACATTACCACAGTGCAGAGGCAGAAGGACAGCTAAATCACAGGCAGCCTTACAGCTGGCACAGTTTTAATTTCAGTGTGCTTGGGTTTACAACATTCATCTTTATAACTTATTATTGCAGAACATTCATTTGATAGCAAAAATGGCTGTGATAAATTACATTTCCTCAAATAAACCCACAGCACAGCTCCCCACATCAGTTTATTACATGTGTTTTAGAATCTACTGTGTTTTAAGGAAATGTTTTAAGGAAATCATATGAGTAAAGGTAGGACTGACTCAAAAGACAACAAGAGCAGTTATCTGAACACCAGTAATAATAAATACAGAAAAATGCAGCTTAGTTAACTAGTTAAATATTTAAATTCCCTTCTTAAACATACAGCTAAGAAGGCAAACAGCACTAATATTGCTATTTTAAAGGTCAGTTTGAAAAGCAATGAATCAGACTACAAACACCTGAGAAACTCAGAACATGCATTTCCACACATCAACAAATGTTTCAGTATCATGTAATGAATATCAGTGATGCAGGTACTGATACCTAATTGATGTGCCAATGCTTTTTAAGTCAACTTGCTAGATATCTCTACAGAATGCTCTTATTTTGTTCATTTATATTTCAATTAAGATATTAAAAAGTATATGTAATTTAGGAGATAAAACTTGTATTAAAAAATTCATCCATATGACTTAAGCATAAAAAAAATCCTGTATCTATGAAAAGCAGTAGAAAGGCATCAAAATGTCCACGTGACAATTCCCTGTTCTAACAGAAGTGCTGAGCTCCACCTTCCAACCAGGAGAGCAGAAGCATCAAGCAGTGGACAGCAAAAAAGACACAGCCATACCTATTAAATCCTGTTCATCCATCCTGAAACATGAAGGCTTCATGGATAAGTCCAGCACTCGGATGCATCCATCATCTGATGCCAGCACCACTTTGTCTGACGTGCACCAGTCCACATCCAAGATCCGGAAATTCACGTTTCTCCCACTTCTTAAACTGCTCACCATTTGTACCTGGAAAAGTTCAGTTATTTTTTATTTTTAGCAGCCTCTCCATCACCCAATGTAAGGCTGTGTCATGCAGCCAGGAGGCACAGCACAAAATTCACAATGAAAGGTGAAGTTAGCCATAAATCATTTCAATAATGGTCTTTTCTGGAGAGTAGGGAATTCGGAAACCTTGCAGTAGGTCACTTGGTTGCCCTGAAACAATACTATTTCCCAATTTAGAGCTGAGAAAAGATCCTTTTGAGCACAGTGTACAGCTGCCTTTTTGTTATCTTTTTTAACAGGACAGGATTAGATGTATAATAGAACTGAGACTATAAAATATTACTACAGATATTCTGAAAGACTTTCAACTGAAAATGTGAATTTAATTTTAAATGCTTTCATGTAGGAAACTCCTTTATCCTAGAAAAAAAAAAGGAGGGAACAGCTACAGGAGTATCTTGTGGCATCAAAACTATTCAAATGTGCTTCAAGGAGAGACTCACTGGGTAATATCCAACTCTGCTTATGGAAGTCACAGTAGTTGTTTGTATCTGCTGTCCAATTCTTATTATCAGTGGAGTTTCATATTGCACTAATTAAGTGTCTGAGTTTAAAGTTGGTGCTCATTACAAAGTGAATGGGGAAAAAAATTTAAATGTTTCATACCCTGATACCCTGAACTTATTCCAGGGGCTAAGTTAAAACAGTACAATTATTTTTCCTTCCCTACGGTACTATAATCCCCTGAAAGACCTACAAAGCAAACCCCAGAAGGTTTGTGAAAATAACTACAGAGTTCCTGAGTAAGAAGAGAAGCTAGGCCATGTTAATGAACAAGTGTCTGCTTTTCTGGTATTCCCTAACAAATTAAAGCTACTCTTGACCATACACAGAAGAAACCTGCAGTAAAAGCAACCTCGTGTCCACAGATTGGGGACTCCTTAAATTTTCAAGGTCTGGCTCAAAACCATTACAAGAGGATGACAAAGAGTATCTCAGACACATTGTCAGCTTCAAGAGTGAAAGCCACTTCTCACTGATGGCAGCTTAAAGGTGCTTTATAGGGAGTAAAAGCCTTCGGAGAAAAGCCATATGACTTTATCTCACAACTGTCAGTAAGAAACCAAGACTCAGTAAAACTGAATCCCTCACCCTGATTTTCAGAGGTGATGTGTGTGCTTTGAGGAGAAGTGCCTATCAAACCCACAGTCACTTACCTCTTTTGAATCCCAAATTTCTGCCCCATCGTTGTACATTGCAAGAAGTTTTTGATTTCCTTTCCCCGGGGCAAACCGTATTTTCTTCACCCAGCTCCGGTGTGTAGGAATCCCCCTAAGGAAAGACAAGAGCAGCATCCATCATTCTATAGCCAATACTGTAGGAGATTGAATCTTTTCCATGAACTTTGCAGGTCCTGGTATTGCAGACTGAGGAAGAGAACAATCTTTCTATACATGCACACTCAAATGGATGCCCAGATAATTAAAACTAAAATGATGAAATGCTTGGAATAAACACTACAAGATTTAATGTTTTACCAGAAGCCACTGCAGATTTAATGTAAAAAAGATATCTAGCTGGTTTTAAAAGCCTGATTAAATGTTAATTCTTCTGAAAACACAAGGGATTAAATGTAGAGAACTGCGACACAGTAGACATTTTCTGAACTTTTATTTCCAAATGCTTGCATTTTTCCCTACAGTGAAGAACAAAAATGAGGAAGGATGAAAACATTCCACATTCCAACACTTACAATCTCATGTTTGACAGACTTAATCTGCCTTCATACCTGGACACTCTAGCTTTCAAATCCCAGAAGTTCAAGTTTCCATCAACATCTCCAAGAACCAGGATATCCCCTTTCCAGGCAATACAAGTAATGCTACCCATACTTCCCTGAAAATATTTAAGAAGCAGAAAAAAACTTGAGATTAATAGATCCAAATATATGTATAAATATTTCAACAATAATTAAAAAAAAAAAAAAAAGACATGATAGACCAAACTCTACTCAGTTAAAACAGAAAAAAATATTTATAAGATTGTGAAACCAGAATTGCTATGGGTTTTGAAGCTGGAATTCATATTTCAGATTTCAAAGTACTGCATTAGTGACCACTTGCTGCTACAAAGCTTATCCCTGATTTTTTTCTGGCAATCAAAGCTAAGCAGAAAATTAAAGCATCAATGACATAGAAAAATTGGAACTCACATCTGGAGGAATTCTTGCACTGTCTTTTACTGAGTTTCCCTCTACTGTGAGATGATAAACCTGCCCATCAGCACCTGTAAACACAAAGTGCTCTCTGGCAGAGATGTTCTGGCTCAGCTCTGATTTACTTTCAGCTTCCTGCAACAAGCTTTAAAAAGAACATGAGACACAATTATTTCTTTCTTGAAATCAGAATTGCAAGACAAATTCTACCTAATGCACAGAGACAGCACAAAAAAAGCACATATCCTTCTAAACACTTTATTTAACAGTTAACTATTTATTACTTGCACTCTTGTGGAAATGTCCAAGGGCAAATAACAGTTTTACTTAAAGAACCAGCTAACCAATGCACTGCTACAGATACACCTGAGAGAAACAGGTACATCAGAGTCCCACACATGAAAACAAAAGGGAGGCCCATCGAGTTGCTTTGCTTGCTAGGTACTCAAGCATCAGTTCCAGAATATTCTGTTCCATAGAACAGCGGCACATGGTGGAAAAACAACAATTGCTGTAGCACAGGATTCCATCAGAAGGAGGGGTACCTGATCACAGAGGATTCCACACTGCTGACTTCAGTGTCTGATGCCACTGTCTGCCGGGCCATGGCCTCCCTGGCTGCCAACTGCTTCTTCCTCAGGCTTTTTAAGTTATGGGAAGGTGACCACTCCTGTGAAAAAGAGCCCAGGAAAAATGGAAAAGACAAAGGTTTATTCCCTGAATTTACTGGGGCTTTATAATGATTTTCAAGAAGATTGCTCTCTGTAATACCTCCCTCCATCACCCAAGGGGCAGAGCAGATTTCTTCACCAGAACCTCCTTTTTTCCTGCTTCCATCTGGTGACAGATGAAATGTTAAAGTGCTTCTCCATATATGCTACAGCTACAGTAACATTTGCTACAATATTGTTTAAAGATTTTTATACCACCTCAATGTACTACATTTATTAAAGAGTAACAGAATTTACTCCTTACCAAAGCAGTGGCTGTAGGGAAGTTTTTAGACATTTCTCTGAGCAGAGTGCATGTTCTGACATCCCAGATCTCCAGTGGTTTGTCTTTAAATACCACAGCTAGATACTGCCTGAAACAAAGGAGAATTTGGTCCAGCAAGAGTCATTTGAGCATTTTCCTTCACACATGTTGTTCACACCAGCACTCTGGAGACTTCCAAAACTAAGAGGAAGCAGAGCAAATTAAATCCCCCTCTGAAGTTCGTGATTCCCTCGAGTTACTGAGGAGCAAAAGAATGTCTGAAAAAGAGTTCTCTTCAAATCTAACAGAATTATAAATTTCTGACAGGTGGTTCTGCACAATTACTGTGAAGGAGACAAGGGGAGTAATTCAGAGAGAGCAGCAGCACCTCTGATCTCATCCTGTTCAGCCTGAGTCAATGACTGCACCAAACACCACAGACACACCAAGACTGCAGGCTGGACAGACTTTTTTTCTCTCTTGCACATGCATGCCACTTCCTAATCCAGGGATAAATGAGCATAAAATCATCTCACACTAAACCACTTGCCAGTCATGTCTTCAGACTGTTCATCTGTGGAGCTGGATGAGTGTAAACACCTTTAATCTACCACTTTTCACATTCAAGTTGAAAACAGAGAGGCTGTGCAGCAATTTGTCCTCTCAGGCACTGCATTCATCTCTCTGCAAGTGAACCTCCTTTCTTGTCTCACTCAAAACTCTCCAGACTCTTCACCTAAGCCCATGGCTGTTCTTAATTTTTAATGCATTATTAAGAACATTATATGGTTGAACTCTTCCAAATTCTCTGGAACTCCTACATACAAAAATATTCCTGTGCAAGCTAGAGGACATTAATTTTTTTCCTCCATTGTAAAGAAAAAGCTTTTAAGATTTAGAGACAATGCCCTGTTAAATTCAACACCACTTTAATTTCATTTATACAAGAAAGTGAAGTAATTTTCCAGACTACCATGATTATTCTTTTTGCTACTATGAAGACCAGGGGCTCCTGTCACAGGCCTGAGCTCAAAATAATGAGAACTTGAAAGGAAACAATTTGGTCATTTATCAGCTGACTTTTCAAACAACCTGGTTTTTCCAGCAGACAGTTATTATAAAGGCAAGAAATACTTACACAAAAGCTAAATAAATGTGAATAATCATCCACTCTTTAATGTCTAACTTCCTAGTTTTAAATAAGGCTTAAGTTATGGAAAAGAGAATTAACTCATAACAGAATCAAAGTGGAAAAAATCAGCTCAGCACTTTTATTAGCCTTAATATTATCAAAATGTCTGTTCAGTAAACACAAGTCCTGCAAGAAATAAAATATTAATTACTGATCTTGCAATATGATTGGATCCTGAAGTGACAAAGTCAACCACAGAAACATACACAGCTTTTGCACTTGGAATTAATATTCTGAAGCACTTCCCTCTTGATGCTGTTGGATATTTTTCTATACACTCTGAAGTGCTTTTTTTCTTGGAATGTGCGTATTATCATGAGGATTTTCGTGCAACACAGTAAAATTTATAAACTTCCCAAGGCTGATGTACTTACTTCAAATGAGACACCTTTATCATTTCAATGGCTGGCTCGTCGTTGCCTCGCTCCCCACGGAATGCAATGCTCCTGCCTGGAGCACAAAACCAGGAGGGAGAACAGACACAGTCAACAAACTAAACAGAAGTACAGAAATAGTTTATAAACTATTCTGTTTGTAAACAGAACCAGTTTACAAACCAGAAGAGAACCAAATCACCTGTCATCTCTAACATTACTCTTGTCATTGTCAAAGTTTTACCACATTTAATTTCACTGCATTTAAAGTTTACATTAAATATAATGTAAACTCTAAAGTCAAGTCTAACACCTGACTCACTTCCAGAGAACAGCAACTCAAATGGATGCATCAGAATAACATAAATATAGAGAGAGAGTTCAAAGAGTTGTTATTTTCCACTCAAAACCAGTGAGAGATTCTCTCTGTTCCCCAAGGAGGAAATTCATTAATAGATTTCAAGTTTGATAAGAGAAATTAACTCTGCCATAACCTAAGTCTGATAGTATTTCATGGTGAGCTACATTCTACACTTACCAGAACAACTCCCCTTCTTTCCAGCTAAAAGAGTAAATCCTAAGAATTTATAATCTTATCCCCAACAAAATTTTCATCCACTAGAAGGAAGTGTTGCAGAATTATAGGTGCTCTAGATATCACTAAAATAAATAACAACCTACAAACAGCATCTTCTATGCAAGTTCCAGTCTCCTTAGCTTTCAAGGAAAATTCAAGCCATAAACTTTAGCTCCTCTTGTAGCTCACAGCTAAATTACTTAAGCCAATTACATGAATAAATCTAGTTATCAAGAACATTAGTTAGAGCTCTCACGTCAGAGGCTACAGGAAATCTTTCACCTCTGTTTTCAACATCTTAGGAATTGTCCTTCATATTTTTATTCAGAAATGTATATGTGAATTTTGTCTAAGTAAATCTGAATCAGCACAGTTTTCCTAGGCCTAAAATAGAAAGTTGGGCTCCTAAGTGAGGGAAGAAGCAAAACTCAAACAGTCAAATTGCTGTGCCTTCCTTGAAAGCTTTAAAAGAGGAAAAGTACCATTTTTAACCAAACCAAATGCTAAAGTCTCAGATATTCACATTTACTCAAAACTTGGTTGCCTGCAGAAATACTGAACCTTTTATGACTTCTGTCTAGAAATGTTTTATGCTGATTCACAAGCTGAGTGAAAAACCAGATTCCCATTTTACATGAGATTAATTTCCCAATGCACGTATCTTTTCTGTTCTGATTTTAAACAGATGAACAAAAGGCATTCTATGAAAAAATGGTATCATGCTACAAGAATAACCTCTCTGTGCAGCACCCTGGAAAGACAACAATTGATGTTTTTTCATAAACTTAAAAACCTCAATTAAAAAAAAAATCACTTTACATAAAACAATTCAGAATTAGTCGTGTGTTCCGAGATTCAGACTCTTCAATTAGAAATTAAACGGCTCCAGGTTTTCACAATCAAAAGTGATTTAAAATTATTGAAGTGCTTCCTGTTCTGGGCTGTCTAATCTCCCCAGTTCTATCTCCTTGTATTGTGCAAATATTGAGTTCATTACAATTATATTTCCCCTCCTATATAAGGCCAAAATGTTGAAAAAACACACGTAACCTGTTAATTTTGCTACCAACAGTATCTTTTAAACAGTTACTTATTTTTTAACCTTTCCAATTCTTTATGAAAGTATCAGCTTTTATTGCTTAAAATCCATATTACACTCATTCACACTCGAATCCTGACTATGTGCCTGGCCTGTTGCTGAAACAAACCACAATAAAAGGTTCAACACTATTTCAGGTGCACACGAAACAGTGGGTGCAGACTGTGACAAAACACAGTAGGAAATATGGAAAGAAATGAAGTTTGTGAACAAAATCCACCACTAATACCCTGTGAGGCTGCTTCTAGAGCCCCTGCTGACACTTATTATTCTTTCAGTAAGTCCAAAATGTTTTTGCAAAGGTGTTGGTTCAATTCTGTCTGCAGAGCACCAGACAAAAGACATCTTGTGGCTTCACAGAGAAGAGTGGGAACAATTAAAGCTCCTCTTTATTATTTTATTTTGCCATGACAACAGAAGCAATTAAAAAAAAAAAAAGTCAGAATTTGTCACTCCCCAGCAAATCTGTCAGCTCCTGGAGCAGATTTCTCAGTAAACACAAACCTGTTGGAAGGTCCACCAGCTGCAGCTCATTCCTGACCAGTCCCAGATTGTTGGGTGTTGATGTGGCAAAGGAAATGAAGCCAGTCAAGCTTATCCACTCAATTCCCCTGTGATCAGAAGGAAATACAAGGAGCATATCAGCCAAAATATTTGAATTGCTAGAAGTCTGAAGTTTTTTTTTTTTTCATGTATATTCTTCTAAAAAACCAGCACAGATGTAATTTTTTAGACTTTCTGGAAACATCATATTTAAGCATAAAAAGGAGCCACACATTAACAACTATGATGTGAATATAAAGTTACTGAAATTTAAGAGCAGCTTTCTTTTCAGACTGTATTGGTTCTTCTTTGGTTAAATAAAAAATTCAGGTAGGAACATTGTTAACTTTTGCAAAAAGGCCTTTACAGATCCTCAGCACTGGAGCGGACTAAAAGCCCTGCTCTGATCAAATCAGTGGTTACTATCAAACAACTCCAATTTCCCAGCACACAGGAAAATATTCATGTGAGGGGCAATGTGGGCAGACTTCAATCTTCCAGTCCATAGAGAGGAGAATAAAAGATGATACAAAAAGGCCCCAAAGAGATTTCACAAAAGAACCAAAAACGTGGCGGTTTTTTGGTTTTGTTCTTTTTGATCACACCAAAGCAGCTCCCAAACAAATCTTGTTGCAGTGCTGCAAGGATGTTAAGTTCCAGGGCTCAGAACAGATTGGCAGCACAGATGGATTCTCAGCCAATTCCTGAAATATACCACAGGGCAAAAGGGACAGAAAGTGGCACCGGGTGGGACTGTTCCAAAACAAGACCCTTCTCCAGTCCCATTTTTTCCCACACACACTTGGTGCCTGCAAAAATTGCTGAGTGCTTTATCTGTGAGATAAATCAAGGAGCTTATCTAAAGAAAATTGAGCTCTAATACACACGTGTGCTCAACTTCATTCTAACACAGATAAAAGGATTTAAGGTTTCCTCAAATCCTTCAAACACAGATTGCTTAAGAGCTGCTCCCAGGACAAGTATTCTGTTACATCAACTGTGTGCTTTGCGAGAATACATGTGAAGTATGAGAAAGATAAGGAACAGTATTTATGATTTACTGTCAGTAAATCCAACTCACACTGTATTAAGCAGAAGTTTCCTAAATGCAGTGGAGATGGTGAAACTAAAAAGCACTTCCATAATATTTTGCACATACAATTTACAGTCATATTTATTATTTTAGTTCAAGCTTTAAAAACATGGGAAGATTCATTCCTAAGTCCTCAAGGAAAGTTAAAAATTTAGGGCGCCGTCTTTTTCCCAGTAGGACCTATGAAAGTTCAACCATTAATTTCAATCAAAATGAGAAATATTCAATTATTAATTGAAACATCACAGGCATGATTGAATAGAAATCTGCAACTGCAGTAATGGGTGACATTGCAAGTCTCCAAAGGGTCAAAAATCCAGGGACGTTTCTGAAACGGAAGAAATGTGAATTCTGACACCATTTCCATTTATCTGTTACTCAGCTATGTTTTTTAGAAAAAGTCCACCCTTAATGCATTGTTAGTGCTGGTATTGTTCACCATTCTCCTTCAAAGACCTGACGCATTTTCTACACTTCTTTCATTAGCTCAGATTTAACAGGGCAAGTCCTTTTTCTCTGCTGCTACCTGGCCATCTGTCAATACCAATAAAAATCTACAGAAACCCAAGACACTCGTAATCAAAAGGAAACCTTAGCTCAGCTAACAGCTTGCACCTGAAACAACAGAATTTTTGTCACTGTCATACATAGAAACTGAGAATCTGAAGACAGTGGTTTGAATTTTAATGACAAAAACAAGCAATGGCTTCCCTACTGAAATAGCCAAAATTTCCTCATAGAAGTCATCTTTGCCTACCAGAATTAAGGGTTACATTCAGCTGCCAACCACTTCTCAGACTGAATCGACTCTTTTAAAATGTAACATTTAGGGATTCTATACATTCAACTTGTCTCAGTTACTTCAGGAGTGAGACTCAGTTGCTTTGATTAATGTTTCCAATGCAAACAAATTACAAAGTGCACTGAAGTGGATAAAAACACAAATTACATTTCTAGTTGGGAATAGATTGTTGTGACTTTATGACATGGCAGCTGCTACTTAAATTTAAGGATTATAAGAAAAAGGCAAAATGGGAGATAAAACCATATGTGCTATCAATGTACTGGTAGATATCTTTCATTCTAATTTCTCTATTCAGGGAAAGTTTTTTTAAGGAGATGATGAATGTTTGCAAAGCAGTTTCCCAAAGAGCAGTCAGCTGAAATTCAAATGCTAAAGCAGCCGCAAATCAACTGCTAAAATTTGGATGCAATGTAGTAATTTTCAAGTCGTGCCTGCAGGCCATAGACATTCTTGTTACAGTCAGTGAGATTTTAATTTTAAAAAGAAAAGCTGTTGCAGCCTTGAACTTGCTGAGCTTCAGTGAAAAAGAATGAGCAGCGCTGCTCCAGTCACAGCTATTTAGCTATCAGAATAAGCAAAAGTAGCCCTGAGAGCTGCAAATGTGCCACTGAATGTAAAGCTGCACTGCAGGCATTTTATTTGCATGTCTCAAATATATTCGACTCCGCACTGAAGATGTTTTATTACCTCCTGTATTGCCTGTTGTCCACAGGTATCAGACTTGGTTAGCTCATGGTTCTTCCAGTTTCTCTTAGTAATAAGAATGATTTGTATTTCTCTCTATCTTGAAGGAATCCTGACCTCCTGCTCCCAGTTTCTGCCAGGCAGCACAGGCCATAGCTCCCTTCTTGATTTCCCCCCACCACTTACACTCCTGGCAGTGGCCTGATTGATTTTCCCTCTGTGTGCTTTGAAGACTTCCTGCTGCTGCTTGCCTCAATCTTCTTATAAAAATAAAATTAAACTCAACAGCAAAGTATTTACTTACATAATTCTAAACAAATAGTGAAAGCTAAGTAATAATCATAAATAAAAGAAATATTCAAGGTTACCCACAAGTATGAACCATCTTAAAAGGATGGACAGAAACGCAATTCTTCCGCCTTCTAGTCAGAATGAAATTTCAAAGTTTAAACAAAAACTCAAAGAAACAAAAAAATCAGCATGTGACTAGACATGTAGAACACTTTAATCTCAAAAAAAAAAAGAAATCGTAATTGTTAACACCCAAACCACTCAGTGGCCATTAACTTAGAACATTTGATTTGTAAAGGACAATTGCCTTATTTTTATTACATTCTCTTCCTAAATACAGAGCACTGAAAACTCTGCTGGCCTTGAGTTACAATTTCAGGGTATTCTCAATTACATACTAAAATAATGATGGTCCCTGAAGGTGTTCTTTCAGATAAAATGGAAACACTGGCATTATTCAGTCTATCTGCATTTTAGACGCAAAGTAAGAATTCCCAGTGAAAGAAAAACTTTTGCACTCCATTAAAATCAATTAAAAAAAAAGAAAAGAATCCCCATGCCTTAATCTAAATTGCTTGAAGCATTCCCTTGAACTTTTACAAATTATGTAGAAAGTCATTCTGACAACTGAGGAAACTCTAACAAATATTTAAAAGACTTACCCTGGTAACAGCTTCTGGCTAAATAAAATTCAGAAAAAATGAATTCTACAAAGACTTGTTGCGGACATTTGCCAGAAAGGTAATGTATTCTTAAAGTTTCTCAAAAGCTGCAAACTCTTTACAAAGTGAAAAGCCCAAACTAACAATACTAAAAATGCACAAAGCTTTTTTTTCTAGTGTATTTATTTCCTCCTCTCTCTCCATCTTTTTTTTTTTTTTTGAAATGTGAGTAGTGTAGAACTCATTTTGAGTTCTATAATCACTTTAATAAAAAAGGAGTCTCCTCTTCTGCTGCATAACAGAAAGTAAAATGAAAATAGTTTCATGTGTAGATAACAGTATGAAACCAAGAGATTCAAATGGTTTAGAAGAGAAAGGGGAATTCTATTCTTACAGTGTCAAGTAATCACACAACAAACATAAAGTTAATTGTGGTGGTAGATTCCAAGCAGGTTTCCACAATGAACTCTCAGAGCTGCCTAGTCTCAGTAACCTGTACTTTCCTTAACTTTTTGCAGAATGCACAGTAAAATGCAGACCTTAACCAGATGAAGGCTTCATGACACAATTCTGATACAAATTTTTACTAATATTAGTACTAGAAATAAATATTTTATTTTTATGCACCAGTCTGTCTGGAAATATGTATCCAGCAAGCAACACCTTGAATATCTGTGCCATCAGTTATGGAAAAAGTTCTGCTGGTGTGTACACACAGGCACACAGCACAAAAGCTTTAACACTTACTCTGCTCTTTCTTAGGATGGATAAATACGGGTTCCTATGTTCCTAACAACCTGTCAATGTAAAATTATCTTTACTTCACTTAGGACTAGAACTGTCTCAACAGCAATTTCATCCTCAAGGGGAGAAAATAATTAAGCCCTGACACACAAACTTGAATTATTTCAAAGGACTCAATCCCAATAGTTATAAATAAGACACTGAAATAAAGTTTCTTGTCCTAAGAAGACTTCTTTGTCCTGCAGTGCATTGAAGAGACTGGGAGTAGTTGATATGCATCCCAGATCAGCAGGCACAGATGCAATTCCAGTATTTCTTTCAATGTAATTTTCATTACAGTTTTGTCAGGGTGTTACAGCTCATACACAGCAAAGGCACTGTCAGCGTAGAGCACTCAATGGGCAATTTTCCTGATTTCATTAACAGCAAGGCAAGACACCCACACAGCTGGGTAACATCACTCAGGTGTTTCAGCATTTGTTTCCTAAAAGGATTATAGCAGGAATTAAAATTAAAATCTTACTTGACTTCACAGGAATGGATGCTTAACTCTTTGTGGAGGAGTCCACTTGTAAGGTGGAACACCAGGACAGAGCCATTGCTGGTACCTATAAAAATTGATTAAAGAAATATAGGCACATATTTTATTTTTTTCTTCCATACTTTAGTGCAAATTCAGCATTTACAGCTATTTCTGTCTCTCTATCTTATTTTTAGATACCTGTAACTATTATATTTTACAATTTTAGAAAAACTATTTTAATGTCTAGCACTTAAATCCCAAATATTTAACCCTCTGCAGCCACTGATATCCACCTGGATCAAGATATTTTTCCAAACCTTTTTGTAGAGGCTGTAGAAAATCTGATTGTTCTTCTTGCATTTCTACAACACACCCATCCAGCTGCAGAAGAAAGGAATGCTTCTTTTTGCTTTGATTACTGGAGATGAGTAAATGCCTCAAGGAAATGTTTTAGCTGTTATCCACCAATAATGCCAGGGGAGAATCCTGGGTAGATTTTATGGAATCATTGAAGTAATTCTGCTTTCTCATCCCTGAAATAATGACTTCTTTCAAATTAGAAATCAGTAACTTAGTAGCTATGAGCTTCAATTACATCAAAAACCTTCTGAAATACTGAAACTTACAATTTTCCATTAGACACTTTATATTCATATCAACTTTATGAAATACAACAATGGATACCTAAAGAGCCATTCAGGTATGTTAAATTTGCAAAGACTTTGCTGCAAATCGCTTTGCAAATAGGGAACCTATTTGCTCCCTAATCTTTTTATTTCACCTGTTTTAACAGTTACAGCTCATGGAAAACCACAGGTTACATTTTAGCAGCATTACATCACATCATGATAGACTGCCTACGGTTTAGAGCACAACTCTGAAAGAGGATGCCAAAAAAAATTAGGTTTAAATAGGGAGAACTTCGAGTTAATAAATCAGGTGTTCACTGGCAACTCTTTTAATATCTAGATGACTTTAAGTACATTTGTGGTAAGACAGAATAGATTCATCCAGGAAAAATAGCGTGCTGCGAGTGTAATTTTAGAAACTCACATCAGAGCAAAAATAAATTCTCTGTAAAGTTCATTTACTTATTCCAGGAATGCAGGGCTGCAGAAGTCAGTATTTCCTGACATTCAGAATGAAGTGAAAGCAACATGTAAAATGCTGAGTGTATCAACAGACCAATATCACAGTAAACGACAGGATAAATACAAACTTACTATATACAGCATCTTTCAGGTAGCATTGCTTAAACCCAAGGCAGGAAAAAAGAACCCAAAGACTATCAAAGAAGCAAACCAATACTGCAATAAGTTACACAGGATCAACAAATAGATTTTTATTAGCAACTATATTTGCATTTAATACTGAATATATTGTTTTCAAGGCACTCACCAACAGCAAGGATGGGCTCATACTGTTTGATGTTTTTGGTTGTGAGGGGCGGGCACATGCGGATGGCAAACGGAGGCAGAGGCAGCCCTGACAGAAGTCCTGTCAGCAGGAATTTGAGGTGCACTTCCTGCAGAAATGAATTCCTTAACTCTTCTCCAGCGCTTGCACCTTGCCCTGCTTAAAAATGAAAGCTCTTGTTAGTAAGAAATTATAATTGGAGATGTTATGGAAAGTTTTCAGACAGGAATTTATATAATAAAAAGCTACAAATGCAGAAGGCACATTTGTTCCTCTTGAGCTTTGTATGATGAAACTTTTTGGAAAAATGGTTGCCATCTAGATTTCACAAAGATGGCATGTGTCAGATACATCAGCTTCTACGATTAGGATCAAAAAATCAAAGTGTTTTGGCCAGATTCCATTTTAAAACACTATTTTTCCTCGAAGAAAATGAACTTGGAACACTGGTCCTCAACATAAAATCCTCAAGAGCATTCATTTGATAATTTCTTTAGCAAACAGGAATTCTTTTTATTTCAGACTTACCATTAGAAAATAATTCTTAAGTTCTTAAGAAAAGTAAGATGTACAATGATTCAAAACCATAAGAAATTAGTAGCAGTAGTATCAATGAAAGAAATTCTTACCAATCATGTTGTCTAATGAGAGGTCTGGAAGTTTATTTTGGAATGCTCCTACAGGGATTCCACAGAAGGAGACTGGGGAGTACAGAGGTGATGCACTTGAACTGCTGCAAAAAAAACGGAAACAAGTTCCTCATACAAGGACAATCTCCATCCCCAAGGGACTCAAACAGCCCCTGCAGCCTTGGCAGCCATGTCCTGCTGGGCTGGGGCAGCTCTGTGTCATGAGCAAAGAGCAGAGACCTACTTGGCTCTTACAGTATTACATTTTTCCTGGTTATATAATCACGACAAAGATCAATGTTTTAGAAATGACTCTTAAGAATAGAAGAAGTAAAACCCAAGAACATATGGATTCTAAGTGGCTTTCCTGGATATGCAGCACAAGGAATACATCTAGCAGTATTTTTGAGAACAGCAAGAATAAAACCACTAAATCTCTGATGAGGAACAAAAGGATCTATGTTGGAAATCTGGTACTACTGACATTTAAAATAATTCTGTTTCTTTTATGGCAGTAAGTTATTTGTTTTATTTCATGGTACTTTAAAGGGTTATTGCAGCAGAACAACCTTAATACAATGAATGTTCAAAGCACTGTATTACTTCACACAGTATTTTGAGAGACTGCTCAAAATGTAAAATTTTAAAGGCTCTGTGTATCAAAACATTGTTTATACCACCCTATTCCAGTCACCTGCTGTGCAGCTTCATATTGCTCAGTGTCAAATTCACACAAATCCAGCAGAAAGCCATTCCCCTACTAAAAGCATAGTTCTTTACAGACTCATTTTGGTCCTTACATATGACAGAAAGTGAGGGATCCATTCCTAAGGAAAATTATATGGTCTGAAGAAAGCCAAATGAGAGGAAAATGCTCCCCCAAAATAATGTGAACAGTCATTCTATCTTTTGTTTTCTTAGTCCAGACAGTCAGGATGGAACTGCCTTTTAAAGTGAAAAGAGTAAATATAGTTCCTGCACTTCCTCAAAGAAAGGGAACTGATCTATCTGGGTGACATAGTTTGCTCCTCTTCCTTCACCCACACACATGTACAGTACTTGAAACACTTCCACACACAGAAGGATTACTGTTGACTTTAAAATACAATGAAATACTGAACACCACTTGTAAAAAAAAGCAGCTTTGGTAAGAAAAGGAAATCCCATTACCTGTTCCGCACATTTCTGCCAGAAATGCTGGATTTTAATTCCCAGATCATCACCCTGCCATCACTGACTATGAGCGCTGCAGAATTCTCATTCACTGGGCAGCACACCATGCTGAAGGGTCGAACTGTTTTGGTCACCCTGATGGCATCACACTGACTTCTTAAATCATAAACCAGCTCCTGAACTGGGTCTGGATCTGTAACATCAACATCCCCCAGAGGACAAAAAATTTGGGTGAAAAATATGTAATGAGATCAATCAACAAAGGTAAATTTGAAGAACAACTGAGCTCTTAGATTGAAATCCATGTGCTTCCTGTGCAACCATTAGGAAAAGCAATCAAAAACTACACACTCTTGATCTTGCTGTACACAAAACGGCTCTGGAAAGCTCTCCAAAATGTAACTCTGTCTTTGTACTATATTATTCCATATGAATCTTGTAAAACCTAAAAAAATAACTGTTTCATAGCTGGGATTAATATGCACCTGCTCTCCACAATCTGAAACTCCAGGTTCATTGGTAAACCTGGAAGTCAGTACAGTAGCTCACTAGAAATTAGCAAACTGCCCAAACCAAAATAAACAAACAAAAATCACTGTTTTCCCTTTTTTCCAGTCTCCACCATTAGATTTAAAAGATCATTCTTAGTAACATTTCATGAGACAAAAGTTTAATAATTCAGATTTAATCTAAATTTAAGCCCATATCTTAGCTCTAAAATAAATTTTTCCAATTGACCAAATGACTTCCAAAATCTTGTGTTTGTCTGAAAAATGTTTTTTCTTAAAGATAAAAAGAAGGCCATAATCATATTTTACTTAAAACATTCTTGTATATGGTACTGTTAAGCTACTTAATAACTCAAGTATTATGTAGTGATAGAAGTATTTTCAGGATATTAATAGAAACTATTTTGCACATAATATCAGAGAAGTCAAAAACTGTTTAGGGAAAATGTAGCATAAATTTCAATTTAAACTCAATATATAAGAGACAAAACGCTAGAATGGCTGTAATTCATCATCCTGCGTGGGGCATGATGGTCATTACTGGTGTTAAATTATTAATTAAAATGCATCAAAATTCATTTCTGGACATTTTTGACACAAAACTCACCTGGCTCCTCATTTGGAGTTGCAGTGATGCTGCAGTTGGATCTGCGAACCCTTAATGTGATACAACCATTTTCATGTAGGCAAAATAACCCATCCCTCTGAAAACAAGGAATTACCTGGGCAAAGAGATGTCTGTTAGATTGCATACTCAAAATCCTACCCTTTGCAAAGGACACTTGCAAGGGAACCTACAACTCCTGATGTTTAAGCAAACCATTAAAAATGCTACCATTAAGGCAACACTTCCATTAATTTCTTCAGCTACAGGGTTTGTGACTAAGGAAGTCAATTAAATTGAAAAATTGAAAGGTTTTGATTGAATTGTTTGCTGTTACAAGGATAAAACCCAATCAAATCTTCCTTACCTGTATGAAAGGCACCCCTGTCCTTTCAATTGCAATCACACCCACTGTCTGATTCACTTCCAAGTCAAGGATCAGAATTTCCCTGGGATACAGTAAGAGCATGTAGTTTCTTTTGGAAGGCAAATATGACAACTGAAGACAGTCGTTGAGTGTTACAGATTCAGCACTGGAAAATCAGACATGAACTTTTATCAGCTGGTGTCAACAAACAGAGCAAGTTCAAAATAAAATTAACAGTTTCGTTTTTCCTGCAATTGCATTTTTTCAAGTAACCTCTATTTTGATAACAAGGCAATTGCAGATTTCCATTTATCTGTCAGAGCATCACCGACTTCCAAAAACACATTCTGTTGACTTTTGTCTAAATAAGATTATAGAGTAATTTTAAAAATTGCACTTCATTCAAATGGAACAAGTGTAATTCTTGCACATCTCAAATCCAAAGCAATTCACTTGGGAACAGTGCTGGCTGCCCTGACATTTACTGGCATTCATGGGAAATTACCCTCAGACACAGTGCTTACTCCAATTTGTACACTGTTGTGCTTATTACCTTACAGGCTTTAACCTAAGTACATTGATAAAATATACAGGTATACAAAGCATTATCTGAGAAGAAGTATTTGCAACCTACCTTGGTTTTTCATTACTGATTAGGATTTTTACTTTATCAAGGGCCTTTTTGGCCCCTGTAGCAGCAGCCAGCTTGTTGTGAGAAGGACTGGAATGGGGACTAGAGATGTAAACTTTCTTCCCTGAGCTGGCAGGAGCTTTGGAAGGGGAGAAGTCAGAGATGAACACAATTCCTTCACTAGTGAGCACTGGACCAAGAAAGAAAAATAGCACAATTCAGTCTGAAATTTGATTGTGGCATTCCATTTTAATGGCATTTTGATGAGGAGAAATGCTAATAACTTCGGTAATACTGTATCAGATAGAAAACTTGCAATTCTAGACAACCAGCACTTTACAACTGAAAGAGCAGCAGATGGTCCATTACAATCAATTAATAGCCACAAAACTCAACTTTTCAAAATTAAGTTTATATTAAAAACTACTGTGTTACTGCCAGAAAGAGTTGTTCTCTCTCATCAACTGTTTTTAAGATTCACAATGCAAATAGAAGGCAGAATACACATAGACTGTATCACCATATTTTGTTCTTATGCAGAGCATGGCTCAAATAATCATTAATTCACATTATTTATGTTGCAGCATAAAGCTCAGCTAAAGTGTTTATAGAAGGTTGAATGGTATGGCAGAAAAAAAAATCCCCAGACTACAAAGGCTGGCAACTGCACAGTCTCATTACAGATCAGAAGTGGTGACGCTAAACTCAAGAATAAAATGGTGACTTTCTTATTTCTCTCAGTTTCTTTCTGCTAAAATTAATAAATCTGTACTACATCCCCCTTGACATCCGAATTGCTTCTGGTACTGATCTCACACTGAGTCCTCTAAAATCCTTTCTGTTGAAAATAACGTTTATTCTTGGTCTACTTATCTCACTGGCTTCTCCCTCAGCACCCATCCTTTTACATTTCACAGGGCTCTCTATACTTGGCTTTCTCCAGCTCCCTCTCTACACACTTCACACTCCCTTTCGTAAAGTCTCAAACATTTCTTTTCAGATCTCTAACTTCTCCACTCACGCCTGCTTTTCCCCTTCCCACACAACAGCATCCTCTGAAATAAGATTCCACACTGGCCAAAGGTTCCCTGTCTTTGCTTTCAGACTTCTTATTGGCATTTCTGACATTATTGTCTCTAATCCATTACTTTTAATTTCAACATTTACATTCTAGTTTAACGATTTTCCTGGTCACACATATCTAGACCCCACTGTTTTATACATATTAACTTACAAGCTAAATGTGAGGGATCAAAGGGGTCAAATGAAAAAGACAGGATATTTTCAGCATAACTCTTCTTCCAAAGTTTGGTGCCTGTGTCTGCATTCCACAGTACAATATAGTTAGGTGGGTGAACTGCAAGCAGTAAATCTCTGGAAGCATCTTGATTCCATAGCCACTGCATGTCTGTCAAAGGAAACAGGGAACAAATTTATTATTTGGGATGGTATCAGTATTGGACCTGGAAATAAATGTCTTCTCCATTCTAAATCCTTTTAATCAGTCTTAAGCTCAAGAGTAAAATGAAACTGAGTGTGACACTCAAAAATGCAAGTACAGTGCTTAAAGAACAGGATCAACTGAAAGGGGTACAATCATCCCAGCTGGGCATCATTTAAATATTCAGGATAAATGGACATTGAAGACTAAGTTTTCTGTCAGTAAGAACAGAGAGACCCCTCAGCTCCTTGCAAGGAGCTGTACAGAGCTCTGTACATGCTGACAGGGCAGTGCTGGAGACAGGCAGGCAGTGGATGAAGGCTCCCCAGGGCACCTCCTACCAGTCACTACATGACCTCACCAGCTCACAGATTTCTACAGTTCATAGGTATTAAGATGTCAAAAAAAAAACCCCTCTTCCTTCCTCAGCTGTTATTCTGTTTTACCAATTCAGCTCATTCAGAGCTGGTAAGAGCTTTCCCTAATTTCACAGAAAATGTAAGACTTCATTTGGCCTGAGAAACTGTAGAAATCTTCAATTGTCATGGTCAGAACTCCTTTAAACGTTCAGTGAATTGGTGTCAGGAGCAAATAAAACCCAATTTATAATGCAAGAACAAAGTAAAAAAGCTTACAAAAGGAAGTGTGGCCAATAAAGAAATTTTCAGTGGCCCAGTATCAGACTTAAAATATTGCATTTTCTTTCACAGGATTTATAAAACAGAAAAATAACAAAAAAACCCACCCTAATTTCATAAGAGGACTTTCATATAATAGGTTAAAAAACCCACCAGGTATGACATAAGCATCATCATAAATTTTTAAAATAGCTGAAATGCTCAAAAAACCCCAACCCCAACTGAAAGGCACAAAGATGTATTTGACATAATAAATGTTATTATTTCAGTCAATAACATTCATAAAAATAGATTCTACCTTTTTGCACAAGATCTTGGAAAACATCACCATAATGAATTAAATCTCACAGCATTCCTCTGGGGGACAGTAAATCTTACATTTACTCATAAAATGAACAAGCAAACATACAGAAGGCTGGTAATCCCAACAGGAAAACTCCCTGTCAGAACTGAGCACAGTTTATAATAGGCAGGTGATGGATTTGTACACAATGCTCCATAAAATAAGTCCTATATAAACATCAGGCACTATCATTACCTTGAATGGGCTTTGAATGTTCCTGTATTTCACAGCGAGCAGTTCCTGTTGCCACATCCCACACAATTATTTTTCCTGTGGCATCAGCAGAAGCCAAACGTAAGGAATATGGAGAGCCAATATTGTGGTGGTAATTTTCCTTAGCCCATTTAACCTGAAAATACAGATGGGAATTGGTTAAAGGAGACAAATATATAACACAGACACCACACTTCATGTTCTTCAGATAGATAAATAATGAACTCAATAAAAAAGCATGGTAATAGTTAAAGCCAACAGCACCTGTAACATACCTTTAAGCTACCATCACTTGTGTAAATTTAAGGTAGGTCACCACTGTGCTGCATGACTGCATGGCTGATATTCTCAAATTACATAAATCAACAGTTCTCGTTCCTGAAGGTAACTACAACAATCCAAACATACACACCATGTATGTAAAGAATTTACTCAAATATTTAGAGGAAACTAAATGGCAGTGTTTAAGATTCTGTGGGCCCCCACAAACCTAAACCCACTGACTTCCAAACAAATGAAAGCTGAAAAATTATCATTCCATTTTTATACACATCCTAAAACGTGTAATTTTCTGAATCTAGCCAACATATTGTGGTACTGGTGAGGAAGGAAGGTTAGTCTTTCATCTACGTGTTGGCTCCTAACTAAATAACAAAATAAGGTATTGCTGACATTTGATAACTTTTTGGTTATTTTCAGCACGTTGCCACCACTGATTTCCAGGTACCACTTTCCACTTTGGGATTTCAAACTGCACAGGCTTGTAAATTGGTAACACTTACGAGAAATCAGTGTCTTGAAATCTGAAACACTCAGTCTACAACTCCTCCCGGATAACAAGGGGATGGATAACATTGACTTCTACCTTATCAGTCCCACATGGAGCTGTTTTGCTATCTGCTTTTAAGGCGAACTTCTGCCCCAGAAGAGACTGCAGACACTGACAGAATAAAGAAACATTATTGCTAAGCTAATGGGAATTCACCTGCTACAAAAATTCCACCCTAGCCAGCTACCCATGTGCTGTCACTGCCTGACACAGAAAAGGTGAGGCAAACACAAGACTTTCTGTAGATCCTGAAAACATGACATTTAAAAACTGAGATAGGATTATCATTAGGCACCACTAACTTTGCTCCATGAAACAGATTTACAGCAGCATTCAGAGCCCTGCAGGCACCTTTGTGCTGCCCCTCTCAGAGGTGTGAGCAGGATGTATCTCACAAACCAGCTGAATCAAATACACAAATGTGACACGTGCATAGCACACAATCTCTAGCTCTAGCTATAAATTCAAAATATGTTTCTACCAGAGTCACAAAGAATTCTTGAGAGACTCTCCTCTACCTATAAATTTCATTTTTGCAATTCCTGCTTCCCCGCTGTTCAAGAAAGAACTACCCCTGAGGATATCTGCATGTATAACTGTAATTGTAAAAACCTACAAAGCTACTTATTTCTCAGTTAAATATATACTACTTCAAAGCAAATTCCAAGTCTGGAAAACATCCTTTCTCAAAGGAGGAGTTGTCACCAAGTTCAGAACAAAAAGGAGACCTTTACATGACCAGCCCTGACCAGAAGAGCCCATGTGATGCTTCCACACCATGAACCTCTTTCCTCTCTGCAGCCACACTGCTCCAACAAGGTCCCCACACAGGACTTGACCTTCTGATAAGAGAAATTATTTTCTAACAGTATTAGTCACTGTCTACCCTGACTTCAAAATACAGCAGCATCAGAAACAGGAACCAGAGGTGACTTTCTTTAATTTCCACAATCCATACCACCTCATTTATAAGGCCTTATTATCACTGTTTACTAATGCATCAAAAAGGACACAAACATAACTTCAATCCTCTCATTCTTGTGATAGATGAAAAAACTTCTCTCATAATTAGATTTTCTTCTGTAAAAGCATGCTTTCAGTACTCTTTGTACAGGTAAAATCGGATACAATCCATGTCATACAAAGTCATCATCCTCCCACAAACACCTTTTGGACAGATGGACAACTAACATGGATCAATTTCCAGTTAAGCTATTATCTATCCCAAACACAGTTATGACAGCCAAAAGACACAATGTATTTAAAGGAAAATAGCAAAATGGACTGCAAAAGAATCATGAAACAATTGCTTTTTTCTTTGTTTTCTTCATAACAGATGTAGAGTACTTTGGAATTTTTCAGAACTGAAGCACAGGTTTTTTGGGAGAAGATCCCCATGGACTGAGTTTGCTGGGGTGAGCCTCTACTACAAGGAGTTTAAGTCAGACTTACACAGCCACTCCAGCTTATTTATGCTCTTAGCTTTTATAAACTCATTAAAAAAACCAATTTAGGAATTGAAGAAAATTTCTTAGAGATGTAAAGGTATCTGCAATCATCATGGGCTCATAATCATTTCTTATATAACGCCTATTTCTTAAAGTAGAAGGGAATTTCTTTACATTCTTTCACCTCATAAATTAGCCATTGTCTTACAGTCTACTTCTGTTCATAAAGCTTCAGGTAGTGACTTTGAAAAATTATCTTATAAATTATTGGACTTCAGCACTTCTTTTCCTATTGAAATAATGTAACTTCTCAAAGCTAGCAAATGTAACCAAAACTCATTAAAATGCTATCACTGCATGGAATAATATCAAATTTTGCTACAATTTGTTATCTAAGCTAAGTGAAAATGTTAAAGCAGAATGCACAATGAACCTTTTTCTTCTGCTATAAAAACATCCCACCAAAATCCCCCTATGACTCTATTATTCTTCATAAATTACTGACTGCCTTCTAATAAATACAGCACTTGTGCCAGGGACCATCAAACACATCTGCCAGGCAAACAATCCTCTAAACCTTAAGTGAATCTGTCATTGTCCACAATCAAAGAAATGATGAATCAAAGAAATACATTCTGTTCCACACTCCACCCAAAGTCAAGCTCTGCAATTTCAAGTCAAGGACCTTCAAAGGAAAGCACAGGCAGCCTACGCTTAAACTAAAATTTTAACCATTTTATATCACTAAAATAAATGTTCAGCTTTGTCTGCTATTGTTCCTTTTCCATAGGTAAAAAAATTTTAAAAAGCTCAAAAGTAGCTTTCTAGACAAATGGTGCACTTCCCACAACAGGGAGGATGAGAAAGGGCAGCAGTGAAGAGCTCCATTTGGTATTTTGTAATGTTCATTTGAAATCCTCTCATGCTATCAGCTCTCCTAGAAATGTATCTATGTTCTGTAACACTAACAAATGTTTCTAGATAGTCTATATTTTATATTCTATATCTACGTTTTCTAGAAAGACATACCATTAACCTCAGCTCGAATTTCAGCACATACGGTTTGACTTAGCTGCAAAAGAGATCACCTAAAATATGGGTATTTTACATCACATTTCATGTGAAAATCACATGGAACATCATGTCAAGTATTTACAGTGATTTAGAACGATAACATCTGCACCAGAACCAATATACCTTAAAGCAGACACATCTCACCTTGACAACACTGGCTTTGTGTCTTTCCAAAACCTGCAAAGTCTGAGCAGAATTGGCATCCACTACCAGCACGAGGGAATGGCATCCATATGCAATCAAACCTTGCCAGCCCCTGGAAGAGCACAGAGCATCATCAACAACTAAAATGGAACAAAAGCTCTTCGCATCAGGAATGAGGAGTTTTTTTGGTAAGATGAATGCATGCTACTAGAAACCATAATTGATGTTTATCAGACGATAAATACTATTTAGTAACATAAAAGCATTATAAAATAATATTGCACTGTATGCTGAAAGCCTAAGCCACCACAAAGCACCTCTTTGTGTCCATCTCTAAAAGTCTTCCTCTCTAAGTTTAAAACATCACATAGGAATTCATGAAGAGCATTTCCAAATTTTACACGTACGAACACAGGTAAGAAATATATCTGCAATTATATAATTAATTGCGTATTTTTAAACTATTTATTTACTTATTTACGGACAAAAAAGGAGCATGTTAACAATTATTACAGTAACAGGGAAAATCTGCTGAGGCCTGTCTGACTTCAGGATAAGATGACAACAGTATCACAGAATGGTTTGGGTTGGGAGGGACCTTAAAGCTCATCCAGTGCCACCCCCTCCCATGGGCAGGGACACCTCCCACTGTCCCAGGCTGCTCCAAGCCCCGTCCAACCCGGCCTTGGGCACTGCCAGGGATGGGGCAGCCACAGCTCCTCTGGGCACCCTGTGCCAGGGCCTCAGCACCCTCACAGGGAAGAATTTCTTCCTGATACCTAATCTCGACCTAATCTGCTTCAATGTGAACCCAAGTGTCACTGCCGGGAGGGACTGGGCCACTCTCGTCCCTGGGCACGGCTTTGTCCCTGCCCAGAGCTGGACAGCAGCAGCTCCACGGGCTCCGTGCCTGCGCTGTGCCGGCCGCTCCAGGCGATGGATCCATCGATATCCCAGCCCCCGATTCCCGACGCTGCACGGGGGCTCCCTGGACGCCCCGGCACCAGCGTGGCCTCGCAGGCGGAGGCAACGCCGGGGCAGAGCCAAGCCCGACCCGCGGCTGCGGCCAAGGAGCATCGGGGGGACCCGGGACCCCGCGCCCGCCCGCGGCCCGGCCCTCACCAATCCGCCGCGCCCCGGTTGGGCGCGCTGAGGGCGCCCGTCAGGGTCCGCGCCGGCAGCTTGATGTTGACGGTGAAACGCTGCATAGCGAGGCCGGTAGGCAAAGGAGCCCAGAGCGCAGCCCGGCGGGGCGGCCCCAGCCCCGGCAGCCGCTGCCGAGCGCCGCGGCCCTGCCGGCACCGCCCCGCAGGAAGCGCCGCCTCAGCGCCGCCGCCGCTCGCAGCTCGGCCGGGGCCCCGCGGCCCGGGAACGGCAGTTCCGCCGCCCTGCCCTGCCCTGCCCTGCCCCGGCCCTGCCCCGGCCCTGCCCCGGCCCTGCCCCGGCCCTGCTCCGGCCCTGCCCCGGCCGGACGTGGCCCTTCCGGATCTCGGAATCGTTCGAGTTGGAAGGGACCTCTGGAGATCATCCAAGGCAGGGTCACCCGGGGCAGGTGGCACAGGAACGCGTCCAGGTGGGTTTGGAATGTCTCCAGACAGGGAGACTCCACACCCTCCCCGGGCACCTGTTCCAGAGCTCTGCCGCCCTCCGTGTGAGGAAGTTCTCCTCATGTTGAGGTGGAACTTGTGTTTTAGTTTGTGGCCGTTGCTGTTCGTCTTGTCGCTGGGCACCACTGAAGAGTCTGGCACCATCCTCTGACACACCTTAGAGATAATTTGTGTGCATCGATGAGATCCACTCTCAGTCTTCTCTGTTGCAAACATTCCCCCAGTCTCTCCTCATCAGAGAGATGCTCCGGACCCCTCATCATCTTTGTGGCCCTGCTGGACCGTCTCAGCAGCTCCGTGGCTTGCACTGAGGGGCCCGGGACTGGACACACAAGGGACACGGAAGGGACCCCCCAGAGCTGCCACCCATGGCCAGGGACACGGTGCTGCCGTGTTGGTTGTACATCCATGGCTGGAAGGGGAAAGGACCCGTGGGATGTGAGAGTCCAGCTCCAGGGATGCTTATGCTTCTTGTCAGGCTGCAACCTGGGACACCTCGCTGTCCCATTTCCAGGTGCTTGGATTCTGCAGGACCTGCTGCTATAGCCAGAGCATTTTTTTCACCACAGTAATTTCTCCTCCAAAATGCGTCTTCAACAGTGAAACACGGCAGTGACAGACCTCTTTGGTACCCTCAATAGCAGGGATGCAGCAGCACATCTCACACCACAACGCACCTACCCGTCCTCCATCTGTCCCCAAGCTGTCCCTCACACCAGGCAAAGCCACCTGGGATGACACATCCCTGTGCAGGAGCACTGGACATTTGCACTGGAGCACACCAGGCTGCCAAGCATTGATGTTGGACTCGATAATCTCAAAGGTCTTTTCCAACCTGATTGTGTGATTCTGTGAAGCTTCTAAAACAGTTTTCTGTGCCACAGCATTAATAAGATAACAAGAATTCCATACTTCCAGACTCGTTATTTAACATACATGGGCTGTTGGGGTGTTTGTTTCTCTTTGAAATAATAGTAATAATTGTTTATTTGTTATGTTTTGTGGAGAAAAAGATGCCACTAGATGGCCAGAGATGGCAAGAATGCAATGCCAGCCACACTCTCTTACACTGCCGCAGTGTCACTTTGTCACAGAAAATGCAATAGTGCTAATCCTCTTTTTCCCTCTTTTCATTCTAATCACAATTGAATTTGTCCAAGTGGGAGCTCAAGAAACAACCTGCAGCTGTGCCTTTTCCAACTCTCTTCTGAAGAAACCTGCTCTTCAAGCACAGTACATCACTCACTGCCACTTTCAGGTCACCATAACATTGGAACTTATTTCTTGAAACTGTCTTGTCCCAAGAGATCTCTCCTACTCCTAAAACTGAAAAATAACAGTTTGGAGAAGAGCTTTTTTATTCCCTTTTCTTTGTCATTATTTGAGGACTACGTGATCTGCACCTCTGGAGATCAATTTTGTAAGACCCTGAGCAGCCACTAGCTTCATTAATTTTAGTTATTTTTTGCTAATGGTGTGTTTTCACTCTGTGTCCTTGGACAATGTGCTGCTGCTCAGGTTTTTGGAAGATTTGGCTTATTTTCTTGCTTTGTTGGATTGGGGCTTTGTGAGAAGGGTCCTTTGGAACTTTTATTGCACAATAGAAACAGAAATTATTCTTGACAGTTTTCCATCTATTTTCCTGACATCAGAAAACCAAGCTATAAATGAAGTGCTGAAAGGAAATAGATGCTTTAAGGTAGTTGAAGATAAGGATAGATACCAGAAAAAGGGAAGCAAAAGAGGAAATGAGGGCTGTATCACCAAATTGGCTGAAAAAAATTAAGAATCTGAGTGATTTTCAGGGTCAGATAAGGTGAAAATCACGGTGCATGAGCCAGGTGAATTCTGAAGATTCATCAGAGGGACAGGGAGGAGATGAGGAAAAGGTTTGTGAACAATGATAAGGATCATTGGAAGAGCTGAAAGGAATAGAAATGTGAGATGTCAGAGGGAAAGCAGAGTGTGCACTGGATGAACTGATTCCACTTCTGATCCACAGCTGCTCACCAACACAGAGACTGATGCACAGCAAAGGGATGTGAACTAAAGATGTTCAGAGATGTAAACTTCTTTTTTTGGGGTGGTTAACTGCATGTCCTCTTTCACATCTTATTGTTAAATTAAACCATTGCCAAGCAAGGATGCAAAATACATCAAGGCACTTTGTTCTCTCACTCTTCTGTAAATACAATAATGCACTTTTGGCTGCTATAGAAAAAAGAAATACCAAGCTTACAGGTGTTTAACTGCAGAGTCAGTAAAGCCATTAAATGCACCAAAACCTCTGGGACTATCAAATGTCCAAGATGTGATACCCAGTGGGAGAGACTTCATTCCAGATAGCTTCAATAGTCCTCACTAAGACATATAGAGAATAAATTTCTGGGTGATCATAAAAACACATTTTAATAAATTACTGATTAAATAAATAATGAGAACTATGATTTTACATAGCTTCTGGCTCATGACTGCAAATGATTTTTCTGTGAGTTTGAACAAGAGAAAGTGGGACCAAAGTAGAGACGTGTACAGCCTCCCTTTTAGTTTTCTCCTTTACATAGCAATTATTGCAGGGATATTCCTGTGAAAGCTTCTGGGACCTCTTTGATTTCCATGGCCTTAAGTTAGAGCTGCAGGAGCTCCTGGGGTCCAGTGGTGAACCACCACGTTCTGTGTGCTGTGCATTCCATTATACAAACTCCAGGTTGAGATTGGGGTGTGTAACCAATCCACACATGCTATGGGACAGGGTTCTATTTACATTACAAATTGTGCTGCTCTTGCCTTGGTGGTGTCATTTCTACTCCCTGCATTTAAAGCTCCTTGAGTTTTCTGCTGGTTAAGAGTCCCTGGTTGAAAGGGGGCTGACTAAAAACTGATGCTATTCTCTCTTTTTAGGGGTTTTGCACAGAGCAAGAGACTTGCACAGTTTTGCCTCACACTTTGTTTTTTTTTTTATTTTTTCTTTGCAAAGTGGATGTATCTAAAGTCAAGATTCGTTTAATCATAGTCTAACTTAATAATCCCAGTAGAGACCTTTTTATTTCATGTTGTGTTTTCAGAAAAAGATTAAATAAAAAGTATTGATGAAGGAGATTCTATTTCTGGGACATCTGAGTTCCGCTAAATTTAACACAAAAATAAAACCAATATGTGAATTTCAGAGTATGGAATATTTAGCTTCTAGAACTCTATCAGCTTTCTGCAAAACCAGATGGCTTTAATCAAAGACTCAAACACTTGTCTCCCTTTCCAAATGCTTTCAACTGAAAAGTTTAAAATTATCCAGAAACTTCCCTCCAAGTGAGCATGGTCTAATCCAGTTCCACTGAACCTGCTGAACATGTAAATGTAAATTCCCAAAGGTTGTGGGGTGAACTATGAAGAGACTCAAATGGCTGCCTGCAGCCTTATTTCGTTTTGACCAAGTTTCATCAAAGGAGAAATTTCTCAAGTGGTCTGTTGTGATTTTTTTTTTGGAAAATATTTTCCTTCCCCTTACATATTTCTCTAAGGGCCCAAAAAGATGATGAAGTGTAGAAATATTTAATTCACATATTAAACTTCATTTCTATGGTGCCACTTTGTGCCATTTCTTTCTAATTTGATCCTTGCCACAGGTGTCCATGACTGCTGTAGCACAATCACTGAGGAGCCCTGGCCCTCACATTTCTTTATGGTCCTTTCTTTGAGTATTCCTGCAGATGAACATTTACCCACCTCCCTGAAATAGATTACTGTAACTGAGGGCAAAATCCCTGCAGAAATACTGCAGAAAAAAAGACAGAGATCCGAAAGATGTGTGATCTCTCACAAACACAAAGAGGGAACGAGAGTGCCAATCCCAGACATCAGCATCCAGGGGCAATTTGATTGATTTGGACTTCAAAATTTGGGGGTTTTACTAAGAAGATAAATCAGAATGTCCACTAGCAGAACCCTGAGGTTTTTTAGTGGTGAGTAATTCTAGAGCTCAGACACTGGTTCATGCTTTAGGTAAGCATGGAGGGGTGTCAGGCACTGTGATCCAACAAATGGGTTAAAGGGGAGAAGATTTAAATATTTCAGAGCTTTGGAAACACCGTAGCAACCTGAGAGAGCATTTGTTTATTATTTTATTAGGTATGCAATAAAGGATTTCTTTTTTTTTTTTGTAGCTAATAAGTAATTTATCAGCATCAGTGCATTGTGCTCTAAGATACAGGATGAGAGCAACAGTGGTGTGAAGCTGGGATTTGAAATCTGTGTGAAACAATGCAGGATACTCAACACTGATGAATCAATCAGTGTTCCTGACAACCTGAGGTCCCATGACATAAATGTTTAAAGAGGAAGAAGTCTCTAAGAAGACAGGCTTCCTGAAAAAATAATGGAAAATGAAGCAAAAACTGATTTTAAGAGTCATGCAACTCCATGACTACAGCTAATGAAAATGTGAACACAGTAATTTACTGAGTTTGAAAAAGTGCATATTGGGAAATAGAAGTGTCCTCATGTATAATGTATATTAAATGGATGGAAAAGTTTTAATCCCTGTTATTAATGTTTTGGGTTGTGCAGGGTTTTTTAAACTAAATTTAAAAATTCAAATGTCCAGAAACCATGGTAACAATGTATATCCAGTAAAGTGTTATTAATTTCTGCACGTTATATAACCTACACATTAATATTTAAGGTTGGATGCAGCCCAAAAATAATTCTTATGAGAGCATAAACCTTAATTATTTCATGATGTATAATATTTTCATTAAATGGTTTTCACATTCTTTGGCAAAATCTACATTAGGACTTGTTTGTATCCAATGTCCAATGAAGTTTGTGTGTTAAAGTGTGACCCTGTTTCAAGGCTCTGGATGGAAGAAAATAAATGTGTATAATTCAGTGTGTAGCAGTACAATCTGCGTGTGGGAAGTAAAAAAAACCAGCCTGGCACATCATCCACTCGAACCACAAAAATTCCTGCACCAGTGCCTCTCCTCCACAAACTGGGGTGGGAATTCTCTGCTCTCATGGTTTATGATGCAGTGAAACTTTGAGTCTCTTATAAGCTCAAAGGACACTGAAAGTACTTAAATCCTGCTCTGATAATACAATATAAAGTATCAAATAAAATGTTAGGATGACCTGTGAAAGATAAAATCCCTCTGTAAATACAAGGAGCATTAGCAAGCTGACAGTGACATTAAAGCCAGGTTTTGTTCACCACATTTGCTGTTCCTCCAGTGCTCCTTGGCTGTCAGGTGTTCCTGTGGCTGCCCACTGTTGGTACAGGTGATGGATGTATTCCCACAGTCCCTCTGAGAGGCAGCAACTGAGAAGGCATCACATATTCAGTATTTAAAGCAGCTTTATAATCACTCTTTTTCCCTCATAAAATATATTTTAAGAGTGTTACGCAATGTTTTTGCTGTGGGATTTGAGTTCTTTGGTGGATTTTACTGCTCTTTTTTGTAAGGCATCCTGAAAAATGCTTTGATCTCTTTGATATGCTTACATATATTAGGTAGAGGGCCTGAGCCTGACAGGTGAACAGGGGGCAAAAAATAGAAAATTCCATAAATATGATGCACAAAACTTGCTTTCCATCTCAGCACGGTGATGACCTGTGACTTCCCTCTAGCTGTGCATGATTTCTTTTTCCTCTGGAGTAATTATAAATTGATCACAGGCAGGAAGAAAAGTTGCAGTTTTTGGAACACAAGGTTCAAGTGAACCACAGTTCCCAGACAAGTTGATTTGGGATTTTCCACTTTTCCAGTTTAAATAAAAGAAAAATGATCACTGAGGAACCAGTCTTTAAGAAAGAGAATATCATGCAGCAGTCTGGAAGAAAAAATTATCATCTAGTGCAATCTGTATGTTGGCAGCAGAAAAAAATACACAGATTTGTGTCAGAGAGTAATTCCACACAGCTGCTGGGATCAAAATATCAAATAAAAATATTTTTCCAATCAGCTTCTGGAGCTGGTTCAGTGATGATGCTTTACAGGTTGTGGCTCTTGTTGACAGCAATTAAAGTCTGGGAACCACAGGAAAGAGAAAAATCCGTGGTCGGTGCACTGAAGGTAGGACACAGGAGCTTCTTCTTCAAGGCTACTTCCTGCCAGTGCTGCATTTCACACTTTAAACTGCTTTCTCAGGGGCCATTGAGTTACAGAAAGAAATTAAATGAGTCTTAATGCTTTTTAAGATTTCAGGTTTTAAAGAGCTTATGTAAATATTTCCCGTAAGTACCATAAATATTTGATCTGACTTTGAAATAGTGCTGAAAAGGCAAGTTTTATGATCAGTGATAAAGGCAATGTGGAGGCAAAAATCCTCATAAGGCCCATCACTTTTGACATATTAAGTGTCCTGTCCATATAAGTGTCTGCAGGGTAGGAAATGACTTGGCTGAAATACTGAATCTATTAACAGGCAAATACCATGTATCCATATATATGAAAATCATCCTGTGAAAAGTCCATTAAAAAAAATAGATCTTCTAGTAGAGATCAGAACCCTGCCTCACCAACCATGAATAAAATATATTTCTTTACAGCCCTGTTTGAGCTGTAAATGTTGGTTTATGTTCTGTGGCATTAGCAGTATCCATCTGGTTTTTCCCCTTTAGTGAAAGTAGTGGAGAGACTCTATGGCTTTGCTTTACTGGTGATCTTCTGCAAAGTTCACATCCTCCTCTTTGAAGAGGATTCCTTAAAATCTGAAATTGCTCTTCCAACATGCACTGGATGTCATAAAAATCATAATATTTACTGTTTTAGTTCATTCTCATATATACAAGAGAAACTTTGGCTTCAGTCGTGATAAACTGACTCTAAGGCCCTCCACACTGGGGCAATGTTCCCATACTCGATTTTATGTACTTTTATTTACCTTTCCAGTTCTGACTTTTTTCAGTTCAGCACAAGAAAAGCAAAGGTAATTAAAACCAAAAAATCACCAAAACCCACACACAGACACTCATACAAATCCTACCAAAACCCAAACAGGCCTTCAGGAGTTGGCATGAAAATCTTTTTAGGAATTTGATCAGTGAAAGACATCTCGTGCGTGAGAAGTGTGAGTTCAAGTGGGAATTATGATGAAATGCAGGACTAAGACATCCCTGAAATCTGAAACTTCTACAGTGTCCTTCCAGGCCTCATTAAGCTTGCCTGAAATGAGCCAATCAGTGTTGAAAAAATTCAGAAACAATAAAGAATTTATATAGTTTTTTAGCTTTACTCATTGTGGGATCATAAAGCAGAGCTATAAGAAATGCATTTGTGAACTTAAACTTACAACAGAGCAATTTATACAGGAATGCACAAATGGGTGGTGATTTTTTCATGCAAATAATATTTGGAGGAATCTGACAACAGCTTTGTCATGACAAACTTACATGGAAATAACCTTTTAACTGCAGGAGGTAATTTAAGAAATCAGATTTTTCCAGAGTGCAGTTTGGCCGGGGAATTTAAAATCTCTGCTATGATTTTCTCACTCAGGGAAATGTACCTCTATCTCTTCCTTTCAAAACATTTTCAGATTGTTGTCTTGAAGTTCAGCCCTAAAGGAATGGCTGTATTCCTGTGCTGCAAATACTGGGGATGGTTTCAGTATTTCCTTTTTTCTGCTCCCCAGAGTAGGACTCCTGGGAGAGCAGGAAGGGTGGAATAAATTCAGCTGGAAGCCAGTTCACTGAGGATGTGTTTACAATAATATACTCCATGACTGGCATTCTTAATGGGACAGATTGTGAGAATACTTCCAAATATTGTCATGAGTAACTATGTCCCTTTTCTTTTCCTATAAAACAATAAAAGAAATTTCACTCTAAGCCAGATCTTCAATTCTGACAAAAGTGCTTCTTTCCATTAAACTACAGCTCAACTTTTGCCTCTGTGTTGATGGTTTCTGTACCTCCATCCCAGAGGAAGTGCTCTTTGTGCTGCTCACTTGGTTTGAGCTCCCTACCTCTGAATCCTGCCCATCCAAGCTTCCAGTTTGTTTTCCCAAATTATCACTGTGCTAACAGTAAGCTGAATAAAAACCAGACCTGTTTATCATCCTCTGTGGAGCAAGGGGAACATTTTGTCTGCTTCAACAAATGCAAAGTTCCCTTTGTGATGCATTTGACTGTAAACTTTACCACACCTGGGAAGTTTAGATATGACATTTCTGTTCTTCATTAGGCTAAAAGCCCCCAGATCCCTGATAATAGGATTTTCACAATAGCTCTCACAATGGGGAGCAAGATTATTCTTTTACTGGGGACATGACATGAATTCATCTTCCCTTGGGAATGAATTCTACTCCAAAATTTGCATGATTTAAGGCCTATTTATTCCTTAATTCTTAATGGATATAATTCAATAAGTATCTATATTGATGACCATGTGGTTTCAGTACACTTGAGGCTTTCAGTGCAGGAGAAATTACTTTTCTAAGACTGTCAGTGTTTTTGAAGGATGTTGGGAGAAGAATATTTCTTGAATTCTCTTTGGGAAAAAAACAGTGGTTTTCAAGGTTTATATATCAGTATTAAAAGCACAGGATCTGCTGTCACCAAAGTTCCTATCCTCAAAACTTCAGCAGGTGAAAGAAGGTGGCTGCTTGTGGTAGCAATGGAGAGAAATTGGAGAGATGAAGGAGCACAAGACAACAATGCAGATCCCCATGACCCAGAGCTCAGCTGCTGCCAGCCAGGGCAAATAGTCTGTGGTAAACACGATTTTCACAGGCTAAGTGTTCAGCTATTCTTTAAAGGTTTCCTTCCTTTTACTTCCCAATCCACTACAAACTGCTTCTTCCAGAAATTCTGGAAGTTTTGCTATGAGAAAGACCTAGTATTCAGTTTTAACACAAATTAAACAGCCAATTTTTGACTGACAAGGGCAACAGATCTGAAATGGTGAGCCCAAAGCACTTTTCCCCTGCTTATCAGTTTTTCATCCTTATATTTTCATCTTCCTTCTCTTTGTCTCTCTTTGCTGCATTTTGCACATAGTGGGGAATAAAGATGTTTTTAATATAACGGACTATTGTAGAAGAGTTTTCCATAACAAAACAGTACTCAAGCTCCCTATTCTCCACAGAATTTTTAATAAAATATCCCTGATTTGAAGACAGAATTATCAATCTGAATCAGATCCCAGACATGCAAGCTTCAGAGCAGAAAACATGAAAAGTAATTAAATATTTAGCATGAGTTATACAATATTAAAACCAAAGGAGACTTAGAGTCAGAGGAATGCTATTAACAAAGCATTCTTGATTTTGACACCAAAAAAAAATGTTTAACCTGTTAACAAAAGTAGTCCTCAAATAAAAACACAGGTTCTTAGACCTAACTCCCTAACTTTTTGTAGATGTAGCTTTACATTATTAATACATACTACTTGAAACTTCTGACTTGCATTTTTAATAATAAAACTTTTTTTGTACCAAGTGAAAAAATGTGACAGCCCTTGCTGGGCTGTTTTCAGCCTAGTGTGAGCCTGCCAGTCCTCCTGTTCCCAGCAATTTCCTTCCATCTGCAGGAAAGGAGGAGAAACCTTCCAGAAACAGAGAATATGGGACCTCAGTCAATCCTCCTCTTACTTGGCCTGAATATAAGAACATTGTGCACACCTTATAAATGCAAATTGTTGAGCATACAAAGTGATCTGTAGAAATTAGGCATAAATCCATAAGGTTTTGTATTTGGCAAAACTGTTTTCCAGAAGATTTTAAATCCCCTATCTTTCCAGGGATTAGAAATGCTGATTGGCCTGTAAAAGTCAACAAATTGGATAGATGCAGATGATTTACCTGACCAACAGTCATTATTTCTTGCATATTTTTAAGAAAAAAGACAGTTATCGAATGTAATTTTGTCGTTCTCAATATGTTGTGGTCCTTTGTAAGGTAATTTAAACACAAGTAATCTCAAGGGCTTGTTTTTCTTCATGATATTGACAAACATGATTGATCCATGTGCCACGATTTACTGAGGGATAAGTGCCCATTTACAGAGATTAAAAAAACCAAATCCCAAACGACACCACTAAAGCACAAAAAATATTTAGTAATTTTTCCCCTTTAAAAGACATCACCTTTCTTCAGTTTTTGTTTTATTTCCCATGTTTTAAAACTTTCAAATGACTAGTTATGTGACTTCAGGAACGTATTTTTGCAACAGAAAAGACTGTGTTGGCACTGTGAGCATTTGCACTGTTCTACCCCTCTTTGTATTCTTATTTATGCATTAGAATTTGGGCAGTAATTTAAAAATTATTGTAGCAAGATTAGAAATTACACAAGGAAAGTGGCAGGGAGGAATAAGAAGAGAACCAAATAGAAACCTGATTACTTCAGGTATTACCATTGGGATCGTATAATTAAGTGCATTCCTCATTTCATTACAAAATTCAATAAAAAGTATAACTGCATTATTTTTCAGTCAGCAACCTTTTTTTTTTTTTTTAAATTCCAATTTCCATATTGATCTCCTCAGTCCTCAGAAGGGTTTTGGGGCAAAATGAGTTCTTGCATCTTTGATGAGGTTGAAAACAATCTGATTCGTGATTTTTCCATATCTCTTCAGTTCAGTGAGTCACTGTGTGAGACACCTTCGTGCACAGCAAGATTAAGCAATGGGCAGCACTGTCAGGTTGCAGACAGATCTGGTAAATTTGTGGGGGTGGGAAACGATGTGTTTGTTCGTAAGTAGCTCTGAAGTAGGAATAGATAAACGGTGCTACCCAAATATTTTGCTTTTCAGTTGCATAAAGAAAGCCTTTTCTGGTCCAAACTCGGTGGTACTCTAAATACCAAGAAGTTTTTGCTGTGATTAATGGAGATTCCTCCCAAGATATGACGTGGTGGCTGGAGTGGTAATTTATCCTGTTAAGTGTTTGCTGCTGATACCCATCAGCGTTAATGGCCTGGCAAAGGCATTCACAGCAAGGGATCAACCACGGAGAGCTGCTTTAAAAAGGAAAAGTTTATATTGTTGTAACTGAAATAACAACGCTTACCTGTCGCAGGGCACTGAACATTCCTCACCGTACAACTTCTCAAGGAAAAAATTACCATGATGCTTATTTTGTTGTAGGAAAAACTGTGTCACAGGACGATGAAGAAGCTCGTCCAGGTTACCCAAGAAAGTGGTGGGTCAGCTACGAAAATTGTGAGTTTGTTATGTCCCAGTCTGATGCCCTGTGATCCTCAACTAAAAGGATTCACAAACAGCAGGAGGCTTCAAAGCAAAAGCTCTTCATTAGCATTGTGGATATCATGCTGAAACTAATTGATACATTGTGGATCTCACATCCACCCTCCTTTGAAAATCAGTGTTTAGCTGCAAGTAACCACGGTGTTTCCCATAAAAGTGCTTGTAACACTGAAACCACTTACAGCTACTGGAGTACACAGCACATCTGTCAAAAGAAAATCCTCATTAATAAAGTATGAGAATTCTGGCTCTTCTACAAAGTCGTAATGTGGCACCAAACCCTTCTCACTGCTTGTGATAATTTTGCCTTTGAGAAGAATGAAGTTTTCTAACGTGGGCTCACATCAGTGGAGTTACTGCAACGAGGAATTTGATCCCTCCTTTCCTCTCTTAACAGCAATGAGGAAAACAGGTGCAGTGAGAAGAAATAGTTGCAAAAGGCCCGTGAAAGCAGACAGGCTGTTCCAGGTCTTCTGGTGTTTGCACATCTGCTGGAAGTGCCTCTGATACTCTGCACCGACTGGGATGTGGATGCTCTGGCCTATCCCTCTCTCAGTGAAAAGGATGGTTCCTGGAAGCAGCATTTGATTGATTTGCCCCTGGCTCACCAAACACAGCCTACACAGTTAATATTTATCATAATAATTAACATCAGATTGATACTGTGCTACAAAAGTAAAACAGCAGCAGATCAATTATTTCAGTGAAAAATTGCTGCCCTTTCAAACAAAGCTTCCAAATTTTCACAACAGCCGCTGGTGTGAAACTTGAGGCATTTACATTTTTAATTTCCCCTTGCCATGACTGGTTTTAATTAACAAAAATTACAGTGGCAATGATTGGCATGGATAGATGCTGAAACTAATTACTCAGATGGCATGAGTTAAGATTTAAAATTTAGATTTAATTTTGGAAAAGAACAATATAAATAAAAATCAGCTCTAGAGCCCTTACAAATATTACAGATTGCACCAGTGAGCTGACCTGTCTCTTACAGGGGAGGGGATTTTGTCAGCATATTTGTAGGCAGTGCTCTGCCATATTTACTAAAGCCTTTCCCAGAGGCAGTTTCTCATACATTTGTTATTCCTCTCCATCTCTTTGATTAAACAATTGAGCCCCCTTGTAGCTTTTCTATTTTTACATATTTTGATCTATTTGGTCATTGTAAGGATGTGTTTTCAAAGCTGTCTTGAAACATGCAAAGACTTTCGATTGTACCTCCTGCAGTCCTCAAAGGCAATGACATCTCATAATTAACAAACAGCTCTGGGTATATTAAAAATGTATTCCCACAATTTCGTGGTTGAGGGAAAAAAGATTTAGAAATTAGCTTGAATTGGCTTTTGTTGTGTTTTATTGCTCTTGGGTTTTTATATGGTAGGTCTTCTAGAAGTCAAAGAATAATGAAAGAAATGCCAGAAACTGGGAGCAAAGCAGAAATGGAAGGAAAAAGAAGAGAGAAAGGACTAGAAAATGAGATTTGAGTCCCATCTAGTAGTGATATAGGTTTCTAAAAATATAGGGTGAATATGTCTGTTGTTTTCCCTGCTCTATTTTACACTGCAAGTCAGCAAGTGGTTGACCATTTTTCTGTGTAATCAGCGGAAATTATTTGGGTAAAAAGTCCTGTTTTGTGGACTACCCAAGTGTAACCATTTCATAATATCTTAGAGTTGAAATATTGGGTTATTAGAACTCTCTTCCTTTTGCTGAGTTTCAGTTCATGTTCCGCTTCTATATTTCACAACACATGCTTAACACATTAATTTCATACTCGTGAGCTTTAATGAGTTTTCTGTGTTCCATAAGTAGAATTTTTGCTAAAGTTCCTTTTAACTTAGGCTTTTAAATAGCTGCTTTTTAAAAAGGCAAACAGCAGTTTCACCTAATTGCTCCTGTTCTTCCCACAGGTTTGAAGTCCAAGAGGGACGATGGGATCTGCTCTGTCTCCTTCTCAAGTCACAGGGACTCAGTACCCTCAGGCTAGAGATCAAATAGGCTCAAGTCAGAAAAATGGAGACTGCAGATTTCATTTTGAATGCAAACTAAACATCTCTCAGCAAATCAGAAGAGAGTTTTCATAGAAATGATGGAAACATAGCCAGCACGGGCTTCAGGGCAGGAATTATTTCAGGCAGTCTCATTCTAATATTGTCCAAAGCACCTCCTTCTACAGACCCTAAATTGTGCAAGAAATAAAATTGTAGGAAGAAGGGCACATCCTCTCACCAAAATGATCAGGCAGAAGAAACAACCAGCAGCTCACTGTAACAGTACCCTGCCAGATCTTTATTAATATGACTGTTGTAATAATAATGTATATAATGGGTCTTTTCAGCCAGAGAGGATTTGATGGGCTCATGCTCACATAGTGTAAAATGATGCTGCTCTACCAAAATGAGTGCAGCTCTGCTGAGTCAGGTGAAGCATAAATTAACTGATTGTTGTGAAAGTGGAGAAGAAAAATGATGGTGGCATTTCAGCAGACAGAATTTGCTCGGATTTGAGGGATGCCAGGTTTAAGAGTGCGGCGTGGGCAAAAAGTGAAACCCAGTCTTTCTTAACCACAGCCCCTTGTGGACTTGACTGATGTCTCCCACTCTTGGTAAATGCAGTTAAACCATTCCCTTGGAGCAGGAAGCAGAGGGAGAAATCCTGCCCCAGACTCCAATTCTCACTACAATGTATTTCCCCAGCAGTCACTCAGCACATTTTCACTTCAGGAAGGGGCTGCAAATGCCTCGCTCTGCCAGGCAAAGTGCACTTTTGGGATGGAGACAGTCTATATTTTTAGCCTTCTCAGCTAGGAGCCTTCTCAGTTACTCTTGTTAGGTACTCCTGGAGAACTGCAAGAAATCCTGGTCTTCCTAAGCTTGTCTATCTTTAAAACTCCATGTCTTTTTACCTGGAAAGCAAACTCCTTTCAAGGGCATTTGGTCAATGAGACATTTTCTCCCCTGCATCCTCTCCTCTGCAGGCAGAGCTCAAGGTGCTACTGAAGATTACAGCCAACCCCCTAACCTCCTTTAGATAAAAACCTGGATTTCCCACTGTTGTGAGATGCAGCAGAGACTTGTACCATTCACCCCATGACTGGACCAGAATAAAAACTCTCCTTTTGTTTTCCAAGTTTCCAAACTTCCTTATTTCCCCAGAAGAATCCTCTGTGGTATAGCACTCATGCTTGTCTTGTCATTTCTTAAGCACCTGCAATGAGGACAGACGTCAGCTGGATTATATTTTTAGATGAGCCTCACTTAAACCCTGATGTTTACTCTAAGTTACAGATTAATTTCTTGAATTTTCCTTCCGTAGTGGATTTCTTAGGGATACAGGTGTGCTCACCAACGCAAACACTGCCATTATCTTCATTTACATTGTGTAAAATGTTTTAAATTTCACCACAGAGCTGGCAATTGTGTCTGTCTGGCAAATTTAGTTGAAACATCCCAGTTTTCTACCGAGCCCAGTTCTCTCCTCAGACTGCTGAAATTGGATTACACCAAGGAATAAATTATAGAAGGTGCTAAGAACTGCCAACAGCCAGCACCAAAACATTTCAAGACTCTTACAGATGAAGGTCTGAAACCCCTCCAAAACAATAAATAAAACCAGGATTCTTACTGCAGATTTTTAATCGTCTTGGAAAACTGACTCAATTTCAAGAATCTTAGAGAAGTTTTGCACTGCATTTATATTTATTACTACACCTGAGGAGTAGTTGTTCCCAAGTTGCCCTCAACAGAAATCCACTCAGACACACTGTCAGTAGAATACAAAATTTTGGTTAAGGAGCTAAGCTGACCTTAATTTCAGCACATTGCTATATAGCTCACTGAGTTTGTTTTAATATGCCAATAGAAATTCAGCTGGTGCACAATGCTCCTCTGTTGTTGTGCTTTTCAAACAAATTCAGGCATAAAGTTTATAACAGCATATTAATTCCTAGTCCATGTAATTTCCTGAATTTAAAAAGGGGAGGATGGGACTGGTCAGAACTGCTGCTTTTCATTCCAACACAGGTCTCCTGCAGGACCATAACTTTGTCCAGCTTGGGGCTGTCAGCCCTGGCAGGGATTACAGCCCAAGCAAACCTTGTAGTGGGTGAGGCTGACCATGATCCCACTGATGCTTGTGCTGGCACAGGGTGCACCCAGGTGAGTTTGTTCCTCTGTTATCTTTCCCTCCACCCTTTTGCTAACAATTCAGAGCAGCTGTCTGGGTTAAGTGCTGGAATCCACACCTGATTCCCCAGTTCAAATGACCTGATTTTCCCTCAAATTAGAAGATGCTGTTTTGCTTAATGCCTTCGGGAAACAGACTGTCCTGTCCAAATACACACACTGTGTATTTATAGGTCTTCAATACACAAGGCTGAAAAACATTGGCTTCCTTCCTTGGCTGAAAACTGGGTTAATGAGGAGAAACATCTGCCAGTCTGGAGATTCAGTAGTCCTGACCATGTGGCAAGCATCTCAATAAAGTAATGAAATCCAACAACTTAAATTAGGGAGAACACTAGGAATAAAAGTTATTTACTTATAACAAGGCTGTCAAGAAACCTCCTCTCTTTTTATTTCTGAGATGAGCTGCAAAAAGTCTCGGGACATGATTTGTCTCCTTCACTGAGGGCAGGAGACACTGGAAAGGCAATGGTCCAGGGAACAGTGACAGCTCACATTCCCTTACCCAAGGCCTGTGCAAACAGGGAACAGAAGACAGAGAGGTGATGCTGATGAATTATTCATGAACAGTAGTGCACACCCTACACAGGGGTGGGCATATGAAGCCCCCATCTCCATTTCCTCTCCTGCAAACAGCTCAAGGAACAGCTCTCTCAACTGACAACTCCAATACCCCAACATTTTGTTCTATGCGGGATTAGAAACGATGTGCAAATAAATCTGGAAGTTCTCTGGAAATGCTTCATAGCCTCCACAAAAAGAACAGTTGTACATCTCCAAGCAGCACATGCCTCTTTATTATATTTCTTGGTTGGAGTTTTGAAAAAGTGAATCTATTCCTTCTCTGACAATCTGGCAGAGACCTTGAGGGCTGCACTGCTTGGTCCAGTCACAGATTTGAGCTGGAAGCACCAGTAGAGATGCGAGAAGGCTTTTGCTCAATCTCAAGCTAAGGACAGCACATACTCAGAGTGTCAGTCTTTTGCTAAACAATGATCAGAGGTTCAGTTTTTAAATGGTGACTCAGAGTAATTTACATATAGAGAGCATGAATTTAAAACCTTTGATCTCATTCCACGATGTCCAGTGGGTCCTAAGTGGTCTCCAGGATACTTGCTTCCTGAAAACTTCTGCAAATGCTTTTTAAAGGTAGTCTGGCCTCTTTGGAGGGCATCATCCATAAACATGAATCCAAAATCATGAACTCCTTTGCGGAAGGGATAACATCAGGAAAAAGACAAACAGGTGAAAATATAATTCAAAATATTGGCTAAAGCCCATGAGTCATGCCCAGTGTCTTGTATCCATTGTGATTTCATCTCAGTTTGAATATTCAAGAGAAGTCTATTTTGAAAATCAATCAGCAGATTCTGATTTCTGAAAAAAATCAGACTCAAGCTGAGTTGAAACTTTATTTTTTTATGCTCTTAAGTCTTTTATTTTATTTTACTGGCTAGGCAGAAATTCATGGGGAAGGCTGGGAAGTGGCGGAGGTGGGATTTGCTACGGCTGACATTGCTTTATAAAATCTGCCTCGGGGCTCTTTGTGGTGCCTGAAATGGTGTGAGACATGCAGGAGCTGCTCTAATGCTCAATGTTTTCCAGGGATGCTGCCCCAGTGCCATTCTGTGCTATTAACAACTGGATCAAATGTTAAGCAGTTCATTGGGAGTACCCTTTCTTTAAATAATGAAAGGAGCTCTTATATCCACTGAAACAGTCCCCAGGAGCGAGTAATTAATTTGTATCTTTTCCACTATGAATCATAACCTCCCTATAATAAAATACAACAGGATTGAACTTAGTTCTTTGGTAAAAATATACAGTATTGGTAGAAAGATGCTAAATCTTCAGTTTTCAGAATTGGTTAGGAGCTTTTTTTAATCTGATACAGCAGCTGTTGAAAGGAATCGCAGTCCCGAGGGGTTGCAAAGTGAAAAAAATAAAATTAAAAATTAGCATAATAATTTTACTAGAGGCCTATCATAGTTTGCATGTTTATTCCTTTTCTATTTAATTTCCTCCTTATCAGGGGCACAATACACACACCTTCCTGAAATATGGAAAGAGAAAAGGGTAATACTGCAAGAACAGTAAGTAATTTATTATAGGAAGTTTTCTGTCTTCATGCTATGGGCAAAATTAGGGTTAGCGGCAAACAAACACCCAAGTGGGTAAAATTAAAACTATTTTCCACCACCAAAAAGACACTTACAAAGCTTTGTCACATCATCACAAGGATGATGATTTTGGCAGCATTTTAATTGCATCTGTTATCTGTGGGCGTGGGCAGCCCAAGGAAACTCATCTGAGAGCTGCACGGATGTGTCTTCATTAACTGATGACATTAAGCTAATGATAAAATAATGATCTGTGCAGGACTAATGCTTTTACTGCAATGTCATAACCCATGAAGAGTGTTTTTTTGGATTGCTTTGGTATTTCCGTAAAATAATTCCTAAAACTGATTTTTGCAAGGCTGTTTTCTTCTCCCAGGATGTCCAGCAAAAGGAAACACCACAGCAGGTTGCCTTTTCAGCATGCAGTCAACTGTGCTTTGACAAAGAGCTGTCTGTGATGACATTTTTGGTTGTAAACCTCATCCATTTTTCAAAGGCCTGAGGCTGAAGGGACCTTCCCCCACCAGTTAAGCCTGGACTTTTACAAGCTGCAGTAGAACTGCACCCTGTGAGAAGCTGAGTGGCAGCGATTTCATGAGTGATGAGACCAGGGTGACACAAAGCTTTTATGGCATCATGGGGCCAAGGACAGTTATGGAAAAATCAGAGTTCACTCCAGAAACATGAGAACATCCCACTGCCAAATGCCTTAGCTTTACCCAGCACTCCCAGAGGCTAAAGCTGAAGTCTTTCCTGGATCCCTCTGAAGTAAGAGAGGGCCAAGCAGTGAGGCAAGATGCAAGAACTGAAATAAAACCACCACCTACAGCTGGGCAGGGAGTAACCTGCCCATCTTCAGCACATCTGCCATCCACCAAGCTGTTAATGCATTCTACCAAAGCTGTTCTGATCTTCCTAGTCCAACAGCCCCCCGTCTCTTCCATATCCAACTACACAAAAGACGTCACTTACTCCCTTCCATCATTTCCTCACCCCACTTAGCAGACCAGTCTGGCCCAGGCTGAATCTTTTCACACACCCAAGTCTGACTTACTGCAGGCTCAGCTCATTGCAGGGTAATTTTCAATAAAATACTTCATTTACTAACTTAGCTAGAGCTCCTTCCCTTGGATGCTCTGCCTGAGTGTTGAGGAAAAGAGTTAATTATTAGAGCTGGATAGAACAAAACAAATAAAATGTTTTCTGTGATTGAAGGCACACAAAACAGAGAATTGTTCAGATATCCTTCACAGGACTCACAGCACACTGCACACAGCAAATAATTAAGAACACTTAAAAACAGTAGCTCCATTTTTTAGGTAGCCTAAATCCTTTGAATGCATTCATTGTGGGAAAAAAGTCCTTGATTATAAGAATTAACTCCTATTTTAAAAAGTAACTGAGTGATTCAGATGTGAAAATTCCAGGGTGGTTCAACAAGACAACAAACAAATGGTTTAAGACACTCAGAGACATTCAAGCAGTACAAGCCTGTTTTAGCTCTTACTCAGGTTCTGTTGCCTCCATGTGCTCAGTGAGCCAGAGGATGCTCTCAGCTGCCACACGGCAAAGTTTTTAGAGCCTACACTTCCAGCAAAGTACAACAGGTTGTAGCCATCCACTCCTAAGGGTAGTTCTCTAATTACATGCCAGAGAAAGATGTAATAATGGCATAGAATTTGGTAGCAGATATTAATTCCTCTTCCATAGCTTGTAGGAAATCTAAGTTCAGTAGGAAGAATTTCCATACAGTAATAGGCTCCACATTGGTATTTTCATATGCTCGTTATCTAAGCACTCTGTTTGGAAAGATGATTTATTGCAGGCCAGCATTTCCTTATTATTTGTGGTGTGATTTGTCATTACCCACACATAAGTGAAACATCTGCTCACACAACTCTGCTACATCTCATACAGAAACATTAACTTTTCCAGGCACAGCCAGAGCATATCAGAAAAGGAATCTCACTCCCTTTTCTTCAAATCACTGGGGTGATGAGGAACATGAACTATTTTACATTTTGTCTCAAGACAGTTATAAATAATGAATCCTCTAGGTCACTGAATGTCACTATTTCAGTTTTCACCTATAGGATGATGAAAACCCCAATTTTTCTTCCTGTGTATTTTCTCTCTCTCACACACCACCATCAGAAATTCAGTTTTTGCATTAATAATTGCAATCATCCTTCCATATATAATTCTTCTTTTTTCACAGAGGTTTTTCTCCATGGTTTGGTTGTGACTGACTGGATATTCAGGGCCTTTTTCCTCAAGACTCCTTGTTACTCCCTAAAGGCATTCTCTAGTTTCCTTTCATCTGCTACCACTTCTTTGATGTTGGGGGCTCTTTTCTTTATCTCTCTTGAAGCTTACAGGCCAAATTTTCAGAATTAAAGCTGAAACTGCGAAGGGAAGAATAGAATAAAGATGTATATTGTTAACTTGGACCATGCTGGAGCATAAAATAAAATATAAATCTCAGCCAAGAAAAATGCACTGCAGAACAGGAGGACAGAAAATAGCCCAAGTAGCTGAAATCACACATTGCTCCAAACACTGAGTTTTCTTGTCTGTGAGCCACACTAAGTATGAGCTGCCTTAATGTTTTTTTGAAATAGCCCCTCTAGTGCAATGCAGCTAAAGGGAAGTTATACACTCCTTGTTATTGATCAGCAGCTGTAAAAAAAAAAAGTCAAGAGCAGAGGTGTGGAAGAAATGAAGTCCCACAAGTAAAAGACACACAGGAGAGGAGCAGAAAAGCCTGGAGAAGGAGAACTCCCTGGAGCAGCAGCAGCTGGAGGAGGCACCTCCTGATTTTTGCCCTTCACTCCCCATGTTTTTAAATGTTCCCTAAAAGTCTCCTTTTTATACAGTTTGGAAACCTGTATTAATAGCTGTTCTCAGAGAAGTTGATTACTTCTCAGACTCCATGATAAATTTCCTCAGTTAATATCTATTTTCACAAGAATTACAGTCTTCAATTTAGTAGAGGTATAAAAGCTAACTTGAACTCTTCTGATTTCACTGTAAAGCGGGGAGATTTGGAAAGATTTAATAACTGATAATCTGCTTGGCAGAAAGAATGTAAGTGTTCCTCAGATGCATATTTCTGAGCATGCACAGACTGCAAAAGAGTGTTATAAAAACATTGGAAAGAATGATAAACTAGACAAAGACAGTGAAAAATATACTTATAGGTTATGGGATTCTGATAAGCACAGTATTACATTGTAATATGATGATCACCCTAAAATGAGATGCTATAACAAAATCAATGCTGACTGCTCTCTTTGCAGGGGTTTAATAGGGAGAAGTAAAATCTGTGAAGATCCTGACCAGCCCTTAGCAACATCCCTGCAACTGTAATAAATTACATAAAGTCATTCAGGCAGTAAATTACTCAGAGATTGTTACAGGTCCAACTTCTCCAGAATGTCTCTTTAATCAGCATGTAACCTCACAGAAGTATCTCTAACAAAAGGCACTGGACTGTGAGTTTTGCCTTCCTAGGTCAGACTTTTTCTCAAAGCCTGGCTTTATTTTCTGCAGTTTTACAGGGCTAGCACCAGCACAATTCCTTGTATCAATACTGATCTCTTTCCTCTCTCAGGCCAATTATTCAAATCATTAACTGTTAGTATTTAATGAAATTTCTTGGTTCCAGCCTCATTAAAAGTCGATATTGTTTGTCAGCCAGGTGAGCATTCGGTGCGTTCTCTAATTTACAAAGCTCATGCCAGTGAGCTCTGCTGCAATTCTCTTTTTAGTTCAAGCCTTTGAGTGTTTACAGCTATTATTTTGTGTTAAATGTGCTATTCAAGAACAGCTTTCACTGGAAACTGCTCTTTACATGTCTGTCCATGCAGCCCTACAAACTGAGGTGTTCCACAAGCTCACTCCTCACTTGAGCCGAAATGATAATGTTGACCTGCCCGTAAAAAACTGAGCAGTCACTATAGAAAGTTTGCCTTTTTTGAGGGGACATTCTTCCACTTTTACTAATTTTCTGGACTATTTACTCTACATCAACCTCTCTGACATGGGAAATATTGATGCATTGCTGTCTAAGTCAGGGAGAATCGGTTTAACAAAAGGTTAGGCTCAGAGGGTACGTGTCAGCTTTGGGTGAGTGATACCAATAGTGGCCTTTGTCAGAGAGGCTGAATGGCATCAGTGGTGCTACCAATCTGTAATTTTAACAGGACAATCCAAATTCACCTGTAGGGATTCTTCGGATTTTTTTTATTTCTTGATTCTTTAAGTGCTTCCCCACCCCCCATATGCTCACTTGCTTCCTGACCTTGGAGAAATTAGAACTCACTGTATCTTTATTGTCTCTCCTTTTAAGAATGTGGTAATACTTCTCTAAATGCTGCCTTAGCTTTTAGACCTTTTCAAGAAAAGCTTTGATGAGCAGATACCATAAGGGTAGGTATATTAAAAAATAGTCACAAGGCAATGTAGAAGCTACATTTTCACCACTGACACAGAAGATTAAGTACCAAATATGCTGAAATACTTTCTAGAGAGCAATAGAATAATAATCCTAGAAGAAATTGCTGTTCAGAAGAGTTTCACAGAACTGACTAGCGTGGAGGACTTTCAGATCCCACTATATTTCATTGTCAGAACCAGCCAGTTTTATAATTCCTGCAAGTTACATCCCCAAATGCTGTGTTTGAAGAAGTTTTCAGCAATTGTCACTGAAGTTGGAAAAAAAAAAAAATAAAAAAGAGGCACCTTAGATCTTCTTCATGTTTACCTGATTGTAAATGGGCTTTTTGTGCAATTTCAACCCCATTGCATTCAATACAACACTGAACCTCCGAGAGGGATGCAAAACTCTGCGCTTTTCCATCCTGACTAAAATCAGGAGTGTTGGGCACCAACTATACAGTGATGAGAACAGAACTACCAGATTGGCTCTCCTGCACACAACAAGAGTGGCTTAACTTGAACGAGAGATGTAGGAGGTGTCCGGAGGCTTGAGGACACAGATTGTCAGGCAGATAGCCACAAGCTTGGGATCTCATCAGCCTCTGTCAGTTTTAGAGCTGGGCTCATCTGTGGGCTGAGCAGGGAATATCTGAGGCAGTTTGTCAAACACGACAATCTGGCCACGTCAGTAAAGACACAACCATGTCACAGTTTAAATAACACAGTGAAGGACAGGCTGATTGATGCCCCAGTTACATAAAATCAAGAGAAAAGCCACTCCACCTTGTTCTTTCTCATCACATGGAAATAGTCACACAGGTTAACCAAGGGAAGCTGATCACCAGAGCTATTGCATAGCCTAAATTGATATTTATGAAGCAGGTAGAGCACTCTAAAGGAAGAATCTGATTGTGACATTTTCAGGGAAAAAAAAACCAAATCAAAAATAAGAAAACCAACCATTAGCAGAACTTTTATCAGATTTCAATACATTGAATGGAAACCAAAATAAGCATGTAATCACTTCTTAGAGATCAGACCAGAACTGTTTCTTTGATTTTAGAGTACCAAGTATGCATCTGGATCATTAAATTCCCTTTGTTACACATCAAGCCACCCTTATTTATCAGTCTGATTTTACAGCAATCAGGAGAAACCTGGATTTAACTCCAAGACACACTGCTCTTTTTTTAATTAAGACCAACACACAGAATGATTTCTTCTCCCACACTCTGCACCTGCAACATTATGCTCCAGGCTGTTGGCTAGCAGATCCTCACTGATTTATAAAACACAAGACAACTGTCATTTTGCCCACAATCTCCACACCTTGTTTTTTCCCTTTTTTTACCTCCCCCAGGATAATTCAGAGTCTTAATCTCACGAATGGCCTGAACCAGATGTCACACAGGTGTCTCCCTCTGATTGTCTCTGCTTTGAGGCTGAGACAGACAGAGACGAAGCTTTAGATTGTGAGGACACCAAAGTAACATTTAGATAGGAAATACTCATTCCTTGTTAGCAAGCATAAGCAGAAGGACAGAGGGTAGGAAAAGGAGATGGAATTCAAAATAATCTTTAGGAATCTTTTAGTTATTGCATGCAGTTTCCATCTAAGATGACCATGATGCATAATGAAAGGACATGGGAGTTACCCAAGTGCATTTAAAGGAGATAAGTTAGACAAAACAAAACAAAATTAATCACATGGGGGGGTGGGGGGGAAGGATATCCTAGAGTAAGAAGGTGAGAGAAATAAAATCTACATGGACAAAAACATCCTTACTAGAGTGCAGAGAGAAAAAGGGAAGGAATCTAGACTGGAAGCCTGAAAACAAAAATTCTCATTAAAGAATGAAAAAGAAATACCTGGAAAGAAAAATAGCTGAGCAAAGAAGATAAAAAACACAAGAGAAATCCATGTACTTGAAAGATTGTGCAGAAATGGTGAAATAACAAAGTGTACACAGACCAACAATGCCCTGAGGGGAAAATCTGACCAAAAAAACAGAATTGGAAAGTAAACCAACAAAAAGTGCTCAAGCAGAAGAAAGAATATCAAAAACTGGCGTGGGGAGGACAGAGTGTGTTGCACTATATTCTATGAAAAGATGAAGCTTCTTTACCACTTTGGCTCTATTCAGACTAAGTGAGAAAACTTGAAATTAAACTCAATATAAGTATTTTTCCTGGAGCCTGATGATGGACTGTGGTTTTACAAAGACATCGTTTCTCCTGTTTAATCTCTGTTTTCACATGCTGCCCCTTTCCTTTACCTTAAAATCAGCTCTCTGATACCCCCAGTTAGCAAAACTTGCATTTCTTGCCTGCCTCCCAGGACCCCTTGCTCTGGATCTCATTTTACTACCTGCAATAAAGTGTTTGCATGATCTTATTTTCAAACTAATGTGTGGAGTTGCTGTAATAAGCAATAAATAAATGAATAGATAAAAAGCAAAACAAGTCTCAGCTTTCACTGGTGCTAATAAGAAACAAGGTACTACAGTGGTGTTATTCCAAAATCAGAGAGTGTTGAGAGAAAAGGTCCCATGCAATTGGTTTTGACTACCACACACAGTGCCAAGGACAGAAGAAAATAATGTGCCTTCAGGTTTAAAAAGCTATTAAGTTAATAATTAATTTTATATTTAACTAGGATATTTGCTTATTTAAAATATATATATTTTTGCTTGTCACTTCTTTTCTTCAAGAAAATAAATTAAGAAATGCAAACAACAGTCTGTTCTTTCACAGAGCAATAATGTACAGAGATATGGAAGTCAAGAGCTATAGAGGTACCAAGACAAGGAGGAAAGTGTGTTTTAATTAACAATCATTGATCATGAACAACTAATTCCTGACATCAGGAAGATTTTCAGGATACCTTCAATTTAAACATGCTGAAGTCTGATGGAAGCCAAAATTGACACGAGCATGTACAGACATGCTCTGCTGAGGGATTTTATAATCAGGTGTACACAGATTCAGAACTGTAAATATAATTATTTAATGACTGATTTACTTGTTAAAATTGATAGCAAAAAGAATGCACAAGTTGCTTTATGGCTGCAACATCCAATGCATCTAAAATATGATATAAAGCAGAGCCATATTTTGTGTTCATGCTTTCATGGCATCCTGCCAGAACGGGCTTGCCACCTTCACAGCCCTCAGACACCCACACACCTCTGCAAGGAGATGTTTTCAACAACTAAATAATGGGAGTGATTAGCAACACACCCAAAAATAACCCACAGATGGTTGTAGGCCCATTATGAATAAGGTTTCTGGGTTTAGTTTTGGTTTTTTTTACTTAGTTTAAATCCATCAAAGCAAATAAACTGATGGATTTGTCTAAAGTATTGTTCATAGGCAATATAACTTAATTGACCCTTTATCAAGAAAATCTGAATAAGAGAGGGGCAGTCATAGGAGAATTTAATGTCAGGGTTAAAGCCCCCAGTCTCTCATGAATTCCCAAATCTCCTGCAGGCATCTGTTTAAAAAAAAACAAAGAAGACAATCCATTAAGATGCATGATTAGTGTTTTGGTTTATTTATTCTCTAGGTATCGCAGATTTTCCTGGGATGACTCATTTCCTCTAGGAGGATTCTCCTCTGCACTTCAGAGATTCCAGCCCATCTCCAGCCCAGCGTTCACAGCTCACGCAAGGCGGAAAAGGAGCTCAGCTATAAAGTGGTTTTAGCAGTGCATGCTTCTGTAATCCCAACTACTTCCACAATTTAAGTTGGATAAGAAGCAGCGCTTCCTCTGTGCTATAATCCCTCTCTTCCAGGGAGACAGGGCAAATCAATAAATATCCCCTCCGTGAATTTTGGCCATCAGCACCCCATGGAGCTACTGGGAGGTGGGGGCACAAGGGTCGCCTCTGGCCTTTCCTTCACTCCCGAGGATGCCATGACAGACATTTTCCAGAATTCTCATATAACTCCTTTCTCTGATTCAGCTTTAGGGTCTTCCCAGCCTACACTTTCCCTGGCCCTGCTCTGCTTCAGGCAGCCACGGTTGCCCAATTCACACATAGCACAGTAAAATTTAATCATTTCCCATCACTGCTGTCCCTCAGTTCCTTGGCTCTGGAAAGCTATCAACTCATTCCGAGTTAACTTTGATATTTTAATTGCATTTGGAAGATTTCCCTTCCAATGAGCTGACTGTGGCAGTGAAGCCATTCCAATGGCCAGTTAGTGCATTTACTTGCCCCTTGTCATTATGCAGTAAAATATGCTTTTCAGAAGAAGTCACATTTGTCTGGATGTCTGGGAATCACTGACAAAGAGCTTTTCCCTTTCTGAACAGCACTGAACAAGCCAAAATCAGTGTTTCATACACCGTGCTCGTAACCACCCCAGAGATTTTCAGAATATTGTTTGTCATTGTGTTTCTACGGCTCATTTTCTCCCAGATGCAGCTTTTGTTAATGACAGTGAGCTTTCACTTTAAACAAAGTGAGGGCTTCAGTTTTCAAGTTCAAATGTGATTCATTACAACCTGCCTGCCGCAGAAGCAAGCGCTGGGGCTGTGCATGGATGGAATCCAGGAGAACACACCTCCCTACAGCAAGAAGAAAAACGCTTGAGACAAAGCCCCAACCCCATTATATCACTCTGTGTTTGAATAGCCATCCACATATCGCTGCCTGGGGCTGTTGCACCATCAGTTTGTAACCCTCTGACAAGGACCATTTGGATTTTTAATGCCTTCCCTACGGAAAGTAATTAAGGTGGATGAAAAACTTTTGCGCTGCAGTGATTCATGGCTTTTGTCTTCCTGCTAATTGTTCTGATTGAAAAGGGAACCTTTGCTGCAGCTCTCAGGACAGTCAGTTGTTTTATAGCCCTTTCTCTAGAGCTGCTGTGAACATTCCTGGCTGCTGGAGAAACTCCCACAGCTGAGGATTAGGAGGATTTCCATTGCACTGGGGAGCAGCACTGCGGCAGTGAAGGAGAGCTGCCCGGACGTTCCCTTCTCCTGTCCTGCCTATCAATCTCCTACTACACTCTTGGCTATCTTAGGCAGTGTTATTAGAAAAGTTAATACAAGGAACCTTTTGGCCAATTGAAGAGGTCAAAAAACCAGAATAGAACAATCTTTTTTGTTTTTTAATACTTCACTGCACTTGCCATTCACCTGCCTGTCCTAAAATACATTAATATGTGCATATTAAATTTGCTAATCGGGGTCTCTCTGTACAGATATCAGGATGTTGTTGTATCCAGCAGCCAATTCAATCTAGTTGTTAGTCTGGCAAAAAATAAAATGCTTTCCAGAAGGTACTAGAAGGAAACAATTAACAGATGATCTTCTGTGACTGCTCTTGACAACATTGTACACTTCATTATTGTTTGTCATCTCTTGTCCTCAGCACAAAAGCAGATTTTCCCAGGGGTAAATCTTTGTCAATATGTGCTGCTACACTGACGGGTTCAAATTAGTGGTTGATGGGAATTACCATAAAACTTGGCATCTTTCCTCTTTGTCACTGAAAATGAGATTTAATTGATGAAAGCAGCAGCGGGTGGAATTAAAGCTTGTCTGTTTAACATTCTAGTGATAGATAGCAGAGATTTAGAAAATTAATTATGAGTTTAGAAAGTAGCTGGTGTGAAAGAACAGATCAGAGCAGCAATTGGGGAACTTGGTTAACAGAAGTGTCCAGTGTGCTAACTACAGAGATGGGTATGAGACAGCAGACTGGAAGGTGAAGAAGAGATTGTGACACGAGAAAAAAATGGAAAAGAAAATTTGGCATTTAAATGGAGAAAAATAAGGAAGGAAAAGATGGTTTCAATAAAAATGAATGTTTTTTATCCAAAGGATTCATATCTGTTTGGTTTACAGCCAGATGTTGGTCAATGTCTTCCACTGGCTAATTCTTTATTTCACAAATAAAGAATTGGAGGAAAAGTGCTTGGAAATCTGTGCTCATTTCCCTCCTCTGCTGTGAGCTTTTTCTGTGCGCTTCAGGCAGCCACTTGTGCCAACATTTTCAAATGCAGTTGTCCTAACTAGACCATGACTTAGATGGTCTGTTGAGCACCCAACAGCTACAGCAATAGAGAGACTTGTAGCAAGAAAAATAAAACTCATTAAACCTGGAAAACCACTGAAGAAATCTATTTTTCTGAGCTATCTGTTAATAAAGAAGATTAGATGTAAACAAACAAACCTGAATCTTTTATTAGGATTCTTTACTTTGTGTAGTTGTTAAAACCCTGAAGTTTTCCTGAACTTATGGTTATGGACGGAACAATAAAACTTCAAAAGGAGTTTAAATAGGATTACCCAGGCTAAATCTCAGGCTTTAATACTCAGCTCTTTCTTGATCCACGTAGAACACTGCCTGTTGGTAATGCAGGGCAGATGGTTTACAAACCCCCAGTCTCCAAAACATCGCGTTAGCACAGCTTCATTTAAGAGGCTGGAAATGTTTGGTCTGCATTTTAATTCCATAACGCTTAAGCTGTTTAAACATGGCTAGGAGAACAATATTTTCCACTCTGCATTCAGAGTAACTTTCCATGACAAACACTAGGGAAAAGGTTTAAATAAGTCATGAAGAACTGGCCTTTTTTTCCTCCCTCTTAATTTCTTGCATTTTCCTATTCCACCAGGAACCTCCGCTACAGCATTCCCAGGTTCAGCCAGGCAAATCATACACACATTTTCACCATCCACTCCTTATTTTGTTGGTTCTCAGCTTGGGAGCAAGAATGGCATCACCTGCTCTATGCAAGGGATTCCTGGAGGATTTGTGGGAATCTGAGCCACAGCCAGGTCTTAAACCTGATCTAGTGACAAGTGCTGCAAAAGGAATACGTAACAATAAAGCTTTTCTGTTTATTTCTTCTAAAGGTATCAAATTATCATGCAGTAAATGTACTTATTCTCTTCTCTGCATAATTCTATCAATTAAACAGACATCCTGGTCATTTTTTCTTTCTTTCTCATGCGTACTTCAGACAGACACTGAGCTTTAACATCCCATTTCTGTGACTCTTCAGTGTGGCTGAAGATTTTTTCCAGAAAATTCTCTCGTCCTTCTCACAGGACAGTGAGACACTCTGCCCTAAATCAGATTTCGCCCCTGAACACAAAGCATTAGCCACTTTGGTTTGCCCTGATTTTTTGGTTTTTATTAAGAAGGAGCAACACAGGACAGTATTTATGAAAATAGCAAAGTGCAACTAAAAACCTAAGTTTATTATGCTTAGAAATAACAAAGTCATCACGTTACCCTTTTCAGCAGGGTTATTAGATAACAGTCAGAAAGACAGAAACTTCTCGTTGAGAAAGGAAATGGAAATGTCAGGTAGGACAATACTGGAAGTCAGCACCACAAGGAAACTGGTGAGAATGCCTGCTGAATAAGTAGGCAGATTCAAAGGTAGCCCAAGGGAAGCAGGTACATGAGGGCATAGAGCACCATTTTCCATCTGATTTACCAAAATATGTGTATGGATCTAATATCGACACCCAAATGAGGAGGACAAAGACTCTCTAACAGTTCAGAGTTAGAAAGTGTATGTTTATTCCAGCGCCGGGCAGCTGTGTGGGATAGCTCCCTAACACACAGTGCAAAGTTACAAGCCAATACAAAGTCTATTTATCCAAAAAGTTATGAATATCCAAAATACAAATGCATATTTATAACATTGATTCCTCCCATTCTATGCTTTGTATGGAAATTAGCTTAAATGTCATTAAGCATGCGTGGTATGTTCTCTAAATTGAGTTGGTGGTCTTTTTATTTGGGGAGTGGTCTCGTGGGATGAAGTAAAACTTATCTTCCTCATTTTGACTTTTCTACCCCTTTGGTTTTTGACAATACAAATTGGGAATGTCCAGTTCCTCTCTCCATGACTTCTGAATAGACTCTCAGATGGAAAAATTAGCAATTGTCTTCATTTCTTTAGATCTAGTTATCAGAGTTTCTGTTTCTCATTATAAACACAGCTAAGCAAATATAAGAATGACAAGTAATCAGTTACTTACAACTTAAAAGCATATTTCAAGTCCGGCTCTTATTAACTCTTAATTAATCCCAGCTGGGCTTACCTATCTATTTTAACTAATTTCCACAAAACTAATCTTAAGCTAAAATGTTAATGTTTCTTTTAAACTATGTGTTTCACATCATTTTCCATCTTTCATCCCAGTATTTTATTTGCACTGGCCTACTTGGCATGACAAAGATTTCAGATGCTTCTGTTGCTTAAATAGCTGTGTAACTCACAGTAAAGACCTAGGGGCAACAGTCAGTGTTAGTTTAACGTTTGCAAACCGCCTTCTAAAAAGCTACTTTTAAATTTTTTTTTAAGACTCAGGATGTCAGTTTGGCAAGTTTCACTCTTCCAAACGGGAATGCAAAGTGAAAACAGAATGGAAATATCTTTGTACCTCAATTTTGGATTTATTTTTCAACTTCCAAGCAATGGCCAATCCAGCCATCATCTGCTGCCTTCCAGGTACAGAGCTGCCCATCTCTCTCCTGCTAGTGGCTCTGGCCAGCCCATAACAGCAGAAATTATTATATGCTCCTCTAACTGATACTTGGCCTCACACCAGAGGAATTCTTATGCCAAATCATGTGTAACACTCATAATTTTAGACAGATTTAACTTTATTTTGCTTCTAATAAAATGTGTTAACCATTAAGTCCAATAATGGAAGGCAACTCTTCTCTCAGCCCACTATTTCACCATTTTGTCATTTAATCTGTTAACTGTGCTAATATTTTGATGAGAACCAAAACAAGTATGTAATAGCTATTATTACACATTCTACTATAATTATTCCTGGCTGCCACAGCCAGGATTCAGGATTTTGTTGCCCAAGATGCTGCATGCTCTACACAGATGGGATAATTTCTGTGCAACCCCCAAAACTATAGCTTCATGTGAGGTAAAAGACACACAGAAGATCTTGGATCACCCAATAGGGTGTGAAATCAGGAGGTCAGTTTTGAGAATCCTAGGGAAAAAAAGGTCCAGAAAGGGTGAGGAAACAAAAGAAAGAAAATGCAAAGCAAATTGAAACAATTGATGAGCCCCTTTGTGACCAAGCTGAGCTGGCTGATGGCCCAGGGACTCTGCAGGAGGTTAGGATCTGTACCATGGCACTGCTCAGCCACAGAATTATTCTTCATATCTAACCGTACAGCAGCTATAAACCCACACATTTCCTTTGAACCTGCCCAGTGTCTCACCCCTATGGCTTCCCCTACACTCCAGGTAAATACACTCAGAGCTACCAATAATGAACAGCAGGGCTTGGCTTGTTCGTTGATCAAATAATGGTTTGTTTGTATTTAGGTATAATGGTTTTATGTTACTTTACTCTTTCCCCCATTTAAGACAATTTTACAGACCTAGCTTTCATTTATTTTCAGTCCCTGAACATTTTCCTTTGCCTAGTGAGTGGAAATTATCTCAGCATCCTCTGATGCCTGTGTTCTTCCAGCAATGCTCATTTAGAGGGCACACAAACACTTCCACATGTTGATATTTTGAAATCTGGAGCTAATTACGTTAATTTCTATTCAAACAGCCTTATCAAGAGGAAAGCAAGAGGAGGCTGGATTTCCTGGTGTAGCACCTGAAGGTGAGTGTAAAATACAGAAGAAGACAACTTTTTTTTAATTGTTATTTCCCTCTTCAGATGTCCTTAGAATGCTAAAATGAGGTTGTAGAAAAATGCAGTAACTTTTATTGCACTAACTGGTGTAATCCAAAAATAAACTGATATATCCAAAAGAAACAGACATATTCTCGGACTAGTAACACTGAGTGCAATGGCAAAGGACTTGCAGAAAACAGTTTCAGGAGTGAAAAACCCACAAAAACAAACCCAAAAAAACGCACTCCCAAAGCAAGCAGAGTATTTCCTGGTTCTATTAAGTCTCAGACAAATCTGTCACCCACCTGAGCTCACAAGTGACAGCGAATATCTTCATCATATTCAGTGAAAACTAAGATTTTTAAGCACACATTAAATAGTAACAGTTACACAGATACTGCATCTCAAGAGCTTTAAACATACACACACAAGCAAAAAAGGTTCAATTTACCCAAACCTTTGAAACCCTGGAGATGTGAAGCATCTGTAACCACATATTATATTTGCTCCAAGGGAAAAAATATGCAGATAAACTAAAATAATTTTAAAAGATGCTTAACTAGGGCTAGTTTGCCAAGCAGAAAATTAAATCTGCCATTGCTTTCCGTTCCTCAGGATTCTTAGAAGAGCTTCATTCTCCACTGAGAAAGCTCATGTTTCCACTTTAGTTTTTCCCTGATTTGCATCACAACTTCTGATCTTATCAAACTCTACCATGTTCAGCATCTGCTGAATTGGTTGCTCAATATGATCTATGAGCAACCCAAAACTTAAAGGATAAAGCAGAATTTCTTGATTTGAAGAAAATAGAGAAAGGGAGTGTGGGGGATAGAACAGTTGGGGAAAAGCAGAGTGATCTTATTTCTTCACAAGTCCATAAAATTTATATAGAGAAAAAAAAAGAAAGAGGATATTTCTTTTTCTCTGTTCACTTCTTACACAACTCACAAGTATAACATTTAAAAATTAATAACCAGCTTATAAAATTTAATTCCCTTTGCCCTGACAGAACTTTTCTTGCCCCCAGATAATTCACCAGATTCTATAAAAGGAGTTGCAGAAAGGCAATATTCTTAAGCTGGCATCAACACACACAAAACCACCAGGATTTATTTTTCTTTCTTAGTATAGGAAAGAAAAAGTTATTTTTTAAACACATGCAGAGCTCAGTAGAAAGACAAATCCCATCCCTGTTGCTTTCAGATCATGTATATATGAAATTAAAATGAACTTTTTTTTTTTTCCACTGCTGCTTCAAAGTTGTATTGTTAGACACAGCCTCCAAGGAGGCAGGAGGGTGAACTATTGTGCTGGTTTCAAAATAAGCAATGGTGCTAAGGCTATTCAAAAGAACACAATTAAAAATAAAATAAAAGCAACCCAACTCTAAAATGTTCTAATTAAAGGAAATAAAACATATGCACGGAAAAAACCCCACCACAGGCAAAAACTCCCAAACAAACCATAACAGACAAATAAATACAGCTAAGAACTTTTCCTGTGTGAGCCATGGCTTTGTAGAGCTGTTTCTAACCCTGGAGCAGGGTGGGTTGCCACTGATTTCAGCGGCCCAATTTTTGGAGCAGCTGTTCCCTGCACTCTACATTGCCAATGTGCCTCTGCTCTGGGGGTTTGGGTCCCACCTGTGGCCTGCACTGGGTTTGTGGCTGAACTTCTGCTCAGGGAACACTCACACTCGGTGTGGATGTGTCAAGAGAACAAGAGACAGTTTTAGAGATCCTGGGAAAGCCACAGAGCTTTAGATGTGCATGGGTCACCACAAGGAGTTTTCTTGATACTGACACTAGATTTAATTTAGTAAATATTTGCAATCCAGGGGAGTGTAGAGGTGTAGTGGTCTTACAAAAATTTTTGTGGCTATTTAATGTCACACTGTGATTGGCAGGTGTTTACTGACAGAAATGTGTGGGTCAGTGCACCTCTCCAGAAAGAACCGAGTTTGGCATCAAGTGGAATTAATCTTGAGGCTGATTTTCTGAAAGGCCTTCCACTGAACATAGTAAAATTTTCATCTCCATGAAAACAACAATCACTGTCCAGATGTCCCATGTACGTAGCATGTGCTTAACCAGTGTATGGCTGCTCCTCCAGGGCACAGGCAGCATCTCCAGAAGGCTTTTGTGTTTAACAGATATCCCCCCTCAGCCACTGCTATCCGATTCAATTTTCTTCTGTCTGCCTCTGTGACTTTTGAATTTTCCAGGATGGGGTGTTTGTCTCTGAGCATGTTACCCCCTCTCACAGAGAGCTCCAACCCACACCTCTGTGTGCAAAAAACACTTTCAGGGCTGCAGAGGAAAAGCACACAGCTCTCTGACATTTCATTTCATCAGCTCTGCCAGATCTTTAAATACCCAGAGTACTTAGCACATACTCATTAAGTCCTTCCAGCTCATTAATGGCCCGTAATTCCCTCACAACCCAGCAGATGAAATATATATTTTGAAATATCCACTTTCCCACTTCCCTGCTAGAATAGTTTGCAGCAGCTTTCTCAGCTTTCTGTGCAATTCCTCTGCTCTATCAGAGTCAAATATTGCTGCAAGCTGTGGTTCAAGGCTCAAAGAGCCTCCTCTCACTTCCACCATGCACTAGTTTGAAAACAAACCAGTGGGAGGCACCAAGTCAGAATAACAATTTAATGGGGAAATTAAAAAAAAAGGAAAAAATAAAAGAAAACACTGGTTCAAACTGACAGAGTCAAGATACAACCTGACACCCTGTTAGTCAGGGTGGTAGTAGCAGTCTGGTGGAATGGTGGCTGCAGTCCTCTGAAGCGGTGATCCTGTAGTAAAGGGGTCTGCTCTTCCTCAGAAGGTCCAGTGGTGGCTGTGTAGCTCCTGTCCTCTGGAAATCCAGTGGAAAGGGTTGTCTCCGGTGTTCAGCATCTCAGATTTTATCCATGATGGGATGCTTGGTTCCTCCCTCTGGGTGGAGCATCTCACAATGGGGTAATGAGTCATGAGGCCAAGTGTTGATTAGGCTCATTAACAGAAGATGGTCCAGAGGGAGTTACCTATGAGTCATGCAGCAGGACAATGATGGGCCATTAACAGCAAGATAGTCTGGGGGGAGGAGGCAAGGAAACACTGCCCCACCTGATTTCAACAGCTCATGAGGATGGTAATAGAATACACTGCAACCCAGGACACACCATAAACAGATATTTTTATATCAGTGGTAGTTTGAAAAAGATTAAATAGGGGGAAAAAATGTCTTTTGAAAGGATTGTGTTGCCATCATATTTGTTTCCCATGTCTTTTGTAGCCTGTCTGAGATGAAAGTCCCCTGCTGGCAGTACATTTCTGTTGTTAATGCTTTTTTTGTTACTGATGCTCACAGCACTTCCAGAATACTCAGGTTTTTCCCTTGATGAAGTTCTCTGGTTCCCACTGGTCTCCATCAGCCAGCTCACCAACAGTTCTTAAACCATGCCAGATATTTCATATCTACTTGCTCCTGCCTTTGCCCACAGCAGGTACCTCCAGAGTTGTTGTTATGTTTCATTTGAGTGGAATGCTTCTCCTAAGCTCTTGTGTCATATTCAAGAAAACTCTGTGCAGCATTTTCCTCTGGCTTGCAGGAGGCAGGGAATTAAACAACTTCTTCTCATCAACTGCCTTTAATCTTAGAGCAATGACAAATTAACACTGATTGCACCAGTGCAACCCCTTCTGATCTTTGGGACTTTGAAGGCAGTGAATCTCCATTCCCTCTGAAATAAATACAGATGCCTGGGGAATACAGTCAGGGCTGTCCTGTCTGGCTTCCTGCAGTCATAAACCTTCAGCACGTGCTCCTGTGGAAGCCACGTTGCTCCAGCATCCCCGAGGTGAGATTTGGCTTCATGGGCATCGTATCTGCAGGTCTGCTACTTCACACAGCCCCAGATTGCCACCAGAAACCTCTTTCACTGGCAGAGATAATGGATTACTTCCATTTGGAGAAGAAAAGCAGTGAGAAATTGGGTTTGTGAGATCTATGTCCTAAAACCAGGTGTGCTGGGGTGGGAGTGAATTATGCAGCAACCCACAGGTGTTTCATACATTGGTAGCTTAGATGTGGCTCTACCCTGAGCTGAGCCTGGAGATTTCTAACAGGAGCTGTAGGTCAAGGAAATGAAACAATTCCACACCTAAGCACATGCTGAAGTTAGATGTTTGTCTCAAAATCCAGTGCAGCTATTGCATCGAGCTCAGATCAGTAGAGCCATGAACTGAAGCCACATCTACTTGAAAAACTCAGGAGTAATAAACGATCCCCAGAAACACATCACTTGTTTGACAACAATCTTATTTAAACAGAAATAAGTTCAAAGACAAAACGTGGTCCACATACAAAATTTGGATATAATTATTTCAGTAGTCTGGGTTTTTGAGAGGTCTCAAGAAAAAAAAAAAAAAAGGAAGTATTTAAAAACTTCCCACCTGACATAAAGTATTTTTTTTCTTTTTTTTTTTTACATTTTGTTTGGACATGAAAGTGAAGGAAAACTACCCTAAAAAATTTGGAAGGATTTACACTGCTGTTGGCAGTGCAGGAAAAACGGTATTTTCATAACTGACCTTGAAATGGGAAAGCTGAGAGCTAACTCATTGAATTCCAGCCCACATTTATTTCACCACGTTTGTCAAAATGGGGAGTTAATTTTTCTCTTGCTGGTTGAGAAAACATCCCAGGTAATCAGCAAATCAGAGAGCTCTGTCAGGGAGAAACCCTGAGTTCCTCATGTTAAACCAGACCAGGCATTTCTGAAGCCCAAGAGCAACATAGACTGAATGCTTGGAAAGGAGAAATTGCTGTTTGGAATTGACTTGTCAATGGCGAGGGGGATGTTATTTTGAAAGAAAATCGATGCAGAGAGATGGCAGTGGAGCTGAACAGTAAACAGTTGGTAAATGAATGCCTGTATGATCTGAGCCCAAAACCTCCTTGGTAGTTTTTTTTTTTTTCCCTGGGAAATCAGACTGCATTTATTTTTAATTTGAATCCTGATTTCCTCAGGTGCCACTCACCCTTGAATAAAAAATCTAGCCTGAAAGCAAAACTACCAACACATGTTATAGACAGTCAATCTGACTGGTGGATTCCTCACTAGGTTCTTACATATTTATGCCAAGGAATTTTCATTGTAATGTTTTATTATGCAGTAAGCAAAATCATAGAAGTGTTGCCCTCTACATTCCACAGAAGTTATTTAAAATATTGTGGTTTTTTGCAAAAGTCTCACAAATTATGCATCCCTTTGGAGAATAAAAACCCTCCTGATGCAGGAACCTGGTAGCTGTTAAATTAACACAGAGACAAAAGGAAAATGTGAGGTATGAAAGAGGGCAGAGAAAACAAAAAGAAAAAAAAAACACCAAACCAAAGAAAACCCCCTTACTTCTTCAGCAGAGAGAGCTGGTTAATATCCTTCAATGCCAAATTCAAATCAGAGGTGTGAGCCAAAACCCTCCCTTGGCTTGTTGCAGCCCCAGTCCTTGCCAAGCCATGATTAACAATGCTGTTTGTACACTGCACAAATCACAGCAGCTCTGGCGTGCCCGGAATCTCCACGCGCTTCCCAGGGTGTCCAGCACAGCTCCAGCAGCTCCTGCTGGGCTTTCTTGGCACCTTGACCAACTCCAGCATCCCAGAGCTGCTCAAGGTGGCTCTTCACAAACACAGGAACGCAAACATGTCCATGGAACAAGTGCCATCAGCAGAAGGTTGTGTTGGGCTGTTTTCCTTCGGGGAGGGCGTGAGGTATTGTCATCTTCTTTCTTCCTCACTCTTGCTGATGCTGAAGCAAAGTCCAGGACATTCCATTAATTAAAAAGTTGTGATGTTTTCAGTTGCTGCAGAACTGCCCAGACTGAACTGGTTTTCTCAAATAGACAGAGGGAAGAAAACATTTCAATGCAGGGAGTAAAACAAATAGGGCACTTCCTGGAGGAGGTGGTGTGATTCAGGGATTTTAATCCCATGTTTAACACACTTCATCTTTTCTACTTCCCTCATATAGTGTCACAGACCAATTTGTGCACTGAGTTCAAGAGCTGCTTGAAGGAAACAGAGTCTGACTTTCAGAAGATTTACCTTCTTTCCTTGCCAGTTGTTTTTTTGCTGCATGAAGGCAACATCTATTTTTCCAAATATGTAATAATAGAGAGACAGCAGCTTAGACAAAGCAGGCAATGAAAGTTCCATGTGTGTTTTGCAGTTGTGGAACTCATCTAACTTGTTGGCTTTTGAGATTACTTAGTGCAAATGTGTCTTGATCCGTGACTGGGAGTCTTAGGGTTTAGCACAGTACATCAGCCTTGTTCATATTAACACAAGATGTTCTTTAGCTGCCTGTTCAGCTTCTCCTCACTGTGAGGCAGCCTAGAACCTGGACACAGCCTTATGACTCTGAATTTCATGAAAGATGTCGGTGGCTGAAAGGAGGACCATTGGGAACCTCTGTATCCTGAGACAGAAGGATGTACTTTGGCATTTTATTAAGGATTGTAATTCAGCTGAAAGACTCTGGCTTTATGGCCTTACATTTCTTCTTTCAGTGGCAGATATTCTACTTTGAATGACTGCAGAATAGTCAATAATTTGGTTTCATGATTATAGAGCCCAACATCAAAAGAACATGGGCACCCTGATATATTATTGTAGGCTCAGTGAAAGAATTGGCACGAGGAGAGCTTCTTGTTATACAAATACACAGCAATGGGCACACAGTGGGATAGACAAAACAATGATTTGATATTGCTGTGGTGATTAAGAAAAAAAAGCCAAAGATTTAGATGGCTGCTTTTATTATGAGAGATAAAAGTACATTCCTCAAAGGAATTCATTAATGCAGGAAAGCTACTGTTACACACTGAACTTTAATGGCTCTTGGAGCAACGAAAGAACCTGATATTTGGCATGAATATAGATAATTTCATCTTTTCAAATAATGATTCTATGATTCTGTTACAAAGAGGGGAAAATGTGGCATTTAAAAAATATTTTATGTTTCGTGTTCATTTCATTCTGTAGTCATCAGGGTTTGAGCTGTGTACATTTAAGTGTTCACTATCAGATAAAGCTCACAGAAGGATAATATATGAAATTGCTCAACTAGACTGTGTTTTAGCTCAAAATGGTGTCTCCCAGCTGAGTCCTATCTTAAGACAAAGTTAATTTTCAGATATAATCATTTTGCCATGCCACAGACAGCAAGTCAGATGGTCCTATTTAGGCTTTCATAGATAGTATTTAGTTTGTATTAGTCACCTTTCCCATTAGAATATAGACCCTGCTTCCAGAATAAACAGTCTGCCTGCCTTCCTTTTCATTATTGATCATAACTTTTGACACTACATTATATTAAGCCAATGACATTTTGCCCTTGTTCAGTTTTCTTGTTGGCACAAGAACGAGAATGATGATAAAAACCATGGAGAAGAGCCTGGCCATGAGAATTCAAAAGAGCTCACTCTCATTTGAGTACACAGCACAAAATCTACTCAGAATAGGAAAATGAGAATGTTTAGGGGTTAAATGATTCTTCTGATGACCTTGACTACAGGAAGTTGGTACAGCTGAGCTGTACTGAATACACTCCATTATGAAACCTTTAAGTAAAAGGAAAATACAGATTCCCCATTTAACAACCCAAAAGTAAGGTTACAATAAAATCTTTGATGTTCAGCTCAAACAGGTTGAATTTGTGTTCAGGTGGAAGCATTCAAAAAGAGTTTTACCCTTAAACTGCATTCTCATAAAGCCCATTTGATCCTCATCTGTTCAAAGAGGTGAGGTGATAGTGGACACTGGCAGTAGAGCCTCTAACACTAAAAAAATGGCTAATTTCACATTTTTCACAGACTTGACTGCTATAAGATATTTGGGGAATAAAATGTGAAACGAGTTCAAACTGCTTAGAGTAGCTGGCTAGCAGTGAAAGCTAAAATAACTTTGTCTTGCATGTTTGTTTTCTCCTTTGTTTTGGTCTGCTTTTTAGACAGAGGCATTTCAAAGTACGTTTGTGTTACACAAGGGGTGAAAAAAGAGCATTACCATATTCAATTTCCCACAAATGTCTGTTGCAGCAGTAAAAGCAGATGGCACCAGAAACAAATTATCAACTCTTCTTGGAGTACGTCTAATGAGAACAGGTTGGGTTTGATGAAGAAAATGACTTTTGAAAATTCATAAATTTTTATGCCACAAAAAGAAATTGCAGCAAACATTTCCCGTGGTGTGTAATCCTTGAATCCAGGCAGAAAGTTAATTTAATGGTCTTTCAAGGGTTGATCTTGTAAAAGGTCTGAGCGCTTAGTCCTTGATGTAAAAACTAAAGTCACTCAAAACTTTTTCAGGAGCCTGCTGGCAACACACACACACAGCTGAAGGAGCTCAGTTTGGTCAAAGGCATTGCTGAAACTGTAGTGCCAAGAGCTTTTTTTGGACCTCTTAGCTGGGCGTTTACTGCTGATCTTTCTGAAATACCTACACTGGGTTAAATTCTACCCTGGAATTACTATATTTATGCTGAACATGCTACGGCCAAGGATGCAAGTGATTTCCAGCACTCTGGATTTCAAGTATCTGTGTATTTACACCACTCTTTCTGCCCTATAGGGAGCTGAGATTTAACAGTCCATTACCCCGTGGTTCTGAAGGGAGGAAAGGTTGGTGAGGCAGGACAATGAAACATTTCCACACCTGCACCTTGTATGGAATAGCTGTGAAAGGTTTCTGCCTGGGAGTCTTGTAGGAATTTCCACAGGACCCTGATTAAATCACTCCGATTTGAAGGACACGTTGCTATGCCTATGATTTTTAAAGGTTTCGCTTATCTTTTCTATTATTTTCCTACATTCAGCTCAAAGGAAGCTTGGATTTTTCATGCTTGACATCTCTCTCTCTCTGCTCTGTTGTAAGTGCAGTCACCTCCCTCTCTGCCTTTTGCTGTGGAATTCCATGATAAAAACCATGAAGGCTCATCTCACTGTCATCATTTTGTCTTTCTGTGGGATGTCCAGTGCTTCCCCTTGAACATCCTCCCTAAAGGCTCCAGGAATAAGTAGATATGAAAGCCATTGATAACAAATATAGACATTAAGACTTGCCCTACAAAATGATATTCGTGTTTCTTCTGCAAACATTAAAAACCAGACACCTGGAGAAAAGAGATAACACAAATATCTTCTGGAAGAGTTTTCTTTCTCCAAGCACTTCTGAGAATTTGCAATTCACATCAAAACTGAGCAGACTTGCAAATTCTTTGTCTGTGGACATGGGCATGAAAGCGTGGGTGAAAATGGACATTGGGAATTCATCTCGGGTTAATAATCCCATGGTCTCCAAAGAAAGCTAAAAGGCAGTCACACCACACTACCTCCAGACTGGCCCAATAGCACTGAAGTGACAGCATTTAATAGGATTTGGCAGTTAGAATGTAGAAACAGGCACTGGATAATCTGAAGGAGGTCCAGTTTCAGCTCCAGAACTCTAAACAATAACTCATTGCAGGTTATTTCTGAGTGTTTGTGCCACCAGTGACAGTGTGTGAATTAAATTCAATTGTTTCTCAGAGAGCAGGAAGATTAAGTACAAATCTAACTGCAAATAAAATACTGACACTTTTTCACGTATGCCTGAAGTCTAAGAAGCATTTTGAAGGAGTTGGTCTCCATGCCTCACAAATTTATATGAATATTATTTATGACAGGAATGTTTAGATGCAACCCAAAATTTAGAACACCTGTAATCTGAGATTTTGGGTTGAAACCAACCAAGATAGATTTTCAAAATATTACTCAAGATGGCCTTTTCAATACCAAATAACTAACATGTTTGCCAAAGGCAAAAGCTCAGTGAAAGTAAGAGAATTTGTTAAAGAAATACTGAACTCTAGCATAGGGTGACAGATATCAGGATTAGAGCTATTATAATGGTGAACCCAGACCTGATGTTCAGGAATAGGGTTTTGCCAATATGAATAGGAAAAGAGAGGAAAGAAAGAAGCTTGAAAATGTGGAGAGTGTGAGTGTGAGTATTAGTGCGAATGTATTAAAGTATGCCAATGAACTTCCCCTAGCTGAAGCATACTCATTTCCATATCACTTACTGGAGATGACTACTTAACATTTTAGTTAATATTCAATGTTAATTAGATAGACTGGCAGGAGAGACATGGCTCAACATCTTCTGCCTCTTCTCTCTCCTTTATTAAAGCAACTTTGGCCTCAGGACAGCAAAGGATTTTTCTACTTAACATCAGCATTATTAAGTATATTAAGCATCATCTCATCAAAGAGACTGTGAATTTTCAAGTGGTTTTTTATTAAGTTTTCTCAGCCTCCTCTTCAGTAGCGTAAGTTATTCCATTATATTCCATACAACTTTGCTGGGGAGAGGAATATCCCTCGGGTCGACATCCAAGATGCCAGAAAGATTCAGCTAGAAAAAGTTCTTTGATTTAGACATTTTGACCCCCTGCTTTGAATTTTTTCTTTCTTTCCTTGCTTACAAATCTTTGTCTAAGCCATAAAACACTCCACTGATCCCCAGGCTTACACAAGTCTTCTTCTTTTGTAATTTCCAACAGCTGCAACCTCGGCAGCGCTGCTGGATTTAATTAACCTGACAAAAGAGCCCTCACCCTCCAGAAGAAGAGCTTTTATTCACTGAAGGAGACTCAAATATTAGGACAGGTCTGTGAATCAGAAAGGCTGGAGTTTACTGGCAGATGTCCATATCCACAGACTGTAAGGCACTTTATCTGCCAGGACCTAGAGTTTAAGCTCATGTACAATGTGGTATAGAGGATCTGAGTAAAAGGATGACTCCACTAGGCTGGAACAGGCTTCTCTGTAGCCTAGCAGGGATCATTGAAATATGATATGGTTGGCTGGGATTTTTCACTGTCAGAATTCTGGAATAGTCCACACCACTTCCACACAACTGGCTGGGAGCCTGTTGCAGGGACTCCCTGGATATTCTCATTCTCTGGATACACTCAGTTTCCTTTCTCACTGAACCAATATGGGAAAGGAAACTAGAATTTCCCAAAATGCACTGATGAAATGTTCTTTTGTGCAGACATGACCCTGCCACACAAGCATGGCTGTAACAGTACCATACAGATGAGGTCTGGCTGAGGATTTGTCTGCTCCAGCCCCTGTCAGGGTAACTTTGATCTGTGAAGGCAGTAAAACACATTAACAGGAGCAGGCATGTAACAGTAAATGGGATATGACAGCATCTTTCACTGCAGAGTTCCCTTGATTGTGATCCCTCTGATCCCTTTCTCTTCCCTCTTGTCTAAAAAAATCTGCAGCTGGAAGGTTCAAAGTGTCTACCAACAGCATGTCTAAACGTCATCTCTCTGGAGCCAAGGCTTATAAATGAAAAAATCCTGACTAACCCTCCAAATCCTGGCTCCAGGCTGCAGCCAGTGCCCCTCAGCAGTGTGGGTTCTGTCAGGAGGGAGCTGCCAAGTCCCACTGCAGAAGAAGCAGGCTCCAACAGCAGCTGTCTGCGTGCCAGGCTCCCCCCTTGCCTGCACAGCTCACAGTCCCTCCTGGAAAGGCTGGATTAAAACATCAGAAGCTTTGCAGACTTTCAGCTTCAGGCGTGGCGTTTCCTACCTGCCCTGGTGTTCAGGTCCCTTGCTTTTGTCCTGCTTTAACCCTACCTGGATATGCTCAGAGAGAGGAGATGGTTTCCCTTGCAAAAATAATTTTGTTATGCTCAAAAGGAAGCTTTTTCAGACTTCTCCCATAAATCAAGCTCCTTATTGCTGCTCCTGTCCCAATGAACATTTGTCTTCCTTTTCCAGCTGTGTGCCCAGTTTTACACAGGGACAGTGTGAAGTGACTCAGCTGAGCTGGGAGTGAAAGAAGCTCTGGATGGTGGAGTAAATCTGTCAGGGCAGGGCACTGTGCCACAGGGAAACCTCATCTGACCTCCAAGGGAGTCCCTTTAATACCAGGAGGGACTGGCAGGATTTAGAGTAATGTAAATTTATGATCCAGTTTCTTCCATAAGTAAACACTGGATCTTTGCTTATGCATAACACATGCATTTATAAGTACATATAAAATACAAAAGATGTTTGAGAGCAGTAATACAAGGAAATGCTTAGGAAAAAAAAAGGGATTTAAAAAAAAATATTTTCACCAGTGGTTTGGTGGGGTTTTTTTGATTGTATTAAAAGTTTTGAGAGAAAAACATTTAAAACTCATCTCCCAAAGTCATTCCCAATGATCAGAGAAGAGCAGGAAGTTTACCAAGAATACAATGACTACTGATAGCAATTTAACACTGTCACATCCCACTGTCCAGGCTTTCCTTGCCAGAGCTCATTCATTTCCCAACACAGCCAGTACAACCAGCATGGACTTTACAAGCAGGGGTGAATAAACACAGAATTTATAAGGTGACACTGTATAAGGCAGCCTTGAAATCCTTTTCCTGTCTGAGCAGCAGCTGTGCTGCTCCTTTGCTGATGGAGATGTGGCCACAGGCTCTCTGTGCTGGCCACGTGCTGGGCCTGTAATGTCAGCACAGCAGGTCCTCCATACCATAGGCTTTTCCATTTCCAGCTCAGCTGGCTCCCCAGAATAATTATGTGCTTGAAGTGGATTACAGAATTTCTGTAGTTGGACTGCCAGAGGTAGATGCAAAAATCTGCAGGCACACCTGCGTCAGTCGCCTCATGAACGAGAAATGTCAACTGTTCCTTGCCCTGCTCTGAAAGATGGGGACTGTTACATGGCAAAAATCAGAGCAAAACCACGTTGCTTTGCTTTGTTTTAACTCTGTTTTATGTTTTTTTCCTGTTAAATTTCTTTCTTTAAGATTAAGTCTGGAATCATTTTAACCTTTAAAGGATATTTCCATTTTTGTCCTTTGCAGAAGCTGTTGTCTACTCCAGACCTGAATTCACAACAAATACCTGTCCCTCTGAAATCCCATTTTCCAGTAATAATCTGCTCATTAAAATGACTTTGCTGTGTGTTTTATCCACTGCCTCAGGTCTTTCTGCCTCGTGTCAAAGGAGTGCTGGGAAAGGACACCATGAAGATACCAAGACCTAAATAGGATCTCCCAGCCCAATGAGAAATGCATCACAATCCCAGAAATCTCAGTGTTTTCTTGATCTCAGTATCTCCCCTCCCCAGTCTGGGTCTTTTCTGCAACATCGATGTGTTTGGATTTATCACCCTCATGGGCCAGCTGGTGGGGACTCAGCTGAGTGCAGAATGTTCCAGACTGGCACTCCATGGTCTGCACCTCCTGCATCGGGAACAGGTTAAAAATAAGGTGTTCAGGTCTGGAGTCAGATTCTAATTAGAAGCAATCTTCCTCCACCAGCTGAAATCAGGGAGGACAGGGAGCACTGAATTAACCGTAAAAAAGTGCTTTTGAATGCAGTTTTAAAAAACTTTGTCTGCATTTTGGTTTCTTCCTTTGGCTTCAATTGAGGCATTTTACATTCTACTAGTTAGAAGTGTAGACTTCTGAGTCTAAAAGAAACTCAAAGCTTCTGTCTGAGCATCACACCAAGATCGAGTTCATGGCTAACAAAAACCCAGTGAAGCGCTAAGGTTTTGAGCTGGTTTGGAAAAAAACCAGGAAGAAAAGAAGGTGCTGATGGAGCTTTTCACAAGGCAAGAGCATAATCATGAAAAGCACACAGCCAAGACATAAAACCACTCCAGATGTGACATGTAAAAAGCCACAGTTTGGTAATGAAAGCAGAGACTGCACATGTAATGGAAGCTCATCAATCACAGAGGGAGAAGCGGCAACCTAACTGAACGGACACAAGGCTCTCTGTCGGGTGAGGTCCAAAAATAATGCACACATCAGGGAGGACAGAGAGTAAAGGAGGGGTGTCTGTCACCCCCCACTTGTTTTCAGTGTGGGGAGAAGAGGTAACACACAGAGGAAGCAGAAATGACGGGGTGAAGTGAAGAGGCAGGGAAGCGACGAGGAGAATGAGCTGAGGGCACAAATGTTCCATGGGGTGCCACAGCCAAGCACAGCACGGCCTCGCTCACCTGGCAGCAGCAAGCACAGATAACAGACAAGCATCTGCATAAGGGTGTAAAAGCAAAATTCTCTGCAGCCTCTGTGTACTCCTTACCCTCACCTAACCATTCTAAAGCACTCCTTCACGAATAATCCCTTTGATTAAGAAAACTATCAATATAGTGAGGAACTTACCCATTTTAGCAATTTCTGCAGGGGTTTCCTAAGGTCAAAATGCACCATTTTCTGTTTGCCTTTTATTTCTCATGCAAAAGAAATGGTTTTGGTGCTCCATTTCCTGGACTTTGCTAACCTATTCCCATTATCTTACACATATTGTTTTCCCTACCTTTGCTGGAGGCCTCATAATCACTTTGAAATCTACCTTGGCAGGCAAAACTGCTGTGGACTGAATTTTCTGGCTGAAAAATGTGCGGCATTTTGTGGAGAAGGCAGAGACACCACAAATCTGGGAGCAACATCTTGCTCCACATGGCTCCATGAGATCAGGCCGGGCTGGATGGAGCCCCGAGCAACTTGGCCAGGAGGCTTGGAATGAAAGAATCTTTAAGGTCCCCTCCAACCCAAGGCTTTCCATGATTCTGTGATCCCATGACTTGCTTTTTGGCCCTGGCTATGGGCCATTCCAGAAGTGGGCTGCCCACAGATCCCCGGGATGTTCCACTGATGTCTGCCGAGAAGAGATGGGCACTTGGAAGCTCATCTCCACTTTTAGCTTCCCAATAGCTGTTCCCGTGTGTTGTAAATACTGGGATTAAAATTAATTTTTAAATGAATGCAAAATGATACAAAACTTACCAAAAATACTTTAAGGGTATGGAAGTGGCCAAAAAAAGGTCAGATTATGTTCTTCTGTTCTTGTTCTAAACAGAAAGAGATGAAGAGAAGAGGTGTCTACTGAAAATTGCTTTATGACACTTGTCAGTGAAACTTTTTGTTTCTCTAGTTTTGAAGTGCTTCAGTAAAGCACACAAAGGGAAGAAAATTGATGATCTTACTAACACGGGGCAGGTTTCATTCCTGCCCAGCTTCTTCCCCACTTTCAGAATTGGGGTGCTTTTATTTTTTCCCCAGGTAAAGCAGAACTAAAGCAGGATTGACAATACATTTTCCAGACAACACAGGCTTTTGTTTTTTATTTGGTAATAAAAAATCCCTCCTCCTTTCAGCACAGGGATGATTTGTAAGAAATTAGCTGCAGAGGAGAGCTGACAGGCAGCATTCCTCATCCATCACTAGATAGCACCAGTGCTGGGAAGTAGCAAATTTCGTACTCAGCTTGCCTGTCAGCCTTGAGGGCTTTACAGGGACAGCATTTTTTGTTTCATTTTCCAAGATGTAAAGCAGAAACAAGGACTCTGAGAGCACCCTGGACCAGCTCATTGTCAGGCTCCATCTGCAGCGAGGCAGATAGCACGAAGGAGAAAGCAAAACCACATCTAATTGTGGGGGGAGCAATGGCCTGGCCAGCTGCACAAGGAGATAAAAATATGACCAGAGTAACCTTTCAAATCAGAGAATGGTTTTACTCAATGTTAATCAGCTGCCTCAATCAACTAAGAAAAAAATTCTGCATGATAGTGTTGTAAAATTGCAAATCCTGGCCTTGCAACTTGTTTTGTTTGCTGGTATCTGCAAACAGCAACATGAGTTGGTTTTATTAGAGGGGTGTAGGGGATTCACAGATTAACAAATCTCTGCATGAGAGTGGGTTTTATTTTAATTATTTCATCTTTAGATGAACACCTCACCGGTAAAAATTGCATCTTATAGTAGTTGCATAATTTTTGAAAGCATGTAATACCACTATGTAAAAATATTAAAAGCTATATTCTAATGATTAAGTGTAAAAAGCAGAGGGTTTTTTTAATGCATTTCTTTGTAAGCTGGATTTCTTCACCTTTTCATGAAACAACTCTTTGCTTTTGGTGGCTTTTTCTCCTAATTGCCACCTCTGCACACAGGATCATGGAGGGTGCTAACATTTTTTTCTTTTTTGAGCCTATTATTCATCAAGGATTCTGTAACAAGACCAGAGTTCACACTTTTACTGAACAGATCAGGACAAAAGCAAGCTCATCTTTGTATAAAAATTTGGGGTTTTCAAGGATGAAGTGCAGCAATCCTGTTGATTGCTGAGATGTTAACACGTGTTTGATAACACTCTGAGTTGCATGTTTGGATAGAAGACTATTCATTTAAACAAAAAGTTTCACTTTTGCATAGTATTAATTCACACTTCAAATTCAATTTATTTGTACTTACTGGATGCACACGAGGTGTGTGGTATTTTGTCTGTGTGCAAAAAGCAACCCTGTGCTTACAATGGGAATAATGCTATGTTGTCTACAAAAAATCAGCACCAAGAACAAGCCCAAGTTACCCAAGAGAAATTAAATACTGCACATGACTGCTGAAAAAAAATATGATATTGACCTGAAACGACACACGAGTCTGCCTCAGCTTGGAGCTGTGGTACATTTCTCTCCAGGTGAATCCTTTGCTGGGTTTAATATTGCACTTGCTCAGAAAGTCTTGTCACCACTGCCTGCCTTCCTATCTGTCTTGTAAATTATTGCTGATGTTCAGTGTTGTAGTGCTAGGTTTAGCTTAGCAAGCTGCAGCTTTCCTGAGAGCTCAGCGGGGCTGCTCAGGGCAGTGCGACCATGGCTGCCCTCCCGCAGCCCATTTCGGACGGCTCCACGGTTTTGCTCCGGTAGCTCTCAGCTCTACATCACAGTGATGGCAAAGGAGGCGAGAAGGGTCTCCCCATGAGGGTTTTAGAGGGCTTTCAATAGTTACATCCTGCCCCAGCGGCCCCCAGAGGCAGAGAGACCTGGTGGTCGGGGTGCAGGGGGTTTTGTGGATCGCAGGGGCGGTACCTGGGCGGGGTTGGGGTACAGGAACCAGTAGGGAGGACCCGAGGGAGTGGCCAGGGCTAAGGGCAGGGGAAAGCGGGGGCAGAACAATGTGAAAGGCGTTTAATGAATGAACCAGTGGGAACTACAACAGCAGAGTTAAGCCCTTCTGCTTAATAAGTTCAGGCTAGAAATACAGACTGCACCCCATCAAGCCCACTGACAAACACTGAAATGTCACGGAGGGTGTTCAGGGAGTGAGGGGGGGAACGGAGTGAGGCCCTGTGATTAATCAGGAATGATTTACCTGGGCTGCCTGTACCTACCTACCCTGGATATTTCCTGAGAACACCTGTAAAGACTTGCTTACGTTGTGAGCAGAGCAGTTCTCAGCTGCTCTCCTGGGCAGGCTGTCAGCTCACAGACCATACCTGGAGCTGTATTGCTGTGCTTAAAGGATACAGGCTTGGAATGTTTCCTTTACAAGAGTACTTTAGCATATTTAAAAGGTTAAATGCTCTAAAGAGCATTTCAGAAAGCATTCAGAGAAATAAAACCAATGCCTGGGCTACATTTTAATGAATTTCCTAGAAGTCAGTGTCCAGCTGCCAAAAAGAGTATTACATCTCCCCTCAGGTTTGTAAAGATTTTGGGGATGGTTTGTTCTTTCCTGGCCCAGATGTGTTTCACAGCTGCAGAGTGAACTGGTCCTGTAATTTGGGACATCTGATGTGCAAGGAGCTCAGCTGAGGGGACATCAAGGACCTCTTCCAGCCTTCAATTCCATGGTGTGCCCAAGGTGAGGGATAAAACCCATCACCTGGGAGGGCAAGTGGTGGAAATGAAAACAGACAAAATAAATGAAAGAAGTGTGGCTGAAAGTCGCTCAGAGAAGATGAATAAAAAAGAGCCAGGTAGTTTAGATGGAAGAAGACAGAAGGATAAATTGGAAGATCCCTTAGGATCCCTTCTATCTGATTTTAAGTGATGTGTCAGCACACCAAACACATTCCAAGATGACAACAGGAGTCCCCAACTCCCTCTGTGTGTTCCTCTTTGCACACCTGTCACACTCACAGCATCGTGCATTGTTGGTTAGAAGAGGACTTGGAGACGCTGGTGGCCTTTCCCCTCCAAGGCATGATGAGCTGCTACATATCCAAAAATCAACTTTCCTAAGCAGTATTCTTGACAAGTAGTTAATGGAGGTAAGAAGTACAATTGCCTGCTGATTCACTTCACAACTAAGAAAAAAGAATTGAGAGAAGGACCTACCCAAATAATAGAAAGTCAGGCTCTTCCTGATATCAGGCCTAGTGGGTTTTTCCCCCTAGTTTATATGTATTCTGTAAGCTGTCACAAGTTTTTATACTGTTTCTCACCCGAGGGTTTCCCGTACAGTATCATCAGTCTGATGAAGAGAGCTGGCCAGACCCTAATTTCCTATAAACTTAGGGTAGCTTTGGATTCTTACAAATTGAAAGAAATTTGGTACTCCGAGCAGAGTTGTAAGTAATCTGAGCAATGCCATCTAAAGGTCAAAGCATTTTCTTAAATTTCCAATTAAACAAGCCAGAAGGAGAAAAAAGTCAAGTATTCAAGTCCTATATTGGTCATCATTTTTCAGCGCCAGTGCAATGGATTTCTGGTTAGTACATTGCACTAATTTCTTCAAACGCTATTTTAGTCCCTGACACGCTGATCATTTATTAATATGATAATTGTTCAAAAGGCACTGACAAGGAGCAAGAAAAATCAAGAAACATTAATCACGCAGTCTATTTTTTAAATACACACTGAGTCACAGGCTGGTTCTTATCTAGGTCAATGGATATGGGGAGTTGCCAGGCTTTAGTGGAGCCAGGGGAGTGAGGCTGCAGGGGGAAGCAGGAGGAAGAGGGGGAAGCAGAAGGAAGAGAAGGAAGCAATGCAAAAGTGCTCATGGGGAAGGGGAGTCCATGGGAATCTTGATCTCTGTCCAAGGTGAAGAACTGCTCTACCAGGGTGTCACCAGCCCAGGGCTGGTTGTATTTTACATTTTAGCTTTTTAAATTTTTTTTTTTCTGTTCTCCCTACTCCTCAGCTTCCCCTGCAGGCCCTTGTGCTGATCTTTCTGTCTCTCTGGGAACCTGAGACGTCAAGTGATCCACAGCATCATACACCAGTTCTAGATACACCTTTAGTGCCCTAAACTCTTCAACATCTGTTGGAAGAACAGGTAAAATGAATCATTGCTCTCTGTGTCTAGTAAATAAGCCTTCACCTTTTTATCACCTCCAGGGATAGTGTTACCCTGTTATTCTGGGCTAACAGGCCACTCTGATAAATCACAGGATTGTTTGGGTTGGAAAAGCCCTTTAAAATAATGAGGCAAGAGTTCAAATTCACCCTGACCCACCTGGGGTTATGTAGTTTTCTTTCTCTGCTGTTATCCTTTTCCATTAAATATACGCGGTATTATAAATCTGTTTGAAAATGCACAACCAGAAGCAAAGAGACCCTGAAGCCAGTCCACTAATCCTGGGAAAAGCAATCCTGAAGTATTTTCTGAGAGGTTCTGTGCTTGCCAGGGTGGCCTGTGGCAGAAATGGCTTGGAGGAGACACTGAGGGCAAAGCTAGGTTCCTGCTCCACAGACACCAATCATTATAAACGCACTTAAATAGATACTTAAATTTTTTTAAATTCCCAGAAAATATTTGACAATCAGATCTAGATATGAACCATTTTACTTACTTGCCACTCTATAAACTACAGCTTCAGAATGTTCAGTCTCTCTCCTAAACATGATTTTTAATTACCATAACTGAGAAGAAAAAAAACAAATCTGGAAGCATCTTTGTCTTAAAGCAGGCTTAGATAACAGGTTATATAAATAAAAAAGGTGGTGTGGTAACTGCGCCTCAGGTAAAGCAATGAGCATTCTATATTTAGATCTTAGTGAATCAAATTACAGAAAAATCCTTCTTCCTTTCAGAAATAGTAGCTTAGCTTTCTCAAAATTTCAAAATGTGGCTGTCCCTTTGAGATATTTAACCTGAGCTGCCCACATGAAATGAGCAATTACTTTTTTAGATGGCGTTTCCTTTGACTGCTATTCCCTGGCCTTTTTAGTTAGAATCTTTCAAGTATTTTTAATTAAACAAAATAACCCTTGGTAATGCTTGGCAAACTAAGGTCCTAGAGGTTTGTTTAATTTAGTCTGAGACTATTTGCTCATGATAAATAAAAATAGCAGAGATTATTAAAGCACAGGAGGAGACATGAGGAAAAGCAAGCAACAAAAAGAGATGTGCAGTGTCTCTGAACTTTAATAAGAAATATTTTGTTGATAAGGACATTGTACTAGTCCACAAGGAATAACGGTGCTCTACAAAAAAATTCTGCTACTTCTGAATGCTGATTCTCCCTCTGCACAATGAGAGTCCTGGATTAATCTGTGCTTGTGCAGGTGATTTTAAGGACCAGGGGTAGGATAGGGAAAGAGGAGTCATCCTCATGGACTGAGAAAATTAGGTCGTAGGCTTGTCCCAGGTTTCACCAGCACAATGGACAGAGTATTTTATCCTCATACAGAGCCCATTGCAGTACAAAGAGGGGAACTGACCTGTTCCTCTCCTTCCTAATGGAAGCAAAATTAGAAATGTCCAGGTATTTCCTAGGAAGAGAAGGGAATCATAAATGTCTATTGATAATAAATAACCAGGCAGAGAAGAGCTCTGACAAAGCGGGACAAGTCCATCCTGGCCAGCATGGCTGCTGAGGTAACAAGGAGTGCCTTAGGTGAGGCCTGTGGGAGATGGACATAAAAGCCTGGAAAGAAATGGAGCAATGAGGGTCAGGAGGAAATTTGTGTAGGGGAACAGAGACAGACTGTTCTCAGCAGTGGTAGTACAATGGCTGGAGGCAGTGGGCACCTCTTAAAGCACAGAAAACTGCTCAGAGGCTGGGGTAAAATTGTTCCCAGTGCAAGTGGTTTGACATGGAACGAAGCCCAGGGAGCCTGTGGAATCTCCAGCCTTTGAAATGCTGAAACCTTGGCCAGAGGAGCAACTGAGCTGCTGGATTAAGCTTCAAAATAGACCTCACTTCAAAGCTGGCTCTGTCCTGGGCTGGGGGGACTGGAGCAGATGTCCTCATGATGTCCATTCCAGCCTAAATTTTCCTGTGATTCTGTGATACAGATCTGAGACTGCTGCTCTGAAGCTGGGGGATTTGTCTCCATGTTTTGGCTGAGTACAAGGGCTAAGAACAAAGCCAGTTCTGCTTGAACTACACAGAGATGAAAGCTGAAGAGGAAAGCAGCAGCTCAAAGCCAGGCTGAGACAAAGTACTGCCCATGGCATAACAACTTTTCAGTGGTGAACTCCATCAAACACCAGATGTGGTGCATTCAGATCCCTAAAACCATGATGGGATAATGAAGGTAATCAGAGCAGTGGAATAAATTCCTCATGAACATCCACACCACCACTCCTTAAAGAAAATGAAGTGCCATATGTGTTAAAATTAATCACATTGCACGTGTCTAAATTGGCATGTTATTTACTTTAAGGTCACAATTTATTTTAAGAAGAAACCTTCATCAAAATAATTTATGTGATAGAATACCTGTTTTCTCCAAGAAATATCAGAAGCAGCTGAGAAGGACAGATGCAGGGAAAACTGAGAGGAGGTGCAGGTAGTGCATCCATAATTTGGACTCGAGTCTTGGTTTGGACTCTTTAGTTGAAGCTCATCCCCTCCAGATGAGACACTTGTAAATTAGACCTAAATTTTCCATGCATAGCTTTCTAAAATGCTCAAAAATTAAAAAAAAAAAAAAAAAAGTCAAGAAAACTTTCCTAGAATTCGGAGGGGGTTTTAGCTGATTTGTTTAAGCAGTGGAAGGTGCAGAAAATTTTAGCATTTTCTTATGGTACCCAGGTGGATTGACAACCACGGGGAGGAGGAGGAGAAAAGGAGAAGGAAGGCAGAAAGATAATGAGCTGAGTGGTTAAGCTGTATAAAGCTTCAGAGGGACTGTTTCTATAAATAGGTTTTTAGTAAAAGTCTAACCTTTCAAAACTTTATATTCATAAAAAAAAAAAAGAAAATGCTACCAAAAACTTATTAGGAAGGGTTATAACCTGATCTCTATGAAAAACAAAATAGAATAATGTCACAAGAGAAAGAACCTCCAGAGATGTATTTTAAAGAGTTTCTCTCAAAAACATTAAAAAGTAAAGTTAATATTAAAGCCGAATAAAATGCTCATAGTGAAACTAAATGGCCAGGTAGAACTTAAAAAAAAAAAAAAATTTAGGAAGGTGTGTACACATATCTTAGGCACTGATTTCCAGACCAGGTTTTATTTACTGACACATCCTCCCTCAACACTGCGTAAAAGTTGCACTCTGTAAAAAGCATAACAAAGAACATCTTCCCCAAAACCAATATCTTGCCCAGACCTTCTCATGACCATCATTAGGAGTAAAATAGGAAAATGGAAGAAATTTATATCCCAATGAATTTATTTTTCTGATCTTTGACACCTCAGCCATTTGCCTCTGTCAACATTAAGTTCAGTGAAGTTTGCACTGGGATGAGTAAGGATCTCAGTCTGTGTTTTTTTCAGTTTTGAGGAAAACAATCCTACAGTTTTTAGGTTTTTTTCCCCAAATATGTTTGTGCAAATATTTTCCCTTCTGAAAGAGCTCCACATTAGCCATACTTCTATAGTAAGCATTTAGGAGAGAAAACCAACCCTGTGGAATTTCCACTGGACTGATATTCTAATATTCTCAGCTGGCATGAAACTCTTCTGTCTCCCAGGGTCTCCTTGTGTGATTACTCTTCAGATTGGCCTCTGCTGATGTTCCAGCTGAGGCTGGAGATGGAGCCAACTGCTCTTCTGGCTTTTTACCAAGGCAGGGGACCTCACCACAATCTAGAAGCAAATTGTCACCTGCCAGTGGTCTCTTCTCAAGGGAAAATACTGGCTGCTGCAGCTTTTTCCAGCTCTCAGTGAATACAACGAGGAACTAACAAATGGAATGAGTGTGTCACCTAATTTTAGTATTAATATTATGCAAGTGAGTAAGAGCTGGCCGTGGTGTGCTGAGGAACAGAGCCACAGTCCAAAGACACGATTGTTTAAAAAGTATGGCATGTGGAAGGTAGCACAGTATCACAGCTGCTCACACAGGGCCCCTAGGCCAGACAAACTGACGCATCAGTAGCTGATCACTTGAAATAAATGGGGGTTTTGTGACTGTTCTGTGTGGCTCCTGCCGCACATCAGCCACGCAGTGAGTACAGCATTTCAATGTGCAAATTGATGCAGGGCTGTTAAATAGGCACGGGAACCCACAGACAGTGATCAAAGCTGGAGGCCTGGGGTACTCAGACCCCGCCATGGCTGTGTTTGTGCACACAGGGAGCCTGGACTTCACTCACAGGCAGAACCTTTTGCTTCTCACCAAGGCTTGGAAAGGAATAATTGCAAAAGCAATTAAACGAGAAAATTCACTTAAATTTACTAAAATTCAGGGTCAAGCATCCTATATTCCAGCTCTTTTCCTCTCAAGAACAGAATGAGTAGGTGTGCAGTAATAAGAAGAACCACTTAGGAATGTTCATATGTGCTATCTCCATGTGGACAAAGTTCCCAGCTACACTTGTGCCTTGCCATGTACCTGGTGCCATGCAGGAGTAACTGGAGCCTGTTTAGCCACTCTTTGACCAGGTTCTCCTACCAGCTACTCTGTCTGTAATCTACTTCCCAATGCTTTCCAATGAGCTGCTCAGGACAGGCATTAACACCTTGCATCTATTGGTCAGGAATTGCAAGGGGTGCCCGGTGCCAAGTCTGAACTCAACTGCATCTTCTGCTGGAGCCCAGAGCCCAGCTTTGAGAGCAGCTGATTTATTGTCCCTGGGCACACACAGAGATCAGACAATTCTCTTCACAATCTGGGCCATCTCATCTGGGCTAACCACGCAGGGAAATGAAAATGTGCCTGACCAGGATACCTCTAAATCCCAGTATCCCAAGGCTCTAACAGCTGATACTGCCCCCAATTCCTTTCTCTGCTTCCAGAATCCAGGTGCTGAGGTAGAGGCAGCAGGCACAGGAGTTTTTCAATGCCCTGTAGCATCACACCCTCGTGGCTTGTGATCAAGTTTGGCCCGAGTATTCTGGGACAAGTTTTTATTTCCCTACAATACTGCATGCTCAAGTCAACCAAAACTGATGCACTTGGTCCCAAAGTCCTCTGATATCCTAGAGGAACATTGTCATTCAGGAAATACTGAAGTGGACTGGTTTTATTTCTATTTATATTGCTTTTCTTCAGAAAGAATGTTTTTCAGTTGCATAACAGATAATTTGGTCAGCCAGATATAGGCAGTGTCATTTGTAACTAAAGATCCATTAAACTTTGAAGCAGCTTCTCACTTTATTTGTCTTAGAAATACTATTTCAATAAAATACTTAAATGCAGGAATGGGTATAATATCCATCTGAACTTGCACTCAAATATATCAAAACAAGGTGATGCACTACAGCATTTTGCCATCACTATTTTTATTGGTTTCTGATATCTTGGATGCTAATTCTGCATTCTTCTCACATTCATACCTGTGTTTGTGGATCTGCAACTGAGATAGTGCAGCGATTTCTTTTTCCTTCTGTGACTTAATGAGGAAAACAAAGGCATCCTACAATTTTTAATCAGAAATTGGGCCTCCAACAATCAGTTCTTTACATTCTAATTTACATTTCACTTTCAATGATGGAGGTTACAAGTGAGTTTGTTTGCCATAAGCATGCAGGTATCTTAGACTTCTGTAAGGCAGAGTAAAAGATTCCTTGAGTAGGGAAAGGGCTCTGCTTTATTAATGCTCGATTGGTGCATTCTGCCTGCATCCAAAAAAAAAAAAATGAACTTGCCACCTTCTCATTGTTAAAGGCACTTAAGCACAAAATAAACTAATTAAAAATGGAAAGAGTGGCACTTTTTACACCCTTCAGAAGTACTTTCATGAGCTGCACAGTGACTCATGTTTTACAGCACAGGGTGGCTCGATATATGTATTTTTAATGATTTGGAAAGTGCTCATAAAGTAGTGTCCCCATCTTGTAATCGTTCATGACTGCATGTAAAAGGAAGCAGAATCCATTATTTCCAAGGGACTGTAAAATGAAACTGGCTTAGAAGTATCTGTGCAATAAAGTATCTGTATGGCTACCAGTAAAGTCAGAAACTTTTTGCTATGATTCCCAGCTAGGTGCATTAGTGTGTGAGATGTGCTGGTTTTCACATTCCTGCCACACAGACACCCACAAGGGAATTTAATTCACCTAACACCAGATTTGTGTGGAGGTCTTGGTCACGAGCAAGCAGCTGAAGTTTAATGAGTTCATACATCAGATGGGCTGTGACAGTTGTCCAGAAGCAGATGAAAGCTGAGTCACCCATCACAGGCTACAAAGCTACACCCACACAGTTAATGAGTCCCAAATGATGAGAGGTTTTAAACTCCAGTCACTTGACTCTTTATCTGAGTGTGGGGTTTCTGCATGAGGGGCTGTCCTGCAGTTCTTCCCGCAGGAGAATCATCCCAGTGGGGGTTGTACAGACCCAGCAGTGCCAGGGATGATAAGAGCTGTGATCTCAAACACAGATGGACATCTCCAGGCTTCTGGCACTTGTCCCTGGCTGAGCTCTGTGCCTGAGCCCATGTGAGGATCTGTCAAGGCTGTGTAAAGCTCTTTTGTGCTGTTTATTTACCAGTCAGACAAATGATGCCTCTCTCTGATCAATTATCAGCCATTCTGAGCTATTGCAGAGGAAATCAGTGTTTCCCCCACCTGGCTACAACCTCCCCTCAGGTAGTTGTGGATTGCTTTGCCAAACAGGTGGGATAAAGGAGAAGCAAATTACATCTCTCCTCAGGTGGCAACGAAAGCAGGAGGAAAACTGTTCCATGGATTCCCTAGACTTGCTACAGCTTGGAAATCTCAGATACTGTGTCCCACATGAGCACTGGCAAAGAGTTTAGTCCTAACAATCTCCTCTTTTCTGTAGTTCATTCCAACTCCATCATTTTCCTCAAGGAGTTAAAGCATCCAGACATTAAAACCATGTTATGGTTGCATAAAAAAGAAGCTTGCAGATGCTTCCAGAGGAATAGGAAAAATAACGTCTATTTCCCATTTCTGAAGGTGTTTAAAGGAGGTATTGATGTATCATTCATTGATATATTGGGTCACAGTATGAAACAGCAAATTAATTCTCTATCAGAAAATACTTCTGCTCAGATTGATCCCTTTTCATGCAATGTTTACCAAGAAATATTAAGACCTTTGGAATATCTGTACTTTGTTTAGACATAGCAGATCATTAGCTACTTTATTAGTCAATAGTGGGAAGAGGCACTGTAAGAAATACCATGTTGTTACCTAGAGAGAATGCAATGGAAAAAACAAATCAAATTTGTTGAGGTTCTTTTCATACATTTTCCCACTTAATTTGCATAATCTTCTATTTTTTCCTCTTCCATTCCTCAGATGTTAAGATAATGAATAAAAATAATAGTGTCCTCTCTAAACCCAGCAAGGTTCCACACATCCCTTTTTGCTCCAAATCAGTTAAGACAGGAAATTGTGTCCCTGAGGGGCAGCCAATGAACAATTATTTATTATTGGGTTAAATCCCAGGAAAGTTCATCTGTGTTGCCTTATGTAAAAGCAAGAAACACTTTGAAGCTCTTAAAATCCAAAGAGAGAAATGGCTGAACACATTCACAGGCAGAGGAGGGGAATATATCCATTGTATAGCACAGAACTGAAAAAAAAGGGAGTCATAAATCAACCAAACCCTGCTTACAGACACTGGGAAACCATTAAGAGCACCAGTTTCTGCAGTTTTGGACAGGATCTTACTATTTATGGAAAGAAAAGCCCAGGTTTCCACAAAGAGTAACAAGTTTTGCTCCACAGGAATCATTAATCCAAACATGACTGGAGTAAAAGAAAAAATCACTGAAAAAAAGAAAATAAAAACAAAAAAAGAGGAAGATGGAGGAGAGAAAGCAAGCTTCCAGAAGTTCTCTGAGCAGCTTATCAGCTACCTAAATGAACTGTGCATTGAGCAAAACTTCCCCCAGCCTGCCTGTACTTGGCTTCCTTAAGACCTCGAATAAGCAGCTTAATATTTTGCACCTTTTCCCTTTGTGGCCCTGGCCCCTCCAGACTCTACCCAGATCTTTAGCATTATGTTGCCATGGATCATTTTAACTGTGTTTTTGCTGGCTCTCCCTGCTAAGTGCCATATTCTGCATCTACTGCCACAGAAGGAGCTTTCTTTATTCCTGTGCATTCCCTGTCTCAGTGAAGAACTGCCTGATTTCTGAGGATTCTTTGCATTCTCTCCATGCTCTGTGTTTCATTTTCTCTGAAGCATTGCCCCTGCCTCTCACACAGAGGGCTGCCTTCAACTCTGCATCCATATCCTGAAGTTTCAACACCATTTTCCAGAAATACAGTTGTAAGCAGAGGATAACTGGTAAGGAAGGGAATGTTCTGTTATTCCTACCATGGATGGGTTTACTGCTAAGTGAAAGCTCATTTGGCTCTAATCCTTCAGTGCCTCATTTTCTCCATCTTTAAGCAGGATGCAGGAAGGGCAGTAACTCGTGGTTCAGAAACAAATTAGGAAGTTTAACACTTACCCTTATCACCACAATGTGAAATATTGTGCCCAAGTCTTAAATACAGAATTTTTCTTTTGTATATAATGGTAATACTCAGCTTTTATGCAGTGCTTTCCACCAGTAGAGTTCAAAGTGATTTATGAAAAAGCAAATAAGAACTGAGGCTAACTTGGTTAGTTTGCTTAAAAGAAAGAAGTTGACATTAAAATGTAACAGTAAGATGTAAACTGGAACTCAGCCACTGAATTTCCACACTTTTCCAGGCTCCCAGAAGTTTTATCAGTGTGACTAGGATTTGGAAAGCTCAAGAACCAGCATTCTGTGGCTAGAGAAGGCACTGCCAGCAGAGGAAACCATTTACGAGTGCACTTCTTAGAAACAATTTTGGGAGTTTGCTCCTCCATCCCTGAAATTTCTTCTCCCTCCACCCCAGGGGCAGCACCCAGCCTGCTCAGCTCACCCACCACTGCCCTCCAGAGCAAGCAGCCTCTGCCACTGAAGGGGAATTCTCTTACATTAGTGAGGCTGGATTTCCAAGAATCCCACTAGATCTCTTCAGCTCACTTCTTTTTCCTATTTACTTATTCTCCCTTTCTTTCTTTTAACCCACAGATGTAAATTGTCATCTCTTTCTTGTGCAAAGTAAGAGAAAGAAAAAAAGCAATTATTCTTGCTGTTGAACTATATTCTTCATTTCTATTGAGTATTCTGAGCTGAAGTCTGCAAGAAAGGCTCGATAGAAAGCAAATTTGATTGCAGTGACACAAAGCCCTCCTTGAAGGAGCAATTGTCATGCAGAAATCAATGGACTCATACCCAAGGTGCAGGGAAACTCAGCTAGAGTTCTTCGTGTCTTCTTTTCAAAACTGAAGTAGGATCAGATGTGTTTTCCTGCAGTCTTTGGCTCATTGTCCCAAAATTTTCCTTTTGAAGCTTCTCTCTTATCTACATGTCTTTGGTATGGTTAAATGATACAGACTGTAAAACCACTTTTACCCTCCCATGCATTTACATCCCTCCTTTCACTTGTAAGATACTTTTTGCCTTTTCAAGCAGCATATTTGAGGTGTTTGTGTCCACCTATTCTGGGAGTTACCAGCTGAGATATGAAAAAGCTAAAGAAAATATCTTTTTTGAAAAGCACAGAAACACAGAAGTGAAATCAGACCCTTCACAATAATGTTTTAATAAAAATTATGTATTTTGGCAGTAACCTCTGGAAATAGATTGTATCTCCATTTTTGCTATTGTGCAGGCTAAACATACCAAATTATTAATTAATAACTGTTCACTGAGTAGCCTCAGTGTCATTTTTTCTGTTTTCTTGTAGAAACTACCAAACTTGTTATTGAGTCCATGCACATCCTGGAGTATTACGAGACCATGATTACCCAATTTTCCTCCCATTTACTTTTAGTTTTATCCTAAGTGAATATTTTTAGGCTAATCAGTATCTGTTAAATCAAAGGAGCAATTCCCTCTCTCATCAGCTCAAGCAAGCCTTCCCTTTCAGCAGTTAACTGTGCTTATCAGAAGAACTACCTATATTTAATATAATTTCAGGAATGTTTGTCATTTGAGGACAGAATATGCCAAGAAACTTTTTCTTAATGCATGCAGCATTTAGCAACAAGAGCACAGAACAACCTCAAATCAAAATTAGTTTCTTTTACTTTAAAGTTTTTCAGCTGTAAACCTTTGCAATTAAAGAAACAGCTGCTAGTGATGTGTTTAAATAATGCCTGAAATTCAGAGATACAGCTTTTAATGATAGAGTGATCAATTTTTCATATACACAGGAGAAGATGCAGACCTACAACTATGAAAAAAACATCATTGTTTGGAAGCTGATTTGTGAGGGCTTTGGGCATGGCTAAATTCCAGAAATGATGAGAAGTGTCAGAGCACTAGGCTCCTGAGGAGCTGTTGAGCCCATCTACCTGAGGAATCAAACAGAGCTGTGTGACAGGGTGAGTTAGAGATCTGCATCTCTTGGTTCCTCCTCTCCACACCAGGGCATCCAAAGGTTTGTGCCAAAAAACCCGCAGAAGTTGAAGTACATTTGTCCTGTCTTGCAACTGTTCAGGCTTAAAAGACCCCCTGTAAACCATTGTGATATTTATGCACAACAAAATTATTCAAAGTTTCAGTATTAACTTGTCCCTCCTCTGCAGATGGCAATTTTTCACCCACAGCTCCTCACAGTGCCTTTAAGTTGGTGGCAGCTCTGACTGGAGAGATCATGAGATGAGCAATAGTGTTAGTCCTGTGATGAATCTCCAGGTTTTGTGCTGAGCTGGTGGAATTAATGCAACAAGTTTCAGGTGATGGATGTAAATGATCCAAGGAATCCCAGCCTGGGGTAATTGCCTGTAAATTTGCTGAGTGTTCCTGCCTGGGGAGACTCTTTCCAGAGCACAGGGCAGCTGGGGGTTGCAGCCACAGACCCCTGGCATGGCCTCAGGTGAGTCTGCTCACTCTTCTGTACCTAAATTTCAGTCTTCGTCTGGTCAAATTAGTAAATTATTAGCAAAAGACCCCTCCCCAATCTAAATCAATGAAAGCCTTTCTTGTATTTGGTCTTCATTTCCACAAACATTTTTAAGAACTGTTTCCCATTCCCTGGTTAGCTTTGTACTACATGCACTTGTTTTAATATTAACCTATTTAATATTTACTTTTAAGTTAATTTATTTAACTTGTTTAACACTGGGGACTTTTTTCTTAGTCTGCTTAAAGACCAAGATAATGAAAGTAAAACCAGAAGCACTTTCAGGGCAAAATCAAAACCTGAATGCTTTCCATTTTCCCTTTCATTAACCTCCTGTGATACAAAACTGCTGCTAAGCCACGTGGTGTGATTTGGTGGGATAGAAACGCACCCTTTTCCAAAGAGATTATATCCAAGCTGTCCGGAGAAGGATGCAGACAAGTATTGCCTCTCTGCCCAAGTGTCTTTCAGTGTTAGGAAGTGTTTGCTGCAGGAATTTAACCCTGGCAGAAGGACCCTTCTCCCTCAGAAGCAGCGCAGCCCCTGCAGGCTGGAGAAATCCGAGTGATACTCCCATTTCTGGACTTACTGAAGTATTTGAGAAAAACTCACGAGGTCTTGTTTCACTCCAGATGTGCTGGTGAATATACCATTTATGCCACCAAGCTTAGTGTTGTGAGTAATCTTTTGTCCCTCTCATGGGTTTTAAATTTCTCATCAAATTACCTGATACAGAGCTCTGGCTTACTTTGAAAGAGGGAATGGTTGATTCAGTCTTTCAACACAAATGAAGATCAAATCTGTATTTGCAACACAAATCCCAAATCCACCCAGGTATTCTGAACCAGTCCAAATTTCCTATCAACTTCAGGACTTTCAGGACTTGGCTGTTCTGCATCACTTCCTTCAAAATAAAACATGTGGGTGCAAGGCTTTGAGCTACCTTAGTCAGATCCTTATTAAAAAGGTGGTTAAAAGTTTGAAAGCTGTGTATGACACAGGTTGTCAGCATAAAACCATAGGAGACAAACTCTAGGAGCTGTTTAAACAGTTTGCATGCAATTACAGTAATTCACATCACACAACTGATGACAGGAATGACATAAAAGTTTCCTAGGTAATGGATTTTTTTTAAAGTTGCTTCATTTAACTATACAAGAACTACACCTCTCTTAGATAAAGACGAGAGAGCACAACTGTTTCAAATTTCTGTATATACAAGACAGCAGAAGAATGAAGATCAAGATCTGAAACAAACAAGTTACTAGATGAGACTAAAAGCTGGAGAAGTTTTTTTTAAAAAAAAACAAATTTCAAATACAATTTCTAGTTCAGAAATCTCTCCGACTGGAAAACTTTACAGAGGAAAAAATACAGACTTTGTTCTGTTAGTATGATGGACAAAGTTAAATATTTCATGCAGGCCATCTACAAACTACAAGACATTAGAAATGAAAGACTATTAATTAAGTTCAAATTTGCAATAGCCTGAAAATTGAAGGTTCATCTGTTTGTTTTGTACTGGACCCCCTATCTGCAAGCCTAAAAGAGCTGAGGAGGATTTAAATCTCTGTTTGAATCCTAATGTGTCATAAGAAGCAAAATTATCCATTTAGAACATGCAGGCAGAGGGTTCCAGGGGTCTAAATCATGCACTCACCAGAGCTCCAGGTGCATTTCTGAAGCTCCCTTGTGAAACTGGATTTCAGCATTTTGTCAGTTCCCTTTTCTGATTTTAAATATGTTCCTGCAGATTATTAAAGATGTGTCTATTTTGGGCTAAGCTTTAAGACATTCTTTGACTTGCTGGGCAAATCATCACAGCTCACTTGACTCCACTTCTGTGGTCTGTGTTATGATGATTTAGGGCTCTCCCTAAAACAATTTTTTCCACAGAACCGTTTCCTGATTTTATGATAACATTCCTTAAGAATAACATCTCCTTATCAAGTGTATTTATCGAAGTACCAAGATCTTTATAATTAGCATTATTGGCAAGAGGAAAGGATTTCTTCTAATTAAGCCATAAAGCTAAGCTAGTAAAACTAATCATCCTGTGCACTTAAGTAAAATTTTAATTTCATGTTCATCAGTGTTTAGTTCCCTTATAAAGTCCCCAGTGAGCTAATAACCTTATGTGTGCTCTTTCTTCTACAGAAGAAAGATACATCCATCCTTCTTGGGGCTACTTTTAAATCCTCACACAGAAATTCATCCCATATTTTCACATGGGCCATTTCCTTACTGGGCTGGTCATTGACAACTCTTTATTGAGCCTTCCTGGCTCAGAAACATCAGCAAGACTTGCTTTACAGGAGCCTGCCAAGTGCTAAAGGATCAGACCTTCTGCCCCTGAACCCAACGTGCTTCCCAGTGAGGTTTGTTCTCTCACTTCCCTGGCTGTGCCAGCACCTAGAGCCAAGACTGTGCACTTTATGCACAACTGTGCATTTTAATCAAGCTCAAAACAGCCTCAGGGCTTAAGCTGATTGAAATCAAAGGTTGCCTGGTGTCTGTTTGTCCCAAGGAGAGTCTCCAGGCTTTGCTTAGAGTCAAGGTCACTTCTCTGCCCTGACAGATGCTGTTTCTCCTCTAAAAAAAGACAACACAAACTGTGGAAGGAGCCCGGTAAAAGGACAACTTCCCAGTTTAAAAGCCATTGGGCTGTGCGTGGGGGCCTTAAAATTGCCCCTTCCAAGTTTCATAATTATGAAGCAGAATAAACCCCATGCATTTGTTTTTTTAGCCAGCATTTCATATTTTAGTGAGCTAAAGCCACACATGCAGAGTGGGATCCACAGCTGGCTGTATCAGGTGGGCAATAATCAGACTGATCACCAAGATAACTTTTCTGTGGGGTAGATGCCTTCTTTACCCACTTAGTCATCCTCAGAAGCACTTGCCTGTGAAGTGCAGTTGTCCTCACACAGGGAGCACGTCCCCTTTGCTTTGCAATGGGAATGTGCAGCAGGGCTGCTCTGCCAGAATGGAGGGAGGGCTGTCAGCTCAGTGTGTGCTGTTCTTATATTTGAGTTCATGCTTCAGCAAGCACAGTCAATAACACATTTTTAGAGGGCTTGTAGATAATTAGATTAATGAGTTGACTCTCCTCAAACACACGATCTGCAGTAAGCCTTTCTGCTCATCTCTTTATTGACTGGCACAGTAATAATATCTATTGAACTTCACTCAGCCATCAGCTTTTACAAACATATTTTTGCCCTTGGAGGCGGTCAGAAAGGCCAGGCACGCTATCACTGCAGTACATCTATTTTCTGAGACAATTAGCAACCTCAAGGTGGTGTTAATCAGGAGGAAATAGGGGCTAAGTAAGTATTAAATTATCTCTTGCTACAGTAGAGTTCCCTAAGGTAAGATGACCATGTTGCAATTGTTTTGTAGGGATTCATCTAACTCTTGGTCTTTCTAGCATAATGAGATGTAGTCAATCCTCAGGGTAAAATTCTGGTTCCTCTGAAGAGCAAGACAAGCAATAGAGTCAGAAATGGCAAGTGCCTTGTTCAAAGCATCTTATTCACCTCATCCCAACCCGGCAGCTGGAATTCAGGATTTTAGCATGGAAACCTCTGTCTGTGTCCTTTGGTGGTTCCCAATTAACAGCTAGGAGCAGAAGCAAATCTCATTAACAAAAGCACTGTAAGTAGAAGATTGTGGAAGTAGCAGGATGGTAGTTAAAGCTTTGGAAGAGTGGAAGAAAAGAGGAGGCAAATATCTCCATCTAAATGGAGCCAAAGAAGCAGTGATACTTTCTTCAGCTTCACCAATCAAAGTGAAAGGAAGAAATCTTACAACATTGGCTAAGCAAGTCCTTTCTGGGACCCTACTATGATGAGAAATGAAAAAAAGCCACACAGAAATGCAGCTGATCCAGAATTAGCCCTAACAAGGCAATCAGCACCTGTAAGGCAAGGGGACACAGACTTCACAGACCAAGAACTACAAATGCAATAGGAAAATTAAAATTACTCAGTGAGGAGGTCTAAGCTGAACACATAGGGGAAACAGCATTAATACAGCAGAGGGAAAAATGAACAAACAAACAAAGGCAGCAAATGACAACACCCTGAGTGTAGAAATCCAAGAATTTGGCAAGAAAGTCGGGCAAAGCACAAACCCCCAAACAGAAAAACTGCAGCACAGTTGGCTACCAAAGGGGTTAATGACAACACTGACTTCTTCCACCAGCTTTTACAAAGCTGAAAGGCAAAGAGCATCTGCTCTAGTGTGCTGTAAAGCAGCAGAGAGAGCTACGCTGCAGAGAGCAAGACTGGGGTTGGGAGCACTTATTTCTGAGGAAACCAATAAAACAGAGAGACTGCTCTGCAATGAATGTGACATATTTGATGAAAAGCAACAAACTGTTCCTACAAGTGATTATCAGTTCAAGAGCAGTGCCCTGTCTGTGTGATGTTTGGATGCTGGGGAATGTACCAGGGTGGTAGAGATGCCTCAGGCAACAGAAAGCAAACAGCCAGAGCACTGAGAGCAAGCTCTCACTGAAACCTGGGAAATAAATGCTTATTGAGGTTTTGTAAAGTATGGTGGCTGCCATGGGGAAGAACAAGGTTCATTAGAACCCTTAGAGTTCATTAGAAAAGTGGGGGAATAAAACGTCCCATGCAGAGAGTAAGGATGGATTCTGAGAGCAGGCAGAGATCAGAGCTGAAGGGGTCTCTGCGGTCCCTGAATCCCTTAACTCCCCTATTCATAAAGAAAAAGAACCTAACTAACCCTTTACTTACACACCCAGCTGGATCTGTTTATCATGAACAGAGGAACATATTCATTTTGCAGCCTACAAAGGCAAAAATTCTGAGAGAGAATGAAAATATCTCGATGCTGCACACCACTGAAGTTATGGATGGTATCCCTAAAAATATTTTTTAAGAAATATCAAATTCCTAGTAGCTATTTTGAGCTATGCTTGGCACCCCAGACGCCCCAGAAAGCAACATAGCAAGTGGTGTAAGAACAGGCAGGAGACAAGTACTCCAATTATGTAAAAGTATGGAAGAGCAGCTTTGGAAAATGCCTGAGCTGTTAAGCTTCAGCAGCGAAGGAAAATTTTCTTGACAGTTGTCAAAATGCTCTGAAGGCAGCACTGCAGCCTCTTATCACAGTTGATACCAGCCTCAGTGCCCCAGTGATAAGCTGAGTGTCTGTGTGAGGAGCTTGCTCTGGCTGACCCACATACACAGCAACAACAGATGTGACTGTCACCTCTGATCCAGGCAGTTGTCAGGGACATCCCCCAGCAGCAGAGCTGTCCCAGCAGGGCTGGGGAGGGTGACCCCTGTAGTGGACACGGGCTGAGGCAGCAGGGCTGTGCTCCAGGCACTGCCTGGGAGGGCTCTGACAGAGCTGGTGCTGGGGGCACTGAGAGCTGACAGAGGGAGCACAGAGCCACAGGATGGTTTGGGCTAGAAGGGACCTCAAAGCCCATCCTGTTCCACCACCTGCCATGGGCAGGGACACCTTCCACTGTCCCAGGCTGCTCCAAGTCCCGTCCAACCTGGCCTTGGACACTGCCAGGGATCCAGGGATAGGCACAGCTTCTCTGGGCCACATATGCCAGGGCCTACCCACCCTCACAGGGAAGAATTTCTTCCTGATATCCAGTCCAAACCTACTCAACACAGGAATGAAACAGGACACTTCAAAAATAGGCAGCCCTGCTCCTGAGTGGCAGCTGGAAAACTTATCCAAACTTGTCTGATGGCTACATGAAGTTGCTTCTCCTGGCACGTGTACAGTGTATTAGGTGAGGTGACCTGCAGTCCCCAAAGTGGCCACAGAAGATGCTGAATTGGGTTTTTCAACCAGATCTGAGACAGACTTCAGGAAGCAGGGGCAGCACAGCCAAAGCAAACGGAGTTTATCTCCTGGCTGCAGTGTTGCTGATACAGAACAGTCAAACAAGTGATATCAGCAAGGATTTGCAGGCACCAACTTTCTGTACTTCGTGAATGCTGGGTTTTATGAAGGCTATTGATGCATTTTGCCTGAAGAAGCAGATAAAGTGGATTGCACCTTCTGAAAGGATGGAGCCCTGAGCCAAGTGAAGGATGGCTGATGTGTCCTGGAGGCATTTGTGCTGGGAAACAGCAATCAGTGACAGCATGCACACTGCATCAGTGAGTGGCTGCTAATCAGCTTCAGAGACACCCAAAAGTTTAGGATGTCTTCATTGCCACAGAGCTGACAGGACAAGGACACATCCCACATTGAAAATGTAGTTTCTTACCCTATAAAACATAGGTGACCTGTACCTCTGCAAAACAAGCCTTCCTCCAGGTTTCCCAGGTATAGTTTAAGCTAGCTTTTGATTATTATTCATTATTTACCCAGATAAGACTTGTTATCTTCTTTAACAGCATCCTCCCACAGGGAAAACAGCACAGAATAACGTTGTGTAGGGTATTACCTGTGTAAGGCTGAAGGTCTAAACCTAAATCTATCCATGTCCATCTCTGCTAGCCCTCATGTTCTCTTTCTGTGGAGGTTTTGCCGAATTCTCCAACAACCCCAGGCATAAATATGATTGAAAGTATAAGTAGGAATATAAACACACAGAAGAGTATGCAAGTCTTTAGGCATCTGGGGTGTGTGCATTAAAAACTCCTCTAAAAGGAAAAGAAAAACCTCCTGCACAAACATCCATATCAGCACAGGAAATGCTGATAGCCACTGGCCCTATGGGAGATGTTTCATCCTTCCCCAGAGCATGGTGAGCTACCAGAACAGGGCATGACTACAATACTGGCAAGGGCTCAGGATACATCCTTACCAAAAAAAGGCACTAAAATCCCTAAATTTGGGGGTTTAAGAACTTTTAGACTTTGCTTAATGAGAAAATTATGATAAAAACCATAATGATGCCAGATGCGGAAGTATATTTATTAGTATCAAGTCTAAATTAATATAAATTTAGTAATTTGACTCAATTTTGCTCCACAGTTTTGAGATGAGCTCGCAGATGTTATGAAAAAAAAAGTTATTTAGAATGTTAATTCTTCAGTGCTTTTGGTAGATCTCACTTGGGAACTCATAAATCCAAAGCCAAAAGCCACTTAATTTCTTTTTTCTGGCTAAATTACTACATAAGACACATGCCTGTTTTCTTAGGTACATTACCAGGTTAAAATTGATGAATTATAGTGTAAAAGACCCACAAAAAACCCCCCACTCTCTTCTAGTAGATAAAAATAGGTAGGAAAAAGCACAAAAATTCTTCCTGATAGCTTTTGTAATAGATATCTGGAAAATTAAACAGGTATTTATCAGTCATTAAAATATCTGCGTGGTGAGAAATCCAATGTCTAAAACCTAAAGTTAGAGGTGGCCTCCTAGCTGAAAGTTTAATCTTCAATTTATATAGATTAATGAATTTTAAACATGAAAAAATATAATTTTTTTCTAGCCTGATTTCCCATCAATTTGAGATTTAATTAGAGCATATATTTCAGAAAGACAGACATGAGGTATAGTCTTCAAATAGTGATGATATTAGTACTCATAATAATAATTAACAGTGAGAAAACATTAGGAATACATCTCTTCACCTTATTTCCAGTTCAGTTATTTGGGTCAGACTTTCTACCAGCATTTCCTGGTCCAAGCTTGATTTTTGCTTTAGAGATGCTTCACCTTCAGTGTAATATCAGATTGTAGGACCTTCAGCTAGGTCCTACATATTAAGGGTTAAATATTCAGGGTTAAATATTAACCCTGAACACCTTTTTTAAGTGTTTAATTTTTTTTTTTTAAGCCTGTGGCCAGGTAGGGTCTCTCTCCCAGCACTGAGGGAAGTGTCAGTGTGTGGTGTGCCAAACGTGTACTACCCCTGGCAGGAAAGATTTTTGAAAGATTTCCCTGCCAGCACAGAACTGAGCTGCTGTTAAAGCTGCTCTGGAATGCAAGAGCTGCCCTGTTACAGTGATTGCTCTGCCACTGGTCATTAAAATTCATCAGTAAATATAAATGTCAGCTACTTAGCCAACTTTCCAAGTAATTGATGCATAGACTTTCTTGGGTGTTTCCAGACTCACCGCTCTGGGGACTTAATTTTAAGGATATAATCTATGCTGGATAATTCATGACAAATTAATGTAGAGGAAATAAAAGCTGATTGTACATGAACTGTTGGTAAAAACTCCAGAGGTACAGAAGGACCACTCAGGAAGCCAAAATTTACAGCTCCTGCCAAAACCCATCTGGTGGTATTTGCTGCCCAGGAGGCAGAGACCCCTCAAGCACAGATGTTTGTGCCCAGTCTGCCCCAGGGGGGTCCAGGCAGTGCTGCTCCTCAGCTCTGTGTTCCTCAGGCTCTTCACTTTTGCAAACCCTTCCTTCTCCAGAGACACAGGAATGATCTATCTTCATTCAGGCTTTCACTGAGTAGAACTTATATAAGCAGGCTACAAAACATGCTGCCATGAAAATGTTTGTCTTCGAGCAATTAATGTTGTTTTTATGAAGCAACATCCCCTGTTCTGATGGTCGTGTGCAAAGTACTGATTTCACCTGCAAGGGTTGACTGAAAAAATGGAATGTAGTTTGTTCTATAAAACTTAATGTACAAGATAAAAATAAATTAGAGATGCCTCTTTTCTAATGCAGAGGTACTCAGACAGGTAGTCCCATTCTGCACTGCCTTGGTTCCTGGTACTGTATTTTACTTTTTCTTTATTTCAGGCTTTGCCAGGTATTTTACAGGTTCAGGGTCAGATCTCTTGCTGCAGTCACACTGTATAACACTATTGTATTTTACACATTGCTCTGATTTTAATTTTGGCCAGCAGCCAGAGTGACAAAAAGAAGTCAGCTTAACCATATCCTAAATGGCCTGGAGCTGGGAGCCAGGGAGTCATTACACTACATCCATCCAGTGAGGGAGAGACAGATTCATTTGCAAATGAGCAACCCAAATTCAGACTGCATGGTTTGAGGGATGGAAAAAGTTTGCAGGATAATTTATTAGTGTCATTGTCTGCAGGTTTCCAGATGTTCTTGTCCTGGAGCATACACAGAGGAGAAGATCCCAAATACATCAATAAAATAGTTTAGAGATGTTTTTCTGCTAGGAGGCATGAAGCTGGAAAAATTAAAGGTGTTCTTCCAGAAGAGATTTAAATTAATGAACAACTTCAGCTCAAGGTCAGAGGCAGGGAAAAATGTCACCACAGTCCTTCCTGCTTGTATCAAGGTGGAGTAGGTCTCACTCCTGCATGTAAGGAAATTATGGAGGCTTTCCCATGGGGTGGGGGATACTTCCCTGAGTGCCCAGACAGTATCCCAGGGAGCACACCTGATTCTCAGTCACACACACCACGTGGATAACACGTTGTCTCACAAGCTTCCAGTCACAGCAGGAGTTTGTTTAATAATGCTGTGGCTAATCCCACTGTCCCTGTGGTCCCCCAGCCATGCCATGAACAGGCATTCCATGGAAACCCACCCAGGGGATGCCACCCCAGCTGAGACACTGGCAATCGCTTTTATGGGTGGTTGATGCTCACAATATTTCATCTTTGTACACAAAGCCACATTTCTAGGTATTTAAAAGGTAATCTGCAGTGCTAAATTTAAGAATTTAATTCAGCCTTACATTTAAAACCCTGCCTGTGGAACAGAAAAACCCAAGCAAGTGGCCTCTGGAGTTCATTGTGATGTCCTGGCAAATCATTATCCTTCATTCACAGGGAATGAATTTCCTGACTTGCTAAGTTGTGAAACAATTAGTCAACATTAATTTGGACCAGATGAAATGCAGTAGGTCATTAGTGGTTGCTGACACTGTGGAGGAAGTGATTCCAGTTATTTCCTGCTCAAGTCCAAGCTCCCAAGAAGGAGCATCTCTTTTCTAGTCCCAGGCTCAAGGTTTATAGTGCAGGGATTAGATCTTTTCCACACTCCAAGGCTTCCCTCATTCAAATAGAAATGAAATTCTGTATCCAGAATAAATTCCCTATGCCCTGTCAGGTGAATGGTATTTATTTCCATCTGTTTCAGTGTGCCCTTGCACAGAGTATAAAACTGTCCTTCATTGAGGAACCCTCACCCCAGCCCTTGCCCAGCTCAGGTTTTGGAAAATAGAAACTTTTGCCTTGAAAGACTGCAAAAATTGCCTGAATCCCCCTTTTTCTACTTTGCAATGAAGATCAGGCAATCAAAATGAAGGCAGTCAGTGCCTGCACAAAAGCAAAATGCACAGCTCTAAGCATCTCAGTCAGCTGCTGGCTCTGTTCCTCCAGCTCAATCCTCTGCTGTGATCCCATGCCAGTAAAATGAGGAGTGACCCTGAGGCCAGGCACACTCAGGGAACAGGAGGTTCACAGCACACAGTCATCTGACAATGAAAAACGCTCAGGTGTCCAATAAAATAATAAGAGGGAGAAAAAAACCCAAACTCACAGCCCATGAGTGAAACAATCCACAAACAAAGCAGGGAGAATCCCCATGGTTCATGTCCAGATTCTAACCAAGATTTTCACTTAACACAAAATGTAAGGAGAAGGAAAGAATAATAACTATGATCAATAATTAACCTACTTGATTTTAACTACCTGAACGAAAACTTTTTTAGTACCTACCATTTAATAAAAATATGAATATTTCTAATTAGAACTAGGCATTAATGCTTAATGGTTTCAAATATTCCAGGCATACTGACCATATAAATATAGAGCTCATAGAAGCTTCACAGCTTTCCAAGGCTTCACGATATCTTGAGTTGTTCTGGTGGCATTAAAACGTCCTGAAGTTTATCACCCTTCATATTCATTTGCCCTGTTCCAGCACTTACTAGCTTGACTTCCAAAAAAGATGCACCAAAAGGCATTTGGAAGGGGCACTTCAATCACATTCTCCCATACTGGAGCCAAAGCTGGATTTTGGAGAACAGCTACAAAATTGAAAGGTGGGTGAGTTATTCTGGGACTTAATAGCTGTCGATGCCAGCAGGAACAAATTCACTCTGAAGCTCCAGGAAAAGGGAGCAGAACTATTTATCCTTTAAAAACCTGATCAGGTGTTTAATGTGGGAAGAGTTATGCATGAGCCAAACCTATGAAAGGGGCTCCAGCAGGAAACACCAGAAACTGAAGCAGCACCTGTGGAAGGGAGAAGAGTCAGAGCAGTGCTATTCCAGGTTTTCCCTGTAGGGAAAGGGTTCTGTAATGCTCAGTGTAAATAAATTCTCTCTAAGCTGATGACTTTCATGCAAATATTGTGTGAAATACTGCCACACATCAAGCATGACATGAATATTTTTCTTAGAACATCCCATGTGAGGGAGGAAGGCATTTTCACTGGACTCATTTAAACAAATGATTGAACAAAGAACAGACCAAAAACCAGCTCCTGCCGGTTGGAGTTTAGTGCCAGAAGAATGAAAGAAAAGTGAGAGCTACTTTTGTCCCTCAAGCTCTTTCATGTCCTTTGGATGGTATCAGAAATTAATTAAAATCAGAAAAAATTACCCTCGTAGGTAATAAGAGGTGATTCAAGCCATGTTCAACCCAGATGAATGTCCATTCCCCTCCTGCACTTACTGTGCAGCAGCAAAGAGTGAAAGCCTGTATCAGACCTTGAGTATCAGTTTGAATAATTAAGATTTGGTGGAATGGAACAATTGGACTGACCCACTTTTGGACTTCACGCAGTTTCATCTCCCTTAAGGAACTACTTTGTGTTGATGATGACATTTTCAGGAGCTCTATCATGCCTGCCAGCTCACCTTCACACAGACAAATTCACAGACAATAATGCACAGTATTAATGCCAGGGTCCCTCAGCTTGATTCAGCCTCCACTGATTTCAACAGCAATCAGAGGAAGTTCTTTTTCCTAATCACCATGTTAATTGTAGTACAAACTTTCCATTATCAGGTTTGTAGGCAGATATCTGTGTTTGTTCTAATCAGGGATTCACTTGCAGCTAGAGTTTACAACTTCTAGAGCAGTCCAAGTTCAGAGTTGTCTTTTGGCTATAAAAAAGCCCAAAGCCCTTAAACATCATTTAAGGGCATGGTGTTGAGTGAAACCTGGCTCAGACCTCACCTACATGAGCCAGTTCAGCCTTGTCTGGATAGAACCTTAACTGCTCAGCTGTGTGCCCTGCGCTGCTGAGAGCAAAAAAGAAATCATTTAACTGAGATGGTGAGAGCCACTGCTTTGCAGGAGAATCTCAAATAATCACCTTGGAGGATCACTGCTTAATAACAGAGAGCAATCACTGCACACTACAGATACTGAGAGACCATTTAAAAAAGCCTCACACCTAAAAGCTCAGCTTCTAGACTTTTTTCCTGTGTCATAGCCCTAGTTCAAGAAAGTTGCTGGGGGCATTAGTGCAAGGGTTTAGAAATGACCCAAAACATAAATACACAATTTATCCTGAAGAAAAGCACGGCATTTTTCCTGAAAGCACATCCCTGGACCATAAAATATGAGTTGAGATGCTATACTGAGAGCAGGGATAGAAGAGAAAAGTGTCTGTGAATCTTTCTCTACTTCCCTGAACATTGTGTGATTAGCTGCCCCCTTTGAACCTAACCTTTATTCCTTTAACAACCCCAGAGAGTCAATTATACCTCTTGCCTCCCTTTGAAAATAAGTGAAAATTCACCAGGATGGGGAAGTGACAGAAAAGCTTTTAGTCTACATCAGCTGACAACAAGATGTATTTTTGTCCCACTCTCTCTCAGCAAAGCCATTGAAATTCATGTCACAGGATTGTTTTGGATCCTATTGCACCTGTTGGTTCTGGTGTTTAAACAAATTCTTCACGATGCTGATGTACCTGGGTGAATTTCACCAAAGACAGTGCAGAGGAAAGCAAACTCACAGCCCCCAACACATGGATTTGCTTCCCCAGGTTTGGAGGGGGTTGCAGATCATGTAAAATTCTGAACAGGATTATTAATTATAGCACTGGCTCTGGCTATTTAGTGCATTATCACAACCTAACGAGGCACTCCTTCCGTTATTTACCTTGTAAGCACCTTTCTTCATAGCTGCATTTACTGCTTTATAAATGCTTCTTATTGCACAGCCATTACCAGTGCCATTAAACTCATTTAACCATGCTCTCACAACTGTAGCTTTACAGAAAGATTGCAGTAGAAGTAGTGTAACTTTTCCTCTTTATTTTTGCAAGGACAACATTATGGCAGAACATGAATTTACTTGCAGAACAGTTCTCTATAACCCCTGAGAAATGACTGTAAGTATTAAATAGATAACACATTCAAAAAAACAGATGGCTTCTTCAGTATAATCCCTCCATAAAGGTAAGGATGGGAGAGATTAATGGTATTGATCGGTTATAAGCCAGCACACCTTGAGTTAAAGGCTACCCTTCATTTAGTGGCAGATAGGAGAACACAAACACTGGTTTGAAGAGAAAAACAAAGCTGATAAAGTTTCTTAGGTGATAATTCTGCTTCACCCTGCTGCAGAAGCCTTCCACAAAGGACCATAAAGAAACAAGGTCAATATTTCTGCTCCCCCCTTTATCCTTAGCACATAAGCTGCTCCACAGTTTCTCTGCATTAAACCATGCAGTGCTTAAACTTCACAAATTCCCAGCTGGAATGCACTCGCAGCTGATTTATTTCCATTTACTTTGGGAAATCCCAAACACAGCAGAGGCTACTCTCATTGCTTCATGGAAAATGTAAATCCACTTACTGATAATGAATTCCTGTAGCACTCTTCCTGCACCAGCCACCAGATCTCTGTGCCTCCCCTGCCAGATCTTACTCAAAATATCGATGGAGGAGCTGGGTTTTTCTGTGACAATCCTTGTTCCCCATTAGCCTGAGCTGAATACTTAGATCAGCTGTGCTCATCCCTTTTGGGGTCAGTGGCACAGGAGTTTTCTTTCAGTATTTAAGAAGAGGAGACTCCAGCTGATGCTGAAAATAAACTGGTCAAAAATTAAAATGAAACTATTTCCCATCAGGATAATTCACAGAAAGAGAGGAGTTGCACTGAAATTCTAGGGGAGGTTATAGAGTCCAGGATGGAATTAGGAATGGAGCAACTAGGAAGGAACAATTCACCTACTCAAGGATAACCCTGTTACTCTGGGCATTTCTTGACATGAGAAGGTTGGAATCCTCAAAAGAGCAGGGGTGGAAATCATTCTCCCACAGGCTGGTGGAAGTCTTTAGGCACTGAGATGTAAGGAGAGATTATATTTTTTCCATTAACCTATTTGTAAAATTATGCATTTTGTTAACACATGAAATTAAAAATATTTCCCAACCCTTATGAGATGGAATTTCTGCTTCCCAGACAAGCCTCAGGAATATGATTTCTGTCTGTTTGCTTCGTGCAATGACTTGTTTGAAGAAGCCAGCTCCAGCCTTTTCCACGCTCACTGATATAGAGGATGTTTAAGGTGCATTATATTTGTCGAACAATGCTGCAGATATGAGTTCCATCACATTCACTCCCTAGACAAGTTTACACCTCTTAGATTAGAGTGACATTGTGACATTGCTGTAATGTTTTTTCCCCCTTCCTTTTTTTGCAGTGTTATATTGCTTTCAGCAAGAACCCACATCTGAAACTTTCATTGTGGCCTCAATCCGTTGGACTGGAAATGAAGATGAAATGGGTTTTTGTATACACAAACACTCTGTAATGCTGATAAGGGGTGATGTGAACAGAATACAGACCAATACAACAGAATTGTGTATTCAGCCTAACTGGCAAAGGAGATATTTTCTGAACAGTCTTTTAAGCAGCAATAAATGATTTATAAATATCACTCTCAACAGAGTGGGAACTCCTTTCTCCTAATAACCCAGACACACACAAAAATATTAATAAAAAGGAGATTTTTGGCAATAATCTGACTCTTGGGAGCCTTCAGAGTCACCTACCCTCTGTGTCCTGCAAGGAGCACTGGGCAAGCCAGTTGGGACTAATAAATCAAACTTTCCCTTGCTTAGATCTCTTCCAACAATTATGTGATGGGCTTGGATCTTAATTAGCAGCTCTTCTCTCTTAATCTGAATGGTGTCAGGTCACTTTGAGAGTGATGCTACTTAGAGTGTTTTGAATTGTTGTTTCCAAAGCAGGTGTGTGACACTGCACTCACCAGACCCCCACAGCATCTCCCAAAGCAGGTGTGAGTTTCCTCAACCTATAACCTGAGAAATGGGAAAAACAGAAATCTGCTTTTACTCCAGCTGTGAACCAGGGGGAGAATTCACTTGAATTTGAGAGTGGAAGTGCATTTGGAAACTTCCCTTTACTTACTACCCTTTCTCACTGCAGTGCTAAGAATTGTAAGAGCCTAAAAATTCTTAAAAATGCACTTTGGCTTAAGAGGGAGAAGTTCTGTGTATTGGACAATGGCAACCCGAGTCCTCCTGTTGGAGCTTGTCTGGATTCAGTCAGGCAATTCTGCAATGACATCTGGTCCTTTTTAGAGCTGCATTCTGTGTTGTGGGTGAATGTTGCTTACATAGAAGTGCATTAATTAGACTTGCAAAGTCTAATTAAGATGAAACAGAGAGAGACAGACACCATCCAGGAGAAGGTGTGTGCATGTCACCATCAATTCTCTTCTCTTCCTCATCACCAGGAGAGAGGCTGCTCTGGAGATGGAAAGAACCAGGGACCAAAGGAGCTCCGAGAACACAGTGGTGGGTGTGGGTGTAATTAAAAGACACAATTACATCTGTGAACAAGAGGCCAAATAATCACAAGCCGTAGAGAACCACTGGAATAAAAACCAGAGCCTCCTTGTGCCCAGCCCCATCTACTCCTAGAAATAAACTTGCTTCAGACCATGTTAAAATCTAGTAGCTTGACAGAATAATGCATGGCTGCCGTAAAGCTGCCAGTGAAATTAAGAGCTTTTTTGGCAAACTAACAAAGAGACTTAGTCCAAAGGTTTAAGGTTTATGGAGCTGCTTCAATGGTGTTTCATGCTTGACTTTGTGCAGTCCTCCTGAACTGGCTGAATGCATCCCTGCGTTGTTTTTATCAAGTCAAAGCACAGAGACTTTTCTATTTCACGCCCCATTCATACCTTGCTACACAGACTACATAATGTGGGTTATCCCAAATGCCTCTTGCTTTTCCCTTGGGAAAGTTTTTTTTTAGAAAATAATAATGGGCAGATCTTCAATTCTGTAACTTCAGCATACAACTGTTGCAGCTCAGATGTCTTATTATAGTTATCTGGGTTCAAACAAGGTCCAAAGTTGGCCTGAACAGTCTGAATGCTGATTTTTTTGGTTATTTCTGCAAGTTTAAGCAAAAATCCTGTAGCATCTGCAAAAAGAATCTCAGTTCAATTCAGCGCATCAGGACTTACCCGCCCAGTCTTGTCATTTTAATTTTATACATGTTGAGCAAATTTTAATTTAATGGCAAAATGATAATGATTTTCCTCTGTTCAGAGCAAGTTCCTGAGCAGGGAGTAATTTGCACACCTGTAGAACAGGAGTTCTCTAAATAATAAACTTAATTAAACTGGGTGCATCCTAGTGGAAAATTCTAATTTAGTTTTAGCCTCTTAGGACAGCAATGTAGGCATTATATTCATCAGGTGAGTATGGAGTGTACTCTTAGATATCAGGTGAGACTCTATCTTGTAGATGGGTAAGTGTTATAAGAAATATGTTTGCAGATAATGCTTGTGGGTGCTACTCCGGACTGTCCAACAACATGATCCTGCTTAGCAATTTTAAGAAAAATTAAAAAATTTAAGACTATGAGCAAAACCCGTGTGAAGACTTTATTCCACTTGTGAAATATGTGATGTGCTCGGTGATCCAGAGCAGTTCTCCCAAAGTCATTAGAATTTTAGTACCATAAAACAAAAGTGCAGCTTTTTCAATAGCGTTGGGGCTTTTTCTGCCCCCAATCCATAGCAAACTCTTTTTTGCCGTGGATAGAAAGAAGGAAAATGAAGCTCTCTTTTCACATTCAATAGAAATAATTTGTTCTATGCACAGGGAAAAAAAAAATAGAGGGCCAAATTAGAAAAAGCAACAAAATCTGAATGAATCAGCATAAACTCTCTGTGCCTAACCCAATGCCTGAGATTTGCATTCACCATGGGGACGTTTTACTGGTTCCCAGTCTCATGGTTTCAGGATATCCCTGCATTGTTTGATTTGATATTGTTCTCCTGTTCTAGTCTAACCACTTTTGTTATTAAATACAGCACTTCCAGTGTTATTTGAGATATGGAATGGCACCAGGAAAGGGACCCAGTTTAGCTGGGTAACAATTACAAAATTTCAGCCTTTTAGACTTAGACTGTACCTTTTCCTGGAGGAAAGCCAAAGAGCATTATTTTGGTTAAAGGAGGGAGACTGTTCCATTTTAATGGCATCAGTAATGACTGTTTATCAGTAACACAGTTGCTTCAGGGCTTTTTAATTTTTTTGTGTGTGATGCTCTACGTGGTTTATTAACGAGAATAACTTGCTAAATTACATCCTTCCCCAAAAAAAAAATGATAACACGCAGATGTACAAACCCACATTCATGTGTTGTTTTATTGGTGCATTACAACATTACATTTCCTTCACATTGAGAAAGCATGAGATTAAAGTACATTGATCCACAAAAATGCCTTCCCTACACTGGCTTCGCACTGGTGATTTCGGCACCTACAAATCCCTCCACAAATCTCATTCCATTAAGTCTTTCGTAATTTTACTTACATTTTAACCAAACCCTTTACATTGTCTGCTTTATGACTTTCCATTTAATTATTCCCATTAAAATGTGTTATTCCTTACTGCTTTTCCAAGCTCACCAGTTACTCTCACAGTTTCAGTTTTTATGCTACTCACTTGAGGGCTGTATGAGCTTTCCCCATCCCAAAGAAGACAGCTTGTTTGTATCAAAAGCCATTAAAATACTGGGAATGTGTACAGCACAGTTAGGAGGCCCCACTCAATTTTGAGAATAAGCCAGATCTATATAAAAACATGCAAAATGCTCTATGCATCAGTATTAAACTCCTAATTTTGATTGAAGATTTTTTTTTTTTTAACATTTGCATATAACCTGGAAGACTAGGGTTCCTGCTGAAAGAAAGAGCTAATGTCTAAGCCTTATCCTGACTCTAGGGCTTTCAGCAATCCTCCCACATGAAGTAATAGAAAACTATATTTGTTACAGAATTCTGTAGGATGGTTTAAAAACTTTGTAGGAGGATTAAACCTCCATTAAACTCTGTGGATTTCTAGAATAAGATCTCAATCACACCAGAGGACTGTTCTGTCAAATCCAGTGCAAATGCCAAATAATTTTGCTTTGCTGATGCTGGTATTGGGAATTACTGTATATTCACCAGGAAAACCACAGCGAAGTTCAACTGCCTCTGTTGCAGAGCTCAGAATTCTGTAACTGCCAGTGAAACATCCTCTCTGACACAGCTAAACTGGTACCAGCTTTACAAGGCCTGATTTCTACAGAACCTCTGGGGCTCATGCTTGTTACATTCTGTTCCTTGATCTCATTTCCTATTTATAGTCATTTTCAAATACCATATAAGTTTATACACAGCAAAGTTGCATCGTCTCGTACACAGTTATTAGGTTTATTTTTAATGGGATCCTAATTTACTTGCTTTTTATAAAAATTCAAGTGTTGCCAATCAGGAAGCAGCTCTTCTCAAAAAAAATCTACAAAGCTTAGCTTTGAGGAAAGTAAATGACAAGCCTTACATAAAGACATTGAGCTGTTTGAATCACAAAATGTCTACAAGGCCAATGCATATTCCAACAGGAACACAGAAATTATAATCATGGCAGCAGTCTCCTCCAGTCTGAAGCACCGTAATTGTGGTCGTTGATCAACGTCATCTTGATTGCTCCAAGAAATGTTCAACTGCCAGGGTGTGGAATATTTTGCCTGAATTTTCACAGGAAACCTAAGGAGAAAAAACCTGGAATCTGACATTCTGCCATCCAAAGGTACATCATTTCACAGGAGTGGGATGTATACTGCATAGTGCATACATAACAAACAGAATTCTACTGATAATAGATTAACTAAGGTCACACCTATTAATCTTCTCCATACCAACAGTGGTTTGATTCAGGTGAGTTCCAATTCAGGTACCAAGCCAATCTTGGCAAACACCATGGCCAAGAGCATGGTGAGCTGAAAATGTGGGATGGGATTAGTGGAAAACTGTCTCCAGCCTTCCTCTGGATAGGTTACAGTGCTGGAAACCACCACAAGCATTCATAGTTGTGCCCAAAGTCACAAATGAGAACATTTGCATTTCCTTAGATCACCAATGCTGCAGTGAGTCACTACACAAGAATGAACACGGCACACCGAGATCCACAGAAAACTTTGTGTTTCTTTATCCTCCCAGTTTTAGGGGTTTTAAACATTTGTTTGAAAGACTTCAGCTTGCTAAATGCAATGGCTGTTCTTTTCTTTCGATTTGTCTTGACCGTAAATGCTGCAAGAGCTCTCAAAAATTGCTGATGATGTAATACCAAGTTTCTAATCCATCCTGTGAACATAACATGTTGTTCTAAGTTGATAATTTTAACAGCATGGAATTTCTTGAATGTGAGAATCATCCTGTGGAACTACTAATGCACGAGGCTTGGCTCTTACAAGCACTTCACCATCCACACCTTTCACCTCCTTAGTCATTAGTAGCTCAGAATGATCTTGGCAAAACTTGACAATTAATGCAAAGTTCCACCAGACTGTGGAGATTTTTGTTAATGTCAGAATGCAGCAAGATAAATATAAGGATGATGCCCTAAATTATCAAGTTACAGATGTTGAACACCTGATGAAAAGTGCTCTGTGTACTCACTACCCATCAAAATCAATGAGTGCTGAAGATGACCAGAACTTTGCAGAAGATACTCAGTTCTTCAGAAAATCTGTTTCCAGATCTATTATATCCTCAACCACATCTCAAAATTACTCTCTTAACCATTCTCCACATGGGATTGTTTTTAATAATGTTCTTTCCCCTTCCCTCAAGTAGTTCTACCTGTTTGCAGTAGACTGAAAACAGATAATTCAGCAAGTCAATACGAACTGGAAATTTAACTTTAGAAGTATGATGGTATAATGGCATTAAAAATAAAATATTTAACTTCCCTTTATAAAAAGGAAAGAAACAAAAGAAAAAATGTACAGTAAGGACCACCATTAAGAGACCAGTTTGGAGGAAATGTCAGAAGACTAAAAGTTCATTCTGCACATTTCTCAAAGTCATACGGGACCTTCAGTTATTCCCTCCAGAGGCAGCCCAGTAGCATTGTCTGCTGTAGGTCTCTCTTCTTTCTTCACTGAGTTCTGATCCAGCAGGCTGACGTAAGATTTGTGACAGGCTGTATTGCCCAAAGGAGGGTAGTGCTGTCTGTAGCAAATATAAGCAAAAATGAGGCCAATGATCCCTCCAACGAAAGCATCTGGAGGAAAAAAGCAACAAAACCAGAAGCAGGTTAGCAGGGAAAGGGCAGCCAGTGGTGACAACTGCAAATGAAAGACATTTGGTTGACGTGAAAGTGTTTCACACAGGAAACGTGAATTTTGAATTTTCCTAAAGAATGTGGAGCCAAATACCACAATCACAGGGGGTACACAAAATCAGTCCTTTGTTGGGGACATCTCCAGCATTTTGAACACCCAAAATTGAGATGGTTGGCTATGTTTTGGGAGATGAACACTGGGAATAGAATGGCCTCCATGGGGTATCAAACACTCCTGATGTTCCAGATCACAGCTGACCATGGGTAGGCAACCCTTGGAACTTCTCCCACTTACAAGAGCAGACTGCCAAGAACAATTTCAAGCTGGATGAATTCTTACCAAAACCACCTGAAAGGTCGAAGACAAAGCATGTCTGTTAACTGATTGAACACCTTTTGAGTATCTTTCTTTGATGTCTTTTATTATCCCATACTCCTACCAGAAAATAAAGATAAAATAAGGCTATTGGATGAGATAGTTGCACTCTCACATGGGCGATTTTAAGTTTTCTATGGAACACTGAGAGGATTCCTTCTGTTTCTAGTTCTGCCTCCTCCTAAAATACTCACCTGATCCTGTGTTTCATTTACAATCAGCAAGAGAAAAATTTCACTGAAAATGCACACTCTTTGAAAGCCTCAGATTTAGATGAAGAATAATGAAGTGAGGCAAAAGGCACTGGTTAAAGTATGACCTGACAACACATTTTATTTTAACGAGGCTTACTCAGCACCATATCACCCGTGTATACCAGTGTTTCCATTCTTTCAATTACTGAGAAACCACAGTGTAATAAAAATGGTGAATCATTGAGTTTACTGGCAAAGAAGGGTAAATCAATACAAATTAATTTTGTCCGAAGTCCTTAAATACAGATTAAATGCCTTACTTGGACAGTTTGATATATATTAGAACAAAGGGGCTGTGGTTCAATTTTCAGTGGGTAATAGATGGTTTGTAATCATCAGAGGAGTGAGAGTCCTTTCATCAGGAATGGCTAGGGCAAGAAAACCTGAAAAAATTAATACTGAGGTTATAAATTTAAGAAATGTGATTATAAGCCACAGTTGAGGAACAGGACTAGATGAAATGACCTAGGAGATGTCTTCTAATCCTATGTTCTCTTCCTCCACATGAAAGAACATAATGAGTCTATCACAAATTAATGTAACAGAGGCTCAAACAAGAATCTAAAAGGTGATTGTGTGCAGACAGTATTTGCAAGCAGACAGAAGCTTATTCTACCCACACTGGAAGCTGACTGATTTCATCAGCCTGCGCCTATCAGACTATAATGGTATTAAAGGTACTGAGGACAAGAATTCCACTGTACAGCATCAATCAACTTGTAAAAAACTTAGTTATTGTGACAAGATTAATTTTCTATAATCCTGTGCTGGGTGCAATTCTCAGATTACCCTACGTTAACTGTGGTTGACTGAATATTGTCCCAGCTGCTTTTTTATTTTGCTTAACAATCAGGTCAAGCCTATAATTACTATTTTTAATTATGGAGAAACACCAGATTTTTGCCAGACTTTTATAAGTTCCCTGGTATTTTAAGATGTGATGAAAACTTGCCCAGATAATATTTTTCAAAACCTTTACACAAATTATGCAACTCTGGGCCTCAGCTTGGGCACCACAGTAGCAGAAATTCCCTACACGGTTTATGCCAAAGATTTCTAACTTACTGACCTTAACTGGGGGTAATAAGCAAAAACTCAGGTAGCTATTTTAACTCCTGTTATTGAAAAAAGCAGTTCTGTCTTTTGTTTGATATCATGGTAGAAATAACTTTCCTTTTTTTTTTTTTTTTTTCCTTTGTCCATAAAGGAAAAAGAATGTTCTTTCAGCCTCAGTACTTAACTTTACTTTTTTCCATACAAAATTTTCCCTTATTCCATGAGTAAACTAACATTTTCAGAATTATAGGACTACACAGGGACATAGGAACTTAAAAGCAGTTGATATATTCAGGATTCACAGTGAAATATCCTAATATTCACCAATACCAATACTAAGGCCTTGAATATTACTCTCTGCAGCCAAATTGAAGGGAGCTCATAAAGTTCTCACAATATTAATGTTCTGAGCACACTCAATGGATTTTTAATATAGGGGTACTCCACTCCATCTTTCACCAGCACTATGCTGAGTCTTGGACTCAAAACTGATGGTCCTTTTTCATTTCCCACAGCATAGTTAAAGCTCCATCACAAAGCCACCATAAATAATTTACCACAATTAGCTGACTCTGCTGAGCATGAAAGCCAAGGCCTGAGGTTCTGTGCTGTGTACAGAGTGAACAAGTCTCTCCCTTGGGAGCACAGTTCTTTCAGGGGAAAGCAGAGGTCACCTGCAGGATAATGTCTGCCAGCACTGTTCTTGGGAAGAGATGAGTTTGCAGCTCCATCTCCTTAAAATTCAAAGGCAGAATAGGAGCAGCTGCGATGAACAGAGTCACAACCCCTTGGGTGCAGTTTTCCTCCACCCAGTATAAAACACCCCATCATAACCTGCCTCATAACACACGTTTCAGTCCATAAATAATTCCTACTCCTGGCAGGAGATAGTACACACTGTAAACACGTGTTCCAAACTTGAGAGTAAACTGCTACTCTCCACATTTTTTTCAGACTCCTCCTTTTCTCTTTAACAGAGAGCTCAAGCCAGCCAAGTGTCAAGTGTTTTCTGTCCCTCCTGCCAGCCTGGTGAGGCAGCACCTTGTGCTCAGCAGTTTCATGCTGGAGGCTCTCTCCAACTCCAGTGCCACTGAGAAAAGGAGAGTAATGAGTCCTGAAACAAGACAAGGCTCTGCTGGAAACCAGGAGACTCCTTAGAGAACATGTCAAGGCTAATGGCTGGTGATTAAGCAGCTGCAGGAGAACAGCAGGAGCACAAGAGAGAAAGAGAAAGCATGGCTGAGCCAGGCTCTGGTGTGCTGGCTGCTGGGTGAGAGGAGGATGCAGCCACGCAGCACTTGATTGAAACTACGTAAAGGAACCAACAGAATGCTGTGACTTTGTACTGGGACTCGGGGCCAGGTTTTGGTAGCAGAGGGAGCTGGCAGGGGTGGCTTCTGTGAGAATCTCCAGAAGCTTCTCCATGTCCAACAGAGCCAACCCCAGCCAGCTTCAGGATGGACCTGTCACTGGCCAAGGCTGAGCCCAGCAGGGATGTGGGAGCACATCTGGGATAACAGATTTAAAAAATGGGAAAAAAAATCTGGACAACTGCAATGGCAGCTGGAGAGAGGAGTGAGAGTATGTGAGAGAAACAGTCCTGCTGATGACATGCACGTCAGTGAGGAAGGAGGGGAGGAGGTGCTCCAGGCACTGTGACAACTGCTGAGTTATCTTTCCCTCAACTCGTCTCGACTCATGAACCTTTCACTGCATTTTCTCTCACTCATCCAACTGAGGAGGGGAGTGACAGACCTGGTGTCCAGCCAGGGTCAACCCAGCACAGTGCTGGGAAACAGGAAACAGCAGGTAACCAGAATGAACCAGGTAATTGAAAGGAGCAGAGAGGACCTTGAGGAGAGCTCAATTTGCAAAGGCAGCAGTGCTGTACCAGCAATGCCACAGAAAGCCAAGATGACCTACATTAACAGCATCAGAAATTCTGTGCATAGTATTTCTTATAGGAATGTAGGCACAATTAGGGAAAAAGTAATTACAAGCTGGTTTACTTAGCAGAAGACAAGAGTAAAGCAAGGAAGCTACAAAGGTGGTCAAGAGGGTCAAGAAATGGTAAAAGAAATGATTGATGGCAGGGTTTTCTGAACTGTAACTCAGCAATATGAGTGTGTAATTAATAAATAGCACAGCCTTCTACAGCAGTTACGTCTCACTCCTGAATTTTAAAGCACTCTGAGACAACAGTGACAGATGCAGCTGATTTGATGGGTGTTGCACTCCAAAAGTGCCTGCTGTGAAGCAGGAGGATGCTGTGGCAGAGACCTGAAGCTCTGAAGGTCAGTGCTAGCTATTTCAACCTTGCATCAATCCAGGAGCAAGGAAAATCTACAGCACACCATTGTGTTGTAACTCACATGATGTAACAAAAAAAAAAGTCAAAGAAATAAATGGCTAAATAAGAAAAAAAAAAGTAGGAAAGAAGGGTACCTCCAGGTCTCACCTTGCCAGTGATGTTTGTAGTCACACATCCGAGACAGGGCGATCATCATGGCACAGTAGAGTGGCAGAATTGCTGCACAGAGCCTCCAGCTCTTCCCACGGCCGTTCTCTGTGAAGCAATGCAGCTTCCCAGCCAGGTAGAAGGTGGTGAAGCCCAGGCCTGAAAATGCAACTGATAAAGCAAAACACATCACTACAGTAAATTGTCATTAGCACTGGTTTGGTTGGTTGGGTGGGTGGGTTTTATTTTAATTAAAGCAGTCATGATCTTACAAACTTTAAGAAATCAGATTTTTGGGGAGGTGAATGGGAAAAGACTTTCTCTCCCACAAGATCCATGACATACATATATTCTCCATAGCAGGGGTGTTACCTATGGAGCAATGCAAGCAACCAGGCAAGGGAGAAGCAAACTGATTTTTTTCTAATATATGTACTCAGTTTGCACATAATTTGATATGTCTGCAAACACTGTGTTGCCTCTAGACATTAACCTATCCCATGAAAATTTAATTGGTTTTTCCTTCAGCAATTTACCTTTTTCCTCTAGGGGAGACATCAGACACTCAAACACTAAATTAAGCATTTAAGCAAATTTTTAACTTGAGTCACAAAAGCTTTTTCGTGCTGCAACCTTCAACATATCTTTCCTATTCTAAAAACTTAAGGTTCAAAGCAGAAAAGGATTCAGACAGTTTGCACTGTAATTGAATTACATTTAAATGAGATTTTTAGGTTCCACTACCCAGTTTCTATAGCACATGCATAACTGGCAGTGATGAGAGAGCTCAGGCACCAAGTTTATGCACTGAACTTCTTTCCTGTTGTAGCTCTTTATGTTCCAGAGAGACACTGGACAAGGGCAGGACTTGTTTGCATCATTTCATCTTCCAGCTGTGTGAATGGAATGATCAAAATGAAATCTGTCTTGGATACATAATATCAAACATGATCCTGAAGCAAAAACTTTCAAATACTTTTACTCCAAAAATACTTTTGTCTTCATATTTCTATTTTTCATCGCAGGATATTATTTTTCAGGTGAACTGAAGTCTGAAGACAGTATTCCCAGGCAGAAGAATCAACTGCTTCGTGGTTTCATTTTCAGGCAATCTACAATGCCCAGCAATTTAGAGGGCTTAAAGGAATATTGCCCAAACTCTAAAGTAGGTGTCCAGTTCACACAGAGGGATATTCAGGATTACTACCATTTACCAGGCAGTTTTACCAGCAATTGTCAGTGTGGTGCACAGCAGCAGCAGCAGATTTAGCTAAAAGGCCTTTGGAGAGAATCTGGTGATATTTTAAAAATTTGTGGGGTTCTTTTTGGGGTCTGCCACATTTCCAGAAGGAGGTGCTCGTGGAAGAACATGGAAGTTCAGCGGGATCTGTGTTTGTACCAAACACCAAGGCAGATCTTGCCTTAGGTGGTTGATGTGTTCCTCTAAACTAAAAGGCAGGAAGAAGAGACTCACAAACACTCCTCTAGGGGAACCCACACCTAATATAAGAGGGAAAAATAATATATAATACTCTAGCTTGTGGCTGTGGAGCTAATATTGTGCAGAGAAGCCTTACACTGCAGAATTTCAGATTGTCTTCCCTCACCCTGCAGTGTGCATGTCCAGAAAGAACTGCTTGACACAACAGTCCCAGTGCACGCAGAGTCAGCAGCAAAAACCATGGAATTAACAGCAAAATGCTCTGGCATGTGGGATATCCATTATAAAAGTAACTGCAGAATTCAAGACAACTCAATTGCTGTGCACTTCGTGTGGGCAACTTTGCTTGATGACTCTATTTTGAAGATGACAGTCAAGAACATTAAGAAAAACAATTCACTCTTCAAGAGTCCTGGGCCTAAAGGTGATATTTGCACTGAAGAATTGGTCCATCAGTAGAATATATTTGAGCACTTCTTCCTGCACCAGCTGGAGCCAATACATCACTGCATCAGGAAGGAAATGCAAATATACACATGCCCTAAAGGGTTACAGCCTGCCTACTGTCCTAGTAAAAACTATTAAGAAGACAGATCCCAAAGATTCAGCAAAACAGTACAAAAACACTTGTAAGCTGTCTTCTTCCAGAAAATAAATCAAATTCTCTTTATATTAAGTAGGGAAAAGCAATGTAAAATACCAACCAGACCTTATGGAGACATTGTTGTAAATGAAAAGAAGAAAATCACTCTGAGTTAGTTTAAAACAGTGTTAACACAAGAATCATGTCAATACAAATTCCAGACACAAATATTTAATTGATTTTAAATGTTGTAACAGGAGAAAGGAATGAGGAAATTAGATATTTTTAACAATTGGTGTGGCTAACTCAAATCAGAGTCCTGATGCCACAAGTTGCTGAACTCAGGAAAGTCTCCTGAGACAAGCCCCAGGTTCGGTCATTGTTAAAATGCTTTAAAATGCATTATCATTATTGGAATAAATAAAACTACATTAGACTCAACTGTTCAGTTTGGCTCTATGCCATTCTTTTAAAAAACAGTGAGTTCACAGGCGAAATAAGGAGGATGACAGCATCTGGTGACACCACAGATCCCATCCTGACACCTGATTCCCTCCAGACAGGGGATTTAGGTGAGTTGAAAAACCTGTTTGTACAGACCAAACCAATTACCAAGTTGAAATGCATATGGTGAGAAACTGTAAACAAGAATCTGATCTAAAGCACCCCAAATAAATTATTCATTAAAAAATGTAATTGCTTTTGTGAGTGTTTTCTGAAATTTAAACTACCCCAGGAGGATCTTCAGCTTCTCAAGTTTTAATGGATGCTTTGCTAAGCACACAACAAATGCCTTTTTTACATTAAGCAGTTTTTGAACTGAAGAAAAACCCCTCAACTTACTTAGGTGACATCAAATTACAAAACTGCAAAACCACCATTGGAATGGCCCTTGTCAGGCTCAGAGAAAATGGTCCATCTCTTTGTCTGCAATGCTTTATTCTTGCAGTGATTACTGTATATTTCCCAAATGCAAACACAGACTATTCATCTCTGGAATTGCTCTGCAGCCTACTGAGGAATTCCAGCAGCTAGGGCTACTGCTGAATGTTTTCAGTTTCACACTGTTCAAAGACTGTAATATTTATCTTTTTTGAAGGAAAAAGTATGATACCAAATGAGTGCATAAATTTTAATGCTGAAATTCAATTCAAAGAGCATTTTCTAGAAGTACAATTCCCAAAGAATGTTATGAGCTTCTTATCACAAAATATTTTTACTTTTTTTTTTTTTTTACAAGTGGGACAGTCAATCACCTTCCCTTTGGTTTAGCTTTATTAATTTATTTTCACAGAGATAGACAGTTCAGCAGAGGCAACATGAAAAGCACATCACAAAATACAAATATATGCAGGGACTTGGGAAATAAAAAAGAGATGTTGGAGACAGAGACATGTTAGAACAAAAACAGACTTATATTATCTGAAAAGCAAGAGTGTTAGTCATTAGATTGTTTTTGCACCGCTGTCACAGTGAATTCTTATGAACCTTTTGAGGTTTTGCTGGTGACATGTTTTTTTATGCACCTTTCCAGATACTTCATCTCACCTGAAATACCTAAAGTGGCCTCAGGATGCATCTCATTGCCACCAAAAAATGAGAACTAAGTTTTGATTTGTTCAGTTCATGCTGTCTTTTACAAAAAGTCCTAAAATTGAACCTTTTCCATGGCCTGCTTTTCCACTTCTGTGGATAAAAACCTTGAACAAATCTCCCTTCTCTGAGAACATAGGAGAGGGAAAATTAAACCAGCTCAGATCCTGCAATTACTTCTAAGAATTTCTCTTTTTAAACACAGTATCAAGGCACAAGCTTTAGATCACTGCCTCTCCAGCTCTAATACAAATTACAGCCATGTGGGCATTTATGAGATATCTAACAACAAATAATCACTACCAAGAGCAATTTTTTCTTTTCCAGTTCAACACTGGAAGATACCAAGTCCCACCCACTGGGATCAGGGTAACTTCTTGCTTCCTGCTTTGCCATGCCTGTGCCATCATCCTGGATAAGGATCACATCCTGTGCAACCACTTGTCATTCCATTCACCATGCCAAGTATTTGCATCACCCATTCAGGGATGTGCACGTAAATTAAAGCTTGTTTGAAGGAAATTGGCCCAGGCACACAGATTAGCATATAAAATACAGTTAGAAGACAGGCTGAAGAGTATCTTTATGGATGGAATTTTTTTTACAGTGGAGGATCAGAATGCTTCTGTCAAGCTCATGGTCAGCAGTGTCAAGGAGTTTACTGGATTATACCAGTTTTAGTACTGCAAATACATAATCCCCCTAAACACTTCAAAAAGAAGCTAGGGAAACCCCAGGACTATGCCCAGCCTGAGCAGAAATAGATCTCTGCTTCTCTTCTCATGGTGTGAGATGCAGCAGGAATAGGAAAATGTGATTTATTCCTGCAACACTGCAACACTGCAAAGTGCAAAGCAACAAAGGCTGAGCTATCCACCAAGAGGAATTTATCACTGGGGTTTTATGTAGAGAAGTAGAGTTTGAACAAGGGGAAGGCGGATGACTTCGAGCCTTTTCAAGCCCACTTTCAAAGTGAACCAGGATGCCAAGGAGAAAGAGGCTGCACAGCAACATTCACTGTCACTGAATTCAGTGGGCTCCAAACTTGCCAAAAACTCTCTTGAGAGAGACTTTTAAATAACTCCCTTGAGAAAATCAGGGACTGGACAGTTGGACATCTTCATTTCCAATTCAGTCTAGAACGAAGAGTTGCTCTCCATTCTGGAGTATGCAGTAGGTTTGGGATTAATCTCTTTAATCATGCAAAGAAAAAGGAGAAAATATAATTTTTTAAAGTGTTAAATAACTGAATTGTTCAGCATGGAGAAGAGAAGGCTCCTGGTCTAGTGGGAGGTGTCCCTGCCCATGGCAGAGGGTGAAACTGGATGATCTTTAAGGTCCCTTCCAACCCAAACCCCCATTGATCCTACATCCTACAGTGTAAAACAAATGCATAGAAAATGTTGGCCAGGTGGGATAAATCCCAGTGAGGAACCACTGTTTTACACTGCCAGAATTCATGTATTAAAATCCTTTTGGTTTTGGTTTTTTGTTTTTCAATTCAGGAAAACAGGAAAGCCTTTTGGAGGCCTGCTTGAGACATACACATAGTCTGAACCTCAAACAGGCTTGAAAGAGCTGATTTATTATTAAGGCTGGAAAACTAAACTTTAAGGAGTTCATTTCACAAGCCCCTCATGAATTCCAACAGTCCTTGTTGTTGAGTATTCACAGCTAATTATGTCAGAGAAGAGGTAGAAGCATTAAACATGACAAACATAACCATTCCTGAGTATACTTGAAATTTGAATTAAGAAGCCAATAAACCACACAGGACTTTTTTTTTTTCCCTTGCGTATCTAAGAAATCCATTTCGTATTTCCCTGGATTCTTTTATAAAAGGATGAAATATTTTAGTGGGACAGTGCCATACAGCTGTTAATTAAGAGATTTATCTTGAAAATAGGGGAGTAGCAGCAATTACTGCCAAAAACCTGTGGCTTGTAGCTCATTTGTTACTTAAAATGTTCATTTTCAAGTGAAGGAAATATGATTATCCTCCATGAAATTGCTAGCTAAAAATAATTAACAGTTCAAATTTAGATACCCAACTATAATTACAAGTACTGAGGTAATATTTTATAAAAATTATCACGGGATAGCAAACATTTCTATTGAAATTCAATTTTTTCACTCTGAAGCACATAAATCACTTTAATTCTTCAAAGAAATGGATGTCTCTTAACATGTAAAAATATTTTCATTCTTACAACTGACTAATTTTAATTATTTAGCAGAAAAGGGGAGGAGGAGCTACTTGTCCTTTCACTCTAATGGCATAATATTTCCCAGTCAACTTTTTTCTTTGTAGTGGCACAGCAAGAAACATCACAAATGCTATGTTCACTTAATTAGTGCTTCATCAAGCAAGTCTGGTGCGAGTATAAATTATATAATCAGCTTTAATATCATCAGAGAAGGCAACTCCTCGGGGATAATACAACAGTAATGCTTTATACAGTGACAATCACTGAGTGGAGCAGTCAATTGTCAAGAGACAGAGACAATGGAATATTAAGAACCAGCCAGTCACCAGCAAAGGTGCTGGGATGTTCTGAGAGCTGTTCTTACCTGGCTTAGAAGACAATTCACCCCCAGTCTGCTGTCACAAAATTTGTAACTGGTTTAGAGAAGGAAAAAACCCCAAGAGGCTTCTCTCTTCTTCTCCCAAAACCAAGGAGGGGACTAGACAGAAACCTAATGTAGGAGTAATCTTGGCAACGTTTTCTGCCCAAATAAGCAGAGTCCAGCTGGGAGGAATGGGACACAGCTGAGCAAATGCAGACACTGCTCTGTGAACCAGTTATCAGGACCATAACTGTTAGAGGTAAATTCCCATTTCCAAGGAACACCATAGAACAGTACACAGAATCAAGGCCAGATCCATGAATATTCACATCCAGATTATTCTCCTGCTCATCATGTTTAACACCTACGCATCACCTGCCCTGCTGCAAGATGCATTCTCTGCATACAGTGATATTCTCCATTGAGATTCCAACCTCCTTGCCATACTAAACAATACCAGAAAGTCATATCATATCTTATTGTTTGATAGCATAAATATCTTTTAACCATTGGCTATTGACTTTTTTCTTATTTACATCAACTAGCAGTTCCATTTTTCTAGACAAGATCTTCCTGTGCTCATCCACACAAACTTACTGAATTCAAGCAGGTAATGAAGGAAGACAGAGCAGGGAACTTGGGGAATGGAACAGAAAATAACAGAATACTTCACTTGGACGGGACCAACAATTGTCATCTAGTCCAACTGCCTGACCACAGCAGGGCTGAAGCTGAAGCAAATTATTAAAGGCAGTGTCCAAATGTCTCTTAAACAGTGACAGGCTTGGGAAACGCTGCCAGCCTCTCTGGGAAGCCTCTTCTAGTGTGTGGCCACCCTCTTGGTAAAGCCATTCTTCTAATATTGAGTCTGAACCTCCCCTGGCACAGCTTTGAATCATTCCCACGTGTCCTGTCACTGAAACCCAGGGTGAAGAGATCAGCAAAGACAGGCTAATAAAATGGAGAATAAAATAACTTATCACATGATAGAGAATTTCTGGCATGACAGAGCAAGTGATGCTTTAAATATTTTGTGATATTTAAATATTTTTAAATAAGATTTCATACTACTCAACAGTCATACTAAATCATATTTAGTCCCAAGTGTCTGCAGAAATGCTACAATAGCATAAACATCTGGTCAATCATTCTGATTTCTATCTGCTGATTAATTCCCTCAGTAAAACCATCCAGACATTTCTTCCTTCCCCCCACCTCCCCTGTGAGTGATTTTTTAAAAAATTCTTCCCATGCTATTTCTTCCACAAATCCAACTTGCATTGCCTTCCAGCATGATCAGAAACTCCCAAAATAATCATTCTCCAAAAGTTTCTGGTTACTTAAACAAAATGTAGGAACCAGATTGAGAGACTCCTATAAGCACTGTCTTGGTTCAGGTAGAAACAAAGGAAAACCGAAAGTCTCGAGAGAAAACCACCAGACAAATCAGTGGATTTCAACAAAGCAGTGTTAGTTTTAAAAATATTTTGCATAAATATTTGTCACGTGGGTTTTGTTTGAGAAAACACTGGTGTCATTCTTTGCTCAGTCTTCTGCAGAAGGAATGGGGAAAAAATTACTATTCACTTACCTCCAAGAGCTCATGCTTTCTACCTAGAACTGACAGCATTAGCAAAATCCAAATGAGGCTTTCTGCAGGTGCTTTTTTTTTTTTCTTTCTGGCATAAATAATATACTTGATTTCCTGCATTTATCTCCTAGCTTTTATCTCAAGAGCCTTTTAATATCCCCTTGCTTTCAAGAGACCTAAATTAATGTTTTCAGAAAATGTTATGACTGAGATTTCTGCCTTTTGATAAATCAGTCAGCCACCTCTAAAGGAAGGTGCCTGGCATTTTAAGTTCATCATTCAATTTCAAGGGTTTTATTGAGTTATTTTTCTTTTGCTTATAGCAGAATTGTAGCTGGTACTCCTGATTCTAATTAAATAATTCTGGATTGACTCCGAGTTATTTTCATTAGAAGAACATGATCTTGTGTGTGTCAGGTCTATCCTTTTTGCTGCTCAAAGGGGTTTTGAGTCTGCAAGTAGGATTTGGAGACTGATCACAACTAATTCTTTTTGGGTGGAAAAGACCCACCCAACTTATAAAGGTGAGTGCTCTGTGGAGTTTTAAAGTCCTCATGGAAACAGAATGGTTGGGTTTGCTTCCAAGTAGCTCTAATATAGGTAGAACACCCTCACACATATTCTGATTTATTCTTACCATGGGCTGGAAGACCACACCATGTGCTGCAATGGCAGCTCAAGGAATCTCAATATTTGCCAGTACAGTAGTGAGATTTCTTCCTTAAAGATGGTCAGGAAGTGATGTTCCAGCCTCCTCTGAGTTAACAACCTTCTGTTTTCAAACCAGACTTGTGCTTTCTGACCCATTTCACTCCAGAGAAGAGCTGTCACTACAGTTCACTGATGGAAATTGATCTTTAGATCTCTGGTGTGACTCAAAGTCCTTTTAACTGAAAAGGTCAGGCAGAAGAGCAATGGTCTCTACTTTAGATACAGCTGAAATCTACAGCATCACAACAAAATCTTCTGCAGGCTGTGAAACCAAGCATTTACCTTAACCTTAGCTTACATATTTTGCCTAAAAAGCTAAAGTTAGGCAAGAGGAAAGGAAGAATTAGACTGAAAGGTAATTAAGCTCCTGCCCTGCACAGATAAAAGCAAACCGAACAGAAATAATAACCAAGAAACAGCAGTAGCTGCTGGGAAAATTGGTTTAGTGGAGCTAAGATCAGAGATTTCCTTACGCTGCAGTTCACTTTAACTTCAGCTTTTTACATATTGTAAAAAGTAAATATTTTACATATTTACCATTTTGTCTGTGAGGTAAGTGTAAACTATAGCTTGAAAGGCAAGGAAAAGAATTTTCACTTCTAAAGGGCCATTATTTTCTCAGACATATCAAGACACCTTCATTCATCAAGGAGGTAATTAAAAAACATATGACAACATAAGTCACTGTTATTGTCCCCACAGCCTCTGACTGCATTCTTCATTTCAGATTTCTTATTAAATTCTCTGATTTCTTCAGCAATATTTAACAGTAATCTCTACAAGCCTCTCTCAGCCAATATAATAAAAAGAAGAAAACCAAAAACACCCACACAAGAAATGAAAGCTCTCACCAGCTCTATGTTAACATTCATTCTATAAAAATAAAATTGAGATGCTACCACAAAATCATTTCTCCAAAATTCTATTTTTTCCTTGCAAAGAGGAATCTCTAGACTCAATAAAGATTTTTATTAAAAAAAAAATCAATGACACAATTTAGCCAAAAGTTAACTTTTCAAACTAATTTAAGTAACTAAATTTCAGCTACAAAAATAAAAATCACATGAGGGTTTTATTTATTTTGCTGCTGATAAAGAAATTTTATACAGGATATGGTAACTTTTAATTGATTATGTTCCCATAAACCCATCCAATCCAATGTGAAATTGTAAGTTCAATAATCTTTGCAGCCACTATATTAAAATGATTAATTTTTAGTGAGTTTGGCTTCCAGTCAGTTGATGGGATCTTTCTCTCAGGGACCAGTAGCCAGCAGGAATCTCCTGAATTCCAACAGAGGAAATACAAATTCCTGTACTGGGGGAGTACATCCCAATTCTGCCAGTAAAAGGTGAAGAGACAATTGGCACCAATTAAAGCACAGGAAATTCCATTTAAACATAAGAAATAACATTTTCACTGTGACCATGGTCAGGCATTGAACCAGGTTATCCTGTGAGATAGGCTGTGGAACCTTCATATTAAATCAAAACTCAACTGGAAATCATCCTCTGGAACCTCCTCTCCCTGACCCTGCTTTGAGTAGTGGCAGGAACTGCACAATTTCCAGAAGAACATTTATCCTAGAAGTTGGTGGATCAAACTATAAGCTGATACAAACCAGACTAGCAAGTGATTATTCATTTTTTCCCAGCAGACACATCAGGTTGAAGATGTTGGTGTGGCTATTCATGGCCAACATGGGATCAATCTCCCCCTGACCACCAACACTCAGCACGCTCCAAGGAGCTTAAATTAACCTCTCACCAAGCCACTATTTTTCCTTCAGTACCATGGTACCAAAACCAGTTTCATGCAACTTCCTCTAATCAAATTCCTTAGCTGAAAAACCCAGCTTCAATAGTTCTGGCCAATTCAGAAATAACACATTTAAAAATAGTCCCTAAATAAAGTTGAAGCCAAAACTGGCGACTGCAATCTGCTTGCAAATGTTTTGAGCAGAATAAGAGCCTAAAGGGAGTTATATCGTGAAGAATTAATCACTTCCCTTAAGAAAGGAAACAAGGTCAAGAATCTGGCATTAAATTCACACAGGATTCTTGGTGTTTCTAAATAAATTGTGTTGTGTTACTATTATTTACCCGTACTTGCTTGTACAAGTACTCCATTACTACAATCACAGCAGCATATGGGATATCTCCCGGTCTAGGATTTTTTTTTCTTTTAAGCTAAACAGCCCATTCTGCTGAACAATATTTGAAGCAAGCCTGTATTTACTGTTCTGACAACAACATATGAACATAAACACTTAAGATGTAGCCATGTCGTGGTTTTGGCAATGCCAAGACTCATTCATTAAACTATATTAACACAAGCACAGGCTACTTTTGCAGCATGCTTTTTTGCTTGCTGTTGGTGGCCTGTCCTCATTAATACAGGTGATATCTGGGTCAAAGATCCAGTTAAAACACTATGGACCAGGTATTTATTCCTTTGATTTAGAGCTCTGTATCCTAAACTTGGTATCACCAACTTGGAAAGATGATCTGGATTTATATTTTAAGCCAGAATTCATTTCAGACAGGAACTGGGAGAAGACTTGGACAAAACCCAACTCATAAAATTTGGTAGAACCAGTTGATATTTATGCCATTGCCAGGACATAAAGTGAGAAGAGAATTTGCTCCTTTAGTTCCCAGCTCCTTACAGCCACCTGACTGGTGATGTGGCAAGGTCACAGGTAGTTTACTGCTCATATTCTTCTGCTCTCCTCTGAGAACTCTTTAGAGGTCCCAGGGAATTGCAACATTTTTAAGCTGCAGCTCACAAACCCTACGTGCTTTCAGAAATGTGAGCTCTCACATGGAAAACATGCTCAGTATTCCTGTCACCTTAATTAAACGTGTTCTTGACATATGGTCCTCTGCTTACAAGTGGAATCAGTCTTCCTTGTGCATGAAAAAACCCTGGTGGCTTCTAGGCTGAACATGCTCCCTGAAAAAAATTAGATCTATTCTCCAAACAAAGATATTTACCCAATTATAGCAATTATAACCAATTATAGCTAATTGCAATTTAAGGCTAACACAGGATCTAGAAAGCTGACATTCTCCCTCAGGACCCCAGGATAATAATACAAATTCTAAATTCTGTCACCAAAATAAACTCAGACCTCCCAGTCCACACAAATACCAGACAATCAAATGCTCCCTTCTTGTAGCCTGTATAAAGAGTGGCACGTTGTGAAATCTTCCTTGGGCTGGCAAATGCATAAAGCTACTCAAAGTAACAAAGAACTGTTAATTAAAAGAACCCTACTGATTTCTTTTCCATTTTTAATTACTGAATATCTGGCTTACCTGGGACTGCTTCACTGGATATAAACCTGGAATTACAAGCATTTATTTCCCATGCACATGATTTTTAGATAAATAACACTCCAGGACTTGTAAGTTCATATTTTGTTTGTGGAGAGATCTTGCCAGCCTGACAGAAATGTCAAAGCGACATCAGACATGAGATAAAAAGGAAGAAATCAATTACAAAAAGCTTTCTATCCATCCCATCAGAATAATGTATGCCTGCAAATTCAGTGATCTTTTCAGGTCCCAGTTGTGCACGTGGCTCATCCAATCAACTGTTCTGTGTTGGTTCACCTTAATTTTCCTCTTGCATTCACTTAAATGCTCTTTATCCATACACCACATTTTTCATCAGCTGGTGTGCTGGGTGATCATTAGCAATAAAAGGTTTCTACTGATTTCTGCACAATTTGTTCTGTTTGTTTCATTGAATACACTCAATCATTCTATCTGTATGTCCATCCATTTGGTTGCTCATTTTTGATCTGTTACTTGCTGCTGCTGTTTGCATGTTGTTGCAAGGAGCAAAAAGTGCATCTGGAGAGGAGGGGAAGCCAGGAGGTCTCTCCAAGGCAGGCTGCCCAAAGGCTGTCTGCAAGAAAACTCTTCAGAGCACACACAGGAAGGACAGAGGCAGGAAAAAATGCTGCATTTATGATCTTCATAAACATCACTCTTTTGATGAAGTATGAGCATAGAGAAGCTGCATGGTACCGTCACAGGTGGTAGCTTTAAAGTAGTAAAATTGCCAACGGATTATAAAACCATGGAAATGCTAATTATGGAAAAAACAAATCTGTATTTTGGAGTTATTCTGGGTGTCAGAATAGCAACATTTGCATGACTCAGGAACACCTCTGAGCTACTGGACACAGGCAGGAGTCTTGGATCCCTACATACAAATGTCCATTCCCTCACACAAGATACTCTGGCAGTACACTGGAAAAGAAGCAAAACGGGCTCCAAAAAATCCAGAAGATCCAGAGATTTCTTTGATCCTGTGGAACATGCAAGCCACTCTCTGGCTTTACAAAACAGTCTGTACTTCACACATTTTCCTTCTTTGTATGACATTCACTCGTTGGCCCAGGGAGGTGAAGCCAAGAAAATCATCTGTGCTCCAATAAAGGAGCACTCTCCCTCAGGGCACAAGCTGGCTCTGAGAGTGGTAACAGGTGGTTCACAACATTTTTATGGAGTAAGCAAGGTCAGGCCAGGCCATCTGGGAGTGCCAGTGTTGTCACTCTTGATACACATCCCTGCATTACACCCTTGCAGCTCCCCATTTCGAGCACCACACACTTCCTTGTTAAAGGCCTCGTCTTGCTTGGATGAGGTTTTAGATTCTGGTGTAACAAAGCTTGTGACTGACAGCCTAGCCTAGAAATGTCTTAAGAAAAACTGCTTTGAAGATGAAAATGGCTCTTGACTGAAGTGTCTAACCCTTCTTTATGAGCTGCCTGGCAGCTTTTATTTGTGATTTATTTTCCTCATGGGTTCAAGTGAAGTAGGAAATACCAAACTGTAGTGGGCTACTTGTAACCATCATACCAGGAGAGGTACTAGTTTATGTCAACTCTCATCCTCCCCCCCTACATTTCTGTAGTCATGAAAATAGAAAAAAAAAATCCCACAAACACTAACAGAAACCAAAAAACCAATTTTGGTGCTGTTCCATGAATTTCACAACACACAGAGAAGGGGTGGCAGAAATTTGAAGAGTGGAACTCCTTCACTTTACCTCATAACAATCTTGTGCTGAAGGAAGGGAGAAAGGTGCCAAGAAAAAATTTTGGACTGAGATTATGGAGGGAAAGTTTGCAAATACCTACACATTAAGAAGACAGGAAGGACAGTTTTTAAAACTGAGCTAAGAAAATGGAGAATTATAGCACAATTTGCAAACATGAATTACTATACCTCAAACATCCTCATAGGTGTAGGACAGCAGTATAATGGTGCACTTCCCATACCACTTTTTTGATTTTCACTCTTTATTCTACCGGGAATGAACTGAAGAAACTAAATTCATGATCACAACTATAAACTATTCTTGATAAAACTGACAATTCTGGTCATCGAAATAATTTTGCTGCAGAGAAGGAGTAAGGGTTAGCATTGTATGATTGTCAAATTAAATGCTTTCCTTCTCCATTAGGAGACTAAACTATGAATGGATTTTTAAGGCTTGTCAGGGACTTAGATATTATAACATCAGGCTTCAAACAGCTAAGCAGTTCAAGCAGCTGCAGAATTGCCTCACTCCAACATACACATACCAACTGATAAAAATTACTGAATACATAATATCTTTTCATTCTAATCAGATTTTAATAAAAGGTTTTGGGATGGGAAATAGTTGACTCAGCCACATGCTAATCTTATGTCAGTGATAGAGAAAGTTGCTCTCATAATTCTGATCTAAGTACTCTGGGACATCATTCTGCTCCAATAAACTTGGTGTGAGCTGCAGCACCATAACTCAGTGCTTATGCAGCCAGGGCCAGGTAAAAGGAAAGCCCCAGGACTCCTTCTGTGGCTGCCCCACTGGCTTAGAACTAAAGCTTTTAACTTATCCACAAACATCTACTACTCTCTTATTCATTTCTGGGCCTCAAACAAGAAAGAAAGAGCAAAACCAGCTCACAGTTTCATTCCTCTCATCACCAGACTCGCCTGCAATATATACTTCTGCCCAATTAGGAAATTTGAAGTTACTACTTTCAAAAAAATTCCATAGACACGACTTAGTGGTTCTCATTCAGCAGTTCTTAGAACAGCTGAAGGCAGCAACTATTATTGGCCAAAAAACCCCCCAAAAAAGCTCACAGTAATCAAGTTATTTTACAGATGAAAAGATATTTTATTAGACATGATATAAAACACACTAGAAGTCATCTCCTCAAGATAGAGAAAGGAACCTTTACAAACACCTAAGTTAGTAAAACTAATTGAATCAGATAGATGAATTCTCAAAAAGCCACCTAAGCATCTGTCAGGATACAGCACAAACTGGGAGTATCTGATCAAACCATGAGACCTAGATTGAGGACCACCTCAAAGCCAAAAGAAGAGTGATTTTACTGTCTTACTTTATACTCCAGTGGAATATAACAAAATAAATACTTACTATATAGACAAAGGTCTGCACTGGGGAACAGATGCCCCTCAGAATCACAGTGTTCTGTAACCTTGAATATGCTTCACTCTACTGACAGTCCTGCTAGGACTCTGAATGAACTCAGGTGGTTCCCAAGATAAGGAAGGGTCACAGGCTCATGACTTTATTTCCAGAAGGAAATTTCTGACTTTCTGAATGTCAGAAATTCAGATTCCTCCAGTAAAAATCAGGTTCACAATCCAGCAGAAAAGGATCAACCCCAAACCACAGAAAGGACAGCTTTTTACAAAAGAGGCATTGTGTTTAAATGAACTTACAGGAAGAGTGGATGCTTGGAAAGCTTTTCCTGCCTTCAGAAACCAGGTCTGGATCACCTGTGCAGTGCATTTCAGAGTTCATTACTCCATCTGGAAAGCAGCGGTAAAAGAAATCGGGACGCGGTCTACAAAAAACACCATGGATATTAAAAACACAGAAGCTGTAGTAACAGATAAACCTCAGAGTGATTATTACATTTACTGCTTATTACACACATGCAGGTTGCTTTTTCCTAGAGTGATCCACCTTGCACAGAGCAAAGTGTAATGACCCCCACATTTCACAGGCCTTGCTAAAATGCCCAGCTCAGAACATCCTCAAAACAACCACCAAAATCTAAAGCCAGCCTTGATGCTGTCTCAATGAATTGAGAAAACTTTTGAGTTTCTTCCGACCCTGCTGTGAGCTGGGCCTGTAGGTTTGACTGGTGTCATACTGATCCTGAGCTAATAAACCACATGGAGAAGAAAAGTGAATGATCACAGATTCAGAGACAAGCTGACAACAAAATACTTGTTTTGAGCTTATTCCTGCCTAAGGAAGAGGGTGTATTCTTAATTATTTTAAAAGCACCCTTCAAATAAAAGTGCCAAGTGCCATTACTGTCAGGGCATCAACACTGCAGCAGAGAGGGTTCATCAGAAACCAAACACAAATACTTCTTCCTCAGTGCTGCAAAACATCCCAACAACAAAAGCAGTGCTGGACTCTGTCAAATATTGGGTGAATTCAAGTCAAATGTGTACTTTTCAGCTGAAATTATTCCAAATTTTGATAAAGAGACAAAAAGTACCTAAAAACATATTTTTCAGGGAGTTTTGTTTGCTAGATTTTTCTAAGCCCTTCATTCAAAATTATGCTTCCCTAAAGAAATAGTCTACCTAGGAATCCATTTACTTCTTAGCTCCCAGGTTTGGTGTGCCACAGATGTTGATGTCACCTGGAAATAGAATATGCTTCTCACAAAACACAGGCACTGGGTTATACAGAGACTCAACTGCTTCCTATTTAATCAGATAAGGGGCACTGGCATCTAAACTCCCACATGCTGCGACTCTTCCCTTCAGTGTTGCCAATTTAATGGACTGATTTCAGCTCCCACCATTCCTTTCAAACCCCTCGCTTGTCTGGATCTGCCAGCAAGTCAAACAAATAGCCAAACACAGGGGCGTGGATTCCTGCCACAGTGGGATGTCACATAATGAAGTTGTACAACACCTGCACCAGGCAAAGGACGGCTCCACAGGGGCCCCCTCTGACTCCACGTGCTCTGGAACTGCAGCTCTCTATTTACTGAGATGTGTTGTAGTTGCCAGTCTGTCTCCGTTTCTCTCAACAGCTAAACCCATCATTTATAACATGACACTACTTACCTTCCCACTATTAATTTAATAGTGTTTGTGCAGACACCATTCAGAGCTAGAGCCAAGGAAACAGCTACAAAACAGAATGAACAAACAGAACAATAATAACCTAAATACCAAGGAATAAATTGCAGCCTTACAGCATTTGATTTACAGATTTAAACCTTTACTGGACTGAAAATTGAATGATCTTTTTTTCAGCCTATGTTTTCTCTTCTTAGCCAGACTAAGGCCAGACCTCAGAGCATCATAATAATCATGACTTTGTTCTTATTTCCCTACACAAAGCCAGTGTTCCTACCATTCCATTTTTCACAGGCATAAGTCAAGAAGAGAAAAAATTAGAGAATGAAGTACCGTGGGTTTGCAATTTTTTAGTTTTGTGATTTACCAGATTAAACTCTCATGCTCTTTGGGTCAAGCAAAATTCCTGTACAGACCAATATGTAAGATATATAGATATAGATATGTGTATATATACATATATAATATATGTGTATATATACATATATAATTGATACATGACGCAATTAAACAGTTCACTTCCAGACTAAAGAACTGGCTTTTGGCTAAAACTAGACTTGGATGACTTAATTTATTTCTCTTTCAAAAGGATTTGGATGTTTTGATTAAATATTTCAGTGTTTTCCCCTTACATTTCCTCCTATGATTAAAAAATTTTTCAAATAAAATTGGAGAATAAGCAGGCACTGTCATATTAGGTAAGACTTAATCATCTTTTTTATTTGTGCTTGCATGCCAAGTCCCTAGACTTTCCAAAGAACCTCATCTCAAGCCTATGAAGATCTCTGCCTTGATTTCACTGGAACTTTGATCGTGCACATACACATATTTTAGATTAAAACTGATTTAATTTTGCAGTCCACACCATAGCTCCCTGTTGCAAAATGGGAGCCAATGAATTTTATTTCCCATCAGAAAAAAAATTATCAGGCAAATGTCTGATTTCCAGCAGAACATTTACAGTAATATAACTTTGATTATGACAGCCACATGAGTTATTTCCTCCTTGGGCTGCTGCCCCAGATGCTGCACTTCAGCAGCACTCATCCTGTCTCCATAAAACCTTTGCCTGAGGATATAACAGATCATAAAAATGTGTTATAGGGTCTATTTTTTAAAGTAAAAAAAAAAAAAGTGGGACCTTCATGAAAGCAAAAATAAGGGTTTTCTCAGAATATAACAATAGCTGCCAGCAAAAATAAAAGAACAAGTCAAACCTAGAGGCACCCATACTGTTAAAGTCTTCCTTTTTCAACACCTGTGTTCACAGTGACCACCCAATCCCGTGCTCTGTTTTTCCCCTGTATTGCTTTGTCTCAGTTTTTTATGGAAATTACATGGGGAAATTTTCCACAAAATCAAATGCAGATGACCAGCAATGCCACAGCACTACACTCTCCTTTTTAAAAAATATACCTGCTTTTGAAGACAGGCAGTAATATTTAGTCTTTTTGCTGAGCTTTTTCTTGATTGTTCATTGTACACCTGACTGAGCTGTGCCTTCACTGTTGCATCTTCCTTACAGTGGCAATCCAAGCATCAAATGACAGTGTCAATGTAGGACGGTAAAAAAAAATTTTATTTCCTCTGCTGTTTTTTCCTTTAAGAGAGATTCATATTGCCCAGCTAAAGTCATGTAATCCACTCAGTGAGAGATTTAGGCACTTCCAGGGGAAGGCTTAAGGGCACCTAAATTAACTTGTCCTTACTCCAGGTGCACTGAATCCCCTTCTTTGTATTAAACACTATATGAGGGGCAAAGAATTTCACATCCTTTCCCCCTTTTCTCTCTTCTATGTATCACACTTAAAGAAATCCACCTTTCAGGGTACTCCCTGAACATTCTTTATGAACATTCTGTGGCAGATCTCAGCAAATCAACAAAGGCCCACCACACCTGATGAGCATTCACATCACCAGGTACTGAATCTTATTAGTGTACAGGGCACTTGAACATCAACGAGCCTCAAGAAGTTCCACACTTATGGCACAAAGTGAACAGAACATCAAGGCTGGTGTTTCCTCAGTCTGGGTAGCAAGAGGAAGATTGGAGAAACTGGCAAGTTTTCTCCTGGACCTTGTAGAGGGAATCACAACAGAAGGCAAAACAGCAGGAAAAAAACAAAGAATGTCTTTTCTGATGGAGAAACTGACCCTAAGCTCCTTTCCTTCTTACACAACAGAAAGTGAGGCTCAGAACTGACTGTATGCATTTTATGAATGAAGAGGTTTTTGCACTGAATGGACTTGTCAGTAAAATATCACTCTAAGACATTCCAGAACTTACAACAAATGACTGGCAGCAGTCAAAACAAACTGAGGATCATTTCACACTTGTGTTAGAGCAACTGGAGAAAGAATAATCTATGGGAAGGCAGCCTTGTCTAAAAAAACGTTTCCAATTACACAGTGCCATTTACATCCAATGCTAAGGCAAGGCTGAGTATTGCTTTGATTTTACTATGTTAGGGACAATAAATTAAAGTGCGAATTAGCCAGTAAAGCAGAATTTCAGAATTATGCATATTTCAAACATAAGGCCAACAAAAACATTTGCAGTTCTTAGTGCTTCAAGGTATGCCTTGCCAGTGAAAGTGCTTTAATCAATGTTGGTCCCTGGCAATATCTAGGTTAAAAGGATCTGGGTGTGTATCACTGTAAGATTTCAAGAGAAAGGCGCAGCCAAAATCAGCTGGAACAGCTTAAGATTTACCCTCCCCATTGTCCTCTGCTTCTCTGCTCAAATTTACTGCCTACAACTGTAATTAGACCTCACCCACAGCACAGCCACTACTGCTCACAGCCCAGGTTTAAGTGCACATCTAATTCCATTGGTAGTTTAAGATGAAACAGCAGCTTCTAATTAGAAAAACTGAGCCAAGAGCACGGATTTTGCAATGGGTAGCAGTAAACTCCAGGAGAAGATCAGAGAAAACAATGAGGAGTCATTTCCTGCACTAAGCAGCTGAGTCCCACAGGACTTTCCAGTCCAAGCCTTGATTTAGAATAGCTGCAAATATAAATAAGACATAAGTAAAAGATTGGGTGTGACAGAATAATATACATGTGAACAGTCTCTCAGATGGACTTGTCTTTGCTGATCAAATTCCACCCTTGTGGGCTGAATTATGGAATTAAGGCACAGAATTTGTACACCTAGAAGCTCATATAAACCCAAAGGCTTGTGTGAGATGCCCTGAAACTGCACTGAAAACTGCTATAATGGACTGTAACGGAGACAGGTTTTCTTCAAGGCTTGGACTACACTTGGAACCAATCTCTGAGAGCTATCACACATTTTTCCACCTTGAAGTATGACATACATTACCTAAGAAAGCCTCCTTAATTTCGGTCTTGTCTGTTCGACGGATTATTTTCACCACAAAAATGACTGCTAGTGGCGTGAGGAACGAAATTGCCTGTGTGAGAGAGAGCAAATATCATGTGTGAGAGCATCAACTCCTTCTCAGTCCAACTGATTAATAATTAGCTGCAGCCATTTCCATTTAAACCAAAAGGCTGAATGATCTTGATCAAACTCCTGACCTTAAGCAAAGTGGGATGATTTGTCTTTTGCAACTCCAGGGTGACGAGCACATTAATATTCCAATATAGCCCTCGGTTATAATTGATTTGTAATTGCCCAGAGCTGCATTTAAAATGTCAGCTTCTCCAATGAAAAAGTAACAGTCCATAAGGTCCACAAAATTCACACACTGATCCATATGGAATTTGTACATTTTTTCCACAGTGTGCGTTGCTGCAGAAGGCACCACACTCAGGCTGAGTGCTCAGTAAGACCCTACTCAACAGAAGAGACTGCAGCACCAACTTCCTGGCATTTTAAAATGCTCTTTATCTTTTGTTTTCTTTTCAACTGTCATGCTTGAATGCATTGGGAAGATTGTGTCTTTATGATTCTTTCATTTACCAGTGTTTGGATGTGGACCAAGCTGCTTTGTTTTGATCAAGCCCAGAAAAACAACAGCTGAGCATCTACAAGTTTAGTCACTGGTTAAGCAGAACCTTATTCTGTAATTGTCAGTGCTGGAGGACAGGAATCCTCCTACAGGGAACCTGAAATGGCATCTCTGCCTCAGTGCACACTCAGTTTCCATGAACAGCACTTTTATTATCACAGAGCAATCTGGGCCATGATGATTCACCGGGAATGTTATCCAAAAGGCATCTTACTGCATGCAGCGCCCAGTCTGGCCTCTCAGGGCAGGTACTCATTGCTTTTCTCCAGAGACACACATCACTTTGTCCCAAGCACAGCACCAGGGAGTTTCTCATTAAGAGCTTGCCATGGAAACTCTGATTCTGTTCTCAACCGGTCCTTCCCTCGTCTCTTCTGTCTCAGACCTTCAGTTGCAGAGGTAAAAGGCAATTTACAGGCAAGGTAGTACATTTATGCCTCTTGCTGGTTCCAGTCTAAGTTAACCAATTCCTTTCTAGAACCTACAAACCTCTTCACAACCACATTTGGTCAAAAAATATCAGAGCCTTTCAAAAACATTTATTCTCTTAAACAAAAGTGAAAATTACTGGTTGAGGTTTGGGGTTTTTTTAAACAAGGCAAAAATTAAGCTGTAAATGGCACAAGGGGTGCCAGGTCTTAAGTAAGATTATGCTTTCTTTACTGAAGCTGAACTATGCATTAGTTCTTAAATAGCCCCACTGACAAAAAAAACCAGACCAGATATATTATGACAAAAGACACGACTCAATCTTCTTTTTATACCACAGATTAATCCCAGCCCTCACTTTATGATTTTAGAATATTTGAGTAGAAAACAGTATGAGAGTGCACTATGTCTGTTATTTTGCCTGTGCATCTTGTACCAGATTGCCCTCACCTGCATCTGCAAAATATTAACTAACTCAGTGAAACCTGCAGATTAAAACACAGTCTGGAGTCTGTTCCCCTTTTCTACATTTAGGAAGGCAGGGACCAAATTTTGTGCAAAAAGATGTGTTATTTCCACTTCAAATCTCCCTCTAAATAGGTGTGAGATTCAAGTTTGGATGCCAATGCCACGTTACTGCTCCAGAAATGTTCACTTGTCTCTATCCTCATCAACAGTTTCATTTCTGCTTTCAGAGAAAAGTGTGAAATAAAAGAAAAAAGCAAGTCCTAAAATCACTAGATTCATTCTTAAAAACAAGGATTGACACCAGGAAAAAAAAAAAAAAGAGAAGAAAAATATCTGCATTCCAGTACTGAAGAACATGTGGGAATATAGCCAAGGCTGACAGGCTGATAGTGGTGGTTTAATGGAGGCAGAAATCTTTTGAACAAGCAGGAGCAGCAGAAATTATCAACAAAGAATAGCATTCAAGTGGCAGCTTTTTCCAAACCACTTCCCCATCCATCTTCAGAAATCTGGTAAAACTGCAGATTTCATCATACTTCACAAGCATGTGAATTTTTGAGGGAGATGAAGAACTATTCATGTTTGTGGTATATTGCTGCTCCTCACACAAAAGCATTACCTGGAAGGTGCTTTTTATTCTGCAGCAAAATGCACACACAAAGAAATTTTGGCTTGTGACAGACTCCTTTTTATTTATTTTGAAAAGATTCCTCTATGGCTCATATCTATACCAGATTTGGTGACATTCTAATGAGCAATACTCTCCTCAGATGCATCTCAGCAAGATTTCCTTTTCCAGCAGTGAAATATTCCAGCATTGCCAGGCTTTTGTGAAACATGGACAAAATCTCTGTCATTTATTATTCATCCTGGCAAACCAGAGATGTGCTGAAGTTATAGGGACTCCCACACACTTCCATGCATCCAAGGGAAAGCTGGCAGTTACCTGCACTTTCCAAGACAAGGAATATTCATTGATAGAGAGACAGAACCAGGCTCAGGTCTTGCCAGTATTTGCTACCCATGCAGGAGTCAGCTTTGTCTAATTTGGATGCTCATTCACAACATTTCCCTTGAATTCAAGTCTCTCATAGCAAATAAAATAATCCAGCAATTGATAAAGTCTCAGAGATTTCTTTCTGGTAAGCCATAGTCACGTGTTTCAATATCAGAGTACGTTAGTGGCAACAAATTCTGTCCGTAATGAAAGCTTGTGATCAGTGCTAGAGTTGGATTTTTCTTCCTTTAAATTTAAAAAATAAGAATATAGAAATTATCAATGTTTCTTAATTTAAGAAGCTGTTCACTGTTTAAAGTCTGAGCCAGAAAGAGAACACAGGCCATACAAATGTTACTGACACAGAATTGCCTGAAAGTTCCACCCACCACAAACTTTACCAAAATCTGGGGCTCTGGGAACAGGGGAATATCATCATTATATCCCAGAATTGTGCTTCCCAGTGCCTTCTGCCTAGAGAACAAGAGCATGGACTAATGATTATCCCAACTGGTTTGAAAAATAGTTTCACCACTGCAGCAAAACCCTGTACAATGATTCAGCCTTGGTTCTTGAACTCTTCAGTTATAAACAGATCAGAGAAACCATGCAGCAAAGTAATGCTGAGCATAAGGAAAAATCACACAGCTAAACTCAGTCTTTCCCAGCACAACAATTTAATGTTTGGCTTGGGGGTTATTTTGTTTGTTGTTTGATTTTTGGGTTTTGGGTGTTTTTTTACACAGCTGTCTTCCATTTCAGGAAAAACATACATTTTCACCCATCCAGGATGAAAAAGTCCATAATAGGGCTGCTTCTTAATACAATTACACAAAATGTTTATTGTTTATAAGGGCAAATTTAAAAACCAGGCCTTCAGCCTCTGTCTTAGAAGGCTGGGATATATGGTTGCCTCATATGCAGGAGGCACCTTTAAGTTGTTCCTTAATTAAAATTTTTTCATAACTGAAGGGTTAAACCTTCATAAAAAAGCTGAATAGAAATTATATCACTGATTTTCATCATCATCATTTTCATATCACTGAATTCAAGTTAGAAAAGCAAAACCCTGGCCTCACTGAAGACTCAGGAGAAGATGACTTTGAGGCAGCTGTGGAAAAGACTGAACTTCTACTTTTACAGCCTGAACTATACCCATAATTTCTCAGCACTTCTGAGGTGGTCTGTCTTACTGCACTCTTATATACAGAGATTATTATGATTGGTAATCATTGCTAGTGAGGGTTATCAAAGCTACAAAGTTTGATAACCAAATTCAGCCATCCATTCTGCACGTGCTGAGCAGGGAAGAGCCAGAAGAACAGTGACAGTAGGGCAGCTCTGTGATATAATCAGTGTTGGCAGAAGCTAAAACAAAGGTTTTGCCTTTGGGGAAAAAAAAAAGATTATTCAGAGTCAAGTATCTCAGTGCCTAACATGCCTAAAACAAATTGGATTTCAAAATTTAAGCACTTAACCTTATAAGAGCATGGCAAGGTTTTGTCAGGTCACCCAACCAGCTAATTGAAAAAGCTTCTCTACTCATTTCTCTCACATCCCTCTAAGCTAACACTACTTTCATTCCTAAACTGAAAAATCAACATTCATAAATTCAGTCATCTGATAATGCTTCTTTTTAAAGACTTCCCATAATTTGGTACATTTTGGACAACATTGGTTTGGAAAATAATTGCCTTTAGGATTAAAGGAACATCCTCTACTTGTGAAGTATTTCCTACTGCTTATCAAATGACAACACACTCAGCTGACAGCCATCAGGTGACCCATAGGCCTTTAGTACTTACAAACATGAGACGTGTAGGGATGTTGTCTGATTGCACCAAAGGATTTTTGTACAGCCAGATCTCCTCTGGCTGGATCACCCGCTGGAAAGGATCCAAAAATTCTGTAAAACTGCAAACAACAATCAAAGATACAAATTTTTCACAATGATGACCAAAAACACCCAGAAGAGTTCTGCTGATTTAGAAAGTCACCCAAATTCGACATCGCCTGCATGAATTATCATTATTACTAAATTGCTACATTGCCATCCTACCTCACTGCATTTTAGTAATACAAACTTTATAAATACACCCTTCAGTAAATGTGTTTTAAAAGTCTACACTTTTAAAGCTGTTCTACAACTTTATAAAAGTTCCATGAACACTACTGTGGATAATAAATTGTCTTTTTTTTTTCTTCTTTTTGTGGGAAAAGTGTGCAAATAATACCATGAGGTTAAATAAATCATGTAGTCATTTATTATCCATTTACAATATTGTAATGCAGTCTTTTACCCTGTAGAAATTATAAAACAAATATAAAATATAAAATGTCTTTCAAATGTCAAGATTTTGAAGCATAACAGTTGCATTTGCAGCATCACAAAGCAAAAGAAAGAGAAAGAAGCAGCCCAGAAAATTTCTTCTACTGACAGAAAAGAGGTAATTTTAGAGAATATCTCCAAAAGAAACTTTCTCCTAAAAAAGATGGGCTGTCAAGCTCAAGAAGAATCTGAGTCTACCAGAAATGCCTCATTCTACCAAAACAATTTTAATTTCATTGTTATGTCAATTAGCTCTCTTAAAAAGCAAACCAAAAACAAAACTCCAAACAAACAAACTAAAATCCCCCATGGCTCTGTAATTAGGTTATTTTGAAATTAAGAGTATCAAAATAAAATGTTGAGGTTACATTGTCTATAGAAAATAATTTGTGTGGGTATCTTTTGTCATGCACTGAAAGCAAAAGCAGGAATTGTGATCCTTGACCGTAGTAGGAAGTTTCAAAAGCTTTTCTTGACTACCTAAATTGTCTCACTTCATTTAAACCATACTCCTTTTTCCACAGTCCTTCAGTGCTCTTTAACTTTTCTTGGCTCTGAATTAATATCAGTCTACCTGGGAAGTTTGGCCTTTGCTTTACATTGTTCATTTTAGCTCTGGTTTGTTAGGACTTGACGAATGGCTGCTGAGGAAAGACACAGGGACCAGTTTACTGCAGATTGCTCTCACCTAATAAGCCCATGGAGCCAGAACTTGGAGATGTAGCAGCCCAAAGCTTTTTTTACTGTACATTTTCCAAAGCCTAGGGCTTTAAACATCTCCAAACCCAGGTTTTATACCAGTAGCAGGCATGTCGAGTGACTTTGTAAAGAGAAAAAGCCCAAAGCAATTCGTAGAGCAGAGTAAAATTAAACCATACTCACATATGCAACCCTCCCCAGGGAAGACAAGCCCTCAAACCGAGCTAGGTCAGCTATTTCCTAAACAACAGCAAACTTCTTATCCTACTCATGGCACAGGGGTTGGAACCAGGTGCTCTTGAAAGGCCTCTTCCAACCCAAACCAGTCTCTGACCCCCTTTAGCTGAGCACACTCAGACTCCCCCTCTAGACAGAACATTCAAAAGAGCCCAACTGACCTCTTATTCCTCTCCTTTCCTAAAGGAAAATAACAAAATTTAAGGACCAGAAAAGGTCAAACACAGTCTTGTCACTTGTAACAATATTTATGTTTCCTATACTGGCCTACATGGACAACAAGATTATTCTGGAAGCTTAAGGAGTCTGGTTATGCAAGGGGAATATTTACTGTTATGCTCAGCTTCTCCAAACCCAGAGTCTGAGCCTGCTCTCCCAAGAAGGTGAACTTCAGAAGTGTCAAAACAATTTGTTTCAGTGTTTTCAAAATGAAAACTTAAAGCTTTTTTGAGTTTAAAAGACAATGGCTTGTGCATGACATGAAATCAGGAAACAATTCTAAAGAAGAACAGTTCCAGGTAATGTATCACCCATATGAAAAATTCATTTTACAGTTTTCAACAAGAAAAATAAAGGTCAACTCCTAGACAATACAATACAACTCCTAGACAACTCCTAGACAATGAAGCTTGGTTCCAAGCTTCAACTAAAAGAAAGTCCTAAAATGTATTATTTGAAGCATTTCTGGTAACTGCAGAGAGCGAGCAACACACAAACATTTGTGCTTCAAGGTGACCATGATATATCTGTGCACCAGTGCACTTTTGGAAAGTTTGTCACATTGGATCAGAAATTTAATTAAATTGATGTTAAGACATTTGACATTATGAACAAATGCCAGCAGATTTAAAGGTTTGGGGCTCTTCTTGATCTTTTGTTTCATGTCCTCATTGTGATGTAAGAAAGCTAAAATTATAGTTAAGTCTGAGAAATTAAAATAAAAAATCAAACTCATTTCTCACAGGAAACAAGCTATGACACTGCAGATACACACTGTCATAAGATTTAATTCCTTTAAGAGCATAATAACACATGATAAAGAGATGAAAATATAATAAATAACAAACAGATCTGATTTCAGATGAGGACTGATTTTCTGATTAATACATACTCACCTGTACTCGTATTAAGAAGGAGTAATTTCAGCAAATCTATCAATGACTGTAATCATTATTATTTTATGCAACAGCAGCAGTTTTGTATCCACTATATATTAAATCTGATTATGTATTCATTTATTTCTTGGACTAGTGTTCTGATATCTTCCAAAAACAGTGTTCAAATTAAGTGCAACATAATGAAAAAAAAAAAAAAAAGTTTTCTGAAACTGGGCAAAATAATTTCAAAATCACTGTTGAAGGAGAAAAAACATAGCTGCAGAAGGCAGCAGATGTCTCTGTGAACAATACAGAAATAGAAAGTAAACAGTTAGAGGATAGTGACTGTAAAAAAATAAATCACTTTCTGTGTTTTTGTCTTCCGAAAGAGCTCAACTGCTAATTAAATTTTTATGCCAAGACTCATAAGAGAACAATTCTCTCCTTTTTTGAAGCATCACCAATGGGTGACTGGATATGAGATTTCACTAGCTGGAAGGCAGTTCCCTTTGTACTGTATTAATCATGAGGACATACTGGTTTCTAAGGTGTCTAACACCTGGTGATTTACGTTCCTTTGTCCCAACCAAAAATACAGCTTATCACTATTCATAAGTCAGCACAAGCTTGTTTAAAGGACTGGATGTTATTAGAAATGAATGCAGTCCTTGGATAAAGAAAACTGGTTTTGATCATTTTGTGTTATGGCCCAGAATACAACCTCAGTCCCCTGGCAGCAGGTGGGCAAAAAAGCTTCCTTTGTCTTAGTACAGAAAAATTTAGTCTTAGCTTTTTGGCCTTACATTTCCTTCATTTTTCCATATTCACCCAATGTTTTTAACTGCTTAGCAAGCAAGATTTCGAACACTTCAGCCTAATGATGTGAATTTAAGGCATAAAAGGTCTTCCATTAAATTCAAGAGCCTTTAACTGTGACTTTCAAAGCAGCCCAAGGGAAACAGGAGCCCGAATGTCATTAAAAACACCGGTGAGCAACAGGTGCCCCAGTCCCTGGGGTTGCTTTGGCCATGCCAACACTGCTGCTTACAGCACCACACTGAGGAAAAACGCTGCTCTTTTCTGAGGACACGAGCACTGTGAGGTACATTAACTTCATTTCCATTTCACAGCATGCAGCCCTTTAGCATCATTTCATGCCAGCACCACATCACAGCCAGAGCCAGGTAACAGTGCACTAAAAGCAGCTTTGTGATGATATGGACTGAAAACTTGCAGTTATCCTTTTATGAAACCATTCACTGGTAGTGAACGAATCAAACAGAGCACAAATATCCTCAGAGAGGTTTTGACCTGAGCTTCCACCGTGGTTTCCATCTCCCATAAGTCACAGCAGGATATTGTTTAGCACCTCACCTTATGGTTTCCACCACTACCTGGCCCTCAGCTGCATGAATCACACTGCAAGGTTTAAATTTGCTGCCTGCTCCTGAGCATCAACTAAAGGGTGTGTGGTTGGCAGGAGACAGGGGAAATTGGGGGTTTTTGCCTTTTACTTTTTCTCTTGCAGACAAAGCTTTCCCCAAATACCAAGTGACAGTAACTGAGAGGACAGAGCAGTACACATGGTTTGACAAAGCAGCAGGAGAGAATGATCATGAACTTGTGATTGTTCAAACCCAGAATTTCATCCCAGATACCTAATGAATGACCCTCCTCTTTTCTAAGCTTCATCTGTTGATAAGCAGATTTTATCCTCAAACAGGTCTCTCTGCAAGTCCTCATTGGGGCAAACAACAAAAAGATAGCAGATATTAATGAACTTCTCTTATAAATCACCTCTGAGGGTCTGTGAAGAAAAAAAATGGCTCTGACCACCATTCCCTGCCTGTAGAACTCTGTGTGAGCAGACCTTGCTGCCTCTCCCAAAAACACATATTAACTGTGGTTGGGCTGTTGGAACTCCATTTTGGATGTTTTTACATGGATATTTCCCCAAGTATTCCCCAAACCGGGTATCAAATCTAGCAGTAAAAGCTCTTCTGGTGTACCTGCCATGTTAAATTGTGCCATCAGTTGTTCTGCAAGGTTGTGAGCGGTGTCAGTGGTGCTGAAGTTGGTAATAGTTGGCCTAATTACAGAATTGGCCTAATTGGGCAATTCGTAACTCAGTGAGAGATTCCTGCACCAGAGATTCACTGCCCCAACATTTTGGATGAAGAGCCATAAAGGAGAAAGAGCCATAAAGGAGAACACATCATTGGGCCCAACAGCTGTGGAGATAAGAGAATCGTATTCTAAAAGACAGGATTTGCTTTAGGAGCTTCCCACAGGTGATCCAGGCTAAAAGAGAAGGAGCCCAGAGTTTGCATCATCTGGGTACATTGCATTGACCACTGTTTGTTCACATCACCTTGGCTCGCATTTGAATTCAAGACTTCAACCTCGCCTTTCTGAAACACACTAATAGTGGGGAAAGCATTCATGTCTTGTTATTTGACAAACCTGGAGAGAATAACTTATTCTCCAGCCATGAGAAAACCTAGCCGTGTTTACTGCCTACAGATAATATTATGGAAAAAACCCTCTAACTTGCTGGTGGTTATTTTACAAACTCCTGCAAAACCAGACAAAATCTGAAAAGCTTGAAATGGTCTGTGTCTGGCATGTAAAATTAACAAAACTGAAGCAGAGGGGATAGTGATGAAGGGAGATAAGAAGCAATGCCTGTGGTTTATCACCATTATTCTGCTCTCCACAGAGTTGGAGCAGTTCAGACTCTGAAATGTTGCTGTCTGTGTGTATCAGCATGATGAGATAGCTTTGTGTCAGCTCAGAGGTTAGCACGAGCAAAGACATCTGAGCCATTTAATATCTAAAGTAATTTGGGAAATCCACAGCTCCTCAGCCATCCAGAAGGGTTTCAAAAAATATGGCCGAGACTCAATTATGAATGACAAGAAAGGAAGAAGCTGGCATGAATTAAAAGTATAACTTCAATGATATAAACTGATAGAAAAAGAAACATCCCCTGTAGTTAAGGCACAACACTGGGTGTCAAGGGATTTGATGCTTCCTGACATGGTTTTACAAAGCAAGGTAGGGCAAACCATTGCAGTATCAGCATCAAAGTAACTCCTAATGCTGCAGCTTGTTTATGAACTGGACTGGTACCTACACGTGCCAAGCATGCACTGCTGACAAACACCCAGGTAGGAAAGCAACAGCTTCAACTCCTCTGAAGAAATCGAAATGAAAGAGTTAATTTAAAATATATATCAGAATTTATATTGCAGTAGGTACTGAATGCAAAAGAGTGCCCACTGGAATAGGAGCTAATGTCTTATTGGTTCTTCATAGGCTTTTTTTAATATCATTTTTTAAGTGCACTAAAACCAGCTAAGTACTGTACACTCACACTGACACAGAAGCACCAGCATCCATAAATTTTCTCTCTACCTTTTTAACAGCTAAAAACTTTTTATTTCCCAGTCCAATGCCATGCAGTGTATGCACCTACTATTTCTGATTAACAATATATAACCCCTATACAGAGCTTTATTGGGACTGATAAAGACAAAGGGCAAGGGCAATGTTTTCAGGGGGTTTTATTTAATGCCACTGGCAAATAGAGGGCTGGTTCTTGAGGGTAGGTTTGGCTTCAGATGAGTCAGTACCACTTGAAGAAAATATTTCTGAATACTTTAAATTAGCTAGCAATTGCAGTGTGACATTTAATTAGCACATATGCCTCCATTAGCCCTTCAGACATATGAGAAATCATTTTGATTAAGACTGAAAATAAATTCTGATGCGGTTTTAAAATACCCACATATTACCACAGCTGTCATATTTCCTTGAAGTACTACAAAAGTAGAGTTTCTGGTATTTTTCTTCAGCCTTATTAATAGGTTTCCCAGATTTGCCTCACATATCCACTGATTTTACAGCTATATCTCAGGGTATAACTTCTCCCAAAGATGAATGGCCACCCTCTGTACTCTCCTCCTTGCGGCCAACACTGCACCCAGCAAGGAGGCAACAGCTGTGGAGCCTGGATCAGTTAAAAGCACAGATCTCGAGCTAGAAACAATACAGATTCACAACAGGAGTCCTGCGGCTTATGAAATCACATATAAATGAGATATATACTTAGAATACCTAATATGAAAGAGCAAACCAACAATCTCTTCACAGTGCTGAAAAAGATAGAACAGCCTGGGGTGGAGTTTTAGAACCTAATGTGAGTTCTCTTCGCACTTAAATTACATTGTCACTGTTTTCTCAGTCCCTAGCATTTGAATTCTCTCTAAGTAAACTATTTCCTTCCTGTGACACAGAGGAAAGGGGAAGGATTATCTGAGCATGCATGAACAGCACAAGAACAAGGAATTAGCACAGCCATGCAGTTGTTCTTGAACATCTGAAAGATTCCAAAAACTTCCAGTCCATGCATTCTCCTTGTTAGGGGCTGAGCCTTTGAAAGCAAGTAGAACTAAATATCACTGAGCATCATTATAGCCACTGTGATTCTAGAAAACTCCCATTCCATGGGAATAAAATGGGTTTCCAGACCTTAAATTACTTAATTATCTCTAATACAATCTTTTCACCATCATGTCTTCCTCACAGAAGCTGAATATTTGGAAATGAGCAAAGTGAAAGGAAGAAAGAGGGAACAGCTGGTCACGCTGCATTGCAGCTTTGATCAGAAGAGCAGGAGACAAGAGTACTGAACCACAGAAAAAATCCCACTGCAAAATTAGTCCAAGTCATATACTTTGGCTTGTTTTTAATTTTTGCAACTTTGCTTGACCTAATATTGAAAGTGATCTTTGCAACTTTGCTTTCTGGTCAGCAGAATATAAAATAAACCATTCTGAAACAAAAACAACTTTGTTTTGGCATTTAGCTGCTCCTGGGGAGAAAGAGCCATTCGGTCCTTGTGATCCCTGCTCACATGGAACAGTGCTGCCCTTGGAAAACAAGGCAAGGAAGTCAGAGTTGCTGCTTATTGTGTCAAGGTGCAAGTCTTCAGGCCATCCAGAAAAGTAACAGAAACAATCAGCAGTAGTTTTACAGAAATAACCAATACCAGCCAAGTGAAAACCTATTAGTTTCTGGTTTCACTGCATTATCTCTCATTTTATTTACTAAAAAAATTTATTTATGGTATTAATTGTTGCCTCTATCCTCTGTTTTTATTAAATATACCCTATGATACCAGATATTTCACAAAAGCCATTTTAATGTGTGTTTGGGGAGGAGAAAGTAGAGGGAAATGAAATCATGAGTTCTGCTGCCATTAGAAGTGTCAAAGCTGGCAGCTGTGCATTATCCTAAAGTGAAAAACTGAATTCATATTAAAGGCCTAAATTAACTAAGCACATGCCTGAATAATGAACCCAAACACACTACAGACAGTAAAAATTTTCCTCTTGATGTTTTTAATGCTTATTTTGATTACATCTCAAACTGCTTTCAGTCAAACAACCCTCAAAAGTTCCCTGCACAACTACACTGCTTCACAGCAATTTGATGGAGCTGAGTCTAGTAAAGTTCCTTTTTTTTTTCACATCTGCATGTCACACAATATTGATTATGTTTGGATCTGAAATGAAAGTTGGGGTAAACTCACAACCATGCCAAGTTTCTCTCTTAGTGACAAAGGTCCCCTTCTCAGTTATCTCTGTCCCTCCTTCATTCCTCCTCCTAATGATACTCCCAATAAAATCCAAGTGTATTAAAATCACTCAGTCCAAAAACAGTTCTATGAGAACTACATGTTCCAGAGTCTTGGTAATGATTTAAAAAATAATAATAATAAGAGAAGAAGATATAGTAATGGGGAATAGGAGCATCACTTTTTGCCTTTTGTAGCACTCACTGAGGTCCAATAGCAATAGTTACCTTCCTGCAAAGCACCTTGGACACAGATGAGCACAATTATTAATGGCCTCTCTGTGGCCTGTGAGAGTACAGACAGGCCATTAGATCTGTTCTCCCATTAGTGAGAATTGGCAGCTAATGAAAATAGAACACTTTATATCGGGTGACACTCCCCTCTGTTGTTCCCCATTTGCAAGGCTCCACAACACTCGGCAGGGAGCCACAAACTCTTCCGAGCTGAAACATTTCTGAGCTAGCATTTTCACCTCCATTATACAGGCTAAAGGAGTAGTAAAACTTTTCACCCAGTCCAGGCTAAAACATCAGATTGCAGAGTAAAACATTTCACCTAATCTAGGTTTTCAGTTTTCCCACAGTCTGGTTAATGCAGAATATTTAGCACACAAACTTTGGCAGGGCACTGCCCTGCAGAAGGGACCATCAGCTTCTGTTCAGTGATTGCTGAAGTACTCTCCACGTAATTTCAAATTGGTACCACTGTTCCCTTTCCTGCACATCAAGATGAGTCAAAAAACTCTTGCAAGAAATTTCACTTCAAACTTTTACCCACACACTGGGACACTCAGGAATATCAGTCCACTGAGTTGATTTGTGCCAGCTTACAGGACCACCCAGTCTGCCTCCTCACAGCAAAGCAAAACTTGATGTAAAATACTCCTAAAACACTTCAGTGCAACTTGCATTTCAAAACTTCCATTAGTGGAGGCTCTACCTGTCCTCGGGCAGTCTATCACAGTGTTCTAAGTCCTTTCAATTAGAATATATTTCCCACACTCAACCTAAGTTTCCCTTGCTACAAATTTAAAAATCTTTCCTGTCTAATTCCCAGAGGATGTGAAGAGCAGCTTGTTGTCTTCATACATCTCAAAGGAGCTGCTGACCTGTGAAGATCACTGCCACATCTCCTCAGATTTCCAGATTAAACAGCTCAATTATTTCTACCTTTTCCAGGAAAAAAGAAAACAAAAGATGTTTTCTACACCTCTCTTACAATCTTCCTCACTCCTCCTCTCAACTCTCTGGAATGCGCCTGAATAATTTATCTCAATCAGCCACTTACTATGAAAACAGCAGTTGTAAACTGTTACCCACCCTACAGTAAAACAATTTCCACTGACTGCATTCATATGCAATTTTAATTAAAAATTTGTATTAATTAAATTGGTGTTTAATAAAAAGTGGTATTTTAACAAGCAAAATATTTAACCCTATAGATAGTAAAACTAGAAGTGTTTTGTAATACAGAGAAACAAACAAATACAATACACAGTGACGGTAGCAATCTGATTTAAAATGAAGAAACATTTCCAGTCTCATTTTCTACAGAATCATATCAATCAATCAATCAATCACAGTTTCTTGCATAGCAATGACCTCTGGTCCAACGATGACAAATCTAACATTTAAAAGCAAAGGAAAAATGTGAATGGAAGGTACTTTAAAACCCATATAGTCGTGAAAATCTTAGTTCAAGTGCTACAGCTGACGACAACTTTCTGTCTTCCATGCAGGCAACGCAATTGGATCTACTGTAAAGCAGCTGTTCTGATCCAGAAATGAGTGAAGCTTTCCCTAACCATCCCAGCCTAAGTCCCTGTTGTTCATTAGTGGATCACAACCAATACTTTAATTAGGGATGTGAGTGCTGCCTTTAGCTTTCTGTCCTTGTCCGGTAATCCTTGCCAATACAGATGCAGCACTCAGGCATCCCCTGTTCGGTACCAGCACAGTCCTTACTACACAAAAAAGTTACAAGACACACTAAACATTACCCTTAATTCATTTTTAGCATCAATAATTCTGCCAGCTATTTCCAAGTACCGACTTTTCAAAGTCACTGACAGATTGGGGGACCATAAAAATCTTGATTTACTGTGCCAGATATGAGTACATTCTCAGCAGTAAGACTGTAATTTTTATTAAATTCTTTCCCATAAGAATCACAGTTAGTTGTGCCTGATCTTGACTGTGCTTAGATCAAAGTATAAGAATCAATTTATTAAAGAAAAATTTTTCCCCCAGGAACCCTATCAGTCTTAGTAGCATTCTCACTATGAAACATCCTCAATCAGGCTAGAAGCAAATAAACACAAAGTGCCAAAGTCTGTGAGTAAATGGGATTCAACAAGATTCAACAAGACACACAAAGTCACCATTTACTCCTCAAAAAATCTGGAGCAGATGCTTTGGCATTTACAATAACATCCTCTCTTAGCATGTGTTCAGCTGTGAGTTTAGCCATGGAGATCAACTGTAAATCCTATCCTATTAGCAGGACAATTAGAACTCCTGCCATTAAATCCCCTTCCCTCTTCCCATCCTTTCAGCTCCTCTTTCCCCCAGACTCAGGGAAGACAAATGAAATAACTCAGTTCCACAAACTGTATTGATACAACAGTCTGTAGAAACAGTCTGTCTCACGCACAGACCAGAGTCTGCCCAAAAAGACTGGTAGGCACAGCTTCTCCTGGATGACTGTTATCAAAGTCAGTAAAATCCAACCCTATTTCAATAAATATAATACAAAAACAACAGAATCTCAAGCTTCAACTAAGTGAAACACCAAGTAGCTGAACACCAGCATGACACTGAGTGGATGCTGCTTCATCACTCCTCTCCCTTCTCAGCTGGATGGGCGAGAGAAAATACATTGAAAGGACCCTGGGTCAAGATTGGAACAGGAAGAGATCCCCTAACAGTTGCTGTCATGGGCAAAACAGACTTGACTGAGGGAAACTAGCCTAATCACACTAGAAAAAATGAGAAAATCTAACCCTTAAAACAGCTTTCCCCCGCCTCTCCCTTCTCCCCAGGCTTAACTTTGATTTTTTCTCCCTCCTCCCCTCAAGTGGTACAGGAGGATGGGGCCCCCTCGCTACCAAACCCTGGCCATAAAACCCAGTACAGCACCAAGTGTCTCTGTGAGCTCCCTGGTCATTCATACCCATCAGGACAGGCACATGGTCATCTTGTTGTGTGCTTCATGTGACGCCAGGTAGAATTGGTATTTAGGTATTTATTTTGTTTTCACAGTAACCTGTCAAGGACACAGTGCCAAGCAAAGTTAAAATTCAGGTTACTTTGTGGTGTATCAGGGAGTGACAGGAGCTCCATGTCATTCTAGCTCTCCCATTACTTCAAAGGTGTGACCCACTCTGCTGAGCACTGGAACAAGTCTGTTGCTCAATATGCAACCTTTGATATGTGTTCTCAGATCCTAAGCACCAGAGAGACTCTTTTCTACAGCAGGTCTTTCCCTTAACTCTTCCTTAACCCTACTCAGGGAATTAGACTTCAACCTGCACCACAAAACTAAACCTTTCCCTCACTTTAGTAATGTGTAAATTATGGCTTACAACAATGCACCTATTATTAAACAGGTCAGCAAACACGTTGATGTTCTCATTTATTTTTATCACTACTATTTGTGAAACACTGAAAAAGCTCCAAGAATGTTCAGTGAACCCATTGGCTGCCTCACTACAAAGAATTTACCAATTAACTGAAGGAAGGGTGAGAAAAAGAAGGATTGCTCTTGTTTTCTTGATGAGAAATTGGGGTACACAGAAATGAAGTCCAAGACTCCTAGGATCAGAAGCCAAAAATCAGGTTCCAAAAAGCCAGAATTATGGGATATCCAAATCAAGAACAGAGGACAAAAAACCACTAGGAAGTGGCCAAATACCTACTTTGAAAATTCAGCTAGAGAGCCAAGGCTTAAAAGGTGCTTTGAATTCTTGGTCCAACTGATTTGTGTAAATTCACAGCATTTGAGCCAGAGTGAGAAAATAAATCTTAATGTCTCAGTCTGGTGATTTCTTCTCAATACCATCTTGCCCTTGTTACCTACACAGCTCTGACTGCTCACAATTCTCAGCTCAGCCTGTCCTCCAAAAATCCTGTCCATATGAGAGAGAAAAGGCAAACACAATCTGGGAGAAGAGCAAAACAAAAGTGCAGCATTGTAGAATTTCCTCAGGTAATTGATTTTCTCCCTGTGTTAACAAGACAATACACAGTATCATTTATAAAGGCAACATATGCAGGATATCCAGCAGACAACATCCCCTGACAAAGAAAGCTACTTGAAAGAGCTTTCCACATCAAATTATTTCGTGCATATTCATAACTCGATTAAAATATTAATAATGTAAACTTGTAAGGAACACAACAGGCACAGAAACAGCTTTTATTTACTTACACCAGAAACTGAACATGGCACACACACAAGAGATGTCAGCATTAGTCAATGCTGCAAACTCACACGTGTGCAATATATATCTGTATATTAGCCTGCAGATAAACATTTACTCCTCAGGGAGGCTGCTAATGAGGCTGTGCTCTGGGGAAGATATCCAATTACTCCAAACGACATTTATATTTTAATCGCATCACGTGCACTGAAGAGCTCGAGGTTTGATGAAGTAATCCTTGAAAGACGTTGTCTTTTCATTCAATTAGCTCTCTATAAACGTCAGTGATATACTTTTGACAAGTCATTGGGCTAAATATACTATAACACACACAAATCCTCTCTTCCTGCCAAGAGGCAGTGGTGTGGTCTTCCAAAACTTCTGAAACAGGTGCAAAAAGTTTTCCCTTAAAAGACACCTGAAACAGAACTAAGAAATAAAGAAATCTCTCAGGCTCATTCTGAGCTACCCCTCAGTGAATTCTTTTTAGGACAGATGAAAAACTTTGTTTTAAGGGCATCAGTCCTCTGTAAAACTATCAGACTTGCTCACAAATCCCCTTATAATTGGCTTATCTGAGTAAAAACAAGTCAGTCAAAACAATTTGCTTTCTTCAAGCAACCTGTAAGTGACAAATGCCACTGTACAGACGGAGATGAAAGTCTGGCCACTTTTAACACGTTTTAGCAATAATCAGGCATTTTAAGATGCTCCAAGTCAGAGAAATGAGTACAAAAATGAAGAAAAACAGAAACACAAAACCCTAATTTAATCATTCTTTAATTTAGCATTGGATTTTTTCTGCAAACAGAGTACATCCTCATGGCTCTTATATTAAACAATAGACCGTTTCCTCTTCTGAGAGTTATATGAAAAACCTCACTTTAAAACTCAGTTCTGTACTCACAAATATTTCTTAATAAGTAAAAACCTAAACAAAAATATGAAGTGAGAATTGATTAAAGGCAAGATTTGATTGGACAATATTTGAAACTACATAATGTAATAGTCAAAGCATGAGAATTTTCTTCACCTTGGAAGTAACAAAGAGCCCGTGTTCAATCAGATCAGTTCAGCCCAATCAAAAGGTGCAAAGATACGTATTTTGAAAACTATAAATTAATTTGTTAATTTAAGGAACTGGGAAAAATTGTGAGGCAGAACAGAAATATCACTATCCTTGCAGTTTGTAACTTGCAACTTGAGAGCTGTTTTGCTGAAGGTACTCAAAGAATACCTATTTAACTTTGCAGTAAAGTGTGCATTAAGTATATTTTTTACTGCAAACACTTGTTCTTGGGTTTTGACTCTGTTGTTTGGGGTTTGGGGTTTTTTTAACTCCTGCTTCTCAATTTCAGGTAGACACAGTCCTTCTAAAAAATCTTTTCTAACTAATCCCTCCTTCAATACTACTAAATCCTGAGGGTTAAAACGCTCTTTAGCACAGGTCTCTGTAAATGGAGAGAAGCTTGAGTTGCTAAATTTCAATACCTAATCTGGTCTTTAATTGCTAAGTGAGCTCTCAGCAATTGCCAAGAACACAACACTTAGAACTGAGTCAGTTGTTATCATTATCTACCCTAAATGGCTGTTGAATTCAACCAAATCAATACTCAACCATAAAAAGTGTGCACTGCTTCTAAGGGTGCCCATTTGCAGGATAGAACAGATCTTATATAACAAGTATAGGTTTCTGCCTTTGATGGAATGACTGACGTTGATAATTATGGCAACTGGAGGAAAAAAAAAACATTGCCAGTCTTAAACATAGAAAACATGGTTGTTCTTGCTGTAAAATAGATTCAGATTGGCAATACATTCAATTTCAGTGATCATCAACAGCAGTTTTCACACCTCCATTTTTATGAAATGACATTTATTACCAAGCAAAGCTCCAACGTGGAATATGCACCTTTTTCTTTTGCATTCCATGATACAAAATGTGCCAGATTATTGCTGTGAGTGATATGAACTGTTAGGATGAAGCTCAAAGACATCTGGGAGGCACAGATGGTTCAGGACTCTCAAATAGCTGTGGAACCATTACCTTCAAGGTCAGGCTTCTAACACTACAAGAGTTGGTAATGACCCAAAGCCATCAAGACATTTACAGAAAGAACCCCTTCTCTTCTGTCCAGTTCCTCTTGTCCTGGCACTCACAACAGAGATGAGCTCAGACCCAACCTTAATTCATTTCTGTTAATGGCATTCCTTTCCAAGGGAGGTGGAACCTGTTCAGCCTTTTCATTCCTAGAAATCGCTTCTAATTCTAGAAATTAGAGCTCAAGTTGCTGCTGCCCGGGTTCCTCTCCCAGGGCTTCCAAAAAAACCAGTGAAAGTTCATTCCTGAAAAGATATTCCACTGAACTCAATGCTCCATAAAAATCCTTGCACTGGCTGTCTAAAAAACCACAGGAAACAGAGTGTTTAAACCTCTGCAACATAGAAGTTTCAAAATGTGAATGATTGCCGATTTAGGAAACTGAGAGAACTATTGAATACCGTTGCAATAACAAAAGATTACTTTGGTGCTAAGATTATCTGAATATAAAAGCTCTTCTTTTGGTCTACCTAGGGACTGTATTCTTGCAACCATTACAAGCAAATAAAATGCAGTTCTTCATGAAACTAAACACCAACCTGAATTTGGAACACTACCGTGCCCAGTACTTTCAGATGTCAATGAATGCTCTGAATGACCTACTGAAATATCAGAATTATTTCCCAGAGTCCCAACGGGGCAGGAGCTGAGCTACATGAAAATATGAGAAGTTCTTCCATAGGCATTTGCCGTTATGGTGACTCCACCAAGAGCTTTACTGTTAGCTACCCCTCCTCAGTGGATTTTGGAACCATGCAAAGAGCAGAGAAAATGATGGAATCTTTTAGAGAGGAAATAAAGGCAGAAGAGATGCACAACCAAGAAATGACTGATTCTGATGGGTCATGATTTACACATCATAGTAATAAACTACATGAAGAGATCTCTTACAGGGGTGGTGTAGGCGATGAATTACACACACAATCATAAGGAAGGGAAAGGTTCTGATGTAGCATCAGCTTCTGAGGTCTTTGCTCACCCTGTAGCTCCATGTATTCCAGAAAGGAGTTCTGTTGACAGGAACAGGTCTACTTTCAAAGCGAGATGCAACTGAACTGACAGATTTCAAAGGTACCTCACAGGGTTTTTTTGCAAATCAAAAGATTTGCATCAATATTCAAGAGAAATGAGCGCTGAGGAAAGAATCAAACACCAGAAAATTGTACAAGTTATTAATTAACCATGAGAGGTACAGAAAGGACTCATCAAAGCATTCAGTTTCAGCAGCTCTAAGTCACTATCACAGCTTAACAGATGTCCTATACTGCCTGCACCTGTGACCAACAGCATCCATCCTCAGGAAAACAAACGAGCAAAACAGCAAAATCTGATCCCATTTCTGTGATGCTCCTGAGAGATCACAAAGGCTGAGAACACTCATCTTTAAACATTAAGCAATGGAAATGCAAACTTATATAGAGTGGAACTTTTCATTGTTCAAATGTATTCAGACCACAAACTGCCTGAAAGAAAGAAATGAATACAGCACTGAGAAGAAAGGGCTGAAATACACAAAGCAAAAAAAATGAATAACTGCTTTCTCCTAAAAAAAGGCAAAGAGAAAGAACGTTCCTGCAGCGATAGCTGCACATCTTTCAACAACCAGATTTTCATTACTTTCCTCCCTGCCCAACAGCGTGCGGAGAAGCTTCCCAAACCCGCTCTCACACATTCCACCTCACGTTGAGCCGGCGGTCCTCGCTCAGCTCCAGCACCCGCGCTGCAGCTGCCCGGCCCGGGGCTCCCGCTGCTGCCAGAACCAGCTGTTGAGGCGCATTCACAGCCCCGGCAGGTGAGACTTCACCCCACAAACTACAGCCGGCCCAACGAAACCACCCGCACCTGTGAGGTTGCATTGTTTTGGCTGGTCGCTTTTTGCACACTTCTCTCACAAACAGCAGCTTCTCCGAGTAAAAAATTCCCCTCAGCTCTTCGACAAAACCCCGGGGATGGGAGAGCCCCTGCAACGACTCAACCCGGGGAAATATTCTACCCCTGAGCATCCCGAAAAGGGGACCGGCGGCAGCTGCCGCTCGCTCGGGCATCCCGAGGGGGCTGCCCCGGCGGGGTCCCCTGACCGCCGGAGCCCACGGGGCGAGCTCAGCATCCCCATCCCGCACCTCCATCCCGCACCTTTCCCCCGTACTCCCCGGCCCGGTGCGAGAGGCACTCGGCTGCCAGCGGAGCAAAGTTGCCGCGGTGCCGCCGGTGCCTTTGGCTGCCGCTGCCCGGCGCTACTCACACGAAGACCCCGAAGAGCAGCACCCGTATGCCGATCTCGATCGCCAGCTCCCGCATGGTGGGTCCCGGCGCTCCCGCAGCCCCGCGGCGCCGCCTCTCATGCCCGAGGGCAGCGGGGCCGCCTCACGCCGCCCGCCCGCAGCCCGCCCCGCAGCGCCGGGGCCCCGAGCAGAGCCCGGCCGGGCGCAGCCCCGGCCCCGCCATCCCTCGGCCGCCGCGGCTGCCGCGCTGTGCGGGGTGCGGCGCTGGCGCGGCGGAGCCGAGCGCCGGGGGAGGGTCCCGGTGACTAACGCGGTGTCCCCGCTCGGGGGAGGGTCCCGGTGACTAACGCGGTGTCCCCGCTCGGGGGAGGGTCCCGGTGACTAACGCGGTGTCCCCCGCGGGGGCCGGGGATCCTGGGGATTTCCCCTCCCCGCCTCCCCGCCCGCCCCCGCGGCGCTGCCGAGCGGAGCCGCAGCCGGAGCCGGAGCCGGGGCTGTCCCGCCCGCCCCTCGGGGCCGCCCTACGCCACCGGCCGGGTCCCGCCGGCACCGGGATCCTGTCCCCGCCTAACGCGGGGAAGGGGCGCCATGAGAGCGCTTTTTCTGCCCCATTTAACGCAGCGCTCCCCATCCTTCCCTGGAGGGCCATGAACCCATCGGTGCGAGAGGCTGACATCCCAGGGCACCGCCGCCACACGCTGGATTTCAGCTCCGACCCTGGGCTGGCGTTCCGGTGTTCATCTCTGGCTCGTAATGATGCCCCGCGCTTCAAAATGATGGAGAAAAAAAAAAAAAAAAATAATGTGGCCGGCGGGAGGGAGCATCACCGCACAGAGATAGCATCGGGTGTTCGTACAGGCTTAGACTGCCGGCCCGTTCTGCAAAGGGCAATCACGCACCAGACCACTCTGCTGGCGCTGAGCTTGGCCCATTTGCTTTATCTTTGCTTAAAGGATTAAAAGCGTTTGAACACCTTCTACGGGATGTATTTATATAACGGGCTTTTCACCTGCTTACACGTCCGTGCCATTTCAAACCGTGCTCCTCATTGTTGATGCAGAGAACCCAGTGTGTCACTACATTGTCCCTCGGTCACATTCTGCCCAAGATGTGATATTATAGTGTAAACATGTCATTAATTCAGTGTCTGATCATTCCCAGAGGTGGATTTAGCTAAACATGCAGAGGTTGTAGTTATGATGGGACCCCAAATTGCTGCGATGGAAGAAAGGCAGCAAAACAACCAGTGACTTGGTTTACTCCTTTGATTCCTCCAATCCTTTCACCATGCCTCTCAATGGCATTCTCTGAGCTACCCTAGACTACCTTTGCACAGAGTTCATTTAACTTCTGCATGGAGAGACTCCTGAACATCTTTAGCATAAGAGAGTTTCAGCCTTAAGTCATGAATTGCAGCAAACTAATTTACATTAAATGTATTTAATTATCTGCTTTCTTGGGGCCTTTGAAGGGGCATGTCCTTCAGGAAAGTGTTCATAGCTATTAATACTGCACACAGCTACAAAACAGCCATCAGGATTGCAGCAGGAATCCAATCCACTTTACTACATGATTATTGTTGGACAATTAATGCCAGAGAGGCTTTGTTAAACCTATCTGCCTAATAGATGCACTGTGCATTAAAGGGAAGCCTTGAACTCTAAATTAACTACTAAGTAATAAAACTTTTATTGACCATGTTTGTGGAAGAACAGAGGCATAAGATTCTGTACTAAACTCATCTAGAGAGAAGTACATCAGTGCTAGATTTGTTGCAAGGGGCATGACTGAAGCCTGGAAAACCCAGGTGTGTGACTGGCATTGGAGAGAACACTTAAAATGTTACTTGAAATAGACCCTTCTCCCTTGTACACCTCATTTCATTAATTTTCTGACAAAGCTCCGCCAAGTATTGATAGTTTGGATTTTTAAAAGGGTGATTTACTCTAAATTGTGAAATCTCCATATTAAACTGGTGGTGGTGGTAAAGGACATGTCACCTTCCTTTGAGGACACTAGGTTGGTCTTTGGTTGTCAAATACTTGTACTTCCTCTGGTTTGTGCCCCCCATGACTGAATGTGTACCTACACTCTTGATAGGTGTGCACAGGAATAATCTTTGGTTTTATTACTAGAAATAGCCTAATAATTTGTGTGAATCAAGCCAGACATGACACAAGGAGTGCTAGCTACAAATGAAACAAAATTTGTCCTGCTGCAGCAATCTGCTTGAAGTGTTCTGGTTCTCCAACATGTATCAGCTGATGGTGATTTATGAAGCATAAATACTTCAGACTGATGGTTTTTTAAAGCTAGACCCAGCTTGCAGCTGGCTGCTGAACAAAACTTGCTTTGACTTTTGAACTGAATATGAGCTGTAGTGGTAAATAGCAAGAAAGAGATTTTAGGCTACATTGTGGAATTACGCTCCAGCCCAGCAGGAGGTACAGCACAATCACTGCACTACAGCACATTCTTAGAGCAAACCACAGTGACCCTGGGAACATCCCAATTTTTTATTCGTCCCATCCCTACATCAGGCACAGCAGGTACCCTCAGTGCTATTTATGTTTTTCAGAGTGACTGCAGAGAAGAGAGAACTGATCCCACCCCGATGGAGGAAGCTATCAATCCTTTTAGGTGGCTAACTCCAGCCCTCAGTATTTTTCTCTCACAAAGATTGGTTTCTCTTTGAGCCACCTGCAGCCAGCTTTCAGTCCACAAAGAAATGTTCACAGCCAGAAAGAGCAGCACAGCTGATACGGCTTTTCTGGAGGTTACAGCCCTTTGCCAGGATGTGTCCAGGCTTCTTGCTTGCCTTGGGGCAAAATCTTGCAGCTCATGGTAAGCTGACCTTAAAAGAAACTGATTTTTCTATCAAAGCAGGTAAACTTCATCCTACCAAAAGGCTGTGGAAAACAGCAAGCTCGCAGCAAAAGAAACATGACAAAAAACCCCAAGTGGTAGTAATAGCTGAAACTGCAAAAGTTGGTTTTCCTGACTTTTTCCTAAGGGATGTAACTCTTCTGGGACCTTAAGGACAAAAAAACCTCACTAGAAATGTGTGCTGTCTGTCCAGTCCTTAGGTCTTGTAGCTGTGGAAGCTCTTAAGGCCATGGAGTTTCATGGGCTGATGAGAGCTTTTGTTCCGTATTAAAGATCCTTGAAAAGGTTTCATTAAAGTATTTTTTTGGCCTTATATGGCTATGCATAGTGGTTCATCAAAGAAAAAACAGATCCAGACCAAAACATTTATTAGATAACTCCACCATCTTTATCAACATATTTCTTATGGGTTTGTATCAGAGAAAAGTATTACCTTTAAATATTGATAAGCCAAGCATTCCCAGGTGAAGAAAAATAACCTGAGAAGAATCACTGGTAGTGTTTCAGGAGTTCAAGACAAACTCCTCCATCCCAGGGAATGCATCCTCAGTTGCAGAATTCATAAGTTTCAGTAAGGGAAGTAATAGCAGAATTAATTTTGAAGGAAGAGTATTGTTTCATTATTTCAGACTTCAAATGAATGCTTTCAAACAACCTCTGTTTTTCATATCACTGCAAAAATGTAGAAGATTGAAAATAATATTTAAGTCCCTAAGCCAGTAGGAACCTTTATAATGGTTCAGGATATTAAAATCTGAAATATATCTCCTAAAATGAAACATGGGAAAATCATCCTGAAAAATTCCAATCATTGTGCTTGCTCAAGAAGTTCCACTTAAAACTAAATTAAACTAAAATAGCTTATTATTATAATTAATAGAAAACAGTGGATGTTTACTATTAGGATGTTACATGTATTCATTCTTTAATCACTCAAAGCACTAATTATGTTTGTTCTGTTTATAACTTCTGGGGGAAAAGCACACTTTTTTTATTCTTTATCATTAGTGTCTAATCAATGAATATAAATGTAAATACTTTGGTACCATTTTTACAGAATCACACAAATTAGATGATAATGTCAGAAATCAAAATAAATTTCAGACAGAAAATCCATCTAGATCCCCAGAGTGCACCTGTTGATTGAGAACATATCAATATAGAATATCTCTATTTTAAATTTTGTCCCTTTTTTCTTTTTTTATCAGCTCTTTTACCCAAAAGAAGAGCAAATAGTGATGACAGTACCAGTGTCCCTGTGCCACTCCACTAAAGCACTGAAAGAGAAGAGGCATGTCCCAGTCCTGCTAGGGAGGGAGGCTGAAGGCAGCAACCCAAGGTCAGGAGAACTTGAGCACTTCATCCTGTGCAGGCAGCTCCTTTTGTGGGCCTGGACACTAAATGAAAACCAGAGGGCTCTCTATAGATTTGGGCACCTGCCCAAATCTGTCTCATTGATTCTGAGCTGATGCTATTCACTATGTGAAACTCTGCCATTAAGTAGAATCAGTGCCACCACTTCACATAAGTCAGAGAACAAAAGTCAGAGAACAAAAGTCACAGCTTTTTTTCTTTTTCTTCACTGAACTTCCTCCAAAATGTTGTAATTCCATAGCCCTCCTCTGTCTGCCATTCACTATTTTAGGTGAGTTAACCTAAGCCAAAATTATGATGAGAAAAAGAAATTTGTAACATCTCTAAGTGCATGATTTATTTCTGAGCCAATCTGCGTGTATATGTATGAGTACCTCATGGGAACCTTAAATCTGCATAAGTCATTTCTTAATTACTAGAGCCCAATCCAGAAACAATGAGCCAATATTTTTGTGTAATTTCTGTGGTAAAAGGCACATCTACACAATGCTTTAGCTGCTTGCCCACAGAAAGATTATGTGACAGGTTTGCAGTACAGATATACACAAATACTTCAGAACCACCTTACTTAGCAGTGAAAAATGGCCATTACTTTGTGTTATTACTAATAAATTTAGGACTCCTGAGGATCTAAAAGATTCTGAAGAAAGCCAAACCTAAAATGTTTAAATATTGTACAGAGAAATTTGCCTGAAATTTCTGCACCTGAAACAAGCATGTTGTCCATGGACCAAACACCCCTTTGCTTACCCTGTATAACTTTACTGAGGCTGTTTACTGATTAAATGCCTCACTGTTGAAACCATGAAATCACTGATTGTTATTGATACCTTACATATTAGGGGTGTAAGTGAGAGCAGAGAACTTTGGTTTATATTTCTTCACAGGCTGTACTATGTAACCCAAATGTAGGGCTACCTGTAAGTGATACAGGCTTTTGTTGGACAAAGGAGGCAGAGCATTAATTCCTTGTAAATCCATGTGAGGAATTTGCAACAAGCTCTGAAACCAGGCAAGAGTCTCAACACAGCACATGAAAGTGAAATAATTTTGTCTGTTTTAAGAAGGATTCAAGGGATGTTGACTAAAGCTTTCTTACCTTTCGTAGTTCTGATACAAAATTGAGAACAGCTTGGCAGAAAACTTTCATTTTGGAGTGATTTACACTCAGATTTGTCACAGGACATAAAACTGATGTAGGTTCAGATCCACTGAGATCAGGTATTAAGACATGCCTGGATGAACAATATGTCCAGTTTTCCGTTGCCTGAGTCTGTAGATAACCAGATGGTGTAGCAAAAACTGCTGGCCAAAGAAACATTAAAATCCAGCCTGACATGACACCTGGGTAGCTTTTTATTCTTCAGCAATTACAGTCCACTAAACAACCTAGTTATTCTTTCAAATACATAAATGAATTTATATTTTAACTTTTTCTTTTACTGTCTTCTGTCAGTATTTTTTCCTTTTACTTTTACCATTTCTTTTCCTGCCTGTTTAACTATTTAAATCTAGGTCACAAAGGGGGAAATCCTTTTTTCCCTTTGCTTCCCTGCATACACATTCCCTGTGCATGGTCTGATCTGTGTTGCACACCCAGATGCAGTGCACAGCCCTTGGCTGCAGATTCAGCCCTAGAGGAACTCCAAAGTCGTGGAGGGTTTTGTTAAAGAAAACAGATTCAAGACTGAGATCATTTTACTTATTCTGTACGTGTCTACACAGATGCATATTGCAATGGGAATTTCCCGTTATAATTGGATTTGTCTACTATTCCATATATATTGCTGCTGTTCTCTTTCCTAAGTAGTTACTGGTACTCTGATAGACAAAAGAAACTTCAGGGAATAAAACTTCAAAGGAGTTACAAATCTCAGTCAGCATGATGCAACCATGCACATCTTAATTGCCCTGGATATCATATTTAAAACACTTATAAAAGCAAATCATTATTGCTTCTGTTTAGTTACTGTGCAGGTGCCTACAATTGGCTCCTGATTGTGCCTAATTAACCAGTTCTAAACATTAATGCATCAGCGAGTTTCAGCAGTTGCCGTTTAATGAAGTTGTGTCAAATGTTTCGTCTGGGAATTCTTTTGGGGGTGAATGTATGAGCTTGGGGCCATCTGGTGGAGCGGACCTACAGTGCACTGAACGTGCTGCTGCCCATCCCGGGGCACGGACACACCTGGCCATTCCCAGACATCCCATCCCTACAGGACAGCCAACCCTGTGGACTCTGTCTGCTGTCCGTGGAATTTCTCTACTGAGCCCTGACTCGTTTCAGAATGTATCCTTTATAACTCTTCTACACCAAGAATTGACAGGGACATATTTTCAGCCAGCAAACCACTGTCCATAGTAATCAGCAACTTGGGGAAATTTGATTAGTCTAAACAATTAAATTAACGTCTACATGAAGCTGATATAAATTATTTATGAACCAATTGACATTTGCAGCACTGGTGCTTTTAGTGCTCAATATACTGTGTATATTGTTATGGGGTTACAGCTGTAAAAGTATTCATGTTCCCATAATAAACTTGTGATAAATTCAAGTCTTTAACCTTTACAATATTTAGTGCTCATGTGCAGTATTTAACAGGAGACTGTGACTTAAGGCAAACATCTGCTATCTTTAATCTTGAGTAACATTCCATGCCAAGAATGGCCTTATTGACTTCAACCTAAATTGTTGTGTAATTACTATTTTCTCTTTTTCTTTTTTAGTAGAAACTTGCCAACCGTTGCTGCAGCCATTTCAAATTGCTTTTGACCTGAAAGGGAGCATAATGATGCAGGATAATTAAATAGAAGAGGTAAATGGAAGAACAAGCTCTACACGAGCAGAGCAAAACAAAATAAAATGGCCAATTTTCCTGGACAGGAGTGAGCTGCAAAACAAACGCTCAGAGTTTGAACAGGGCCTTATGGTTTAGTACTGGGTAAAAATAAAGGACTGTTTGTTCATGTTTCACTTGGATTCTTGGAAACCATTAGCCATTTCTCCTGGATTCTGTGTAATAAAAAGCCGGAATTTCAAAGCTGCTCACAGCAGGAATTTGTTCTAACCCAAATTTATTGGAAATAGCCCCAGGAAGGGTAAAGTAGGGTGAGACAATGTACTAATACAATTTCAGCCTGCATTCCCCTTTAAGCATGCCATTTGTTGCTCTGTCTTAGGAATCACACACTGTGACTGCACAGGATCTGCACCCCCAGCCCTGGAAGAACACTCAGTTCCGGGGGCTGTGCTCACTGCAGTGGTACCTGAGGGCTTCAAGAACAGTGTGCCAGGGGTTTCCCAGCAGGAATCATGTCTTGCTGCTGTTCTGGGGGCTTCCTCAGCTGCTGATCATGTCAGTGATCTGTAGGAGGAGAAAAATAAGATTTTCTGCTTGATGGGAATGAGACCAGTTATCTAAGTCGTAGCTGTGAGCGACTGCAAAAGTGATTTCCTAACCCAGGAAACACCACCAGGGACCTAATTCCCCTTTAAATTCTGTGATGCTGTGAGATTGGGTGCACTGTGGCAAATGGAGCAATTTACTTTTTCCTCACATCAATTGCATGCTGAAGTGCCTGGTCAATAACTGCAGAAGTGGAAGCACCCTTAATTCCATGGCTAATTGGTCTACATTGGTGACGTTTTGTCAGACCCATAGCACAGGTCAGAGGAGTGTTGAAACATCCTGATTCAGTACCAGTTTCCATGAATGCCACTGAAGGCAAATAAAAATTATACATGAATATTCATGCTGTTTGGAACTGAAGTGGCAAAACTTTGTTTCCCAACCTGAGCCCTGGAATTCATTCTTTGCAGCTCTTATTAAGTCATAATTTATGTGCTTATTTAAATACCAAAGTCATTTCTGTCTGGCCCATCTAGCATGATGTAGGCTACTGTCAAATGAAGATACTTGGTTTAATTTGTATCATTTTCAATATATAATAGAGGATATATTTTACAGTACTCAAGAAGAGGAAGGACAGAGAGACCATTGAGTATTAACTTCTGGATGCCTGGAAAATGCATTCACAATTTCATTATTTGCTGAAAGATAGGCTTGGTGCTTATTCTTGCACTGTGAGAGCCTCATTTTTTTTGCCTTCTATATTATCTATAGTTAAAAATCAGCAGCTCTGCAACGTGAGTAGGCTAAGGAGCTGATTGGGACTGTATATGTGTGTGTGCTACTGCCAATTTTACACATCTTACTTCAGTTCCTCGAAGTAAAGACCACTAATTAATTAAAGGATGGTTGAATCCCAGCTTACACCATCAAGCAGTCAGTGTTCCAAGCCAGTTTGGTCATTAATGCTGCCTAGCAGGGGAAGTGTACAGCATTCCTGTAATAATCCTACAAATTTGGACATGGGCAGCTCCCTGAGCTGGTAAATCTAAATACACTTCTCTAGGTGAGCCAGAGGCTGCCGACCACATCTAAGTGGAGAATGATAACAGCTGTTGATAATGATGAAGTCAAATCACAGGCAGCTGATTTGGATTAGCTTGGTGCCATCAGCGTGGATGCTGGTCACTGGTTGTGTCACCAACATTCAGGCATCATTTTATGAGGCAACTCTGTCTCCTCTCAGAAGTAAAAATAAGGAATTCTGTTACTGGGCAACTTTCCCTCAGAAAGCCAAAGGCAAAAATTAAATATTTATTTGACTTTTTAAACATATTATGCAATTTTATGCATTGAGTTGTAAATAGAGATAATTAAACAAACTCGAGCAAAATCTGTTCATGCATATTTTACTTTTTAAAACTGCAGACAGATTTTAATCAACTGGTTTTAAATAATAAGCTTTTATGCTGTTTGAGGGTAGAAAGAAAGCTGTTTAAAATCACACCACACCAATACTGCTATGTGTAAATATTGAACTGCAGAACTACTTTTGGCAAAATGATGCCTTTCTGCTGGGCAAGCACCCACAAAAGGATCCTGTTGTGGATTCAGCCACAAATTACATGGTTTTGAAAAGGATATCAACTCAAACTAAATGAAATTAGTACAATTCCTTATTGACCAAAATTAGTTCTGTACATTTATCATAATCAATGTGGAGTCATAAGGGTAATAATGATAAGCTAATTATTGTTGGGGTTTAGGGAAGAACCTAATATTTCTCTGAATGTTTAGTTTCTGCAGACAGAAAAGAACAGGGCAGCTCTGTTGGCAATTCAGCCCTCAAATAAAACAGGCTTTCTGTTGAAGTTTCCAAGGCTTTGAGTGGCTTTGGTATGTTCTGTGCTCTAATTTGTTCTAGAGGGAATATTTAACTCAACCTCAGTGGCAGTGGGCTACAAGAAAGCAGTAGGTTCTTACCAGGGTTAAGTGAGAGGCTCTTTAACTGGGTTGGCACTGAAATTGCAAAGATATACATGAGCTAAAATGCTTTAAAATCTTCAGGAAGGCATTTAATTAAGCACACTGAAAAATCCCTGTGTAAGGAATAAAGTTCTTTTTTTTTTTTCCCTTTAGGTTGACTTCACTGATTATTCTGAGATATGGTTTTTTTCCATTTCCTACTGAATTTTTTATTTAAACGAATACTACAAATAAAAGAGAATTCTACTTTTAGAGAAAGACATGAGAAAACCCAATGTCTTGAAGTGTCTATTTATGCATTTTTTTCTTGAATAATTCATCCTTCTTCGGTCCCCAGTGTAGTAAATGATAATTTTTGAATGTGGTGAGTAATCAGTTTTGCTAGATTTGTGTTGGATATAACAAAAAAGGCAAAAAAAAAAAAAAAAGAATACATGAACACACCTGATGACTTTGTAAGTATTAAAATTATTAAAACAATTTCCTTTTCTCAGGATCCTCAATCATCTCATTTTGTCTTCCAGTCTTGTAATTTTTGACTCCTAAAATTCATATTCTCTTGTCTTCTGCTAGTGAAAAATAATGACTATTTTCTAAATAGTGGACATGAGATATCCATTATTTCTACATACCAAAATGGAAGGCAAACTTTAGTAAAATAATGAAAAAAGTACTCGTTTTTTGGTTTTTTTTTTTTCCCCAGGTAGTTCCAAATCTGTGGATCCCCATTTTGCCCAACAGCCATGAAATGTGGACATGTTTTTGTTGCATTCCATCCAACTTTCCTACACTCAGGTGGAATAAATTAAATGAATGCATTCTGTGAGCCACATATAAAGTTCATTTAAGCTTAGTTTTCATCCTCTGTGATTTTTTTTTTATTCTCTTTTTTTTCGTGTTTCTCCTGATTCTCCTCTTCTTCTTCTTTCTTCTTCTTCTTTCTTCTTCTTCTTTCTTCTTCTCCTTCTTTCTTTCTTCTTCTTCTTTCTTCTTCTTTCTTCTTCTTCTTTCTTCTTCTTCCTCAGTCTTTTTTTCTTCCTTCAAAGAGTTAACATCTCCCAGACCCATTTTCTTGCTCTGGATAATCAAAACATATTTACTGGACTGCAGTTTAGGTTTTGATGAAGAAAGGGGATAAAATTCCAGCTGATGTTTTCAATTCTGGTATTAAGAGTTAATAGCAGTGATCTTCTTCATGCTCCAGCATTGGAATTGAGAAAATTTTGATTTATAGTGGTACAAAAATATCAAGGCATTCTCCCATCAATATAATCCCAAAATTACCTCAATTTCTCATTACTTCCAAAGGGACTATGACTTGCCCTGCATTGTAATTTTCTGCCACTGTAAAGAGCAGTTGAAAGGCTCTAATTCCTGCTGGAGGCAGGGAAAAAGATGCTGCTTTAATTCATGGATTTGGGCTGTAGATTCCTGTCCCTGCTTTCAGGACTAGGTCCTTTAGATCCTGGCCCAGAAAACGTGCTTGGGTTTATTATTTCCTTGCTTTTGAAGGGAGCTTCTGGATATATCATGAAGATAATATTTTGTGGTATATTTGTTGTGATGTGAGGGTATAGGTATTTAATTTTAACGAAAAGCTGCAGTTTTTAACTGCAGTTTGACAAGCTGTTCATGGGCACACCACTGAATCACCAGTGGACTCTGAAGTACTGGAATGCTTCCACCTGTTAGTGCAGTTTTATGACATAACAACAGTAAATTTTAATTATTGTGATAGTTTAATTAGTGACTTCTTGAGGGGCACTAAGATCTGAGTTTAAAAGGTTTAAATGTAAATGTACATATCTAAAGCATAACCTCCGCTTACTTTGGAGTGTAAAAATATAGTGATGGAACTTTAAATATAGTGATGGAAAGATTTAGCAAATACTGTAGAACAAATACATCATTTTGTAAGTATAGAAGGTGCATTTTCTTCACCTGCAAGTACTCACAGGTCATGAGCACTGGATATTTGCTCAGAATTTTCCTTTCCGTGAATGAGGACACAATAGTTTTCTGCAATTGTATGAGCTTCACAGACCTGGCAGAAACAGCAATCTGTAACTTTGATTTACCAGGATTAATCTGAAGGGGAAGTTCTGTGCTGGAGGACTTAAGCCTTCAAAAAAGTGAGAGTGTGCTACCTGCTGTAGTAATGGTGATCCAAACCATGGAATCATAGAATCACTTAGGCTGGAAAAGATCATTGAGGCCAACAACTGACCCAGCACTGCCAAGCCCAACATTAAACCCTGTCTCAGACTCAGGATGGAAAGGAGTCCCCAGCACAAGTCCCTGCAAGGCAGAACTCCTTATTTCTTGACTGTGGCACAAATCTGCATCTCCTTTTGAATTTTCCTTGCCTGTCAAGCTATCCAAAGAATCAGAGAAATATTAAACTCTTGTCAAGAGAATAGAAAAGTAAAGCTGAAGCTTCAAGAGTTTTCCTTCTTGACAATAAACCTATTACAGCAACTTCTTTTGTATCTGGAGACAGCAAATTGGGTTCAGAAAATGTATGAGCAGCCAGTCTGGTTGTTTAAAGTATCTGATTCACTCTCTGAAGTGTAAAGTACCTTGAATAAAGAAATGCCAACAAAAAACATACAAAGGAATCAAAATCAGGTATTTCTTAAAAAATTGTAGCTCTGTATAGATGATATTGATGCATGCAGATAAAAAGGAGAGAGTGAAAGAAAGAGAAAGGCTTAAGTTCAGCTCCTGAGTTGTAACTGGATATTGCCATTATGCTTTACAACTTTGATTGTTCCATCCAGCTCTTTTATAAAGCCCCTTCTGCAGCAGTCTGGCACTTTTGATGTTCGAGACACTAGACATAGACAAAACCAGTCCTGTGCACAGTGGGCACCTGTGTTACACCAGCACCTTGCAGTATTTACATCAATATTTTAAAATTTAGAATGCTTTCTTTACTCAAAATAGGCGTTTTTCAAAAGAGCTACAAGATGAAAGGGACAAAAAAAAAAAAAAAAAAAAGCTCTTTTTCCTTTGAAGAAAATATCGATTTCGAAGGCACACAAAGACATCACAGTCTAAATTGACATGAAGATAACAGTTCCTAACCAAAGCAGCACAGCCTAAGAACAGGAGCTCTTAGGAATCATCAAAAGAATTGCACATATATCAAAGAATTTGAATATTACAGAATGTATCATATACACTACTTTGCATATATATTTGTTATGAAAGTATTGGCTCAAACTATTGGATGAATCAAACCTTGTCATGCCATATGGGAAAGCCAGAAATTATTTCATTTACTGTTATTTCCTGCAACATATCAGTAGTGAAATAACTGCCAGAGCAAGCACCATAATATCTGCTATTTAAAAATTGCATTTGGTGTTGCCTCTGACAGGACAAAGGCACCAATGACATTCAGGGCTATTTCAAACCGTAACTGAAATCCTTTAGAATTAAAATTCTGCAATAAATCCAAAAGATCTGGGCTCTCTCCCCAATAACTTGTGTGTCTTCAAAGTAAATCAAGTACTTTAAGTGGGAGCCAAGAACCTCCCAAGGTGATTTTGAGTTCTGCGTGACCTTTCCCAGCCAGAAGTTTGAACTGTGAAACATGAACATAAATATCCCCATATTTTGAAAGTATTTACACATGCTAAGAAATTTTAGAGCTTATCTTATGAGTGTACATAATTTTTAATAAATTTATGTGTCTACTTAATAGATGTGAAAAAATGTAAGGCAGAAGTTGTCATTCATATGTGGTCAATGTATAATTTCAGTAAATATAATTGCTTTGTTTTAAAATTCCTCTCTGTTTCAAAAAATAGTTGAAATAACAACTTGAAGTGTCTCTATCAAAACTGGAAAATGAAGGGTTTAGATTTAATTAATTACTTCACTGAAAGGATCTAATTTCTGGGAAATCTGTTTTTATTTTCCCTGCATTGCCAAACAGTAGAAAGGTTTTTTTCCTCAGGGGGAAAAAAAAAAAAAAGAAAAAAAAGAAAAAAAAAAGAAAAAAAAGAAATTATTTTCCACAAAAATATAGGCTTTGCCAAAACAGAGATTCCTCTATGAACTACCAGCTTCTTCCCAAGTTGGCAGATCTTGGCATACACACAGGGAGTAGGGGCAGCTCCTCTGCTCACACAGCAAACGATCTCACATCTAACCAAGGGACATTACAGTGAAACATGCAGCTTTTCCTCCCTTTTTCAACATCCCCCAGCCCCTGCTCTGTATTTTGCCTTTGTGTGCCAACAGCAAAGCAGAAGAGAGGCTGCCCCTGCAAAACAAGCAGGATTTTGAGTCATGGCACAGTGATAAAAACTCTGAAGGCTGTCACAGGATGAGTAGAATAATGTCCCACAGGGAGATGGAGTTGCACAAGCCACATTTTATCCCTGCAAGACTGTGCAACAAAATGTAGGAATCACTCAAAAAATGAAAGTGGGGTGGGAACTGCATAGGGTGCTGAAATGGTTTTGTATTTCATAGCATTTCTTGAGGAGAAAAGAAAAGGGAGACAGCTCAGAAACTCACAAATTATTCATTTCAGGATCAGGCAAAATTGGAAAATCTTGGGGCTAAGGTGCTGTGCTTTTGGCTGTGATTATATCAGTGGAGCCTGTGAGAAGAGAAAAACAGGTTCCGTGGTAAATAAAGGGGATCCCAGCAGAGCAAAACCTCGGTGTAACATCTGTGTTTAGCATTCTGCTCTTCTGGAGAGCTTTTCACGAGCAATGCCTGGGGGAAGGTTTTGCAAACAGAGCAATATTCCAAACCCTTCTAGCATGTGTTACCTACGGGGATTTATAGGGAGCACAGCCTCCCAGGGGTGGGGTGTGAGTGTGAAGTGGTGCTGAGCACTTGGTGTCTGTCTGTGTGTTTGGGGGGGTTGTTCTAGAATGTGTCTGGGCTGGTTCTCTGGACTGAATGCCTCTGAGGACACTCATTAGATGAGATTTTAATTTAAAAGAAAAAGATCAATAAATGAGTATCCAGTTTATGGATGAGGTGAGTCTCCCTGTTAGTTTCACCTAAGTAAAACTCAGTTTCTGTGCTCTGAGACATGACATCAACCAAAATGTGATAAAAGGGAGTGATCTGGAGATTCTCTGATGAAGCTGGTGCTAACACAGTACTGAGGGCACAGCTTCAGGCATGGAGCAGTAAAAGATTCTGTATCCATTCAGGCTCTCAGGTTCCCAAAGCCCAGGACAATTCATTGCTGCCCAGCAAATACTCACTGAAGCTGGCTTGGGCCATTTCACACCCTTTTGCTGTGACCTGGTGCTTTGCTGACTCCATCCACTCTTGCACAAAAAGCAGGGAGGTACCAGAGAGGGAGATGATGGTCAGTCCAATAGAGCTTGTTCGTTCACAGTTTACTTCTCTAAAGCCCTTTTCCTGTAATTATCTGTTGACCAAATGAGAGTAAAAATGCTGAAATAGATGTCTGAGGCAGCTGGAGTGATGATTTGAAGACTGTCAAAAAGAAATGTTTTTCCTCATTTATATTTGGGCTTCCTGTGCTTTGTTCTTACAAACAAACTGCACTTCTGAAAGGAGGACACCTTTACCAGTGAAGAAGAGCCAAAAAGCTGACCAGGAAATGGGATATTTCAGTGTTATATACAGGTTAATTCCTATTTTCCGTCTAACCTTATGCAAATATCTCAGTTAGTGTCTGGCATTATGTCTGCACCAAAAACTGAGCTGAGTAACAAAAGAGGAGGGAGTTCTGAAGGATTTATACAGATCTTATTGATCATCTAGTTATAAAAAAAACCAAAAAACAACCCCAGGAATATTTGGTCTGTGATGGCCAGACACCTTTCTGAGAATGGCATAAACAGCAACCATCATTATCTCTTCTGCAAAAAGGAAAATCACACTCAAGTGCAGAGAGAGGTTAAAGTGACAGGTCAGAAGAGGCTCAGGAGACAAGAGGGAATCTTTCAGAGAGGTTTAGCTAAAGCCCTGGGATTGAGGGTCCAAATCCCTGAAAGAAGATGAGAGCAAATGCTGCTCTAATGAGCTCTAATGCCAATTATAAATGGCATCCTCTGCTTGGTCATGAAACTGCATGTGGCAGGTGCAAGCAACACGTGGGCTTTTTAAATCATCTGGATTTGTTCCACAGAGAAAAAAAAATACATCCCTATTACTTCTTTTTATGAGCTCCACCTCTGGTGCCTTCTGCTTAATGATCAGTGCAGTATAAAACATCAGTCACTGCTGCAGAAAGGAGCACAAACAAGCCATGTTACTTGGCTGATTTATTCCCAGTGTGGCTGCAGGAGGGAATGTAGGAAATGCCTCTTCCTTGCCCTGTTAGAAGCTACAGATTACAGTAAGCACATTTTCAGTGTTTGCTCAGTGCCTGTCGGCTCAGGGCTATTGGTGTTTTCAGAGAAAAGCCTCTTGCATGTATTCATAACTTCCTTCCTTACTGAGACCCCTCAGATCTGTGTCAGTGAATGGCTTTTTAAGAGGTTGATACTATCTAAAAACAGGCCTTTGGTTTTTAAAATAGGAATAAATTTTTCTAATTCACTGAAGAATGCTTTCATTTCACATTCATGGGACTCAGAGAAAGGAGAGGAGAAAAATTACGTAGGCGTTTTCTCCTCAGCGTTTCCAACCTTTAACATGCTTGAAAATGCACCAGTAAACAAAGCAACCTACCTAAAGTGCCTTAACAGTTGCTAAAATGTTTTTTGTCCCCTCCTGCACTAACCCACACACATTTTAGAGACCTTTGTGGTAAAGTCAGCTCACATTTAACAGCAAATGATGTTCCTTTTATGCTCTTTTACAAGTTGGTTTTCACAGGAAATTCTGTGGAGTCTCTTCCCCTAGAAGCTTCTGCTACTTTATAAATTATATTTGGCCAAACCTACTCCATTTCTGCATTGCACAAGTCCAGAGAAAAACTTTATTCAGTTTTTTTTGCACTTCCATACTGTAGCAGATCGGAGATCGTACAGCAGTTAATAAGCTAATAAATACAACATGAAAATCTGCCATGCACTCTATTTATCACTATTTACAAATCCTATTACAAATAGCTCTCAGAGAATAAAAATTAAATCAGTGGCTATGTCTTATATGGTGTTATAAATAGGAACAGTCCTAGTCCAGAAATTTTATGTTTATATTGGCAGGTCAGAGAAGAAATAGGGAAGAACTAATGTATTATGTCAGGTATAAAAAGAGGCTTTCTGAAATGCATTTTTCATTTAGTCCAGTTGACTTTCCTAGAAATTGGGATCTTAAACAAACCCTAGGTCTGAACATTTATTCAAGAATCTGAATTCAACACAGCATTCATTTCAGCCAATTTGGCATTTCATATGTTGTATAATTTCAGATAGTCATTTACACTCCCTTTACAGTCAGTGTAGAAGAGCAGCAACTTCAGAGAGGAGCCCATGCTGTCTATTTAGATTTTATGATGGGATAAATCTCTTTATGAGGTGTCCATATGTGGAGATAAAGTTGAGTGTAATGCTGTTCAGGACTACAAAAATAAAGACAGAAGAACAGAAGTTAATTAAAATATTTTAAGACCTTATTTCCCCGTGAGGATTAAAATGCTTTCTAATTTTGTCTTTTTTACTTTTATTATTATTTCACTTTTGCTTTGTTTTAGGCTAGTCTGACAACATTCATTAATCAGGCTTAAAAATAAATCCTCTGTGAAACATATTTAAAAATATGCATGGATTTTATTCAATCACCAACTTACATGTCTATTTTATGCCACCTATGCTCATGAAGTTGGCACTAAGAGTGACACTGCACGTGGAAGAGGTACTTCAAGCTAACTAACCACCTCTTGACAGAGGATGCAGTCAAGCCTAGAGAATTCTGCTTTGTCACAGATTTTAGCAGATCCCAAACATTTTAAGCACACAGAGCTTAGTTCACAAATCACTGGGAATAATTAAATGTTGCTGTAAAAGGAGATAGAATTCCAAAAGAGAGCTAAAATTCCTTTTGAAGATTGCCATTTTTAACATCAGCCAATCTCTCTCCTGGCAGGGACACCATTCAAGTTCAGATTTTAGGCAGTCACTGCTTCTCATAACTTGTTGCTCAGTTCACAGCCCCTGTTTCTCACCAGGACCCCCAGCTTGACCCAAATGAGCCTTTTCCTTTCAAAATCAATGCAACATAAATGTGCAGTGGCACCAGGCAGACTTTTATCTATTATTCATTTGGAAGGTGTTATTTTATGATCCTTATATCAGAAGGGAAAAAACTCAAAATTAAATATATGACACTGCCCATCTCCTTGTCCCTTTCTCCAAAAGTTTCAACTCCCCCTCTCTAATATTCTGTAAAGTAATTCTTACACTCTGAGTGGCAGTCATGCTGTTTTCAGAGGTTCCATTCTCGCCTGCCAAAGGCTAAAAATATGTCTGGTCACCAGTGCATCCAAGGTAATCCTATTCATATGTTGATGGTCCTTGAAAAGCCCTTCATTCCAACCTGGCAATGCCTAAGAGTTACCTAATTCCCTTTGATTCTGCTTTTCCAGAATAAAATTTTCCCCTTAGTCCCGACAGCATCAAAGTAAAAGTGTAAAACGAGCCAATGTTCAAAAAGATGAATGGGTATGATGAAGCATATCCATCTTTCATGAGAGTAACACTAAAATTCACCCTCCTGCCCCACAGCTACTCATAAATTATGCCACTGGTTTAAAAATAACAAAATTTTTTAACACAGAGGCTTGGATTCTTTTGTATTTTCACCACAGGCACCTCTTCTCACAAGTGGGGGTTATAGGCTCTGCCCCAGAGTGGAATGATCGAGTATGGTGAGGGATAGGGAGGCAAGAGAAAAAAAAGTTATTTGGATCATGGAATATAAATTCCTGAAGCTTAATTCTCAGTATTTGAGTTCTAATTCAAAGAGGAAATTTTGTGAAATGTGGGAGAATCTTGAGCATTTTCCCTCTGAGGGGAACGCTCAGGGCCAGCTCCAGCCCAGTGGAGGAATGTCCCTTCCCACTGGGAGAGATCCCAAACCCTGCTGCAGTCAGCCCCAACCCCTGGGAACTCCTTGGTGCTCAGGCCTGCCTGATCTACAAACCACCCTCGCTCACTCTGACAAACTTTTCATGCAGAAAACAACAGCTTCTCTTGCAAAAGACAGGAATATGTCGTGTAGAAATGCAACGAAGGATATAGCTCTGAAGAAAAACAGATGCAGTACACTCATAACTATGATCTCTTAGCTCTGATAACTCAGTACAGAAACTGGAACTAAAAGACTCTATAATATTACCAGAATTACATACTGAACTGTCTAAAGGCTCCAAATGGTTTTTTTTCCTGCTCCTCACATATTGGCTTCCCCAGTAGCAGCTCAGTAGCAGCTCAGATCTGCAATGATGCAAAAATTGATAATTTTCCACGTGTGAGCTTCTGTTCCGTTCGTCCCTCCCTTGCCAGGGAGTGAGACTCTCTCAGAAAACCCTGGGATCCCACAAAAATGAACACAGGTTATGAATTATTGAAAACAAGTATTAATATCTACAGAATTAATAATATATGTTGAGGCAAAGTCTCATTATTTTTCAAACTTCTTTTTTGTAACTTGACTCATTGCTCTTTGCATGCAAAATTACACCACAGAAACTACATTATCATCAACTAAATACTGTTTCCACAAATCCAAATGTTAACTCACTTTTTTTTTTCTGGTACTTTGGATTAGATCCATGGAATCCACCCTAGCAGGAGTCATTTTATTTTTAATCATCCACCAGGATTTTAAACATCCCTGAAGTTTTAGACAGAGAATATTGGGGGGGGGGGGGGGGGGGGGGGGCGGGAGGAGTGCATTTGGATAATTTACATTTGAAAGGTAAAAAGAAATGGAAAATTAGCCAGGAAAACCATGCCAGTGAGTCTAAATTCTTTTTTTGGTGTGCAGCAAATGCTCTTGTAGTGATGGATAGCTGAGGATGGGAAAAAGAAGAGGTGAAGAGGGATTGAGGGGATGTCAGTAGGTGATAAGGCTGATTGCACGTTTGCTAACAGCAACATTAAAGCTTTTTGCTTTATCATACACAGCTCTGGAAGCAGGACCATGTGACAGCTCCCCAGTGCAACCTTTTTGGCTCTTTGTGGAGACACAATCCTCTCAGGAAAACCAGCATCACTCTGAGCTTCAACATTCGGCAAGGATCCCAGGAGAGGAATTGTGCTAAGGGAATAAATGATGTAGGTTTGGATAAACACGTTTAGAACCATGTGTGCTGGTACAGCAGAACAGGGAAGAAGTTGCCATATGTGAAAATACTTTCGGATTAGACTTTTCCCTTCAAATAACATCATAACCTCTGTTTTCAAGATTGTGCACAGCCTAGAAAATCTTCTAAATTGCTCTCTCATACTCAGGTCCAAAGAAGGCCCCATGATGTGACCACCACGGATCCGTGAGCCACAAGTCCACATTTTTAAAGCAACCAACATGCAAAGGCTCAAAAACCATCTCAGAAGACAAGAAGAAGCCAATCCAAGCCTACTCTGTTAGCAAAAAGGGCCATCCCATCCTTCCTCTTGATCCTGCTTCCACACAATCACCCTGAAGTTATTGCTGGTATTCTGTGGCCCATGGGGTACTTTCAGTTGTTTCACTATCCCAATGAAATCAAACCATTTAAATTTTGGAGGTTACATTTCTGGTTAGATGATTCATGCAGAACAGCATGAATACTAATGCTTGCTCAAAGGAGCAGGAGGGAACTCGCAGCTGGATGAGGTCAAGCAAAAAAACCCCTTGAGACGATGAATCCAATTACAAAACTGTGCCCTGATGGTCTCAAAAATGCCTTTATTGTGAGTAGCAAAGCCTTGAAACATTGTGCATAGCAATCTCGTGGCCACAGAAAATGTCAAGTAAATAATTTCTAAAGAAAAAGAGATTTTAACACAGAGATTAAATCATTACATCTTTCATTAAAGGAGTGGTAATATATTCTACCCTGGATCACCTCACATCAGAGCCAGGCATAAAACTTACAGCTGTATATTCAAATTTGGGAAGTATTTAAATTTTTATGTAGCTTGATTGCTGTTAAAAAATGTTATGAAAAGAGGTAGTGTTTGGTGGACATTTTAGCTGATTTTGTTTGTGCAACAGCTGTGTAAACTCCCTGTGGGACAATCAAAATAAACAAATACAAGGACCAATATAATTTCCTGAAGTGCAGTGAAAAACACAAACAACATTTCAAAGAAAATCTTTGCTTCCCAGACTTAACTTTGCTGTGGACAAAGAAAAATACAACAGTTGCTGCAGCATGCTCAAGATTTCTGTAGTCTGAGAACAGCTTTGAAATATCACTTTTGTGCTATCGAACAAAATGTTTAAAACAAGCTTTCTTTGGTATTGTAAGCACAAAATACATGGGACCCTGGTTTTAATAACAAGCTAGCTTGGGTTTTATCTGTTTTGGGTTGTTGTGTCTTTATTTTTCAGTAGCTAAACTATAAATTGATTAATTTAGACACTTGATTCTGGGGTGTAATGGTGAACCTAAAAACAATTAAATAAATTCAATACCGTGGCATTCTAGGCTGGTCCACTTTGCTGTTGCTCAAATAAAAATATGTAAGTGTATGTAGCCAGCTTAGCCCTCAGTAACACCATCATTTTGTCAATGAGATACAAACAGGGCTTTAGAATAATTCTGAAAGTTAATCCCATAACCGAAATTCACTGGTCAAATTCCAGGAGAGTATTCTAAATTCTGCATAAGGAGGTAACAACACACAAGAGTAGAACCACAATTTAAGATAAATAAAGTAACTGGATTTTTTTTTTATTAACAAACTGCAGAGTTAAATAAAGAGGTATTCAAGGCCTTATATGTATGTATAAATTAATATAGAATGTAGATTTAGTCTGTTGCTATCAAAGTACACAAAGCAATAAATGAGACTGAAAATCAGAAAGGACAAGATTTATTATTGAGGTCCAATTGAAAGCATAATCCAACAAATATGGCTGTAGCTTTTCTGTATTGCCACACAGCAATGTGTACAGAACCAACAGAAAATATTTTTTAAAGGTCAATCAAATAAAACCCTTTTGATTCCTTTAGTTGGGAACACATTGCACTGTTCTAACAGACATACAAAGAACTCCAGCATTATGTTTAGAGGTAACCAGATCCTTGAAATGCATGACCTCTGACAATTTTACCAGTATTTGACTGCTCCTATTTTCAAAAATCCCTTCTGATAGAATTTTTCTTTTCTTCAAATTAATGATCCAGATCTGCAAAGATTTTCTTGTAACATACATTTGTACAGTGGCTTCAGATCTCCCTGAAAGAAGATAAATGTTTTAGAGAATCTGTTTCCAAGCTGCAAATTCTTTTGAGAATTGGCAGAGTCAGGGACTTCATAGCAGCTAAGCAGGGCAGGCAGATCTCCCTGAAATCAGATTTGTATGTCTGGATTTTGCAGTGTAAAAGCAAAGCACCTAAGAAAAGACAGCAAGTCAAGAGGTGCTACAGTCTCTGTGATGTACAGTAAGTTAGCTTTTCATACGAGGAGTATTGTTGTGTTGAACCTTGATAGTGTGCCCCAGCCAAACCATCTTTAGCTATTCTTAGCAGAGCCCTCAGAGGGGAAACAGGCTGGAATTACACTCACCTGCTTCACCTGGCTTTTCCACCTTCAGCTACAGCACTTCAGCCCCAAGAGGGGTTTTAAGCTCCAGTCTGATGGTTTGAGGAGAAAGGTGGGGCAGGCTTAGATCTGTTCTCTCTCCTTTGCTGGCTTGTTGTTTGGATTTCCTGAACTAACTTGGCTGCTGATCACTGGAGGGGTTTTGCTGCTGCCATCATGTCAACACTGCTTGCCTGGATCAGGAGTCGCACCTCTCAGAGCCCTCAGGAATTCATCAAGGACTGAAAGGTAAACTGTGCTAAATTGGGAAAGAAGAAGCTGAAAGAACTAAATACAAGACAGCAAGGAATAGATAAAAAAGGACTGTGCTGCACTGAATTAAACCAAATCATATTATCAGAAAAGTGTGTGTGGAGCTCGTGGACAAAATAGAGAAACCAATCAAGCAATGTGAGATCTCAGGCACAGCAGTTGCAAAATGTATATGTACTGTCTTATGCAAAAGTTGTAAAATGTAAAAGTAGAGTAGTAAAATGTAAAAGTAGGTAGAATGTATAAGTAAGCAAAGTGTGTAAGTAAGGTGTTATGTCAAACTTGTGAGATGTGTGAGCACAGGGGTATTTTAAACAATAAGACATTCTGCATAATTATATTGATTCGTTGATCAGAAAGCATTCCTGCAGAGTATCTCACTAAAGATGGCTCATTCGAGTTACTTGCTGCTTGGACTGAGTGGCTGTAATTCAAGATCAAGTGTGCTGGACTCCAGTGGACAGTGATGTATTATATTCCTGTGAAGAGGAAGACAAACCTCTGCCCCTTCCCATCATATTCAGTTTCAGATCTACATATAAAGAGGGTAATAAATAAACAAAGCAGCTAGGAAAGAAGGGGCCAGTATACTGATAAGCACATCAGCTTTTCAGCATGGTGCTAGCAGTATAAATGCCAATTTTTGGGGTTTTTTTAATGGGAATTAGGGGAATAGTTTCCCTCCAAGACAATACTTTGACAAGGCTCAGAATTTCTTCAGGATGATCCTTCACCAGCAGGATTTGTGACTTCCTGTCCACTGGTAATCTCTGACTTCCTGTCTGCAGGATCCCCAGCTTGGCCAGGAATTGTGTGCTGTACCTGAAAGCAGAGCTGGTTCTGTTTATCAGCTCAGTTATTTCCTCAGACTTCCCTGGCAATTCCTTCAGCTCTGCAGTTCTTTTTCCAAGTACCTTTGCCCCTTTGGGTCCCATCTGGTTCAGTATTTATTGATTTGGTTGGAAGGTTTTGACTTAGCTCCTCACAGAAGAGACCAGATATTCAAAAACCCCTCTTGATTTCCTGCTGTCAAACACATGCCTTCTTCCAACCTCAGTTTTCATCAATCCAGCAATGCCTCTTGCTGTATCCCTTTACCAGTTCTACTCTCTCATTTCAAAGACTCTGCATGCAGTCCCTGCTTTTCTTCAGAAACTGTCTAACCATAATTTGATTTTAGGTTTGAGTGGATTTTGTTTGGCAGTTTTGATCTGATGACTCTAATTTTTTTATCTGCAGTTTTCTCTTATCCCAGGCCCTTTTAGAAGGATTCCCACCTACAGTGTGAATTTCAAGATCTGATTATACTGCTGACTGTTCTATTTTCATCTAATTGTCTTTAAATTGATCCTTACCCTCTGGAACTCAGTAGAATCCTATATTTAAATACGCGTCCTAATGCCCTTTGACGCCTTGGGGTAAACTTTACCACTTGTTTTTTTGTATTTCTCTCTTTTTGACTGGCTTGTCAGTACCACTACAGAGGCTGTCAGGACCCACACAAAGCACGTGCATTTTGTGAATTAATATTTATAAAGACAGGCAGTGGGACGTGATTTTCATGAGAAAGGTTTTGTGCTAAACACAAAGTGGTTTTGTGTTAAATTGTTCATCAACAAAGAGCTAATGCATCAAGGAATGACCTTTACTTGCTCATCTATGCCATCAGTCTTAATTTAGAAACCCAGCAATGCCCTTAAACAGGATAATTATGAAGTTAAGCTCACACATAAATCTTCAGTGTAAAAATTAGGCATATGGGCTGAGGGATATTTTAGCTTTCAGTTTTCGTTCTATAGCATTTTGTTAGCCTAGCAAGAAGAAACTGAGGAACAGCTTGTAAATTCAGGGGGCGTCATCCTGAGTCCTCTCTTGAATTCAAATCAAGGCCAAAAAATCTGGGACAGAAATACCTCATATTATTTCCTTAATTTTGCAAAACTCGGAGTGCAGGTTTGGTGAAGTCTCATTGCCTGCTCTTGTGCTGTAGAGAGCCTGGGACTGAGTTGTCACAGCCGTGTGTTGAGTGACCTCAGCTCCCATCTCCCAGTGCCTTTCTGGGATTCCTGAATCCAGCCTTGATGAGAAAACTGATTATGCTTCCCTACAGAAATACATTTTCCTGAGAAAGGGGATCTAGAAGCAAATAGGGCTCCTTAAATAGCATTTAAATGTTGTAACATTTGATGTTTCTACCCTGCAAAGATGAGATGGTTGCTTGTGAAGCAGCTCCTTAAATACACATTACACCTAAAAATGCACTCCACCAAGGGCACTGAGGATGGGTCAAAGCACAGGCCGTGTGTCCAAGGAATCACTGCACGTGCAAACACTGTCAGCCGAGGGTCTTGCACTCCCTCAATCTTTCTCAACTGCCCAGTATTTATTCAGTGATTCCCACTTTTGTGCCTGTGCCTTTTCTTCTTGTCCAAAAGGATCTGTCCACCCTTTTTTGATCAGATTCAGAAATCATTCCAGAAGTGGTGTTTCAACTGCAGGTACAGTATTTCCACACACGGATATTGCTGCAGCTCTTTCTTTCAGCTGCCTTTTCTCCTCAGTGACCCTGGAGGAGTTTAGTTTTAACTTACAGACTCCAACTGAGTTGGCTGCAGAGCACTGGGCAAGTGTTAGCTTCAGAGTCACTCTGAGCCTTTGTAATTTGCTTTTCACAGTAGAAACTTTCTCCTTTCATCCCAGAAAGAGTGATATCCCCCCCTCCCCAGCTGAACCAGTAACACCAGTACAATCAGACTTTCACTGATTGCCATGTTCCTGTGATTAGGAAAGGCTGCATCCTGTAAGTGAACACAAACACTTGCACCATTAACTCATTAATGGAAATCCATCAGATTCTACAGAGAATATGTGCTCCATCTGCAAATGCAGCTGATTGTGCTGTCCTGCACAGACCTGCCAGCTCCCCCTTGCAGACAGCAGATTTAATCAGCAAAAATAAATTGCTTGGGAATTAGCTCTGCAGGAAAAGCTGGCTCAAAAATGGATCAATTTTATTGTTTCAGAAAGTTCATAAGTGTATCATTTTTCCCCGACAGACCCTTCTCTCAGGGAGATATTAACTGCAATGGAGCAGGCTCAGTCATTCATATCTTTATAAGATGGGCAGGCTTATCACCATATGAGATGGCTAAAATAGGTGAGCTGTGGAATCTGTGAAGGGTCATCTATCATAATGTGCTGGGTAACCTTCACAAGCATGCCTAAATGTCTTTGATTAAGAGCTTTTCATCTGTAACTTGTGATAAATGTTGGAATATTGATTTTCATAAGCCTGTTACTGAAGACAGGGAACACATTCCAAAGCGGGAATTGAACAGTAGCTAAAGAGAGAAAACTTCAAGCTTTCAGAGAAAAATAAACAAATAAATAAAGAATTGCCCACAAGGGAGAAGAAAAGAGAGTTACTTTTTCCAATGTCATTTTAAGAAGGTTGTAAATGCCTTGGAGGAAAAAGGTACTTTACTTTAAGATTACTAAATTAAGTAAAGGATGCAAGAGGAAAATGTCTTTAGTATCGAAGTCTGTGGATTTTCTACAGCCCATAATATAAATAGGGACCCAGTCTGCTAAAAAAAGATATCTCTTACAAGTAAGACATTTCTTCTCTCTGATTTTGTGCAGCATGTGTCTATAGCAACATTTAATACAACAAGAAGTTGTTTGCTGAAGATTCATGCTCTTTTAAAGAGAGCCCTCTAGGCATGTTTGGAAAAGTTCCACAATCTGATTGCTGGTTTCTCCTTTTACTCCAGAAACAGAGGGCTCCTCAGTGCTGACAATCATTGTATTCAGAAAATAAACTGATTAAATTAAACAAAACAGAACTTAGAAACACACTGAAATGGCAGAAACACCAAGTATTGGGACCTGAAATGATGTTTTTAAAATATCCACAAGACTTATATTCTGTTTGTTTGTTCAAGCATCTGTATGTTGCTTTGTATTTTTTCATAGAAAACAGGGAATAAGCATTGATAGAAACACCTGTATTTTCCATGAATCTAAATTTCAGAAGCAGACAGAAGAATCCTGTCACTGTTTTCCATTCTCGTGTTTATAACTTAAGAGGTCACAGTTACCCAGTTAGATATCAGAAGGAATAACATGAAATGTAGATGATCAATTCCCCATCAAAACCAAGACACATGAAGGTTGGTGGTGCTCAGCATTTGGAGTCACTGCTGCTCTCCCAGCTGTGCAAAACCTTTTATTGCTATTCCACCAGCTACCCTTGGCTTGCCTTCTTCTCTGTCTTCCAGAAAACCAAGGTGAGATTTCTCATGACATTGATCCCAGAATCAGAGGGGACCAGTTTTGATAAAGCTTCATGCAGAGCCTGATGACACCAATGGAAAGATTTATTTTGGTTTTGACAAGTTTTGTATTTCATCTCCAATGTATCCATAGAGACATCTTGTCTTCCTCTCCTGGCAGGTGCTGGCTCAAGAAACAGCTTCAACATTACTACTCTTTAAATATCAGAGAAACCTATTCCCACACAAGTTCCAAAATTTCAGTTACTCATTCCAAATAAACTGTGGGCTGGATCTTTCTAGTACCAATTCTAACTGTTGGGTCTTATACAATCCATTAAAATTCTCATTTCTTTTCATTACAATGGCTTTCTTTTTTATCTTCTGTTCATTATGTATATATTGTTTAGAGGATAGCACTTTAATCTTTCCCCCATTTCTAACAGTGCAGTCATGCTTATCCACTACAAACTTGATTTAATTTCTTAGCAAGGGCCACAGGGAAATTGAAGAGGTTCTGTTCATTATCCTGCCTTGTAATTATGTTTCTAACTCTGTTTTCTAAAATAGCTCCTACATGCCTCTTGTTCTGGGACTGGTTTGAACCTGAGCCGTGTCTCATTATCTGACATGTTTTTAAACTGCTGAAACAGATAAACTTGGGAACTACTCACTGTGTGTCCAGTAATTTTAAGTAGGAAAAGGTGCGAGGCAGTGCATTCAAAGGTGTATGAATTCCAGGCTGGATTTGGTTTTATTGAACTTTGTGATATTATTGCTAGCACAGAACAATCCATACAGATTCATCCACTTTTAATAGCACTGCTTAACTCCACAGCATCCATCACAAGGACAGTACGTACTTGATTATATTGGTGATGTATGAATTTTCTAATAACGTTTGGAAGAGTTAATGACTAACTGGCTAATTTTGTGGTATATGAGGGAGACTGAGGTATTTTTCTTCAACTGGCACTAATTTCCAGTCTTCCCTTTGAAGATAACCCCTTGGAACAGGAATCTATTCCCCACTGAAGAGCAAATTCAACTTAGAAGACTGCACCAGGTCATGAATTCCTGAAATCTATAGAGCTGCATGAGGAGATGACAAGCATTAGCAGTAAAACCTCTTTGCTGTAAGAAAGAGTTCATTGCTGCCTAGAGGACTCCAAACTACAGAAATGGAATAAGAAAACTCTCAAGGGAAAGAAAATTTAACCTTCTGATCTTCCTTCTCCTGGGCTGATGGAGAATCCTCTCGGTCAGTGCTGTGACAGTCCTGAGAAATACTTCAGCCTGGCATCCCTCAAGTGTCCACTTGCCATGACACAGATTAGATCATTGACAATTTTTCTATTTTTAAAGAATTGTCTTTGCTCTCTAGATCTGTACAACCTGTGCACTGCTAAAAATGAGGAAGGAGGCAGGGGTTGGTCAGTCGTCACATTTTTCTTGAAGCAGTCATCAAAATTGGCATTTATTTTTCTCCCTTTGTGCTGCTTTCTGTAATGGCAAATCTTCAAGCATCAGAAACTGGACTGAAAACAATATTACATTCTGCCTTGAGGTATATTTTTCAGATTAATACCACCTATAAAAGAAATAGTAGCTTCTTAAATTACTGACTCCAGGCTTTGTACAAAATGCAGCTCCACAAGCAGCTCTGAGTTTTGGTGGCTGTTGGTGTAGAATAAATGCACTGTGCAGGAAGCACCTACTAGGATTTGCAAAGACTCTTTGCAACAGCTTCAGCAATAAATAAGTAGTATCATTTCACTTATGTTTTCTCCTCTACCTCATCTGACCCAAACTCTCTGACACCAGGAAATTGTGGGTTAAAGAAAAGAGTGAGTTAGGTATATCCTGTTTTATTTTTCTGCTAGAGCTATTCCACTCCATACCTGATTCAATATTCCCTGTGTCTTTAAGATGCATCTCAGACTCAAATCTTTTACCCTGAGAACACTCCAACCTATAGGCTGCAGACTTAATTGTGGATATCTCCATTTCATTCCAAATCAGCAAGTACTTAATTAATATTACAAACCCCTGCAGCTATTTCAAAGTTCTCTGCAATGATTACCTATAGCCCCCTGAGAGCACTTTCCTGGAATATAAGAATGTGGTGTAGACCCTTTTTCACAGTAGCTAGAGGAAGACCTTCTCTCATACCTCCAAGATGTGTTTTAAGAAATACGCTTCATAAAGCAAAGGCCCCTTTGCACACCTTAATGAGTAAAGTATACAGAAAAAATTCCCTAAGTGTTCACAACCATGTATGCTGGAAAAAATTTATGTTCATCACAGAAAACAATTCAGTAAAAGCAAAATATGACAAAGGACAGTGAGTAAAACACTAGGATGGAAGCAACAAAAATAATGTGAATACCCTCTTCAGTCCCTCAAGGCTTCTTGCCTGTGTCTAGAACTCATTATTTCCCCTGGAACTGTCCTTACTCTCCTGTTCTTGACAAAAATCTATATCATGGTTTTCTCCTGATGTTAATATATTTGAATTTAATGCCAAGAGCACTAGAGTGGGATAATGGTAATTACTCGAGTACTTTTGCAAAGGTATGGTCGTGAATCTACCAGTAGCAGTAGCTGCAGGTTTTCTGTGTACGGTTTTGAGAGAAGAGTGAAGAATCTGCATGAACAGCTTCAAGGTGAAACAGTTCACCATCCTCACTAGATTTTCACCTATTGCAGACATTTGTAGTTTAAAAGAATCTTGAAACTGAGAGAATTAAAAAGTCATCCATCTGCCTATGAAAGGCTGACAGGAAATGATATTCTTCTAAATAAACAGTTTTAATTCTGTGTCAGAAGGCACTGTGCTATGCTAAGAACCACTCTCTAACCACAAAATATCGAGGATTTCTCCCCAGGTTTGAGTGGGAGTTTTACTCCTTGTGTGTGGAGTGAAGGAGTATGAGATCCATTTGTGACCCATGCCAGGTCAAGGTGCTGGAGGTGCTCCTGCCACCCTGCTACACTGAGTAATGAAATACCTTCATCAGCACTCCTGGCTTTGGGGAACATGAGGGGAGAATCTGCTGACATTTGGAGAACAGCAAGCATCCCCTTAAATATTTTATATATTTGTCAAACAAGTAATTAAGCTGTTTTGTAAATGTGCTGTAATCATAATAAGTACTCAGTGGAAGGCCTCAGGTAATGAGGGTTGTGCATTGCTGGGAATGGGCTGACTGGGTAAGATACAGTCATTTGTAAATTAAGTCTCTAGAATTCTCTCAGTGTAAAAGGACGGGCAGCTCTGGAATTTATTACCTCTCATGAGAAAATGAACAGAAGCCTTTACACTCTCCCTTCACAGACACGTTTTTCCTGTGTTTTTAGAAGGTAGTCTAAATATTTCAGAGGTTATTCACATTCCATAAACTCAGTGCAGTTCCTGTTGATTTATTGGAAGGCTAACACATCTGACTGTGTTCTCAGTGATATATTCCTGAATATCTGATATGCCTGAATGCAACTTTAATTCAGAGTTACATATGTTTTGAAGAGAGACATTTTCAAAACAAGAATCTAACAAAGCTTATTTGAGCAAACAGGGCAGGAGTCTGTGGCCCCTGCAGTCAGGGATTCAGAACTGAATGAGTGTAGATGCCCCTCTAAATAAAACTGAATTTATCAAAACAAAACTGTGGATAGAGCCCCTGAGTAGTTCATGGTGTCTGGTATAAAGGCCTGCCTGGATTTGATTTAGCAGATAGGGAAGAAAAAGGCTTCCTGTGAAACCAGTTGATTAAAAGCCATTCATAATGTGATAGAGAACTGAATTAATGAAATAATGCCTGAAGTGTGAGAGCTGTTAATATCACTTTAAACAAAACTATCACATAAAATATTCATTAGCACACAGAAAATTAAAAGATAACATTTGATTAATCTGTTTAGTCTCTAAACGACTAATTAATCTCATTAATATAGTCAACATTTTATGATAGATAAGAGAAATTATGGCAGTTATATCCCCTTCTATGTTTAGGGACAGCTAACAGATATTTTAAAATATCAACTTTTCCCTGGATATTTCTGGGATGTCTTCATGGAGAAGAAACAAAGAGCAGCAGTTGCCTGGAAGTACAAGGAGTGAGCAGAGCTGCAGGACAGCACAGTCCTTTTAACAAGCTCCGTATTCACACGGATTTATAACCTTATTATTGAGAGGTCTGGAGCCACAGATACAGCTCAGAGCTCATACAAAAAAATTGGTTTTCATGCTTTCCTTCTTCTGTACATTTAACAGTGATTCTTTACCTATTTTTCTGTCTAAACTTCAGCTGTGCCACGATTCCAAATGATTAAAGCCTTTCTGTACAGTGCAGTCAGAAACAAGACATGAGTTAGGGTTTAGGAGTCCTAGCCATTGTAATGTAGGCTAGACTTGTTCCTGCTGCTGTTTTCTACTGATTGTAAGGGGAAAAAAATATCAGAGCTCCACTTAAAATTTTTTTTTTGGCAAGGAATTTAAAAGTTAGTCATAAAATGCAGTGGGTATTGAAGCAATACATCACAAATCGGCTTAATGAGGTGCCATAAATATGTATGTACCTTGTAAAGACAGCTACCCAAAGATTACCTCTTTCAAAAGCAGCCCTGTACTAGTATCGTGGGAGAGAGGCTGTTGAATCTAAGGATGGTTTGAAAACTAGATACAGCATCAAACTTTAAATGTATTTTTGCACATTAACATTTTCCCAAACTTTATTCCAGTTTCCCATTCATTGACTTGTTACAAGAAAAGGACTGCCTTGAGCAAGAAACTTCAGAGTTTTCGTGATTTGTCAACATTTTTTAACTCCTCAAAGGTGCTGATTCGGCAAAACAGAGAGGAGATGAAAAATTTCAAAATTCAAAACACTTTGTAATTATTCCTGACTTATAATTATCCCTAAAACTTCTTGGTGTTCTCTGTATGCCGTAAAAGAGCCCATGTTAAAGTTCAGATACTTTTTCCTTCTGGGGGGGAAGGGAAAGGAAACAATTCTTTTAGGTGGAACCCAAAATTAATGCCAAAATTTGCCCTCATTGACTGCAGTTTAAATGCACTCAGTCATTTCATTATCTCCAGTGGTGTGAGTAATGTCCTACTTTGCTCTGGGTGGAATTAATTCCCACACAGGCAGGGAAGTGCTTTGGGTTCTTTGAATGTGCTATACCCAATGCAAAAGCAAAAAGCAGAAATGTTGTTGTGTCCCTAGGAATCAGAGGCTCAGGAAATAATTGACTCCCACTAAAATGGTTTTATTCTGTTGCAAAAATAAAGACACTGTACAATTCAGCTCAAGATATAACAACCCTTACAATACAAACAAAATTTCAAGCAAGTAATATTATCACTGACTTCAGCAGAATTAGTAACTGCCTGAATTAATCCGTGAGTTAATGTGCTTTTTTTGGATCAAACCCTAAGAACTTTTGACACACCTCTCTCTGTAGGAAGAAAACTTGGATTAGCTAATGTACCCTTGTTCTACTAAATATACAGCCATTAGGACATTTAAATTAAATATGATTAGTCAGCTCTGATTTAAACCTCAGTATCTGTAGAGTTTTAATTAGACTACAGTAAGTGAAACTCATGTGCAAGTTTTGTTAATGCTGCAGTGCTCAGTGGCCATAAGTGTCAAAACCCATGGAATGAACCTCTCTCCATGTACAAAGACTCCAGGAAACTAAACCAGGAGCAAATTAAAGAAATAAAATTGTCTCATTATGGATCTGTCTTGTAGTTAAAACAAAATGGAACCTCTCTTACACCAGCAAATCAGTTCTCCCTTCCTCAGTAAGGGAATATTTTCTGCCTCTCTAAAATTGCTTCAGTGCCAAACACTAAACTCAGGCAACACTAATAAGGCCAAAAGAATCAAAGATGAAAAATATTTCTTGGAAAGCACCATCTGTTATCAGTCTACAAGAGGACTTGTAATTTGTGAGAAACAAGAGTGCTGTCTGAAAGGGGCTGCTTATGTTCATCTGCTATGTGTTTCCAAGCACTTACTGAAAGCATTTCACTTTAGTATGGGAAGCAATCACTGACGTATTCCAGGCTGCCCTTTAAAAGCAGTGATGCAGCAAACCTGTGACAGAGAAAAACAGAGACTTGTCTATTAACTACTCATTGCAACTGGCAGCTACAGAGGGAAAAACTCAAATATACAAGACAAAGCAACTAATATACATTATTTCTAGTAGGAGATTTAAAAAAAAAAAAAAAAAAAAAGCTAGGTTTCCAGGAAATATTAACAGCATTTAAAGAAGCTAAGAAACTTAATTAATGTGGAATGCAACTCTCTGATGCCAACCAAGAGCTTCCAAAGACGGGTATCATCAAAAGGAGAACAAATATTTTGAGGCAGTGGACGAGTGGCAATGGACGAGTGTAATCCAAGAGCTGGAATGAACTGATTAGGAAAGAGTCCATGAAAACCTGTAGAAAACACTAAGATGTAGTCAAGGGGAAACAAACAGAACAAAGATAGCTTTTTAAAAACTTTTCTTCATGTGCAATGAGCCTGTGGCTAAACGAACTTGTTTAAAAGAATATTTTTTCCAGTCATCTTAATCAGCAACTTCCTCAATGTTCTAAAAGCAGAAATGTCTCAATGCTCATAAATAATATAAGCATCCTAATATAATTGAGTTCATTGGTTTGACAGAGGAAAGAGAAAACACATTATCCAGTGTAAGTGTTGCTGGCAATCCTATTGAAACCAGGAAGGGGGTTATTACAATAAGGCTTTTTAATATGGGTCTAAAGCTTTAACCAGAGCTAAAAGCCCTGTGCCATATCTGTTCCCTCAGGTATATCAGTTTTACATTGACATTTATGCTTTCATTATCTTCACTGGCACAGATTTAGGTGGAAGAAGGGTTTCTCTTGGCATTTCAATATAAAACACACCGCACTGGAAAGACCTCTCTGTGCAACTCTTAAATATTTCACCACATCTATAAACACCTGAAAATGTTAGAACCCTCCTGCCCATGAACCAGGAGTGATTTAAACTTGACAGTACAACCTGCTGTCTCCTGTGTCCTTGTGTCCTGACCAGCCCTTCTGGTGCCAAAGTGCAGCCTGAGTAGAGCCAACAAAACCACTGTGTAACAGTGAAATATTTGGGTTTTACCGCTTCCACACCAGTATAATATTGCTGACATTCATGTAATTGCCCCTGATTTCCTCTGGTAAAAGGATACAGAACTGTGTGGAACAGATAGATAGGAGCCTCCAAATTAGGACACAATCCTTTCAAATTAAGGAAAAGTCTCACCATACTTATTTTAGACTGCACACTTCAGCGGCACCTTATAAATATTTATGAAGTTCATTAATGGACATATAATATTTGAGCTTTAATTGCTTAAGGACATTAAAACTTAATTTCAATAGAGGTCATTTAACTCCTGAATTCCTAGTGTACCAGTTCCAGACCTTTAAAACTTAATGGAAGTGGTGGGTTTTCCATCACGGGGTCAGAGGCATTAGCAAATGTAATTTTCCAGACCCATCTAAAATATGATTAATTCTGTCCTGTGCATATGAAATTATCTGAGTTATCAGAGTCATGGTTTGTTTAACATAGGGCAAATCCTTTAGACTTTTATCTTCTATTCCTCAAATAAACTTCTCAAGTTGACAAAAGCAATTAAACTGGAACAACACGAAGTCACATTTGGAAATTATGCTAAAATTCACAAATGAGGTTAATATTCCATCATAGTGGTTTCATTAAACACCCCTAAGCACTGTTCTGTTTTCATTGTGCACATTACAACACTCTACCAGATTCCAACCCAAAAGCCTTTTTGAAATTTTTGTCATTTTATATTTACAGAACTCTACTACTTGATTTAGCTGCTTTCTCTGCTCTTGAAAGTCAGTGGATTCTCTCCAATTCTTCCTGGGAAAATAAGTTTGCTGTGGTTTATTTCTTCAGCTGGAGTAGGTGGGAGAAATTTTGATGCATTTCCTTTGTTTCATTTCTACCACCAGTAAAAGAAATATGTTTTTTGGCCATTTTAGCAAGCCTTTATTGCAGCTGGCTTACAGAATTTTAGAGGTACTATTACTTCAAGGATGTAGCTCTCACAACAGTAAAACAATATACAGTTCTTTCTACCTATTTTTGTTTTGTTTTGCAGTGCAAAGAGGGATGAAATGTAGCAAACTCTAATTTCAGTGAAGAGTTTAATGAAGAAACCCTCCCAAAGGGATTCCCTCATCTTTAAAAGAAACCACCATGTTCATGACTAGATATTCCAGGTGTTTCCCACAGTTTGGCAGCATTCTGCAGTAGTGGTAGCACACCCCTACATTGACAGCCACATTTTAAAAATCACTTTATAATGTTATTGGAAAGCAGAACCTGGTCTTCTTTCTAAGGCAGATCCCCCCCATGTTCTTTGTGGCTTTTTTTTTTTTTTCTGGACAAATTCCTGTTGAAATAAACTGTATTTTCTTAGAACCTTTTAAGATCAGTGGGTCTTTCAATAAACCCATGAAAATCTAAAAAATTTGAATCTGTGATCAGAGTGATGGCTCTAATTGAAATGCAGCTATGACAGAAAGAGAATTGGCACTGAGATTATGAATTCTGAAGGATAGCTACGTATTAATACACTAATGTTAATTAGTCCATTACTAATTAAGTAATATACAGACATTCAAATAATATTGGTAAACTAAACGGTGTCTGAATACATGGAGGTGGTGGAGAAAACTCACGATCAATGAGTATAATGCAAAGTCTGGCAGAGCACAACTCTCTGGAGAATGTTTCAGTGGAGTGAGATGCACTGATCAGCCAAATGTGAATTAGAAAGATCATCTGCTCCAACCTTCCAGTAGAAATGGGGCTGTTGCAAAGAACAGGTGGTGTCCACCATGGCTTTGTCAACACAAGTCTTAAATATCTCCATGGATGGGAGATTCTATAATGCCCTAGAAAATTTTGGTTTGGTACTGCAGTACCTCTCTAGTGAAAGGTTTATCCACCATGTCCATTCTGAATCTCCCAAATTGCAGTTTAGGGCCATTCCTCTGTTCTGTTCCATCCACCACGGAAGAGTTTGGTTCCATTGCCTTTGGCTCTTCCTGTCAAACAGCTGAAGGTTGTTCTCAGCTTACAAAAGCCCCTCTTCAGGTTCAATGCTTGGTCTAGGTCCCTGACCATGCTTTAGCCCTCAGCTGCACTCCCCCTGTTTTCCAGCAGGGCTCTGTTGATGCATCGGCTTCCTCATCCCTCATGCAAAACATTTTTGGTTCAAGTCCACATGGTCGTCATTGTCCCAGTCCTCAAGTTCCCTCTGAATTGCCTCTCAGCCATTTGGCAATTATTCCTCCTGCTTTAGTATCAACCCAAAATCTATAGAGGGCACACTGTGGTTTTTTGCTGTGACTCCCTAAATATAGAGCAATGCATGGTTCTGCCTTGCACACCATTTACCCTCCTCACTGCTGCAGAGGGAATTGTCTTGCAGTCAGAATCTGAGTCACATCTGCCAGGGTGATCACAGCTGAGTCAAGGCTCCCTCTCATTACCCAGCCTGCAGGCATAATAAATGCTGAGCCCAAGGAGTGACAGCACTGAGTGACAGTTTCAGCACATTTTGTTAAAATTTTTTAGTATGAAAGGTAGATACTGCATAATAAAAAGTGAAGTTACATTTTCAGGAAATTATTTCTATTTCTTCATATAATTAATTTAAATTGCAATAAAACTTTTTAAAAAAATAAGATCTCTGTTTCAGTTTTTTCTAGATGAATCAAGTTCATTGTCAGTTTAAAGCCTATGTTATCATTTAGAAACTGAAAAAATGAAGAGTCAAAATGTAGAAGTGTCTGTTTAGTTTAAAATCTATTTCTTGCTTTTTAAAAGGAAAACTATTATCCCCAAACTGTTGACTCCACCACTGATACAAATGCAATCCTGATCCAAGCAGGGTACACTTCAAGGTTCTAGGAGGTGTCTAAGACTCATAAACCCTTTTGTAACCATCCTTTACTGTCTCTTGTTTCATCCTCTTTCTGTGAGTGTGATATATGTCTGAAAAAGACAGAATACAAGTTAAGGGTGTAATGGCAGGCTGTTTCTGTAAGTTGTAACAACGTTTCTCAGTTTTACAATAGGCTTCCTGTAGTTTTTAACTGATCCAGTACAGATTTGGGCATTTGTGTCTATCTCACATCCTGCACAAGGGATTTCAGGGCAATTAACCTTTGGGACGACGTGAATAAGAATCCTCAGGGAGGAGAAATCCAGGTGAAAAAGCAAAAGCAGTGACTGAGCTGAGGCATTGGAGCTGAGCCTGTGCCCAGACTTCACTGATAACCGGTTTTATTTCTCCACACAGCCAGTAATTGTTGTGCCACAGCAGTGCCTGTTTTGGAACAAGGTAAATCTCATCCCCCTTGCAGATGGCCCTTCAGCAGCCTTGCTTTCCATACTGAAGGGCCAGTGTAATTCAGAGTGAAGTCTGGCTGACAGATAAGAAATAAAGCAAGACAGATACCGTCCTGAAAAGTAACAACCAGGATTGCTTTAACAGAGCATTTAAAAAAAAAAATCTTCAGTCTTCACTACAATGGAGCTACTTCAATAAATGTATTCAGGGGTTGTGTTTAATTGAGCTCTTAGGATTTGGCTGCATTTGGAAGTCTACCAAAATAGCTAGTCGAGAATAATTACCAGGTTAGGCTCTTTAATTGAGATTTAAAATGTGTTTTTCCTGTTTAGTATAACCTATGCTGGAAATATGCCTGAAGAGCTGTTTTGGAAGGATTCTGAGAGTAGATAAATCTTTATAATTATGAAAGAGCCACATAATGTAATACAAAAGGACCAGGCAAAGATGATCCATCCCAAAGAGAAATTTCAAATTTGTACTAGAGAGTCACATATGAGTTATGGGTTAAAAAAAAAAAAAAAATGGAGGTGTGGCATCTCACACACCTCAGGTCTCTAAAGAAATTCTTACAACCTATTAGTTTTGATTTAACCACATTTAAAAGATTTCATTAATACTTGGTAATTGCTGTAAGATGACTTGATTTTCACTTTGTCTGCAATTGTATTCATTCAGTTTGGCTACCAAAGTTCTTTTCCTGGAATGTGTTAAATCAAATACCTTAAAATATTACTATGTTTTGTACTGAGAACACATCCATGTGGCATTTACAGACCATTCTTCCATAACTAAGGCAGTACTGTATCAGTGAAAAAAAAAAATAAGATGAAGTAGAACCCATCCCTCAATGTCTCCTGGAGACAGAACAGCAGAGGCCAGTGCAGGAGAGGCAAGTGCAGGACTCAGAAAATGATGCTAAATAGCCAAACAACACTTAAATACTGGCAAAGCAACTGAGGGGAGCAGTTTTAGAGCATTTACATCCTGTGCCACTCATATGGATCTTCTCTTCATGCCTGAGAACACCAAGGGAAGTTCACCCCTTGAGACTTTCAGAGGTTCTCCCATGGTTGCTCTGGCTGGAGACTGTGACCATGTGAGAGGCAGCAAAGAGGGGGCAACAGCAGAATGGGAGAGCCAAAGCACTGGGAACAGTCTTAGAGACCAGTGAATTTAATAGGCACCCAGATCCTATTTTAGGGTGTAATTCTGTAAATATTTTGAGTGCTCTGTCACTCTTGCTAATTTTATTAACGCTTTAGAGAGTTTGGGGAGTTTTATGAAATAGTGAAGAGGTGTAGCAAGATTATATCCGTGTGGCCACTCCATGGGTTCAGGGAAATAACCTGTGCCAGTTTTAGCAAATTGTGTCCTCTCAAATACACATTACATACCATTATAGACACAGCTGGGTTTGGTGCTTTTGCTTTTCTTTAGTCAGTTGGGAGACTAATTGACCTAGCTTTACAGGAAGGTAACCAGTAGGAATTCTGGGTGCATGTGTCCCTTTTTACGGATAGTCACTGAATCATTTAAGACTGCAGGATTCTAAAGCATTAAGTCCATTTTTTGGAAAGAGTAGTGACACTAACAAAGGCCAAGGAAGGGCTGCCACTTTCTTCTAGCAGTCCTCTAAAGCTCTGAAATAAAAAGTTACCCATTTCCTTGTTATTCTACATAAGTTTTTCTTTTCCCTTCAGGAAAATCAAGCCCTTGATGCCTTTTCCTGGTCTTAAAATCAAGAGCCAAACATGGTTAGAAGAGGAAAAAGGATTTTACCTTGGTATTTATTTTAAGGATCCTTAGGTGCACATGTCCAGGTCATGTGCATCGAAATGCATCCCCCCAAGTATATCCCCAAAAGATCGGGTATATCATTATAGGTCTTACTAATTAGCATATCTATCAAAGATCCCCCAGTGAGGGGCTCCAGTGAGCCCCCCTCCCCAAGGAGCCTTCCCCTGGATGGTTCTATCTTAGTTTACAGAATGTGTTCTGGAGAGGACCTTGGGGTCTGGGGCACACTGATCCCTAGCTATGAAGCTTCTAAAATGTTGAGTCTCTCAGCTTGACAAACAAGTCCAAGGATGTAGGAAAAAGTACTAAGAATACAGAATTTATAAAAAGGTATAACAGGGGTATAAAAGAAAAGGCAAAAAATCTTCATGGCATCACCCTGATGAACAGCTAGAATGAGAAACAGATGTTTTCTAGGAACTATGGGACTAATTTCCTGCAGCTGGGTCTCTGCTAAACACAACCAGCCCCAAAATGCTGCTGCATATGCAAACTGGATGTGAGCAGCTCAGTTCATCCCAAAACACCTTGCATCACTGCACTGCTACATCTCCAACACAGCTCAGGATAAGCCTTGGCCACCTATTTCTTTTTCTGTCATACTGCAATGAAACTATGCAGCAACAATCCCAACCATGCAAAGGGACATCCTCAGCTGGTATAAATCAGGGTTATTTCACCAAACGCAATGAACTGAAGCTGGTTTATGTCTCCAGCAGCTGTAGATCAAAACAGTATTAGCATGAAACCTGCTGTATAGAGCTATTTAGAATTATTTCTGAAGTGCCTAATCCCCAGAAGCTTCTTTTCTGGTCATTAATCACAACGTACTTGTTATCCTGATCTGCTAATAGAGCTGCTGCGTAAAGACTGCAATCCTAGTGCAGAATTCTGCCTTGCCTTTTCACACTGAATAGTGTTTTATTAGTTAGCTTCACAGCAATTAAGTGAAGTCAAAAAAACCCCCTTGAATGTTATATCAACACGGAAAGCGTTGGAAATCCTGTGACCCACTGAGGTTCTAACAAACCATTGATAATATATTTGCAAATGTGTGACTGCAGAGTTTGATCATCACTTGTTTCAACCACTCTAACAATAATTCTAGGACACACGAGAAAGTACAAGTTTTTCAGATTTCCCCTTTTTAAAAATCTAGATCGTCTTGGGAATGAGATCAGAAAATTCTGGTCATTCTTGGAGCTACTCCTGTTTATAAAATGCCAAATCACCACAAACTATAATGATGGTTATGGCAACTGATTGAAAAATAATTGAAAGAAATACCTTTGCAGACTATATAGTTGATAGAATTGACCCTCAACTTTCAGTCTCATCCTAAGAAATTGCATTTTGTGAGACTGCAATCACACTCTCAATGCTAGAAAGAGACATTTATTCTCTGGCTTGTGAAGACATTTCCCTATGAAGTCCCAACATCTTTCCATCATGCTGGACTAGTTGGATTATTTGAAATTTCTTTCTTCTAAATGGGATGTTCCTTTCATACCCACTTAACTCTCTGGCACAAGAGTGAAGATAACCTGAGAGTGCTGTGGTGTAACAAGTCTTACAAACAAGCACTCAACTTGAAAATAATACTGAATTAACAGAAGCTGTTCTCTTAGATCCTTTCCCTCTTTACTACTAATTTTTCCATTCCCAGCATATCTTCATTTCAGAGCTGATATAACAGTATATTAAGGATATAATTTAATTCCCACATTTTGCCTATTATATAACATTAGACAAGGGGTTTTTTATATGTTATAAACTATTGTGTGATAATAATCTGAGCCTGCCTACAAAGATTCTTACATGAAGTCATAGGACATAATAGAATGTAATTTTAAAAATATGATGAGTAATATGAAGAGCAATGTTTCAGTATTTCGATCCATTACATTTGGTTGGCTGGTTTGGAGAACAAACTATTTTGTTGCAATTGGTGTATTCTTCTTTCTGTAATGCAAAGTATTCACATTTGGTCCTTGGAATCTTTCATTTGTACTGATCTATCCTGATTTTGGCTAGGATAGATTTAATTTTCTTCCTAGTAGCAGGTGTGGTATTACTGAATTTAGTATGAGGATGGTGTTGATAACACACTGATGTTTTAGTGACACTGTCAGGAAAACAAAGCCCACCTCTGCAATGAATTCTCCTCTCACAGTTGTTTCTCCATGGTACCTGAGCTCCCATTTTTGTGCACAGTGAAACCTTCATGTGGTTGGAAGCTATGCCACACATGCACAATAAGAACAGCTTGCTTACCCTGGTGTTACTGACCACAGAATACCAGGAAAAAGCTGAGGAGAAGGTGAACATCTTATTTTGATGGTGTGACTGTCTTCTAAAGTCCTTTTCATGCTTCCTGAGGTTTTGGGACTGGTGTGCTGGCTAATCTCCTAAGGGATGGATGCGCAAAGCAGCTTTCCTGCGGCACTGAGCTCTCTGGCTGACACTTTCATCTGGTACACCAGAAGAAAAAATGGTAAACCATTACCAGATAGTAAACATTTCAGTGCCAGAAAAGGCAACTTTTCACTTTGGCAAGCAGGAAGGCAGAAGGATGTAGGAAATGGGAGCATTTACCTGACACAAGTCTCTAAACACAAGCACAGAGATGTGTCCTGGACAGAGGCTGGAGGGGTCACAGGGCCTGAAGGGGTCACAGGGCGCTTCCCCTGCACCAGGACAGGACCATGGACGGCTCTGCCCATCATTAATGATCAGGGATTCCACAATCCAGCACCACAGGCAGCACCACTCCTTGCCCTTGCCCACAGAGCTGTCCCAAAGCTGCCATCGTCTCACCACGAGGAAAGGGCTTTTTCTGAGCATCAAACTTCAATCTCTCTTCTAGAATTTCACTGCTGTTCATTGTGAACATGGAGAGTGAACTATTCCTGTCCAACTTGCAGCAAAAAGACTGTGTGAGTTTTTTCTTTAATAGGTTTAAGGGGGGTTGTATACTGGGAAGTCCCTCAATTTGATTTTCACTGTCAAAACATACCTGGAGTTACTTCTATCCTGGCAGTTGTATCTTACTTTGCAACACTACCTGTATTATTCTGACATATTTGTTATTCTTCATGGCATTCGCTCTTAGTAACCTGGACTTGTATTTCTTGGCCTTTTCATCTTTTTTTTACAGGCCAACAAGGAATTTATTAGCCTATTTCCATCTCTTTCGCCAGGAGCCTAAAAACATTTATTGAGGAAATAAACTAATCATCTAGTTCTGTCCTTTTCTTCCCAATGTTGCCTGTTCCTGGTTCCTCACAGCCACTTAGCACTTTATAAAATTTGTACTACATCCCATCCTCCACAAGTTAGAACACAATTTCACAAATGATACTGCAGCTGATAAACTACTACAGCAAAAAAATAAAGTTCCATTTACAACAATTCCTTCAATTTTTTTATTATCGACATTGAGATCAAATAAAAAATGATCTGATTCTAGCCATTGACTTTTTGTAGCCTTATATAACATCTTTCTCTCTCTCCCATTTTATATCTATACTTAAGCCATTTGTCTTCTACAGATCTGTTTCCAAATGTTCTTCTTCCATCTAATTCAAACCAAATGACTGGTTTGGGCCTAATCACTTCTCCCTCAATTTCTTTAATAATGTAGGGATTGCATTTGGTTTTTAAGCTTCCTGTTTCAATACACATTCCTAAACAGAAGTGTAATAAAAAATTTCCTGTTCTTACTGCAGAGTCCTGCTCCTGGCTCCTGATTTCAGAATATTAGGATGGAAAATATCCAGAACTCCCACTTCTCTGCAACTAAACAGAAATTTCTAGAGTCTGAGGGTAGTCAAAGTGACACAATTTTGTTTATATAGTCTCAATTTCCCTTAAATCAACATCTTCTATCATATTTCTTTTTTATTTTGACTCTTCTTTTTGATCAAACACTTGATTATTTTTGATGGGATTCTGCAAATAGTTTCATGACATCGGATGAAGATGTGATTGATACTGCAAGCATGAGATGAAGCATTGCAGACTGAATTTCATGACTACTTAGTAAAAAGAAACTATTTTTCTTACTCCTTCTAGAAGCAAGACGTAACAAGTGTCATTAACTGTGTTAATATTGTTAAAACTCAGAAAAAAATCTGATTAAAAGAAAGCATGCGCTCTTGTTAGCAAGACGAATATTGAAAAACCACAGTGCAAGTTGCAAGGATCCCCCTCTATTTTGTGTGAGGAGAGGTCAGAGAGATGTTGAACCTAAAACTATTAGTCCATCTCTGTAGTTTATTTTTTTTTCATTCATCTATTTTATTTAATCTGGTAAAATATCTATATATTTATATAGATATTTATAAAAATCAGAATGAGCTGCAACCTTCCTTAATATATGTGGTTTTGGGGACTTCACTCAAATCTGATTGGAGTGAGTTCTTCACATTCTTTTTTCCAGTATATTTTCTGATTTCATCCTCCCCATCACTTGTCATATCTCTCTGCCCATGTGCTCAAAGCCATTAAAACCTCAAAGAGTCACCAACCTTGCTGAGCTGTTTGGCCCCTGACACATCTGTATATGGCCCAAAAATCTAAACTAAAAATGAGCCCACACAATACCCAAACATATTCTGCTTGTTGACAAAAGCATTCTTTCCTTCTTTCATAGCCTCCAGTCTTGACTATGAATTTATTAAAATATAGGAACGTTTCATACAGACTACCAATTTTTTGGATGCTTGGGAAGGGGATTAACCAGAGGAAGCATTATTCTGAAGCAAACCCATTTAATGCAAGGTTAAATGTATTTGTTTCCATCTGCTCTGTTGGCAAAAAGGCTTTAAGGCAGCTAAGCCAGAAAAAGTCACAGAGCAATCATCATAAAATCTCACTGACACTAACAAGGGTTAGGATTCAGAATTCACTGGATTGAAACTCTCCTGGTACCTTACACACAACACAATGCCACTGCTTCAAGAAAGGATTGTGGGGTGGTTTTTGCTGGCTTCCCTCCCCCCGCCCCCCCCCCCAATAAATACCTTGATTGTTTTAATTTATTTTCGGAATGAAAAACATGCATCTGAAAAACTCTGCTTGCAGCATCTACTACTCAGTTTAAATTACTGTCCTTTTCAAGGATGGAGCTTTCCACTTTATGCATGCCAAGAGACATGATTAAAATCACAGGAGCTGCCAGCATTGACGGGGAGCTGGAGGAATCCACCACAGAATATTTTTGTCTCATTTGCTGGCTCTCAGGAAGGTGATTAGCTCTGAGAACAAGCACAGAGTAACTGGAAAAGTGTATTTCTTTATTCCCTGGTCTCCACCATCCTGCCTGTCACGGAAGTTCCTTGGCAGTGACTGTCACTCAGGCTGGGCTCTGCAGTCAGAGGGGACCCCACAAGAGGTCAAAGCTTTGACCTCGGCACCACAGTCTGAGAGAATTAATAGGAAAAGAGCCATCTGCTGATCACTTCACTAATTACCTGGAGTGATTGTTATTGTCTTCACCTCACTTCTGCACTCAGCCAATGTGCTCAATATTTAAATGCATTTTCCTGGAAATAGAATTTATCGATTGTTTGACGACACCAGGCTGGGTCACTTCCTAAAGGATGTGAAAACTGGGAAGCAGCAACTCCAGAAATGCAGTGTAAGAGCTGTGAATCAGAGCCTGTGAAAGATAAAGAATGCAAACTGCTTCCTTTGGCTGCTAAAATGTGTGTCAGAGCTTCCAGATTCCTATTCTGAACACTGACACACAACTCAGTGGTGTTTCTCCACTTCTCAGTGTGCCAACAGCAAGAATTTGGTTCACTGCTGCTTTGCCTTGTGGGTTCTGAGACATTCACCATTGTCTCAAATTTCACAAAATTTTCCTTACATTTTTTTCTCTTTCATGTAAAAACTAATGAAAAGGAGATATTTCACTAACAACAATTTTAAAATTCTCTTTCCCAGGAAATCAAATGGTTTTTTATTGCAGATAAATTTTTACAGGAAAAAAAGAACTTTTAAGGAGCTCTAAGGATGGAGCTTTTTCACAGTAATATATCTCCATCTGCTTGTGTAGTTTATTGTACATCATTTTGTGTCTGTTTAGCCATGGCAAATTTAAGAGGCTGTGTTGTGCTATTGCCAGTTGGTTTGCTGGCCAATAAACCCAAAACGTCCCACATGGTGGAATCTAACAGTGCTTACCCATTTGTGCTTGAATTTTAAAACTGAGAAACAAGAATAAATTACCTGAACAATTGAGCCCACTATTTCAGTGCTAAGAGAGATGGCAAAAATGGATCAATAACTCATTTTTAAGGTGTTGACGTTTCAAGAACAAAAAATTCCTTCAGATTTGTGATTTCTTAGAGACCTTTGTAATTTTTAAATGAAAACCTTCTGCAATTGACCTGAAAGGCAGAACGTGAAATACTGTGCCATATATCCTGAAACTGTTTTCAAGTCTGTGCACCCATCCTGTGTTTTATAAAGTACATTTCTTCCCATGTCTACCACACTTACTGATATTAAAGCCATGTCCACAAGCCTCCATCCAGAAAGAGCTGGATAACAACCCAGTTCTGCTATCGACTGAAACTTTAAAGCTGGTTCTTTTTTGGTTGTTTCTGAGCTTCTGTTTGATGTTGTCGGCTCATTTTTGAGGGTTTGTTTGATGTTATTGGGTTAGTTTGAGTATGTTTTAAGTAAATTTTGCTGGGTGGCACAATCTGCCCTAGAAATATCAAGAATGTAATAGCTGCAGCGAAAATCAGCATGTTATTCTTGCAGCACTTATAAAGTAGAAACAAGCAATTTTTGTGTGCTTTAGCTAAATATAAGTTAAAAACACCCCTTTTTTTTACTGGAATGTGTAAAAGAACAGACCACGTGCTGGGAAGTTCAGCAGTAGCAAGTGATGTGCACGTACGCAAAAACCATGGCAGGGACACCGAGTGTTTCTCTGATTGGATGTATTCTCTGGGGAATATCTCTCTTTTTTTTGAGGTGGGATGGTTAGTATTGGCATTAAATTTAAGCAGTGTTCAACCTCACAAGCTGCTTTGGCTTGGCTCCACCTACTCGCACAGCAGGAGATGAACCTCACAGCAATAAATATTTATCATTTCCAGTGAAAGTGAGGAATTCCAGCCACAGGCCAAGGCTGTGCTGTGCAAAGCTCTGTAGAGACAAAGAGAAACACTCCCAGGTAGCACTGTAAACAAACAGGTAAAAAGTGGGAGTAAGAACAACATAAAAACATTAAAATGATTTATCCAGCATCATGCAGCTAGTTAAGGAGCTCCTGTGAGTGAGATGCTGATTGTCTGACCCTCATTCTTGTCCTCTGACAACCACATGCTGCTTGCCCCAAACCCACAATCTCTACCACTTCACTCTGTTTGTTTACCAGTTTAATTTCACATCCAGGAATTACAGAAACTCAGCATTTCCCTGCTCCATTCCTGTGCACTGCCAAACATGAGAGTTGTAGCTGGATTAAGGGATGTGAAACCAACTGCAGCAAATAGAGTTAAATTACTCTGAAGAACAGGCTTGTCTGAAATTCTGAGGACATGATGGAGACTCCAGATTTATGCCAGCTGATGATGTTACTACACAGAGTTTCAGATGTTGAAATTGTGTAAAATGCCAGATCAAAGAATTCACCAGCTTCTCTAAATTTTATGCACCTCAGCTACCAGAAAGTCACAATTCCCTTGGCAATCTATGGCAGAATTTCACTTGCCTTAGACACAGAAAATTTTCCTAATTTCTATCCCTGTTCAGACATGATATAGAAACTATAAAAGAGTTTTCATTTTCCCTGTGGGACATGAGATCCCAGAAATCGTAGAGCAAGAGATTAAGATGATGGCATCCTTAAGCTGCTAAGATAGAGTACTTTAAGCTGATATGTGGGTCAGAGGAACTAAATTTTTACATCTCTCATTTGTACAGAAAATATTTATGCTAGTAAATAATTAATTACATGAGATCCTCCTGGCAATTTTCATTATTAAATTGGTTATTAAATTATATTGCGTGTCTTGGCAAATAGCAAACAATTATCTGATGGCAGGGCAAATTTCAGTCTGAAGAATTTGGGGTTTTTAAGTCACCACCGGAAGAGCTCCAAGGTAACAGAACCCATCAAGACAAGATTGTTGGAGGGAGGTGTCTCCAGGTAGCCCAGATTTGGCTGTACATCCCACTGCTGCTGATACTAACATTATCTCTACTGTTACACTAATTATCAGCTTTGTTATGCTAAACAATCACTTTATTTTGGTAATGCAGGCATAATTCTGGATTAATTAGCTCAGACTTAATTGGACCTCAGGGAAAAACAAACCGAGAGCACACTGACAAACAAGCATGATTGAGACTGTAGAGTTGCAGGAATTTGCTAATAACTGTGTAGATTGACTTCCACAATGACTGATGCTTTCACACTGAAAAAGCAATTTTCTGCCATTTGTTCCAACTTCCTGTGCCTAACTTTCTGAGGTTAAAAGTTTCAAGGAACCCACAAAAAGTGAGAAATTGTTGTGAGTTGCCACACTTAGTTCAAACCTAAAAAGAAAGTCTAGCTATGAACCTGAACCCAGACTGTACTTTTTCAGTTCCAGACTGGTTCCAGTTTCTCTCTCTGCTCTGCACATCAGAGTTTGGTAGATATCAACTTTTTCTAAGCATCAATTATTACAAAATCCACTTGTGAGCTGCTTCCAACAATTACTAAGAAGTGGCAAAACTTTTCTCAGTGAAAGAATTCCATCACATTTTGAAGCCAGTCAAAACTCAATGCACTCCCTCTTGCCTGCCCACCTGCATTCTTCTTCCTCTCCAGACTCTTTAAGTCAATGCTTAATTTTTCATGGAAGGTAAGTTTTCAAATAAGCAAAAGAAAAATAAATTACCTGCTATGAATACACTGGGACTTTCCAGTGCTTTTTATTTTTGGAGATTTTTTTTTTTTTTTACCACAACAAAAACTAATTGCTCCACAGCCCAATTGCCTGGAGCCTTCCACCTTATGAAACCTCTGTTATTAAGTGGTTCAGTTGTCAGAAGGATTTAATCCCTCATCAGTCTTTGCACTCAGATTGTGCAGGCTGCCAGACAAGTGCTTGGTTTTAATTCACTGCATTTGGTCTTGATGTGTGTCTGCACCAGATGCAGCACACGGGGAGAAAACAAAGCTCCATCTGGGACACCTTCCTGCATTTCAGCTCTGCTGCTACTTCATGAGCAAACCACGGGTTTGTCTCATTCTGCTCTCCCAAATGGCGTTTCCACAGTTGCCCTAATTAGTAGATGGGCTTATTACTAACTTAGATTTTGTAGGATTTTAACTTTCCTGGAAGCCTAAACAAAGGCAATGTTTTAATACAATTCTTCCAGCCAAAGTATAACATTGTATTTGAAAAGCTTTTTAACTTTTTGTTTGTGCTGTTCTGATATTTTCTATATTGGTCACTACCTGTGAATAAACATCATCATATCCCCACACACATTTTATAGCATGGACTGGATTATTTCAGCATCCAGCTCTGGCCATTCTGGGTTGTCTGCCTTTATGAAGTTCATAAGAAAGCATTTTTAATCAAGAACATGTACTTTACCCAGGCTCAAATACGAATTAGTGTTCCTTCTTCGAGTTCTTCCAATTCAATTAACCCCTATCAATTAAATTTCTCTCTCCTGATCCTACAGCTTGCTCTTGAAGTTAATCCCTTAAACTTTCTTTAAGGAGTAGAACATCTGAGTCCACCAAAAGAATCTGAAAGCAAACATGGAGTTGAAAGCAAAGAAACTTGCACGGCTGTTTGCCATGTTTCCTTAGCTCAGATGTCCTTAGACAGAGGTTGGGCCACAAACATTAAGAGCATTCTTTGGTGGAACCACTCAGTCAGATGAAGGATTTAGATTTTATGTAAAAACTGCTTCTAGCTTATATAAACTAAGAAAACAGAAAACAAAAATCAAAACCAACCCAAACAACAAAAGAAACTTAGCACTGAATATGCAGAGAACCTGAGGACATCCTGATGAACCTCAGAGGTATAAATTGTCTTTGCATCAGACTTCTCAAAACTGCTGCTCCTCCAAGACCAGAGGCATTCATGAGGTGGGTGTGATGCTACTGGAAGTTTATTGTTCCTTTCACTTTGAATTGTTTTAATGTAACCTCCAGCCCTAATTCAGATGCAATTCATAGTCACCACAATGATGATGAATTGTACAAGTGTCAAGCTACTTTAAAAACTGAATCTGGTTTAGTTTCAATTAGTAGGGTCTCTGTCCTGTTCAGAAATCAGCTTCAGTTTTGAATGTACTGATTGCCTGTTGTCAACATTTGAGAGATAAATATATATATTCATATATATTCCCAGTCCACTGTGTCTATTCAAAACTCAGGGAGTCAGTCAGCAAAACCATATAATTTGTTTTGAATTACTTCTACAAGAAGGTCTTTACTTCTTTGAAACAAAAGCAAGTTCAGGGCAGCCCATGATTCTCTACACTGCAAGAAAAACTGATAAAAGTATTGCATCAAAAAAAACCAAAAATAGATGAAAAACGTTAAATCAGGGGAAAATAGATCAAAGAGACTGTACCAGCTGTTTTCAAGGAAAACAGCTAAAAATGCTTTAAAACCTAAAGGGTTCACAGCAATTTTGTGTCTATTTGAAATTCATTGTAAACAACAATGAAACTTCCACAAATTTTACTCAATATCAGATACAAGTAGACAAGGACACGTAATTGCATCCTCAGCTGATGGTCTGTGGAAATGAAAGGAACAAATCATGTAACTCATCTCCCCAGAGTCACTGAGAAAATAAAGTACTTTTGCTCCCAGACTTCATCATTAGTTATGAACCACTGGCCCACCCTAATGGATATCTGACACTCTTTCCTTACAGGTGAAGCTCTTTTCTACAGAGAGAAACAATATTTGCTGAAATTTCCATTATTTCTGCTCATTGAACTTGTGCCAGGACAAAGGAAAGTAATTTAATCTTTAATTTGAAATTAATTTAGTACTTTCAGCTAAACAGGGAAGAGATCCATACAGGCTGTAACTGGCAATTCATGCTATTTCCTTCTGCTCTCTCACACCTCTGCTACAGCTTAATCTGAGCTTCTCTCTGGGAAGGTTTCTCTTCCTAAATAAGCATCCTTGACATCCCATCTTGTCTGTGGTGTGATTCAAACAACAGCCTTCAGGATGGGTACCTGTGGCCCCACTGATCTGTGAAATGAATTGGACACAGGTAACAGCTTTTCTGTCATCCTGTCATGAATTAGAAATGCCTCAGCCCCCAGCTGCTGACAGACATAATTTATCCTTGAGAATTTGGGCGGGGGGGAATCCTGGTGAACACACAACTTTCCCTCAGGAACCACGGCACAGCCATCAGAACTGAAGAACCTCAAATGTCAAACTTCCCTTTTTGGATGCTGCTCCAGGAAAGGGAGGAAAGGATGTTGATGTTGATGGGAGGTGGAAAAATTTGCTTCCAAGTCACTGCTTATTATAACAACTGCTGGCAAAAAGCAAATTTCTGTCTGGATTGGATTGGAATGCCTAGCTGCCAAAAGTTGTGATGATGATTCCTGCAGCCTGATGGGTTGGAATTCACCCGGGTATTAATAATAAACAAACTGGCAGAGTTACAGTGAGTAGGCTCAAAACCACATCCACATGAGCAGCAAAGCCTTAAGAACTCTTGCCTGGTGTTTGGCCCCCTGCTTCCTTAATTTTAACCTTTCAAAAAAGCAAATTTGAAAGATTCCCCAAACTCCATAATTGCCTGTGGATGTATCATTTTCTTCTAGCTTGCCTCTCCTCCACCCATTTTTTTCTTAAATCTTTTGAAGCCTCATACTTTGAGTCACTAAGAGATGAAGAATAAAATTATTTCAGAGAGAATAGAGAGCAAGGTGAGAAAAAAGGTGGGCTGCATGATCTGTTTATGGACCCATGCAAACATGTGAAATGAGTCACTGTTCATGAAACTGAGTGATCATAAAGGGATGAGATACAATGAAGAGGAGGAGAAGTAGTTGAAAATGTTAGTGTGTTAACTGAAATCTGTTAGAAAGCTGCTTTAAAGTAATCAACAATGACTACAAAACCACTAAGATTGTGCAGTACTGTAATTCTTGAAAAATTTTCCCCCACACGAGTACAGTCATTATATGATCATAACCTAGTACGAAAATCACCACAGCAAAATTCCCAGAGGAACATAAAATCACTGCCAACTAACAGGGTTGCTTCTGGCAAAGGTATAAATTGGATGCAGGGAACAGGATGATTACAGCTTCACCTTTCAAAAAAGTTCATGTTGATCCCTTATATTTTCTCAATTTCTGTGTATTGAATGTTTGCTGCTGTTCTTTAATAATCTAACATACATTGCTTTGGGATTTTTAAGCAATTGCCAGTGCTCAGTTGTATTTACAGGCTACGTTTGCACAGCTCTGGGGAGCTAAACTCAAGCATTAATCAGTTTTAAACTTTGAAACCTTTTCCTTCAGGGATTTAGACTAATGCATTTCATGCAAACTGTTCCTTGCTTAACCAGCATCAGATATTAACTTTTTTTTTTTTTTAATAAAGAAGGACTTCAAGAATATTCACTGAAAACACAGCATTCCTCACTTTTCCCTGTAAGAACATGGACTCTGGTGAGGAAGGAGCTGACACACAGAACCATTGGGTCAGGAATAAGGAATATCTAATCTTGTGACTGTCAACAGAAATCATTTGAAGAAAAGTCGTAACCTTTAGACTGAATTCAGATTTCTAGAACAATTTAGAGGGGGAAAAAAACCAATTTGTATTTGTTTTAAATAGCAGACAACCAAGACTGGGAAAATACAATATGTTGATTTGGCTCCAATTTTGTTAATGACAAAGTCATTAATAGCGCCTAACCCTGTCTCCCTCATCTCTCCATGCCTGGGCTCTGAGACACAGGTATTTAACTATTCAAGTTACAGTAAATTTGCTATATCTGGAGAGAACCTAGAACACACTGAGCTGCTGGGAAACACTTTGTTCTTTCCTGGGTAAAATTCACTTTATTTTTCACTGGCATTGCTAGATCTGTGTTCAGTCCTTCCACAAAAATTTTGAAACCTTGAAACTCAGCCCCAGCTGTGCAGGTCGTTCCAGCTTTTAAAAGCCTGCAACACTTTTGCACAGCATCTCCTGTATTATTAACACCATCCATCTTTCAGATATTCATGGTTACAGCAACTGTTTCTTTCCATGACACTTATACAGCCTGTTCTACACAAGAGATAAAGAGGCTGCAACTGAGCTGTGGGTTTATACAGAATAAAGATATTTAAGATCATCTTTTTTTCCCTAATGCTGCTGAACCAGAAGAATGAAAGGGTTCAGTGGGGTTTTTAAGTCTCCTGCATTCAGCCCACACCCACAGAGGCAAGGAGGAAGAGTGCTCCAAGCCAATAAATGGGTCAGCAAGGCCATGGGGAGGGGAAGTGCTCTGTGCTCAGTGAAACACCAGAGGATGGCTCATGACATGGAATGAGAAGGGGATCAGACTCCACCCTGGCATTTTTGTGGAATATGAAGGGGATCAGACACCACCCTGGCATTTTTGTGTCACAGCCTGACCTGTCATCTCAGGGCAATGCAGCCCCAAGGACATGCCCCCAGTCCACAACACAGTTGTGCCAGATTGAGTGCTTACAATTTGCTTTGATCTTTCGAGTTCATGGATATTCAAAAACTTCAAGGATCACGGAATTAAGGTGTTTCTTTTGCACTCATTCCATGAGAATCTGAGACAATGTGATGAGGAAGAGCAGCCCTCTTTCCATGCAGCTCACTAGGGAGATAACAAACCAAGTTCTGTGCCTTGGACCTGAACTCAGAAAAGCACAAAGAGCAGATGGAGCAGGCAAAAATGGAGCTTTGACATTTCTGCCTCCTGAAACTGCCAGACAAAAGACATGGAACCAGCAATTACAAGCTCAGTCTGTGAAAACCAGGTGGGAATGGGCTGGGTGGTTTGTCTCAATTCAGGCAGTAGGAACAAGGAGAAACTGAACCTCTCAGCAAAGAGAAAGGTAAGAAATTGGCTGTACAGGAGTTTTAACAGTACAGATAGAAGGATGAGCTCAGACAAATATCATTGTTTGTCCACTTAGGGTTACCTGGTGCGAAGTGAAATCCCCCCCAGAAGAGGCAGCCTGGCAGATGCCCACAGGATCACTCAGAGATTCCCTGTCCCAGACTGAGCACCAGGCTGCTCCTGGCACCCACAACATGCCAAGAGAGAGATGTTTCTCTTTTCACTCATAATTTCTATCTCCAGCTCACACAAAAGTTCCAGATCTGCCTTCCCTAGAGCTTCAAACAGACAAAAAACCCCACTCTAAACAATAGATAATAATAATGATAAATCATCATCACTATTATTTCTAATAGTAATAATAGCAAAAAACTTGCCCGCCATCAGTGCAGGGCAAATTTAACAAGACTCAGAAGATATAAGAGTTGATACATTAATCTTTATTATTTCTTAGAAAAGCTTTTTTGAGTTTGTTCTATTGTAACATACAAGTTAAGGAGTTGACATCAACACAAAAAATTTTGAAATCTAAAAAAAAAGAAATCTCAGTTACTCCTAAATGAAACAATTTTTTCTGAAGTTTTGATCTGCAAACAGTTTGGAGATGAACATTCTTTGTCACTCTGTGAAACATTAGCAATTATTTTCCAACTTAAAAATTACTTGAAAGAGGGATGCCAAGCTCCATCCATCAGTCACTTTCTGTCCTGACTTTACCTCCCATTGGCATAAGTACTAAAGTCCATTTCTCCTACAGGAAAAATACTAGAAAATAGGGGCACAATGATGAAGTCTTATAGTTGGCTCAAATTCATCAAGATACTTAATGAGTCTATTTTTTTGTACTTTGACTCTCCCATCCTTACAATGAGCTGCTTAACAAAGCACCCGGGATCAGCTTCCAGGGACAAGCTGTACTCAGATTTTACCCAGATTGATGTGTTTACTCAGCACACTGAACTAATTAGAACTTAACTTGCCTAATTTCTTCTTCAGAAACAAATCTGACTACAGCTCCACTTTCAAGGCGTTTTAGAGGCTAGTAAAAGATTTTTAGTGTTTTAGTTGGTTAAAAAAACACCTCTCCTAAGTAAATGACGTTCCTCTGTGATACATAATGAATGCAGTGGTATTCACTGCAATAAACCATCCAGGTCTATAAATTGAATGTTGCTGAAATGAATTCTTTTCTGAATTCCAATTCTTAAATCAAACTGTAATATATCTCTGAATGCAGGAAATCTTATAGAGATTTTAGCATACACCACTTTATTTAAATATCAGAGCAACTTCTGTGACAAACTGCCTTTCCATCTGTCGTAGTTTCTGCTGAAAGGTAGAATATTAATAAACAACAAACCAAACTCAAAAATGTTTCTAAAACACACACACTCTCAAAAGAGCACTATCAAGATTTATTTATAGATTTAGTGACAAGGCTAACCAGAAACTCTCATTATTTCCTAAGCAGTGAGTTTTATTTCCCCCAGGGATGCTTGGGAATGCCTTCAGTGTTCCAGGCCTGGTAACAATCCCAGGATATTCTGCATTTCCACCCAGCATGGGCTGTGCTTTGTGGGTTGCCAATAACAGGTTTGGGGACTCAAACTCCAAAAGTTATTTGGTCACTGATGTGTCCCAGGCTCAGTGGGACTCAGGACCAGGTACCCAAGCACACTTATTGCCCAAATCCTACGTTCTGCAGCAGATTTACCGTGCTAATAAAGGAAAGTGCAAAGGAACACCAGGGAAGGACGAGCTGAGGTTCTTAATACCAAAGTCCATTTGTGTTTCAATATAAGCATCAACATCTTCTCCATAAACCCCTATTGCAGCTGGACATCAGATGCTGAGCAATTCAGAAATGGTCTACTACCCCACACCCATATTTTTCTTTCTTAAACTTATAGAGGAGTGCATTTAAGGCAGTCCCAAAGGATTGCACATTTTTTTATTCCAAGGAATTGTACATGAAAATATTCATTTTTCATCTGTAGCTCTGTAAAGCTGACATTCAGAAGAGGTTAGCAAAATAGCTACTTGAAAGCCACTCAAAGCTCCCACTGTCCTATACTTTCTGACATTAATCTTATTTAAATGGGGAAAAAAAATCCATTTCGACTTCAAAAAAGTTTTTTCATGCAGGAAATATGCAGGATTCGGGAATATTTTCTGCCTCCCAAGGCTCAATCCTAAACTCCTGATGAAATATAGGGAGAACTTGAGCCATCTCTCATTCCTTTTGGAAAGTTCCTCTCATCTCCACCGATTTACAAGGTGAGTCACCAGCTAAACTCCCTAGCAGAGCTAAATTTCCTTGTTATTTCTCACACCTGCAAAAGCTGTGTCTGTCCACGTGCATGAGCCCTGTCCAAGCACCTTTGTCTTACCCACCCCTCTCCCTCATGCAGGCAAGGGATTAAGCCCATCCACAATGAGCTCAGTGGTGCTCGGACACCTTTCTGTGTCTCACACACATCCCACCCCACCAGGATTTGTTCTGGGTTTATTCTGGGCACGGACAGACTGGGCACCAATACCTGCTGCTCAAACTCACTCATCTCAGTGCCAAGATCTTCGACAGCTTTTGGTGCTATTCTTCCTTCAAGTTTTCAGATATGGGGCAGCCAAGTTTCAAAGCATTTGCTAAATTGAGCACTTATTCCCATTTCAGGCCCTCTCCCTGCTCATCTTCTGTAGTTTTCTACTACAGTGTTGCAAATCTACTCAGTTCTTTATTCACAATTCCACAGAACAATAACACTGATGGTAACAGAAATCTCTACTGATGAGATATGTGTTTTACACTTTGCTAGATGCAAAAAAAACCAGCATTTCAGCTCTGCAGACCTGAAGTGGTGCTTTAGCAATTGATTTCTATCCAAAACACTCCCTGAATTTCTCACCAGAGCCCAATCTTCCCAAACAACACATAATTACATGTTGCAGACAACACCCCCAATGCGGCTCCAAACAAAATCTGGTTGTGTGAGAAATGCCATACAAAATCCTACCTTTGTATTAAAAATATACAAAATAGATGATTTCACACACACAGCCATCTTTTTCTAAGCATTCCCATATTTATTTAAATTGGTTGTATTTGTCCATTACTTTGAAAAAGAAAAGCACGTGAAGGGATGCAGCAAATTCATTGGCCTAATTTGATTTCTTGTTTAGCATTTTAAAGAAATGCTGCAGAGTTCATTGGAGTTGTTTATAACGAATGTCACTATAGGAAGAAAGAAGTAGGCCAAGTACAGGTATGTTTTATTAAAGCCTCTGAGCTCCTAGGCACACAGCAGTATTAACAGCAGTGTAAAATGATTCGTGAGATTAATTTGCAAAAGAAATTTGAAGATATATGGGAAATGTACAACCAAGATTAATAATCCACACACTAAAAACAGTCACGATTTTCAAGCTGAAAAGTTAAGGATGTTTCAAGAGCTTGTTTTTAGGGAGTGGTATAACATCTTCACAAATTACCAACAGAATATACACTACTACTGTACTCTTTATACTTATTAAGTGTGATGATAAAACCAAATTACAAGAGGCCAGAAGTAAAGTAACAGACACCAGGAAACTGCTTAAAACCCTTAAAGTTTCAGAAACTGGACTTGTGTTGTTGATAAAACTCAGCACTGCTTAGGGGCAAGGGAAATGAAAAAGAGTTAACTTCTTTAGAGGACAACAAGGGTACATCTTATAGCTGGGTCATGAGAGAATGTCCATAGCAAGGCAGATCTGAAATAAGCTTCTAGATGTGCCTTGATGAACAACTACAAGAGCCCAGCAAAAATGTGCTTTACCTGCTGCTTGCAAAGACTCTCTGCCTTTAAAAATATGACCCAAGCTTCTTCTCTCAAAGTGCAAAGTTATTGTATCATTTCAAGACAGAGCTGCAAAGAGAAGATAAATGAAAGAGCACATTGGCACTACAGAGTGCGCAAACCCACAAACTTCAGGGACATAATTTTGACCAAACTGCCACAAGTTCCTTGGCTTTCTGCTGTCAAAAACTCTGTGTAATAATTCCATTTTCACTTTATCCTTTTCTCATTAAAATGAATACTGAAAAACCTCACTGCCTAAACACCTCTGCATCTTGGTCACTATCTCTAATTGTTACTACCCACTAAATGTACAAGTTCATTGACACCTTTTCGCAATAAATAACAGAATCATCACAGAATTACAGAATTGTTTGGGTTGTAAAGAACTTTAAAGCCCATCCAGTCCCACCCCCTGCCATGGGCAGGGACACCTTCCACTATCCCAGGCTGCTCCAAGCCCTGTCCAGTCTGGCCTTGGACACTTCCAGGGATCCAGGGGCAGCCACAGCTGCTCTGGGCACCCTGTGCCAGGGCCTCACCGCCCTCACAGGGAACAATTCCTTCCCAATACCCCTTCTAAACCTTCATGTCTATGATCCAGTTCAAGGCCCTTACTATTTTCCAGGTACTTTACATGCCTGCACTCCAAGAATCTGTGCCTAGAAGATTTCAGCATTTTATGACCTCTTTGCTCTTTAGTTGTTGCACACTGTGCTTTTCCCTGATAGCAGAATTTACAGGGAGTATTCAGTGCCAGAGATGTCCCATAAATATGATGGACTATGCGATTGCCATCATTGCATCTTGCAGGCACAGTCAGGACGAGTGCTGCACACAGGCTCACAGATAAGAGGCTCTCCAGGTACATTTTCCTGGTGTTAGGTGTGACAAATGCTCCAGACCCAGCAGTGAGCAGGAGGTGCTTACCAGCCTGACACTATCAGTAGAACCCTGGATCACACTCAGCACACAATTCTATATTTCATGACAAACTGCTTTTTTTCATTTTCAGGCCTAGCATTACTGGCAATGGTTCAAATACAAAATATTCTCAGCAACTCTAACAAATATCATTTTAACAGAATAAATACAATTATCATCTTTGTTAATGACTGTTTTTCTCTGACTCCAAAGATTCAAATGTGATTTGCTATTGAAATACTGTTTTCTGCTCTGCCAGCGCGGCTTTTATTTCATCTTCCTGGCTCCAAAATCTCCAAGGTTCATTGCAACACGAATCTTCTCACAGGCAGAGCTTGAGAGATCCCCTCAAGATTTTCTGGCTGGCAGAACTGCAGCATTTGCCAGGATGCTCGGGGCTGCCTCCCAGCCTCCTGTTTATTTACAAGGGATTCCTCTTTCAATAGACAGTTGTTCTGTGTTTGATTTGCTTCAGTTCACATCTCTCCCTCTAAACTGTTTAAAAACAAATTTATACATGCATGTATATGTATTTTATTGTGTAAGACTTATGTATAAACGGGCTTTGAGCAACCCAGCCTAGTGGAAGGTTCATGGCTGTGGGGTTGGAAACAGATGAACGGTGTGATAGATACATATTATAATATTGGCTTTCTGCAAACGTTAAAATGAATGCTGTCTGTATAATGTTAAAGTAGCTTTGTTTTGTCACAGATACATGTTATAATATTGGCTTTCTACAAATAGATGCTATATGCGTAATGTTAAAGTAGCTTTGTTATAAAGATGTAGTTTTGTAGCAATAACTAATGCCTTTATTTCTGTCATTAACTAAATTTAGACATAATAGTAAAATAGCTAATATAGTTCTGCTTGTGGTAATTGAACTGTCTGCTTGGTTGGATAACATCCAACCAACATGTGTTGAAGACCCCTGCTACTGACATGCCAACTCTCAGCAACTACTGTCTGCAGAAACCATGGACCAAAGCCCACTCTGAGGGTGATTATAAAAACTGACTGAAACCACAACCAGGAAATGCACATGCCCTAAAAAGGCAGATCCAAGGAGGAGCCATGCTGAAGAGTTCCTGGGACATGCAAACTAGTTTGGGGGGAAGTTTGAATAGGCATAATTGATTATGAATATGCATTAGGCTGATGCAACAGGACAGGTATGGAAAGGGCATCTTCACAATAACAGGTGCACTCTTGGCTGAGTGCCAAAGCACCCAGCACCATGAATTTTGCCTTATTGTCTTTGTCCCTTATTATCCTTTATTAAACTTTTAAATCCTAACAGGAGAGTGAACCTCATTTTTCACAAACTGTAAGGTCCATTTCAGCCCAAACCACTCAATGAGCCTATGATGAATGTATGATTATTACATAGCATGATATAATATGAGAACACAAACATATATAAACCTGGGATGACCAAATTTCAACACCAAAATGTACCCAGGCCTGTGTATGTTACTGCACAGGATTTCTAGCCCAAATTTTACCAATAACTTTTGGGTCTTTTCAATCAGCTTTGTTAAGATTTTGCCTTAAGCAAGAAAAGTTTCACACATGCTTTGTTTGCCATATGAATTGTCCTCAGGCCCTTCCGCCCTTCTTTGAAACCTGCCTGCACTCACAGTGTAACAAATCCCACTGCCATTTAGGATTTATTTCACAGTCTGCTCCCTGACTCTTTCCCACTGAGGGGAGGTGCAGCCTTTCACAAAAAAGTTCTGGAATTCTGCATCCAAGTAAGCCACAGCATCAGCTTCAAGGAGCAAAGGAAGCACATAATGTGAATTGGACTGCCTCTTATCTGTTGGTCCTGAACTGTTTAGATATGTACATACATCTATAACAGTATATGTATGTATGTGCATATGAATAAGATCAAAGAAGAAGTAAAAATATATCAGAAAGAAAAAGAAAACAAGCCTAATTTGCAAATTTGGAAGCCAAAAGCTACGAAATCCAGACTGGTTTGAAACTCAGATATGTGCACCACCAGAATATGCAACAGAGGCCAGTGTGGGTTCAAACCAGTGTGTGACAGAGGCAGCTTTATTCCCTCCCCCATAAACCCAAAACTTCTCTGAAAGAAAAGAATCTCTTGGGTTTTTTCCCCTCTGGGAAAAAATATCTGTAGATAGGGGTCTAGATTTTATGGAGCAAAGGAGGATTAAAATCCCTTTTTATGAGAGTAGTTCTGCATCGATTTTCTCTTTCAGTATCTCTTTCAGTGACAGAAAGCATTTAAATTATCATGATAGTAAAGCAATGGTAGACAGAAGAAACAGCTGCTCCTGTTGGCACACTTTACTGCAAGTGTGCTCTGGGATAAGTATTTGGCACTGGAGATAGAGAGAAGCATTTGTCTTTTCAGTGGGTAGAAGCTGGCCATTTTCTGCCACTTTTCACAACACTGCTAGTCCTATACTGCTGCATTTCCTTTCTTTCCATTGCCAAATAAACAAGGGAATTGCTTACTCACAGGCAGCAAGGCAAGGGTGCAGTTAATTAATGCATGAAGGGTGCAGGTAGATTTCACACATGATGAAAATGAGGGCGATCTTCAACTTCTTCCTGCTCATTTATTCATGAGGATAATAGACAGCGAAGCAGCAGCACATTGCAGTAAGCAGTAAAGTTTAATTCCTTCAGACACAGACAATTATAAGACAGACCAGCAGCAAGGCTCTGTAGCTGCTCCCACTGCAAAGTATATCGAGTAAAGAGGAAAGCAAATTAAAAGCTTGAGTGCTCTGCTTCCCAGAGCACTCAAGGCATTCCCTGCAGCCAAGAGCAAAGGAAAATCTCATCTTTCTTGACATGAGGTAGAACCTTTTTTTAAAAAAAAAAAAAATTATCTTATTCCACTCCACTTTCCCCCTAAGTGGACCTTCCTGCCTTGGACATTAAATACAGTCCCGACTCCCAGTCTTAGCCCTCCCTGCCCAGCACACCACAGTTCTGCTGCTGTGCAGAAAATGAGAGAAAAGAGGGAACAGAGGTAGGAAAACCTCCCTGCTTCAGACAGCAGCACTGGTGCTGTTCTATAGTGCCTGAGGGAGAGCCTGGAGTGAGACCTGGGAGAGCTGAGACATGCAGGGTACACGACTCAGCCCCTCCTGACCAGCGCAAGTCACATCCACACTTGCTGTGAAATGTTACCAAGACCCAGTAGGATCATCTCCTCAGTCTGGGTTTTTTATGTCAGAGTTGAAACATTTCAGATTTGACGACTTCTGAAACTAAGATCTTGCTTTTTAGGTGAAGACTCATTAAAATTCCTGTTTCAACTGATGTCTGGGTTACTTTTTGCGAGTTTACGTGAACGGTGTTCCCAAAGTGATGTTACCAATTTTCAGACACTTCACTATCCAGTTTTTCATTTAACCCTTGAGACTAAAACAATTGGCCTCAACCCATTGGTCCAGCCTGTCCAAATCCCTCTGCAGAGCCTTCCTGCCCCTGCAGCAGATCCACACTCCCACCCACCTTGGTGTTGTCTGTGAACATCCCAACCCTGAGTGCAAAAACAGGGAACAGCTGGTGGGAACTGGCTCAGGAAAGGTGACCAGCCTGGGATTTTTCACCAAGGAATGTGATGGAATAAGATCCTCTGAGCAGGACAAAACTTCCAGCGGAGGGCATTTGAGGATAAATATGCTGTGAGAAATACCAGGGCTTGTTTGGCTGGTGATGGGAAGGGTAAGGGGGTACAGCTGCTCAGCACACAGATCTCTCACCACGTTACTCAAGAGACAGCTTTGTACCTTCAGAGAGGAGCAAAGAGAATCTGTTACTTTCTAAATGCTGTAAGCAATACTTATAGGACAGAATATAAAGAACATCACTGAACCTAGGGAACAACTGAGGTCACTTGAAATTTAGAGCTGCTTTAGGGCTGCTCTGAAATGTGCTAAGTTATAGCAGCTGCTGCAGAGCCATTTGATCAGCAAGGAGCACCCAAGTGCCTGGTATTCCTTATCCACTGGTACCTGTTCTTCACTTCATTCCTCCATTCTATTCCTCGTCCTCCCTCCTCTTCTCTTTGCTGTCCTGAAGATCATGCAGGGATCTGGCAGGAGCCATCATAAAGGAAAGAGGATGCGCCAAGGGCCCTGATGTGCTGGGAGTTTCAGATTAGAATTCTGGAATAGGATGCAGCTCCCTTGCCACAAAGAGCTCTGTCTCATCCTAACCACTCAACTAACACAGTGATTCCTCTCAGGCAAAGGATCTATTGCAATTCTGTTCTCTGAATATGTATTTCAGAAAAATCCCACATTCCTGTCATAGCCAGACCTCAGAGTGTTTGCTAAGTGTTTGCCCTGCAGTAAAACACTTATTTGCACATTTCTTGGGTTAGGTCTGGAACAAAAATTTTGAGAGAGATGAAAGAGCATCAGCAGAACAATATCCTTTCTGCCACCTGCAGAAAGCAAGATGAGACTAACAATGAGACTGGAAGTACTGAGACAAAAAATAACTCAGGGCTAAGGACAGAAACCTTCAGAGCACTGGCAACATCAGAGTCCAGCTTGGATAAAATATTGAGAAATAAGTGATTGGCTTAAGATTATTAAAAAAAACAACACTCACAGTAGCCCAGAGCTAAAGAGTTATGAAAATCCATAGGATGGAACTGGCCACATTGTACAATTTCTTTGTAAGGAGCAGCTGTATCACACAGGGAAGAAGCTTTCAGTAATGAAATCTTCATGGCTGCTTCAAAGGATGTTGAAAGTTATTTTAAAACACATAAAAATGTTTGTTTGTTTAAGCACGGCTTGGTTTCTTAAATTCAGATAGATTTGCAAGACACCAGATGCATATTATGTATTCAGTCCAGCACAACCCTGTGAAGGATCTTTGAGAAAAATGGGAGATTAGCAACAGATTTTCAGCTAAGAAAAAATAGACACTACAAAAACATCCATAAAATCAAATAAACAGCAGAAGATTTTAAAATACAGAGCACATACACTTATGTGTTTACAGGAGGTACAGCTTGAAGAAAGGGTGTGAGGAGTCAAAAAACAAGCAAGTGAAGATGAAATATGATGATTTTCTGATTTTTATAAATATCTGCAATACATCAATACAGACAGTGCTGGACAAAAAATCCTACAGGACTTTTTACCAACAACTTGCTTTGAAACCTGAGAAAATTTGAAGTCATTAATGGACTTGGGCTGATCAAAATCAAAGAGAAATTGGAATAAAGCTCTGAGGAGAAAATATCGACAGAATTTGCAAAAGAAACAGTGAAGTGAATTGGAAGTTATTTTTAGTAGGTCATGAAACAGCACACAACAGGGACAGGGACACACACGTTGGGTTTTACACGTGTCAAAGAAGAAAGGTGAATTTTTTTAGGTGTTAAGCTATGAAATTTGTGCAGAACAGCCATCATTCATCTCATGAACAATTTAGATCCTATAATATTTTCTAGAGCTGGCAGAAACATTTCCAGCAAGTGATTTTCTCACCAAAATGTCTTTTCTTCTAATGCAGCATGACTGTTTTACATTTACTGGATCCACCACAGGTTTTGTGCTCAGGAGGAGTTTTCTGATCTAGGACAGGATTTCTTACCAGAACAAGTTCCAAAGAAAAATAGTTCCATAGCAGATTTTAGAAAATAAACACCTTGCTGAGTGTTTGGGATAAACAGCACTTTGAATGAAAAATGGGGGATACTGATAGTAATTACCAATGAATAACAAAAATCCTACTCTCCCTCATTATCTCCTCATAAGAAATAGGTGTAACCAGCATTCACTGGAACCACAAAAGATGATTTACCAAATCTGTTGTTTCATGCTTTTCTTCCTGCAGGAAAGAACTCCGTTCCAGTAACAAAGTACTGACTAGAACATGAGCCCATCACCCACAAAATACACTTAGATCTGAAGGGTGTTATTCTTCTGATCTTTAGTAGGTCTTATCAGCATTTTATAGCTTAAAAGAACTTACTTTCTTTGTATTGCACTTTTAATAAATAGATTTTATAGCAATACCTAGTCAATGCACTGGCTAAAAGATCCATAGATCACAAAGACAAGGACACTTGAAGCAATCATCTGCCTCCTCTCACAGACTAGAGCCACCTTTCATCATTGTAATTGCTCAGAATTTCAAAGAACCTCCATGAGAAAATGTCCTTCAAAAGGAGCTTTTGAACTCCCCCTCATACCAGAATTATTCTCCAGGCAGAGCCCCAGCTGATGTCAGACACCACCTGCACCTGGGTGCTTAAAACTGCCAGGCCCGGGAGGCAAAGGGTTTAAACCAATTGATTCATTTCTACACTGTAAATGAAGGAAACAATGGTGAAACCATGGCTAAACATAAGCAGAATTACAGTTTTCCTCCAGATATCCCAGAATGGCAGGATATTCAGGTACTGTGACTTTTTATTTTGTCTCAAAACCCCACATCTCTGCAAACTACTGTAATACCAATTATAAGATACATTCCTACTGAGTTGACTCAGAAATCAAGTGTCCATTTTCTGGCGCCCAGAACCACTGAAAGAGCAATGGAGGCAAGACATGAAAAGAATAACATAAATTCAACTAATCAATGTGCTGAGTAGCACAGGCAAAGGCAGAGTTGTCCCCAAGAACAAGCAGAAAAAAGGCTTCTGAGGCACAAAAGCATTTTCCAATGGAAATAAGAGCAAATCTGATTAAAAAGAGAGTTTTTGTCTATATTCTTGTCCAGTACAAGCCCAGGCTTGTCCTTGCTTTGATCTGTTCAGCCTAAGAGTGAGCACCACTAAACTGCATTGTAAAGATAACTGAAATAGCTAGAAAGATGAATTCTCTGAGCCAAGATATCTGATTATTCAGGGAAAAGCAGGCTACAGAATTCACACATTCTGACTGCTCCATTAATTCAGGGTACCTGATCTGGTGATCTCTTGCTAACTAGTTAAATAGATACAAAGAAAGTGAAATCCCTTTTCCTGAGGAAACCAATCAAACTCAGCTGGTCAAGTAACCATAATCAGCAGTAGCAAATATGGTGTAACACAAAGATTTATCCTTTTTTGTATTTGGAAAGGTAGCAATGAAATTGGAGACAAATCATTCCAATTTAACTTAAGGAACCAGGGTCAAATATTTAAAAAAAAAATCTCAGTAACATTTCCCTGTACTTTGTTTGGCAAGTGCTACTTAACCCTTGGTAATCATTTTTAATTTAGAAAATATCCTAATCCCCTTTGGACCTGTGGACCTCAGTGTGTCTGTTGTCCTCTCCTTTTTTGTATTCTTTAAATTCTGTTAGCAGCAATAATCATTTCATTGCACATATTGCTCTCTACATATGAAACTGACCCCAAGTGGGGTTGATGAAAATAGAATGAAGGAACCACAATTTCAAACAACACATAAACCTACTGCCCACTAAATTTGCCTACTATTATTAACCTATTACTTGCTATCATTTCCTCATTACATCTATTACTCTTTTCCTTAAAACTCAGGAACTATTAGGTGCAGTTTTTTCCCCTTTCTGCTCCTAGTATTGAAAGTCATATCTTTTTTTGATACTGTAGTAAATCTAAAGCAAAAATTGTGTCCCGTTTAGGGCAAACACAACATCTTACTGTTCACAGAACCAAATAAAAGTTAGTACCCATCAATCAGTTTCCTGAAAACTGAGAGTCTTTTTATCAAAATTATATAGCTGGAGTTTCTAAGAAATAAAAGAATCCATTATATCATGGCACTAATTAAAGCACTAAGAAATGAGGGCAGAGACAAAAAGGAGTATCTTTGGCCCTTAGGTTTTCCATATAAACATACAAAGACAAGCTATGGAAGTCAAATCCCTTGAGCATCAGATTTTACTCTTTTTTTTTCCTGTGAACTAAAAGTCTGGTTTGAGACAATCACAGTAAATGAGCCTAGAGATAAATTAGCCCAAAGCAACAAGCACAATTCTTGCAAACAGAAAATTCAGAAAGTATTTCCTCCTGTTTTAAGAGATGAAAAAGATCACAGAGTCATAAAATAATCATAGGAATAAGGTTCCCAACCCTAAATTAAGAATCTTTATGAAATAGAAGTACAAAGCAATAAAATAGGTTTTTTTCAATTTTAACATCATTAATAGTTTAAATTTGTGTTTTCCACAATATACCCAGAAAGTCCTGTCCACTGAGAGATAACAGTTCAACTAGAAAAACAAATCAAGATTAAAAAAATTTGTGAAGCTAGGTTTGTTTCAGTGAACCTGGAAATTCACAGAGAGACCACATCTCATGCTAAAGACTTAGTTTAGCCATAAACAATGTGTGAGTTAGTTTTATTTGAATAACATATTTTTTAAGGCAAATTATATTTAGCTGATCCCTCTCAGTTAAGTTAAAATCTATGAATCGAAACGTTTATTTTGCTGAACACAGGAGGCTTAAGAAACATGAGCGAGTTTTCTTATTTGCAATTCCAACCACACTTTTCTTCCAAAAATCCTTTAAAAAAAATTAAATTCCATCTGCAGATCTTTTCCCAAGGCCATGACACAAACAGAGTTTCTTATTATTCCTCTGGTTGCTCTCCAGTTGTATTTCTGCTTCCCTGGTTTTTCTCCTCTAACCACTGACACCTGTTCCATGGAGCGATGGAGTTGAGGGGTGGAAAGGGAAGGGGAGACTGCAGACTTAAACTCCAATCCCAGCATTTACAGGATGACAGTTCCTTGGCCTTCCTCATCTGTCACTAAGACCCATTTAATTGTTCATTACTTTCAAGTAAGTGACAGACATCCAGTATGTGCATCGGCTTTAAGGAGATTTGTGGTTGCCCATAGATCAAAAAATACACGTGCTGAAGGCCACCTAAACTCTGGTTTAATATACTAAAAAAAAAGATTTATATGGCATTTAGGACATCCCTATGAAATACAGGGACACTGATGGGACTTTGCCTCGATAACACCAGATTATGACAATAACAAACCAGTGGGATGGAACAAGAACAAGTTTGCAGGAATAAGTAACTGCAATATTCACTGAGCAGCAACGTGAAATTTGTCACAGTGGTGATCATTTCTATCACAGCCTCGAAGTAGCAGCTCTATGATTAAAGTCCTGTTACAGAACTCCGTTTTAATAAGAGCTTTAACCTTTAGCTTGTTGGAAAAAGATACCATTGAAATAGCAAAAAGAACATAGAATAGGAACTTTGAGTGGTATTTTACACTATATTTTTAAGGTGGTTGGATGAAAAATTTATTGAGATATCGAGTGTAAAATCTTCTGAATATTTTTAGATTTTTCATTATGTTCATTAAAAATAGTTTTGTACAAGGAAATCAAGACCATTTTGAAACATCAGCAGTCAAATTTGGCTCCATGGAAGCTCCACACTTCTTCCTGCAGCAGTAGTTATACATCACTGTGTTTTCTGTCTTGCATTTTACTCTCAACTGTCAGTGTCACAAACCATCATTTTAATTTCAGAGATCTCAGCTGTGTTAAGACAAAATAATTTCACACATTTATTGAATATTGTGGCAGCCCTGTCAGTGAAATTGCTACCTAAGAACAAAAGACTGATGTTAAAGGTGAATAACAAAGAGCAAGTGTTGGAATGTTCCTTCTAAAGTGGGAAATGATGTCACTACAGGCAATACAAACAGGAAGGTGTGTACAAATCTTTCCTTTTTAGCTTTTATTTGTACGCCTTTAAGCATAAAAATGTTCAAAATGGTTTTTTTTCTTTTTAGATTATATAATAACATCACACCCTAATATTAACTGTCATTAAACAGACATTTGATAGTCAATTGTAATTTGGGCTACCATGCTGGGCCAGAAACTTGATCCCTAATTTCCACAGTCTAATCAAATAGCACTTGGAAAAGACAATAGTGCAGTGATATGGCTGGAAACTACAGGGAAATTATGGAAATAGTGGAAAATTTGAAGTGTTGCAGGGTGCCAGTTTCAGCCCACGTGGGACCGAGAGCTATTCTGGTTTTTGCACAACCTTTTCTTCAGTGTCCTTCAAAACTAACAAAAGGGCTTCTGCATTTGGTATCTCTCAGCAGAGAAAAGAGACTCAAATCTCTTTAAATAAAGAGAAGAATAGCTTCTTTCTATTAAATATAGTCCCAAAACAGGAGTAGGTGTTAAGGAGGAGAACACTGTGACATTGTGACATTCAATAACATGACATTGAATTGAGGCAGCATGATGAGACACAGCCCACAGACACTGGTCACTGCCACTCTCAGAAATGACAGCAGAAAAAGATTTCTAAGATGTATTTTCATCTCTCACACTCAATAGAGAACAGTGATCTGGACTCCCACATGCCTGACACAGTGCTGGGCGATGATTTGAAAAGAAGAGAATGAAATAATATTATCTCACTTGGAGAAAATAGAATTACTTTTGGAAATGTCATGGTTTGCAGCAACTATACATTGATTTCTTTATTACCATGAAACCATGCCTCCACATTTTGTAAATCAAATTAAAAGCACTACAATGGAAATTGCTTTTCACCACTCCTAATAATTTTAGAACCTGGGTCAAATAAAACAATTTTTCAACAAACTTTTCATGAGACCTTATTATGCTTTATGATAGCTTTTGCTTCTGTGGTCCTTTACATCTTTTTCTCGAAATAAGAGAGAGAGTTATCATAAAACAAATGTGGATTTTATGGTCAAAATGCTGGGGAGAGCCCATTGAATTACACTGACTTGGGAAAAGGCAAGTGGAGAACCATCCCTCTGTGGGTCAAGTAGGGTTCTTGCCCTTTCCTTTCTCTGTAACAACTCATTAACTGCTTGTTTTTAATCAGTCCTGCAGCACCTTTGCTGCTCTGTTTCTTATCACATCATCAGGGCTTGGGTGATGCAGCAGATTTGGGTCCCTGAAGATCAAATAGAGAGCTGGGACTTCCAGGGACTGTCATCTTGACATAATTTTCCCAGTTTCAATTCGTTTTTGATCTAATGCAGTTGTTTCAAGGTCTGTTTGGAAAACTGAAGGTGTGGAAATTGGTTCAATCAGGTTTCAGTATAAAGCTGCAAGCGCTGTAAGGGACATTTCCAGTGACACAATGAGCTGCTCTGAGGTGTCTGCTCTGACCGGCCCTGTGGCTGAGCTGTGAACATCAGCTTTCTATCATTCTCCTCAAGCCCATTTGTAAATCCTCTTTTTTCTTAGTCATGGTCCTATTTGCCAGTAATTCACCCTCCTAATGGAACAAGGTGACTTTTAGGATTATTAGAAAGAGATTTGTTTAAAACTTTAGAAATACAGTACAGAACTGGGTGTCCACTCTCCCCCTTAGAGCATGCTTAAGTAAACTGGGCCCAGTGAAGTCAACAAAATAATTTTCATTGACTTTGACAGATTATGGGTGGGGAACTTTAATCATTGGTTAATCTTGGGAGATATGACACAGCCTTCCCACGTCGCAAACTTAAAACCTTAGTGCAGTGCATACATCAGAGCATTTACAAACCTACACCAGCCAACAGCAGACAAAAGAAAAGAAGAAAAAAAATGCACAAAACAAATTTATTTCCAACTTCAGACAAGTAAAAGGTCTTGTATTCTCATTTGGTTTGAACATAGCTTGTAATAACAACAAACATTTCCTGCCAGGGGCAATAGTCTTGCACAGCACTTGCTGTAGGCTCTCTCATTTCTTTCCTCTTGACCCATGTTCATATTTGCAAGGCAGATACCTCAGGGACTACTCATGTCTACAAGCTATAAAATGATGTCTGGTTTACAGCAAACATTCATCTTCCTTAAAAAGGTTCTCTATTCTTCAGCAATATTCCCAATTATTAACTTAGGGCAAAGCTTTACAGCATTTGGGTTGCACTATGGAACAGAACTGCAAAATGATTATCCTAAGAGGATTCATTCCCATTAGTGATGTATTTACTGTTGCCACCACATGCAATCAAATCATCATTTATATAAACCTTCCCTTGCAAATCAAGTGTTTGAATTCAGCATCTCCCAAGCTGTTGCTGCTGTCACTGTGAAAATAATGGAATAAAAGGATTCTCCTGGAATTCTCACTCCTTGAGTGGGTCCAGGGAAGGGCTATAAAGATGGTGAGCCTGGAAATTCTCTATTTGGATGAGGATATGGAGAATTATATTGCAGATTCACACCTGTGTGGACACATCCACCTCTTGGGAACTCCAAGCAACTTTGTCCTGCTTAAGGATCTGCTCATGTGGTCTCTAAAACAATTCTTTACTCAAAAACAAAGGATTACTTTGCACCCAGTCTATTTTTTTAAAAAAAGTTGCAGGAAACTGTGCAGATTTGGAAATGCCATCTAAAGAATGAGGGTAAAAGCAGCTGAAATTTTTTAAAATCCCCATTTTGTCTCCTACAGCTTTTCAACGTTGCTTTCCAAGATATTGCATTTTACAGCCAACCAGTATTATTTTATTTATATCCTATTACAAATGGCATTCTAATTTAAACATCTGCAAGGTGTTAAGCATCCTCAGCAAATTTCTGAGTAAGCTCAACTCCCACCAGCTACAGATGGAGAGGAGGGGGCTGAGAAGCACGTTGCAGGAGTCATTCTTGAGTACATTTAATTCCATTTTGATAGGTGTTGTGCTTTGGGGCCACCAAATCACTCTCCACATTTAGAAGGCTGACTCCCACAGCAGCTAAAAGTTACATTTCAGTCTTGCTAGAGGTCTGTATTTCTCAGTACTTTGACACTGTGACTGGTTGAGAAGCTCCACAGTATAAAATCCACCATAAAATCCATAAAACTGAGAGAGCACAGCACAAAGCTGATTTTTTTTCCCTATAGGTCTGACTTGAGAGCAAAACAGCTCCCAGATTTTAGAATCTGATGGTAACTTGTGCCAGTTGGGTGGATTCTACACAGGTAGTGCTTGTGGATAATTCAGATTTATGCAGAATGTTGGTTGTTTCTCACTACAACTCATTGCTTGGGCTTTCCATTGGCTAAATAACAGTGTGCTCCTGCTGGATTAAATTAGGGGTTTAGCCCAAATGAAATATCAAGATGCACTCTCTTGAACACATCCTTGAAAATTCATGAGAGATACGTCTCACAAAGAGACCTGCACAGCTTAGTAGTACTCAATTAAAGGAAGATTTGATATACAACCTGAAAAACAAAGTAAAAATTCACCTTTTCCATTAACTCTGTTTAAAAAGACAGGGCCAGGCTAGCCCAGTCTAAGCAAGAGCATTAGCAATGTTAGCACTGTGAGCATCTTCATTAGGAAAACACGTGCTTTGTATGTGATGAAACTGAACAGACTAACACTGTAAGCCACTATATATATAAATCATAGCTATAATATTCCTCTTTGTAGGTTTTAGCAATTGATGAAGCTAAAATATCACAGCAGAAGCTTTAAGATGTGCTGTAGAGTACCAAGCACATCCCAGTCCTGATCCCTGCCTGGGGAAGAAGGTTGTGCTCATTAAAAAGATAATAGAACATGAGAATCTATCTTGTAACGTTTGTAAACAACTCCATGAGTTATCCTCAAGTTAGGAGCTTTCTAGAGATCAAAGGAGCTCGAGATACCAAAGCTTCTGATACACAACGGAGGTTTAAAATTTAATTGACATTCTGAACGTTCACACAAAGGCTCGGGAGCCAAACTGCTCCTTCCCAGCTTTCAAACTGCTTGGGATAAATTTCCTCTCAGCAGTTATTGAGCAGAAGCAGTTTGGGGTCAGTTTGGGTTCATGTGGAGTTTTTTCCAAAGAGTTTGTACTATATTTTTTTCCAGACACTCAGGGTTGAATGTGAAATTTTATGAATAATCTTAGTATTTGATGAAAATACTTCACTAAAGTGAGAGCAGCATGATTTCAGAAAAAGGTGTACAAAATAAAACCCCTTTCATTAACATCTTGATTAGAATACCAGTAATTTACAATTAACCACTTTAAATTTAAAATTATGCACCATTTTTTTAGGTTGCAATTGCACCTCAGAGTCCAAAGCAGCTTAAATAACTGTTGCACATAGATCATTAGGTAAAACAAAAAGTCACCCGGTTATAAACCTCAAGACATGGGTAAAATATGGTTTATATGATTATAGACTAGTCAGATATGATATAATTAAGTCAGATATGATATAATTAATTCAGATATAATATAATTAAGTCAAGTTATCTCAGCAGGACATCTAAAGGCTTCAGCATGGTTTGAGGGTATATATAAAGGCAATAATAATCTGCATTTGGGAGAGGTCTTTAGAGAACCCAACAGGATTTTCTGCTGTTGCTGTACTTTGTGTTATTATCTTTTAGCAGAATGCTGTTAGAACATTTCTTCAAAAATAACAAATGTAAAATATACTAAACAACAAAACCCAAAAAATCCCCATCTGAGAGCTGACTCCAAATTCTTTTTGAGGTTGTAGCTGCACTACAGGCTCCATCTATAAGCAGTAACTCCAAGACAATGACTTTGATATCTTGGAAACCCAAAGCCTATGAAAGCAGGAGCCATCAACCATCTTGAAAAGCCACACTTCAAGGCAACACTTGGGGAAAAAATATCTCAGCACATATCCAGTGATTTAATAATAATATCTCTCTGTTAGACTGATGGTAAAGCCTTCAAACTGCACAGGAGACCATAGCCAGTGTTTTCTAGCTTTTCTAGCAAGCACACAGCATGCCTTTGCTCCAAAGGGCTTAAAAATCAGATGTAGAGACAGCAGAAAGAGGAAAATAAAGGAGTAAGTATTCTCTTTAATGATGCAGATTTGAAGCATTGGGAGTTCAGTGCACTGCCTGGGTATCACACAGATCTCTGTGCACTGATACCTTCGTGCCCCAGAGCTCCAGCTAAGCTCCCTTTTCTTTAAAGCCATCATTCACAGGAGCTCCAGGACTGCACCAGCACAGGTTCCCACAATAAGCAGCAAAGGATAAAGACAGATGGAGATGTGAGTAGTTTACACCAGGTATTTTAATAACCTGGTTTGAAAGACTCTAATTAGGCTCCAAGAATCACAAGATTACTTCACAACACTAAATAATGCTAAATATTACACAATTGCTTCCAAATTCTTTTCTTTTTGAAATACAATTTCCTTAGCATGCACAGGATGGAAAAACGATTAATGGGCAGTTCTAGCATGTGGGTCATTAAATCTGGGTGTGAGTTCTAATTATTTTTCAAAAAGAAATGTCAGTTGTGACACTACTTGTTAATTTAGCTACTGAAGACATGTATTAAGAGCAACATCTCTGGGCAGAGTGACAGTAATTACCCCTATTCCAATAAAACACAAAACATCAAGGAAATCTTAAGTATGGTGGAACAAAGTCACTCTGTAAAGATTTTTGCAGGCTTAATTCTTTTGGATGTTCTTTCCTTGAGCAATTGATGATTATTCTGCGCAGAGATAATTACAAAAATCACGCTGTGAAAAGAGCAGTGTCAGTTTGTGGCAAATTCTGTGTAAAAGCTTTCCATTTATTAAAAAGTCCTTATAGTTTTTTGAAGAATCTACCTTCAGCAGAACATATGTTCATAATCATAAAAGTCCTAAGTGTCCACTTTTTCTCAGTTTTAATCAAATGAGCTGATATTTTGTCTGATTTATCTGCAAACTCATAAAATATTCATATATCAATCAACATATCCTATCTACCTGCTGAAATAAAGGTTAGGCTACATTTTGATATATTTTTTCTGTTCAGATCCTTAAGCTGGTGCATTTCTCTTAGTACTCTTCTTGAAATGGTTTAGACTTTTCTGAATCACTCTTTGGTTTAGACAGGAATTTTATTTGCCTCAGATTTAGTGTTCTTTTCCCTCATATCTACCATTCTGAGTATTTGATCCTTCAATGGCTTCTAGGAGAGCGTTTGTGTTTATATAAAAATATTTTAGCACTCTAGATCTTACAAAAATTATCACATTTGAAGGTGTGTGATTACTGCCCCAGGTTGTGATGACAAGTAAACCACTCCTTCAGCTGATACAGCCCTCTCTTACACCCACAGTGTGTTACATGACTGAACCTTTGAAATGTCTCAGCTTTGCTGCCAGCACCAGATCTTCTCGATTCTCACTTTGAAACCAGCCCAGATCCCCTGGGCTCCATTCAAGTCACAATGAATCAGCACCTGATTTCCCCCTGGTCTTTTAGCTTCTAATGACTTGCTGCTCATTGCATTAAAGTCAAATTTTCTAGTAACAAAGAGCTTTTCTCCGTTTGAAAATCTCCAAAGCACTTAGGAGGTGTAAAAACATTTAAAAGCACAATAAAAAGGCAAAGCAATGAAATAGGAGCTCTGCACCAACTTCAAAGGATGAGGCAATAAACCCTAGAGTCCTAGGATACAAGTTTACATCCTAATTCCTGGATATCCCCAAAATTAACAGTTACTGCAAAACCTCTTCTGACCAACAAGGATTTTCAGAATTTCGAGCATGACACGTGTTACATCCTCACACAGACCTGAAGGGAGGATGGGTTTGAAGAGAAGGTTCTGCTAAAGCAGATCTCAGGCAAAAACCCTCAGGGTGAAAGGAGTGTGGTTCCTGCCACCTCTGTTGACTCAAATTTCCTACCAATAAAGGGAGACCCAGGTTGGTGGTAAATGCAGGGGCTATTTACCTATAATATGCAAGTATCTGACAGGATTCATGTTAGTCCCTTTTTTTTTATAGCAGACACTTATCAACAGTCCAATTATCTTAATGCCAAGTCATGAAAATTTAAAAAAAAAAAAATCAGAGAAGACAAAAATAATATGGCAATGATGGTTAGAAAAGGAGGTATTTTGACATCCACAAAAAGAGCAGTGACATCAGAAGCAGCAAGAACCTCATTAGTCACTAAGGAGAAGTTTTGCACAAGAAGCCAAAGTCATCACAAAACAACAGAACCTCCTGGTGGAACGAGGTTGGCCCCAAGTTTCCTGTGCCATATGGTCAGAAATGATAAGTTTCTAAACTGGCTAATTACTGAGAGAAGTGGAGAGAGCCGCCTGGCCTTACACAGAGAGTATCCTCCAGGTTCCCTCTCCAGACACCTCCCTTCCACAAAGGGGCTTCAGGAACAAAATCATGCTTTCGTTTCTTTGTAGCAAAACTTTTTTCTTCTAATTTAGCACACAGACTCCTTTTGTCCCATTCTTGGAAGCAGCAAGGAAAAAGAAGAGATAATTATTGTGGTTCCCTTATTTTAACCACTGAAAATGCTTAGGTGCTGGTAAGCAACGTGATGTGGAGAAAGACCTTTAAAGAGATTTGAAAGAGGTTGAAAAGGGATTTAAAAGACCAGTTAATTGCTTATAGAGTTGTGAAGATCAGCTGAGACTGAACTTAGTTGTTAAGACTGCAGGGATGAAAAGGAAACTTGAAATTGCAGCTGCTGAGATTTTTCATGGTCCCTAACAACTTCATCACCACTGGGATGGCCTAGGAAAGTGGATTTGAGCTCCTGTTTGTGTGAAATGTGGAGTTGTTTGTATGAGCAGCACACAATCACAGACTCGCACATTTTTCAGAAAAATAGCAGGCAAAGTAAGAGAAAGAAGTGCAGAAATGTCCTGTTACTAAACCATCAATAGAAAAACACCACAAACCTTTATTTTTGGCAGCACTTTCACCTTAGTGGGATGCCTGTTTCTACCTTGGAGCACTCCTGTTCATGGGTAAGTCAGGGGAGACACTATTTCCTTGTGATTCCTCCCTTCTGCCAAGATGTGCTTTTGCTCCTCAGAACAAGATCATTTCACCACAGCTCTCATGCAGATGGTTCCAAGCACCTGGAAGTTGATTTTTTACAAAATAAAAGAGTTATAATGCCTCAGTGTCAGTCCCAGAAGGTCAAAGCCTCCCTGCCTGCATCTCACACTTGCCCTTCTACAAATGTTTTCACAGCAAAGCCGGCTGAGAGCCCTCGTTCTGCTTTCTTTCATCTGCCCAAGGAGGCAAAGGTCACCGCTCTTCAAAATAAAATATCACTTTCAAGGCAACTTTGTGATCAGTTCCTTCAAACAGTGGACACCAGCTCAGCATTGTGTGCAGCCAGACACTCTCCTTGAGAACAGAGGCAGAGCCAGCTCATCTCCTGAAGGGCTTGGCAGCTGGGGAGTTTTGTTCCTTGCTGCATGCGCAGACTTGTGAGCGACTCGCCAAGAGATGAGATTGAGTCATGGCTGCATGCTGTGGTGTTCTGGCACTCAAAGCTGACAGATTTCACACAGCTCCAAGGTCAGGAGCTCTGACTTTAAAAGGGCTGAGTTTTGAAATATCTATGGAGGCTTAATTCAGAATTTTGGGTTTGTCCACTGTAGGTATCGCAGAACATAATATCATGACTGTATTCATGCCAAAAACCCAGAGGTAAATTCACATATATGAAAATTAGAGAGACTCTATATGGTCAAAATTCACATTCTGTTTATCTGTGTTCAACTTCAGGGCTGAATACAGTACCTGACTGTCTGAACACAATAGCTAGAAATCTGAAATTCAGTTATATTCCAGAAAAAAGTCACAAGCAAGGGGTTTATATCAGCCCACAAACATAGAGGAAAAACAAAACAGGTCCACCAACTGTTGAATAGATTTTTTTAAAAATCACAAGGGAATGAACAATAGCTCATGATTGTCCATGATTAACTCAAGAATTTCCAACATCCTTTCTGGGTTTTCCACCAAAATAAATCAAATGCTCTAATTCACTCATCTTCATTATGTGACAAGAATTGTAACAGATTTAAAATATAATACAATTCTGGTAACCAGAGGGGGGTTTTTTTTCAAAATGGATACTTGTATTTAGCTGAAAGTATTATATTTAAGACAAATATTTCCTATGAACAGCAGATTGAGGATATATGGCAACAAATACAGGAGTCTCTATATCACCTTATTTGTTTTCATGTCAACACCATGCACACAGCAGAACTGCAATTCCAAAATCATGTGGAATGAAATAAATATTTGCTATTAATATCATTGCCCTCAAAGTATATGGGATTTCTTTTTGTGATTCTTATATAATCAATTCAGTCCTATATGGTGAAAGTGTAAAAATGCCAAATCCGATGTATAAACAATATTGTGCCCTCGAGTTAGTCAGTAGCTGCAACACATGGTTGTGTTTTGGAACATAATTGAGCTGAACCCACACATTTCTCTTTTTAGCATGTGTGATTCCATCAAATATGTTCAAAGCTCGATTTCTGGTTGTGTTCTGTACTGACAGCTATGAAAATAATGACTGTACTGCAGGGAGGAACACTTGGGTCATTTATACCAGAAGAAATCAAGTATAATTTTGCCATGGTGCCCAAGTACCTTCACATTGAAATCTCAGCTGGCAATTTCTGTGAGCAACAGACAAATCCAAAGCAGGACTCGATGGCTGGGAGGCACAGGGAATTTATACTGTACCTTCTTTTAATAGCGACATTCATTAACCATTCTAACAAATGACCAAAAAATATGACACAAAGACCTTTCTGAAATCTCCTATTAGGTTCATATGGCTTTTCTGCTTTCAATGATCCTTCTGGTCTGGTCAAAACACCACCAACACCTTTTGGTTGCCAAATTTACCAGGCACAACATATGATGAGTATATTGCTAAATTTCTCCTTCCTTATGGGGAGAATCAACTAACTTGTTCCAACTTTTTGCCTGAAAAATATGGCTTGAAAATGTTTTCAATCTTTTACATTGTGTCACTGAATTTTAAGGAAAATTTATTACCTGTTTCAAATTCTCTGTGCTGTGTTGTGTTTAATAGTATGGTCGTGACAATGAAAATTACTAAAATAGCAAAATCACGGTTTAGAATTTCTAGGGATGACTTAAAAACACTGTTAACATCAGAGGGGTTATTCTGCTCTTGTCTCTCAATAAAAACCACAAGCATAGAGATCAATGAGGATTTAACACCAATATTTTAAAATGTCAAACCAGTTTAAGTCAGTCTCTTTGCTCATAAGCAACTTCCCCAAGCACCATAAACGAGTCAGCTCGCAGTGCCAGCTCCAGCTTCACAGACTGAGCAGAATTTTATAACCTTGCTGTGCCAGATTATCAGGGCTTGATGAACATGCAGCTTTACAGGCACAGAACATCACTGGGATCAGATGCTTGGAAGCAAAATACCTGCTCTCTGCAGACGTCATTTTTATATCTCTGGAAGAAAGACCTCCCCACAAAGTGCTCCTGATGCAAAGATAAAAGCACTCAACATTTTTGTCACATCTAGAGACACACAGGGAAGGGACTGTAGGCATTCCCAATCGTCCCAATCTGATTATTTCCTGTCCTCCAGGCAAGAACAAATCCAGGCAGTTTGTTTCTGTGTGAACATTACAACATTTATCCAGACCTCACTTAAAGTGGGACGACATTTTTCCACAAGACAGTGGGCACTGGATCAGGTTCTACTAAAAAGTCTCTCTAGGTGGGTAACATTTTACAAAATCTTTTCATTCTCTTGAATTTCAGACCACAGTCCAGATAAGGCATTAGCCAATGGCTAGCTACCAGTGAGCTAAGTGATTTATTTTCAACTGTGTAGTACAACAATAACATATACGGCTCTAAAACCTATTTCTATATATGCCTATGTATATGTTTAAAGCTCTCCCAATATTTATTGAATTCAAATGTACAATATAACTTTACTGAAGCATGTGGGCTTTTTGCTGGGATTTATTAACTCTTAAAGCAGCAAGGAGAAGTAAATTTAATTTAGGAACAGAGCATTGAAAAGTGTGCTCATCTTAACAGGTCACATTGAACTCATAGATTCATTTGGGTTGGAAAAGACCCTTAAGATCATAGAGTCCAAGACTTTAAATATAAGCTATTCAGACTGGAGATATGGTTTTTCCAAGCTGCCAGAGTTCAAAACTTTCTGACCAGATTCTTCTCAGTAGATATTCTATGAGTGCAGGATGTGATGTGTAATATCAGATTTACTTATTTGGTTATATTTTGCTGTCCATGGGATTTCTTATTTAGCAGAGTGGTACTGCAATATCCTGAAATCCCCATACAAATGTAAGTTAGGAAAATACAGGAGTTGCAACCTGCAGTTCAATCACAATCCTAATGAGAACCCTGCTGTACAGCACATCTGTAAGGAACAAAACAGCACTTGTGCAAAATGGGGGCTGTTCAAACATGACTGTAAGCTACAACTTTGATTTGTCTACAGTAGACCACTATCAATATTTGCTCTATTTTGCAGACCTACAGTCCTCCCTAAAGCTCTGTTTTTCAGCATCTCCTTCTTTTCTGATGGGTGTCAGGGGAGCTTTCACAGGACTGCAATGCCTTTCTGCAAATGTGACACTTGTCACACGTGCAGGTGGCCACTTACTAAAACAGAATTATTATGTGTGTTTTCGTTCATTTTTGTGATGCTGTCAGGGAGGAATTGTAGCATTTTCTAATGGACTGGATAATCAACTTTGGGAGGCAAAGCTCTTGGCCTTTCTGCTGTAATGAGAAGAAGTGGAATTTCCAAATGTGCCCAGATTTCTCAAAGAAAAAAAAATCAAACAGTATTTAACATCTGTTAAATCTCCAGCTTTTATGCAATTTAAAACAACCTGACAGAAATCAATATTCTCTACATGTTCTCTTAATTATTATCCTTTGACATACAGCTGATAAATGTGGAGTAGTAAGGAAGGTGAACTGAAATCATTGCCTCCTTCCCTAATAAAAAATTATCTTCCAGTACTTTTTACATAAGAAATGAACCCAGTTCTGTGTTACAATAGTATTTTGCTTGATCATCTTCGAAGGTCAAATTTCCCTGGCCCCGAGACAAAAGGAAAACTTCCTAGGCAACGTCCTTCTTCTAAAGACACAGCTTCAGACAACATTGATTTTTCTGAATCAACTACGTATGCAGGTAGGACTGTACAAGAGACACAGAAAGTGGATTTAAGAAGGCTCACATTGATTAATTTGAAAGCATTTCTTTATATATATACATATATATCTCTTCCCCACTTTTCCCTCTCTGCCTTTTCTGCTGTCAGGATCTAGTCTTGCAGAAATCACCTGCAGCACTGCAATACTTTTAGTTGAGGTAACTTGGAAATAAATAGTGAAGTGGAAAAGACGACCCAGCTCATCCCCAACCCAGCTGTGCTTTGTCCTTCTTAAGCTGTGATATTTACTCCTGTTTGAACTGCAGGAAGTCAGAGGAACTTCACTGCCTGTCCAAATACTCTGCCCGGATTAGAGCTATTAATTGCTCCTACATCTTCATCCCTGCTACCCTCTGTGCTACCCAGAGGGGATCTCTAGAACCACACAACTACCATGACTGAAAACTGCCTTTCTGCTCCATGAGGACTGCAAGAGAACACAAGGATAATGCAATATACTCATAAAAAAAATTTTAAAATTCAGTCATAGAAAGTTTGTTGGAAGGCTTTATAAAACAAACTCACTCGGCAATTATCACCTTCGTTGATTTGTCCTGCATCCTAAAAAAAGTCAATTAATTTAGCAATTTGTGCCATATTGAAAAGCTTGATTAAAAACTAAAAGGCAATTATTAGCTTTCTAGCTCTCCAAGAAATAATGCTAATGCAATTTCATGCAAAATAGGAGTTGGGTGAATAGGACTATGCTGCTGAAAACAAAATTGAGACTCTGCAGCAGCTCTGCTGAAGTAATAAAGATCACTAAGAAAAAAGAGAAAACCCTGAAGGCCAAGTGATCTCTAAAAATACCATTTCACACTTTTTATTAGGAAAGGACAAAAACACTAATCTGGAAACCAATTCATATGGTTAATAGCAATTCCCTTGCCCTAGCAAACAAACATGAATTTAAGTGATAAAGCCAGTAAGGTTTAATGTAGGAATTCAAAAGAGATTAAGCACATTTATCACATGCAGGTAGATAACAAATAGAATATAAGCCATCAAGTCAGAAAATACTGCTGTGAAACCTAAAATAAAGCAAGGAAATTCAACTCATTGTAGCAGTGCTGCTCCTCTAGACTGCAGATTTCTGCTGAGACCCGTTCTCTCGTTTCACACAGCACACAGGGCCCAAACTGTAACAATACCTACTCTCCTTTAAACCAGGTTTAAATTTACTGGTCTTGGCAAGGACTGCATACTCTGCTGAAAATGAGTGGCATGACATAAGTACTAAAGGTCCCAAAATCTCATTATGTCAGATCAATGAAGTGGTTTTTCACCCACATATTCACAACTGTGGCTGTCTGCATCCCTATGGATCACATCCCTCCAACTGAATAATGTACTATTAATCTCTGGGGGCATTTTAACTTCTTCTGAAGAGTACATAATTGAAGTGAGAGCAGAAAAACTTAAATGGATGTCAAAATCCTCTCGTTTGGGAACACCTTTACAAAATACACAATTATATTACAGTATAATTGCAAGCAAAGTGCTTGTTCTGTCTCCCAGCAGCATCCCAAGGGCAGCCCTGCAGGGACAGCAAGAAGCTGCTGATAAGGACCAGCTGACAAGGTTCCTTTCACATCTTGAAAGAAACCTACCTGTACCTTTCATCACAGGAGAAATCATGAGCTAACCTAGAAAATATATATAACATCATAACCAACTCTACAAGCAGCTTCAAACCACTCTAAAAATAATGTACATTAAACATAAGCACTAGGAAATTCAAGAATTAGAAAGTGGCATGAGGTATTAGGAAACAAGCAAAAATACTCAGTCATGCCCAAAGCTCTATCAGCTGAAGAAAAAATACAACTGTTTCTAAAAACCTTCAAGGAAACTTAAAATAAATTCATATTTATTACAATTAACAGATTTTGAAAAATTGTAATTGTAAAATTTTCCAGTGCCAAAACCAGGTTCAGCCAACCTCAATTTAGAAAACCACCCTTCTGCTTGAAATTGCCAGATATCAGTAATTGCACATGCTGTACAGGTGGTTATAAAATCTCTTTCACCCCTTTCTCTGGGCTGTCCAGCCACCCTTTTTCTCTGTTCCATGTCCTATCCATCCTTTTTCTCTGTATCCAGGTCCCACCTCCCTCAGTCTCTGCTCTGGTTTAGCACTGAGCTCACTCTACCTCTCAAACAACTAAATGTCAAAACCAAAAGAAACACTGAGAGTAAAAAAAGGAAAATTAAATATTTCCACTTTTTCCTACGCTACAGTTTATTAGTGTCACTCCCAGGGATTGCTCAGTTGAATAAATTGTTTCTCCCCAATGGAGGAGGGGATGATTATTACAAAAACCCAAACAAACCGTGGAATCTGCAGTAGCAACATTCATTAATTTTGAAAGCAATGATTAAAATATGCCAGTAACTTATTAATATTCTCTACAAATTTCAGCAATATTTCACTGACAAGAAACCCAATTCAGGAATGGGCACAACTTCAGCAAAACTGAATAATTTTAAAATATTCTAAATATTTTTTTTACGTGCTTATATGGAAGCTTTATTGAATGAAATTTCTGTAACACTGTATTTGAAGCTACACTGTGACATTCACTTGAGGAGTGAAGTTCAGTACCACACTTTTGTATTTTTGTCTTTCTTTCTGGATGTACTCAGCTTGTAAAATATTAAATAATCAGGAAGTTGAATCTTGAATCTTATCTTCTCCCACATTCAAGATGGAGAACTATCACTCAATCTAATTACATTTTTTTAAAGTGCTTAACAGCAAAAGTTAGCTCTTAAATGATTAAAAAATTCTTATGTTGCAAAGTGGTGTCTTTCCACTTTTTACCTGGGTGCAATAAACTGAGTGCTGGTTTTGCAGGGAAAATAAAGAGCAACGTCAGTTTTTGAAGACCTTCTCTCAGGTAAGTACATGCTGGTTCAGTGCCAACCTAATTAAAACAAGGTAGAACCCAGTGTCTTTCACGGCATAATCTGACATGTCCTTTCTACATACCCAGCTGAGGACCACCTTTCTTCACCTAGTGAACTGTGACACTTTTTATAGTTCAAGAGAAATAGGAAAACACAGTTTCAACATTTAAAATGAGCTCCAATTAACTTAGCGTGCCTTTATGTCAGTGAGTACCCTGTAGCTCAAACATCATGCCATTCATTAATTCATCTCACAGTTAATTGCATGAAGTAGTTTCCATATCTGCTTTTATGGAGCTTCACTCTACAAACTCAGTTGATTCATCTGTGTGAGCTGCATACGTGTTTGGAAACACAAAACAGAGCCCCAAATACTGTGCATTAACCTCACTACTGCAACTGCTCTTAGGCTCTTGCCAAATCAACCCTACAGGCTTTGATACGGAATATTCCCTCCAATGAAATGGATAAGTGAGATGAGAAAAAAAATTATTCTTTTCTTTTTTCTGTAAACAAGTATTAGACCTTGATAAAGGCCAAGTAGAGGGACAGGCAGCAGTTTTCTGCAAATGATAACAGCACATGGAGCTCAGTTGGTGTAACTCAGTGTAAACAGAAGTGAAATCATGGTAATTAAACCTGTTAGAGGAGTGAAGGATCTACACCATAAATTCTAGAACGTCTCTTTGCTCAATAAATAAACTGAAATAATAGCAATCATGTGATAGATTACCAATTCACACTTGCCTTTTCCCAGCACTTCACATGCAGTAATTGGCTCTGACATGGTTCATCACCCTCATTGTTACAGCAGCAGCCATCTCTGCCAGCCCCCAGCCGGTGTTCCTGAAAGGATGTGCACCAGGAACATCACTGAGCTCTGCAATTAATCATGGCAATTAATCACGAAACTCATCCCCTCCATAACAGCTTTCACCTCCGCAGTGCCTTGTAAACGTGCACCAAACAAAAGTACAGCTGAAACGAGCAATAATGAATATCCTGTGTTTACCACTCAGTGAGTTCTGCCAGGGAGAGCCTGCACAGGACAATTCTTCCTCGCCATCCTGGACCTCCCCCCTTCAGCAGGTCAACCCTCCTCTTGCTGGGGTCTGTCTCTTCATTTCCACATTAAATATTCAAGGCAAATTGATCTGCTTTATGTTTTTCAAAAGTTGAAGGGTTTTTCCCCCCAGTTTAACAACACTTAAGCAAATGACTGATTAGCTGTCCATAGAATCAGAAAATAGTTTGAGTTTGAAGAAACCTGTAAAGGTCTTCTAGTCCAACCCCCTGACATGGGCAGGGACATCTTCAACCAGACCATGTTGATCCAAGCCCAGTCCAACCTGGCCTAGGACACTCCCAGGAACCTCAAAAGGTAGGTTATTTCCTGCATTTTTAGGATTTTCCCTGCACAACCAGGTCTGCTGTACTGTCCCTATACTGCTCCCAAGAAAATGGAAATATAGAAAAATTAGCTTGTGGGTTTCCAGCAAATTTTTTATGTGTTTTGAAAAGCCCTTTTATCTCTTTGTTCCAAAGTAAGAAAGACCAAAAATCAAACAAACAAACAAAACCACAAGCAAGCGAGCAACCAACCAAAGAAAATGAATGAAAAATAAAAAATACTAAAGCAAAAGCATTAATTCTTAAACAAAATCAAACAACTGCACTGAAAATGTTCCTGCTGACTTCAGCTTGTGCCTCTGACCTGCCCCAGGAGCTGCCTCCCTCCTCCTGCCCACACTCTGCAGGTGCATACACTTGTGAACCAGACATATGGCACGGGTATACATTTTTGCTTATTAATTACCTTGCAGGAATTAATTAAAACTTTCATATCAAGCTGCTGACTTGCATTTCTTTGCTTAAGAGAGGCCAAAATATTCAGAGAAGGGGAAAGTGCTTCTGTCCCAGACCAGCTGGCTTGCTGGACGTACAGAGCCCCACAGCCTTTAAGTCACAGTTGCCCCTCTCCAAGGCTTGGAAAGAGAAAGCTCTGAAGATCTGCTGCTGGACAGCTCAATATTTTTTATGTCTGAAGTTAAAAGCAGAAATCCAATGTGAATTTAATGGAATATAAAGCCTATCAACTTTTTTGTCAGTACACTCTGTGCTTTCTCAAATAAAATCCTTTCCAAAGCTTGGCTCCTCCATGCTGCATTGAATCCACCTCAGTTTTCCTCCCAGCTTCAGGACAAAATTCTTATGTGAAGCATCACAAAATAACTCAGGAAAGGGGAACTAAACCTTTTGGAAGAGAGGATGCTTGGGACAAAAGGATATGGGGTTCTCCTTAGCACAAACACTAAATTAATTTTAGGAGTTGCCAGAAGACGTGGAACAGGGAATACAGAAAATGGTAGCACCTGGAAACTTTATAAGGCAGAGGAGTAAAGGGGAAAAAAAGCAACAATATTTTTTGATATTTTTGCCTGGCAGAAGCAACAAGCAATCACATTTCATACTGGGGGGGTCTGGGGAACAAACACTGCCAGGTCCTACTGTGTGCCATGGGAAACAGAGGGGGGAGAAAAGCACACAAAAAACGGCTCTTGCTGGGGTATATGTGGAAACTCAGATGTGTTGGGGGTAAGCATTGCTATGGAATTGAACAGAGTAGCTGAAACAGAGCTTTTTATGGATCAAATGCTTTTCACATTGGGGTCTGCATTCATGTGTGTTGTTGTGCCCATTGTCTCCGTTGCAGCTGGGAAGGAATCAGCCCAGACTGGGACACACTGGTTGGGAAGGAGCTCTGCAGAGAATGGCCTGGGCAGCCCTGATGGAGCCACCAGATAGAAAAGCTTTTGAGCAAATAAGTAATAATAACAAAAGTAGTTCATTCAACACCTGATGCTCTAGGAGCCTAAATCAAAGCCTAGAAAACTGAATTGAAAGATTTCTTCTGCTTTATAAGGAATAAAGAGTGAACAACTCTGCCAGAGGAATGAGCCTGTGCACACCTTGCATATTAAACTTGCATGTCTGTCCCTATCAATGAGCACCCTCATTTCTTATTAATACGTGCATCAAATTACAGCTGATCAAACAAAGCTCTGTAGATAAAAGGATTAATAATTCCTCAATCATATTTAAGAAAGCCTTAAAAACTCTAGAAGAAAAAGCCTCAAGGGATTTAACAGAATGGCAAAGTGATAATGAACATCACAAACTGTACCATAGCACCTTACAGACATAGTCACGTCTTCCAAGATTTTAAGTTTAATGCCCTGCATATCTAGATGGAGTGATAAACACTGACATTAAATGACCAAAAACTTTAATCCACCTCCCAAAACTTTAAGAATGCTTCACAGGGAATTAGCTTGGAGGATCTGCTCTCCATTCATTATTCTCATTTAAGAGAATTAATTAGAAATACTAAAACTGGTGGAACCAAAGCAGATTCAGGAGGTTTAATTCTACTCCAGCACTGTAACACATTCCCCTTCAGGAGACAAAGTCTTCCCTAGGGCAGAAGGACACAAATAATACAATTTGCAGTACATATTTATTTACAAATCTCAGTGGCCATGGGACCTAAACTTCTGTTTGGGGTTGTTGTGCTAAAATGAAGAGCAGAGCTAAAAGTCTCTTCAGGTAAATTTTTTACGTTGACTACAAGAATTAAGTGTGTTCCCTGGATTCCAGGAAATCTCAAGGTCATCCCTGTCCATGCGAATTCAGAGTAGGTAGCATTGCAGAAGGAGGGCACTGACAGGACTCAGAGAGCCATCAGAATCAGGTGGAATTAGAGGCATCTAGCTCTGGCTGCATTCCAGGTCAGAGCATCTGTGGAGGTGTGAAAAAGTCATCTCTGGAACAACCATGTGAATCGGAAACTGATCCACTGGTGTGTCAAACGAGCAGTAGCAAGGGGGTTTTATGCTGTAATAAATGAAAAGGACTTTATTTCTACCCATAACATGAACCTCAGAGAGAAAAGTTTTGTATCTAAAGCTATTCACTCATTTAATTTTTTTTTTTTTAGTAGAGGGAATGGTGATCCTTTCTCTTAAAGTCCCCGAGAGACTAAAGACAAACACAAAACTTCAGCTACACATCCTCTTCCCTGGTTTGCTGCTAGTAGCATTCTGAAGAATCTTTAGAAAAATTGCCAACTTTTAATGCTATTTTTGTTGGCTTTATCAGCAACAGCAATGCTTTTTTCCTTCAGCACAGCAGATACATTGTATATGGAGAACAGACAAGAGATTCGTTTATCTCCAATTACTCCATGTTCATTTATTTCCAGTTACTCAATTATAAGGTACTTAAAGGTCATTTTTACTTTACTTTTCAGCATTTTTCAGATAATAATATAGGGAAGCAAAAAGGAAGCAAGCAGAAGTTTCTGGACTGTGAGGAAACTAAAGCTCCTGCAGAAAATAAAATATTCACCAAGAAATATTGGGGGGGTTTTACTATTATTAATGTTGCTGTTATTACTACTGCCATTACAAAACTCGGGCATAGTTACAATAAACCACAATTTTTTCTCATGGATTTTTGTAGTAGAAGTAACATTAAAGTAATGCTAAACCATCAGGCAATACCACCAGCCATATTCAATGTCAGATCATTTAAAGTTTAACTTGTGGCACCAGTAGATTAATTATTTCAATGAAACATCTATTTTTTGTTCATTCTGCATCATGGCAGCAACTCAGAAGATGGCAAATCAACATTATGGGTACCTACAGCATAAAATCAAAGAAGGAAAACCTCTTGCACCATCACATCTTAGATGAAAGAAAATAGCCACCACAAAAAATAAAACAAGAAAAGTTGTGATATGGAGCTCTTGTCTGTACGATATTCCCTGATGCTGAGAAAAGCCAGTCCCAGTGGAAGTAAAATTAAGGAATTTCATAATAATCCCTTTGGTCTAGAGTCTGAGCTCAAACAGGCTGCTCAGATCCTCAGAAATCATTAATCTGACAGTCTGTGCTTGAATTTTATACCTTGGTAACCTTCTACAGCATTCACTTGGACTGACAAAGGGAGATAACCCTTATCGTATGAAATATTTCTCCTGCTGGATTTTGGGCTTTAGATGGCCAGCTTTTCCCTGACATCACCACCAATTTACATACAAAGCCTTGGCTGTGACAGGATCCCAGCTCCTAATTCACAGTTGTAAATCCTCTTACATTTCTCTCCTACACTTCAAAAAACCAGCTTAGCTATGAAAGTGCAATTATGTAATTCCACATAACTACACCCTATTCTAAGTGTATTTAGGAGCTTGCATTTCTACCCTAAGGACCAAATCAGTCTAATTCAAGGCATCCATTACTCTAATCCCAGCTCTAAGAAGATTTTCACGAACAATTTGCTTGTTCCCAGCCATTGCCACAAGCCTGCCGATATTCTAATTATGAATTTCATTTCTTTTGGTCATGTCACCTGAGCTGTTCCATGCTATTTAATAGGTACTTTCACTGATTTAATTTTTTGGGTTTAGTATGAGGGTTTTTTTTCCAAACAGATTTTCCATAAAAACCACAATTCGTAACTGCTCCCTGAGCCAGAGGTATAATTTGTTTGAATTCTGAGAGAAATGAGAAACTTTATTTCTGTTCCTGAATTCTTATCTTTCCAGATCATAAGAGCCAGAGAATCTGCTTTCCCACCCTAACTGATTCCCCATAAAATTCCTATTAGTTATGCTGAGTAGTAGACACTTATAAGCTAATGGAATTGGCCAACTTAATTACAAAAACATTTTAAATAATCATCTACATCTGTCTATTACAGCATCTCACATTGCTGTGGCTTGTATCATCATAATGCTGGGCATAAAATCATTCATGTGCAATATTGCACTGGGGTCTAAGCTTTTTTGCTTTTGGAAACAGGAAAACTGAAATCTCTTGAGTTTTCCAACAGTTTTGAAGAACACAGACCAACCTTGCTCCACACTCACCCTGCCCAGGGAAGAGCACTCAGAGGGGCAAAGTCTCAAGTCCCACCTTTTGAATGCCATGGTTTGTGCCAGGGCTTTCAGGATCCTGAGGGTTTCAGGTGACAGAAATCTCTCACGAGGGCTGGGGCAGTTTTGTTAGAAGCCACCACAGCTGCACATGAGCAGATAACATTTGGCAAAAACAAGGAACAGCAACTCTGCACATCACAGGATCTTCTCAGGTGAGGACCAAGAGAAAGAGCCGATCCCAAATCATGGCATCAAGTGAGGGAATGAATCTATTAGTTTTGTAAAACTTAGGCACAAAGCCCTTCAGGAAAACAATCTGATGAGCAAATTTACACACCAAAGATTAAAGTCTGAACAAACTGGACAAAATTTCAGATGGTGCCAACCAGTCACAGAAGAACACAGAATAACAACGAACACCAAGCAAGGATGCAAGTCTCCCTATGCAAAAAAATGCCAACACTGATGACAAAATTCATTGCTAATGACCAGCCTGGTGTTTCCTGCACTAACATCAGTGATACATTCCATAGCTTGTGTTTCAGATTCAATTGCTCTGCATGTACTCAATTTAGAGATGGAATGTAAGATTTCACCCACTGCAGCTATGGCAGAGGTACCTGATGTTCCTCCTGACAAGTGATAGTCATATTCTGTATATACAGCTTTTATATACAGACACACACTGGAACAATACTTCATCATGCTCCAGATACATCTGTAAAGAAAGGTTTCAGCCTAAATTAGAGAACAAATTGAGGGCAACCTGGGCACTCCTCCTCCTTGTTCTTTTTCTAACAGGAAGAAATACAGATTAATTGTAAGCATGGAACTTCTCACATTTCATCTGTCTCCTTGAAAATCAAATTGTAATTCATTAAACACTTTCTCACAGATTATAATAACCTATTCATATCCTTCTATGTGCAGCTTTATACACCAAATGTAACACTTCTGAATATAAGAGATTCTCAAATTTAAACTATTAACTTATGTCTAACACAATACTTAACAAAGTGGATTCAAACCCCAGTCACTTCTATTTGTGGAAAGAATTCTAATGGTGCTGCATGAAACAGATACAAATTAATTTGTGCTTAAGTTTACATTCTCAACTTGATTCATGTGTCAATTTTGCTCATTTATATATTCAGCCCCCATGACTACACTTTTTTGCATCAATAAGGTGAAACTGTTTCTTAGTCCAACTCTTCAGCATTCTGAATATTTTTACAATCTTAGCTGTATATAACCTGCTGACCTTTAAGAAGTCAAATATTTAATCAAAGATGTATCTTGAGAACACATAAGTCCTAAATCTATTGAAAATGGAATTTCAGGAGAAAAAAATTGGACAGTCTGTTGTGTTGTCAGACCCATTTATCAATGGTTATATTTTAAGGTAACCTTTTCCTATAAAAATCAAACTGGGTGAAAATTACCTTTCAAGAAACATCCAACACAAAAATGATTGCTTTGAATGCTATAAAATTTAAAATACCATGTCAGTGCTGTAACCAGCAAAATAATTTGATTCAATAGCACATTCAGTAATTTTCTGTAAATAATTAAAATTCCAATCCTTTCAAACCTTTGCACTGATTTAGCATTAGGGAAGTACCAATCTTCATATCCATGAATCAGCAGCACAGCTTCTCATGGAGCTCTCTTTTCTTGGCATCTATGAGGACCAAGAGTTCAGTTTCTACTTTCAAACAGTCCTAAATAGCAACAGCTATCCCCCCAATGTCAAACTTTTGAAACATTAACTTCATGCTTTTATTTCATGAAGGCCATTACAGTAAAGGGGGGGGAGGGGGAATGGAAAAACAATCCCCCACTCTGTAGTGGGGTTTAAAACTACATATTTCCCTCAAATCTTACAGTGATAGAAATGACTAAGGTAAATAATGCACCAAAGAACAGCCAGCCTGGGTCAAAAATAGCTGTTTGTTCATGAAGGTCAGCTTGGGTGAGAAACTGAGGAAGTCCATGACATGTACTGGAAAAGCTTGAGCTGAACTCTGCTCGCCCCACCTGCATCTCCTGCTTGGTTAGAAAGTAAATATGCAGAGGGCTCTGAATCGCCTAGAAATTGTCACAGATCACTCACTTCCACCTACAAATATGGAGCTTTTTGACATTTTTCTATTTCTCTTCAGGTAAAAGACAAAGCTGCTGTTTCTTCTACATCACCTTTGCAACACATTGCCAGAACCAGGATTACTGGAGAGGAAGGGAGGCAAGAATTTCTCTGAGCCTTCAGGAAGAGTCAGGAGAAAGGCTTCAGTTTGAATTCCTAAGAGTATTCACCTCCTAGAATGCTGCCTTTAACATCTGCCACAGGGTTTGTAGAAAAAGACAGAAAACGTCACTCGTTCAAGCATTAAATACGGCCCTTCCCAAGAGAGGAGAGCAGCTTGGCTCAGGGGCATAGCCAAAGACTTCCCAAGCCTCCAGTGCCTGGCAATCGAGTTGCAAGTTGAATCTTCACATCCCCAACTTGCAGATTCCCAAAGGAGATGAATATTCAGAAGATGCCAACAATTCACCTGCAGGAAACCAGACACCGGTGGGAGAGGGGTAGGGGGAAATTGAGGGCATGTAAGGACATAGGCAAGGAAGTGCATGTTTAGTGCCATATGGCTCCCAGGTCAGAGCCTAATGCTTCTTTCCAAGCTGGGGGCACAGGCAAAACCAGTGCAGGAAGTTCTGTATCCAACCATATTCACATCCTATCCATAGACCACGTATACACTGAATTTAACGACGACTCCCATCGGAGCTGCTCCCTCACGCCCCAGTGCAGAGATAACTGCAAATTGCACAGCTCAAACAGCCAGAGCTGCCTGCAGCACAGCCTGACTGCCCCTGCAACACGTTGATTTTATACATCTGCAATGCACTAAACATAATTATCTGGTAATTTTCCTAAATGAAAAAATGAATTTAAATTACTGAAGCACAAAATGCCTTCTGCACACCAACTTGCAAAGGCCAAGTGTGCCACATCTAGGAAACAGCAGTGCTTTGTTCTAATTATGCCTAAAGTAGATGATACAATTTCAGAAATACTTTATACTTTTTATAAAATACTTTTTATACTTTCCTTTTATACTGGAAGGACTGGAGAAAGGCTTTCATAAGGTTTGGGGAACATATTTTCTCCATTTTCAATTCCAATGGAGCCAGAATTTAAACAAATAAGCATTCCCTTTGCGAATGTACAGGGCAGACCTCAATTCCACAAGCATTATATTCTGTTTCTTTATTCATATGGATAATTCCATCAAAGGCCATGAAACTGCTCCCATGAACACACCATGGATCAAATCTTAATCTGAGTAGAAAAGGTGGTGATCAGTTAAAGGTTGGAGTCTGTTCCTGGAGGTCTTTTCCAACCTCAATGAATCCATGATTCTGTAACTTTTATTCATTAATAACGTATAAAGATACGTATATATATACATATTACAATTAAATGGAAGCCATACAGTGATATACAGGTAGTAAATGCAGCTAATCCTTAAAGGAACTAAAATGCCTCAGTTTTGTGCTGCAAATGTTCCCATATATCCTGATCTCATACAGGAATAGGAGAGGAAAATGAAGAGGCTGATTGTCTGCCAACAACACCCTGTTCTGCTGCACAGTGAGAGGGACACCTCGAGTAGCAGCAGATCCATGAGAGAAATGTTCAGTGTTAATCAGGACTGATTCACTATTGACCGATTCCAAACACAGCTCTACACAGCAGAGCACCATGTCACGGATAAATCAGGTGTAATAAGGCTGCCACTGACAGATTTATAACAGTAAACACGGTGTGAACACAGAATTGAGTCCACCAATCTATATTAAAAAGCCACTTTTGGTTTGTAGAAACATTTAATTTACTTTATGTAAACTCTGCAAAGAAACAAGGATGATCAGTTTAACATATGTATTTTATCTTAATATTTGTATGACTTAACAGAAGGCTTATGCATTTGTAAGGTTAGTTTTAAAAACTGGAAATTTAACACACTTATGCCTTGTAGCTATTTCTCAATCCATTTGGTTTTTTAGTTGTTTCTTTAAAGCATGCTGACTTTACATGAGTATGTAATTGCTTTACAAATTAATGAACAGAATTAAAATCTACTCTGAAAATTGGATGACTTACTCAGCATTCAGACTTTGAGAGTGTGTCAAGGGAATTTACTACTTGGGGACTCTACCAACACCACAGCTAAATGGGTGGGTTATCCTTTCATATTTTGGAATATGAATCTGTTAAGAGAGGAACCAGGGGGTCTCTTTGGCAGAACATGTCTGGATCAAAGCAGACATCTGAAGGAAGGAAAGCAAAATGATCCTGCTGCGTGACTGAGGTGGAATCAACTGTTCCAGGCCTGCACTGTTGACCCTTCAGCCCTTTCCCCCTCAAACCAGCACACAGACAAGCCCAAAGAATAAGGAGAATAAATTTAGAATACCACATTAAACTTTCAGGTGGAGAAAGGAGATAAATGCCACCTTAGGACTAAATCTTGGGGAGGTGGACCACATCCACACGGTCCTGCTCTAATACAGCATGGAAAGAAAGAGGTTTTCTTCTTCTTTAAGATAACATATCAGAAGGCTAGTGTATGTCCTAGAAAACTAAATTAAGAATCTAAATTCAGAATTAACTCTTAAAAATAAAACAAAGAATTAGGTTATGTAAAGATTAAGAGAATTTTCTCACCTTCCTAATAATTTGAAACACTAACCTGTTTTAGGATAATACAAAGTCACCATATTTGTCTCTACACTTGATTATATTTGTAAACTTCCCTTCCCTCCTTAGAAAAATGGACATATAGTTTTTCTTTCAAAAACTCAGCCTGGCTGTCATGTGCTCACACCACACACGTGTGCATTAGCAGTGTCACCAGGGCACTCTCTTCTCTCTCTGTCCTGCACATGGCCCTGCTCAGCTGCTGGGAGAAGGCTGTAAAGGCTGGTGTCTCTGCAGGTGAGATGTGACTTCTCTTTTCCAAAGGCTAAACATGAGGAAAAACAAGCCTTTGAGACCTCACATGAAAAGAGTCAGCTTCAAAGACAACTCCAGGCAAAGGAAACATTGATGGAAACACTTCTGATGGCAGTGGTGCTGCTGTCACAGGCTGCTGAAAGTTCACGCTTTGATTTTGATCTGGGTTAAATATCTGTATGTTTAATCATTTGCACTGATTTCTGAAGGGCAGAAATACAGTAGAGACAGGGCTGGGGGGCTGCTGTGCATTTGGGTTTCCTCCTTCTCCTCTTCTGCCTCTTGCCCAGCATCACACATGAGCAATTCCAGATTTATGGGTCTCAGCATCAATCCCAGCACAGGACTTTGACTCCAGTTCTTTCCATTTTAAAGCTTTTAGGTTTCTGCTCCAGTTTTAGGTTTATTTTGGTTTGGGTTTGTGGGGGCTTTTTGCTAATAGTTCACATTCTTCATTCCTCAAACATTCAATGAAACTCCTTCAGCACTTTTCACTGTGATTAATCTCACCCGCTAGCTCTTTCTTTTTAACATAATCCATTAGGTTTGCATAACTTCTTGTTCTGGACCTGGATTTATTCAGAAAGTTGAATTTTTAAGTGAATTTTCAATTACCATTTTGTTTTCTGGTTAACAAAGTGATTGCTGCTGGCAGCCTCAAGATATCTAGCAAAGAAACGCAGTTAAACAGAAATGTAGGATTTCTACACTTGATTAGTTAATGTCACTGCCTTCCCCAAAACAGCATCTTTTATGCTGATCTTACATCTGTTTGAATCTGAATTATCTATTTCTTCTATTTCTATTTCTCAGACTTTAAAGCCAAAACAGCCTTCCTGCTGCTTTCTCTGATGTGTCCAATGAAAATGTCACATGAAAAATTAAAAAGAAAAAGAAGTGTCATGTTGCTATACTTTGATGCTTGGTTTATCTGTTCCCTAGGAAATTGAAATCTTTTCTTAATAACAGGCAGAAGCAATTGTAGTTTCTTGCTTTCTTTACAATCAGCTTTTAATTTGTTGAAAAAGAACTGGGGTTTATAAGAAAATTATCAAAATTAGTGTGAAATTCATTTATTTATTTTTTTTTAGGGGACTACACCAGGTATAATTTTCATTATCACTTCATTTATTGGGTTTCTGTTGGCCCCACATTCACCTCAGCCGCTTTTCATTCTTTCTTAGGTTAAGACAAAACTACAGAATCCTCATTACATCCTGTTCTTCATTAGCTACCAGAGCAGTCTCACACCTCCTCACCCATATGGAATGAGCACCTTCCTGTCTATACATCTGCAAGAGTCCAAAACCTGCCACAGGAGGCAAATCAGAGCAGGGCACCCCGTGGTTCTTAAACTGAAAATGTTCATTAAGGAGAAACCACAGGCACCATTCCAGTGAGGAACTCTGATCCATCTTTCCTCCTCCAGGATTTTTCCTCCTAGAGGCTGGGGTCTTTTCCAAATTCCATGCCATCTCCTGTCATTAGGTCACTGATCTTTCCTGTTTAAACTTTTTTTTTGCAAAGTTGCTGTTAATCAATCTCTGCTCTCCAAGGAGTCAGGATTTTCCCTAATTCCCTTAATTTAGTGTTTATTTGCTCTGTTTCTTCAACACTGAACTATGTCTTTGCATTCCAGACAAAGTGTCTCCCTGATAGACATCCTATAAATTCATCGGCCATCCTTTGGCAATTGTGATGTGTGTGGAATTATCTTGACCTTCCCTAAAGAACACAAACCCCTTCATTTATAGCTGGGATACAGCTCCCCACTCCCACTCTCCCTTTTTTGGTTTTCTAATCAGTGTTGAGATTACACTGATACATTATTTCATACCCTACTGTATAATTCTTAGTTTCTCTCCTGTTCCATTTAATGTTTACTTTCTTATTCATGTACTCTGTCATAGCTGATAGTCTCTCAAGCACATACAAGGATATATATTTTTAGGATACCATTCTCTGATCATTATACAATATGCTTATTGCATATCCCTTTGCAGTGAAAGCAAATCATTCAGGAACTGGGGCTGCTTAGTCTAGAGATAAAAAGGCTAAGAGGGGCATCATAAAGATCTTAGGTGTGTTAAATCACACTGTAAAGAAAACCAAGGCAATTTATTCCCCATATTTAGAATGAATGAGCATTTCTGTTGAAAGCACAGAAGACTTTTTTCTGTTTGTTTTTTAAATGAGTAATTTTAGCACAGAATGTAATTGGTCCATCAAAAAAGTAAATACCTTTCTTCAAAGCATTGATTATCTCTATCTTTCATGAATATGGAGAGCTACCAATAAAAGCAGGAGGTCTCGCTGTGCAGGAAAACTGGAAAGAGAAAAATATTGTTCTACAGTAAGATTTTTCCCTTTTCCATGAGGTATCACTTTCACTACTACTCAGAAAAAGTTTTGTTTTCCTGTAGAATGCATTAACTGATTTTTGTAAGGAAGTTAGATGCATGACTTTGATCTGATTGGATAATAAAGTCAGGGGGAGACTGCACAGGTATAAAAATTAACCACCATTATCAGATATGATGGTCTATGTAATCATAAATAAGCAGTTATGTGAAATGTTTAATTTAACTTGTCACAAAGGTTTGATTTAGTAAACCACTGAAGGCAAAGTTCCCCTGCTGACCTCACTTCTATTTTTAATTTATATGAAGAAAGGGTTGAGGTGAGCATTTATATTCACAGGGTTTATTCATTCACTTCTAGGAGAGTGGATCAATCTTCTGCATTCAGTGATGGCCATGGTGATGGAGCTGCTTCAGTGACTGCCTGGAAAATCATCTCAGGAGGCTGCACTTGTGTGTGGATGCTGTGTGGAGCAGCTCCAGCTCACTTTCTCACCTCTAAGGGTAACTCTGTGCCCCAACTCCTCCAGAGCTCCTGGAAATTCCTGGCACGGATTCTCCAGTCTACCTGATCCTACACACTTGCAGCATTTCAATTAAAACTTGATTTTTCCTTTTTATATATTACCTTTGAGGCTGCATCTAAGGTAATCTACTACTTCTTTACTAGTAACTAACCAATCCACGGTGCTGGCACAGAAAGGGCAAGGAAGAAAATGAAGAAATCTTAAGAAAAAGTAAATTAAGAAATCTTTGTTTCACATGGGCTGCCTAAGAGACAATGAGAACTGCACGATTGGGTGGACTGTGACAAACTCACTTTTCCCTGGACACACAGAGCCTTGGAGGCATCAAGTCAGGCTCAGCACCCACCAGCCAACAGACTGATTGAGCTGGTGGCAGTTTGATTTTCAAAGTATTGATTTTCTTTCTTTACCTAAACAAGCTTTATAATGGTTGGTTAAATTGGTAAGGACATGACAGACTCCAACCCCAGTAAAACCAAGAACAAAAGTAGAGGACCTCCACAAAAGAATAAAACTATTCACACATCATTCAATAAACCAGAGACAATGTTTTTCAAGCAATTATTCTATTTAAGATCTGTCTCAATGCATCCCTGAGTATTCTGAATGAGCTCCTAATGAGCAGTTGTCTTATTCTGATTAAGCAACCCTAATGACAGACCAGCCCTCTTTTTATTTGCACAGTTGAACCACAAGCTTGATGTAGAATTTTTCATAAGTTTGGAGTTTTCCAATCTATCCTTAGAGCCAACCTTTTACTTTCTTCAAGACTACTTTTTATCTTCCTCAGAACAGCAGAAAATTAGAGTGATTCCAATCTTCTAAAGGGCCAGGACCACTTCTTGAGCAAGAGGCTGACCCTGCTGTGAATGCTAGCAGCAAAAAAAAACCTTGAGAAATTGTCAGCTGTTGTCTCCAACTCCTCAAGGAGTTGCAAATTACCATTATACACAGTTGATAGATGCCTCTGCAGGAGTTACCTATCATGAAGTCCACATTAAAGGCTTATTTATGTCCTTAACAGGAGAAGTCTTGCTGATCTGAGTGTCTTTAAATGAAGGATTAATTGCCTCTCCCTTGAATATCTGATTTTGTTCCATCAATCTGATTACATCAGGTTCCCTGGTCTACAGCACAAAACTTCATTATAGCCCAACCCCTGCAAGCAACTCTATTACCATAAGAGCAAAGCCAGCTGCGACTGCTATGGAGCACCATTATTCAAGGTGATTTCAGCTCTCTCACTTCATCCCTCATGTTTGCTTACCTCTGGGCTTTACAGTCTTGCAAACAGGGTTTGTATCTTCCAGGACAGGGAGTGTGAGCAGCAGACAACCCACACAGCATCAGGTAATGTGTCTCAAGAAAGGGGGATCAGTCTTTTTCTTGTGCCTGGTAACTGGTCACTCATTTAATAAATGTGGGGACTGGGCTGTGACTCCAGATCACAACAGAAAAAGAAGAGTGTTGTGTAAAAGAAGTGCTCCAGAATCCCAGCACCTGCCTACTCACTGCACATCCCACTAAGTTGTTCAGCAAAGAAAGGGTTAAACATATCCTGAGCTAGAAACCGCCTGGCAGCAAGCCTGCTCCATGAAATTCTGTTTCTTCCTCTAATTTCTGATGAAATATTTTATGGAAATAAATATGTTTAAATGTGTTCTGTCCCATCCCTGGAAGTGTCCAAGGCCGGGCTGGATGGGCCTCGGAGGAACCTGGGACAGTGGAAGGTGTCCCTGCCCAGGGCAGGGGGTTGGAAGGAGATGGGCTTTAAGGTTCCTCCCAACCCAAACCATTCCATGGGTCTATGATATTATCAAATTTCTGCTTCTCATAGCTCCAATTCCCTTCAAAATTAACATACTCAAGTTCAGTAGAAGATAAAAGAAACTAAGAAGAGCCTCCCTTTACTTTCCTGGTAAACGAAAACACTTTTTGCTCTGGGAATACCCAAAATCTGAGCATTCTACACCAGGAATACCTTCATCCAAAGTTTAGCCTAAGGTAACACATTTCTGTAACAAGTTTTCACGGTGAACAATCTGTGTCCTAATTAGTTAATTTTGAACTGAACACCCCAAAAGGAGTGGTTTCAGTGCCAGAATCTTGCCCTAACCTGACCACTCTTTTAAAAGCAAGTCCTAAAAGGCAATCTCATTTTAGAAGCACAAATTGTACAATTCAACCTCCAGTGCCCTGCCTGGCACTTCAAAGCAAGGGACAGTGAAAAGGACTGATTGCTGGCAGAGCCAGTGGCTAAAATCCAGCATCTGCCCCACAGCAGGTCCCCAGGACAACCCACTGCTCAATCTTTCCTTAGGCTCCCTGTGAGCCTTATCAGGAAGAATAGCAGGAAAAATTGCTGAGAACCATGTGAAAAGTGTGCCAGAAAATATATTGAAACTCCTTGGAGAGCCATGCAGAAGGAGTGGAATTAGATACAGCTCGAGGGTTCCCTCTCAGGCACATCCTTCAGTCCCTCTGAGCTTCCCAAAATCACAGTGCCTGGTCAGCCTGGACATTCAAAGGCTGACTGCAATCATTTTAAGTTCTCTATTAAAGATAAACAAAAGAACATCTCACTGAAAAACAGGCTGCTTTTAAAAAGAAATCACAATAATTCCTTCATCAAAAAAAAAAAAAAGAGGTAAAAAAATTGTGATGTCACATTTGCCCCACTCCCTTCTCATTTCAAGGTGCTTTGTTTTTTTTCTAGTAGCAAAACTGAAAAGGGAAGAATGTGATACAAAAACCCAAAAAAGAGTAAAAGCAAAATCAACATATCTGTTTCAAAAATTTACAAGTAAACAGCTCTTTCACACATTCCATGAAAAATACCTGCAATTTTTCACTTTTGTTAATGAAAATGCAATTTACCTTGATCTGTAACCAGTAGTTTTCAGGAGCTGAAAAGACTGCACCCTATACACTTACCTCCTACCCACACCTGAAATGGGATAAATGCTTTGCTAAAATACTAAAGTACTAAAAATACTTCGAATTTTTTACATGCCTTTCTGCTTTCCCAAAGTTTTTCACACACACCCCCAAGTCTCAACACTGTCTGAAATGGTTCTGTTTTATTTTTAGAAATACAGCACTACAAAGTGCCCTACAGTGATATCTCTGTCCTGATCCCAGTGAAGAGTCATCCATAAAAACAGATTGCTGAGAAGTGGCTATGAAGCCATGGAAATCAGACAATAAAACCATGGTAGTGAATATGAAGATGAATTAATATTCAGTAATTAGCAGGGAGGTGCAAACAAGCCTGACAAGTATCTGACAGCTTCAAATGTAGAAAGAGCCTCTAAGAATGAGCAAAAGGAGAAAAAGTTGCCTTATTTGTCAACCTCAGAGAAATGTCTGCATCTTTCTGCACCCCCCATTAACAGGAGAAATGTAAAAGGTCAAAAAGAAGGAGAGAAAAAAAGATCAGCTGAGGTCTGGAATGACTTGGAAGCAGCCAAACTAAGCAGGCTTGGAATTATCAGCCTGGGGTAGAGATGCTCAGGGGAGATAGTGACAGGATGCAAAAAAAGGAGGCAAAATCTGGAATTCCAAAGAGAATGGGAGCTGTTTGTGCACAGTCTCTTCAGTATAAGGACTAGGGACATCAAATTAAGGTTCAGAACAAGAGAGGCAGTTTGTCATTAAACACATTGTTCATATTAAAAATTGCACATCAAGAAAAAGATGGCTATAACTGGCTGAGGATTGCTAAGCACACAGACAAATATCTGCTGGGGGGTTTGGGGAGCTGCCTCTGATGCCATGATGATTTTTTGCCTTTTCTTTTATACCCCTGTTATACCTTTTTTATAACTTCTGTATTCTTGGTGCTTTTTTGCCTACATTCTTGGACTTGTTTGTTAAGCTAGGAGACTCAACATTTGAGAAGCTTCGTAGGTAGGGATCAAAATCACCCCAGATCCCAAGGTCCCCTCCAGAACACATTCTGTAAACTAAGATAGAACCATCCAGGGGAAGGTTCCTTGGGGAGGGGGGCACATTCAAGCCTCTCATTGGGGAATCTTTGATATATGTGCTAATTAGTAACACCTCTAATATTATACCAGATCTTTTGGGGAGGGATTGAGGTGTGCATGGAGGTGCATTTGACCTGGAAGTGGTGCACCTAAGGATCCTTAAAATAAATACCAAGGTAAAATCCCTTTTTCCCTTCTAACTGTGTTTGACTCTTGATTTTAAGACCAGGAAAAGGCATCACCTCAGAGCCTGAAGCCATTTGGAGTGATGGGAGCCAGCCTGTCCTCCAAGGAGCACACTCACAGCAGGCACAGCCATCCTGCCTAATGGCCCACTTGAATACTTCTACTTTCTGTGCTAGAGACCTGGAGAGAAGATTAACCCCACTGCATGCCCAGCCTATTTCCCTGCTGCTTGGCAGTCGGGCTTTTTAAGCATTCAGGTTTGTCTGAATATTCAGCTTTTATCCTAATTCACTTTGCACTGAAATAGAGCAGAACGAGGAGGGTGACTACTTTTGAAAACTTCATCCCAGATTCTGACAAGAACAACAATCCTAATGACTGTTGTCATGTCTTTATCAAAGTATTTGATGTACAGAACTCTTCAGAGTAAACGCTTGCAATTTTTTTACTTAGAGCTCCCACTGGAAACGATGATCTAGGTAATGGCAAGAAAAGGATATTTTTCTCTTGAAGCATTTACCTCTCCCCCAAAGAAATTCCTCTTCTTCCTCTGGGGAACCTAAAGCAACTTGAAATAGTTCTGCTTTATTTTTATAAATATAGCGAGCCAGATGCTATGCAAGAGCAGACCTACAGTTTATCACTGACTAGCCAATGTGTTTATTTATCCTCTTTCCACTTACACAAGAGTTCTCTAAAGCCCAGAAAACTGCTGCCCTAAGGCAGACTAGATCTGCACAGCCATGAAAAGTGATACAAAGAGCCACAGCTCTCCAGCAAAAAAAAAAAAAAAAAAAATAACCCTGAATTTAAAGCAACAAAATAATACACAACCACCTACCCTATCACTGCCTCCCCTGCTGCAGGAGCAAGGGAGCTCTGGGCTCAGCAGCTCTTTCCCCACTCTGGACAGACAATATTCCTCTCCTAGAGATCCCTAGAAATTAGCTTAGTGCTAATTAACTACATTAAGCTTAAAACATTCTATACTAATATCTATACTGTGATACTACAAAACGTTCAAAGATTGACTGAAAAAGTCATTTGGTATAGTCAAGCCTGAACTTCTTTTGCAGCCAACAAAATATTGAATAGAAAATAACAAAAAATAGGAAAAAAATATTTGGTAGACTTTACAGCTTTCTACAAGGTGATTTTGTTCTTTTATTTATTCATTGATCCCCCCTACTCTCTGCATGGGATTTATTTATTGGACCTGATGTACACCTTGTTCCACAACGACAAAATTAATGACTATGTTGAAAAATTCTTTATGTAAACATAAAAATAAGTAGTAAACTACAGCAGGAATAATTCTGAGTCATATTTGTTGTTTAACTTCTTTATTTAAGGGAAAAGTGAATAACACCTCAATTTAAGCTCCTCACTGTCACATCTACCCTGGTTTACAGCATTTGAGGACCTGCCTCACTAAAAAAGTAGCTCCACTTAATATCATCAACCTTTAGATTATTTAGATTAAAATAGTAAACCTGAAGATCAGTTTGAGAACCAAAAAAAACTAGAGATAAGTGAAAAAAAATCCAAATTTTTTTATAATTATATTTTTAACACATACATTCTGAATCCAGTCACTTCCCTAATAAAAATTGTCACTGGGAGAGAAACTTTAGAATTTTTACAAGTAAAACTAGGGCAAGTCCTAAGAAAGCAGTCAACAGCTGTGTGATTTGGTCCCATTTCTATTTCACTGCCTACCAGCCTCAAAGCTAAATTCCATGAGAGTTTATTAAAAAAGAAAAAAATATATATATGAGACAATACAACAAAGATTTAGAGAGAGGTTTTAAAAAGCACAATAAAGTAAGTGAAGACATTTACAAGGTCACTGAAAAATGATGAAAGCTTGGGAAAAATGCATAAATACATGTGTCTGAGCTTGTAAAATGCAGACAACCGAGGCTGAAACTACAGCCTGGACAGAGAACCTAATATGATACTGAAGGAAAGACAGTTTGAAAAGGTTTTAGCCAGACATGTGTGGAGCAAGCCAGTGGCTGTCTGTAGCCACTTTAACTGGTTAAAAAAAGATCTTGTTATAGTTCCTGCTCTTCTTTTCATAGGGGAATTCACATCCTGTTTAGTACCACCATGGGTACATGTTAAAATTTATTTTGTTGTCTTGTCACCTATCTCTTCAGGGATTACCTGGATTTTATGCAGTGACTTCAAAACACAGTTCAATATCATGCTTCTAAACCCCATCTTCTGGTTTTTGAGCTGCCCCTAAGATGGGGGACTTGTCACATCAATGATGGCCCAGTGGTAAAACGACAATACCAACAGGAGGAAAGACGCATCCTACAAGACTTTTCCAAACTAAATAATTCCCTGATTTCATAACATCTTGGAAGATCCAAACCAAGGGTGTTGTACTTGCCAGGAGGTGAAAATAGAGTAAACAGGTACCACTTCCTCACGTGGAGGGGGAGCAGAGGAGGGGCAAATGCCCTCAGGCAGAGCAAGAGGCTGACTGGTGCTACCCTCCACTACCCTACAAGTGCTGAGGATCCCACTCAGGGCAATCATCTTCCTTTGATTTAACACAGGAATTTTTGTACTTCAATTTTGTTATACAAAATATTTAGACATCAAAGTAAGACATAGGTGAAGAAGCAGATGCAAAATATCTCAAGATAGAAGAGCACAGCAATGGCAAATGTATTGCTAAGGCAGATTTCAGCAGTGTCATTCCTCTTCCACTCCTCCCTCTACTCAAATATTGGGTTTTCTTTAGATTTGAGCATTGGGCACAAGAGATTAGGTAAAAATCTATGTGTCATGAACCTGAGGGAAAAAAAAAAAAAAATCTGCCTCTTAAGCACAAGGGTAGCACTAGATGAGCGATTGAGATGATAATGGCTCTTGAACAGGTCTTTTATTGTACAAAATAATTTGAAAGTTGTATTCTCTGTTCCAGAGGGGGTAGGGAGTGATAATAATTTTAAAACTTAATCTTCCCTTAGATGTGTTATGTAGCCCATGTGGACATATAATTCCTGGAGTCCCAAAATTTTGGTTTCAAGTGAGAGTCCTGCACAGAGCAGGCCAATACCACAATGAGGGAGTCATGGCTGGTTTTCATCTCTCCTGTTGGTGCTTAACACTTGAGTTGCTTCTGCTGGAAACTCTCCAGAGCTCTGCAAAGAAACTCCCACCACTCTGCATATGTTGGGTAATTATGAGCTGCAGAGAGTAATTACTGAAAATATATTATACTTCCATGGTTTGAGACATCAGTGGCTGCAGGAAAACATGCCTTTGTGAACTCAGTAGCTGTTTGTTTCCACAATGAGCCATATGTTGTTGGCAACCTGCAAAGCTTATTCCCCAAGATCTATGATTTTAACTATGGGCAGCCTCTGGAAAACAAGACTAATAAACATGTCACAATGAGGTATTCTGCAGAAATTACTATATATAATACTGTGGCACACTCTGTTCTTCCTACATCAACCATCTTGTTCTTGTATTTTCACATTTGTTAAGCACAAAAAGAAGGTGGAAGAGGTTTCTTCTGAGGAGCTGCACTAGGCTTGGTCTTGTGTGGGAAACTATTCCCATGGAGCTGGTACTGGGAACAACTGAGAAACTTCTGCATAATCTATTTCAAGTCTTGAGGCAATTGTTGCTGCTTGATTTAATCCATGGAATGCTTTTCCTGCCACTGATCTCAGCAAAGCTTCCATTTGAGGATGTCTTTGCTTTGCTGAATTTTGCTGTTCTAGCATGGTCCCTGCCACAGTTACAACGGAAGCCATAAATAAACCAACTTAGCATCATAGATCCTGATCAACATCTCTCTGCATGTTGTGGTTAGAGGTGCCCTCATTTTGGATACTCTGTTGGCTTACATGAACAGTCCCAGATCTGTAAAAAACCCCTATCCAACCAAATTAATATGTTCATAAACCAGATACAAGCACCTCTAAGATATATTAACAAATTCAGGTTTGGCATTGCACTAACACAGACATCAATATTTTAATGAGAACATGGCACAAGGCACCTTCCCTTAGACTACATGGCAAGGAATATTTATTTATTTTCTTAAAATTTCATTATAGATAAAACAGATCAGACTCTTCATTGTCCTTTAAACACTGGAATGCTAAGCAGACAATGAATAAAAGCAGCAATATTTTTTCATGCACAAGTTGGGCTTAGAGTTGTGGAACGTTGTTCCTCTTATTAATAATTAAACCTTGGTTCAGTCAAGCTGAGATTATTAAAATGCTTGACATTCAAGCTCCATAAACACTGTTGCATGGCAAGTGCCTGGAACAAGTATCCTGAGTGCTGCTACTCTCATCATCTTCTCTGTTGCATGGTTTGAGATGTCAGGTGAAGAGCCCAGACTAAGCACAAATAAAGGGAGATCTGTTGATAGCAGTGGGTCAGGGATGCTCTATCTGAGCATATCAAAGTCAAAAGGAGAGCAAACAGAGCAAAGCAGCTCCTGTCCATGGCTACAGAGTCAATTTTATTGCTGAGCTTCTATCAGAACATTGACTCTTTCAAGAGTTTGGTTTTCACTGGGGTCTGTGAAATTCCAGGTTCAAAGTTCTCATCTCCCTAAGCCTGGAGAGTGCTCAGACCCAGGCAGGACCCCTCTGCAACCAGCAGAGACATCAGGAAACCAGAGACCCAAGAGAGGGAAAAGAGAAGGCAAGACTGAATCCTGGGAACAGAAAGTAAGGCAGGTGACAGATCTCCCTGGCAAATTCTTTATTTCTGTGTGAAACAGAGAAATTTAGGTACACTGTTAGTCACTGTCAAACCAACATGCCCTACTAGAAAACCTGGAATTTTGTTGAGACCTTAAATTTAAAATATATATATAACAGGCAGGGCTTTTCAAAATTCTGCAAGCTATTCCCCAAATGCTTAAAATATATTTCCTAATACAGAAATGTACAGCTGTCACTGTAAGTTGACTTGAGTGATGTGTGTTGACGTGTGGAGGTCTGAGTACTCCTCTGATTCCTCAGAATCTAACAACTACGACATTTGTTGTGATGTTCCAGTAAATTAAACCACAAAGGATTTTGGTGGAGTAGAAAGGAATTTGTGTACCTACCTTACACAATGATGGGATATTTAGTAGGGTTGCTGAATAACAGTAGCATACTTTAATTGTTTCTGCATCAATTTTTGGAGAAAAAGAGTCCAGTTAAACTAACACAAGGAAATATGGTTATGATTTCATTAGCACAGCATCGAGTACTCACTAAAGTTTCTGTGTCCTGATAAAGTAGATCAAAGAGGGGAGAGGCAAATACTTGAAGTATATTTCCAAAAGTTGCAGGGGTGTTTAACAAACACAAACAAAAAACACCAACATAGCAAAAAAAAAAACCCAAACAGCAACTGGTTTCATGCTGTCCACAGCTTTTATGGAAGTCAAGAGTGCCTCTGTGGGGTTTAACAGCTTATTCAAAAGAGAAGTTCAAAACTCTGTGTTGCCTTTCAAGTGCAATAAACTCTAAAATGAAGCAAAAGACCTCTTGTGAGAATCCCATCCTTTTTTCCCCTAGGAAGAGAATAAGAGATGCACAACTTGCTCACACATTTGTTTGCTCCAGGTGCTGCCCTCAAGCTCTGCTCCCCTGCCAGCACCCCTCCAAGGCACCCAGGGACACCAACACTCAGCTCACACACACAGAGCTCACAGTCTTGCCTTGTCATCTCTAATTAACAACAGTTAACATTTTTTCCCCTCACCCTGGCTCCTTTTCCTTTGAATTCATTTTTGCAGTGAAGAGCGATTTTTGGCATCCTGCTTCATTTTCCCTACACCTGATTTACAGATTTTGGAGAGATGGCAGGATTTCAAACTAGGATGTGTTTAAGGTCTGGCAAAAGCAATAAAATAGTTACAGGCTATTTTAAATACATATATATATACACACATGTATATTTGGCATTGCCCCAGCTAAGACAATTAATACTGTATAAAAAGCTGAAATGTTGAATTTTCTGCCATTAAATTCCCATCTTATCACATTCAAAAGGATTTGTGTTTCAACACTCTGAAAACTCCACAGTGTTTAGACCCAATTTTGTGTCAGCTGGTAACATCCAGGTTTTGGGAGAAACATTATCCTCAGAGGCCATTACACAGACTTTATCCAGTGGGAACTGAGGAAATAACAGTTTTTGTTGTGGATGTTGTGGTACTTCTAGTTACAAGATACAGCACAGCAATACTGAAGGGTAAAGCCTGACAGAGCAATAAAGCAAAATGAGTCCATTATCCCGAGGAAAGTCTCTCATTCCACCCAGGTTCTAAACTAGCATTGTCACCATCAACAGCCTCAGGATTTATGCAGACATTTCCGTCTCCAAAGCCCTTCGTGCACATTAAAGCAGTCAACACTTGCAGTGCTCCTGTGAGCAAACTTTGTTATCACTCCACCCCAAGGAAATGAAGGGATTTTTTTCCATGGGCTCACCTGCTGGCTGACTCAATGCTGGCTCCACTTACAGCCCCAGAATCGTCATGCAACAATGCCATCCCAGAGTCATAACCCCCCTCATGTCACACTTCATGGCACAGCCCCTTCCCAGCCCCCAGCACACACCACAGGCTGTACCAGGGGAAAGACTCCCTCCCCAGCTGCTCATTCTACAGGTTCTTATGTACTGTTGCCAGGGAAAACTGCCTCACACATCCCATAAATCTGCACCAACAGGAATAACGACGCTGGGCAAGCGAGACGAGGGAAAAGTTACACCTCCACCTCTGAGAGCCCCCGAGCCAGTGTTTTACTGTCTTTGCTCATGGCTCAGACTGGCAGTGAGAGAGCAGATTGAACATTTGTCTCTGACCCCGCTGTACCAGGCAGAGCTGTGAGCCACAGGCACACAGAGCCTGCCCCGAGCAGCTGGGCTGCAGCTTCCTACCAGAACCAGCAGAATCTATGGGAATTGACCTGCAGGTGGACTGCCTGTGGTCTGTATGCACATGGGCTGCCTGGAAAAATAATAAGGTGTGTCTGGGTTTTTTTATGGCTTTCTCTTCAGGCATAGTCAGTGCCAGCAGAAATACAGTCCCTAGTTCAGGATCAGAGTTGTACCACACCAACCTCCACAGTTCCAAACCCTTGGCAGGCTGTAGGGTCTTCCCTCTGCTGCTTTTAAAGCAGCAAGTCCTTGATCCCTGCCCCTATTTGTACCAGGGTCATTTGTGAGTGTCCTTGAGCAAGCTGCGTAACAAAGGCTGGGCAAGTCCCTCAGTTAAGTGTGTGGCTCCAAAACTGAGTGTCCAGGTCTGTGCCCTGGCACCTGGGGCAGCACAGCTTCACCTGCTCGCTCCAGCTCATGGGAACAGGTCAGGTAACATGAACACATCACACCAACTTTGTCACAAGCCATTCCTTACACCTTTCTTTCCAGGCCGTTGTATTTGTACTTGGAGAACGCAGCACTAATGATGTAGGCTTTAAGGTGGCAAGGTCAGGCAGGAGGAGCAGGCTTGCCTCTAATTTGAGGTTTCAAGGGGTTTAAAGTCTCATTATAGCACAAGATAAAATGGTTATTTTTCCCTTTCTTTCAGCTTTTCCGTGTGGTGGGTTGACCTTGGCTGGCTGCTGGTTGCCCATCAAGCTGCTCTATCACTCCCCTCCTCAGCAAGACAGAAGAAATAAGATGGAAAAAAACCCCCAAAAAACCTCATGAGTCAAGACAAAGGCAGTTTAATAAAGCAAAACCAGTGCAGGGGAGCAAAGGAAAACAAAAGATTGATTCTCTGCTCCCCAGCAGCAGGCAATGTCTGGCCAATTCCTGGGAAGGAGAGCTGCAGTACCCATAGCAATCACTCCAGAAGACAAATATTGTAATAATGAACACACACTCCCCTCCTCTTAGCTTTCATTGCTGAGCAGATATCCCATGGTAATGTCGATCTCTTTGGTCAGTTTGGGTCAGCTGTCCTGGCTGTGTCCTTTTCCAAGATTTCGCCCACCCCCGAGTGAGGAGTGTTGGAAAGAGAGGCTTGACACCGTGTTCCAGAATGCTGGAGTGTTATCAGCACCTTTCTGGGCGCCAGTACAGAGCACGGCACTGGGAGGGCTGCGGTGGGGAACATTAACTCCCTCTCAGGCACACCCAATGTATTCTGTTTAGCCCAAAGCCCATCCAGATCCCCAGGGTGAGATAGTGGGATAATGCACCAAGGCTCTCCCACAAGGTTTGTCAAGAGCTTTGTCTGGTGAGCAGAGTTCTGCCACGGATTTAAAGCTCTGAGATCACAATGCCTCAAAACAAAAACATTTCAAATTCAATCAGGCATTTGGGGTTGAAATTTGACTCCGTCAGAATTTCTGAGCAGGTCCCCTCAGGACACAGACAGTGCTCCCTCATTTCTCCTTTCCTCCCTATTCACTCTCATTCCTTCACACCCTTTAATTTTTCAATTTTTTCTGCTCTGGGGACAACAGTGAAAAGGCATCTCAGGACTGATTCTTTCCCTTGCTTCTTTTACGCTGTGCAACCAAACCAACAGCAGCTTCAAGACCTTGTAAGACTGAAATAATAATTAACAAGACTGAAACTATAATTAACAGACAGATCTAAACACCAAGCTAGGAGGCAGGAAGGATAAATGTTTAACACTGCCTTTTTCTAGCTTAAAGACAAACAGATTGATTTTTAGGATTCACCCTCACAGTATTTCAAACAGAAACTTCATTAGTATGAGACATTGATCTAGCAGCCCCAGTAAGATGTTTCTATTGTTTGAGTTCTGCTGGCTGAGCCACTTGGGTGTAAAAGCTTATTTCAAAGCTCCATACTCAAAGGGAAGTCAATATATTGCTTTGCTTCTATAATTTCGTATGAGCTTGTGCACTAAAGACAAAAAAAAAAATCTTAAGCCTAAAATATTCACAATGGGCTGCAAAGGATTTACCCTTTTTAAATTCAGGGCAGGAGGGTTAGAATTAGATATCTTCAAGGTTCTTTCAAACCCAAACCATTCTCTGACTCTGATTTATCTCAGGTGCTCCCATGAAGAACACTGACATTTTCTGACTAACAATAGTAAAAAAAAAAGCTATGTATTAATTAAAGAATCTGCTGCAAACTCAGCCAACTTCCTACACACAGATATCCCCAATCCTTTCAGAATTCTAGTAGGCATCCTATAGTTGGTTTTTATAAGGATTTATCTGACTAAGAAGGCATATTCTAGAAAGTCAGGTTTGGATTGTAATACCTGCCATGACTGATGTCTTATTGTGATTATTCACAAAGCCCTATGCCATGAAATAGCTAAAACAACACATAATTACAATTTTTGTTCTGTCTGAAATAAAGATCCCCTCCAGTCCCCCTGATGTATTCCAATTTTTTTCCTTGCAGCTTTTGTTTTCTGCACAAATATCCAAATTAATCATCTTCCTTCAAACTTAAAAAACATTATGAAAATCACCACAAAGCGGAACCTGAGAAATTTTCCTGCTGGCATTTCATTCTCAAGATAAATTTAGCAAGTCACAATGTGGAAACCAAATCTACTCTGCTAGGTTTTGTGAAATGGGCTGCACAAAATATGCAGCAACAAACCAGAATCACTGCAAATATCTGTGCACTTTTCAGGAAAGTGCAGTGTAGCTCTCAGTTTTACCCACATTCATTAGGCTCTTTCAACTGATGACAACTGGAGAACAAATTAAACTAAAATATGGCTTAAACTGAAACCAGCAACTACCCTGACCCTGTATAGTCCACTAAGAACTCTATAGTTAGGAATATTCTGGTTTGGAAAGTTGTTATTAAGCTGGAATTTCAGTCTTAAATTAATATAGACTTTTGTTTTCCCACTGCACCAAGGTACAGCAGAATAAATTTATGAAATTACAAACCAACAACAGCAATATGAGACAGGAGAAGCGATCAGAAACTCTAAGTTTTACGCAAATTGTTTTCAACCACTCAGGATTGAAAGGGAAATGAATTATGGGGCTTTTTCCTTCTGGTTTTGTTTTTGTTTGGGGATCTTTTTTTGGCAGCCCAAGCAGTGTAATCATTCCTGTATCTTTTCTGGAGAGCAGGATATGTTCGTCTCAAAGGATGGTTGAAGCTGAGCAGTGCCTAAGCCTCCACGCTGAGCAGTAGCATGCCAGGAAGAGATGAAGTATTCGGGACATTAAATATTTCTCAGTGTCAAAGATGCCATGGTTTGAAGGGGTACCAAAATTAGCCTCTTACCTGTGGGTCAGGTTTGAGGCACTTGGCAGCTCAGTTTGGGAAACACACACTGCTGCTGCTTGGTGGAGACACAGAGACCTTCTGTCTTTCCCAGAGCCCATCTGGCATCTCCCACAAGCACCGAATTCACTTACCCAACACAAACAAGTGAATAAGCCCTGTGTGCCTAATACTTCACAGAATTTCATCTTAAAGGGAGCTGGGGGAAAAAAAAATAGGAAGGAAGGAATCAGTCTATTTGTACAACAGACTACACAGTGTTCCTCTTGGTCAGGGCTAATTCCATGCACTGGTATCATTATTTGCGTGCTTTGCTGATTGGCATTGGAAAAGAGACATTATCTCATACAAGCTGAAAACAAGCAAATGAATATGGGTATTTTATCACCATAAAACAGAATAAATTCAAGTGGTTTATTCAAGATGAATACTATTATTCTGTCAGTCCCACCTCAGTGACTAAATACTGTTATTTGGGAAGAAATACGCACACAACTTGGTCAACAAGCCAGGATTCCTTTAAAGGAAAAAAAAGAAGAAAAACTAGATTTTATTTTTTCCTCCCTTTTCTTTGAGTGGTAAACAAATGAGCTGTAAATTCAGCTGCAGAAATAAACCTTGCTAATGTATGAGGTCACCTAATTTGAGGATGCATTTAGTCAGAAGTGCCTGACAGTCAGATCAGGGGATTGATGCCCTTCTCACTCAATATTTAGGAGTGTTGAGACAATGTGTCATTGAAGGCCCATTTCTAAATGCCATGAAAGCTGCATCACAAGACTAAGGAGCAAATTTATTTAACTTATTAAAATCTCAACTGCTCAAACCAGATTGCTCTGTAAGAATCTTCATTTTGTTTAAGGAACGAAAAATTTTAATCTTGGGATTCTCAAGAACAGCTTGTTTGAGAGGTTGTGCTCCTTTGCAAGATTAAATCATCTTGCAGGATCATAGATTAACACTTTACCAACCGTACTGTGAGCCCTCTGGCACCTCTCAGCATCACTCAGTGCTCAGAGGCATGGGATTAACAGACTTAATACACACTTACTTGGCTTTAAAGTTTGTTTTTTACTCTATTGGCATGAGACTGTTGCATAGAGTTGTATACAAGATGCTTCTTCCCATGTATGTGCAGTGATCCTATCCTCAGCTGTTCCTAGTGGTCAAGAAGAACTTGACCACTAGGAACTGGGTAAAAACTGGGTAAAAGCAAGTTATTATGCTCATGAAAATACAAAGAGAAATCAAAGTCGATCTGGTTAGGTAGGAAAAAATTGGGTTTTTTTAACACAACAGAAAATAACAAAAAATAATAACAAACACAGACTAGAAACGTGTATTGAACTACATAAATAAGTGGTTTGACTCAGGTTAGCAAAATCTCTATCACACACTGTGTAAAAGGCAGTTTAGCTGAGGTACTTGGCAAGTCTGAGACAGTTTCATACGTAAAAGAATTCATTCCTCCTGTATTACAACTGATCAGTGCTTGTAGCTGATTTCTTTGTACCATTACATAATTTCCCCTTGACTTATTCACATACCACCATCACTAAGTGATTACACTTAAAACTTCAGAGAAAGAACATTCAACATCATAACCAAAGCTCCTCTATGATATTTGTTATTTGCAATGCAACATCAACTATAATTTGAGTCATCATCATTCTTCTTTAACGAGGAGGCAATTTACTGACAGCAAGTGAGGTGGAAATAACAAGTTTGTGGTGCACATATCTAAGTCATCAATACTGTTTCCTATGGTATAGAAAGCAAAAAAAAACCACACTGAACCAAAATTAATTATTGGACTGTTATAATTCTCAGTCAGAATCCAAGGTGCTGGGCACAGCATGGCAATAACAGCACTCCTGGCTCTGCCTTGGGTTTGCTGTTAACACAGGCCAGAGTAAATATGTGATTGACTGAGTCCCAGCCCTCCTACACCCCCAGAAGAGGCCAGAGATCCAACAGGGTCAGATTTTCCCCCTCTGCCTTGGGCCACACAACTCTCACTACTTGGTTTCTGAAATTTCTTGTTCTTCTCTTTTAACTTATACAACTTTACAAAAAAACAGCTTATAGGAGCTGAAACTCTAAATCTCACTTTTCACAGAAAGCTGGCCAAGTTTATGCTTCAAATCTCCTTAGAAATCCCAGGCTGTAAGTTATTTGACTTTGTTTCCACAGCTCTGCTCTGTCTCCTTTGCTTGAGTCCATCCTTTCCTGGAACTCCTGACCCAGCTGCAGGGGGTTGATAGAAAGCACCACAGAGTGGAGTTCTGGAGGGTGAGTGGGCAAAGCTGGTGAACTCCAGGTGCTGAGCAGGGTCTGGAGGGCTCCTGCACCAAGGGAAGCAGGTTGGAGAACCAAATATGTGATCATATTTGTCTGATAACAGCACAATACAGCTCATCACCACTCCCTCTGTGCTCGGGTGGGTGCAGTGGGTGAATTCACAATGTCACAGCCCCCATCCTGGGGGCTCAGGCTGTTCATTTCCCACAGCAAAAGCTCTTTAGCTGTGAGAAGCAGAGGCTTTGGGACACCACATGTGCCATCTGCCTGGACCTGGGGCCAGGACACCACAAGCTGCATGAAGGTTCAAGTGTCACCATTTTCCTGTGCCTGGCTCTGTCACTGCCGTGTCACATCCCCTCAGACCTTTCTCTGTGCTTTTTGCTAATGCAGTTTGCCTGTGTTGTCCATCAATCTGAAGCCCTCTCAGGTTTGTCAGGGGCAGATATTTTTCTGATTGCCTGTTTGTACTGGCAGAGGTCTCAGCTGGATTCTCCAGAGCCTAAACTCATAATTCCAGGGCTGCGCTTTTCTGCCTCAAGCCTTGTGTTTTTCTCTCAGTCAGCGGGCATTTCAGAACACGAATCTGGAAATCTACATATTGCTTTATTACAAAAGTGTTTATGCTTTTAATTCTTCCTTCTCTCTGTATAATGAGATTACAAAGCAAGAATCTTTCATAATAAAATTTGATGTAGACATGCCTGGAAAATGAAATCAGAAGGCAGCAGTGATGGGAAAAGCTGCCATCAATCATGGCAGGCAGACTGTTCTCCTTGACAGCAGTCAGACAGAGAGGCAGAAAATTCAGTAATTTGATAACATCTGCAGTAGACAACCAGGAAGAAACTTTATGATGCCAGTCACTACAGATTTAGCATCTTATCTGACCTGCTCATCAGGCTCGTGAGGGATGGGTATAGCAAAAATTACACTGAAGTCATCAAGCTGCAACTGCTTACTTTAAGGCTGAAGAGTTCTTTCTCTTAGTTTCACTGTCAGAAGACAGTAACCAGTGCTTTTCTCTGTCACCTCCTTCCTTCCATACACCCCAAGAATGATCCAGGGGGAAAGGCACAACCAGATGGAGCTTCACCCCACCTTATTCCTGATGGACTGGCTTCTCAAGGGTCTGTTTTTTGCCAGTGACTGTAGAGATGCCTTACATTAGAAGCCTGAGTAGAAAATGTGTCTCAGACCAAGAAGCTGCCTCCAAATTTAAAGTCTTAATTGGATAAAATACTTCTATGGAATTCACGCTATAATACTTAAATAAACACAGCCATTCCCCTCCTCACCAAGTCACACCTTTCATCAAGCAAGAAAACTGAGGTGCCCTCCTCTCCCCTGCTCCATGAGGAGCATCTGGAACAGCTCTTTCTCCAACAGAAGTCTTGGGTCAGAACAGAATCCCTGGCTTTTTATAGATTCCCGTTTATAAAATGTGAATTTATAAAATCCTCCTGCTTAGGAGTGCCTGCACTTTTTTTTAAGTGACTGGGAGATGTGCAGTGTAGCAAATTGCTCTAAGTGCCCAAATTTCTCCAGTTCTGTTCAAACACAAAGCCAAAATCTGTATGAAAGCTTCACAGCCTTTCATTAACGGAAGAGAAAGAAAAGAGACTATTAATTTAAGCCCCAAGTTCTGGACTTACAGAAACAGTCATAAAACATGGTTTAGACAGATAAGAAGATTCTTAGAGTTACCAGTTCTATTTGCAGGTTGTGGGGGTTCTTTCAAAAACCAAAGGATAAAGACTGACTGGCATTTTTATAACAAGCCAAAGCAAGACATAGCATAAAATAGAATAAAATTAAACACAAATTGTTTGAAGGCAAAAGCTAATGTTTTTAATTCTAATTTAACCTAGTGAATAATTCTGAATGCAAAGCCTACCAAAAGGCAGCTTCAGAAAAGCTTGCAAGGGCCTTCACGAATAATCCTGTCAACCAGAACTGTTCAAAAATCTGAGTATCAAACCAAAAAATATTTTGCTGCCATTTCATGTGAATTCAGGCAGCTGAAAATCATTTTATTGAAAGATAAAATGCTCATAAAACATATCACACATCTTCAGACAAAAGAAAGTCAGTCATAAGTTATGATTATGTGTTTTTTGCTCTCCAAGGATCTCTGCAACTCTTACTTTCAGACTTTCAGTGAAAGAGAAAAATATGTTGGAAAGGACTAGGTTTTTGGAAGAGAAAAATAGCTTTTATTGTCAGTAAAAATGTACCACTCAGGTTATAGGTAATCTCTTAAGAGAGCACTCCTGAAGCTTTAAGTCAGCAAATGTGAAAGACAAAATACTCTTGTGGAAAAAAGATGTTCTGGACTGGGTCCTTCTAGTCCATTAAGGACCATCTGTCAGTACTTGCTAAAATGTGCAGCACCAGTACATTGGATCATCTTTTCTCTTTGTCACAGGCAGATCTGAATCTCTCATCTAGGAATGAAATAACACCTCATGTCATGCTGCTGCAACAATTTAATTCTTAGCCACCCCTCATGACAAAGTAGATTTCAATTAAAAAAACAAAGGCTGTATTAAAAAGATATTATTATTCCTCACTACATGGGAAAAAGGTCACTATGTTTTATCTGATATCAATAAATATGAACCTGGGAAATTCAATGGTGTAAACTGAGCTCTTTAATTAAAAGAAACCCCAAAACAATAAAAAACCAATTAATTGAGATTATATCTCTACCATGGACACCAACTCAGCTACTCCATAAATAAATCTTACAGACCTGATTTCAGCAGAAGCCAAGAATAAGAAACCAACTAAAAATATATTGCAGGAAACTTTGCTTGATGGAGGAAGTGAATTTGCATTTTACGGCTGTTTATGTATATTTGTGATATATTTAATATGCTGTAACCTTCAGAAGTAATAAAATTTGAGGTTTCATCCCATCAGAAACTATTTGGCATGCTGCAGGTTGCTGAGGCAGGCCATCATCCAAACTGGGAAGCAACAAACTTGTTGGACTTATTCCCCTGCAGCACCCTGACTCCTGGCTGACACTTGGAGCAGCCTTAACTAATTGTGATTGCTCCATAAAAACAAGACTGGAGCAAGGGCAACTTTTTAACAAAGAATTCTCTTAATGGCTTGGCAGAAATACATCATTTTCCCCTAACTGCTTGGAGATATCTTTAGGTGAAATCAGATGAGTTAACTCTGGTTTCTCTGCTATAAAGTTTGCAATAACAAGGAGCAATATTTCTGCTCACTCTTGCAAATCAAAATACAGAGCAAAATTGCCATTGCTATAAATCCACTAACAACAATAAGACTAGGCTGACAAGTGAAAAAATAGCATTGCAAGTAGTGTTTCTCAATAAATAATTTATTTTTTTCCTAAATCTCACTTGTAACTTCTTGGCCTAGAGTGGTGCTGTTAAACTTCATGTAGTTTAAATCACATTCCTGTGGAATTTGTGGGATGTCTATCATCAGGTCATGAAGGTATTCCACAGTGGATGTAAAAGGCAATGCCTTTCCAATACGCAGCAGGGACAGCAAAGAAGTTGATCACATTCATCAGAACAAGGCATGAGTGGTGGTTGAACACAGCAGACTGCTTGAAAGCACAAATTATTTCCTAAATTTGCTTTAGATATAAAGATTCCCTAGATAAGGAAACTGTTTCTAGCCTTTCTCCATAAGACACCGGGTGCAGCACGTAAGAAGAGACAAGTGCCGAGTCTGGGAACAATCTGGCTGGATCAACAACAATGTAAAGAGACATTGATAAACTAGTCAGGGATAGAGTAACCAACTGCTTTGCTGGAAATTCCCCAAGAAAACATGCAACTAACTCAGGCTGCTCATCTCATCAGGCTCCCTGAGTCCCTCAGCAACAGCAGTGGGAGCTGAAATACCTCCCTGATAACTCAGCACCATGTTCCAAAGTGTGGCAATTATCCTTCCCACCCAGTTATTTGGTTATTTACATCTGTTTGTACAAAGCCACAGCAAAATCTGAGAAGCAAATTACTGTTTGTGTTGTTTCAGCAAACAGACAGCTGAGTCTTTAGTTTGTGCCACTTTTACCACTGTTAGATAACTTTTAAGTTCAAAATCATTTGAATAGCTTCTCTTTAAAAGAATGGACAGTATTTCTTACAGGAACCGTTTTTCTCCCCCCAAGAGCCTCTTCACATCCTTGCCAGCTCTAATTTAATCAAGAAGATAGCAGGGAACTTAACCTCTCCATAAAGGCAGAGATATCTTTCTCTCTTTTACCCTGGTGGAATTTATCTTCAGTTTCTGACCACACACTCCCATTTTTTAAGCTTCAACCAGACACACTATAACCTGTCACCTTCACTCAACAAATAACAGGTGCTTCATACAACCATCCTGTGTGTTTTGAGCAAGACAGTGCACCAACAGGTAAATTTCACACGCATACACATTATGTTAAAAGACTTTCAAGGCCATAGCAGGAATGAATTGCAAGATTCTCCAGAAAGCACTAGAAGGGTGCAGAAGGCAGAGCTGCAGCTGGGACTGCTGGTATTGTGCTTGTTCTTTCATAGCTCCACTGAGTTATCCTGAGAAGCACATCTTCTCCACACCCCCCTCTCCAAAGGTGATACTCTTTTAAGTGTATAAAAAAAAAATGAAGGCAAGAACACTGAGCAGTAGGTCAGTTTGTGGTCCCAGGTGTTCCATCTAAACTTTGTACCAGCTCAGTATTTGCTCATTCAGTTCTTAAAAGGTCAGTTTTTTCCTCACAAGCCATCACCCACTGTGTGGAGGGCAAGGCCCAGAGGCAGAAGTAGAATCTGGGGGGGATAAAAGCAGAAGGGGTAAGAGGAAAACCAGGAAACTGCTGACACCAGGATAAGTTTGAGGTGGCACTGCTAGCTCCATACATCCAAGGTCTGAGAACAGGCAGCTACAGTCTGATGCTCTGCTGGGTTTATTTGACAGTGATTTTAAGAGCTTGGCTTAAGAGGCAGATCCTCAGACACTTCAGGCTGTGGGAAATTCCCAGGAACTGCAGTTGGCATTGAGCTAAGCTCTAAATGCTTCCTTATGCGAACTTCTCAGAGGGGCAGCCTCTTGAGCTGTGCAATTGCAGTCAGAGCAGAGCACGTGGTAACCCAGGGGGTCTGGAGGACACCACCCCCCCCGAGAAGGCATCCTTTCATCTCTGGAGCCAAAATTTTTTATTTTTCCAGACATTTTGTAAAGAAGAGGTCATAACCAGGGTAGAGGAAATTATAGGCCTGCAAGCTTATCAAAGGTCAGCCCCTATCCAATTAACATTGTGTTTTAATACAGTCATTTGAGAAAACAGGAACTGGATACAGACAAAATCAAAGTGAGCAAAGGAATTTGTGACGTTGAGTATAAGCAGGGCTTTTTTCACTGAGAGGATGAGAGAAGCATCTCCTCAGCTGGAAGAACTAGAGAGGAAAGGCTCTGGAATTTTGGAAGTGTTTTTACCAGAATCTGATTCATTTGAGATAGACTTCTTGATTTACAAGAGACAGAGGAAAACAAGTAACATTACACCTGCTAGTCCTTCTGTATGGGATTGCTTTTTGCCACCCACAGATTTCATTCACCTATTCGAAAAATAATTACATACCCTGGAATTAACATTTTCTTTCTTTACCACCCATACTATAACTCAAGATGAGTAATCAGCAGGCCAAAAACTAGATACATCTCACTATTCTTACAAGAAATGTTTTGATCAGCTGAATAAGTTATTTAATAACTGAGATTAGGAGTCTTCAGTCCATCAGCATTTTGTTTTCTTCTGTAACCAGCATGTTTCTCTACAGCAAAAAAGCAGGCAGCTCCTCCTTTAAGCTCGTTGTTTTGGGAAAGAAACTTTGATTAATATTATCATTGCAAAAGAATGTTCCTAACTATGACTGAACTACGTCCGAAAATCTTGACAACTTGTAGATGCAGGATCACAGTAATAACATGCATTTATATATGTGTATATATAGTTTTCACTGATTTCTGTTATAAAATTAACTGCTTTGAAAATCATGTGTCATAACAGATTCTATGCAATACACCAAAAAATTTTCACACAGTCCATGTGTAACCTCTGTGGAAATCCTGTGGGTCATTTACTAGAGACTCAACACCCTCAGCTGCTCCTCATAAGATGTGTTTTCTAGACCCTTCCCCAGCTTCCATATAAGTCTTTGAAAAAACATCCCCTAAAACTAAGAATCCCCCTCTTCAAAAAAAAGAAAATATCTCTATAAAAAAAAATTAAAAAAATAAAAGCACCACTGAATCACCAACTGTACAAACAGTGACCCAGAACTGCATTTCTGGTTAGTCAGAGAGTACAGCCTGAATTTCATGCTCCTTTCTGTTGAATTTATGCCCACTGAAAAAGCCCCAGGCACGGCACAGAACTTTCCCATTCCAAAGTTAATCAATAAACATTTCTTTAAACAAATCTTCAACCTTCCAAGCAAGTTCTCTCTGATCAGAGCTTTGTATCAGGCAGTCACAGCATTTTTGATCCACCACCACTGATTGAAAAGCCAGGTTTATCATATCAGCCTGCTGCTAAGCCTTCCCACCATGCAGTTGTCTAAAGTCTGGCTGCTGATGAAAACATGGTTTGAGTTCCAATTTTTACCTCTTTGATCCCCATTTTGTCCAGAAATCAATTTCCAGCACTAAAATGCTCCCATCTCAGATGTGAGCTGCCTAAATAAAGCAGTAGATAAATCTGTAACCATTTTCAGATCTTTTGGTTTTTTCCCCCCCTCGTGACTAGGCACATGAAATTTTAAAATAGGAAAGCAATAGTGATTGTTTTGCTCCAGACATTGCTTATACATTTGAATTTCCCAGAGGTCTGATGGATTATAGCAGGTGCCAAGAGGAGGTTGAATAGTTTTATTCCTATAATCCACACTCATTCTTTTGTCAAATTTGTCTTGGCAGTGCTCCACTGGTACATTATCCAGCTTCTACATTAATATTGCAAAGAAGTCATTTCTCCAAAGTCTCAACTTCCTGATATTGCAATTTTTGCTTTATATTACTTAGAGGAGAAGGTGTAAACTCTTACTCTGTCGGGATTACTTCACAAACCTCTAGCACAGGTTGCCCAGAGAGGTGGTGGATGCCCCATCCCTGGAAGTGTCCAGGGTCAGGTCAGACAGGACTCTGAGGAACCTGGTCTAGTTGAAGATGCCCCTGCTCGTTGCAGAGGGGTTGGACAAGGTGGCCTTTAAAGGTCTCTTTAACCCAAACTATTCTATGATTCTAATTCACTGAGCTGGAGACACTCCTGATACCTCTGGTCACCTCACACGTGTTGTCTCCAAGCCTTGAATGCTCTCACCATCCCTTCCCAATCTGGCTGGACCAAAATTTATTCTCCTCTGAGCCCAGGCATGACTGCAGATCCCAGGAGGCACTTCCTGGGCTCCATTTCAATCAATCCACACACAACTGCTTCTATCTCAGATATAAATTGCATATTCAGTCTTTTTCCACACTGACAAAGGTATCCCAGTGGCAACCATGACTTCCTTGAGTGCCCAAGCCAACACAATCAGATCAGAGGAGCACATTTCATCAGCAAAACCCAAGAGCAGGCAGAGCTAATTAATCACTGCAAACACATTTTCTCTTTGTCTGGCTGCTGAATTCTCTCACACAACCTCAGTGCCCATGCACAACCCTTCCAAGACTGATGACCTTCCAGTTCTTGTGAAAGATGAGGGGCCCTTCCTTCAGCAGGAACCCTCCACCACTCCAAGACTGGCATTGAAAGTCTGATAAATGGCTTTTCACTGGGCAGGGAATGAATAATGAGAGTTCACAGGGGTAACAATTAAAGCACATCCCCAAAATCACCTCACACAGCCCACAGATCCCCTTGCTTCCTAGAGAAGCCATTGAACTGCAGCATAAGCTTCTCCACACCTACAAGCAACTTACCAAGAATACATTGCCAGTATTGAGTTATCAGCAAGTAATTACTCTGCATATCTCCACATGGGGGTGCCTTAATTAATTCTGGAAACTAGTCTATGGCATAAACCTCCTTCATTTTAAACTAACAGATGAGTCCTTTGCAGCCAGGCTGCAATTTACCTTTAAGTCAGTAAGGAGTGGGTATTTGAAGTCCTGAAGGTCATATTGACACTGCCTGCTAGATTTTTCCTCAGCAAGAGAAGGACAAAAGAAGGAGAAACATACTGTGAACGAAACTATGATACAGTGGCCTCTGGAGACCAGAAACACAGATGTTTGGGGGATTCCCTTCTCTTTTGCAGGTGTTTCTGGGTCAGAGTCCTGAATTACAGTTCTTTCTTTGCTCTCAGATGAGAGCAGCATCCCAGAGCATCCCCAAGGAGAAACTGGACCACTCTGTTCTCTTGCTGCCTCCTGAAAGGACAGAAGGATGTGCTGAAGCACCTAATTTAATGCTTTTCACATTAGTTTGTTTCAGGACCTGGGCTGTGCAACCCAAGGTCTCTCGCCAGATCTACATTGAAAGGGAACCTTTGGAAAAAAATCCCCCTGCCAAATGAGCACCTGTACAGACAAAGGGAGCTTGGAGCCATTGGAGGGAAATTGTACATGAATGCCATGGAGATTGGAGCAATATGTTTCTATTTGCATGTGTGTACTTTTTTTTGAAACAAGAATCTACAGGGCAGAACAAAAGTATCGTGCACTGCAGCCAGCTCAGAAACTGTCAGCAATTAGTTTTCTTCAATAGACATTATGCTTTTTCTGTGACAATAAAGCCCTGTGACGATTCTGCCTCCCAGCAGATTGTAGTGCAGCTCATCTGTAAATTCCCCAAAGCATCAGGACGTATGTCTGTGCATGGTATTGCAATTAGGATGGGGAACGTTCCGAATGCCTGAGTCTTCCTTCAGCCATCTGGAGTCCCTTCTTTATTAAATTATTTCTAGTGTTTATGCAGTCGCCTCCTAATTATTTTAGGAGATAAAGTAGATTTTTCCTGTGTTCAGAAAACTGGCGTTCTTCAATTTAGTGACAACTTGAAAGATTACAGACAAATTAATAATTATGTCGAGTATATTGATATAAAAATGCAAGGCTATTAACACCAAACACACACCACCCATCCCACAGCAAGAGCTTAAATAAATTTCTGATCACTGTTTGTGCTGTAGAGAAAGGAGATGATAGTTTTGTCCACACTAGGAAGGAGTTCTAATGCATAGCTGAGCACAAAGGTCCAGAGAAGAGCAAAACTGCCACCCCATCATTCCTTACCACATGTGGTCTGTGGATACAGAGGATACAGAGCCCTGAAGGAGGCATGAACCATCTACTCCCATTTCCAGAAGCATAACGAGATCACAGAGCTGCACAGGCCTTGAAACCCATCTAATACCTGTGGGTTTAATGCTGCAATTACCTGTACCCCACAAATAAAGCATGGAGACATTGCATAGGGCTGCTGTTTGCCCCAGAGGTCTGTAGGATTGTGGTTGGAGCAGTTGATAAACCAGAAATAGGTGTAGGGGTATTAGGGAGGTTTGTAACTGTTGTATGATTTTTTTTTCTTTTAATTCTTTTTAATAGAAGCTTGAATTGCATTTAATCAGAGAAAGGGTGATGCACATAATTACAGCACAGCATGGATGTGCCATTATGGGCTATTTTTTTTTTCCTTTTAATTTCAGTCAGTGATTTGAAGCATTAATAACCTTCCTCATTTTTCCTAACTAATGTAAGCACAGATGCTAATCTTACTTACATAAGCAGCTCCTTGCATTGCTGTTTTCCAGGGCCTAAATCAAGTTCCACAAATTCCTTCGACTCTGCAATAGAACTGATGAATCTGTGATCCTTTGAGCATTTCAAACTGCACCCCAGCTTCTACTACTAAACCCTGCCTGAACCAGTGTCCAAACTGGTCTTTGTTTCTTATTTGGACAGCTGGCACTCTCAAGGAGGATGTTATTCCTCTGAAGAGTTTTGTTTCAAACCTCCAGAAAGGTGCTTACCAATAACTAATCTGATCCTAAAGAATAATTAATTAGCAATCATTTGCCATAAAACCTAGGACTACCTGTACTAGGTCTAGTCAAGTTGCCTGCACAGAAGTATATCACTACACTCTCTCTAGAGAATATAGGTCATGTATTCTGCCATTAAATTTAAATTTCCTTTTAATGAAACTAAACTTGCTGATTACAGAAAACATCCCAAGCCTAGTCCCTTATTAAATTCATAGTGATACAGCTTGAGAAAAATAGAACATTATTGTGAACTGCCTTATCTTCTTCATTGGTAAGCCACAAGAATTGAGATAACATGACTAAATGGATTTCAAGAGCATTTTTTAAAAAGACATTTAATAGTGGATAGATGTGAGAATTAAAACAATCTAATAATTCCATAATTTATCTTGCAGTGCTTCCCTTAGAGAGAAAGAACATCTCTAAGTAAAAAGAATTAGATTTGCTTTTCAATATAAGAGACCACGGTGAAGTATTTGGATACACTCCTAGCAGAATTCCAGGCTTAATTCTCCCTAAAACCACAAGCACATTACCTTGCAAAGACAGAAGAGCCATTTGGGCAGGAAAAAAAGGATGCTTGCAGGCTATTATTTGTTTTTCCAGATTGAATTAAATGAAGAAAACTCTCCCAGCCCTTTATTGGGCTACCTGAAAAAATACCTCTAATCTAACATGTTTCTGCCCTTGAATCTAATTGATAGTTTGGACTTACACAGACCATTTGGCTTATTCATGGGTTTTTATGGGCCTTTTTGAGGAAACACACTGAGATCTAAATACCAGCTAGGCTAGTTTTATTTCAACTTAACACTATGAAATATGCCTAAATATGCACAGGTGGCTGGAAGAGAAAAAATACATGGCTCACTATTCAGACTTTTGTACAAAACCAGAACAACCTAAAGAACATCCCTGAAAGCCACAACCTTGTGGAAGGCTGAATCAGAGGCAATATTTCCAAGAACTCCAGAAGAACAGGATTAAACCTGCAAGAATTCTGGTAAGTTACTTTAGACTTTTACTTCCTACAGATATAAATCACACAACATTATAGCCACAGACACTCAAACACAGCAATTACAGAGCAACCACTCTTCACCATCAATTTTTGAGTAGTTTAGGTTCCAGAAATCACAATTGTAGTTTTGTTTGGGGTTGGTTGTGGGGGAGGTTGGAGGTTTTTGGGGGTATTTTTCAGGCAAAACTAAAGAAAGGGAAGCAGAGATGGCAGCAATTCTACAGTGTAATAAAAAAAAAAACTTAGTTCAAAAATGCCACCAGTATTGTTCCAGGTGTACCAGACCAGGCAGATTTGTCTTGCAGTGTTCCATGGTACAGATGTGCTGCCAATTTATGTTAAAGCTGGCACTGCAGAGTACTTTCCACCACAAACACGGAACAGAACACCGATCAGTAGCCCATGCACACCCCAACAATACTCTTTGCATCATATTAGACCGATTTCATCAGCATTAGAGATCCTTTTCCTCTTCAATCTTTTTTTTTTCTCTCCTTAATCACATTTACTTGTTGTAGCAAACGTCAGAACTCATTCACTCATTTCCTTCTTCCCAAGCTTGCCTCAGCCACCTCTACATCCCCATTGCTGCATCCCAGGAGCTACAACAGCACTCAGCTCACTTTGATCTCTGCTGGGAGCACAACCTGGGCTGCACGACCTGCACTTGTGAGCCTTTGTAAGCACACAGAGATCGATATTGATCCCACTGCTCCTCGTACGGGAGCATCTGGAGCAGCACCTCTGTGTGGTGCAGCAGCCACATCTCACTGTGCCACACACCAAACACAGCAGACAGCTACCCAGAAGCTCAAACAAAAGGGCAAACCAGGCGCATTTGGTTCCTCTTTTGGCCCGCTACCATGACATGTTATACAATTACCTTATTTCTATGCACAATGTACAAATAATATTTGAATTTTCTCTTGGCTTGCTGGTGCTGAGCACTATGCTTCAAACCATAACCACACCAAATTAGAAAGTGCAGTCTAAGGATGAATAGCTCATTAAAAGACCAATGTTTGCTACACTCAAAAGAAAAGGGTCTAGAATGAGATTTTTCTTATCAACCACATGGCACTGAGTTGGAATTATGTGATCTTTAAGGTCCCTTCCAACACAAACCATTCCATGATTCTGTAATAGGGCCGGAAGAGCAGCAATGTGAGGAAAGAAATGGTTTCTAAGCTGCTTTCATGACAGCAGCAGGGGCAGCACAGCCCCAGTACCCCCCACTCATGACAGCATCACCTTGCCCTTACACACCTGTGCCTTGCCTTCATTTGCACAAGCTATAACCAAATAAGACACAACCATTATGTTCTCTTGAGTGTTGAGACATGTAAAGGATGTTTACAAAGCACCAGTGGAGCTTCAGATGAGAGGTTTCATTGTCAGGAAAAGTGCTGGTGATCAGAACCCTGAAGGAGATCTGCTCAAAAGCAGCCCTGGTGTGTGTGACAGGCCCTCAGGGAAGTTACTAGAGAGCCCCACAATTAAAGAAATTCATCACCCTCTCATCTCATGCCACCTTTTCATCTTAATGCAATACATAAGGAAGACCAAGGAAAGTAGAGAAAACAAGGAATCGCTCTGATAAATGTTTCAAGCCCTGTCAGCCCTGGGGAAGCAGGTAATATTTCTCACAGACTGTGCAGCTTACCAAACACCCAACATTTTACTGCCACGGTGTAACCCAGGTGCAGAGGCACAGCAGCTGCAAGTTGGGAGATGCCTGTGCTAGCAGCAGAAACTGGAGCAGCTGGAATCCATGAGCCCATCATAGGAGCCCACCTGGGGCAGCCTTTGCCTCCTGCACAAACACCTCTCACAGAGCAGGAGCCCGGCTCCATGCCCCTAAAGGGCAGCACGGTGTGAATGAACAGAACAAAAGGGCAGGAAAACCAGGGGCTGAGAGGGGGTTACAGGCTTCTATAAAGCCATCAGGCATCCCTTGCAGAGCTGCTCCCTCCCTCCACCTCACCTGTGACACCAGGCAGCTGAGGCACAGGGTGCCATCCCAGTCAGGGGGCTGAACTGGAAACCAGTCACTCCACCTGGTTTATTGCCCTGGCCACAAAGAGAGAACAAGCTTTTTGCTCCAATTTTTGTTTGTTGCTTCACAAAACGTTCACAAAGGGAAGCAAGTGGTGAGCCTGCGTTTCCAAAACCAGCTTAGTTCACAGGGTGAGAGGAAAGCAAAGAAAGAGTGGAAAAAAATGGCACAGCAAAACCCACAGAGATCTAAACTACACCTGCACTTCAACTGCAAACCCACCCCTGCCTGGTCTTGCTCTCAAGAAACAGTCCAGCAGCAGCCCAGGGCTTGTAACTGCAGAGTTATTCCCACTTTCCTGAGACAGCAACAAATTTAACTACAAAATATTTATATACAATTTATTGTGCAGATTCACAACCCAGCCTATACCTGCGGTAGCCAGGCCACTAAATGGCATACAGCCTGTCCCAGGGGCCGGCCAGCAGCAGCCCAACAAATGGTCTGACAACACAACCAAGGCAGAAAATGTCCCACCAACTTCCTCATAGCACTTTAAAATAAATTTTTTCATAAAACAGAAAATATTAACAAATAAGAGCAACACTAACCTCTTCTGAGCTGAGCCATTTGGACCATCCTGCTCCTTCCGAGCACACATCCACCTCTCTGCTTGCCTAAAAGACTTTTATATCAGCTGCTGGGGGTCAGGGATAATCACTGATTTCTAAGTTTATCTGGCAAACCAGATAAGCACCAGCTGGAATGGGGACTGTCTTCTATTTCAGAGTTCACATGTTTTTTGTATTACTGTGATTTGGCTTTTGTTTTTGGGATTAGAAAGTCCTCTTACGTCAGATACCTCATCCCTCCTAATTACAGGTTCTGTATGTTTGAATCAATTTTATGAAGTTTACTATGCCATTTCCTCTCAGAAATACTGGCCTTTATAGTAGGAAAGAAACTCCTAAACTCTGATACCACAAACTGAAGGGTGACAGCACTGCACTGAGACAGCACCACTTTTTCACTTCATGAAATTCTAATGTTTTTCTCTACTTTGGCCAATAAATAGAACAACTATTGCTTAAAATAATAAGTACTCACAAAGTTGTTGCTAACACACATCATTGCCTTCTAAAACAGCCATTTCCTTAAAAAAAAAAGAAGAGAAAGAATAGCATCATTGCTGGAAAACAAGTTTCAAAAGAATTACTGTATTTGGCACGGCAGACACACTGCGCCTTTAATTTGGTTTTGACAGCCACACAAACGAGTCTGTTAAAAAATGAAGCAGGAGTTAAATGGATGGTGCTCCCTTGAATCAAAACTTGTAACAAAGGTGGTATTTAGGTTTCAATTCCTCCTGCTACGCTATCAGCTGTGAGCCTTTCCAACAGTCAATCACTGGGAATTGGAATCATTGGAAACAATTTCACTGCAAGCTCAGAGCACTCTCACCAAGGTGCAAGCAAGGGCAGAGTCTGGCCTGAAGCAAACAGCATTTGGGTGAAATTATTCAGAGTTAAAAGGTTCATTATGGCTTTTGAAGCACTTCTACAGTAATGGAAAAAACAATAAAAAAGCTGAAGTCTTCCAGTAGGCTCTGCCTTATTGTTCAGCAAATCGAAGGGGGTCTCATTTTCTACTTCTTGGGACAGAAAATTACTTTTTGAGCTGAACTTTTTGGCACCAAACAGCTTTATAATTTTTGCCTTGTTTAGAAATAACTTTTAGCAATTTTGTTGAACAGCAGAAAGAAAAAAAAATTAAAATCACTTCATGTGACATACCCTGTGAAAATAATTTTTCTGTACAAAATTCATTAGAATAACACATTAAGAAAAAAATAAAAGAAAAAACACAGAACAATCAGCCTTGCCATCAAGGAAGTTTGTATGAATTTTTTTGACATATTTGAGTTTGAAATCCATGCTTACAAGATCATCACTTTAACCCTGTAACACTGTGACCTATTCATAAAACATGAATAAGGGACCCGAGGGCTTTTTCTGGAATTCATATTTAGCAATTACTTAATTTTGTGTTAGTATTGAAAAGAAAATTTAAAAAAAAAAAGACATTTTTGTGCAGTTTTGAACATTTGGTGGTATAGTTGGCACACAGACATTTCCCTGTGTAAAATTATGACACTTTCAGAGAGGGACATGTTGAGTGCTTTGTTGGCTGGGCACAGTGCCTACCAAAATCCAAGTATTAAAGACAAGTTTCCCAACTCATTTTAAATGCTTATATTTGTCATTCAGACCACTTTGTTTCCAGTATTGCATAAAATATTACAGAATGCAAGGTGAGAAGGTTTCCAAGAATCTCCAACAATTCTACGCTGTGCTGTCATAAATACATAAAAGAAAACCAAGCAAATGTGGTGGAAAAAACATTCTTGAAAGTGTTTCACATCTCATATTACATTTGAACAAATGGACGATGCTGTGGAAAGGACAGCTTGCTTTGCACTTGAATACTGATGGTTACATCTGAAGGTTCCTTTTTTTCTGAATAGATTATATTTTGTCTATTTTAAGCAAGCAGTTCCATTTATGTTGGATATTTTTAAGTGATTACCTTAAAAGGCCATGTAACTTATTCCAACTTTTGCCTTGATTGCATAAATCAGCAGTTATTTTAATTTAAATGAAAAGTATTTCAACTTGAGACAAACAGGGCAGAATTTCTGTCTGCTGAACCATCTATGTAACCTTAAAAGCTACATATTATTCAGACTGTCATTCCTGTTTACTTCAGTGGGGATCGTTGTCTTTAATCCCATTAGCCCTGCTGAAAGAGCAGCCTGGAGTCTGCACCGTGTGGAACCAGCCAGAGCTAAGTGAGCAGCTCTGCTGGTGATGCTCAGTTGGGCTGGCACTCAGCCTGAGAAATGCTGGGTTTTAATTACTGACACACAAAGCACCAGTAGCTCCCAGGGCCTCTCCCTCATCTGCAAACTCTGTTCTCAGGAAGAGCAGCTAAAATAAAAATCCTTTCCTAGGGTGTGCTGGTCATCAGCACCCGGATGCAACAGGAGTGCCCTGAGTAGTCCCCTGGGGAGGGGGGTCAGGAAGGAACTGGGACCATGGGGGCAGGTTTAGGGAAGGAAGGTCCATGCAGGGGGCTGAGGGCAGGGCTTGGTTTGGAGAAGCTGTGAGGGTACCTGAGCAAGATCATAGAAACGTGGAATGGGTTGGAAGGAACCTTAGGACCATCCAGTCCCACTCCTGCCATGGGCAGGGACACCTCCCACTATCCCAGGCTGCTCCAAGCTCTGCCCAGCCTGGCCTTGGGCACTGCCAGGGATCCAGGGGCAGCCACAGCTGCTCTGGGCACCCTGTGCCAGGGCCTGCCCACCCTGACAGGGAACAATTCCTTCCCAATATCCCATCCAGCCCTGCCCTCTGGCCGTGGGAAGCCATTCCCCCTTTGTCCCATCACTCCATCCCTTGTCCCAAGTCCCTCTCCAGCTCTCCTGGAGCCCCTTTAGGAACTAGGAGGGTCTCTAAGGTCTCCCTGGAGCCTTTTCTCCTCCAGGCTGGACACCCCCAGCTCTCCCACCCTCTGCTCACAGGAGAGGTACCTCAGCCCTCTGAGCATCTCTGTGGCCCCTTTTCATCATTTTTCCAGATGTTTCACAGACCAGCAGTAAGCTCTTTGTTCTTTCTCCACAGGCTTCTGAGCTTTTCAAATGAGGTATAAAACCATTCCTCTCTTCTTTGCAAATAATTTTTCTTTCAGTTACCTATTTTTATCTTCTAAGCTACAAATGAATCCAACACTCCCAAGCTGGTGCTGAAAAGGAAGCAGGAGCATGGAGGAAGGGCTGGTGCCATGTCCAGAGCCTGCATTCTGCTCTTCCTCTGCCCCGTGCATGAGGAACCTTTCCAGAGCTGTGGTGTGGATATTCACACATTCAGCTCAAATGTCATGACCCAACACTCTCCAGTTTTTCCATTTCAATGAGGCTCCTCAACCCATCAGAGTTATTTAGGCTTCAGTTACTTTTTTCCCAACCAGCTGGAATTGGCCACTTAGTCACCAAACCTGATATGGTATCTAGCAATATTAATTAGTCTGTCTAATAAGCCTAATAAAGAGCAAAGCTTTGTATTTCTCTATTCTATTTTCTAATTAATTCACTGTGTGCACTTCACTAAGTGTTTTATAAGGAAATAGACACAGGCTGCCAAGTCTTCTTCCCCTGTAAAATCCAGGCTCTGCTGCTTGTATTGGAAATAATTTTGGCACACTGAAAAAAACCGAGTAAGGCATTTGACAGAAATAAGCATTCACATAGAGAGTTTAAATATACTCCAGTTCAGCCACAGGATTTTGAGCATTTCATTTTCACCAGTGTCTCATTTTATGAGCATATAGGTAATTTCTCCATGGCATGGGACTGAACTGATTTCATTGCTGCCTTCCCTAAATTCCCAAGTAAGGAGCAGTGACCTACATACAAGGGGATTTCCTTTTCCTCATTCCTGTCCCTTCCACATTCTCTAGCGAGTCCCTGCTTTGCTGCCAGCCATCATCATAACTTGGAACAACTTTTAAAAGTGAGGAAAAAGATTGAAGTTGTTTGGTTTTAGCACCCCTTAGGGAATGGGTGACACTCCACTGACACTCCTTTGGGAATGGGTGGAACTATTTATTTCACTTTTCCACCATTTCATTTGGCTTCCCTGAACACAGATATGGTGGTTTTCCTTAGCAGATATCAACCTTAATACTGATAAAAGGTTAATGTAAGTGTGGTCTAGTTCTGGTAATTTATCCCATTTTGGGTGAAGGACTAAACATTTTAGGGTGTGTTTTAGTTGTTTTAGTGTTTTTTAAGTTGGTTTTTTTTTTTAAATGACACATTTCATGTGAAGAGCAAAGCAGATGGAAGGGACTTCTCCATCCAAATAACCTTTGCAAGTAAATGTCATGTAGGAAGGCTGTCTTTATTTGGCACAAATCATTTTTTAAAGATATGTATTTATTGGTTGACTCCACAACTCCTTTCCAGACTCCAGATTTTAGCCCACAGCTTCAGTCAGCCTGCCTTAAATAAGCTCTCATGGAGCAAGGAAAGAGTTGGGCAAGAAGTTAATTTGAAGCAGTTTTGATCTGTGTGATTACACACTGCTGACAGGAAAGACAATGGCACGGAACTAATAACAAGGAAAAAAACTAAGCTGGAGAATGGGAGAGGAAACAAAGGTAAAAATGGTTTTAATGCACTGAGATCTATCATGCAGAGTTGAAAAGCCAGACTGTGAAAAGCCAATTAGTGCACCAAATATGAAAAGCACCCGAATTAAACAGAGAGAACATCATCAAAGAGAGCTGAGATATGGATGTTCCCAGCATGCAGACATCAAGACATTTCAGATGAGTATATAAGAAAATGTTTTTAAAAAGAAATGATATGCAGTGGGAATTCAGTAAAAATGAGCCTGTAATGGGCAAATGATAGGCTGTGAAATGAAAGTATAAAAGCCAAATCTTTATAGTGTCTAACACTGACAAAACACTTTAAGGCTGAGTTTATGAGGTTCTGTGCCATAAACATCAAAATTTAGAAAGCACATTTGTTGCTTGATGCATGTTTTTATTTAATTTCTTGGAGTGTTAATGAACAAAAAGATGGATTCTAATATAATACCCACGTTACCAGAACAAAAAATAAGGACCAACATTAGCATTGATGTTTTAAATTATTAAAAAATATCTTGCAAATTGTGTCTCCTTTTAAGCAACTTGGATGCTCCTTGTGGTCTGAACACACTGAGAACTGCTTTGATATAAATATCAAATTTGTAAGTAAGTTTTCTGCTTTTGGAGTGGTCACCTACTGCCTTTTATTCAAAGATCAAACAGAAATATTTTTTGCTTGTCCTCTTCCATGGGGATAAAGAAAACTATTTAAGCAGTACAATTGAAAATAAAAAGTTGCTTGAGTTTCTAGCAATTACTGACAAAAATGGGTTTAAAACCCTAAATACAATGAGATATTTTGTCAAAGTATTTACACTGGGAGACGAGAACCGTGAATGAATGTGGGTGCAGGCTAAATGAATCTGTCCCTGCATCCTTGAGTATTTTGTATTTCTGGAGGCAGTCAGTACCTCAAGCTAATGTCAAGTCAGTATCCAGCATTCTTGTTGAGCCCAAGTTAATATTTTAGTTCAGTCATCATGCTGAGATGATTTGCAGTGCACGTGGAAATTGTGCTATGCCTCCTCTTCATATGAGAAATTCTTCTCTCAAATAATAAATTCCCAACAGTCAGAGGGTAGCTTTGCAATCTTTATTCACAGTACAGTAAATACTGGATTGCTATGAAACCTGAACACTGCCTTAATCTTTGGGATGGTTTTTTTGAATGCTCCACCTTTGTAGATGTGACTGCTACCAGGGGAGCTTTGCTCAAGCTTCGAGGATAAGACTGACCTGTGTCCAGTGGGAGGTGTCCACAGCAGGAGCTTGGAATGAGATGATCTTTAAGGTCCTTTCCAACCCAAACCATTCTATAATTATGAATTAAGTGTCTCACTGATCTACCTTCACTCTGACACACCAGAATCTGTTTCTCAGTCCTGGCTCAAAGATTGCCTCATGAAATACAAGGAGAGAGCTGGCAAGCCTCGGGTTGTTGCTTTACACAACAATCCACAGGATCATAACCTGCTGGATATTTCCCTTCCCAGTGAAAAAAGCTCCATGAAGATTCCCTAAAGAAGTTAATTCCAGCTTTGAGCCAAAATGACACAGCTGCAGGTTAGTGGAAACCTCAACAAATAAGTATTGCTGAAAGAATGAGCCTCCTGCAGCTCAGCCTTCAAGAAAACACACTCAAAGTTGCAGATGAACCAACCTTGACTGCATTAGAAATTCCAGTTTTGCTACTTCACTATCTCTGAAACTTTGAATGTTTGATTTCACAGCTCTTCAAGTGTTATTTTAAAGCTGTTGACTGAAGACTGTGTTTAAGCTCCTGCCGGTGTCTTTCAATTTATTCAGTGTGTAAAATTCAAACTTTTCCTATCTTTCTGTGACTAGTTCTTTAACCCACTAGAGCCCAACAACCTAACAAGCATACTCTGGAGATCTTTGATACATATACGTGTGTGTGTGCATGTAAAAAAAAAAAAATATATATATATATATATGCATGTATGTATGTATGTATATACAGAACTTCCATGCCTACAAACATTTTGGAGCCAAAAGAAATTCTCTCTCCTCCTGGAAGTCTGTTTTGCTGACTGAATTTTCAGACAGCACAATTTTTTTCTTCTAAACTGAGTATTAAATTCACTCTATTTTACAGAGCAAATAAAGCCCCTACCAGATGGCCAGCCAAGGCTATTACAGGCTGTCATTACTTCCCACACCCACTTGTTCCTCCAGATTAGGAAATATGACTGAAGAGTTGCTTTTCCTCATGCACTGTTTCCTATTTCCATTGCCAGTGAACAGATGATGCCTTGCAGATACCTCCAGCTCTTCCTCAAGCACTCTGCTGCCATTCCAGGGGAGTGCTTTGCTTTCTTATCTCAGAAAAGGAAACTGGAAGTCTTAAAGAGGTGCACCTGCTCCCTGCAAAAGGGAGTGCAGCATTTCACTGCACAAATAAAATCTGGTTGGGACAGAACTAGAAGAAAAATCAGACTTATGTCCAAAAATAGGTGCTTGCCCCAGAGCCACGAGCATAACACGTCCATATCCAGCAGGAAGACTTACGCTGCAGAGTAACCATTCACAAAATAGACACGCAGATGGTTCTAACCAGACTCAAGAATTTCTCACAAAGCAGCTGCTTGCTTCCTCATTTCCAGCCCCTTCTTTCTCCCCACTGCCTTGCAGGACACTGAGGCACAGCAGCACTCCCAGGTCGTGGAGGGAAGCCCTGAGGCTGGAGGGGAATGGATGTGACACTCCAACCTCTGCAGAGCAGGTCTCTTGACTCACGAGTTCCTCTCCCCATGTGAGCAGCAAACTGCTCCACACGCAGCTCTGGGTGTCTGGCCGTGCCAAGCTCAGTTAATCAGTGTTAATTGGTGTGTGTGGTGCTGCCTGAAGACAAACAGCAGCTGATTTGAGTTAGAATGTGTTTGTCATCAATTACAGAGATCGATTTCCAATCAGGTCTGATTTGCCAGGACTGTGTTCCCAGGCAGGTCCTACAGATGCTGTCACTTTCTGATTTGTCTTTTTAGGGACTGGCTTCACCTGGCTTTTGGTCTTTATTTGCACAGGTATTTACACAGCATAATTCAGTAGGAATGTTACAACTGCTCTAGCTCAAGTAAAGTTTTCTGCCCCACGGAAAACACAAGCACTGCTATGTTCAAGCAAACATCAGCTGAGCAGCAAGGAGCAATTCAGGGGAGTTCTGAAAGATGAACCTGAAGAAATATTGTGGATGTGAGTGCAAAAGGGAGTTTTAACACCCACAGTGGACAAATAACCATTGCTCCTTCTGTGGATGCACAAACCTCCTGTCACAGGTGGAGTGGGAGCTTCAGACAAAGTTTATTAGAGTTTAAGTAACTTTGTCCCATGCGATTTAAAATGGCAAATCAGATATGTTTAAATAAAATTAATTATTTATTATGACAAATGAGTAGACAAAAGAGGTCAATCAGAATTATTTACTACACAGTATAAAAGCTAAAACTCCTCCTAGGGGAGCACAATGGAGTTGAATCAATAGGGGTGATTGCCTGTTGCCCTCATTTTGCTGCCTTGCTCCTGTACCATCACTCAGTAATTTAGTATTTTTTAATAGGCAACAGCTGCCAAACTGCCCTCAGGTTCTTTCTCCCCCTTGTATTTACCTTTTCTCATTCAGAGAGCCAGTTTTAAACTCCAAGGTACTGTGTCACTGTGATGGGTTGGTGAATGAGAGGGTCTCTAAACTTTCAAATGTTTGACTGCTGTAATTCTAGCAGCCCTGCAGTGATCCTGAACACTGTTGTGGGGACATGGGGACAGTTTCACTTGGGGGAATGGCAATAGCAGCTGTCAGCAAAAGACTGTGCTCTAGAGGGCTCGGTTGTGTGATAGATAATTAAAATAATTTTAGTATTTTTTATGTCTTTCTGTACAATACAACCCTTTTCCTGTCATAGAGCTCATATAAACGAAGGCTTAACAACCTTTGATTTGGCCTAAACCTTAGATTTATGCTTTAAAGAACTGTCTTTGATCCAAAGAAAAGCAACAGTGTATTAAAGCACAACTTATTTCACAGTAATTAATCCATTTTTCACTCTTCACTGCCTTCCCACTTTTGGCCTGTATCTGCACATTGCAGGAAAAGCAGGGTGATGAGAGGAGCCAGGGAGCACAGCAGTGGTGCCTGATACAGCCCAGGCATGCAGCACATACTGAACACTCACAAACTCCCTGAATTCTGGTACCCACTCTGGTTCAAATCATCCATTAATAATCTTTAGTTTCATCACTGCCACCCCCTTGGTCACCATGCCAGACACAAAACAACAGCAGAGCTTCTGTGTGAATCTCTAACCCTGCACAGCCCCTGGGCCAGGCACTGGTGACTTTGTTTTCATTTCTGTTGGTTAAAGACCTGCAGGACACAATGCAAATGCATCCCCTTGGTGACACGTCCTTGCTCCTGGGTATGCTTGGTGACCTTTTTGTCAGATTTGAGCAGAATCTCTGAGGCTGGAGCTCAGACAGTCGATGAGGGTGCTTGTGCACACAGCAGCTTCAGGACCTGGGCCTGAGACTCAGAAAATATCAGAATACAAAGTAATGGGGTTTTTTTCTTTTATTTTTTCTTTCTTATTTCCTGCCCCCCCCCCCCAACATCAGTTCTGCAGCTAAAGTTCACAGAGTCAGTGGAAAATGAAAAAGTTGGCATAATCAGACTAGATGGGGCTTCCACTTGCTGACAGTGGTTTTTTTCAGCATGAGGATTAAGTAGATGTATAAACACTTTCAGAATTAACTTGCAAACACCAGATGGAAAAGTAATTGGAGTCAGTGTAGAAATCTGCTCCAAATCACTGGTGTAGCTTTAATTCAGGGTTACAACAGGTACCTTTCGTTTGCATTTTTATCCCAGCTCTGATCTCTCTGGGCTTTAGCATGCTCAGCGATGATGAATCACAAGCAGTGAAGGACATGGCTAAAATTCCCTTTCAAAATGCCATTTACAGGGCAAGCAATAAGGCAGAAGAAATGCTTCCTTTTGCTTGTGAACTGAGCAAACTCACCTGGGAAGAGTAAAGTGACAAATAAATGTGCCATTTCCCAGTGCCACTCTCAGAGTGACTTTCCAGAACAGAACCGTACTTTAACTTGAAAGCAAAAATTACCTCTGCCAAATAACACATAGTAAACATTGTGATTTTAATTACAGCTCATTAGTTTTTCTTTACTGTGTCAGAAAGTGCCTAGGAGACAACAGCCTGCCCTGATGTTCCTCAAACCCTTTGCATGGATTGCCATTAATTTTAATGGCCTCAAAATGATCCCTTGAAAGGCCTGTGTATTAAAAATTTTAAGTGTGATTTTTAATTCCTTTAGTATCAAGGAGATTTCTTACTTGCACGTTTTTTCAGACCCAAAAGGTTTGAGAACAATCCTAATGGAGCCTCTGCTCTCTGAGTTTAGTGACAGGTACTGCAGAAGCAATTAAAACCTTGAAGTCTTGAGCAGCTGAAAGAAAATTCTGACTTTCTTTCATGTGCAGAAGGTCACTAAAGCAAATTTGAAGCCGCTGTGACAGCACTGGATGGCTTCTAAGAACCTGACACAGAGTTAGTAGAGTTTGACAGGCTGTGTCAAATGATTTCTGTGGAGCTTGAAACACTCATTTCTGATTATTTTGGAAGAAAAGTGACACAAGAATATGGAAGTGCTTTTTCAAAGTCAGATAGTGAAATAAGCTTTAATAATTTAAGCTCATCTGTGCCATAAATACCAAGCAACTTCCACTCTGGAATTTCTAACCCAGAAGAGGAGGCCAACACTAGCTCAGCAGAAGATAAAACGAGTGGAAGAAAATGTTTTTGATCATAGTAGTGGCCTCTAAAGCTCTAAGGACACTCAAAAAGATAACATCAGCTTTTAGAAACTGTTTGACTTCAAAGAAATTGCTGTCACAGAAAACTGAAAATTGATGATCCCATTTCTCTATCTTACCAACCAGGTAGTTCAGAGCTGCTGTTGCTGTAAAGGGAGCATCACTCCATAAAATCCTAAAGTGACAGTCACAGCCTCCCAGTAAGGGGGGAAAAAGTGAAATATTACCATGGAAAAAAGCTGGAATCTAGGAGACAAACCACTTTTACACAGGCTGCCCCAAATTCTGGGTCGTTCTCAACCATGAAAGGCCAATGACTGCAGAAGGCTGGAATGAGCAGAGCTTTTTCCTCTTTCAGTCTTGCTCCACCTGACTATTCCTGGGCTCTATCACAGCGAGCTGATACTTCACCTGCCTTCAGGGTTTCTCCTGATTGTTTTTCTTTTGCCAGTCTGTGAGTTTTTCCCTTATTGTTCCTCTTAGTCCAGTAGCTGGGCAAAAGTTAGAAGGTAGTGGGGTACCCCACGATAGAAGAATGCCCTAAAAAACAATTACATGCAAAAAAAAAAAAAAAAAAGAGTGGTTTCCATTCCAGAAAGAATTTGGTGGAATTTTCTCTTTGTTATTTATTCAGGGCTGCACTGTTTCTAGGATTAGTGCTGTGCTTGGTATAAATTAGTTCTAACTTTTTTTCAGCTACTGCACTAAAATGTATCTGTATTGCAAGCTGCCAATACAAAAAGCAGCATAAAACAGTCACTGTGTAGATTGGAAGGAACTTGATTCCTTTTCTCCCCTCATTTATCAGTGCTAAGTGATTCCTTCACTCAGAAGTATGAAAGATTATCTTACAGTTTTCAAAATAACTTCCAGGCCACTTGAATCAGTGTCTCAAAGGATCTAAGCAAATGGGAAGGGATCAAAAAACAGGAATTACAAAAGCCCAGGCTATTAAAGGGCTTTTTTAAAGGAAACAAAACTTCCATGAGCATCCCTCTCTTTCAGAACTTTAATTAGGTCTCTGTTTAAAGTGTACCAAAGGACAGATGATTTTCACAGTTAATGGGCAGCTTGGAACCATTCAGTATCAGTCATCCAGTTCTAACCAGGTCTTCCCAGGTCTACCTCAAGAGGGCACAGTTTAAGGCCAGATCATCTTTCCCAAATGGACGTGTCTGTACGGTTTCTAATCTGTGACAATGGCATCTGGGGAAAGAGAGGTATCAAGAGAAGAGCCAAAGCACTGTTTTTCCATAACTGTGACTTTCAGCTTTTTCCACGCAGAGGCCATATATGTCCTCTCCTCCCCGTGGTCAGACATTTAGAGAGGCCAGTATCAATGAGAAGCACAGAATTCGCTCTTGCTTTGAAAGACAGTGTCAGATGTAGGACTTTGAAGCAAACTCTACCTGAAGTACAAATCCTTCATTCCAGCATCTTTTATCGGGCCCTGAATCTCATCCATGCGATGGAAGAAATCCCAGAAGAAACAACCAGGTTCAAAAAAGGAGTTGCAGTTTGATTCTGCTTTTCCTTAATGAGTATAGACTACACTGCTGAGCTGTAGTAATGATCCTATGGGTTTAATCCCTGTATTATCTATTAACTTAGCAGGAAAGTTCTGCTTAAGTTTAATCACTGTCTGTGTTCCCTTCAGTGAATTTTTTTACTCCTGAATTCTTTATTGGGCTCTGAATTAAGTGCTACATAATAACAAACTCTCTCCTCCCTTCGAAATCCTGTAGACCTTAGCGAAGTTCTGAATACCAAACAACTTTTCCCAGCACTAATGAGTACTGGATTTGGCCAGAAACTGAAAAGGTTCAAGTCAAAGATTCAAAAAGAAGGGACCCTAAAGTTTCAATCACCCAGTTTCAATCCCCTGCCCTGGGCAGGGACACCTTCCACTATCCCAGGCTGTTCCCAGCCCCGTCCAATCTGGCCTTGAGCTCTTCCAGGGATCCAGGGGCAGCCACAGCTGCTCTGGGCACCCTGTGCCAGGGCCTGCCCACCCTCCTAGGGAAAAATTCCTTCCCAATATCCAATCTAAACCTACTCTAAAAGCAGACTATTTGTTAATTTTCATTTATTGTCTTGATAGGGAAATGGGAGCAGGTTTTGGATGAAGACTTTGACTTCCAAAACCAAATGGCTGCACTGTGAAGAGATCCAGACATTCACCATGATGTGGAGCCTCCCAACGCCCACAGTAACTCCCATATTCCAATATGTTCATATTCTGGCCTCAAAGCAGTCTCATATCATAGCAGTGACAGGCAGCAATAATAAAGCTGCTACAGGCAGTTCTTCATGTGCAATTTGAAAATAACGAGAGAAATTGGATTTTTGACTGATTTCGCTAAAAAAAAAAAATTCTTGACTGCTTGGAAATATAACAGCATATACAGCTTTGGAACTATGCATTTATATAACTGCACAAAACAGGCTTTTTATGCTTCAGAGGGAAACAGAAAAGGAAATACTATATTTTTCAAGGTGAACTGATTAAAGGCAGTATTTAGGACTTGAACATTTAGCCTTTTTTGCTATAGCAATGCCACAGTGATAGATATCAATGTTTCAGTTTGTTCCACTTACTACTTTTGTCTCTTTTTTCTGTAAGCTATGTATACTGCACCACTTAGAGACTGGTTTTTTATATTTGGATATAGAAAAGTGATTTTTATATATTTATATTTTTTGGCCCTCAATCATCTGTCCTAGAAAAGAAATGACCACGAATTCCTGTGAAAAAAATGTACCTTCCATTTAAAAATAAAAAAAATTATAGTAGCTGGCTTCAGGTAATAACAATTCCTCCTTTTAATAGCTAAATACTCCAGATGAGCATTTCCCATTCTGAGAATAGAGACCATTATTACTGATGACATGCAAAGCCCAACTCCAGCAGCCTGGTGAACGCTGATGCTTTGATGAAGTCGGTTCTCAGCTTTTCTGAAGGCTCATAGGGAAATGCTGATGTTTGGAATAAAAAGCTGCCATCAAACAGCAGAATGCTGTCCCATATACCTGCTCTGCTGCTCGGAAACGTTCACGTTGCATTCCAAGGTCACTGAGGAGGCTGGGTCCGTGAGTAGACGAGGTGCAGAGCTCCCTGATGCTCCTGCACTCCTCCGTTGTGGTTTCAGTCACAGCAGGGTTGGACACAGGCAGCCTTGCTTCCCCTTTTTCCTTGCCTCAGCTGCTTGCTGTAGCTGTGTCGATCTGTTTGTGCGGTCGGTGGGAGGGTTTGAGAAATGAAACTCAACAGGTGGTGGGATTGCTACTGGCAGCCCATTTATTATCATTAGCTGGTACAAGGAAAACAGTGTTCAAGCAAAACATTTTAAAAAATAAAGTGAGTGATGGGGTTCTAATCCCTGTATTTGGCATGATTTTTAATTTCAACAAAACCTCACAAGAACTATTCATCAAGTTTTTTTCCTGGAGGTATTTTTTCTCTCTGTACACTCAGAGATAGAATTTGCAAAAATTATACTGATATGGTATCTATTTAGAACAGAAAAAGGGGAGAGTGATCCCTTTCCTTCATTCCAAAGTACATTAAGAGGAAGGAAATTGTTCCCACTGAGTTACATCAGACTGAGACCAAAGACACACAACAAACACAACAGTATTTAGCACAGTGGTGATAAAATCCACCTGGTAGGGATTCTACTGATGTTAACAAAAGACACTGATCCCTGGGAAAAATTACATAGCAGGCCCTAGATTAAAAAAAGCACATGCAACCAGTCTTCTAGAACATATTTTTATTTGAATCATGCTAAGAATAATTAGACAGATTTTTGAGTTAATTTTTCTTCTTTAAAGAAAGACGAGCTGGTGTGTGGTCACATTGCTGTCCTGACTTCAGCAGGACAAGCTGAAGGCAGATTCCTGATGAGACACTGGCCCTGACTGCTTTAATCGAGTGCTGTTCCTACAATAACCCCTGCAATTCCAGCAGAGCAGGTGGCAGAAAAAAGCAACACAAAATGGTTTTGGAAAGGAGCCCTGACTCCATAATTCTCCAGCTGAACCCCAAGCCCTCTATGCCGCTCTGCAAAGTGCCACAGTCACCTGTGAATGCAGGCTGGAGAAGCAGCAGGCCATTCATTCCATGTCCTTCCTCTCCCTAAATCCACTGCACCTGCAAATCCACTGCTGCAGACTTCTCCCCACCCCTGGATTCATTGGTAAACTGGTCTGCTGGGAATGTCAGCGCAGAATGTGCAGTATTTGAGGAGTTTAGAGAGGATTTTGGGGAGTGAACTAAAATGAGCTATCACAAGTGGCGTGTGCATTGCTCTGAGTGTCACAAACATTCATTACAGCAATTCACCAGTTCCCTAAATATCTCCCCCCAAGCTTTAATGTCATGGGGGGTACATCAGCATAATTATCCAGGATACTTTGCTGCCACTACTTCATTTTCATATTTTCTATCATGTTGTCTTGGCTTTGGGGCAGGGTCCCACTTTCGGATGTTTTGGGGCAATACAATGCTTTCTGAAGCACTTAAAAGTTTGACTGAAAGTCATAGCAGCTCAGTGGGATAAGAGAGCTGCCCCAAATTGTTCCTGAATGAGAAATCCTCATGTTTCATTCACAGTAATCTCATTCTTTACACATAGGCTGAGCTTAAATAGAATCCCTGAGCCCAGGGCTGGGGGTAGAGGTCCCAGGTGAGGCTGGTTGTTGCCACTAAGGTTTTTAGTGCCCTCAGGATGGTGACACAGCTGTGCCAGGCCCTCGGGTGATGCAAACCAGCTCCAGCATTGTTTAGGAGTGATACAGGCTTCAGCATTTTTAATTACCCTCCATTGCCTCAATTTGCAGGAGGTGAAAGGCAGAGGAAAAGGAGAAGGGCTGAGACAGGCTCTGCATGTCCCCAGCAAGGTGTCTGCAGGTGTCAGAGCATTGGTGGGAGTCAGGAATGAATTCACAAGTTACAGAAAGGGCAAGAGCAATCAAAGGAGAGAAGTGAAGCTGATCTGGGTTATATTTTTTGTCTCTCTGCTTTCACAGCAGTGAGTTGCAGCTGCAGCTTATAAGCATCCCATATAAGATGCAATTCCCCCTATAGCTCCACGGTAGCTTTGCTAATGTGCCAGGAAAAGGAAAATGGAAATCCCTTTCTAAGCTCTTAAGATTGGTTAAGAAAAATCTTTGTTAGCTCTAAAAATTTCATAGCATGGTGAAACAGAGTACAGTGCTGCATGACTTTCACAGAGTCACAGGATTTTAGGGAGCACAGTGGATCATCTGGTCCCACCTCCCTGCTCAAGCAGGGCCATCCCAGGGCACAGGATTGTGTCCAGGGGGTTCTGGAATACCCACAGTGAGGGAGACTCCACACCCACTCTGCACAATCTGTTCAGTGCTCGGTCACTGCACAGGGAAGAAGTTCTTCCTCGTGTTCAGATGGAACTTCCTGGGCATCAGTTCCTGCCTGCTGCCTCTTCATGGTGTTTATAGCAAAGAAAACTAAAAAAGCAATGGCTGCTGGTAATAAAGTCATTGTTAATGATTTTAGCCAGCAGACTACCCACAGCAACCTTATTTGCTGTCTTGTCTGGCTGCTGAGCTTGCAGGAAAACTGATGCTATTCTACACTAGAACGGCTCAAATTTTAGCAGAGTAATGTCTAGAAAGAGGATGGTGGCTGTTGGCACAATTCCATCCCGTTTTGTACAGACACAGGTACTTCTACAAAAACTCCCTCAGCAGATCAGATCACCAAGTGTAACCAGGTTCATCCTGCCCTTGGCTGGAAGTGCCACGTTGCTGTTTGAAAGCAGAGCTGTTGCTTCTATAGAACCAGTGAAACTCAAAAATAATTTTGGCTGAACTACTTTCAGAGCTTCATTTATAAAGGATCCTGAAGGTGGTGTAAAACAAACTCATTCTCTCTTATCTACAAAGATTGCATTTAACAGTTTAGATTATCAGTTCTGACACATGTATAGATGAGTTTAGAGTTTTATGATTCAGCTAGACTGGAGGGAAAACATCATCCTGTGCTGACTGGTAATAGTAGAAGCTGTACTTGTCTCACCAGTGTAAATGTACTTGGGCAATAATTTTTTTTCTTAATAGTTTAAGGATTTTATTCTAATTATTTTCTTATATTTTAATGAGGCATTTGGAATGAAGTTCAATTTTAATGTGTGTTGAGTTTGCTGTGTTAATTAGATCACTTCCATCTATTTAATATAAATGTTTTGGATGTAGTTTTATACCTTCTGCAGGAACACATTACAACTGTTAACTTCTTAAGAGATAATAGAAATGTCATAATTTCATGTTGTGGATTAGATATAAATGGAGCTGTCATGCAATATTCCATTTCTGACACGAAACCAATAAACCAAGAGAAGAAAGAAGATAAAAAACATTTAAAAACAACCCAAAAGAAGCTGTGATTGATGGGCACAGAACTGAGCTAGGATCTCCACGAATAATGTTAGTTACACAACATGCCAAAAGACAGAGTTTCCAAAGGGAGTGATTTTGTGATTAGTTGTAATTTGTAATCAGGACCAAAATAGTTCCAGGAATTAAATGCTGCTAAGCATAGAAATGAACAAAATGGAAAACCATTCTCATGTTAAATAGGGTTTTGTTCTTCTTGGTGTCGTATTTTGTGGCAGCTGTCCTGCCTATAAAGTATTGATTTGGGGGATTTTTTAAATTGACAGCTGAAAAATCTTATTAAAACAAAGCCCTACCTGTGCTGCTGATAGTATTCCATGTTATTAAATCTGAAAGAACCTTTTAAAATCTGGTTTTCTCTTCAGCAATTTACCACTCACACATTAGATGTCTTGGGCAATAAAAACATGTGTCATTACTTTGCTTCCTGGAATGTCATGTTTTAACAGGGTTTTGTAACATGTGAAGTGCTCAGAGAGATTTCTGGGTAAACCTTTCATTTCAACAAGATGAAAATACAAGAATATAAGTTAATCAAGATTTGGTCCTACAAAAAGAATTTTGCCTTCTCACAAAACCTAAGTTACCTGACAACATTAATAGATACAACTGAAGTGCCTGAGAGAGAAAACTTCTGAAATTTGGTTTTCATGACCAACATGACAGAATAGTTAACACAGGCCATCCAGGTTGGTAGAATTTCAACCTGCAATTCTTTCTTTACTGCTTAGAGTTAAAACTAAAGGAAGAAAAAAATCATCAGCGTTTGGTTTCACATCTTGCACACAAATTCTCTTACACAAGGTCAACATTGCGTGTATTGTTCTCCCACGGAGTCTGCACTTGCTGATAATTCATTCAATTTCTGGCTCATCAACTCTTCCTTCCAAGAGATTAAATGGCCCTTGTGTCTCCTCAAGAAATATGAGAGAGCTTGACTGCACAGGGATGACAAGAAGGATGAATGGATTGAATTTCAACATGGCTCCTTCCTTTACTTCTCTTATTTCTCTGCTTCTTGGGAAAAAACGATCTGCTGCCAGAGCAGGAAAACCAGGATAGACCATTGGGAAGTTTTACTTCCCAAAAAACAACTTAGGCCAGGTGAAATTTCCCTGTGAAGGAATCTTTCTGGACAGGAGGGTACTGCTGGCTGTGGGGGGACTGGCACGAGCAAGAGTATCTCACACCTATTCATTTTTCTCTGGAAAAATGTCTTGCTGCTGTTCTTTCCTTCCCATGTCACAGAAGAAATTTTAATTAATTTCCATGGCTCTGTTTCCCTGTTCCTGAATAAAAATTTGAATGAAGACCCACCTCTTGAAACACCTTCTCAGGAAAAGTCTGTGTGAGCATAATCAATTTATGCTGCAAGACAAATTATTGTTTCAGAGCAAGGTAGAGGTATTAACATTTTATTTGCCCTCCTTTATTCCTGTATCTGACTATTTAATGCCAATGAACACTTATATTCCCCTTTACATCTTAGAGCTTAAAAGGAAGGGCCCATCATGGTTATTTTCACATTCAAATAGGATCTCTGGACATACATTTTGCTTCACATTTTTGTAAACTGCCTTTGCAGAGATGTGGACTGAACTGGCCACGGTGAGAAGGGCAGGAGGTTGTCAGCAGGACTTGCTCTCCAAAATCATGCCAAGCCATATTTGCATCCTACTGAAGCACTAACAAACTCCCATTCTCTTTCAACTGACTTTCCATTTCTGACATGATTAATCCTCATTTTATATAGTTCTTCCCACATTCCGTACTGGGCATGAAAAACAGCCAATTAGTTTCTGCTCAAGCACCCTCAAGAAGATAAAATTAAAGCAAGTTCTGCAGTATATATATGTATATATACATATATATATGTATATATAATGGCCAATACAATAGAGCTCCTAAAAGCCATAATTCCCCAGCAGAGGGAAATATCAAGGTTCCTCTGCCACAGTGCAGGGCAGACCCTGATCTGTGTTTGAGAATACACATCCAGGCTGTGTTTAAACCAGCTGCTATTTTTTCAGGACATGAACACACTATGCACACACAGTATCAGGGTCTCTGTTTAGTACAGGGTATCTCATGGGCACCATCCTTGCCTGACTGAAAGGCATTGTCATTATCTCTACGAATGGCACTTAGAGTCAGCCTCTTGTGCATATTAATAATGATACACTAATTGAATCCTGAAGCTCATTGCTCAGATGCAATGGATTCGGGTCTAATAGTAGCATTTTATGGCTTTGGTTAGAATGCAAGTCAGGGTCTTGCCAAGATAAACTCAAGGTTTGCTTTTATTGCTGGCAGGCATTGCTGGAGCTCCTTTGTTAGAGCTGGAGTTCTGCAATATATATCAGCACAAAGCTCGGCCCCAAGTCTGTAACTCGCTGTGCTGAAGGTGAAGTCCTTAATAATATGTGCTGAAATTCCCTTACTGAAGAGAATTTAAGAAACTCCTTTCCCTCCTGAAGGAATTCTTTCCTGAAACTCAGCATGAAAAGGTAAAGATTGTGGAGTTCATTGTTATTTTAAAGTGCCCTCAAGAGAGCAAGAAATGAGACATTTATTACCTTTGCATTGCAGGCTGACACTGGCACATGAAGTTTACCACTGGATAATGGGCAAGGTTGGACAGGAACACTTTTTATCTGTAGCAAGCTCTTGTTAAAACATTGGCAGCATATTTTGGAGCCCAGACATGGTCAGACACACCACCAAAAAACTGCAGGGGACACAGAAGGAATTGTACTGCTCTTGTCTGTCCTCAGACGTGCTGTGCATGACTTCTGTGGTTTATCAGGCATCTAAAACAGACTCTCTTCCCTCTATATTCCAATGGGATTTTCTGATCACTCTCTTAGGTACCTAAAAAGACAATTCATCCAGAGAGCTGTGCTCTTCACATAGACCTTTCCTGTGCAGCTCTGGAGGCAGTGGATTGTGGAGCTCTGTAACAAATCTTGGCAAGTGGCACATATTCATTGTATCTGAAATTTGGTACATTCCTAAGGGAACTGCTTGCAAAGATGACAAGCCATCTGTCCCTACTTCTGGTGTTTTCTCTGCTTCCACATCCATAAGTTAAGGTAGAAATAATGTTTTCAACTCAAAAGCCTAATTTAGGCTGTAAATTGTAGGTTTGTAATGATCAAATCTAGTTTAAGCCAGGCAGTGAATATTTTTGCATCGCCCTTTGCCGGTAGGAATTCCTTCTTCTAGCACTGATGTCTTGCAGGTTACTGCCTTGTTATTTGCATTTAATATGGTATATTATAACATCATCAAGTCCACATTCTGGACTCCTGCTTGTTTCACCCAGATCCAGGGTTATTTACAGTAACCATTCTGCTGCATTGGCTGCTCTGTCCCAGTGGAAATTCTAACAAATGTGGGCAGTGTAAAAAAACAATGTTGCAGAATATGGCTTTGATTAGCAAGGAGCTGCAAGGGTGCATTGGAGAGTTACAGTCAGAGATACCTGGAATGAAGAGCAGTAAAAGGAAAATGAAATATTATTTCATTTCTCTGCAGACACATCATGTGGGCAGAGCTGAGCCCTCCTGCAGGCTCTGAGCCCTCACAGCTGGCTCTGTGACCAGAAGAAATGAGCTTAGACTCGATGCACCAGGCAAGGAAGGGTTTTTGGAATGAGGCATTTTCCTCAGGCAGGATAAGGGAGCAAGAAGCCCAGCAGAGGCCCAGTCATGCTCCCATCAGGGGCATCCCAGGTACTGTGCCAGGTAAAGACCAGGAGCTGCTCAGCCACAGGAGGGTCCAGCTGCCTGCACAGACAACTTTTCTGCAAAAGGTTTTTCTATTTTACCCCCAAATCCATTCTTCATACTGTTTTTCTTAACAATTTCCAGCAATTGAGGTTGTACAAACTTTTCAATTCCTTCCCTGTCCAACCATCAGCTTCAATTTTAAATAAATTTGGTGAACTTCAAAATCCTGACCCCTGGTAGTGAAAGCACAGGATGCCTCAAGCTTTCCTTAGGGCTGTGGCTGATAAAGCACCAAGGTTAAGCTCATTGAATTTATACCTGTTTTGAAAGTTCATCCTTCCTACAAACTCCCTAAGTTTCACTGCTGGCCAAGCTCAAGCCCATAACATTTTTAGCCTACAGATGATTTTAACTTCTACAGAACTAATCCCTAATTGCTTTACCCTCAGCGTTTCCAGTACAACATCTGATATGATTAGCTAGGCCATTAATTATCTTGTACTTTAACTATGAACCTCCTGCCGAAACCCAAGGAAAGGTCAATGCATATCTGGAGAAAATGATACCTAACAAGGTACATTTATCAGCAAATTAGGCACACTGTGAGTTCAGCACACACCGACTGCCCAAAGGATTTTTACTCCTGTGCTAATGGTACTTGAGATTTTTTGCTGAGGATATTTGCTTGTAGTCAACAGGAGACTGCCTGGCTAAAAGCCTCCCATGGACATTAGTGCACAAAAATCCTTTATACATTGTAACAATGAGTCAGATTAAAGAATGAAGAAGGTATCTGCTAAGCAGTCGAGTCTGCACAGATACCAAATGATACCTGAGGAGCTGTTGTTGCAGACAGAAAGTCTGTTACATGTTTTTACATCAAATAATAAAAAAATAGTTGTTGTCACATAAACCACTAAAGGAACAGCTCGATGGGCACTTCCTTCCAGCAGTGTTGCTGGCCTAAATTCCACATCCCCAAGCTGTCACCTCTGCTGTGGCTGAAGAGTTGTTTGGTTCACCAGAACCAGGAGCTGAACCAGAGGAAAAAGGGTTTTTTTCCTTCTGAACTACTTTGACCTTGAGTCCAGGTCACTGAGTGGCCTCACAGCTGCACAGACACATCCAAGCAGGCAGCTGAGTGATCAAAATAGGGGAAGAGGCTTGCAGGGTGATGTTACTACTCAAAATATGTCAAAACACCACCTGAGTGATCGCAGAATTAATTACTAAGTTCACATTAGAGTAAAAGGAGCTTGACATAAGCCCTTTGAACACAGCACAGATGCATTTCCACCCCTACCTTGAACCTGCTGTGTCAGTGGTCCGCTGCAGCTGGCATTTTAAATTTAATGCCATTTAAAAGAAAGGCAACAAGTCAAGGTCGTATTAAAAAATATTTGGGACATGTTAAAATAACTCAAGTGTATTTCAGCTCAATACATCTTAGAGGGTTTATAACTTGTATAATTTCTCCTGGAGGAAAGGTTAGACGTGGGATCTATTATCAAAATAAAGGACAAAAGGCTGAAGAAGCTGCCCACCATCTGCACATGTATTTGGCACTTCTTTATTTCATCTTCCAGTTTATGATTAATAAAACACCTGGGTGCACAGAGCAGTTTTGCACAGATGGGCGAGCTCAGGGGGACTTGGGAGCCAAAACCAGTTTATTGCAGCTCCTGCTCCAGCAGTTCTCTGTCCCCAGGCACTGAGGCTGCAAGGAGCTCCTGTTTCAGAGGTTACAGGGCTTCCAGGGCAGAGGTTCTCAGTCTCTTCACAAATCAAGCATTGATGTTACAGGAGAGATCCCTCTTCTGTCCTCAGGACTTTTCAAACAGGTGCCTCTTTACATAAACACATAGGATATACATATGCATTTGTACCTGATTGTCAATTCCATCTCAGTTTGTTGTTTCTCTTAATAGATCTCTTGATGCTGTTGTCAGGCACCACTGTTTTCTAAGTGTGCTGTCTCCTAAGTGAATTTCACAAATCATTCAATATGAGATGTCGCCACATCTCTATCAATAAACTTGTATCATGACCCTATTAACAAAGAGGCTTCCAGTGCCTGAAACCACATATATTTGTACAAAGGATGGCTTGAAAAGCAAAACTAATCTTGTTTATTGACAGAGCTCAGCTCTGAAGAAGAATGGCTCCTTAACAAATCATTTAGCCAAGGTATTTTGCAGAAATGCTGCCACCTTCATGAAGGACTTTTGGAGGTGATTTATTTCTGCTCTCTGGCTGCAACTCCTGTTTTTCACTGTCAGTATTTTCTCCACATGGAGCTTCCACTGAGAAGCAAAGGGGAAAAACCAGAGGAAGTATTTGCCATGACAAAGCTGAGCTCCCCTTTTCCTGGCTACTTTATATGGGCAGAAATCTCAGATTGGATTCTCCTTCACATCCCTTCTCCAGATCCCTTCCACACCACTTTAGACCCTCCCTGGTGGCTACTAGAGCTAGAGCTGATTATTTAGAAATTCAGAGCTGAATTTTCTTAGTCCTTTGTGCAGACAGAAAACTGGGGACAGGACAATCATACCCGAAAATCCTGCAATGCAGAGAACACCGTGAATCCCCTAAGCTACCAATAGATGAATAAGCAATACCCATAACAAACCTCAGCTTAGGAAAACTTGGCTTCTGACTACACACAAGTGAGTTCCTGGTGTCTGAATAAACCCTGTCCCTACTCATGCACTTAGAGCAATCTCAAGCATAAACATTGCTTTGGTTGTGTTCATGAGGCCACTTTAATAAGATTACATTAAAAGTTATTTGAACTCATTTTTGGCAGAAAGTGAGCTACAAGGTCAACTGCTGGATTTGTTCTCCTCTCAGGCCTTTGTTCTCTATAACCGTCTCTTAAATAGACACACTTTACTTTTGATTGCCTGGATTTATATGGATCTGACGCTGGTTTATTGACATATAAAAGATGTTTCTTTTACAGCCTCCATATGTAAAGGAAGCCTGAGAGTCCTGCATTTTAAGAGCCATTGAGCTGAGAGCACCACTCCTCCTGCACTTTGGGGAACTGCATTTTACCTCCAAGAGGGTGCATTAGGTGGGCTTCTCTGCCCTCCCAAACAGCTCAGCTGAGCGCTGGGAGCAAACCCTGTACTCGTGGCTACCTCTGCTCAGGTCACTGAAAATTTCCACTGTGGAAAAAAGACAAATACTTCAATCTTTGGGCTTTGCAACAGAGGGCAGAGCAGTTTATGCTTTTCTGTCCATAGGAAGGTCCTGGTGATTGTGGATGACATCTACATTCCTGCTTTTCTTACCCATTTGCACCACACAGCAGAAGAACGTAAGGTTCACATATTCCCATGTTCCTGGTCAAACCCCCACATGCAGGGCCAAGGGTGCTCTAATGACCCCTTTGGATGCTCCAGATCCCAGCTCACTGCTGCAATGCTCATTTTCCCTCAGCCTCCTGCCTAGGCTGGTGGGGAGACATCCAGGAGCTGTGTGGAACCCAGAGCCCATCTTCTGCTTCCCTTCACCGCATTCCTGTCACCATGGGAAAATGGGAACTCTTCAGGAGTCATCACTGGTAAATCTGCACCTGAAGCCAATAAAAAGCCCCTCACTGGCTCTGTGGAAATGCCCTGCAGGCTGTTTGCAATCATATTTACACTGGAGTGGTTCCATCAGCCTTTGGGAAGTTAATCCTGATCTACAGTTATGAAAATCGAGTCTAGAGACAAGCTCAGAGTTTAAGAGTTGCTGTTAGAACAGTGTGAAAAAAATCCCCAGATTGCTCCTATTAAATCCAACTAGGTGTCAGTGACTGCACCTTTTGGGTTAAGCACAAGTATGCCAAGAGCACTGAAATGGGAACAGGCATGTGAAATAATATTTTCCATTATTAAACAGAAATTAATGGGATTTTTTTATTTCAACTCTGGGGAACACATCCTAATTCAAAGGGATGATTAAAAATAATAGTTCAGTAATACAGCTCTGCAAAGGGCTGCTCCCCAATCCCTGCTCCTATTTGAACAGCCAGTCTCCACCAACAGCACCCTAGCACTGATCATTTTGTAGGAAAAATGAAATACTAGATTTTATTATTCATCACACATTTAAAAAAAAAAAAAATCACATGCATGGAGGAATCAGGGAGAATATTATGGAAATAGCATTTTAGACAAGAGTTTGTAAAATGTTTGTCATATTATTGACATGAAGTTATAAACATTAATATAGCATTCATTGGGAAAGGACCAGGACAACTCCAGCACAGTTACTGGAAATTTTCTGTGCTATGCAAGACATCTCCCAGCACAAGGAGAAATTACTTAACTATGCTACTTTTATGAACAGCTGTGTGAGGAGGTGTTCCCAAAGGATAGGAAGATTCCTAGTGGCAGAGGCAGTGAATCCTAGAACAGCAGGAGAGAAGCAGTGGATACAAAGTTTTCCAAAAGAAAAAGTTTTCAATGAAAAATTCACTTTCGTCCAAATGGGAATTTTTTGGAAAGGTGCTGGATTTCTCAGAGAGGCTCTGATGTTTTTGCTTGGAATTAATTAATAAAAATTTCCACCTCCTTTCATGTCCTACTATGCCCTGTTCCACAGTGATTTTGATTTTTTAAAAAATCTATTCTGGACAATTTTTTTTTTTTAATTGTTTACAATCACTTAAGCAAAGATGAAAATACAGCAGGGAAAACCTATAATTTTTGTATGTGGATTGACTAATTAGAGTTTAATTAGCCTTATCTGTTTCATTATGCATTATAATTCATATAAAAATAAATCAAAACCAGCAGCAGCTACTGGAAGCTGTGCTGTGTATGGTGTATGTTGCAGCACACAAGGAAGATTTCTGTTGAGGAAGTAATGTATTCATCTGTAGCAGATTTAAAATCACTCTATAAACTCTATTTATTTTATTTATCTTTGTTTTCTATAACCATAGGTTACAGTCATTTTTCCTTCCTTTATGTCTAAACTTCCATTTGCTTTTAAGAAGTGAGAATGGCTTGTAGTTGCAGTCCAATTTTTTTTTTATATGACTAGAACTAATTTTTATGCCATATTCCCAAACCAATTTCTGCACTCCAGCTGGTCCTGGTTCCTGCAGCATCCTCCTGTGCACCCATCCATTGCAGAGGCAGCTCCTTGCCAGCCAGGGTCCCCCTGTACCAACGCCTCTCACAAACCCCAAAATCTGTTCCTTGGTGCTATTGCCCCTCCCAGGGGGACGTGTCACAGCCCAGCAGCTTCTTAAAAATGCTATTTAAGCAAACTCATCGGCATGCTCAGTGTGGCACAGAGTTGATAAATACAAGTGCACATAACCTTCTACTCTGTGGTATTTATGATGAAAATGAGGCCAGTGGTCTTTGTTGTTGAGTGGCCAGTGAGGTTTTTGTTGTGTATACATATTAAAAAAATTTGTATTCTAACTACCAAAGAACATTGTAAAACTTAGACAATTCTGTCTTAGAGGTTAATTTTTAAAGATACAAAGACATTTGGCTGTTTTGGATAAAAAGTTTCCTTCAGCAAACTTGTTCCCCAGAACAAAAAGGATTTTGAAAAGCCAGTTTAGTGGGAAGCCCCAAGACTGACTAGAGGGTCACAGCACATGGCAGGCAAGGAGATGCCAAGAAAAGCGTTGGGTCTTGAGAAGCCAAACAGGAAAATCTTGCTGTTGTCCTCAACTATGAAGCATAAGAGTGCAAGAGACAGAGATGTTATTCTTGAAGATGCAGAGAAAGGACAAAAGGCCACAGACACGAGCTCCACCTAGAAAATTTCAACTGTGTATTAGAAAAAAATTTGCAATCATAGTAGTCAACCATTACAACAGGGCCAGAGACGCAAAGGATCTCCAGCCTTGAACAAGGGCCTAAGCAGCAAAGTTGGTCTAAGCAACCTCTCCAAGCTATTTTTTGTGATTAAATACAAAACCTTGTTGTAAAGACCCACTGGAAGTAAGGTAATTTTAATTACAGCAATCAAATTATATACACAATAATGTGTATTTTATATATATCAAGAAAAAAAAAACCATACTGCATTTCAAAATTTGTTTACTGCAATAACAGAGGCAAATAGTCAGGACTAAGGTTAAGCCACTAATATTAAGGAAAGCCACAATGTGTGTGTAAACTGAAGCCAGATGAAAGCTACAGAAGTTCAGTATTCAGAGACATGAATTCCAAGGATTTCACAATACCTAATTCACCTCAGCCTCATTGCATGAAAATGGATTCTGGATTGCAGGGTTGGATCTAGATTATTATCTAGCACCCATAAGCTTTGGGCTCCTATTTACAATAACTGTTTTGAGATGTTAAACTCCAAGGTCAAGGTAAGTATTTTAGTTCTCACAACTGCAGCCTAGTTTCACTAAAATTGCCTTAATTAACTTAGAACAGTCTGTGATTCTATAATTACCAGATAAAAATGTCATTTTAAATTGTTCCTCATTTCAGAATATGTGAACACTGAACGAGCTGTAACAAACTTGTAATATTTTCAAAGTCAAAGGTTCATTTTTACTTAAAAAAAAAAGCCACAATAAAACTCTTAACAGAGGCTTAAAAAGGTCTTTATAAAATAATCTCCATCACACTTACAATAGTAAGAAAATTATTCTGGTTGCTAGTTTTTAGTAAATACGAGCTGGTTTGTGTAATCTGTATTAAAGATGGTAATAACTACAGTTCACATTTCATTTCTTAAAGGTGGATGAACAAATGTGTCAAGAAAAGTAGATTATTGCTGTTCCTCAACAAGTCCTTTTTACTAAGGACATGCTGCCTTGGTAGGCAAAGCATGTCCAGCAGCCAGCTGAGACAGGACAGCTGAAGGAGAAAAGTTACAATCTGCATGCCAAAAAACCCTTCTTCAATCACCTTATATTCAGCAATGGTACAATTAAACTGATTTCAGATCAAAACTCTGTCATTCCATCCATCTCCTGAATGACAGTGCTGATCATCTCATAATTTAAGTTTGCTTGAAGTGACACAAGAAGGTAGAATCCAAGCAAGTTCTGGACTGATAGGAAAAAAAACCCCTGATGCTTATCCTGTCATGTGCAACTATGAAAATACCAGATGTTCTTCAGAGGGGTTTTCACCAGTCTGCTGGAGCAACAGGTATGGCTGTGCAGAGAAAACAGAACATGGACATATTGGAAATAGGAAATGTATCAGGTTTTCTCTTTCTGCAGTAGCACTAGTCAAATTAAATATGCCACCATTCAATTTCAAGAGGACTCAAAAAGATCTAAAAATCCATACATCTTTTTAATGAAACTTCATACAGCAAGCCTCTGAAATGTACTTTCTGTGGACACAAATTGGCAATTACAACTGCAAACAGAAAAAGCTCACAACAACTGCTAATAGGGTGTCATTCATTATACATTTTAACCAGCTATTAGATTCTTTAGCTTTTGGTAATAAATTATCCTAGTGAGGATGGTGATAGTTTATACATCCAAGCTTTAATATGCTGGTGCACATTCTATTGTTTACATGAAACCCTGTATTACTGCTTCACAAAGAGCAGCTTCAAGATGGTCTAGAAGAGCTAAACCAAGTTACTCATTAAAAAAAAAATGGATGTTGCTGTCATAGGCACTACTGGACAATCCATTACCTTCACACTGCCACCCTTCACGTTTGAAGGTCTTAAAAGAACAGGAAAAAAAAAAAAAACAGAGAAAAAACCCACATGGCTGCTAACGCTGGGGGAGAATTTTCCACTTCAGTACTTCCAGATTTCTTGTGATGTGATAATATTTTACACAGCTCATGTAATGGCATTTCTTCTCATGTAAAAAGATCCCTGTTTCCTGGTGTGCAGCCTTCCCAAGACACCACTTCAGTGCATCCTGCCCTGCCATTTAAGCCTCTGGTATCTGAATCCCAGCCTCAAAGGCTGTTCAGTCAAGCCAGTGCTGAGGGACATTCTGAGCAATTGCTAATGGAATTACAGACTTCCCTGACTGGGCTTTGTTGTGTAACATCCTGCTGAACTGTCCCCCAATGGTGTAATTCTCAATGAAAAAACCACAATTAACCCAGTGTCTGCTGCAGCTGACCAACAAACTCCTCTGAGCTTTGCACTGGTAAATTATCACATCCCACTCCCCCCTGCAAAGAGACTTAAAGGCATTTCCTTTGCAATGAGATTCCTATGATTTCAACCAGAGCCATCATAAAGAAACACAAGTAGGGAAAAAGTTCTGCAACTGTGACTTGAGACTCTGCATAAGCCATTGTGATGACTGATACACCACTGTCAGAGCTGTGCAGCCAGCTGGTGCTGCCTTTTTCCTTTTACTTCTCAATGCTTTAAAGAAATGCATTTGATCAGCCTTGACATTTTATTTTTAAAAAAGCTGCTATCAGCTGACCATCAGAAGCATTCTGTTACAAAAGAGTACTAAAACTGTATGATAGCAATGAAAGACACCTAAAATATTCCTCTGAAATGTCAAGCATTTCTCTTCATGCTGGGTATTTATGTACCTTGACATTATCAGTTCTTCTGCAAATGGAGAAATACATCAGAAACTATCTTGTATGATTCCACAAAGGCAAGGTGCATATTATTTCTTCCTTGCCTCTCAAAATGAAGTATTTTCTTTTCTATAACATGCAGTGATGCAAACTGGTACAATACAGATCCCCAGTTTGGAACCACACATCTTAAAATAAAAATACCTGCAAGAATATTTCAGATCTAAGATATCCAATTATATTGTGTATTTAATTTCTTTCCCAAGGGAACCAGCTTCCAGGCTGTGTCCTTTCACTTGGTCTACTGAAATTCTCAAGCTATACAAAGATAATAAAATACTGACCTACGTAAGGGTTTCATTCAGTAATTTATCAATATCAATGTTTAACACTTTCTTAGGAGACAAACAGCTTTTTGCTGGCAAATGTGCACCATTGGTCAACTGATCAAATATGGACCTTGCAGCAGTGAAGCACTTTTGGGGCTCTTTAATCTACTGCACTGTAAATGAAGATTCATCATATTCAATTTCACCAAATTTTCCTGTGCTTGAACATTCACTGAACAACCAAACAGAGAGAAGCACGATAAAGAGATCAAACTTTGGTTGTATTTGTACTAGCAATTATTATCCAGTACCAAAACTACTAACATCAGACATCTTTTGGGAATTAAAGGAAGAACTCAAAGGCTTCCTCTGCATTCAAGTTTAGAAATTGTTTTTGCAATCAAAATGACATTTTATGGTTGTCTGCTTTGTAATAGAAACTTCAGAGGAGAAAGGGAAAGTAAAGACATCTAAGCTGCAGCTGAATTTGATATAAGCACAGAAGTTACATTAGAGCAAACTTACAAATTCATGTGCTCATACATCAATGCTGTGGCTGCTCAGGATTGATATTCATAGTCCTGTATATCTCTTTGAGAAACAGCAAGGCAGTGTCTTCAGATCCCCTATGAAGAATGAAATAAATAAAACAAAAGGAAAAAAGAAAAAAACCAAAAAGGAATAAGTTAGTTCACTATGGTCCATGTTCTAATTCTCCTAAGTCAGATTTCATCCTATTTCAGCTCTCTAAACTTTGCACAACTTATTGGCCTAGTGTTTATTTTTCATGAACATGGCCAACTTCCTTCAAGCTACAATTCTACACCAGCTTAGAACTAGTTCTGCTATCAGCCCTAGCCCATGCATTTACCTTTTTTCTACTGCACCTCCTCCTCCTCTGTCCTCCCTAACTTCCTATGCTGCAACTCTAAATCCCCTCCTCTATCTACCTCTTTGATGTTACTTCCTTGTCTTAATCTCCTCAAATAATGCATCACTTTTGGTCTGCATTGAGCTCCTGAACAGATTCCACACTTCATTCTGTTCATCTCGTCCCACTCCATTAATTAGCCCAGTGTCAAAACTCAGCCTTGCCAGTTCTAGCAGCAATATTCTCATTCTTCTCTAGCTGCCAGGCCCTTAATTGTAAACAGACCGTGTTAAATACCCATAGTCTTCCTCTCTTCCTTACCACTAAAATGTAAGATAGCTCTCAAATAACAAAGATTAACATAATTCAAGTGCCATGTTTCCAAGAGGCCTTTTTCCCTCCTCTTTTCAAAAATTAAAGCTTCAGGCTATCTGAATTTAAAGTTAACATGAATAGACTTAATTTTCTTATTCATTTATAAAATGCTATTTAGATACACATAAACAATACCGACATAAAAAATAACAAATGTTAAACAGGCAAATTTTAACAAAGTTCCAGAGCTGCAGGTGTTGTTAGATGAGGGCAGCTTCCTGGGCTTTTTAAAATAAGTGACACAGCCAGTAAAAGAGATTTAGATGGCCAGAACTGTGATCCACCAAATATGAGGAGCACAATTTCCAGAACACCAGTACAGAATTAAACATGCAAGCTAAGGGACTACATGTATTTTCCACAATTAAGCACAGACATTTCTTGATGGTCTCTGCATTAAATGAGCAGCAAACAAGCAAGCAGAGGGTTCAACACAAGCTCCAATCTCTCTAACACTCAGAGCACTTAATTCAAAGCTTTTCCCACCATTCCTTAAGAAAAAATGCTCTCCTATTTGGGTCATTAATCACCGTGCTCATCTTCCTTACTCAAATGACAAAACCAGCTACGGGTACCCAGTTTTCGAAACCCTGGCAGTGATCGGCTGCCACCTTGTGGAAAGAATTCCCATCCCTTCAGCCCCGCCTGTGGAACGGCGCTGCCACCACCGGGTCACCCCGACAGAGTGCTCACAGCAAGACTCGCTAACCCCTCCCCTGGCAGGTGCTGAGCTTTCACAGGGGAACTGATGATGGCTTTAATGAGACCCTTCAGGTAACGCTTTCAGTGCTGTATTTTAACCTCTGGGAAAAATGCCTGCTGCTAAAATTACCTACTGAAAATCAAAACCTGCAAAAAGAATTTAGAGCGCCCTTTGTCCAGCACCTGCTGAACTCAAAATGAGAGACCAATCACTCCTCCTCCTTCAACACTTTGCACAGCTCACACCCAACGCTGACTACTACATACAAAGGTGGGTTGTTAAATATAGCTCACACATCCTTTGCTCTGCCAGAGGAAGCAATAAAGTTTTACCACTTACTGTAATCTAGTAAAATTCCTTCCTGAACAGTTTTATTTGAAAATCTACAGCTGTGAAAATGCTTTCAGAGCTCTCCTTGTTCTGAAAATGACAGTAGCTAAAACTGTGTGTTTGGAGTGTCAAAGGTCAAGAGAACAGTGTGCAGTGTCTTTATCGCAAACAGATTTGTTTACTGTGTGCTAACACAGAATTTTATTTTGAAATAGGATTATCAAATAGTGACATTCAAGCACAACACCCTGAGTCTGGACACCTGGACAATCACACATACTATGTATCTTAATCAGTATTTCTAGAATCACAGATATTTCCCCTCACCAGTAGCACAGATGACTCTGCAAAGCAAACAGGTACTCATTGAAGCTTTCTATTGGTTTCTCTTGTAGAACATAATCAATGCGACGCCCTCCATTTAGCATTCCAACCTTCACTGAAACATCTTCATCTTTTGGAGGGTCTGGGCTTTCAGCGATCTTCTCAGCTAAAATTAAAGAGTTTCAGATTTAAATTATGTTCAAGCACAGCCCGCTTGACTATAATTAAGAAAAATTACCATTTTTCCTATTGTAATTTCCAAGTGCTTGTGGTAAGACAATAATAACAACCTGAGCTGTCCAGCATGGTTCAGAAAGGTTACTGAACTATTGGTTTGTTTCTTTCCTAACTGTTTAAACAGTTTCCTTAAGAAGCAACTGCTGAGTGATCTCTCCTGAGTTCACCTCAACCCACAAACCTTTTGTTGTATTTTCTCTCCCCCACCCATCTGAAGAGGAGAACGACAGAGCTTTTAGCTTTTAGCAGAGGCCTCCTTAACAAGAGTCACTGGGATATCCAAGTGTCAACTTATTTGAGATAAGTAAGTTACAGGAAAACCAGTGATGTGACCACACCTTCCACCACCTGCTTTTCTTCCTCCTCTTTAATTTGGTTAGCCACTTTCTCCAGTTCTGCTTGCAGCTGGGTTGAAGATGTATGAGCTCGTGCAAATTCGTTAAGGGTCTGCCATGCACTCTTCAAAGAGCTAATAAAGCCCTGCTTCAGATCAGATCCCATACGAGAGAGAGAGTCCTTCAGCTCTGAGAAAGAAAAAAACCCAAAAAATTTACTACAGAAGGATTTAAAATTACAAACTAAAATCAGAATGATGAAGCTCTGTTCAATAAACACCCGAATTACCAGGAGAAACAGGCCTGCTATGTCATAAATGTGTCTTTCTTGCTTCTCTAGTCAAGATTAGGTGAAATGCAATTAATACACAATCGACTTCCTACTGAGTGGGTCAATGAACCCACCTACATCAAAGTGAATATTAAAGAGCAACAGACCATATTTTTCTCCTTTACTATACACACCTTTGGAGAGTTGTAACCTAAAACAAGTACCTTGTCTAGTCTAGCAAAGAAAACTCACACTAATGTACAATTCTAAAGGACAGATGCTACAGAATCTCTCCAAGTGCCTGAAGAGAGGCTTTCAGGAGGGCTCTGTGAACTTGCGCAACAGCAAAACTGACTTTCCTTATTAGATGTGGAAAATTTAAGTAGACCACCTTGGTCTGATGTGCACCCAGGAGCAACAAAATCAGTCCCAATGGCTACAGAACCTTCTTCTCCCTCAGGGTTTCCAACACTGAAGAGACTCTGGTTAAACACATCATGGTGGTCATTAGGGTCAAGATTTAAAAAACCAATAAATTTAGTCTCTGTTTCAGATCTTAGAAATGAACAAGCAATGTGCAGCATTTTTTTAATGGAACTTTGGTAATGAGAAGGTTAAATCTGGAGGAAATATGATTATTAATTTTGAATGAAATTGTGAATGCCCAACTTACGGGGCTGGGTGGAATCACCTCTGATGTTTAGGAACAACACGGAGTCAGATACCCAGGAATATTCATTAGTCTCTTAAAATCTTACAATATTCTAAGGCATCAAATGAGTAAATAATGAATAGAATCCATATGAAATAAGTTTTCTTTTTACCCAGATGAAGTCTTTTTCTGCCTTTATGATGTGGAATGAGAACTGGTTTTAAATCCAGGTCTTCAATGATCATTGGTTCTAACCTGTAAGCTACGGGATCAAGCTGTTAAGAAACAACACATTGACATTTTGTTATCTTTAAAATTATTCTAATTATTACATTTCAGTGAAAAAAAAATCCCTATTTATGGTTTATAGACAACCATTTTTGAATTCTGTACTATGAATTTACAAGAATTCAGTTCATGACACATTAGGCAGGTTCATGAACTACTTTGGTCTTGCTCTCCTACAGAAGGAGATTCTAATGAGGAAACACAACAGCAAGATTTCCTTGCACTCAATCTCTATCAACATGTCACTGTGGAATTGTCAAACAAAATGAGACAGAAAAGGACAAACACTACATGTAAAAATACAAACATTCCATAAAAGTCTACAAAAGTGGCCTCAAACTAATGAAAAAAACCCAAACAACTCCCCCCAAAAAAACTTCCTTAGTTATGAAAAGGAACAAGGCACATATTACCAAACCAACCCATGCCTGAAAGCGTTTTGTGAAATGTACACAGGGGAACAAGAGGTGTAATGCTCAGACGCCAAAACTTGGTATTCTGCCTTTTTTATCATCTACATCAACTAAAATCAAATTTCAAACACACTGCTACTCACTGGGTGATAGATATTGAAGAACCCCTTGCAGGTAGGGAGCCTGTAGTTTTCATCAATCTTCTCCACACCCCTCACTGTAAGGAACACACCAATGGGGGAACCAAGAGCAAAGAAAATATCTGGTTCAAAGTCCAGTGCATTGTAAACCACAGAAACCTACCAGACAGAAATCAGACATCATCTCTCAGAACTGTCAGCTTCAAAGCTTCAAAGAAAGTAGCAAAAGGTCATCAACGTTAAAGAAAAATTTAATGAAAAGACAGGATTATTCAAATCCTTTAAATTGTTGAAATCATTTAAATCTATGTAGACTCACCTGGCCAGTTCCAACTTCAAAATACTCATAGTCAATGTTCACAGAAGACACAGATGCACCAACTGGGAGCTTCCTCTTTGAGTGCATCTGACCAGACTCTGAAGGGGAGACAGAAGAAACTGCTTCTTTTGGTTTCTGGGTGTCTTCCTGAGTCTGGAGTGTGGCAGCCAGCACTGCTTTCTTTTCTGCCACTGCTTTCTTCTGTTCCTTTTGAGAAAAGTTTTAAAGTTAGGGAGAAAAAAAAAGTTAATTTCACAGTTGTCAAAATTCCTTTAATATATTCAGGATGTTAACAAGAGTGTTCAAGAATAGAAGCTACTCCACAGCAAGGAAGTCAGTTACATTTGCCTAACAACTTTTTATTTCAATCCTGAAATATGTATTTACCTGCTTGGCTGCTCTGTCTTTTACAAAATTAGCTATTTTCTTTCTTGGTCCAAGAGGTATCCCCATCTCCTTCAGGTCATCAACTGTACACATGAGCTAAGAAAAAAAAACCAAACACACATATCAAAACATATTTTTCTAGTAGAAAAAGTACTTATAACCTTTCTAGTAAAATGTATCATTTCTTACTGGCAATGACTTCTGAATTTGGTAAGTCAATTTATAAAGCTACAGAAAATGCAAAAAATTAAAAAGACGTGACACAAAGTGCCTTAACATAACTGGGGGGAATGCACCACACCAAGAAAAAAACGACAAGAGCCACAGAACATTTAGTCTTCAAGTCATGCATTGATTATCTTATCTTTGCAACTGCTCTCATGGCCACAGAACTCAAAGGAAAAACAAAACAACAAGAAAACCCAAACATAAACCTCCATACCCTGGGCAATCCCTACAAGTCAAGTGAACATTTTTGTACCAAAGACTCCATGTCGATTCGCTCCTTTTCAAAGGTGCTTGCGTACTCTGACAGACTGAGCATTTCCAGAGTCTTCTGCAAAGTAGGAACATCTTCATCCGCTTCAGGCTCGCAAAGATCATCGCCAGAAGTCGCAATGGAGGAGCCCAAGGAACTGGTATCTTCAGTCATCTTAACAAAACAGCACAGAAACACAATCACATCCTCTGACAGTGAAAAACCAATATGCAGCAAACAAAACCAAGCTGGACTACTTTCTCTTAAAAACATTATCATGCAAGCTCTGTAAACATACATCCACTTTTAGGGAAACAGGACACAGATTTTCCACTAAAATAGACCTGCAAAATAAATATTTAAAAAATAGTATGAGGAACAAAATGCTCTCAGAAAAGCTTCCTTTTATTCATCAAACAATTGGTCACCATATTCAGACTAAACACATACATTCTTTCCCTCTTGTACATCTCTCACAGCATTTAGATAGTGTTAGATGAAGTTACATGCTCACAAGGGTCAAAGCTGATGTTCACCATCAAATCTCATTACTGACCTACTTGGAACTTAACATGAGATCTAATTAATTTGCCCTGGGAACTGACAATATTTACAAAACTGCATCTTTCCATTAACATATTTAAATGTACTATCAAAACCCACAAACATGTTTCAGCTAATAAATTCTGAAAAGTTAACAAAGGAATGGCTGAAAATATCAGATCTATTGGCCTGGAAAGACCAGCATGCAAATTACCTGTTTATCATGAACAGCCACATCCTTCACACTCCCATTAACACCAGAGAATGGTCCAGAATTTACTGATGAAGCCAAGTCCTTCTGGTTAGACAATATGTCAAATAGAATTAAGGAACCTGCAAACAGGAATTAGAGTTGACTTGGGAAAAATATCAGGTTTTCCTGTTCCTAAATCTTGAGCAAGATTTATATGCAATAGTAATGGCACAGTACAGATTGATCAAAAGAGATGGCTGAATTAAAATACCCATATATTAACTTGAACATAATCACTCTCAACTAAAAGCAACCCCTTTTTTTCCTCTGTTCATGCTTTATGTAGATGCCATGACTAAATTATTTTTCCTTCAATACCTGAGACTGCTTGATGTACTGAAGGAAAAGTTCCATTCCAAACCAATATGTCAATATGCTGCTCTAACACTTATTCTATCTTTCAAAAAATGATTGGGCTCTTACTAAGTAGGGGTTCTGAGACACAGAAATCACCCACCTAACAAGACACCAGATAACCTGTTGACTTTAAATCCAGATTAGATACTAAGTTTTCATGAAGGGAAGTACTGACTTTCTCTCAAAGCCGAGAAACTCAGCTGTTGAGAGGTGTTTGTCTTTCAGTCAGTTGTTTTCTGAAAGACAGCCAAGCCCTAACAGCTAATTTGAGCCTTATGCTTAATGAAAGGTCCAATTCCCTTAAGAAGGAACTGATTTGGGATAAAAGCAGCATTCCTCAATCACCTAAGCTGTGCCCAGCCACGGAGACTCCCCCTTTGAAGTCGGGGTTGCGGCTCATGAAAAGCGCATACAGGCGGTTCATTTCCATGCCCACTTTATCCACGATGGTCTGGCAGTAGGTGGGGCTGTTGTAGAACAGGATGTCGAGCAGCGTCTCGTTGGTGAAGTGCCTCAGGCGACCAATGCTCGGCAAAGTGATTTTCTTTATGTTCCTGGTAACACAGAATCGTTAGAAGCATGAAAGGCTTTAAAGAAACACTCGTGAGGACTTTGCTAGCTTTTGAAATTAATGCCATGTAAATTCTACAGAAAAGGTCTCTAAAGAGATTTTAAAAAACCATACAGCCTTCTGGCCTTGTTGCATATTCATACATTAATGCTACCTGCTGATTGTAATACTTGAGAAAGATACAGCTCCCTTTTTTACTCTCCAGGCTGAAGGGATGCCTGAAATAACCTCTTCGCTATTCCAACACTGCTCTCAGAAAGTACCAGAGAAGTCTGGTAAGCAGATTGAAGTGGAAGAGAAAAAGGAACTCACGTATAAAATTAGAACCATAGAATCGTAATACTCTCTTTTTGAAGAAAAAGCTTGGCATCACCATCTGCCTGCCTGGAGTCAAGACAGCTGCAGTGGAATTGCTATAGGCTTGAGACTGCCTGGTTTGATTAACAGAATAAGGATCCCTCCTCATGCAGTGCTCAAATGCAAATAAAACACCAAGACTGGAGGAAAGCAATGAGATTTGACTGAACTCGAACAGTCTGGAGAGCATCAGCATGACTTTAAGTGGCACAGGTTTCCACCCTCACAATTTCTACTTCCCCAACTTTGAGCAAGGGAAAACAGCTTGAAATGTGAAGTCACAGCAAAGCAGTAGGCACAGAGAAGGGATTTTAAAACAGAATTTTAAATGCTGGAACACTCCTACCCAAATACAGCTACTTTGCTTCAAAAAAGAACCCCTTAGCTCAAGTTCCCAATCATAATTCAGGTACCCCTCTAGGACCAGACAGAGGGCTCCACGTCTTCCTCAGAAGTAACTCCTAGGGTCAAACTCAATCAGACTGCAGGAAGGTAATGAATAGAAAACTCTGCACTCTGAATTGTCCACACATGGTACTGGACAAAACATCTCCATGCTCACTACTTCATACTTGTGATCACAATCTCTACGCACTCACTCATCATCAGGTATCGTGCACTGGCCACTCTCATGCAAATGCAGTACTGAACAGGTGTGTGCATGAAAATAAACAAGAGAAAATATTCCTCATGTCTTTCCAGCTTTACTCATCAAAATACTAATTTTTAAAAATTAGCAATTCTCTTTTGAAACTCAGTCACACATTTACTCATCTAGCCTGCAGAGCATATGAACTCCTTTTTCTCCACTTTCCAGAACCCCTTAAAATGCAGCTTTTAAGAGGTTTTCAACATTAAACAACACCCTCACCTGTCTACACCTGTTGCATCTCCATGCAGAGAACTGTGCCAGTGAACTGGAAGGAATTCCACCCTGCTCACTTTGCGTTCCTCCAAACATTTCTTAAAGTGAGTCTGCAACAACTTCAGAGAAACAGTCCTGAAATCATCAACTGTAAAGAATAATGAAAAACTGAGAGCTGCAGTACTCATGTAACACGTGAATAGTCCCTCCTGCCCCATAATTTCACACATAATCAGAATACAAATGATGGAAACTGAAAACTGGAAAAATCTTTTCAAGTATTACTATTCTAACAATAAGAAAGTGCACATTTCTGTTAGAGTGGATTTTCTAGCAAGCATCTATTTATCTCACAATGACTGCCTGTTCACTCCGTAACCAGACAGGGCTTTTTTAATTTATTCAATTGTATTGGAATGCATTTAAAAAAAAAAAAAGCAAATAAAAAAACACACCACACACAAACACCACACAAAGCAAACACATCCACTCACACCACAAAAAGAAAAAGCAAAAAACCAACCAACCAAAAAAACCCCTGACCACACATCCCAAAACCCAAATCACCCTGCAAGTCTGGTACTGAGTACTAGTAATAACAGCTAAAGCTTCAAGTCTGACAGAACACAGCTTCGGCCTTTGGAAAATAACCATGAAAAAACTGAACTTCTTAATATCAGAGATTTTTCTTTAAAAAAAAAGTTATTAAGATGTGCTTATCTGAATATAAGCTAGAGAGAATCACATTTAAACAGTTAAGAATATAAATGCTCATTATACGAGCCCAAACTTACCACATTCAACAATGCTTCTAAACCTCAAGTCACATACAGGACCTATGCCATGAACCATAAATACCAGATGGTCAATTTGGGACATTTCTCCTGTAGAAAAAAAGGGAAAAGAAAAAAAAAAAACCATTCAGAGTACCAATATGTACTGCAGGAGTGAAGTTTAGAGTCAAGCAAGTGTAATACATGCTTGTTTTATAAAGCCTATTACACAACATGGTTCAGGATATAACAGAGCCCACAAGACTCCATTGATTAAAACCAGATAACCTCTTTCAAGCAGTTTAGATGAAGGAATAACTTTAATCTTTAGACTCCAGGCACAAAGAGCACACAGCCACTCCACCCAGTATTGGCCAGCTTTTACACAGACCCAAAATGACTGCCCCCACTGCAGACCCAAGTACACCAGGAATCTCATCACCTACCATCAGGAATCTCATCATGGTCATCATCAATTCCACGTTTCACTACCCTTGGCCTTGCCTGGCCATCCTGAGTGGTGCCCCATTCATCTGGTGTGGCAGAAGGCTGGAACTGAACTATGACCTGCAACAAATAGTGTCCAATTCTAACCACAGTAAGCCCTCAAGATTAATGTTAGTCTGAAAGCACTGCATGGTTTAACACATTTTTTGATTGCTTTACCTTGCATCTGAAACTCAAATGTTTTCTTCCACAAAATCCTCATTAGTGTGAAAAGCAAACAGGTGACTCTAACCACTAGGTGAAGAAGCTGGGCCTGCTCAGTAATTCTGAACCATTTTAACTCAGCCAAGCATTATTCAAGCTCCTCTTTCCCACTCTCCAGTATCGACTCTTCCTTAGCAGATTGCTGCTTATGTAAGGAAATTGAATACTACCTTATTTACAATAACTCTATCACAAGGAGAAACTGGAAAAAAAAAATGTGCAGTATCTCTCAGGGAAAGACAACAGTATTTGAAGCAGTCTGAAAACACTAGAAAGTGAGGAATTCAGTAGTACAGCTGTTTATAGGAATTACAGTCTGAATTCATATTTATGACACCAAGTGGTTTAAATGCTCCTTCTCTAGGTTTTTACTGGACAGAATTCCCCAACCAGCATTATTTAACACTTAAAGTAGGAGCAACTGATGCCTTTTCCCGGTCTTAAAATCAATAATAAAACACAGTTAGGAGGGGAAAAGGGATTTTACCTTGGTATTTATTTTAAGGATCTTTAGGTGCATGTGTCCAGGTTGAATGCACCTCCATGCACACCTCAATCCCTCCCCAAAAGATCTGGTATAACATTAGAGGTGTTACTAATTAGCATATCTATCAAAAATTCCCCAAGGAGAGGCTCAAGTGAGCCCCCCTCCCCAAGGAGCCTTCCCCTGGATGGTTCTATCTTAGTTTACAGAATGTGTTCTGGAGAGGACCTTGGGGTCTGGGGCACACTGATCCCTAACTACAAAGCTTCTAAGATGTTTAGTCTCCTAGCTTAACAAGTCCAAGAATGCAGGCAAAAAAGCACTAATACAGAAGTTGTAAAAAGGTATAACAGGCAAAAAGAAAAGGCAAAAAATCACCATGGCATAACAACCATGATCCTTTCTGGCCCTTGAGTAGTTCTATGTATTAATTACTGCACCTGTGATAAGCGAACAGTTAACAGCATTGGTCAATAAGGCTGAAGTCCATGTTTTAATCACATGAGACTGTTCACAGAGTATTTAGAATAACTTCTACAGCTTGTCTTGCTATGCTTTCTTATGGCCTAAAAAGTCACAGCAGAAACCTTCTCAGGGCTTAAATAAACTGACTACTTACCTTCTAGCTAGATTAATGCTCTTCTCCACATGAAAGCTCTTAATTTTAATTCTCTTTCTTCTGGTACAGACTGAGGTTAAATTAATTCAAATTGCTTACCATTTGCTGCCAGTTACGCTTAGCCAAAATATTTACTATGCAAACCCTTATTCTCTTTAGGTTTTAGAAAGCATTGTCTTTAAACCACATGACAGCACACTGAAGTTCAGTGTTCTGTAAACTTGATCATCTTTAATGCACACACACTCAGAACAACCAACTGGTACTGTTCCATGCGAGGTTAAGACTGCATTCAATTTTTGCTTCCATCCATTTGCTCGTTCACCCCTAATGAATCCTGCGAGACAAAATTGCCAAAATCATTACCTTGGGATTATGCATAACAATTGTCTCCCCATTTGGAAATTCAAGTCGCCGATGCCATTGATTTGTAGTTACTGCCCTTTTATATTCTGCCTGAAACAGTAAACAAGTTACACAAAATCAGCATGGCAACCTTCTCAGTATTTTGTGGCCTCATGCATCATCTGTAATGCTACAGTTAAAATGTACATAACTTTGTTCATATAAGAATGTCACATGTAGAGTTACACAAGTAGATTTTAGGTCACAGCAGTGCAGGACTGATGCAGGAGCAATGTGGCCTTCTAGACACTCCTCTTTCCAGGATTTGCTTATGTGCCAGAAAGTTCATTCTGCTAATCATCTTAATAAAACAGAAAGAACTGTTTCTAAGATGAGTAATACACTGATCTAACACTTTGTGACTTACTAACCTCCAATTTGTCACTAAAATCCTCGGTGTAAGGGATGAAGCGGCTGTCCTTGTCTCCCTTGTAGAACCACAGGCAGCGCCTCACTTCCGAGGGCTCCTCGTCCCAGTACACGGCTTTCCTCATGCGCTCGTACAGGAAGACGTCGTAGCGGCCCCCGTCCGTGCACAGCACCACGCTCTCGGGGTCAGGCTGGACTGGGACACACAGCCACACGTGGTTACCACACTAACACACATCCCTCCTATCTCAGCCCAGCCCCGGCCACTCCTGGGATCAATATTAGGCCATTAGGACTGATAGCCACACAATGGCAGAGAAGCTTTGTAACATTGTGATGCTACTAAAATGCTTCTATATGCTCTGTACACAACAAAAAACCTTTGAAAAATTCCCAAATATGAATACTTATTCCAGAACTGGCAGTTTAACAAAAAGGCAACCCAAGACACAAATAACTAGGAGTTCTATATGAAAATCTGATACCTATTTGGGATGGTACAGCTCAACAATGACAGCATCAAGCAGTGATGATGTCAGTGAAATAAATTAAGTGGCACAAAATACATCTTCAAAACCTTACTTATTACTGCCGTACACATAAGTGGCATTACCCCCATATTTTCCTTTAGTCCTTCTGCTCACTTACCAGAATTATAGACCTCCTCTAGTTTTGCAGAATCCAGAATGCTGAATGGCATCCATATTTGCTTGTCCTCCACCTCCTTACAGTAGAACCAGTGCGGCTGAACTGGCTCGTATTGGTTCTGCAGCAGCACAGGAGGGGCTGGGACCAGGGGCCCTGCAGGCCTGGCAGGCTGGAGCTGGGGCTGGGACTGTGGAAACTGAGAAGAGATGGGCTCAGCACCTCAATCTCACATGGTTTTTACAGAACTTTTCTATACTTTGCTACAGGGAACACTCTGAACCTTTAGTTCTAATATCTTTTCCTCCCCAAGAACATTACCTTCCATTTTAAAAAAACTGTCCACTTTATCATGTGTTTGAAAACTTACACCTTTTCAAACTGAGAAAGAATGTGAATTTCATTCCCACAAACATGTTAAAAGCTGCCATGGTTTAGCTTCACGATCACCTAAAATCAGTGAGATTTCAAATTCTCTTAAATTTTCAAAACTTGAGCTGAGCTTGTTTCTTACAGCCACAAAATTTGACATGGAAATAAAAATGCATTCTTCTCATTATTCTTCTACACATAACTATGCTTTTGCATAAAGACTCCCAGTTTTAACAAGTGGCCACTTAAGTAGCTCTCTTCCTGCAAAGTGATCAAAACAGGCAGATTTCAAACTGAAATGTAGCATCAATGGCACAAGAAAAGTAACTGATTTTGAATGGGTCTACAGTGTACATAAAGCTGATTTCATACAAATTGTACAAAAATCCCAATCAGTACAACTAAAAGCAATTGATGTCAGCAGTAGCAACTGCCTTGGCTAATGATATATTTAAAAGAAAAAAAAAAAAGGCACAAAAATATTGTACAGTATGTGAAATTCAACAAACAGAAATTCGGAAATTATATAATCTAAAACTCCAGACTGTTTAGGTTCTGCTGCCTTTGCTATGTTTGTCATTATATAATCTTTACATTCTTTATTCATAACAGAAATGTAGCAGTAGCTCAGGCAAAAATAAAAAAAAATTTTTTGCTGTTTTCAAGGCAAACGTGCCAGGTTTTACTAACCTGTTAGCATTATTTTAATAATGATTTTGTGCAGGTAAAAAAGAATGGAGATTAATGCTTTATATCACACAAAATTCTCAACCAATGTGTTTCAAAGAGTTTGCTGACAATTTTATGTGATTAGTTTCAAAAAGTTCTGGCTTCACCAACAAAACCAGCTTCAAAAAACATTTTTGCCCATATCCTGCAAATAGCTGAATGACCTGATTTACAGCTGAGGCACAAAAAATGCAGCAGCATGGCTGAAACTCAGCAAACTCAGAAACCCACAGAAAAGAGCAACAGAACTTCACAACCTGGCTTTGTTTCTGATGCCCAGAGGCTCCCACAGCCTCAGGGTACACTCACTTCAAAGATCAGGAAGTTTTCCTGAAACAACATTTCCAAGCTATTTCTAGTGAAAAGACTTTGCTGTTATAAATGGTTCAAGACTTTTTTCTGGGTTTTTTTTGCAGAGAAGAAAAATCTTCAAAAGATAAAACACACAGTTCAAAGAGGAAAGTGACTGTTTTGCTGTGGTAGCTGGAAGGAGTCACATACCTGGGTCAGTGGCCCCGGGGGTGTCTGGTACATCTGCACAGGTGGCACAGGAGAAGCTGTGGCAGGGGGGTGGCTCTGCTGCAGCTGGGGCGGGGTGAGGTAGGGGTTGGCCCTGCTGCTCAGGGTGGTGTGCCTGTAGGGGTTATAGCCCTGCTGGGGGGTCCCTGCGGGCAGGGCAGTGCTGGCCGGCGGGGGACAGCTCTGCTGAGGGGGCTGATAAGGCGCCATTCCCACCTGGGAAGTGGGCGGTGCACTGTAAGACTGGGATTTGGGAATATGTGGTGAAAAGGCATTTTGCCCATCCTGTGACCCAGACACGAGTGGAAGTGAAGTGGGAGGTCTGGAGAAGGCTGGTGTTCCGACAGGTGTTGAAACAGTTGTTAAGGGTGGCTGCCCAATACTTCCAAAGGGATCGCGGCTACTGGGAACTTGAGAGAAGTAGCTGAAAGTCTGTGGCGGGTTGGGGCTGGCAGAAGTCTGACCCAAGAAGCTGTCCTCTTCCCCAGCATCTGCAGAATCATCTGTAAAAACAAAAGGATCGCCAGAGATCTTGTGAGAGCTTCAAACCACTGTATGGGGTCAAAATGTTCCATAACATCATCAGCTATTGCCAAAACTGCTGGCCCCCAGAAAGCCAAAAAGATTACAAAGCTCACACATCCTTGATTCAGCACGTCATAAAATGAAACAAAAGATACCAAGTCTTCAAGAACATTTTAAATGGACCGTGAAAGTCACCAGTGTACACAGAAAAATCAACAAATATTAAAAATATTAAATAAGAAACCATAATATAACTGGACTCAGGACCTACCCAGGGCAATCTGGCAGGCACTAAAATCCCTCCCAACTTCACTTATCCCTCAAATGCAAGAACAGCCTTGGTTCATATCCTTTCACCATGAAAACAGCTACTAAGCATAGGACTTCATGCTCCAGTTTTTAGGATAGAGCTTAAAAACATTCCTAAACAGGCCAAACCTACTGGGTAACCCATCCATTCTTTACTGCTCCTTCAGCAGAGCCCTCTAAAGGTTTCTCATTTGACTTGCAAGGTGGCCATAACTCATGATCCCAAGCCACTTAATAAGCAGGACTTAGTCCAGCTCTCTCTAAAAAATCCTACTCTAGACTTGCATAAAAGCCACATCTCTGGTGCAGAAAAAATCAGTCCTCATTCTGCATAATTGCAGGAGAGGATTTTAAAGATGCAAGGCCATGAACGCCCTTTCACATTGAGAAAATAAATAAAACAGGTCCTGATCAAACACAGTTTTCTATTTTGCAGTGATCTAGGAACAAGTGGGAAAAAAGGAGGTTTGTCATGATTGCAGGTCTCACAGTAAGCTCACCTAAGGCTGTGATGGCCTGAGCAGCACTGCCTGCCTGCTGAGAGAACAGTACCTTGCAAGGAGTCAGTGCCATCTGCAGAAACCAGCAGTGTTTCACCTGCCTGGCAATCAAATGACCCCCGGCTGTGGGGAAGACACCACGGAGTATCTCTGCTGCTCAGTCCCCAGGCAGAGAGAGACCAAAAGCCTCTGCAGCTACAAGCAGCCAACAACAAATGTCTTTACCCACAGCCAACACAACTGTAATAGGGAGTACCAAGGGAGTACAGGGGAATCCACAGAGAAGTCTCCCTAGGAAGCTGCTGCTCTAATTAATTAATCATAAAAAACTCAGCTGCCAAGATTAGTAAGAACTATTTTAACCATATTTTATTTAGACTTTGCAGACAGCGTCAATTTGAGGCACACCTGCATTTATCAATTCCTCTTACTTTCATTTACAGTACTTGATCCCCCTTTGAGGAACAAAGCCAAAATCTGTGTGTGTAAGCCACTGTGTGGAGAACGCTGAAACCACTCAGAAGCAGCAACCACTCTGAAGTCAGGCCTGGGGATTATCTCCCAGCTACAAGCAGAGTAACCATTCATACTAAATAAAAGGTCTCAACTTCTAAACAATAAAATCCCCTTCCTTTCATATTTCACAAACACTGTGGGACAGAGAGAAGCACACTGCAAACCACAGTCAACTCTCAGCTTTCCCAAACAATTGGCAGCAGAGCAGGCCCTTCACCTCACCGTGTCAGGTCACCATAAACATGCAGCAATATGCTCAAGAGCTCCCAAGGCCTTTAGCTAACGAGTGTTCACAAAACAGCTGCTCTTCCCCAGTTTCAAATAGGTTTTGGACATTTAGCCTAAGTACAGCTTTCCCTGAAAAACAGGCTTGACAAAAGTTCTGTTAAAATAAACCCAAAACTGTACATATACATGTTTCCAGCACAAAACATTACTTTTTATCTTGCCTTTTTCTAATTTTGCAAAAAACTATATTGGAAAGACAAGCATGTTATACAAATGTACAAAAATGAGTGTACAGCTTTGACATGTGTTCTTCCCATGCACAAAACAGTCTTTCTTCAACTGTGACTGTGTCAACCTCCTGGACATCCCTCTCTAAACAAGGCAGAACCTTGTCATTCACAGATTGTCACCAGACAACCACAAGTGACATCAGTCCACATCCTCACTGGGAACACTCCTCCCTTCCTACAGCACCTACACCTGAGCCAGAGAATGTCTCTTATTGTCCAACTGCAGAGGTCAAACCACTAAATACTTACTCTTAGAGATGGATAAACAAATGAGTGACTGCACACAGCTCCCTAATGTTGGCTGTCAGATGACAAATCCCAGGATTGTTTCTTATTACATTTTACACAATTTAAAATTCAGACTCAAGAGCTTGTTCTTTCCTGTTTCATACTAGGATTCCAAATACAACCTATTGTACTCAGCAAGATCCCAACAACACCTGGCTGGACAGATGGTGAGAACACTTGACCATGGAAACAGAACATTTAACAGGACATGGGCCTTACTTAGACTGACATGGAATGTGGCACAATCTCTGACACTGAAATTCACTCCAGCAGCAGAACCATGAATCCTAACTCGATCAAATTTTAAGTCACATGGAGAGTATAAGATTCACCACATTAATCAAATTCCATCCGATTTTATCCCTGGCTGGCTTAAAAATGTTCAGGAAATTGCCAGAACAGTCATTTGTGCGAAGCTACTAGCCAGATCAGCACTCAAAAATTACTTCATTTTCTTAATGAAAAATTAATGTATAATTGCATCGAAGAAAAACTGTAAGAATTACACAATGGAATTAGTAAATGTATCAACTACCTAGATACCTCAAGTAAGTAGGAATAATATTCTGATGCTTTTATCCCTCCTACCCAAAAAAAGTAGTTGATCTAAAAAACTATTCCAAAGGCACACTTAGCAAACATTTATTAAATCTACAGAGAGGTACTGCACTGATTTCCAGCTATATAATACTTTTTTTAGCTAAGACACAACAGTGTTGAAATGAAGTCTTGAAGACTTAGCACAGAATATTTTGGGTTAAAAGGGACCTTTAAACGTCATCCGTCCAATCCCAACATATACAATGCAGTAAAATTTGACATATCTGATTTCTAGATGCATTTCTAGTGTTTAAAGCTTTAACCTCTGACTTCCTAGAAAAATCCATTCCTTTATCTGAAACTGCCTAAGCATCAGATTTTAAGTTCCACACGCATGTGTCAGGAACACCATCAAAGCTTTACGAGGAAAGGATATTAGAACCAGGATTAAATTAGCAAACGATATTTAAGGTGGCTGCTTAACGTGCTATTTTCAAACTGGTAAAACAGAAAATAACATGAGAGAGAAGCTTAAAAAACGCGAAAACAGCAAGTACACGCTGAATGGAAGCACTGACGCGTCGGTGAGCTGGAAACGCGATGATCAGCGCCCGTCCTTAGACACAGCGCTAAAAACCACAAACACAATCATTAAGTAGGGGAAAGCAGAAGAAATTAAGTGCCAGAAAGCGGAATATGTAATCCCGATCAGTGCCTCTCCTGAGGCACCACCAGGGACACCCGGAGAGCCTCAGAGCCGGGTCGAGCCCACACGTACCGGGCCCCCTCAGGCCCGCAGCCACCCCTGGCAGCCCCGGCTCGGCTCTGGGGGTCCCCCGGCCCCCCGCCCCTTCCCGGTGGTGGCGGCGGTGGAGGGACCCGGCGGGACCCCGCACAGCCCCTGCGCTCCCAGCTGCGCACCCTCCCTCCCTATCTCCCTGTCTCCCCCTCTCCGTACCGGCGGGCAGGAGCGCGGGGCCGGGCGGCGCCGCCGGCGCTTGGCTGACGGGGATGAAGGGCACGTTGAAGCTGAACTCGGTGGCGGAGGACGAAAAGAGCAGGTTGGTGCCGGTGCCGGTGCCTCCCCCGGGCTTCGCCGCCGCCATGGCCGCGCCCCGGCCACGTCCCTGCCCCGGCCCCTTCCGCCCTCACCCAAGATGGCGGCGGCGGCCGCGCGCAGCCGTGAGGGGCAGGAGGCGGGCCCGCCCGCCATTCCCACAGGAAGAGGAGGAGGAGGGCGAAGAGGAGGAGGAGGAAGCGGTGGCGGTCCCCGCGCTGGGCTTGCGAGCGGGAGTCGGCGGCCGCAGGGTGCCGGCAGCCCCGCGGCGAGGCGCGACCCCGCCATGCCGTGCGTGGGAGACTGGCTCAACAGCCCCCTCAGCATCGTGCAGGGCATCTTCGGTGAGGCGCGGCCCGCGTCCCCTCGGCGGCAGCGGGAGCGCCCCGACGGCGCCCGGAACTGGACGGCGCTTTCCCTCGCGGGGTGGTGGCGGGAGAGCGGCGAGGCCGGCTCTATAGCTTATATTTCTGTCGCGTATCTTATATATATTGTATATAGCATATGTTTCTTGTATCTCGTGTATTTCTGGGTTCTGGCGGCAACGCGTGATCTTTGCCGCGCTGCCGGCCGGTGCTAATGTTACCAGTGCCATCAGCCGCGGCTGTTTCCGTGCTGGGCTTGATTTAAACTTAAGGAATGCTGAAATAGAAATCTCCGCAGCCGACACAGCGTGGAAAGCAGCGCTTCGACTCCTGCGCTTTCCTGTTGGGCTGTTGTGGAGCTTCCCCTCGCTTCCAAGAATGGCTCTGTGCTTCTTGGTTGGCCTGAAAGGGTTTGAAAGGGGAAGTCAATGAATTGCAAGGGGAATAAGTTAGTCTAAGATGCACTTACTTCCCTAAGATAGAAGTGAAAGTTGGGTTTTTTTGATATTGTGAGAGAATGCTGGATAAGAGTCTCTTATGTGGTGCTAATAGGCACATAAATATGTTGGTTTTGTAGCCCAAAATGTTCCAAACTCTGATTGGGAGAAGAAGGTAACCGAATACTTCAAGGAGAAATTAAAAGAAAATAATGCTACTAACTGGGTAAGAGTGTTTTATTCTTCTCGAGTTACACTTTTTCTTAAGCGTCATTGTTTTTTACATTTTATTGCGGTGGCTTGCTTTTGGTAAGTTCTGCCTTTCCGTGGTAAGTGCGCAGCCGAATTTCAGGCCCAGGCTTTAGGACGTGGAATTTACACCTCGGCTGCTTTAGCCTGGGTGCACAGCCCGGATGTGAAATCCCAGCTGGAACAGTCCGTCCATCCATCCTCTTGCCTTCAGCACCCTCCGTCCCCCAGGCCATCGCTGCTGGGTGCTGCCACTCTGCAGCACAGTCAGTAGATGGCAGGAGATGACAAATATTGTCATTTTTGGGGAAGTGCGAGTCCTCAGTGTGTGCCACGAGCTTCTTAGTTGCTGGTTATAAACATCTTCTCTCAGGAGTTTTATCATGATGCTTCAAGCTCTTGTGTGGGTTGAATAAATAGCTGCCTGGGCCTAGAGGTTTTAAGGAAAAAATGCTTTTCCTTCTAAAACTGTGCTGTATTGGGCCAGTTCAGGCATGGTTTGTGCTATTTAGCAGAGAAGCTGTGCTTTAGGTTTTAAAAATAAAATGTGCACATTTGAGTTCAAAAGTTGGTACTTTTCTAAAAGGCTGTAGCAGAAATGACATCATGGAACACAGCTAAGGGGATTAGAAACATCCATATCAAATCTGTTCTACTTGTGACTAAAAACAGGTGAAAAATATTTGATTTCTTTCTCTGTCAGTGAAAGTATTCTGTACTTAGTATTTAAATCGTAGCTTAAATCAAAGGATAAATGGCAAAATTGACTAAAATTTACAACGTTAGAAGGAATTGAAATCACATTTTCTTGCTCAAAAAAACCATGGGGCGATATACTTTTGTTAAAATGCAACTTCCTATAGGGCCACTTAGGATTTTTGCTGCATTTTGATGTTGGAGGTGGGCTTTTTCAACAAAGATTTTATCTTCAAATTTAGAAAACTCTATTCGTATTGCAAGTCTCATTCTTTGAAGTTATACCACATGCTTAGGCATTGATTTTTTTCTTTCTATTTTCCCATTGTCACGTAAAACTGTGTGAAAAAGACTTCCCCATTGTGACTTGGAAATTAACATACAGGTTTTCCAGGACCTTTTGTTATAAGAAATTGTGCATGCAAATTGTTCTAGTACTGCTGGTACACAGCACATGGTGGAAGTGCGGTTAAGTAGAAATAAGATAAGTAATAAACTCTGTTTAATCATGCAGCTGCAATAATTCCAAGTTTAAAAGTTGGTTTCAAATGTTGTGCAGTTTTCATACAGTTCCAGTGACCTATAACCACTTCTTTCATAGTCCAGTATTGGGACTGGTGGCTTTGGGACTGGAAGAATTTGAGAACTGTTAAGTGCCTGATAATTGTAACTATTATCTGCAACAGCCATTGCAGAAAGTGTTTGGGATAGATACACTTTGTTACTGCTTAGATTAGGATGGGAGATACACCCAGGAAATAGTAAGTGTGCTATGTATATAGGGGTTTGAGGAGGAGGATCTACTGGATGATCAGAGATTAAGTTTTTGTGCTGGTTTTGGCTTACTTCAGAGCACTGCTCAATATGCACCGGTTGTATAAAACAATCTCTTTATTCACAGGTTCCATCACTGAATGATGTTCCTGTACATTACCTAAAACCCAACAGCTTAGTGAAATTTCGCTGCATGGTTCAAGATATGTTTGATCCTGAGTTCTACATGGGAGTTTATGAAACAGTTGACCCAAACACAAATGCACGTGTAAGTGAAATACTGATTTACTATTTTAGCAAATGTTAGTCATTTTACTCATTCTGGTCCTTGTATTTCTCTAGTTTGTGAGTTAAACCTATGGAGTCTGGACACTGATAGTGACTGTTCAGCTCCAATGGCATCAGTAAAACATCACATGTAACATTTCTGTTGAGGAATAGAAAATGCTAAAATGATGAAAGCTTTGGCAGTATGTCTGTGAGGGACTTTGGACTGCAGTGATTTTGGTGTGATTCATGTTCAGGATGCTGTCAGAAACAGAGTGATTGCATTGCCTTTTCCTTCTTGACAGGTTTTGCATTTTGGTAAATACAGAGATGTGGCAGAATGTGGGGTAAGTTACATAAACTATATGAACTTTGAGATAAAATATTAGATGGAGTGTTGCAGTTTTCCAAATGTGACAGAGCTTCTTTGGTACTTGCCAATGGATTCCTGAAGATACTGCTCTAAATGCAGAATTAATCTTTGGTTTGGAAAGCAGAGTATTCATAACTGCTCAGTGGCATTCTAATTTCAGCAGGCTTCCAGCTGTTTGTGTTGTATTTAAAATTTGTTTTGGTTGAGTGGAGGGGGGAGTGCCCATGACCTTGAAATTGTGTGCTATGGAAAACAATTACTTTTGGTAGTGCAGTGCAATTTGAATCAAAGCGTTATATCGTCACTTTTTCCTGAATTATGTAGTCTTGTATGTTAATTGTAACTTCTGCCTGTGTAACTGAATCTGTGGCACTAGTTTAAAAAAAGAAAACAAAGTGTAATCAGGTTTTTAACAAAATTTCTCTTTGGATTCCAGCCTCAGCAGGAAATTGATCTGAACTCCTCACAAACAGTCACCTCGGAGAGGCAGACTTTCTACTGTGTTCCAGTGCCTGGTGAATCAGCATGGGTGAAAGAAATATCTTTTTTGGCTGAGCTGGTGCTTTGTTATACAATCAGAGGTCACCAACTAATTAATTAGATATAAGGAGATAAGTTTATTTGCAGTTTCCTTTTTTGTTTTTTTCCTTAGAGAATCAGGAGAGGTGGTAGGTGTAGAAAGAGAAAAAAGGAAAAGTGATGGTATGTAATATGCACTGAGAGGATGCAAATGAATTTAGGAGCCTTTGTGTTGATTTAGTAGACATTTTTCCTTGGGAGAGTCTTGAAAATTTCTGTTAATTTCCATTTGCAAATGCTTAGAAAAAGGAAACTTCAGTGGAGCCACTGGCATTTTCTACAGTAGGACTCTGTTACACAGTGAGAGTCTCCTATAAAACAGCTGTAGCTGAGCTTGTTAAGATTATTTGTAAAAAACAAAAAAAAAAAAAACCCCAACCTTAGTGTGGTTGAGGTTTCCCTGCTCAGTCTGTGCTTCCTTAACCTGCAATTCCACGCATACATCAGTGCCAGCCAAGCCCGAGTGAGCCCTTCAACCTCCTACACACCCAGTCGCCACAAGAGGAGCTATGAGGAGGATGAGGACATGGATCTGCATCCCTCCAAACAGAAGGAGCAACATATGGGTAATAGTTGCTATTGATGAATAGTTGTTATGATATCATTCCAGAATTTGTCAAAAATTCATTGCTAAAAATTGAAGTATTTGCAGCTGTTTGAATTTTTAGTGTTGTTGCAGCCTTTGTAATTTGGGGGCTTTGCTGATGTCGGTGATTTGATTTGAAGGAGTGTGGGAGAGCCCACAGTGTTACATGTGTGTTGTGTGACTTGCTGACAATCTACAGAGATTTTTAATATAAACTGTGTTTTATGCATATTCTCACCTTTAAGAACTGGTTTTTTAAACATGAAGTGCAAAAAAATATCACCTTTGCAGTCCTATGGACTCCAGAAAAAAAATCATTCCCCTGGTTTAAACACTGTGTTTTGAAAATCAGATTTCTGGCCGTGTTTGGGTTTCCAAGACACATAGATCTTTGCCAGTACTCTCTCTCACACTTGATTACATAAAATATGCATTTGTGGGACTTCTCATATTAAGAATATGTTCTGTTGAGTATATTGCATGATTAAATATTTTTGTCAGATGCCTTATTAAATTAGTTTAACCCTGTGTTGTTCAGTTCTGCATTTCTGTTTAAAAAGCCTGCAAATGCTGTATTTTTCAGGCAGTGGAGGTAATATCCATGGGTGTGCGGAGCCAAAGAGATTAGAAACAGAAGCTTCTGCAGGTCATCATGTCATTTCTCCCAACTGCTCCCCTCCACTTGACCTAAATTTTCCCTTGCCGGGAGAGAAGGGACCAGCGTGTCTTGTAAAGGTAAGAGAAAGGAGAGGTGATGAGCAGGGCTGTGCTCTCAGCTTGGCAGCCAGAATCAGCCTTGCTGAAGAGATTTGTAGGCACAGAAATTGTCTCCCAGGTCCAGAATTTTGTTTCTAGAGATAATTACATTCTTTCTCTTCACTAACTCAGTGTTTTTCTTCTTGAGTGCTGCATTTGAGTTGCTGAAATCCTCCAGCAGCATTTATTAGAGCTTGCACCTTCTCACCATACTTAGTTTAAAAAAAAGATTGTGGTATTAGATGCTTGAGGATGTAGCTGGTATTGAGCCCTGCTTTTAGGATTTTGCTTTTAGGATATCTCCTCTAATTGACAAATGGCTGTGAAAAACCAATAAACTATATGTTTGTATATTGAATTTGAAGTAGTCCTTGATTTACTACTATGCTATATAACTATAAAACTTTAACACAAAATTCCTCTGCTGTTGCTGTGCTGTTCTCTCTTATTCAGCAAATCTTGATGAATCAGAGTAGAATACAGTTGTTCACACTTGTGTGGCAAAGAATGCCAATAGAAAAAGTGTGGAATCATAGAAACTCCCTTTTCCAGTGTAAGCTTGCTGACACTGAGGGCTGGGGAAGACCTCTTCACTCAGACTGTTCTCAGTCCACAGCTGAGTCTCCTGAGTTTCCTTTGTGTTTTTCTGCTGTCCTGCATCTAGCCCATCTGCCTCTGCATTTTATTTTCTGTTGGGGGCAGGTCTATGAGAGCTGGGAGAGCTTCAAAGTCAATGATGTGCTGGAGGTGTTTGGTGTTCTGTCTGTGGACCCAGTGCTGAGCATAGTGAGCAGTGAAGAGAGGTAAGGCTGCCCTGAAATGCAGGTTTTTATGCAATGAGCAGGCTGCCCTTAATGCAGACAAGGAAATGTGTAAATACATGGTAATTATGCTTAAGAAGTGAATTTTGTTGCTTAAAAATAGCTTGATGAGCAAAGTGTTATCTCCAGCATCCTGTAAACTGAAGTCCAACGTGCTCTGGTTCATCCATATTCTTGGATACCCAGTGCATCTTTTTTTAGGTTGTTGTACAGTCTGTAAAGCAGAAAATGCTTCTGTAGCTAAATGTTTTGTACTCTTTCATGCCTACTAAAGTTTCAGGGAATGAGGGAATAGTGAACAAAGCATTCAGAGAAGCTTTAAAATTATAAAATGTCCTTTTGAACCAATTTCTAAGTCCATGAAAGTTGTTACCAGAAATGTAAACATTTCTGAATAATATTAAAAAGTTTGCATGTCTGCATGGAGAGTGATAGAGACCAAAATGAGTAAAAAATGGTTTGATTTTTCATTAATTAAGATATTTTATCATGTTGTACCACTGATAGAAACTTCCTGTTTCACCTCCTGTTCTGCAATTCCTTGCCTGACAAAATACAAATGAGAAGTCAATTTTCAAAATAAAACTCTTGACCAAAATCTAACATAAATACTGCTGTTATCTTGAGCCACTGCACTCTGAATCATTTCTGTTGGTGAGTTTGTTTATCTGTCTGGCACGTACAATATCCAGAGTGCAATATGAATCCTTTAGAGTGCCAACTTCTTAAAAACTAACTCAGCCTGGTCAGCTGCTTTTTGTTATCATCTGTGTGACAGCTAATCCCAGACTGGCAGCTCAGTTGCTCTGTCACAGGTGCTTGTGGGTTTTTTCCTGTGTCATTCTGTAACAAGAAGACAAAATGGTGGCATTTAGCAACATTTTGAATGCAAACAAAAGAAATCTCTTTTAATGGAAATAGTGGATAGTGTGTGGGTGAACTGCTGAACTGGATTTGAAGTTATAAAGCCTGGCAGCTTTTACAACCAGTACAAGAAGATGAAATTGGTGCTAAACTTTACTATCATCTGATAGAGTTGCTTTAGGGACTTTACTTTCTGAAAATGAAAAATGAAAACCACCTGGAAGAAATTTTGTAAGACATCTTCAGGGCATGCAAAGCTTGTGTATCTGAACTCTTAAATTAAGAGGTAATACCTCCAGGTTCCAGCAGACATACATTAGGGTTTATTTATTCATAGATTTTTACTCAGCCGGTTATAGAGCAGTGATGTGACTGTCTAGAAGATCTTGTCAGGCTCCAGAATCTGGTGGGATATGTGCATACAGAGACAAATGGAATAAATCATGACCTTATTTTTTTAAAAGCTGTTTTTTAGACTTCATTCAGTACAGGCTGGACAGAACAGTATGTAACATTTTACTTGAAGCTACAGCCTATTAAATGGTGCAGCAAATAATAAATGTGGTTTGGTTTTGAGAGTTTGGTTTTATGGTTTTTTGTTGGGTTTTTTTTTTTCAGCAAAGTATGACTTAATTATTTTCTGAAAATAGAATCCAGATATTTTGGGTCAAGCCTGCTTTGGTGTTGATATGTCCTTATATAATTGTGATTCAGTATTTATGGTGTTTATAAAGATCCTAAAGAAGGTAGTTTGAATGTGGGAGGAGTCACCAGGAGCTGGGTGTGGATGTTGTTTGATCGTCTCTTCTTGGCCTGGTTCCAGCTGCTCTGGGTCAGAGGGAGAGAAATTCCTGTGGAATGTTTCTAAGTCCAGCTGTGCTGTGCCCTCTCCCTAGGGACAGCTCAACCCTTGATCCTATGGAGTGCATGGACACGGCAGAGGAGCAGAGGGTGCACAGCCCTCCAGCCTCCTTAGTGCCCAGGATCCATGTGATTTTGGCACAGAAGTTGCAACACATTAACCCCTTGCTGCCTGCCTGCCTTAACGAAGAGGAGAGTAAAACCTGTGAGTGTCTGAACTCTGGGCACTTTCCATGACATCTGAACAAATACTGCTTTGCTCACAGGCAAATGCCTCAACAGCAGGGTTCAAATTTAAATCTTGTTAAATGGAAGAACCATGCAATGCTGCACAGGATGCAAGTGTTTGTGTTTATGTGATGTTTGCTTTTTTATTTGGCTGAAATAAATGTGATTTATCTGGAACTTGGTTTTGCATTCACCATGCCCGTGGATTTTACCAAGCTGTTCAGCTGTAAGATTTGATTTGTTTTCAAATGGAGTTGTGAATTGCTGGAAAATTAGATTTCCAATTTAGTGTGATACTGGAAGTAAGAAACATACTGATAATATACAGACTCATAATACTGTGCACAAAGTAAGGCAATTCTGCTTTTAAGCAATTGTGCTATTCCTTGTTTGACTCGTTCTTTTCATTGAATTATTGCTTGCAGACCTCTGATATTTATGACTTTCTTCCTTGAGTGCCTTGTATTGCTTGTTCTGAGCTATATGTAGGAGGTTTTTTCTGCCTTTAATATAAAATGGATCAGCTATGGATTTTAGAAATTTGGCTCTAAACTTTATAGCCTGCTGCAAATGCATTATACAATATCTAATTTTTTGAAAAAAGCATTTTCAAGGAAATGTTGAGTGATTCAGTTTATCCAAAGCCAGCTGGAGAAACTGAATGTTTGTTTATTTTTCCTAGACTCCTTTGGAATAAACATTTTTTTTCATCAAACTGTGATGAAAAGTCAGATTTTTATAGAGGGAAGAAGGTGAGAAACAGAACATTTTCTGACATTTGTCTTCTGCTCTTTTGCCAGTTGTTTCTAATTTCATGTCTGAGCTGTCACCAGTGAGAGCAGAGTTGCTGGGGTTCCTCACCCATGCCCTCCTGGGAGACAGTTTGGCTGCTGAATACCTGATATTGCATCTCATCTCTACAGTGTAAGTATTTAGATGTGTGCTAAGAAGTTACGTATTTATCATTTAAAAGAAATCTCCTTCTGCAGGGTTCTTTACCAGTCTGCAAATAAATGGCAGAAATAGCTTAAATAATACTTGGTTCAGTAGTACTTTCTCCAGCTGGGGTTGCCCTCTCACAATACACACAGAGGCAGATTTCACTGTCTGAAATAACAGTAAAATTTGATAAAAGACCAGCTTTATGGCAGTGTATCTTTTCAGTACTGCTTTGAGAGCTGACAAAATCTCCAAGACACTTTTAAACAGAGGTATGAAAACATCTGCCTGCCTCTGGCTTCTTCTAATGAGTTGGACATGCCACTGACTTCCCAATGACATAATTTCCTGACTGCAGCAATTATTGCTTAGGTACTGAAAGGTACATTCTGGGAATTTTTTTAATTATATGTAAACATGTTTAAGGGTAAGTTCAAGTGACCTGTTTAGGGATAGAAATTGACTCTTATGTTGATTTAAACTGTCTCTGGGTGAAAGAGCAGCATCGTTTGACTCATTAAAATCTCAGGTGTGAAACTTCAGTGTAGTTGTCAGTCCCAAATTTAGTGTTAGCCATTTTAGTCTTCAAAATCAAAATGAGTTCTGTTTTCATTCTTTTTAGTGGGACTGTGAATGTTCCAACACTTAGACTAGAATGTATTTTCTTTCTTAGCTGGTATCACAGAAAGGTTGAGAGTTGTCAAGAATGGGGAGAAGATACACAGTGAGAAGAGGGAGAGGAAAGCTGAGGGCAGGTAAAGGAGATGAACAAGTGGGGTAAGCAGGGAAATTGAGATTGGACACGAGGAAGGAAAAGAATGAAGTGTGTTCACTGAGTAACAGCAGAGTACAAGGAGAGCAGAATGTCTGAAAGGCCACTGCAGGATCCCAAGTGCTGTAAATTAGTGCTTTTGTGTGGTGCGGCAAAGCCTTGAGGAGCAGGTTCAGCCTGGCTCGGCTCCTTGGGCACTGCAGAAGGAAGGAAGAGGAGTTGGCTGATTTTGGTGTGTTAGTTGTGAAATCCTGCTGGCTGTCAGAGACACCACACAATGCTCAAGCTGAATGACACCTGTATTCAGTGTTAGCCAGCTGTTTGCCTAACCTGTGTCATTTTTGGTGCAGTTATGCCAGACGGGATGTGCTTCCTCTGGGAAAATTCACTGTCAACCTGAGCGGGTGTCCCCGGAACAGCGCCTTCACAGAGCACCTGTACCGCCTCATCCAGCAGCTGGTGCCAGCAGTAAGCATTGCCCTGGGCAGGGCTCTGGGGGGACGTGTTCTCATTGATTCAGCCAGGCAAACAGTACTTTAGGTCAGGGCAGGCTGATTAAATGCTGTCCTGCTACCCATTTAGAGAGCAGACAGCGACAGAGATGTGGTTGGCCTGTGTGTTGTAGTCTCTGTACCTCATCATCTAGGATGAATATGGAATGAAATCCTCTCCTCAGAGGTATTGAACTAACAGCTGCTGCCTGCTTTATTTTGTCTTTTGGATTGATGTGTTTAGACATTTGGGTCATTTAATTATGCTATCATTATGGTTTATTCCCAAATTTGTGCGTAGTGCTCTGCAGAAAATTCATGGTAATTCATTTTGGGGTCACACTAACAGTACTGCTGCAATAAATAATTTGTTATTGAGCTCATCCTAGATGTACAAGAGAGGTGGTAGGAGTTCTTAACAGCAATGTTTTCCTTTGGGAAATTTTTAAGCATACGGCATTTGGATATTTGAGATAAAGCATTGAGCTGACAAATTTTGTTTTACTGTGCAGGTTCCCAGCCCAGCTCTAGCTGAAGGAAGCAGCATTCCCTAGGGAAGCTGGAGGACAGGAGAGGTGCTGATGGTTTGTTGTCTCATTGCAGTCCTACCACCTCCGGATGAGCATCGAGAGCATGAACCACTCGCGCTTCATCCCTCACAAGGACTACACGGCCAATCGCCTGGTCAGTGGGCTGCTGCAGCTGGCCAGCAACACCTCCCTGGTCATAGATGAGACCCAGCTCGAGCAAGGACAGCTGGACACAGCAGGTACACAGGTTTTGCTGTTTAAAATATTTGGGAGGTTAAAAGCTGATGTGTTTTAAGATAATTGTGATAATTGTGATCTGTCCTGGTGATAAGGGTCTATTGCAAAACTGTTTGTGGTTTCTACATCCTATTTCATGGCTTTAATGCAGCTTCCTGCAGCCTTCTCAGCCAACTTAAGATAAATTGGAGAATTCTTTATTACTAAAATAACTCTGATTCATTAGAGTGGCCTTTCAGTTTCCTGTGATAGTGCATGAAGTGGGCAAAACATATGCTGATGCAATATGCTCTATACTTTTACTGTATATCTGGAAAGCACCCTGAGAACACAGCTAAAAACTGGAGAAGATTGCTATTACCGTGTTTAAAAGAGTGGGGATTCTCTCTTACAAGCTGGTGTAGCACTGTGTAGCATGCTTTCAGCGGGGCTTTAGAAATTAATTTAATTATAACTCACATAAAAGAGGTGAGGTGCATATTAACAACTGGAGCATGCACAGTACAGGTGTCTGTGGTGACTCCTGGGGCTGTCCTGTGCAAGGCCAGGAGGTGGACACCAATGGTCCTGGTGGGTCCCTTCCAACTCAGGAGATTCTGTGAAAGAACAACAGGAAATAACTGCAAGTAACTTTATTTTAAAATAAAAATGCTGTCTTGAGAAAGCTGCTTTAGTTTTTTTAATTACTGCTCTTAAAAGCTGGTAATTGAAATTATTCAATTGCTTTTGAGTTTTCAGTAATTTTTTATTATTCAGCTTTAGTAAAGCTACAGAATTATACTAAAAAAAATAGTAAAACTAGTAACAAGCTTTGCACTGTTTCAAAAAAAAAGTCAAAATATGATAAATTCCCATTTAGAGAGAACTCTTGCTAGTTTAGTTGCTTTACAGGTTTTCTAAAATGTTTGTCTGTAATGTCTAAAAAACCTCAGCATTTAGTGAAAAATAATACTTTAGGTATTAAAAGTTGCAGATAAAAAGGCTTGGTAATTTTATTTCATTTTTGCTGGTTTGATATTGTTCTCTACTGAATTTAGAGCAAAGAAGTAAAAATTTTTAATTTCTTACAGCAACATTGGGAACAAAATTTAATCCTAGAGAAAAGAGTGTCTTCAGATGTAGTAATTGGTTTGGAACTCTTGGAATTAACAGCTTAGAAATTTCAAATGGAAAAATGTCCCAGAAGTCAACCCCTAGTATCAAATATGCCTTTATTTTGCTAACTTTGCCTTTATTTACAATATACTGAATTATTACTAATTATTTAAAGGCAAAACCATAACAGTAGTTTTGTGATTTGATGCAGTAACTGCTGAAGAGAAATTGAATTTGTCAGGTACGTGTTGGTATTTCAAAAAGAAAATTCCAAGGGTCAACCAGTTAATTTGTCAATTTTAGCATTTTATATTTTAAATAACTTAATTCCAGGTAAGGCAAGTGAGTACTATAAAAAAATTTGGCAAAATTAAATTGATAGGGTTTTTTTCTACTTTTGAGGAGAGATTTCTGTTTTAGTTTTTCTCTGTAAATAGATAGCTGGCTTTGTAGGGCCAATGAAAACATGAGCTATAAACACATGTACTAAGCCAGACAAAGTTTAGGCCTGAAATCAAGAATCCTTAATTTTGATTCACATTAAGAAGTGGTTGTCTCTATCTGGAAGACACCTCAAACACAAGAAGGAACAGGATGTTTGCAAGAATCCTTCTGGCTGCTTAAAGACAGTTGGGAGACAAAAATCAGGGCTGACTTTTGTTTAGGTGCAGTGGTCAGGGAATTTGTTCTTGCTCTTGCAGGTGTCCATAATGTGACAGCACTGGGTAACCTGATCACTTGGCAGAAGGTGGATTATGACTTCAATTACCACCGGATGGAATTCCCATGCAACATTAATGTTCTGATCACTTCCGAGGGCCGCTCCCTCCTGCCGGTATGGGCAGGGCTTCCTGGCTCTGCTGGGGAACTGCAGCTGGCAGCTGCTGCTCAGAGCAGGCCCTGCCAGGGACAAGTGGGGACAGGAAACGTGTCTTGTGACCAGGGAGGGTGTGACACTGGCAGGAGCTGCTGCCTTCTCCCTCATGGCTGCAGCCAGGCCAGAAAACCTCTTCATGGGAAAACATGGAGATGGAGCTTCCCTCCTCCTTTCTGAACAGGGATGGTGAGGTGGTGAAGGTCCCAGGGATGGCTAAAGCTGCAGAGAAGTGCCATTCTCAAAGCCTCCCTCTGGCATGGCAGGTTCTGAGGTGCTGCCCACAGATGTGGCATTGCCCCTGCAGTAGCCTGAGCTTGCAAAGGTCTGCTCTCTGACATTCCAGCTTTGTCTGCTGAGCCTTTGCTCTCCTGCTTGAATCAGGAGCTGTTCAAAATGGGAGCCATGGAATGTTTAAAGAATTGTCTTATCTTCATTCTGGGAAATAGTGACTTCTGCTGGTTCTGAGAGTAGATTAGTCTTGGAACAGAAAACTGTGGGATGTGGAAAAAGATGAAATGTAATTTTCTCTTTCAGTCAGATTGCCAAGTCCACTTACAACCACAGATTATTCCCCCAAACATGGAAGAGTACATGAGCAGCCTCCTCACTGCAGTGCTGCCCTCTGTGCTGAACAAATTCCGAATTTACCTGAGTTTATTGAGGCTCCTGGACTACAGCATATCTGATGAGGTGACCAAGGTATGGCACTTCACTAATAAGTTTTCAACTGTGTATTTGGATAGAAAGCACCTTAGTAAGACAGTTACTGTACTTTCCCTGTCAGTGATTCTCTGTTAAGTTTTATAAAAACCAAACAGAAGCATTTTCACATGGGAATGTTCTTTCAATGATTTGTAAAGCATATACTGAATTTATTACAGATAAGGAACAGTGCATGTAGCCTGATTTCTAACACTCAGTTTGCAAGCTTAGTCCTTCTCAAAGACGAGAAGTAAGCTGGTTTTGCTCAGGCTCACTTCTGGACAGCAGTGAATTGAAATGTTCTCCAGTAGTCTAAAGGTAGTTGCAGTGTTTAGCTCCTCAAAAGCCCATCTTGGAGTGGAGATCTGTTCCTCTCCGTAATTCCACGCTGTGTTGTTCCAGGCAGTAGAAGAAGACTTTGTGGAAATGCGCAAGAATGACCCCGAGAGCATCACGGCCGATGACCTGCACAAAATGCTGCTCGTGGCCAGGTGGGTGTGGTGCCCTTGTCACCACTCCAGGCTTCCCTGCAAGCTGCAAATGGAGCCAGGGCTTGGTCTGCAGCTGAATTGAGTTGTGCCAGACTAGCCAGATATAGGCAGAGGCGATTCTGTTCCTCTTAGTCAAAGTATTTCATCCCTACTTTCATCCCATGCTTTCTAATTCCTGGGATCCTGAAAGCCAGCTGGGTTTGAGCTGTACTGGTTTAGCAGCAGCTGCAGGAGCTATTCCTGACTGGCTCTTTGTGCTCCCCCAGGTTCCTGTCGCTCAGTGCGGGGCAGACGACGCTGTCGAGGGAGAGGTGGCTGAGAGCAAAGCAACTCGAGGCTCTGCGGAAGGCCAGGCTGCAGCAGCAGCAATGTGTCAATGGCAATGAGCTTTAACACCTGCTGGATGTCACCCTGAAAATTTCTCTAATCCTAGGTGGAAACCATACTAAGATTGGAATATTGTTTATACCAGTTTTTGTAGATAATTTATACCAAAAAGTTATGGATATTTACCCTTGCAGTCTGAACACACTTAACTCTGTTCAGCCACCTAAACATATTTTATGGAATTTTTTTGGACCCTGTTTTGTAATTGAAAATTGGTAACATTGAGCAAATTGTTTGATATTAAACTTTAATACTGAGGTTGTGTAAACTTATTTCCTTTAATAAGAAGATAATTTAAGCCAGAGTCCTTCATACACAGCAGTTGTATTTGTGTTTAATTCCTGCATGGCTGAAGTGTGAGGATCAGAGTTCTCAGCTGGCCAGCAGCTGCAGCTGGAAGAGGTGCTGACTTCACTCTCTGTGCTGTTCTGTGAGCTGAGGCACATCACACTCAGAGCAGCAGCAGCATTGTGATCAGTGTGGGATCAAGCAGTGATTTGATCTTACACAGAACCAGCTCAGGTATGAAATACATTTTCCTTATGCTTAGAGCAGACCATGACTTCTCAAATTTCTTGGATGAGCTTTATTCTGGTGCAGCTTAAAAAAACCCACAGTGACTGGACAATGGGTGATATGCACATGCTCATACAAAACGTATCTTTACTTAGCAGGACTGCAGGGTTGGTTGAAGGGTTTGAATAACATCATTGAAGCATTAAGAATGGTCTCTCCATCCCTGATTCCTGCTGGACAGTTTGAGCTGGTCCTCAGAGGATGTGCTGCCCATCATGGGACTTGAAGAACTCATGTACCAAGGGTGGCTTAAATAGAGTGAAATGCTGGGAGTAATCCAGGGAGGCTGCTGTGTGGAGAGAGCCTGCAGGAGCCTGTGATGGAGCCACTTCTACATTTTAATTACTCTTGTTCTAAGACAAAAGGCTCCTGCCAAATTTTCATTAAGCTCAGACCCCCCTTTACAAAGTCCTTTCTCCTAACTGAAATCACAGGGACAGGAATCCCCTTTTTTACTGCATTTTCCTGTTCTAAACATGAGGGGTTTTGCTGTACAGCCAATCTCGGTATTTTGTGTCTTCACACTAAAAATGAGTACTTATTGTGAGAAACATTTTTGTGTATCCTAAACTTGAGCCAAGCTTGATGCCATTTCAAATCACTGATTTCTTTTTTTGAACACTAAAAATGAATATTCATGGTTTCAGCTGACTTGTGCTGCATTACTGTGAAGTGAAGCAACTGAACAAATAGAGGAAGAAAATGAAGTCTCTCTTCAAAAGGCAGCTGGGCTGGAATGCAGAGTTGGGTTCTAAGATTGCCTCAGAGGATGGTTTTGTGCACATTGTCATCTCCAATATTTCACAACAGTGCCCAAGCTCGAAGGACAGTGAGCTGGAGAGGGACAGGGACAGGGACAGGACAAGGGCTGATGACTTCAAACTAACAGAGGGTGGACTGAGATTAAATATGAGGAAATTCTTCCCTGTTATTGTCGTGAGGCCCTGGCACAGGTTGCCCAGAGAAGCTTTTTAGAGTTGTAGCAGCACCATTTTAAAAGGATAAAGAACTGAAGCCATGGCTGTATCCCTTGACTACCACGGGCCTGTGTCTGTAACTTTGAAACAAACACCCAGAGCCCTGCAGTCCCACATCCCTTAACATCACATACCAAACCCATCTTTTGATTCCACTTTTTTTATTAAAATATCTCATGTATATTGCTCACATTAAAATACAGCAGTAGTTTAATTTTAAATATAGCCACAAGTATAGACACTCAAAAAAACCCAAACCCACATCACTTTAATAAAATAAATAAACCAAATTTGTTTATCAAAGTTTCAGACCATAGGGTTAGGTGATAAATGATTTCAGACACAGTACAAGTCCTAAGACACAGAGCTACCCTACCCAGGACACGACGTTGTGGGGACACCACGTGCAGCCTATCTACAGTACAGGGACGAGGACAGAGGCACTGGGTCTGTCGGGGTGGTTATAGTCACAAACCACAGCACAGGAAGGTCCTGCTTCACAGCAGCTTTTGGACAATGTCCTAGACTAGAGCATGGCATGGCAAGGCATTCCTGGGAAAGAGCATTTAACAGATGGGATCCTTTGACACACCGAAAGAAGGGATTTTTTATCCAGTTCCCAGCATGAGCGGACGCTTTACCCTGCGAGTTGCAAAGCTGGAGTTGGTCATGAATTTGGTCTTGAGTAGATGCTGACAGCTGTGCTCTAATGCAACACTGATCTTACAAAGCAGTGCACTGGCCTCCTGCTTTAGATGCTAGCTGGGATTTTGCACCTGGGCAGCTAGGATACATTTAAAGAGAATCCCAGCACACAGGGACACAGTGCTTGATGGGCAGGGATCTGGCTCGTCTTGCTTTACACAGAGACAAAAAATTAGAGCAAATTGGCAGAGTTTGGAATTTTAAAAAAACAGAATTGCTTTTAACATGGGCAAGACAATTCAAAGACATTTGCTTCATTTCCCTCACCTCAAAACATGTGAGGAAAAAACCCAATCTACAGAAGAAATTTGCACCGCAGGATTGTGGATATTTCAGATTGGGTCTTTCCGTTTTATTTATAATGAAAGTGTCCCAGGATGTCTGGAAAGAAAAGGATAGCAAAGAAATCTTACTTTCTGGTTAACATACTCAAATTCAACAAAAACACATCGGTTCCCATTGTAGAGGCACAATTCATAGAGCTGCATCTAGAACTTCAATGAAAACAAGTAAAAATACTAGTCCAAAAATAAATAAAATGTAATTTACCGGTACTTTATTTTGCTGGTGTAGTGCAAGGTAAGTAAGGTCAGAGAAGTGCAGTATCACCTTTTGAGTATAAATACCTTCTACATAATTCAGAGGAGCTACAAAATTAGTCTCGAAAAAATAACTGTGCAACACATCTAAGACAGCATGCTTATTGAATCCCAGTGTCTAAGCTACCTGTTTAAATATGGTTTACACAGGTTCTGTCTCACCTGCCTGAGGGAATTCTGAAGCTTGATCAGAACCAAATTCATTTGCATCTCTCACTGCCTGTAAACAAGTTACCTGTTATCAATCCCAGTATCCAGTAGCAGTTCATGCCACAACAGTCCTGATGTCATTGTGTTACTTTATTAGAAGCCACAGCTAGAAGAACACTTCCTAAATTAGCAACTAGATCTGAATTATTCGTGTCTGGCATTGCGTAAACATTTCTCTCAGTTCTTTTTGTTTGATTTCATTTAAAGCTTCTGGTTCTGCAGGGCTCTTCTGGACCTTTGCCACAGCAAAATTAATCCCTTGAGTCAATCCTGCTTGGGTGATGTTGGCAACCTGGACCATGGAGCTGCGGATTTTAGCAAAGGGAGACACGGCCCTGCTGCCACTACCGTCAGCAGGGGAAGGAGTGGTGTGGAGTCCTGGCTCGTGGTTCCCAGACACAGATCCCGGGCTTCTGGGGGATTTACTGAAGTCAGGCCCACTGACAGCCAAGAGCTGAGGACTTGGCTCAGAAGACTGAACATCCAGCTTGGACGGCCTGGAAGGAATGTCTGCAACAGCTTCAGCCTTAGGTTCTGCCCTCTTGGCTGCGTTCCTGCTGGCTCGAGTCAGTGTGTGATGGGGCTCTCGAGAACCAGCCTCGGGCTCCAGAACATCAGACCCCTTGCTCTGGGCATCCTGCACGAACCTCTGGCAGTACACATCCATGGGCTTAGCAAACTGCAGCTCTGTGCTGTCAGCAGAAGGCATGGGCACGTCCTCGCAGCCGGAGCGGCCGGCCGGGCAGCCCTGGCCCTCGGCCGGAACGGGAACGCTGATGCTCAGGTCCGTGCTGCTGATGGACTGCGAGCGGCTGCCCAGGCGCGGGGCCGAGGCAATGATGCCACAGCTGGGCAGCACATAGTCCGTGGGGCCAATGTTTTCCAGGGAATCCGTCAGCTGGGTGTCCTCATCCGATTTGGAATTAGTCAGGAAGTCATCGGAGTGGAACGAGTCGTTGTCCGAGCCTTCTGTGTCAGATTCACTGGGGGCTTTAGCATCTACCCCTGGGTTCTCCAGAGTTTCAAGGCTGCTGTCTGATTTCCAAAGATTCACTTTCAGATTTGGCTTTAAAAAATTGACTTTTACTTCAGGTTTGGCAAAGCTGCCCAGCTTCCGAAGGTTGCTGATGTTTACATTGGATTTGGTTTGTTTCACCTTTTGATTGAGAGAGGAGAACTTGCTCAGTAAATAATTCTTGCCTTGGGCCAGGGACCCTCGGTTCTGAGACCGAATGCCAATGATGTCTTCATGAGGTTTGCTGCTCCTCCTAGAAGAGGAAGAAAAAGATCTTTAATGTACAATCAAAGCGGTCTTTTTTATAAGCACCAAGCATTCACTGTCTTCCAGTCTATTTCTCTAACAGACATGGACATTTGCGTTCCTAAGTTACCCCTTCCTTAGATAAGTAATAAATTTAATCCTTTTTTTACATAATAATATTGTACCCATATAAGCTAATCAAGCTCAAACCAACAAAAACAAAGGAGGGCTGATACAGAAGAGTAGCCAAACAAGGACAGCAGGCAGTTTCTCCAGTCACTTTAGTTTTTGATGAAAAAGGATTTGAATTCTCCATTTTTGTAACCCTGACTTTGTGTATGCTGTACTCAATAGCCATATTTAGCAAAGATTCAGTCTGCAATACCTGTAAAAAAAGATTTTTTTGCTACACTTTCTACTCAGCTGGGAAAAGCAGTAGAGCTGAGAGCAAAAGTGGGATACAGAAGGTTCACATCATTTAGGTACTCACCTCTCCAGCTTCTTCTCAATAATGGGCACATCCATTCCCATTGCTTGCTTTGTGATTCTCAGCATTTCTGCAATGCACTGAAGAGTGTCTGAAACCCAAGCAGCAGCCTGTCAGACCCTTAAAAACACCCTTAAAAACCCACATTCCACAATCTACAAAGTAACAGGTTTAATTTTAACATAATTTTGTTTGATTGTATTGGTTTTTTTTTCCTTTCACCTCACAGAACGGTTGTGCCCTACAAATTGCAATTCTCATTTAAAGCTTACCAAACAAGCTTAAAGAATAAACTCTCCTTCAGCCCTAAATAGTCAGCATTAAGTGGATCACTGCCACGCTGCTTCATTTGGGGAAGGAAGAGAAGCAATTTTATTTATTCTAATCCTTGTTGACAAAACTCAGTGCTCCAGGTATGAAGTAATATTTTTTCCCCTGCTAGTGTTCATTTAATCTAGCTAAACAACAACCAAGAACATTTCCAAACATGGATTTCACTGAAGAAATCCATTTCTTTACCTCTTTAGGAGCTAATTTTAACTTGATTTTGTAAGTTTTTGGAGCAGTTAAGACCTGGACAGGAATTACTCCAGTTCTAGAAATATGTATTGCTTCAAAGCTGTATCTGAAACTTATTTTCCTTTCTATTAAAACAGTAACATTTGAGTGATTTTTTTTTTAATTGTTTTCCCACTTCACACAACTGGATTTTATTGGAATGACTTCTGAAGAAGGACAAATTTTAAGAGCAATGGAACAGTTGTTTTTTAGGGAAACACTGATACCCTGAATACACTTTTATGTCTAAATCTTTTACGTAGGATACAAACCTTTTCCATCCTCTTCTGGGCTGCGAACCACAGCCCTGAGAGTGTGAAAATATCCACTCATTTCTTTGTATTTGTAATGCAGCCTCATGCAAGAGAACTTGGGTTTGCCAAAGAGAGTAGGCTCAGGCCCTGAGAGAGAAACCAGATTAGAAATCTTTAACCAAACACTGAAAGAGATACTGCAGAGTCTGTACCTAAAGGGATGTAAATGCTGACAGTCTTTTTCAGCCTGGAAGGCTTCATGTTTTCATTAGAGCAGGATAGACACTTTAAATGAAAGATTTGCACACTAACTAAACAATCAATAACTTACAAAAAGCAATTAGACTCTGTGTGTCTATTACAATCCAGCCTGATTGTTTATTACAGATCACCCTTTCAAACAGAAGGAAAAAAAAAATTTTACACTTTTTACATCCTGTGGGTTTTTTAGGGAATGCTCCTACAAGGATTAAAGGGAAAGCTAATATATTTTTATCAAGAGGACATAATTTAAGTTTCAAGATTTAGATCAAGTACTTCAACTCTTCAGTGCACTGCATCATTTACAGCATTAAAGGAGGTGTAGATGTAGATGTTTCACTCCATTCTGTACCTCAGGATACAGCTCTCCACAATACACAAGTGAGGGAGACCTCTCCCCTGAACTCTCAGAAATTGCAGAGACACAGTGAAAGTTACAGTCAGGGGATGATGACATCACTGTGTATTGTGTAATGGAGGATTAAACTCCATCAGGGGGCCACACACTCCCTTCTCTCCAACTGGATCACCTTTCTCATGATCCAAAGACATCACATCTTTAATGCTTCCAGCAGAAAATGCTGAATTTAGCCTGCAGATACTACATTCTATAGCAAATAACTTAAATCAGCATAACCAGGTGCTTTTGTAATAGCATGTTTGTTATCAGACCTTGAGAAAGAAGTTTTACAAAGCTCTGAAACAGATCTAAAGTACAATTCCAAGCCAGCTGCTGTGTTTGGATCTAAGGAAGAGAGCACTGAATGCACAAATCCATGACTCATTGCAGAAGTTGATCAAATTGTTACTGCCATTTGATAAATAATGAAATCTGTTTGGATAACTCTGTGGTTCTTTCAGTTTGAAAGAGGGAAAACTTGAGAACCCTTCTGGTGATCAAAGCTTCCATCTGCAGCAGTAGGAAGAGCCTGGCATCTGTTATCAGCCACAAGGGCCATTTCTAGGTGGGCTGCCCAGGGTATGTGCCACACTTCAAGGACTGCTGCTTCAATGCAGCTGCAGGATGCTTTGGTAAGTGATCAAGCCATCGTTAAGAGCACTCAAAAAAAGACACAGAGTGACTGTTTTCTTACCTATCTCTATTTTTTCCAGAGCTTCAAGACTTAACCTTTGGTACTGATTCACTTTGTCGATTTCATCATCATAACTAGAAGAAAAAAACAGAATTTAGTGCTTCCTGCTAATCTAAAGCAAAGCTACTAAAATAAACTACACACAGTAAGGGAAAGGGGTAACTTACTAAGCCACATAGTAGGCAGAATTTGAAAGTAAAAGCAGCACATCCACATCCCTGTGAGTGGCATCGATGAGACTGAAGGGAAGAAAAATAAATACAGGGTAGAAGGTTTTATCTGCAGAGCTGTAACCCATGCCCAGTGTGTTCTGGGGACAGTCTTTTACAGCTGACCACAAGTTACAAGAAGCTTCAATCATGGTGTGTTATCAAATGGATCCATGTACGCAACACTCTCTCTCAAACCTGAAGTTAGCTCAAATACGTCACCAGAAGGTCCAAAAATAAATAGCCCACAAGCTATTAAAAATGCTACCAGAGAAATGGAAAAATACCTCAGACTCAGTGAGGGTGATGAGTCTGTGCCCTGAATAGCTGTTGTAACAACCTGCTCTGTGCTGGTTTTAGGTGCTGACGTTTAACCTGCAGGAGATCTAACCACTGTTTTTCTCTTACAGGCTACTGAACTCTGACCTTGATAAGGAGTGAAATTCAGAGTTTATGCCCATTACTTTCCATGAACAGAAATCTAGACTGACCTACTGCTGACTCATTCCCCAGGGATTCAATCTGATCAGTCAAGGTACACTTTCCCTATAAAGCAATAAGGAACAGCTCCTCAAGCACTCCCTTCTAACCCTTCTTAGTTCTCCTCATAGTACCTGCCACATTTTGGCAATATTAACCAAATGCATCCATTTCCAGATGACATCTCAAAGGTAATTCCAGCATGCACCGTTTTTACAGCACTTAGGGAAAAGCACATGTTCAGAGGACCTTTTCTTTTATAACTTTAAGTATTCAAACCCTTCAAGCATTCTTGTCCTTCTACAGGAACTGTCCACTTGTTTTCTGTTCACACATCAGCTATCAAAACCTTTTAACACAGGAGTAATTAACAGAGGTGTCAGAGCAGCAGCTGATCAATTTTAACTTTGCTCAACAAACCTGGGATCACAGTCAATGAGTGCCCAACCTCCATGGAATTTTTCATCATCTGGCAAGAGCAGTTTCATGTAGCTCTGCAGCAGCTGGCTGATCAATTCCTGGTGGCTCCTCAGGCTCTCCTTGTGCAGGGCTTCGTGCTCCTTCTCTTTTGTAAATATGGAGTACAGGTCCTCTGTCACAGGGATACCCTGCATCAAATCTAAAACAATCCATAACATACCAAACAAGAATGAAACAGTCAAAAGTGATAGATGGCAACAGTTCTGTGAATTCCTTCCAAATGTTGCATTTTAATGATGCTCTTGGTAGTCTTTCTGAATAGAATGTTGCCTGAAACTGAAAGCTCAGTAGGTATAACCCTATTTTCAGTGAAAAACAAAGAGTTCCTCATCATTTTAAGAGACACTTGCTACATAAATTTAACTTTGTCTTAAAAAAAAAAGAGATGCTACAAGACATTTAATGCTAAAATGAAGTTGAGGCAAAGTCTCCAATGAGTCCCACTCTATGCCATCACTCTGAATTGAGTGCTGCTTAAATTCCAAAGTGAGTGAGACTCTTCCTTATAGTGCCCAGCACAGACATGAAACACTGTACATGCTCAAGGTGCTTTTAAGCAACAGCGGAAAAAAAACCCAGTCAGAAAGATGCCAATATGATTTAATAATCTTTTCTAAACACCATAGCTCAGCTTGGTTGAAATTGTGCTCTTACCTATGACTGCTTGCCTGTAAGCATCCCTGAAACGATTCAGGTAGTATCTGTTTGCAGAGTTCACTCCATCCTTCATCACCCCTGCCAGCTTCCTTTCACCAGTCCTTGTGAAGTCACCCTGTCACACACAACATGCAAATACCATGCAAATATGAAACTTCGGAGCAGCAGGCTGAGCTCAAAGGATCTGGCACTCTGAAACTCCAAACTGAATAGATGGCAACTCAGGAATTATCTTCAAGTAACTATTTCATATAGAATTTCAAAATACTGATTTTTTTTCAAAGAGCATCTTCTGGCATTGTTTGACTCTGCAGAGAATCCTGGTTTTGACAGACTTAAAATTTCAGTAGGAAATTCCAAGAGAAAACAAATCTGGACACATAAGCCAGCTAACACTGAAGCAGGACTTTCAAGACATCAATCACTGTGATGCTTCAATACCTCAAAAAGAAAAAATCCTTTTATTTTTCGGCCTTTAATGTAACAGGAACACTACTGGAACAATAGAAAAGACTGAAGCTTACTGAAAAATGGTTTTCATCTTCTCTGCTTTTGCTACCAAAACAAGACAAGCATAACATACTGAGGGAAAGCAGCACATATCCTCACAACCACAGAAACAAAAGAAAGTTTCTAGGCCACAGAAGGCTTAGAATTTGAATAAAAAGCTGTTTTGGTAGTTACACTTCATTAGAGGATTCTATTTTCAGAGACACTCTGAACACTGGCACAGAGCAGTTCTAAAAGCCACATCAACTCCTATGAAGAATATTTCAAAGTGTGTTTCACTTTCAAATTAAAAGAAGTAACACAATTAAAATTAATTTAATCCATGAAGCTCAACAGTGAGTAGAAAAATCTTCCAGCAGAAGGCCTGAAAATGTAGATCTAGAAATGGAGGTCTGAGCTTCAGATTTAAAGTTTAATATACTCAATGAAAACAAGCATGTAAGGCTGGTTTTTATATTTTTTTAAAATATTAGTGCAGTCAACTAATCAAAGATCAGTAAAGATACTTACAGAGAGATTTAAGTGTTAAGCATGTCCACCATAATTATTTTTCTTATGCCAAATGCAAATACTACTAAAATTCGTTCCACCAGTTATACACAGCAAATTTGAGTAAATTCTACAGCTTTTCAGAGCAGTAGAAGTACAGAGCAAGGAGCTTTATGCTTAATCTTGGTAGACAGAGTGCATTACAGCTAATTAAGGAAAGTATTTAGAAAATGTAACTAATTAATATCACCCTACTACCTACACAGCCCGATCTCCAGAACTTTGGAGAATTTAAGTATTGTAACTGCTTAGAAGTACTATAACCATGCTAAAATTTAGATGGATGTAATAATTAATATATATCTTAAACTCTTAGCTCTGCTTTGTACCCAGACATGAAGGGAACAGAATGCAGGTAAAGTGCAGGGAGCGCTCAGCTCTTCTCCGATTCACACCAAGTGCGACACAAAACATTCTTCTGTTGCAAAGCCTCATCTCTCCAGAACAAAACCACACAGAATATTTGGTGAACTTTTAAATATCCCAGGGTTTTCCAACACACATGAGCCCTGTAACACAAGACATTTCCTGAGGGCAGGTGAGGTTCTCTCCCTTACCTTCAAGGCTGCAGTGCCCGCGTACTGCCGGCTTATGGCATCGCCGTTGTTGGCCCACATGATCTGGTAGATCCTGTTGCATTTCACTGGCAAAGGCTGCTCTGGTGGCATCACACCCAGTTTTTTGAGCTGGAATTTGACATGTGTATTAATTCAATGCCCAAAGTAAAAGTCATTCTCAGTATCAGAGCTTGGTAAAGAAAATGGAAACGCTTGCCAAGCGTTTGTTAGATTTTGTGTGATCGGGGAAAGGAAGCCATTGTGCTAATTTGTCAGATTAAATTAATGAATTGGTGATTTACTGCTGAACATCGTATCACTGGAGGCAGCAGTAACATTAATTATGGATGTTAAGTCAATCATCAAAAAAATTAGCTGAAGGCAAACAAGTTACTGTAGATTCTCAAGATACATTTTTTAAAATAAATTTTTTAATAGAGAATCCTCAAAAAAAAGACATCACAATTTTAAAATAAACAAGTTAATAAGTCTTCCATTGCAAAAGCATTCATGACGTCAAGGCTCTGAAAACAAAGAAATAGAACTTCTTCTGTTGGTTTATTAGTAGTGCTTGTACATTTTGGACAGTTACTGTTTGACACTGAAACTAAAGTAAGGTATCTCCCTCTCAGAACAACCTGCCCTTCAGTTTTCCCCAGATAAGCCTGGGGTACAACACCAACGTCAGGCTTTGCACACACCCTGAGTGGATGGAGCAGCACACACACAACTGCAGTGCAGTCACTACATGATAGGGATAACTTGGAATAAATCATGGGCAAACTTCAATCTACAAATGAAACCAAATGTTCAAGCACTCTTTGCAAGTTAGATGAAAATTGACACAAAGCTGCTCATTAACTTTGAAAGCCCTGTCGAGTTTCCAGATGAGAGAGAGCAGGTCCTGGGGTTCCAAGGAAGAGAAGGGTCAGGTAGGTGTAACTCTCAGTCCTTCACACCATCGACCCTGCAGTGCTCAGGGCGTTTCTCAGTCATGAACGGCCTCCCAAGGACTTCAGCTACAATACAACAATGATGCAGCACATCACAAGCTCACACTTCAGCAATGATTACTGAAGCCTTTTCACAAGAATCTATTACACTCTTGATTTTGAAAGAATTGCCTTGCAACTCAAGAGTTACTGTGGATAGAAATCCTATTCTAAAATAATGACTGTGGGATTGCTGATCCCTCCCCTTGTCCTCAGTACTCCTCCTGTGTCAGGAGCTCATAACAGCAGATGACAAAGAGGAACTGCCAGATACAATGGTCAGAACCATTCACTTTTCATCCTAATGAAGGATCCATCCTTTCTCCTTCACTTTAACCACAATCGGGTTTGCTCATTTTGGGCTGTGACTGGGGCTTTGAAGTTTCAGTTACAGGACATTAAGACTGCACTTTGTCTGTAGCAGTACAGTATCAGTGAAGTCTTCACAAGGGAACAGAGTCACCACTGAGCTTTTAGAGCAAAAAAGCAAATGGGGCCAGGGCAAAGAGAAAAACTAAGGGAAAGTACTCTCAGTCTGCTTGGAAACCCCTGCTCTGTACAGGGAGAATTCCACAGCACAACAGTCACAACCATCACAGCTATTTACATCATGAATTAATTATTCTTCTACACACAGAAGGGACAACTAATCTCCCTACTTGCTGCATCACAGTATTTCACTTCAAAGCACCTAAAATAGCATCCAACTTGTTAGATGTTAGTCCTTTAACATCATTCCAGCGAGGGACTTGGCAGGGGGAGGTGTCTTGTTTCTGAACTCTGTATTCCTACATAACTTGAACTGAAATAACTAATCCAAACAAGACAATCCTCTCCCAAGGTGTGAACAGTCAGTCCTTTCTGAAGAAGGACATGAAGCATCACTGTTCTATAATGATTTCAAGTCTTGCATTTGTATGTATTATTCCTCTCAGCTTCATGGCTCTTCAAGCATTTTGCAAAGATTTGTTAGTAGACGTTAGTTTAGCATTTTTCAAACACACAGATTTCTCTGTGAACACTAACTAAGGTGTGAGGCACTCAGTACTTGACCCAGCCCCTCAGTGATACGTGCCTGCTGCTCCATGACCACTCTGGCAATAGCAGCCTGCACAACGTTGGTCCGATCCAGGCAGTCCATGCAGTTAACCCGGAAAATTCCTTCCTGCTTACAGATCACTCCAGCTTGGTCAACCCTTTCAACAGGAAGAAAACAAAAGCACATTGAGACACTCAAAATCCAGTGTAATTTATCAGCTTCTATCAACAGTAGAACATTTTACACAGGGAGCACTATCTGTGGTTGCACTCACCGCCCCAGCCACACCCCACTCTGAATTAACTCCTCTTGTTCCAACTTATCCTCCTCTTTAATCTAGGCTGGATGTCAGACATAAATCCTACTGGGGCCACAAACTTGAGACGCAATCAGATGCTGAATTCAACTCATGCATACATAATACAAGCTTTCAAGAGCAAAGGCATTTAATTTCAAGAACAGAGAAGCCAATAATAATGACAGCAGTACAGAACAACAAAGAACAATTGACTGAGGCTGCAGCCACACTTGTTACCCAAAGGTATGAACTTTAATCAGTTCAAACCAAAGGTCACACATGTCTACTTGCTGTGAACAGTAAGGCTGCCATTCTAGAGTTTCTGGGTCAAATAAAAAGTGTTTCACATCAAATGTGAGTGACCCTAAAAGTGTGAAATGCAACAAATCCAGGGCAGGAAACAGCATCTGAGAATTTTTGAGTTCACATGGGTTGAACACCAACACTTCAGAATAACAAAATCTCTGACAGACAAGCTGGACACCAAAAGAGGAATATAAAACACACTGGCTGGGAGAAAATTAAGGCCTCTGAGTATCTACTCTTTGTTGGTGTTTTCCTCTACAAATGTTCCCTACTAGTCTAAAAACAGTGAAGTACCTACCAGCACCACTTCATGTCAAGAATAATATCATGAATGGCATCAGTCAGTGTTTGAACATTTTCAAACTTCATTCCTCGGCTGAAACACAGAATTTCACAAAAGTTAGTTTGAACTAGAGCAGTGACTTTATTTAATAACTTTATCTTATTTGTAAAGTAAACAAAGAATGCTTTGGCTAAATGAGAGAGACAAGCATTCCCTCCTGCAATGAACTTTAAACAGCAGCCAATATTCAGAACTATTCTGCCGTACAGTTCAACATCCAAATCCAAGGCAAGAGGTTAAAAGATCATGAAATTCTCAAGGATTTGCATTTTTTAATGCTGCTTCCATTAGGAAGAATAAGCGTGCAGCTATTCAGGCACGTGCAACATTCTGTTCTCATTTTAGTCTCAATAAAAGTAACTGCTGTAGACTTGGAACTGGGATGGTGAGTCCTGCTTTGTCAGTGCTTGTACAGAGAAAACCACCTATAGACACATCACCCCGTCCTCCCCCTACCCTATCAGGTTGTTTTTCAGGATTGTTCTCAATTCACTTCTGCTCACAGTGCAGAAACAGTCCTGGTCACTACAGCTGTTCATAGGAGAAAAGTGAACGAAGGAAAATGAAAGCTCCTTCATACAAAAGATTAATTATCAAATCAATCCAGGGTGCCAACAGTCCTACAGAACTCTCAAAGGCCAATTCTGTTCTGAGAGGGGTTTCACTTCCCACCACCCCCTCTGACAAAATCTACTAATGCCATACTCAGTCAGTCAGTAATGCTCTCCCAGGCCAGCTGCAATCCCTAGATTAAGTTTGGAAATGAAGATTAAACCAGTTTAGACCCCACACAAATGCAGCCTGCTTGAGGGGAGCAGGAGAAATATATGCCTGTGACAGATGAGATGCTTGGGCACGTGAGCACTGCTCTAGAGCATGGCAGCATCAGAGGGGAGTCATGAAAACAGCAACTACTCACACCAGATTAAGATAAAATCCAGTGTATTTTATATTGAAATAACAGCATCGGGCTCCTGAAAGATCCCATCATGTTTTTATAGGAACAAGGAAGAGAAACAGAACTAATGAATTAAAAGCCAAATACTACATAGCTTGAAAAAGCAGGTCAGCCACAGCTTTACATTCATGGCATGTTTAAGGAAAATTTAAAATGTGTGAGTCAAACTGCCCAATAAGTGACTGCATATTTAACAGGTCAGGGACACATCATCACAAACAGCAGTGCTTGGTTACCCAAACTTTTAAGTTTTATAGTGCTTTAGTTTAGAACCTGTATTCTTGTTTAAAGGAATTATTTCTGTTTCATGCAGAAGTAGAAATAACAATGGGTTTTCTCCTCCCTTATACTCACCTTCCATGCCAATAAAAAAGATGCAAAGTGACATTTTTTAAAAGTTTCTTACCAGTGCTCATGGAAGTCAAATGAAACATAAGTCAGATTTGCATTGTTGTAGAGAAGAACTTGTTTAAGGTAAGCATCTCCAATAATCTTCTCTCTGCCTGTCTGATCCACCAAATTAATAATAACCTGTTCAAAAGTTTAATTATTTAACACTCATCATCTGCTACATAACTTGCTTAGATTTCATGCAATAACAAATACCTCAGGAGCTAAAGATTTGTAGCAATCTTGCTGAAGTTACAATCTTTGCTAGATTGTACCTAAAACAAATGAGCTCCAACAGCTCCCTGCCTACACAAATTTTCATACAGAGAAGCTCTGAATGCACCACACAGGTACACAGAAATAGGGTTTACACATTTCCCTAAGTTATTCCTGAGTTTTACTGTTTACTTACAAGGATATTTGAAAAACTTTAAGTAAAATTCCGTTTATGTACCAACCTTCCAATTGTCAACAAGCTTCTAAAAAAACCCACAACACATCACCAAGAAAAACAACCTAAAAACATCAACCTTCATCCCCTGCATTTTCACGAGATTACTGTTCTGTCATGTAACACTCACCTGCTTTTTGTAATTTTTTAGCTGTTCTTCAAAGTGTGCACGAAAACAGGACACGGTTTCATTTTCACCTGCAAGGGGGAGCAGTGTTAGACAGAAACAGCCTGTTCAGCAGTAAGTCCTGTTTGATGTATTAAATCATGCCCAGATTTGTATTCTAAAAAACCAAGACAGCTTAGCTTAAAGATAATAACACATTGTACAAAATTACTTTAAAAGGCCTTTCATTAATCTGCTCGGCTTCAACACTGCTGTTACAATCTAGTGTACAGCAAACACATTCTTGAATTTTGCTGCATTTTGCCTTTTGTGCAGAGGAGATGGGACAAAAATTTAACTTTTAATAAACCTGCTTCATCCCTCTACACATGCACCACACACCCACATAAACACCTCTTCCAAAAGAAGAGTGGCAAGGGACCCCTGATTTTTAGGTTTTGCACCCAAATACTTACTCTTGTCCAGCCGGGGCCGTGGGTTATATCTGTACCCAACTTGGCTCCAGAAAACAGGCACAGAGCCTCGTGTTTGGATATAGGAAAGGGTGTGATTATGGACATGGATCAGTTGCTCTGTCTCAACATAATTTGCCACATTTCCATTTTTATCAACACCTCTCCGCTTATACCGCATTCCTAGGGGGAATGAGAACGGGCAAGTCATCCTTAAGTATTTGTCTTAAACATTAATAACTTGCTGTCTGTGACCATACTAACACAAGACAACAGTTCTAGCCCAAATCTGTGATCAATGGCAGAAGTCACTCCTATCCTACTTCATTCCCCAGAAGTTATCTTGACTATATGGATAAGTTTATTTACTGATACACCATGAGCAGCAGAAAGTAAGCTGACAGGGCAAGGCAGTTTAATGGCACTATAAAGTCACAAATAGTTCTGGTCCACCTTAAAAGACACATTTCTGCCTGTTCTGTCACATTTAGCACTAAGTTTTACTTTAGTACTCAGTATTTTCCATGAACCTAAAGGCCACTTTTAGTGACAGAGGCTCCACTTCTCACAGAGATCCCACAAGCAGCTCAAAAAGATTTGCATGTTCCGCTAAACAGAAGGCTTCCCCTCCTTGTTTTAACCTGTGTAACGAACTCTGCACATTAAGAAGAAATAATGCTCCTCTGACTACAGTTTTATGCCTGCCCAGCTCTGCACTGCTCATTAAACAGAGAAGTTTTTGCATACATATCCTTGACTCAAAGGAGAGTACATCATTATTTCAGAAAGGATGCAGGTGGTAGCAAAGGATGGGGAAGGAATACGAGAGTTGGAAAAATATTCAAGGTCATGGAAATTCAGTTCCAATTCCTGAAGTAGCACTGAACTAAACTTTTGATCTGAACCATGACAGCACAGAGGGGAAGAGATTAAAAGTAGGGAAGGGAAAGGAATGCAAAATACCTGTAATAGGGACCTTAATAGAGTGATTGTCAGAGCAGCATCACAGCCTTTAATCAGACAGGGAGAAAATTCTACACAGTTTATGCTCTGGACTAGCAATCAGATGAACAAAGTGATATTAACAGTAAGAAGGAATCAATAAGAAATTCTCCCTCTAGAATTCAGTTGCTGTATCTGTGTAACAATTTAGTATTAAAAAAGCAGACTGCAAACTAGATACTGCTCTGGAACCCTCAAGTATTTACTCCAAGTTGTTCTGACAAACCATTGTCCTTGGAACTGAATTAAATGCATCCAAGTGAACAGTGGTACGAAGGCACAGTCCTGTAACAGGGCAAGCTCAACAGGTTTTTTTCTAGATTTTCTGACATGTTAAAAACTTGTGTAACAAAAGGAGTTGGAGACATTGAAGAATATCATCATAAAAATCAGACAGACTGAAAAGCCGAGTTGAACAGGACCTATTAAACAGTAAAGTGATTCAATCTTTCTTTCTGAGATCCTGAGGGCAGGGAATAATTTCTGTTTGCCTTGCTACTCTAAGTCAAAGAAGGTACAAGACCAAAGCATGGTCACATTTCACACCTTGCCCCTAATAAACATCTCCTGGGACACAGGCATGCACACACATGACTTTTCAAGTCTCTTTAGCTGCTGTCAAAGCCCTAAAAGACATTGAAAATTTAGCTCCCATCCAATCCTACCAAAATATATCAGCACAGAGCTATAAGCAAGGTCCTAATCAGAGGGATCTCTGTAAAAATGGAACTTTATCTCAGGAATGTGACCTGCAAGGATGCATATCTCCTGAGCAGACCTACTCACTTAGCAGCCACCCCAAGCACCAGCTGTGCAGTGTCGTGGGCACTGCAGCCTTTCCTCTCCCTCCTCCCAAGCAGTGCAGGCTGCAGTACAGACTCTGACAGGGACCATCTGCTGAGCAACTCAGCACTCTCCAGTTTTAGCATCTGCATCCCTCTCCAGGGCTCAGAGAAAACCCCAGCACCCTGAACTGTGCTTGCCTACCCGCTCTGTGCCGACTCCGGCGGGAGATAAGCGCCACCAGAAATGTTGGGTGAATGTCATCTACACAAGATGATTCCTGAGGAGGAGTTTCAGGACTGCTCTTATCATCATCAGAAGATTCACTATAGTTTACTACAAGTTCTTCAATTTGCACAAATCCTTGAATGATGGGGATAATCCAGAAGTCCACTTCAGCATTCTGAAGGTTACAAAAGACAATTACTCTCCTGTTGGTCTGACGTTACCTACAATTATTTCTGCCATTTCTCATGTTATGTTTATAGAAACAGTTGCTTCACATGTTTCCCATGTTTTAATTTTCGCCATATCCTTATTTCTGTAAGAGGTACCAGCATTTTTCCTCCATCAGTCATAGGGCTTTTAAATCAGGAAGAACAAAGCAAGCAATTTTTTTACCTAGTTCCTGCTTTAAGGCAGTTTTAAAACCTCTGCATGGACACATACTGTATCACATTTATACAGGAAGGTAGATGTTCGCCTGTTTTCAGCAAAACATACCACCAGAAAGCTTCACAGGGGCTAAGTTAGTCCCCAAGACAACTGGTTCAGGGCTCTGCACCCTAAAACACCCATTTCCTAAACAGCATTGAGATCTGAATTCCCCACTAACTCAAGGTTATTCATTCATATTTTGTAACATGAAAAATACAACTCATTAAACTCCTGCATTACACACAACTTTTCACAGAGGGCACAGGTTTACCCTGCTGTGACTCCATAGCCATTTCATTATGGATAATTATCAATGAAAGAGAAGCAGGGCATAAGGTAAGATGTTTGCTGTCATCCCTAAAGAAAATTAGACTTGGCCTAAACTGGCATACAGAAGTTAGCAACTTAGTCCTTGATCTACAAGGTCAATTTAAAGTGATGGAAGATCATACATTTAAGGAAGAGTGGTGGTTTTCTGGTTTTTTATGTGCTCATTAGCCAGGAAAATGTTTTATTTACTCTGAGAAGCTGTTCAGAACAACTTGTTCTCCACTGTTTTTACACTGATCAGCTACTCTGCTCAAGGAAAAAAAACACTATTCTCCACTATAGAGGACCAAAATCTTATCTCAGGGAAACTTTGGAATTCAGAGGTTATTTCTCTTCTGGCTCCTCCTTATTATCAAGTTCAGCTCTGTTCAGGAATAGTCTATTTCACATAAGACTACAACTCAAATTTACCTTCAGAAATCAGCACAAACATATCATACCAAGTTATTCTACGTTACTTTATTGTAATAAATTTTTACATTTAGCTGAAGTTCACTCCTTAGAAATGATCACAGGCTGACTGGAAGGCTGGCTGGGGGAAGAGGGCAGTGCCAGCTGCTCAGCTACAGAAGGCACAGCCCTGATCCTGACCTGTCTGCCAAGCAGGTTTGTAATCAAACTTCTACAAGGCCTTAAGCAAACATTTCAACTAAAGCTAAAGAATGGTTCTCATAATACACGTTAGAGATAAGACTCACATCAATGCTGATGAGATCCTCAATCATGTGCTTGTTCCAAAAGAATCTGTCATCCACCTGTTTAAAAGACAAAAGGGCAGTTTTTGCACGGCTGTAGGGACAAGTCAGTGCTTTTAATAAAACACTCCAGCTCATGCTGCTGCAGACTTGTGTCTCCTTGCACCTGAGCTGGTGACAGGACAAGGGGTTCAGCTGCTGTAGAATGTGACCAGCCAGGTTTGGACCATGCCCATTACTGGGCAGCTCATCTCCCAGGTGCAAGAAGCAAACACAAAGCACTCACTTTTCGCCACAGGGGTAAGTTGGTTTTCTCACAGGCGCTCTGCCTCTGCACAGAATTTGTCAGGTCATAGCTCAGGCTGTAGTAAAAGGAGTCTGAATCCATGAACATTTTGAACAACTCCTCCAATAATCTCTTCTCCAGTCTCTCTTTCTCTTTGCTTTCTCTAATCTGAAAGAAAAAAAATGGCTTTCTTATGTCTCTCTCTGTGAGTGAAAAAGACTCCTGTCGTATTTTCCATTTCTAACCTTGCAGGACAAGCATTTTCCCAGTGATGAGTAGGACCTTAAAATTCCCAGCAGAAATAAACACAAGAGACAGCAGCCTGAGAAATATAATTCTAATTTTAATAACTATTGTTTTGACTTCCTAATCTAAGCCACTATTGTGTTAAAAGCAGTTAGATGAGATTGTATGGTGTTCTCTGAGGAAATAGGCACCAAATTTTGAGTCCAATTCTACATCACAAGAGATACTTAGGCAAAGCAATTTCTAGAAGTTTAGAACTTCACTAGAAGCTAATCCTGGTAGAAAAGAACTCTATTAGCAATTCTGCCAAAATTATGTCATTACAAAATGAAAAACCACAGAAGAGCCACAGCTAAAAAATTTAAAAAATCAAAGTGGGCATCAGGACAGTAGTTCCACATTCTGCAGTTTTTCACTGGGTTTTTTTTTTAAAGTCTTTGTATTCATCCATCACAGCCTTTGAACTGTAAACTAAACATTTTGGGAAATAAAACCAAGTAGAAAACTTTACCTTCTTTTTATTTGGAGCAGACACATTAGATTTAATTTGAGTAAGAGTCTTCAGCAGAAATTTTGTGTCATCTGGGGACTGTGTAATCTTCTCTGGCTTGTTTATCCCAAAATGGTGCTTTTTACAAAGCTAAAATAATGACATTGAATTAAAGCCAACATTTAAATACTCCTTAAAAAGTTCAAAGAAAACTGAAAGTCTACAAAAGCAAGATTTTGATGTCCAGAAACCTAGGGGAGACACTGAAATAGAGGGGAAACATGCAGGTTTCCATCTACAGCCTAATTGTCACCATTTTTTGTAAAAGGCATTTCCTCCTGTGGTTGTGAGAATCTCTGCCTCAATTTGACATCACCTGAGTGCCCAGACCCACCTCAACTTCCCATCCAAATTACATTGCCACTATTCATTTTTATTTTTGCTCCTTTATCCATTCTCTTCTGGGAAAAAAAAAATTGCAACATCTGAAGTAAGGATTTGCCTTCAAGCCAAGCTATAGAATTAAGATTCCAAAATGGGATGAAAGCCAAAGGATTCACTAAAAAAATATATACTTTCTCCAGGTTCAGTACATCTTGTTCTTGTGTGGTATTCTCAGTGATCTTTATGAAATTTAGGTATTTTTTTGTTGCAATTTCCCTCCCTCCTAGCAGAACCTGTGATTTCTGTTTAAAAAATACTTTTAATCAAAAAAAAGTATTTTAAAAAAGCACAAAATATTCAAGATGTCTGCTTATACCAGGAGAAAAAGATAAGAGGCATTTAACTTTTATTTCACTGAAGCAGGAGGGGGACAGTCAGAGTTCCTTGAGGACAGCCATACCTCCAATTCCAGATCCTGAGGTTCTGTCTCAGAAAGTGGAATCACCGCAATCTTTGTTATTTTGCAAACCTCATGATCTCCTGGAAGTTTGCCAATCAATGCTTTCTGACGAATTAAAAGGAGCCACCATGGTAAATCTGGGAAAAAAGAGATCAGTAGATGCTTTTATTTGTCTTGCCAGGCATTTATTTTGATTAGTGTGCCAGAAACCATTTGTCTAGAAGAATCCAATGAATGATGATTTGTTATTACTGTGTTTTGTTATTATGCATTGCAATAAGATAAAATAAAGAAAAAAAAACAAAACTGAAAAATATTTATTCAGTCTCTAATATAATAAGAAGATGAACTATTTCACAGACTTACATTAAGGTTACCCCTGCTTCCCCTACAGCAATCAGCAATCTCTAGGATGATGGCCACTCCACTAATGGCAGCACAGTCTGAGAACAGCTGCAGCTCAGACAGCAAGTGAAGAATTTCCCTTTGCTGTCTGATACATGACAGGAGGTACAAACAAGAGAGACACAGGTAACATCTGATTACGAGATTCATGAGTGAAGAAATCTGATGAGCAGTTTACACATGTTTAAGGGCTCATGAAATCATTCCTGAGGTGCATAAAGTGGTGGAGAAATTAATGAGATTAAAGTTAATGAAGATATTGGTGACAGGTGCACTCCATACACACATCCAGCCCACAGCACTCGCAGATATAGCACCCACACTTCAATGAGACAGGGAAACAGAGCAAACATTCCCACTGGCTGCTGAAGAGTGCCTGGACATTCCTAGATTTCAACCCCTTGGTTACAGCAGTAGTTGTATGCTGGGCTTTTAGGAGTCAAAAGCAAAAGTTTTGTGAAGGGAGATGGAAAAGGCAGAGAAAGCCTTAGAAACAAACATACACACTCACGGCTTCTCCCAGCTGAGAAGCAGCCAACTGAGTTGAACTGAAAAGGTGATATAAATACATAAAAGGCTGTGGTAGACTTAAATATGCTCTCACACTTGTGATGGCAGATTGTGTCATGCATTATACTCTGAATATGATATACAGCCTTTGAAAAGTCTATTTAGCAGCTCTACAGCAAATACAAAGCCTGTTCTCCTTGCTCAGTAAATTCTAATCAGTATTTTATACTCTGAATGCTTAAGAAAAACACAGAAAACCCCAGCAGTTGCTTTTATCTAAAGAACAGGAACAGTCATTGCCAACAGACAACTGTGCTACGACACTCCACTCCTCCCTCTGATCCTGTATTACTGCATTTAAAAAAGAGCTATGTTTATGTTGGGTATTAAGAAGCCTTTAGAAATTTCAAATCCTCATAACAACACACGTGCTGTGAGAGCCAGAGGGTGCCTCCCAAAAGGGGAGGAGGGGAAGGGGAATGAAGACATGCACCACCACTTCTTTAATACACATGATCCTGTAAAGGGAGTCCTGTGCTATTCCTGAATACTGCAGCAGAATCATAATCTCTGCAGGATCAGAGACACTTCAGGTCAGGAGGGATCTCAGGGCGTCACCCTGACCAAGCAGAGCCAGCCCTGAGGCTGGACCAGGTTACTCCAAGCTGTCACACAAGCACAATCTCCTAAAACTCATCAAAGGATACCAAATCAGGACAGGAGAGTGACAGCAAATGCCACTTAGACAGTGATCATCACTGACGAGCAGGTGCTGGAACAGCTCCTCTGTGCAGGTGTAGGGAACATGCCTTGGAAAACACCTGCTTTTGCCCCCAGCATCCCATCTAGCAGCCATGGGAAAAGGGAAGCTGAGGAAAATGACAGATTTTATGCAACAGTGAGAAGACCAATGAATAGGTTAAAAAAACCCTTTTGAAAAAGAGAAACTGAAATGCTGCCAAACCCACCAACAAGAGATGCCTATCAGTTCATATGAGAAGAAGGCCTACCCTTTTTATGTTGCTTTCTAGTAGGCAAACCCAGCAGTCTCTGGCAAGCCAGGGCAATCCAAGCTTTTAACAGAAAGGAAGTACAACAGGGCATCCAGGCAGATATTCCTGCTGGGCAGTCCTATAATCTCATCTATTCCCACCTACAGAAAGTTAGCCACACAATTTATTCCTAGGAGATCACCAATGTAAGTCAACAAACAAAACAGACACTCTTTTAAGAAAGGTGACCATCTAGAGCTCCAATGAATTCATCAATAGGGTTCTATTAGAGATAAGTATAAGGTAAAGGCACTTCTGAGCAGATATGCCACAGTAAAAAACCAGAAAAGGAAAAATCTCCACCCAGTCTTCCCTTTACCTAGATTAACAAACCCTGGCAGCAGTAAACAAGAACTTAAGAGTTTAATACAGACAAGTGAGTTGAGTATATCCTTTTGTCATTTTGCAATGCACTGAAATGTCATGGTGTACATTGCAAAACTCTTTGTATTATAGCCAGAGCCACAGAACATTGAAAGAAAACAGGAATTCCCCAGCAGATCAAAAGCAAACAGTCAGGAAGTAATTATGCAGATAAAGTATGCCCTGAAGTAAAAGCTTCAACAATAACCATAAAAGCAGCATATTATAACAGCCAGCAATTTTTAAGTAACTGAATCCCTAAATATAGAGCATGTGCTTCTGCAGTCAGAAAGGAAAAAAAAAAAAAAAGGCAATTCCACAGAAGATTAGTTATTGCCTGCTCAACATGTGAGGGATGGTGTGCACAGCAGAACAGGACAGTGTACACCATTCCAGAAAAGTGCATGTTTCAAGTCATCTCTCAGGATCTAATGTTCATATGTTCATTTTCAGTGTTTTATGAACTATGGCAGAGCAGATGGCCACAACTAGTTTGATGTATTGCATCCAAAGGAAGCTATCACCTCTCATTCCTCACTAAAATGGAAATTCACTCCTCTGTTGCTTCAACACTGTCAGCTGTTTTTCTCTAATGCTTCCCAAACAATCTAGCATTTACTTTCCCCAAATGCTTTTGCAGTAGCTTTTCTTAAACTGTACATGAGTTTACTAACAGTGCTGCTTTTTGCAAGTATTTTGATTTTAGCCAAGAAATTCTATGCTACCACTTTCATACTTTTTGTTATTTGAACAACTTAAAAATTGGCAGCATGCAAAAAGAATGCTTTAGTTTGTTGATTGCAGGAAATTCAGTTGTATCTCAGTGAAGAGATTTCAGATGCTGAACAGCCTGTAGTTTCTATCAAGATTCAGTGGAATGCTAACAAAAAAAAGCTGGGGATAAGGAAGAAAGAACCCCATTCCCCTCCTGCTTATAGAGTCTGTGGAAACTTGTCAGCAGCATTTAACCTGGGTCATAATTAACCAGCACTGGAAGAATGCTCCAAATGAATACAAGTACACACACTGCACTGCACAGGGATGGGCTCTGACCAAGAAACAGAAGAAGCTGTGGCAGAAATGATTGTGTTAAGTGGCAGCTACTGGAACTGGTTACAAAATCCAGCTTTGGTTATATTCAGATATACTGAACACCAGAATTAATACTCTATAAAGGAGGTGCTTTATGCAAGAGATGTGTTTGCCTCTACATGGGAAGATCATGCAAAGACAGTTTTAACTGTGCATCTTACGAAGAAAATGTGCAATTATCTGTTTCAGTAACATTTCCACAACACATCCTAAAAACTTTTCCTTTTGTTCCCCTTGCTACTCTGCATTTTCTTACAAGTTATCTTAGGAGGGACCAGAAAATGGTAAGTGATCATATTCTTACATTCTGATATTCAACCAAGGTTTTATTGTTTGGGTTTGAGCTCCCCACACACAACAAAAAAAGTATCTCAATGTTTAAGAAAATTCACTTTGGGGAAGAACAAAATACTACTTTAAAGAGATTTCAATCTCAAATGTGAGCATACTGTTATGTTCAGAGGTACAACTGCTCCCTCATGTCAAAAATTCTTTAAAGAATTAAAAAGTAAACCATGTAAAATTGGCTAGCTGGTTTCTACGAGACAGCTTCCCTGTCACAGCAGCTTTCCTACAAATTCTCCTGTATGAGGCAAGCAATAAAACCAGCAAGATTAAAGAGTAAATTAAAACCCATTCCTAGTTACAGCTCATTGGCAAGGGTATGCCAACGCTAAATTACAGACAGCCCATGATTACAGGGACATTTCAAGGTCACCTTAGACAATTCCTGCATTCTTGCAATAAGCAAATCTTTCAAGCCCATATGAGGATCTATGTCCAAAACGTTCAAGTGCATACAGGCTTAGTGACAGCTCTAGAGTGCACCAGTAGCAACTCCAATACTTAAAAAGGCATTTGACATTTCCAGCACTTGTGTGTGCTAAGGACTTTTAACCTCTTTTCAACAACAGCTGGTAACAAGGCTCTGAGCAGGACAAGCCCAAATTCACCAAATGAGCTTCAAATTAAGTTTTCTGATCCTCATAACCTGGGGGCAGGGGAGAAGAAATCAGAGCAGCAAGTCCTCCTGTTGCAGGTCAGCTCTGTGGAGAAAGCATTTCACCCAGCTCCTGCAGCACAGTTCTCCTACTGAGTCTGGACAGAACGGTCCAGAAATGTTAAATATTTATACAACTTCTGCTGATAAAGTTTCCAGGTGACAAAGATTGATACAAGAATAAGTAATGAAGACAGGTTACTGTTACAGACTGCTGGATGAGTCAGCGTGAGGATAACATCAAGCTGCACTTGAATATGATCAAGTAGGAATTTTTTATTGAAAACAGCAGGTTTGAAGAGACCTATGTAAGACATCTCAGTCAGCCCTCTCACTGTGACTGCAGCCTGATGGATGACAGTCATCAGGAAATGTCAGCAGATTCAAGGAGTTCTCAGAAGAAGAGCAAGGATAAATAGCTGGAGGCTATCTTTCTTCAGACATTTAATGGTAGAAAACAAAACACCAGTTATAGGACAGCTGCATCACTAAGTACCAGAATATCTACGACAAAAAGGATGAACAGTTTGTGATGGTGTCATCTGAACAAGGCAGAGACAAAAGAAAACACTTCCACTGGCCTAAGCAGCAACTGAGTGGAATGCCTGGATGATCTTAATTGATTCAGTAGCTCTATAGGACACATGGAAAGAAGAGATATCAGTCTTATTACCTGATAATCTTAATTTACCTGACAACAGCAAGCTGACACCTATTGAAGTGTCACACTCTGGGGAAAGTTTCAACTCGGATTTCATAAGCAGAGGAAGCAGCTCACAATAAACACACATGCAAGGATCTTCAGTTGCCACAACATACTAAAAAACCTTCCAGAAAGCATTTGAGGTCTCCCCTTTCAAAGGCTTTTATAGCTAGACTCCCTGGAGAGAAGGGGAGGGAAGGCTTTTGTGTACCCAAGGGACTGGTCTTAAAACTAAACACCACACCCCACACAAACACAAAAAACACGTGTCAGAACCAATCACTGAGCATTTTCCCACAGCAGAAAAAGGTCATTACTGGAGTTTAGCCATCATTCATCACGGACAGCACGTGCTGAATAGCACAGACAACCTGGATGAAGAGAAGAGAAAGTGAGATGGCAGAGTCTGAACCATTTCATATCACCAGATCTGAAAAAGGGTGGCTGAATAAATCTGTAGACTGAGCACAGACAAAAATATCAGGTGAAATTCAAAGAAGATGAAGCGATGCAACTGGAAAGAAGATGTGGTCATGAACTTCATGGAGAGATGGGCTCTGAACTATTACTCCCAGAAACAGGACCAGGGGTGTCAGTACCTCTGGAGTCACACAGTTCCTACAACTCACCTGCCCTACACTCATGCCAGGGTGTCCCAGTCCCCTGTTCTCCATCCCATTATTGCCAGTAGGATGCTGCCATCCTGACCAATCTGTTTCTATTCAAGGGACCACAAACATCTGATCCATTTCAGCATTTAATCCATCCTGCTCTCCTGGAACACACTTGAAACTTTACCTGTATTGATCATATTGCCAGGCACTACTTTAAATGCAGGGTGTAAGCACCCCCAAAAAGAATGGCACACAGCAAGAGTTTATGGCTACCTTTCCTACGTGCCAGTAAATAGACAGCCAGAGCTCCATTGGCAGAGGTATCTTTCTGGACAAAGCTGGTATATGTCAAAATAAATATTTATTATGGCTACAGGAATTTGCAGCTGATAAAGCAAAAGGAGTACTGAGTTTATTTTACAGGAAAACATTACTACTATCAGTTAGAGACAAGCTTATCATTGAAATAACAATGAATTCTACACCTGCTTGAATTGCATAGCTGTCATTTAATGGCAAGCAAGCTTAAGTGTTTCTTTTGCTTTCAAATATTCCTCTAGCAAGGTAGCAATTCTTATTCAGGTTTTTATACAGCATCAAGAATTCAGGCCTTATACTTTCGTGAAAACTTCCTTTATTAGTTTTTGTACCATAGGAGAACAACAGGAATCTCCTTGAATGGATTATTCCAAAAAGTTTAAGAATTTTATAAATCCCACATGGAGCTTCAGAAAGAACTTCAAACACAAGCTTCTACTATTTATGAATGCAGTTCTCTATTTTTACAAGACAGTGTCAAATCAAAATACATACACTGGAGAGCAGAGTGAATTTATATGTGCAGCTGTAATACAATCACTTTGACAAGTCCACATATTTGAGGAGTGCTCCTCCAGAGCAAAGAATACTACATCATTCCATTTGAGCTGTGCAGTATTATTTGCAATATCACAGAAGTTCAGCAGTAAACAAAACAAATACAAACCCACCAAAACAGAACAAAGCACATACCTGTATGAAGCTGGACTTTACCAATGACTCCCTCTACCAGGCCCAGACAAATGGGATTCCAAGCCAAAAGAAGATCAGTGGCTGCAAAAAAGAACAAAGTTCCTGGTTTTAAACAGTAAACTCAACAGGACAATTAATCTAGGGACAGTCACCCTTTCCACTTTCCCCACCTTAGAGGGTAGAACATGTGCAATGATTCCAGCAATAATAAGATGATGCACACTTCCATTTTTGCTTGTTACCAAGTAGCTATGACCAAACGACTAAATATCCAACAAAAACCCTTATCACAGATATTTTCCAGATTTTTGAGGGGGGAAAAGTAGCTTTGGGGTACAGTAATTGAATTTAATGGAGGCTTAATTCTCCTAATAACCACTAGAATTTTTGACGTAAGCAAAATTTTACATGGGTGTAGTGAAACTGAATAGCGGTCACTGAGTTAACAGCACAGCTTCAAAACCCAGCAGATGTTGACTTGCACTCCCAGCTCTCTCCCATTTGTATCCAATTACTATTACTTTCACATCCTCTTTCTATAAACATGCACACACAGACACTTCCTCTTTTGTTAAAACACTCTCCACAACTACAAGGAATATCGAAGTACACAAAGTTAAGGTTTAGGTTCCTAGTTCTACTCTTAACAAATTCCTGTGAACCACCTAGGAAGTAGAAGAGAAAGCAGGAAGAAAATGAGTTTCTAACAGTGGTGCAGTACCTGTTCAAGTATTTGAGAGTGGGGCAAAGAATAAAATTCCTAATTCAAATCTTTAAAGTGAAAACAAATACTTACAAGCAAATAACAACTGTGTAGGAGAGAAAAATCTCAAAGGAAAAGAGGTTTTTCTATACCACGAAGAACAAGCTTGTTATTATTCACCAAAACACACTCGTTCCAAGGTAAAAGTTTCTCCAGTTTTAACATCCAGACAAAGAAATATCTTAGCTATTGGTGTAAGTAGATGAACATTTGAAAGAACAAACGCACACAGCGCAAGAGTATAAATCATCTACATAAAAACACTTACCTACAATACCTTCGTTCTTCTTGTAAATCTGACATCTGCAGGTGACAGCTGATAGTATGATTATTTTCTTTACATACTTATTTTAAAACACTGAATCATCCTTGAAACATTTGTAACTAAGACCCTGATATTCTAAGAACATTCTTTTCCTAGCTTCCAGCACAACATTTAATAATACACTAGAGTCAGCTAATTTCCTCATTAATACAAGCACTTCCATGAGCTACAACAGAAACGGTTTGCAGTCAGGGTAGATCTGGAATGAACTCATTAAATGGGGTGGATCACATGTGCCTGGACACAGACAAGCAAGAAATAAAAGCCCACAGCAGTAGAATTTAAAGCAATATTTGCAGCAGCAGTGCAGGGCTGCAATTAATGTGTGTAACCAGGCTGGACCAAGTTCCTGGTTCTTCCTTTCTCTGTAGGAGTGCTCTGGACAGTGACTTGATCTGCACAGAACCTTGTGTGACCCATGCCAGAATGAAATGGACTTTAAAGAGACTACCACAGTTGAGCATCAGGAATCAGTGATGCTGGGTACGACAGAGTGAACGGTTTGATGTACCCTCAATCCCTGCTGAAGTACTTGAACACATCTTGTATCCTCCTGACAGATTTGTGCTCAGACAAAGTTCTAGAACAGCCTGAGCTCAGTTTCACTCCAAAAAACACATGGGAGTATCTCTGTGCTGAGTGGGAAATCTGCACTATCAGCAAAGAGGAACACAGGCAGCCTTCCTCACTCCCAAACCCTCCACCATCTTTCCCAGTTCACCCACACAATCCCAGTTTTGTCTTCACCCTGGGTCTCTTCTAGAGCTGCACTGTCTCACACTTCATCTACTTCTTGCTTAGTAATTAGCTTTAAACTCATATTTCCACCATGATAACTAAAAGTCAGCCAGAGGTATCAAGCAGCAAACAAAGCCAGGCACAGGAGGAATTTAAAGAACCAAATCAGTGGAGGTTAACCGTGGCTACTATAAGCCTAGTAATCTAGAAGACCTTCTATGTCTTTCTAAAACACTGATTTCCTGCTGTGACAAGGTATTAGCAAGAAAACCTCACTTGCTATCCAGAGCCTTCCTCTAGGAGTTTACAAGAGATTAAAAAATGAGGAAACAAGGTTTTGTTTTAATTAGAAGAATAAGGAAACAACACTTTAGACCTGCCTGTAAAAGGACATAAGAAAACTGGTGTTATAACGGGACTGCACAGACACGTGAGTCTTACACAGCTGCTCTATTGTGGGTTCCTCTGACAGAGGCAGCACCAGACAATCCAAGACTTCTACAGGAATCCTACTACGCCAGCAGTAGAGGCGCAATGAGAAAAGGCTCTAAACTTTAAGTACAGACAAGCTTTGGAAAAGATGAGAATGCATTTGGAATCAAATGCATATTCCACCTTCAGAGTTTAAAGGCAGCAAACATGGATCCACCAGCTGGGCAGCAGTGGCTCTTGAGATAAGTGTGATTATCAAGCTACTAATGGTAAAGGCTGACTGCTTTAAGAAAATTTTCCATGGGGAAAGCAGAGCATAGGGGGGAAAAAAAAGATACCTATTTAGCAACATATAAGGAGACAAACATGTTTTTTTCAATGTCCAAGAAAACCTAGATGCAAAGAAGTCTTATGGGAGAAATGCCTACAGGCTGTGACCAATTGCAGAATCACACTGACTTCCTTTTGGTGACAGCATCATAAAATTTGTTTTTCTCACACTATTTCTAGAGGACTTTTTACAGGAAAGTTTATGTGGCAGCACAGAACCAAGCCAGTTGTTCTAACTAAATAAAATATATCTGGTTCTGACCTTCTGATTAGAACTTTGTTGTTGGTTAGAGTTCGATTTCCTGTGTGACAACCCCAGCTCAGAGCCAACACCCAACCATGCTGAATAAATACCCCTACAGTAAATTCCAACATGAACCTCTTGCTCCTGTAGAGTGCACTCTGGAAACAGGAAATAGATGAACTAAACAAATTAAATTTAATTATCATTCCCTCATGAACCCCCAAAGATGGGCTTTCATGCTGAGCGCACTCCTATTTACTCTGTATAGAAAGAAGCTGTCTCCAACTTTTGTGTAACACTAAAATTGTTCAAGACTGTTCCCTTGCAGCCATTTGGTCTGTCTGGTAAGTCTGGCAGCAGCAATCTCCAGTCACTATCTTGTATCCTTGAGAATTATAACCACTCTATATTTAAAATCATTACATAAGTAAAGATTCAGAGACCCAAGTAAGTTAACTGCAAGCCTGTAGGTTAGTATTTAACTGTAACATATTTTACCGAATTTAAGAGGCAGCCTAAGATGGTAGACAGTGATAATGTTACAGAAGGTATCCACATCCTCTTAAAGTCATAAAAAGAAAATAACCATACAAAACAAAACTGAAAATCCTCAGTTAAAAGTTTTCAGATAGCATACATGAGACCTGGCCACATTTCTGACTGTTGAATGCTGAAAGAACTCATGACAAGTTTGATTCTTTTTTCTCTTTTAAGGAATCTATCAATAAAAATTAACCACCACAAGGCTCTATCAAAGGAAACACTGAACTTTCCTTACACATTCAGACAATGTTTTGAGATATAATGTGAAATACAATTTATCAGTAGTTACTCTTGTTTCCCTATTCAAACTTATCTTCCTATAAATGTCATACTAGTCCTCTTTTGAACCTCAGCAAGCCAGGAATAAAGACTTATCAGCTTTAAACTGCAACACAATGATGTTGAAACAGACTTCTTACAGTATTGTGCTGATGATAAAAGAGCAGTGTCAAAACAGTCATTGTTCCTCATAACAGAAAGTCAGAAGCTGTGTCCAGAAAGAATCACTATGAGCAGTGAGATGAGTCCCATGGAAGATCTTTCCTGACTTGAGGCATTCTCTGCTGTCCTCAGTGTGTTTAAATTTGATAGAACTGCCAGTGTTTGACAGGCCTTAACACTCTGATGTATACACTTGCTCACTAAGTTTCCATCCTGAAGTACAAAATTGCTCATTCCTTGCCTTATCCTACTAAATAAATTCAAGCTACTGAAATAAATATTGGGTTTTTTTGCTGATTCCTGTCAGAGATTAATGATCACTGCAATGCATTTACCATTCACAGCGATGGTATCAGCATTCAATTGCAGCACAACAGAACTTCTGCCCCAAATTCAGAACAAAACCAGCTTTGATGTGATTGACTTCCACCACCACCCTCAGAGCTCACCAGCAGCGATGCAGAGCTGTGCAACACCAGATAAAGTCTCTTTAATTCTTTGTGTTTACAACAAACATAACCCTGATAAAGGTGATACAAAAGCAACTTGGAAGAGCATCAAAACCTAAAACTGCTTTCTGGCTCTTTCTGCCGTCTACCACCAGCTGAGTTGATCCAAGGTCAGGCACAAAGTCTGATAAGAAAATAAACTGCTGCTTTGGGATAAACCACTTGCTCAACACAGAATGGCTGGAGGCAAGCCTGAAGAGTTTGGGGAGGCAGGCTGGCAGCTTCCTTTGGAAAAGGCAGGAAGAAAAAAAGATTAAATTTTTTATCATTTGAATCCAGCCCATACTACTGAGCTGCTGCCTGGTTCAATCCATTGAGTAGCTGTAACTATTTCGCTTCCAATCTTGCTATAGGTCAGAGGGCATAGACACACCTCTTATCTCCCTCTTTGTTGGCCTTTGGGAATGAACCTCAGCTAGAAAGTGTTTATATCGACAGTGTAGTCGATATAAAAACATACACACCATCACTGAATTCCCCTCAGGTTACACCTAAGTGTATAAGCACAGACATTAATGGGTCATTTCTCATAAAGTCTTCCTGGAGTCTGACAGAGCACTAATTCTCAATCATTTTCACCATTTGACACAAGCCATAGATATCAATATACAAGAAATAAAAGCAGAATAACTCACTATATATATAGCCAAAACAAATCACTCAGCTCTGCTAATGTAAATTTTAACACCAGAAGTGTTAATTTTCAGGAAGAAGCTTCAATACTATTTTTAAATAGATTTCGGGTGTTTTTTTCTTTAAACTGTGTCTGCTCTAGATCAAAAACGACTGTAAGACTTTATTATTAGCATTACTTGACCTTTATGATGTCCTGTGACTTTTCAAAAGAAAGTCTGCTTCCAAGTCCCAGCTCATCTTTGAATAGTGCTCTGGAATTTTAGCCAGGATTAAGAGATTACAAATTAACTAGGAAGTCTTAAGAGTATAAAGTTGAACTTCTTTCTCTTGGAGGAAATAAATTACTACTTATGCAAATAAAACTTAGGCTAATCGAGCTTTCCTTTCAACACAGATTTCTAAAACTGTATTCAAGCTACTTGCAGGAAGATGGAGCATTAAGACATTTAGTACTACAAGCTCTTAATTGTCATGAACTGTTAACTTTATTTACTTGCATATTCCCCTCCAAACTTTGAACAAATTATCCCTTCAGCTAATCACCTGACTAAATATAATTTGTCATTTATACAGCTTGTGCTGTCTGTAGGGGTTATAGTCTCAAGAGCCCTCCATCACTTAGAGTTGAAATGCTTTGCTTTGGAAGAGAAATGGGATCACCACTGCTCCCCAGTCTGGCCCTGCTGTAAGGAGCCCACAGAAGGGTGACACCAGGAGGATTAAAAAAAAAAATCCCCCCTAATTCTCTCATTCCTGCTGCACCTCACAGCCTCCTTAGGGCACCCGTTTATCCTCCCCTCATGGAAAGCATGTTTTCCAAACAGGAATTCAGTGCAAGGTTTACAGTGCCTGAGTCAGGAGCCCGGCACACTGCAGAGCACACACCGCCCCAGCTGCGCTCAGAAAAATGAAACAGTTTATTTCACTCATTGGGACACTTCTCTCCAATATCTCAGCATTAGACTGGATGAACACAAACAGGTGAAGCACAATTTAGTGACAGATTTAAAGCAGTGGGGATGGGAGCATACAATACACATTTGTATTGCTGCTGCCAAGGCAGGATGCAAGTCCCAGAGAAAGCACCTAAAAAAGAATTCCTACTACTCATCTTGATAAAGAAACACTTCTTTGTATTCTGGTGCAGTCAGAAAATCCCTTGAGTCACCAGGCATTGCTTGGGAAACTGGAAAACATACGGGAAATGTTCAGTTGTCTGGAGAGTATCCAATGTTACATGGAATTACACAAGGAACTCCTGTACTAGAAGTGGAAACAAACTGCTGTTACCAGTGTTTGCTCCAAACAGAATCTGACCCTGTGCATCAGTGGCCTCCAAACTTTCTTATCAAGTACCACACCAAGAAAAAATAAATTAGGACGTGTCCCAAATACATATATTTATTTATAAGTCCAGTAGAACATGTAACTCATTTACATTGCATACATTATAAAACACACAAAAGATTAGATGTTTTTAATGGGTGAATAAACACTATTTTAAAACACTGTTTATTTTTATTAACGGTACAAAATATTTTCTTCCGACACCCCCAATGGACTGCCTTGAGCACCCACAAGGTGGTCTTTAGAGAGGTGGCTAAATATATGCAACAAGTAGTAATGTGCATTTCTACCACTTGAACTAAGAATCAGCTCCTCACATCCCTTCCACAAACCTGTAAATACCATTCAGAAAACCACCCAGCAGGGACTCTTAAAATGCAAATCAGTGCCAAGCCACTGGAGCTCAGAGGGTTGGTTCTTCGCTTGGTTGGTTTGGCTTTTTTTTTTTACTTTAGAGCTTCTCTTTATTCTTCACATTGCTGAACTCTGTTAGCAAACACTTTTTCTCAGAAGTGATACAGAAAAGGAAAAAATATCTTTTATCCTTCCAAAAGCAACAACACTGCACTAATTAATATTATTCCACACCAACACACATTCATTCCCATTTTTAGCTGGTATTTCAACAAAGCTCAAGTTGTTTGAGGATATACCCTTAAAGCTAAGAAAGCAGTAGGTTGTCTGCATTTTTTTTTTAATCCTATTTACTCTGCAAGAAGGAAACTATCAATCAGGCAGGAGAAAGATTTTATTCAAACCTACTTACAAAACTGTCAGCTTAAACACTATGTTCACTCATTCTGAAGATTCTCTATTAAAGGTCTGCTCAGCTACAGCTATACTGAAAGAAGAAAGCAAGAAAGCTATTCTATCCTCAAAAAATTACAATATAAACAATAACTGAGCAGAAGGATTTCCCAATTATGGAAATTAGTTTGTTTTACTAATCACTGAGCTGACTTATGCTAATGCTTCTTAAAAGCCATGAGAGAATTACAGTGTGAGCCAAGCCTAAGCAAGGTAAAGCTTTCCCTCACTGTCACCTGTTCTTCTGACTCCATAATTAACTTTTCTCTCTAATTGTCCAACTAATCAGGCTCAAAGCACAAAAAGAGTTATGGCTTGGAAACAACCACTTCTAACACTAAATAAGGGAGTTATACTCAAAAACTTGGCACATGTTTCAGGAACAGACAGGATTTCACACCACACATCCCCCATATATTCCCCCCTTTATTTTTTTTTTAACTGTTGGGGACAATTTGACTACTCAGACAACAAGCAGCAACATATTTTTTAAATGTTACTGGAAGACATGCAAATACAGGGAAAAACTTAACCATCACACACCCATATGTGCAAAAGTTGCTGTTTTTCCTTAACTGAGAAACAGACAAGGAAAAAAACTGAAAGATAACAATTAATGACAGACCAGCATATTTGCCATTCACATTTTGCAATTACCTCTTGGGCAAGGTCATTTACTTTTAAATTTGGCTCAGAATTCTGTTTTCCAGTTCAAAGCATGTTCAAGGGCCTTGTTTTCAGTTTTTCAGAGACTCAGCAAACACTGCTCCAGGGCTCTATTCAAGTAAGATTTCTCCCTTAAAAGGAAAACCTCAGTGTTCCAAGTGGTATTTCATTCATTTGGGTTCAGCTTTTCAGGCAAAAAGTCCTCTCCCAGTTTTTATTGGGGAAGATGTTTGGAGCAAGAAAATAGATTAAGAATTAATATTCCTGTTTACTAAAGCCAAACTTTAATAAAAAACAGTTTTTGCACTATTTCCAAATTCTTCCTCTAGAAATACAAACAAAAATTTCTCCTCCTCTTGATACTCCATTCCTACCACTTGATTTTCTATCCCATTCCAACCTGCAACAGTTGTTTTGAAAGAACACAAGCAGCATATCAAACAAGTGGCTGCTTTTTCCTGCAGTTCAGAGTTTAAAACTTAAAATCACTAAAGTTTTCATGTTTCCTTGCACATACAGCTGAAATATCACCCACACCATTAAACTGTGAAACAACCTAACAAGAAGAACAGCATTCTCAGATGAAAAAATCACAAGCCCTTGGTACAGATGCAGACCTTTCTTAATTGAAATCAGTGTCTTCTGTTCTAATTATTTTAGTTGCAGTTAGTCTGCAATTTCCTATTCAATATTTAGTTAATACTAACTCATGAGATCAAAGATGAGTCACCTCTGCCAGCAAAATACAAGCCACAGAAATCCACTTGAATTAGATTCATTTTAATTCCAGGGGGAAGGCAAAAAAAAAAAAAAAAAAAAAAAAAAAAAAAATTAACCAGCCACACCAGAATATCAAGATATCAAGCATTAGGAGCTTTCCATGTGTTTAAAACCTCAGGTCATTCCAGCACGGGCAGGCTTTCCAAGACATCTACACATCTGAGTTGGGACAAGTTTGGCATTTTCAGAACTTTTCATAGAAGGAAAAGGAGGAAAAAAAAAAAAAAAAAAGAGACAGGAACACCCCTGTCATATTCAACTCATCACCTGCTAAGACTCAACAGGAAAGTAAACACTTCACCTCAAAGTTTATTTAATTCTCACCAGGCCAGGCTGTAACACACTGTCAACCCACTTAAGTCTCAGTTTTGGGTTTACCATGCTCTATAAAAAGAATCATGGATGGAATTACAAAAAGTAAAAAATAATTTCCCTCTGAGAAATACATATGAAGATCTTGTCTCAGAGTCAGAAGCTACAACAGTGACTAATGTATGCAATATTTAACCAGACGAAGGATATAGAGCAGCCCAGCCCACTCCCCTGGTCCCCTCTGTTACCTTTCACAAGAAGGAAAAAGCAGCAACAGGGACCCCACTGCTGAGGATTTTTTCAGCCTACGTTCTCGCTGGGCTGCAGCTAATGTAGATCAGTTCTGACATCTGGTTTGTCACATACGCCACAAGTACGTGGTGCTGACAACCAAGAAAGAGTAGGGAAAAGAGGGAACAGAATGAGCAAGCAAGGGTGAGAAACAGTGCAGTACCCATTGCAGCTAAAAAGGCGTCAAAAAACAGCTTGAGGTTCCTTATGAAGTAACTTGAAATACGGAGAGAATATTTCTAAAGCTACAGCCTCCTGTGGAATTCATTTCCCAGAATAGACAGGCAGTTTCCAAGACATACTACTGAAACTCAGGAAGGCAATTTTGTATGAAATAATTCAGTAGCATGACTTCACACTCAGACTGTCACCCCTCAGAGCCATGTCTAGAACTACTCTGTAGACTTAAACTTAGCAATACGTGCTTTGGTGGCAGTGGCATCACTCCTTACACCATTCATTAGCTCAAGGCCTTCATTGAGCACTTCCAGACTTCCCACAAAGAAACTTCCTCCTCCAGTCTACAGACACGAAGAACAGCTCAGGAATTCTGACAAGTCATTTCTACACAACTCCTGCAATGCCTTTGAGGAGTAAGGCGAGCACACAGCTGGAATATTAGACAGCCTTATAATTTGTGATTCAGACATGATTTCACACTATCAGACTAAGACACCTAACCTGAAATCTGTCCCCTGCTCCTCTGAAAATACTCACTAAAAGTATTTAAAATGCATTGCTTCAGTTGCTGACTCACAACCATTTTCAACAGATAAAAATGAAAACTGTAACAATAAATTCCTAAAGTGTTTGAAACAAACAAATGCTCATTTGCCTCTAGTTTACAGTTCCAGAGGTAAGATACAGCTTAACCTATCTCACTCTTACTGGTGGAGGCAACAGAGTCTTTGAGCATAGCACCCCCAAAAACTGTGTTAGACTAATTCCAATCTGCGTATCCTTCAAAATCTGGTAGGTTTTTTTTTTTTTTATAGAGTGTTGGGAATCAGCATAACTACAAGAAATAGTTTTAGTAGCAATTGTTCCCAATCTTATTTGACATTACTGCCTGGAATATGATCAAGGCCAGCACAATGATAATAGAAGCTTTCACACCATAACAGTCTCAATCCTTTTTGTGCTGCTACAAAAACAGTGAGAAGAATTCTGTGTCTCCAATGCTTTTTATCCTTTACACACACACATATATAGATGTATACATATGCAGATATAAATACATAATTTACACAAACATCATCAATAAAATGATGTTTGTAATCTGTATAAAACTACCAGTCAGGAGAAGCCACACAGAGCATAAACAGAGTAATCCCAGAGTGAAATCCTGACCAAGACCTGATGTAAGGCATTTAAGGCATGATTGAACAGCACATGTTTTTTCACTACACTGAAAAAAGTACACTCTAGACAGCCAAATTCTTTAAAAAAAGAAAAAAAAAATCTATGATGCCAAAGTGATTCATGGATTTCCTGCAGGTGACTCATTAGTGCTTTCACTTTAGAGAATAAAAAAACCCCAGCAACATCTTGTAAACACAGGCTGACAACCTTCAAATGAGGGCCAACCTCAGACTTTGCTTATGGCAAATATTTATCAAGATTATTTGCCTTTTTTTTTAATTCAAGCTGTTAATCTGCATGATCCAAAGGGGTCAGAAATACAGCTTTCAACATTAGCAAATTCCTGAACATGCCTTTACAGTTGAGGAAGGAGAATATTTTAAAGCTTAGCATCAGCTCTCTAGATTCAGACCTACCATCTCGAGCAATGATTTGCAAGGTTTATCAGTATTATCTATTTCAACCCATGAACGTGCAAAGATTAATTCAAAGCAGCCTCTGTGAGACAGAATAAAACCAAAGCCTCCAAAACCAAGCAGAGACACATAGTTAGATCACAGCCTTTTGACAGATTATTAAACATGTCAATGAACACAAGTTATGACTTTGGTTTTTTTTAACATGGCAGTGACTCATCACACAGAAATCCATCTACTCATTTCCGGGCAGTAGCCTCGATAATAAATGGTCAAATGTAATAAAATTGCAAACTTGAGGATATGCAGTTTTGTCTTAATACAAGAAAGAGCTATTGATCCAAGAAACACTTCCTGTGAGAGAACTGTTTCTTTCTTGGGCTTACTTTCAACCCTAAGGATTTCAGTACTAAGGCACTTCATTGCACAGCCCTGGAGTCCACTGTCAAGAAGATGATCCACAGACAGGGCTGGAAAAACAAAGCTGCAAACATGTGGAAATGGGAAAGCATTGCTACCAATTGAGTTTCAAGCAGACCAAGGGACTTCAATATCACATTACCTTCCGTTAATCTGCAGGTCACACACAATAGGGATCACATGTAAACTGCCTGAAAATGCAGAGGCAGGCTAAGGACAAAATGCTGCTGGAACAGCAGGCAGACAAACTGCTGGGCACTGGCAAAGCCTCCAGGAAGTAAAGGGACATCAAGATAAAATAAAACACAGCAATGGCTGCATGAAAGCAAGGGATTGATGCTTTCAAAAGTTAAAGTTATCAAACACCAGTCTCCAGAACTACAGTTCACTACTTAGTGTTTTAATTACTGTGGGTCAAGTAAGAGCTTTTATGCCCACGCAGATGGCTGTAACCATCGCAAACCTAAACCTGAGGGGTTTTCCCCCCCGTGAAAGCACACATTTCACTGACTAGCAGTACTGTCTGATAGCTTAACATCAATTATTTTGTAAGATCTCTTGCAAATCAAAGTATTGCTGGATTAGCGAAGTTGATGGACAAGAGTTAGTCATGCTAACTTGAGACAGATTGCAATTTTATCTGAGACGCAAACAAATTGCGCTGAGAAGACACAACTCTAGGATGAAAATATAACAAGAAAGCGCTGTGCGAAAAACAGTTCTTTGGAAAAACACTGATAACCACGGTATTCAATGTTTATGTTTAAAGATTGTCCAGCCTTTCACAGAAGCTCATAAAGCCTACTGTACTCAGATAGCCAACCTGGCCATATACATGTTTAGCCACCTTTTTTGGCCTAACACCGATCCCAATTTTAGAAAGCTGTAAGTAACATCTGTACAGCCTGCCACATGTTTGGTGAAATACCCAGCTATTTGGAATTTCTTTCACATATAAGCAGGGTCAGCATGGTCCTTTGCATCAAAGCTATGCATCAGAAACACAAAGAATGAAAAAAACTCACAGAATGCTTTGGCTTGGAAGGGACTTTAAAGATCATCGTGTTACAACCCCCTGCCATGGGAGCCAATATTACACAAAGCAGGATAATTTCCACGGGTGGCATTTTATTTTATAGACACCTTTACTGACTAACCTCCTAGGTAGGATAAGATAATTACCATTGTTTCAAAATTCCCTTTTACACAACTCCATCTCAATTTCTGTTTGCCTTCCCTTCAGTCTTATATTAATACACAGTGGAGCTCTGTGTAATTGTCGCTTACACAGCCTGTAATCACTGAAAAATTTAGAAACACTTTAGAAGCCACAGAATCACAGAACGTCAAAAGCTTGGAATGGACCTTAAAGCTCACCCAGTCCCTACCCGGTGTAGCCACCTGTTCAATTCCTCCTGGAAGAGGCGACCACGGGACACATCTGCCCGAAGACGCAGCGCCCATGCACCGGGAGCATTCCTTATGTAAGGCGACACCGGCCCCACACGGCCCTTCGCACCCCGCGATGCTCCCCGGGGATGCCCAGGTGCCTCTCGACACCGGCACCTATTCGGGTCACGCCGGGCGCGGAGCCCCGGGCGGGGGCAGCGCTGCTTCATCGTGCGGGAAACAAACTCGCGGAGAGGGAAAGCAACGCGCCAGCCGGGACCCCGGGACACGCGTGACCTCCGCGGCCCGGGGGGAGCCGGGGCTGGTCCTGCGAGCTGCGGGGCGATGGGCAGCGCTACCGAACCTCCGCGGCGCCGCCGGGGACACGGCGCCCCGGCCCCGCCGCCCCCCGCCCGCCCCGGCGCTCGGGTGGGTCCCAGCCCGCCCTTCCCCGCGCAGGCAGCGGGCGCGGCCGCGGGGGTCTCACCGGCTCGCAGCTGCAGGCTGCCGTCCCTCCGGCTGCACCACAGCGCCCGCTCCCCGCTCTGCAGGATGTAGTGGTCCTTGGCTTGGAACAGCTCCATCCTCGCACGCCGGGAGAGAGGGTCGGAGGGACGGAGGGAGGAAGGGGCGCTCCCGCCGCCGCGCGCGGCCCCGGGGCGGAAGGGGGAATGGCCGGCACGGGGCGCGCGCTCCCGAGCAGGCGCGCGCGGGGGCGCGCACGCGGGCGCTGCCCCGGAGCGCGAGCGGGAGGAGCGGGCGCGAGCCCGGGTTCCGCTCCCGCCGCCGCACGTGACAGCGGCCGGCCCCGCCCCCCCCGCGCTCTTAAAGGGACGGCGCAGCGGGGCGGGGCCTGAGGGGCGGGGCCTGAGGGGCGGGGTCTGTGTGGGACGGGGCTGCGGGGGTGGGGCTGCGCTCCTGACCCGGCCCGACGGGCCCTGGAGGTCCCTCAGCGCCTTCCCGTTGGCCCGGCTCCCCTTGGATCGCCTTCCCTCAGCGCCTTCCCCTCAGCCCGGCTCCCCTTGGATCGGCTTCCCTCAGCGCCTTCCTCTCAGCCCGGCTCCCCTTGGATCGGCTTCCCTCAGCGCCTTCCTCTCAGCCCGGCTCCCCTTGGATCGGCTTCCCTCAGCGCCTTCCTCTCAGCCCGGCTCCCCTTGGATCGCCTTCCCTCAGCGCCTTCCCCTCAGCCCGGCTCCCCTTGGATCGCCTTCCCTCAGCCCCTTCCCCTCAGCCCCGGGTCCCTCAGCCCCTTCCCCTCAGCCCGGCTCCCCTTAGATCGGCTCCCATCCACCCGTCTCCTCTCATCCCCCTCATTAGTGATGCTACAAAACACGTGAATAAAGGACTTTTAAGAAATGAGAAGTCTCTTTATTAAATGTGAACATTCAAGACCCAGGCAAGAGCTTGATTTTGGAAGGCACTGAGCAGCCAGTCTAGAAAAGCATTTAAGTGCAGGCATGACTTTAGATATATAGTTTAAATAATTGAACATTAACGTCTTTTAAGATGAGCATGTGCTTCAGAACTTTTCTGCTTTAGGACTAGGAACTGAACTTCCCAATGGGTCAAAACATTATTTTTGCTCCTATGTCTTTAGTCTGCACTATCATTCACTAAATATTTATCACTTACAATATCATTTCTATTCTGCTTGCGTTTCCCAAGTAGTTCAGTGTTGTAGCACAATGCATAGGGTTGCCATTAAAATGTTTGCAGGGATTTCAAGGACAGACTTTTGTTTTGCCCTTTTTCACGCTTTGATCAGAGCCTTTTTTTCCCCCGTGGGTAGTTTTCTGTTTGCATTCAGTGTGTTTTCCGTAGATTCACAGCTGGGTGCTGTTTTTATGAGCCTGTCAGCTTTAGTTAGCACAAGGGGAAAAACTGGAAGATTAATTTTGCATTTTTGCAATTCATTGTCACTAGCTAATGGTAAGGAAATGCGTGGGCTGACAATTAGTCATGCGCTCTCCCAGTATTACCTGATTGCCAGCAGCTTGATTTCAAGTTTAAATGTTGATTAACAGAAAGGGATGTGATTTAGGAACACTCCACACTTGGAAGTACAATTGGCTGGATAGATTAGACAAATACACCACTCTTCCTGAGGTGAACGGTACCAGACCTGGAAATGACACTCTAAACAGTGTGAGGAACTTTATTCCTAAGTGTTGCTCATTAAGAAGTCATGGAACAATTTTTTTGTTTGTTTGCCTTCAATGCTCCTGGCAGCTTCCAGAGAAACATTAGAAAAATCTTGGGTCATCTTTTTTGATGCCAAAGTAACTACAGAAGCCTTTCATGTTACCCTTCATACTCCTCAGTTTTTAGTCCAGCTGTGCTTTGTCATTTCTATTTTCATCCCTGTGTGTCCGAGGCAATGCCTCTGTATTCCTCCTTGGCATTCCCTACCCACTTGCACCTTCCATGTGCTTCTGGTTCGCTTTGGAGCTTAGGGAGGTTCTCTTAGTGAGGTTACTTTCCTCACTATGATGATAACCTCACTCTTAGTGAGGTTACTTTCCTCAGTATGTTTTTGAGAAGGCTTTTTTTGTGTGTGTGCTTTTTAGAGAGGGTCTGTTATGCATTAAACAGAGACTGAAGAGTCTGCTTTGAGAAGCAACCTCCTCAGAACAAGAATAACATAAGAGGGTCTCCTGACAGGCAATATAGTGGATAAAAGAGATTTGTTTGGTACTAGAACATTTTCTGAAGTGCCTGTAAATGTACTACTGAAAAATAGTTTTATGTTGTGTTTTATAACAGAAAAATATAAAACTACTGGCATGAACATTAGCTTTTTGGCAAGAAAATGAAAACTCTCAAAAACCAGAGAAAGCAGTTCTGCAAAAGAATTTTTGCCTGAATTTATTTTTAGCTTTCTTTTCAGTGAAGTAACTTTTCGTGGCAGCTATAGTTATCTCTAAAGGAAGAGGAACTCTGGTATTACCTCCTTCCCCATGAAAATCTCTTACTTGCAATGGGAATATTTCCATTTCAGTGAGCACTAGGAAAAGAACAGCTTTTTCCCTTCGAAGCAATGTGTATGTGGTTAATATCTGCAATATACTCTATGGCTGATGGACAATGTATTGATTTCCCTCTGCTGCACTTGCTGTTAAGAGCAAATCAATGGGACCATTTTCAAAAATAAATGAGAATGTTTTGACTGCCTACAATTCTTTTATTCTAGAATTGCAAATTGCAGTTTGCAGACTACCAAGCTACTGCACATAAAAAGATTCCTTGCTGTGTTGTTGGGCTGCCTTCCTCAGTTAAAATACTATTTATACTATACCAAGGACACATTTAATTCATAATTTCTCCACAGTAAACAGCAGGCTGTTCTTCATGGCCATTGTAATAAAATTTGCATCTCATTTAAAACAGATTGTTCTTGCTTTTCCTCAGTCTGAAAAAGTTAATGGTTTTATTACCCTTTGGAAGAAGTTATCTCCCTTTCTTTACGTCTAATTTAGGCCGGGGTTTTTTTAAACAGAACAATAGCTCACATTACAAAAAGAAGAATTCTGCCTTTAGAAAGGATGAAAAGTAAGATTTCAGGATCACTGGAATTTAATATGTCTTTTAGAAAAAAAGGGTTTTTAAAATGGGGGGGGGGGGGGGGGTTCTGCCATTTGGCCAATTTGAATCAATTTTGCAAGTAGCTTTCTTGGAAGTTGCTTTAATTTCCCTAGGGGGTTGTTTTGTTTTTTTTTATTATAGTGTTATAAAAACAAAAAACATAATCATCTTTGTAGTTTTACTGGTGTTCACTGAATCTAGCTTTAAATCCTCCAGGTTTATCAGTAGATTAGACAGTAAAATAGCAAAAATAGCCAAATATATGTATTCCATTTTTGCATAACTAACTTTATGTGCTGTGAATACTGTGGAGGCCAAGCATCAGATGACACCTGAAGAGCAGCAATAGTTGCCAAGTGCTGAAGTGTTACACAGTTCGTTTTGTCACTTTTCCCTGGTTTTGGCTGCCCTAGGAAAAGGAAATGTATTAGATATTCAGTGCAAAAATCTGTCAGTCATATGTGATGGAAATAAATGCAGGAAAAGTGTGGGGGGTTGAATCACTTTCCTCTTGCTCCCTGTTCTCCTAGCACTCATTATTTTATACAATATTTATGAATTATTATGCATTGTTTGCATTCATGTCATGCCCAGGAGCTCCAGTTCTGGATAAGGACCCCCATTGTGCGAGGTGCTGTGCAGAGCCAGCAATGTCTGTTCAGATTCCAGGGATTTAGAACCATTACAAAAGGCAAAGCCAGTGACAGAATGAGATGTTTAAGGGATGAACATAAGAAAATGAGGCATTTTTCATCAGCTTCAAAGCCAGTGGTCTCAGCATTCCAGGATTTAAGCGTTACTGAGTTGTGATGGAAAACATACTTTAGTACTCCATTCAGTTAATAAAGTTTTAACACAAAATATTTGTATATCATTCTCTCTCTCTCTCTCTCTCTCTATATATATATATATCACTCTCTCTATATGTTTATATATCACTCTAGTAGACTCCACTCTACATATTGTGAATACCTTGCTTTCAAAATAGCACATGTACAGCTGCAGCAAAATCCTATGCAACCAATTAACTTGGGGTCAAACTCTCCTTTCCTCACCCCAGAAGTTTTTCCAGAGGGAACTTTGCAGAGTAAGGTCTGACACGCTGTGACATTCAGCAACAATACTGAACACTGCTAAAGCCAGCTTAAATAATCCTTTCCTCCTTCCCAGCTGTGTGTTTCTATTCCTGTCCCATGCCTGCACTGGATAGCCACAAGCATTTGTGCAGCATATTGTGAACTGGATTTGCAGATGCACAGTAACCTATTAAATACTATTTATGAAACTGGACTCTAAATCACAGTGACTGAAGTAGGAACAAACTTACCTGACCTTACTGAGCAGAAGGAGGGTCAGGACTTACCTTAGTATCACTCAGCCAGTGCCAGTGTCACATGGAGCAGAATCAGATCATGTCTATAGTATGGATATGCTAATGCAAACTGTGCCTACGTTAGGAAGCAGTGACACATAGAATTGGAAAGGATTTGGAGACCTAAACAGCTGGTGCTGAGGATCCAGCTTCTGAACTATGCACATTCCAGGAGTTTTATTTAAGATTAGATCTAGTTTTGTCCTACAGACCCCTTAGCAGCTGGAGCCTGTCAGAGGCAGTCCTGGAGTGCATCTCCTGTTTTCTGTTGCAACTCTTAAGGAACCCAATTCATGTGCTCACATATAGAACAGCAGAGTCTTGTGATGAGTCTCAGAGAGTGTCATCCAAAGGAGCTTTTCCAGTGACCATCACCTTCCCAAATGTCATGAGCTGGAACAGGAAGAGTGGTCTTCTGGAAGCCTTGCTGTATCTTAGCCAGATTCACCAACACACAGATGAGCTGATTGTTTTTAACACTGTGAGTGAAATTATTCTGGCAGACATTTGGAGCCATAAAAATCCTCATTGACACACCAACCTACAGGTCTCCAAGAGCACTCGTATTTACACAACCTCATCCTCTACATAATGCTGCATTTACACTGCAGATACACCTCAGTGTTTAAGAGTAGGGATGTATGAAGTTCCAAGAGTGACACACAACCCTCTCCTCCCAAGAGCAGAATCTCCAGCTGCCAGGCAACAATTTAGGTCAAAAAACACTTATCAGCTTTTCCTTCATCTGTGGCATGCGGTTAAAAAAGTCCTGGTCAGATCTTGCAATCCTCAGGCTCTTGATGCTCAGTTAAGGACTGTGCCGGTAATTAGAATTCTTATGACTCTCAAAGGGCTAAATCAGAAGATTAAAAGAACTTTATTCTCCTGTGAGATTATATGTTCTATACTTGAGTGACTGGGATAGATGATCATTGCTATATACAGGCTAAAAGTGTTTATTGCTGGCTTTGCTTTTCTTGTGCAATGCTATGTAGGTCATTGTCAAACCGAGGGAAAGAAGACAGACATGAGACTGAAAAAGAGGACTGAAAATCAGAAAGTCTGAGTCCTTGTCCTTGAACACACAGCAGGTTCTTTGCACCACACTTTTGCATTTAGGACTAAAGGTAACATTTGTTCCCTACTGTGCACAAGTGTTATAGCCTGACTATACTGATATGTGTAAAATGTTTTAAAACGCCATGGCGACAGAGTTTGTACTCATATTTATATGCAGATAAATAAAAGCAAGGTCTATCTGTTATGGAAATAACAATAAAATAAAATTTATGTAGGATCATTCCTCAGACAAATCAGGGAAGTTCTGTATTTTTGTTGGAGTCAGCCAGGTTCTGCATTTGTGGGGGGGACTGCCAGTGAGAAGCAAGATTGGAGAGGAGCAAGGTGGAATCAGAGCCGTGTGAAACACTTGGCAATGTGCTTTTCACTTTGATATTTTAATTATATCACAACATCTATCTATCTGAACAATTTGTATACTGCATTTCTAGAATAGCATTTACCCTGGCTCTGTGGCTATGTGTGATAAATCAGAGGGCTATAACACTATGATGGATATGGAGCTACACAAATGACTCCGCTTTACCTGATGTTTCTGAGATAGTCAAAGGCATTCCTAAACAAAATTTTAAAATATCCTAGACACTGCATATAAATAGTGAATTGTCTCTTTGGAGATGAGACACACAAAGAATTGCAAGGCACTCTTTCATTTATTAAGGCATCCTAAGCCTGCCATATACACCATTACACCATGTAGGATGTAGGAGGAAATAGAACTATCCCTGAGTAATTATTGCAGGGAAATTACAAGCACGTGTTGTTGTTGCAGGAGTTACACTATGTCATCAGGCCGGTAGGGCCAGGTGGAAACATGATCAGCTTGGAGAAATAAGTGCTGATCTTTGAAAACTAGCAGAGAATGAGGCCCCAGAAAGTAGGGAAAGTATTTGGGCTTCTAATTTCCTATTGTTTTCCAATGTCTGTGAAACCACTGGGCAGTTATAACTTCTTATATATTGAGGAATCTGTGCCACCATCCTGACCTTAACAAAGGGAAAGTAGGAAGAGTCACAGAATTTTAGATCAGTCAGACCCTTTTCTTAAATGAAAAGAAGGAACAGAAAAAAAATTATCAAAGTATGTACTTTCAACTACCTGCAAGACAACGAAGTGTGAACAGTTAAGATAATAAACGTGAGATTGAATCAACATCCTTTCTTCTTACAACAGTCTAGCAGTCCTGGGAAATAGCTGTGTCTGCACTTAATATGACCTTTGATCCTGTTCCTTGTGGCTTTCACATAGCTGTCTAAGGAAAATAGTCCACTTATGACACCTCCACAGTTGTAACATTTGGGAATTTTCTCCTGGACAGTGGTTACTAATGGTTAACACTCTAGTTTGGTACTATCCTGTACCTTTGCCAATGGCCCAAATAATGGAATAACAAGTGTACTTAGTAAATTCATCAGGCTAGAAGGGTCAGAAAGCCCACTGCGCATCAGGATTCCATTATGAGATTATTGTGGTAAGTTGAATAAATTACCTGAAATGAATGAAATGCCTGGCAAGAGGAAAAATTTTCAAGAACAGTAATCATCTGTATAAATACAAGCTTAGGAACAGTTGGTTAATCAGGAGTTCTGGGGTAATCCTAGATCATAAATTGATAAAAGTACCAGTTAAAAATAAAGAAAAAAAATCCATTTATACTACAATGAACACACAGGAGCATTATACATAAGACCTATGCAGTAATCCTTTTAGTCTGCTCTGAGTCAGACCTCAGTGGGAATTCTATATTCAGTTTGATACAACCATTTTAAGAATTATCTATAGACAACAGGCCGAAGGAAATCAAGGTGATCTGAACTTTAAAAGCTTTGATTTATTATGTGAAGAATAGGGATTTCTTGGACTAGTTTCTCATTGGAAACAGGAAAACAGCCTTGAAATACACAAGAACTGCTGGAAAGAGGACAAGAATAACTGGTTTCTTTGCCCCGTGTTGCTGAACCATAGAATGGTGGAGGCTGAAATGCACTTGTGGTTCGAGCCCTCTGCTCACAGCAGGATCAGCTAGAGAAGGTTGTCCAGGTTCATGGCCAGTGGGGTTTGGGTATCTCCAAAGACAGTCACTCCACATCTACTCTGGGCAATCTGTGCCACTGTTTGACCACCCTCACAGTGAAAAAAATTCTTAACTTTAATTGGAATTTCCTATATTTCCGTTTGTGACCATTTCCTTTTGTCCTTTCACAGGATATTCATGAGAAGAGTCTGGCCCCGTCTTCTTTTCTTCCTCCCATCAGGCATTTACACACATCGAAAAGGTTCCCCCTGAGTCTTTTCATTTTGAGGCTAAGCAATTCCGAGTCTTACCCCAGAAAATACAAGTACTGAGCATAATCACAGGAAGAATGAGTTAGGCAAACACAGAACGAGTTAGAAACAAAGCATTTGGCTAAACAGGCTTGGGAATAGACTGCTCAGTGACACTGGCTGGGCACTGTCCACCCACTGGTGTTGTTTAAGAACAGGTTAGGCCAGCCAGGAATGAGGTAATGTAATCTCTTCCTATTCACAACTTACAAGGACTTGCTGCACCCTTATTTTTTTGAATCTCAGTCTCTTTGCCCATTTCCACATTCCTTTAGCCTTCTTTTCACCCACTCCCATTCTGTCTTTCTTGTCTTATGCATATATCTGTCAAGCAGCAGCAGAAGCTTCTGCCAAGGTGTAGCAACCCCACAGAACTGCAGACACTTGCCAGCTACAAGAAATTGCAACACTCACCCCACTTAACCCTCTCTGCTTTCTGTGCCTCTTCCGGCTGGGTTCCGGGCCTTCTGAACAATGCTCTTAATGCCATGTCCCGTGTGCAGCTCTTGTGAGGTCATTTAATTGGACATTGGCTTGTTATAAATATTGTGCAAATTGAGCTTAGGCAGCCAGATCCACCTCAGAAATGGTAGGATTGTCACATTTCAGGCCGGCGGATTCCAGCCCTTCCCTAAGGCTGTAGATACTTCATCAGAAGGTTTGGGCCACAGCTTCTCAATTTATTGTTTTAATTAAGAAAAGAAAGCCTCCTTCATAAGACTTCCATTTCTTTCTGTGACATTTATCCATTTTTAAAATTTTTTCTCAGGCAGCTGTGGTAAGCAAAGTAAGGAAAAAGGAAAAATAGAGGAAAAAGGGGGGAAAAAAAGAGAAAAAATGTTGACATTCTATTCCCCCCCCCCCTTAGCCATACTTACTTTCTTACAGAAGCAGCAGCTCTGAATGTGCCATAAAAAACCCACCCCAAAAAATGAGAAAGCAAACACGAGTAAGTCCCCAAATAACTTTCCTGCTCTAAACCAGTTTGAAATGAGGTTTCTGAGACCAGCTGGTGCATCACACAAGCAATTGTTCTGTTTGGCTGATTTGATTTGCCTCGAGCTGTGATGTTAATTACAGTGAAAAAAATAAACACAGACTCCAGTTAAATTTGCTAACAATCTTAAATATAGGTGCTCCTGCCCTCCTCTTAATCAAACACAGCATCCAAAAGCAAACACAATTTAATACTAACAAAACCAACTGTGGTCATAGATTTGATTCTCAGTTGGAATAGGTAATTTTAAGTATCAGTTTTGTTTAATATATTCAGATTCATTTTAAGAAAGATAAAATAAAAAATTCATGTCCTACCACAGTAGTATAATGCCTATGGGGAAAGGATTTGGGAAGCACTGGGAATCAGCACCACTGGGTTATACAACTGACAGTGCAAATAATTTACTGTGCTACTTGTCAGCTGGAATAATGGGCACATGACCTATGCCCATGGAGTATTTCATAATTGGAAAGCACTTTGGAAATAGGTAATTAAAAGACTACATAAGTACACACAAGAGCATGCAAAGTTCCCTGAGATGGAAATTAGGTGAAAAATAACCCCCAATAATTGTGATAATAGGATTAATTTATGTGCACAGTACTCCATCATGCAAAGACCAGTTTTTGCTCTATGCTTTACATATTCTTACAGTCCAATGTGTTCAAGGGAAGGCTGCCTCAGCTATCAAATCATAAAGATTGGAGCAATCCTTAGAGTCAGATGGTTGTGGCTCCTTGGCAGCTTTTATTGGTGACATAAGTTACTCTGAAGGGATATGCAATCACTTCCTCTCAGGGAAAAAGTGGCTTATGTGAATGCTGACCCAGCCTGGCTTTGACCAACAGCACCCTCAACAAAAAAAAAAGTTTCACTGAATAAATTGATTGTGATTTTAATATCTTGCCCTTTCAAAATGGGTCTTTCAGAAATCAAAGTGTAGCTATACCAATGCTGGTCAGAAGTGACCTCTGGAGATTGTTAGCCCAACCTTTCACTTGAAGCAGCACTTAATTTAAAAGCAGGGCTGAAATGTTATGTTTTGCTGCTCCTCACAGTACATCTTCCCAGTCTGTATAAGGAAAAATAACTGATATGAAATACTAAAACTACTTAAATCCCGCTCTTATTTTGTAGTTTTGAGGTTTGAACCGTTCAGCCACCTCTAAGAACAACACCTGAGCCAAAAGCAATGTTTATGTGCTGAGCCAAAAATGATGCTGATGTGCCATCAGACTGATACAAGCATCACCTTCTCTGGCCAGACGTGCCGAGCTCAGTGACAGCCCCTGCTCCCTGTGCCGGTCTCAGGTGCGGTTTTCCCGTCACATCCCCGTATTTCTGTAAAATCGCTGGTTTTTGGCTGCCATCCGCGGGGCGCTGCTGCCCCCTGCCGGCCGCCGGCCGCGCTACGTCACGGGGCTCTGACGTCATACCTGCGATAAGGAGCGCGGCGATCGGCCGGGATGAGCGATTGGCCTGGACCTGCCGCTGACAGAGCTGCGGCTGCCTCAGGTGGCCCTGAGAAAGGTGATTTTGTGACGGTATTGTGGTTTAATGCTAATGCTGTAATGCACCATTTTCTCGGTGTACCTGCGTAGAGTCACAGAACCCCAGAATTGTCGGGGTTGGAAGAGACCTTCAAGGTCATCCAGTCCAGTTGTCCACCCCATAACCACAAACCACATCGCCCAGCTCCTCTTGAACACCTCCAGGGATGGTGACTCCACCTTCTCCATGGGCAACCAATTCCCAATGCCTGAGAACTCGGAAAGTGAAAAGAAATTTCTTCTGATATCTAATCTGAATGTCCCCATCTCAAAATCTGTATGATGAATGCTAAATTACCATTCACTGTCAGGTTCTTCTACTGAGTGGATTTTGCCTTTATCAGAGCATCATGTAGCAAAACAGTTAGGAACAAGTTTCTCAGATCAAGCCCAAGGAACTTCAGGGGTTTAGACTTTAAATTTGACAGACTCTCAGAGTTTGGTTTTGCCAAGATGTGCCTTCTGCACATGACCTGCCTGAGTCACACTCGAATGTCTATTTGAGCTAATACAAAAATGGAGTCTCTTCTTGCTCTGTCATTTACATAAATGTATCAGGCTCTGTTCCAACTTCTGGCAGCAGAGGAAGCCTTGGCTGTCCAGTCCTTCAGACAGAAAATCCACCAGGGAGGACAGGGGAAATCATAAGCACAAAAAGCTCCTTGAATCTGGCCCTGAGGAGAGTTACAGGAAAGGAAGCAGCAGGAGGGGATTACACCGATGGATCAGGCTTCATCACCTACTGGGGACTCACGCGGAGTTCCCAATGGAAAACTGATGGACAAAAAGTAAAAATATCACCATGTGACACTGGGAGAATTTCACCCTCCTGGTGATGTAGTTTGGATGGTACAAAATGTGAATCAATTATAAAAATAAAGTCTTTAAGCCTCTCCGTAAAAATCTGAGAACACATGTTTAATTTTAATGTAATTAAACCAAGAAAGCATTGCTTATGGTAAAGAAATAAAGAACTTTTATCAGATTTATCAGGGGGGAGCACTATACACACAAATGGTAAGGATGTGTCTCAATTCTACCTTCCTCATTTGATAAAAACACAAATTCAAGTGAGCGTGTAAAATCTACCAACTTTTTCTGGGTGAACTTTGATATAGGGCCTGGTTTTGCAGCTGCCTGATTCATTCTCTCCTATAGAAAGGCCAGGCCCATCACACCAACGCTGACCTGCTCACTAATCCCAAAAGCAGGTGTCACTGAGAGCAAGGTCTTTGAAACCACACCTTCCCTCAGAGTTTTTCCACTTCAATTTACCATCCTTTCCCTCAGTTGGGTTGCGCTCAGTTTCAAGCCTGGAGGAAATTAAGAGCTGCTGCTTGCGTTCGGTCCAGAAGTGCTGCTGGAAAAATTCTGGTTTTGTTCTCTCTGAATCTGCAGGCTTGTATTTCTTTCGAGATTGATGGATTAGGATGGTTGGTAATTCTGAGGTTTGGAATGAGGATTAGAGCTGTGGTTATGGAATAAAGGGGTGCAAAAACGAGCCAATGGCTTTCTTTTGAGTTTATAAACCGTGAAACAAATTCTAATGCCTGTGGCTAGGGGATTATTATCTTCTTGTAGATCCCAGACTGGAAATGCTTATTGGTTTGATGTGAAGCTCAAGAGTGTCATGTGCAAGCAGGGTTCTACAAAACCCAGTTTGGAAGCCAAATCTGAAAGTATCCCCTGTTAAAATGCTGGACATGTCAATGTTGTTTGTTATAACTGGAACTGCAGGAACCCAGGGCCTCCAACACCCTGCAAACCTGACACCTTTTATAAGTTTTGAAAAGAAATCCTAGGAATGCAGGCATCCCCCAGAGCCCGCCCCCAGCGCAGAGAGCATCCTGCCAACACGGTGAGCACACGCAAGACGAGAACGTTCCCTTCACTGTTACAGGAAACCATTTTCCATCCCAGTCCTTCTGCTTTAGCAGCAGGGCAGGAGGAAATTCCGGCGCCTGGAAGGCGCGGGGGCGGTGCAGGGAGGCGGCAGGGCCACGCTGTGACCCTCGCGGTGACACTCGGGTGGCTTAGGTGACATCGGCAGCGTCCAGGGAGGCGAGACCCGCCCCTGCCCCGGCTCTCCCGTCAAATGACATCGCGTAAGGTGCCTCAGGTCGCCTTGCTGCGGGCCACAGCGGCCTCCGATGGCAAGCACAAAGCAGGGATGTGCGCACGGAGGGGTTTGGGGCAGCGAGCACCCGAGGAACCAGAACTCACTGATGCAGCTTCTCTCAGCTCTATCAAATCCACGTTCTCTAATTTCACAACCGTGGACTGTTTCTTAGCGTAGTCAAGCACAAACTATTTAAGGCAGGGATTCCCTATGCAGGTAATTGTATGTTATATAATAAGAGTTATGTGTCTAATTGTTACTGAGGGGGAAAAAAAAGTACAACAATAACAATTGCTATGACTCCTGCCTTCTCTAGTAGTGCCTATTTTCCTTGAAGTAATCAGGGACTTGTTGCTAGGTAGTTAATATTAAAGGTACCTTAAATATTTTAATGTGTCTATGCCTGCTGTTTCTAGGCAGCAATATTTGTTTATGATATTGTTACCCAACCCTACCTTATATCCTTTATTCAGTGTAATCTAATATATCCATACAGCTAAACTTCAGTCCTGATACTTCCATTTGTCACAGAGTAGCATATTGAAATAACTACTCTTTAGAATGAAAAGATACCTCTGATGTAAAATATTTAATCTTTGTCAGGGTGCTAGTTAACAATCTTAGGAACTAAATGAAACACATAAATAAGGCCATTTAGAATTTGGTAGTGCTTCACTGCACTTTCAGCACCAACAGATGCTTACATCTGCCATAGGTATGTAGAACAAATTTCCAAAGCTTTAAAGTAAATTATATCATTTCACTCTTTTGGGTGGAGAAAAGCCCGAATTGAATTGATTTACAGTTTTTTCTGTACTTTCATCCTTGTTTTCTTGCTTCCAGGCATCTTCCATCTTAAGAGCTGGCTTTATACTGGATATGCAGTCATGCAGAAACTTTGATAAACGTTTGAGTTTATTGGCTCAGGGTCAAGATCACCTTTAATTGATGAGATAGGTTAGAGTTGAACTCCCAGCGCTTTTTTGGACCAAACTCTAAATTTTTAAGAGAAATCTTAACATGCAAATCTGCTCTATCTCACTCTTTTCTCTAAGTGGTAATAGGCCAGGGGAAAGAAACATTTCATGGTTGTTGGAAATGCAGCTGGGGAGAGTAGGAATGGAGATGAGACAAGAGCTCATCATCAATGGTCACACAAGGGAGGGTCCTGGGGACCAAGTACTCACCAACACCTACAGAAATGCCTAACTAGGGCTGTGTGCTATCATTTCATTAGTCTTTGGAAGTAAAAATCTCTGTATGTGTGGCTGCTGGGCAAAACTGCTTTAGGTTTTCCATGCTTTAATCTCATCTTGATTTAAATAAAATAGGAAAGCTCACACTGGGTTAAACATTATGGCTCTTACTAACAGATTTTACAGTCTGAGCTGTGCACTTGGAGTGGCAAGACAGACTGCTGACAACTCCTTTGCCATGGATCAGTATGGGCTGCAGGAAAAAACCACATTATCTGCCTGCCAACCCCGTGGGAAATGCGCAAGGGAATTATTCCAGACACTGCTCATTTCTGCAAATGGAAGGAGTGGAGCTTTCCTGACAAGACAGAAATGGATGAGAACTCAAAGTTCACAAAATGATGGAAAGCAATAAATCAGGTCTTCAAGTAACCCATGTGGATGATTTTGCAAATTTCATCTGTTCACTGTCAGGGGCTGCAGAAATGCAGTAAAAAAACCAGGCTAAGTTCCATATTCCCTTTGTTGCTAAATTCAGTGTATTTCTTTTACTGTTTTAAAACTCAGATAATGCCCATTTTAAAAAATTATTTTATATTTGTGCAGTCAGATGAACAGCAGACAGAGCATCTATCCAATGAGTAGATGTAAGTAATAATACTTCAAAGTTTGTTACATTTTCTTGCCTGCTCACCTGATTCCTAACATAGGTACCGTATTTCATTAGAGGCAGTTAATTATTTTCATCTCTGTTCACGCCCCAGACTTTTTACCAAGACTTCCAGCAATGTTATCCCTTAGTGCAAACCCTATCAGTGATTTCTGTGTTTGTTGTGGAACACGTCAGAGAACATTGCACAGTCCTTGAATAGATGTCAAACATAAAGAACCAGGGATGAAGAACTCCAGATTCTGTGTTTAATTCTGAAACATGAACTGTGTGCTTACAGATCAATGCCTCTCAGAATTATTTTCTGAAATATGTGTGGCAAATGTGCTTTTCTTCTTATGATGTGAAATTTAACATAAGGTACTCCACTTCTGCTTGCCCTGCAATTTGCTGGTGCAGGGACACATGGAAACTAAAGGCTGGCTGGACATGTTCCTTCCTTTCATGCAGATTTCCAGCTTCTGGAGTGGAAATTCCAGCAGGAAATAACTGAATTAGCTTCTTTATTTTTTTTAAGTTGCTTATTTATAAATCCTGGGAAGGTGCTTCACTGAGAATTGGTGTGTTCTCCTGCTTTGTAACCAGCCTCTCGCCCATCTTAAAATAACTCCTGCTCTGGATTACAGGGGCTGGCATTCAGTTACATTGGTCTCTAGTGTTACAGAGCGTGGACAGACCATCCACAGCCCCTTAGTGGTTCACTGATCCCATGCACAATTCTATGGATGTGTTCTTTGGGCAGAGCTCAGGAACCCAAATTATCCAGTGTTAAAGGCTGTTTCTTTGTCAACCAGGCTAATGTATCTTAGTGTCATCCTTTTATCTTTAAGCAAATGATTTATCTTTAGAAAAAATTGTTTAAACACACTTGTTCATTTGGCTCTCCTGTACCATTGCACATAAACAGGTGAAAGTGCCAATTAAACCACTGTGTCTACTGCTAAAATGATTGTGTTCATGTTTCATTACTGGCAGTACTGTATCTACCCAGAGAAGTTTGGCTTTGGAGTTTTAATATTTAAGGCTCCAGGAAATGGTATTTTGTATGGTTAACTTCTGGCTTCAATCTGTATTCCACAGCGAGTGCTGAGCTCAGATTAGTTTTTCCTGAAGGCCTCCTTTACCCAAGTGGCCCCGAAGAGCTGGATTTGTTTCTGTCAGAAAAAACTGCATTACTACTGGCTTTTGTAACAAACCGAAAATTTTATGTATTAAACTTTTACAGCATTAAGGTTTGTTTCTAGGACACCTGCAATTTATTTCTTGGACACAAGACCAAAAGCAGAGAAATTACTGTCAATTACTAGACCTTTAGTCCCATTTTTTTCCCTTACATTTGTGTACATCTTATTTAAGTTCATGGTGAAGAAGTGTCCTCTATTTGGTTACCTGAGTATTTAAAAAGATCAATACATGTACATTTAAGGAGGGAGACTGAAAAAGTAGCAAATTAAACCCTTCTCATAAGCATACCTTGACTGAGATTTGTCCTCTCCAGCAGCTGTGTGCCAGCCACCAGAAGCTATTTTTTATTATTATTACAATTATTTTAAAAAGAGATACCCTCACTGAGGACACTGGGATCAGGGCTTTCCTAGGCTGCCTTACCTTGACATGAGGTGCAGGGGCAGAACCTGCCTTGACAAACTGCTGTGCTGCTTTCCTGCCTGCTGGGTGGAGTGTGATTTGTACCCCTTTCCTTCCCCACCTTGCCTGCAAACACAGCAGAGCCAACATAAAAGTTGAAAGCAAAACATATCCCAGATAAAGGGTTTGTGCCTCCCTCTGGAGCCAGGGAGGAATCGGACACCAGGCCTGTCTCACCATGCTCCTGGGGGCAATGTAACTGCTGTCCCTTCCTCGGGGCATGATGTGGTTTGGCAGTGTGCAAATAAATAGCCAAAATGCTATATTTACAGAAACACAATGCCTTGCTGCTGTGAGGGTTTAAATATAGAGAACAGGCCACTGCTGGCATTTAAAATAGCACTAGCTGGGCAAGATAGTGCAATCAGAAAATAGCCTAAGATTTTACTGTGGTTCTGTGGACAGGCTTTTCATATCCTTCCTGCTACTTTCAAACAAGCTGAAACAGGCATTGTTTGCTTTTTGAATAAATTGCATTGCTTGACATTTATTCAATTTTTTGAAATGGCTACTGCAAATGCACCATGTATTTGAAAACCCTGCTTTGAACAGCACATTTGCTGTTTGTTGTGCAGGGCTGGATTTGAAAAGTAATGTAACATAATTCTTACAATTTTAAACTCCTAATTACTTTCTACCCGAGTTTAAAAGCCGAGTTTCCAGTTGTTACCCAGGGTCAAAGCACAGAGCAGGTACCACCATCCTGCAGAAAGGCAAGGGAATGAGGAATCCCCCTTCCTCTCCTCTGCCAGCCCCACAGATCATTGGTACCAACACAAGGCAGCAAACAGGCTCTGCACAGAGTAGAGCAGGAGCTTACAGGGAATAGGAGGGAATCTTCAGCTGCTTCCTCCTTGGCTACTCCCTCCTCCCAGCCCATATGCAGGATGTGCAGCTATGCTGATGTGTCAAGACACATAAGCTGGACTGGGCACAGCTTAGTCTTGAGCAAGAGGAAACAAAGAGAGACTATGACTCAGAGCACCAGTCTCCCAGCTAGGCAGCTCCAGGGCAGCCAAATGTACTTTCCCTTATTAGGCCACATCATGAAACCTCACTTTGTTTTGAGTTGTACCTAATTCTGCAGTAGTAGCACCCACTTCAAGGATCAACTTCTAAAGCAGCGCTTGGCAGAGGTGCAGCTCTACCTCCAGCTTTGCTTCTTAAAAGAGCCCCATCAGTTCTAATTGAATTTGACTCCACCTACTCTGACCAACACTGAATAGTGGAACATGAATCAGGCCCCATTAGCAGCAGATGACACATATTAGAAATCTAGCACCTGTTTAACTCCTGTAAATACTACATTTTAAAGACTATAATCTTAATTTCCACTCTGCCACCTCAGTTAATGGGGTGGTTTTGATCTGGATTATTGTAGTGGGCTATGAAGAGAAACCATTAAGAGATAGGGCCTTATAGCTCCCACAGACTTAGCTTTGAGAGCTCAGTTCTAAAAATCCACAGCTGATTTTCCTCAGTTTAAGTATTTTTGTTACATGATGCCAGATATGTGTCCTCAGCTGAAATGTCACGCTGCATGAGCAATGTGCCACTGAAGTGAGTTCATGCAGGAATTATGCAGGCAGCTGAACTTTCACACCTCTTCTTCCAGAAGCCTCAAATGCTGCTCCCAAAGCTGGAGGAACCAAAAGCTTACAAGACATTGTGTATTCTTACATAGTGCTGTTGACTATGAAAATGAAACTAAAAGAAGCATCAGCCTTCTACCTACAACTAAGCAGACACTTCACCATCCAAATGCTGCACACACTGCAGTATAATTTACAGGCTATATTGTTACTTTAAAATAAAGAGTGACAGTTCTCAATGACCACTCTCAACCTGCCTCTTAAAAAGAAGAGATTTTCAAATGGGTTTAAACCCATTTCCAACCCACTGTCCTGATTCTAAGTGTAGTTCAGTAAGTGATCAACTGCCTTGATCAGATCTATTTTCGTATTCATAAATTTGCATGCTGCAAACATGCTATCAGGTAAAAGATTTGCATTTGTAAAATTAACAAGTCAAGTGTAACTTCTGGATTTTAGTTAGGACCCCTTCCTCCCTTGCACTCCTTCTGCACAGACTCTGTTGCCTTCATTTCACAGGGATGTAGCTGAAAAATGGTTTATCTCCCTTGTTTAAGTGCAAATTGCTAATCACTTAGAACAAAGTATTGCTTCACGAAGTGAAAAGAATCCTATTGAATCTATAAATACAAAATTATTTCTAAATACAAGAAAGTGTACTTCTGCATACAAAATCCAGTTAGTTGTTAATAAAAGAATAATGTCTTTGCAGTAGAAGTTAGGATCTGTAAACTTCTGTAAAACAGCCACAGTAGACACAGATCTCAATGTTATAAACATCTCTTAAATGGTGACTCCCAGGGTGAGGGAGCAGAAATGCTCAGCCAAATTCCTTTCTCAATCCACAGATGTGACACAGCAACAACATCAGAAGGGAGGACATGAATGGAGAAAGGTCTTGATGAGCTGTCAGACTTCAACTATAATGCTGCACCAACAAATCTGTGTTCAGAAGAGTATTTAAAACCAATCATTGCCTTTACATTTCCAGCTTATAAAATCACAAGACTAAATTAGGCTTCCATATTATTTTATTTCCCTCTTAAAATATAGCATTGAAGTCCTGCACACATATAAATATCCCTACAGTTTCTTACACACTTTCTATCCATTATTACTTAAAGTGCCCAACTGTGAACATTAAAAGTAAAAACATTACTGTTAAGAGTGGCTATACTTGTAGGAGGACTGGTATTCTGACAATGCAGGCCACTGATTTTACAAAAATCACCTGCAAAAGAATACACCTTAAACAACACGCATCAATATTAACCCTGAAGTCATTTTCTTTTCCCATTCAGCTGATCTAAAAGCAACTAATGTACAGGGTTTATTTTTGAAACATGTCTTTTACATAGTGTAAGAATAAAGGATAAATGCATCACTTTCTTTCTAGCTCCCTCCTTTCCCCACAAAGTGTTTACTGTGTCCCAAGCTGCTATGTTGATTAAAACCAGTTGAAAAGAGCTCTGGAAATGCATGCAACTTAAAATTCACTTAAACACACTTTAAGTTATAAAGTCTGAGAGATTTTAATTTCAGCACATGGCTACGGTTCAGTTGGGTTATTGGGTGTGTTTGTCGTGGTGGCAAGATTGGTAAACACTTCTTCCTTAGTTTCAGGCTGATGTCTTTCCATTTTGGTTTCCTCTTTAGCATTTTTATTACTGGGATCTCCCTTGCTCTTGACTACCACAGGTTCAATCTCCATGATTTCCTGTGGTGGCTTAGGGTCTGGCAAATTTGGCTGAAGTCCATCAACTTGAACTGGTTCTGGGACATCTTCTGCTTTCTGTTCAAGTTTTTCCAAAATGGTCTGGACCTTCCTTACACCATCTCTCCTGGCCTGGCGCACATCCGCACGACCCTCAGGGTCCACTGAGTCTAGGGCTAGCAACTCTTTGGTCAAATACTCTTCAATCATCAAGTACTTTTTGTCAGTTTTCTTGCCTTCAAAGGAGTCGACTGCCTGCTCAAGCATTTGTACTTTCTCCAGAATTGCTTCCACTTTCAAAACACCCGGATGCTTTTGAGGTTCTCCCGTTTCCATCGTCTTTGGCGGCGCCACTTCTTCGGGAGGAGGCTTTTCCTGTGGGGGAGCAGCCTTAGCTGGGGAAGGAGCCTTTTTATCAGCTTTCTCTGCCATGGCTGGAGGCTTCTGGGGTGGTAGTTTAGGATCTGGTTCTTGGTGGGTGACCTGAATTGGGATATATGTGGAGGGTGCCTCTGTTTCGGGCGGTGGGGCTGCCTTGTTGTCAGGCTTGATTTCAGGAGGAGGGGCTGGTCTTGGTGGCTCCTGAGCTGGGACTTGTTGCTGAGAAACCTGGTGAGCAAGGCAAGTTTTGTGTTGAGACACAACGCTCCTTATTTCCTTCTAAAGAACAAGTAATCTAACATCTAATTTTCTGTACTCCTAGCAGTGCAATTTCACACACACGAGATGATTAATCTTTCCTGAGCGTCACTGAATTTTACTGTTTTCAACTGAAAACCAGCACTGTGCTGAACAGCCATTATTATTTTCACCAATCAACTCTCACAAGCATTAAATTTCAACCCACCAAATCCTGCCCATGCTCAGCAAAATCAGCCCCATGAGCAGTTCTAAAAGATAGGACCTTTGAGCAAAGCCTTCACCTAACTGAAGTCAGTGAGATTCCTTGCAGCTGACTGCAGCACAGTCAAAATTTCATCCCCTGTATCACTAATTAAGGGCTCATCTTTCTGGAAAAGCCAACTACTTTGCTGAGTTTTAATCACATTTTCAGCTATTCTCATCCTATTCCTGTTTTCAGGACATTCCTTTTTTTTGTTAGTGCTTATTTTTAATCTTTAACCTATTTACATGCAGAGGTTACTGTGTCAATCTTATTACACTGTAGCGATTAGAGACCATCCTTGGGATTACTCCAGTTTTAAGCCATCAAATCAAATCTCTTGAAAATGAGATTAATTTTGAAATCTTAGCAGAAAACTGAAATTTGTGTTATCTGCATTTTCCTCCTCCTGACACCCCGTTTACTTACATTGGGCACAGAAACAGTGATTTTGAAAGATACAAAGTCCAGCTCTCACGGATTTAAATGGCTGGAGTAAAATATCTGTATTTTATTTAAACCAAGTAAGTAAATGGCCTGCACTGAAAATCTGTTACTGCTTTACCTGTTAAACATAGAATTTGATTAGCAAGTGCAAACTCTCACCCACAAAAATAAATCAGCACTGACCTAGAATATGCCATTAAATCTTGAGTCTTCCTTGATTGGTCCTAGCCTGGGTTTTCAAAAATATTAACCTAATTCTGCTACTGTCATTTTTAATGTGAAACATCTCCAGAGAGGAAATCAAGGCTTGTTTCTGTACATACCCCCTTGCACACACTCACAGTTGTCTAATTCCCAGCTGCCTTTTAATTGGAGTTTTAGTAAGAACTTTAACATGGAAAAAATGCTCAATGAGCAGCAGGTTCTGTGATCAAGAGTGTGCTTCAAGTCACAAGAATAAGAAACCCTAGATTTTGCTTATCCTCTTTCTTCATAGCAAAAATTACTTTGTGCATCTGATGCTATCCCCTAAATGGTTCTGAGACATCAGTGAAGTGTATTTACATAGATGTCACAAATCCCACAGACCTGTTTTTTTTCTCATAAACATAATGCAACATCAGCGACCTCAGTGTAATTACACCAAATTATACTCTGACAAGAGAAGATTAAATCATGTGTTAAAACATATTTCAGTGATCCACCACAGTCCTGACATATCTCAGGATCTCCCAGTCTGTTTAAGTCTAGCAGTGGAGATTGCTTTATATGCTTTTATGTATGTGTTAGTACAAGCTCATTTTTCAGCTCTAGCCATGCTCAGGTCCCTGGCAGGTGATTCACTTCCCCATTTTACATACCTGGGGTCTGTCTACTACTGTCTGCACTCTGATGGGAGCTGGGGGCTGCATCTGGGTGCTCACTCTGGCCGGGGAACTCTCCCGACTGGAGGAGCCTCTCTGAGCCACTCTGAACGGAGACTGCGCTCGTGCCGCCTTGGGCTCCCTCTCCTCTGGCTGGATTTTGTGGAACACCGGCTGGTGGGCTTGGAACTCGCTCTGCTGGGCAGGGTAGTGGGTCTTTTGTGCCTGGTGGTAGGCTTGTGCTGGCTGGCGTGGCATATTTTCATGGATCACAGGGATTGGAATATAACCGCGAGGAAGCGGATGGCTCCCTGCGTTGGGTCTGCCAGAGGTCTGAGGGGAAACTGTTGGAGAGTCAGATGCTCCAGGAGGTTGAGGCTGCCATGAAAACAAAACTCCATTATTAAATTTTAACCATTTTGTGCTCACGGTACTTTTTATTTCTACAAAAAAAAAAAAAAGGAGGCAGTCATCATAGAAACTGAGCCCGTGTTTCCAGCATGCAAGGACTCCATTTCCCTGATTTTTTGGCCAAGAGCCTCTCTAGACAAACCACAGAAGTTGTGAGAGCATCATTATTACAAGTAGGAACCTGAGCTACAGCATTCCCAACCCTGAAATGAGCAGGGAGTGGATGCTCAGTCAGAATGTTTGCTGCTTTTGCATGGCTGTTCCTGTCTAAACCTGTTAAATTTGAGGTAAACTTAAGCTAAGCAAACAAATTATGTGCTGGAGACAAACCCAAACCCCTAAGAGCACATAACACTTACTTCTGATCTGGCCACAATAACAGATTTTTTATATTTTGCTAGGTTTTTAGAGCATGTCATTCATTTGGTAATGCAGATATGGCTAATTCCCCTTTGCCCCCTCTCCTGTGAAAGAATGGAACTGGGAGAGCAGAAGGCAGGCAAAGCAGGAGAGAAGGGGAACAAGACCCCTCTTTTGCTGCTGATAAACTGCTCAAGGAACAGCAACCTTGAATAAATAAACGCTGGTTTGCATTAGAGCAGCTATCAGTGGCACTACTGGTGGCACTGCTGACGTGCAGTGTAGGGTCACCAACACAGGCTCTGCTCACTTGGCACTCACACTGACTGCCTGAGCAGGTGACAGCAAGCTCTGAGGTCCCCCCTGGTTATCTCTAAGCAGCACAGAAGACACATAACTAAAGCCACTCTGCAGACAAGGCAAAGCTGTACAGAGTTGGGAGAAGGAAAAGCTGAGCCTCTTGTCCAGGTAGTGCATGGACAGGCATGGTTAGTCAACAGAGATGAGAAACCTGCCAACAGGATTTTAATTACATTCTTCAAACTCCAAATGGGTTTCAGAGAAGATGCCACCACTGTTGAATTACAGACCTGATATGTTTTCAGCTTGGTGAAGGCTGAATTTCCTGCTCATCTTACTTTGAATAAAAATGAGGCTTATATTTCCATATATTACAAGAATACCAATTTGCTAAATCTCTACAGAGAGCAGGTCAAAAATCCTACCTTCTGAAACACAAAACAAGCAGGGTGACTTTTTTCCTAAGAAGTTCATAGTCTGAAAATATTTTCACATGTCACTGAAGGACAAAAATACTTTACATTTCACTTTTAAATCCATATATATGTAAATACATTTTATACAGCTGAAATATTAAATTAGGAAGAAAAGAACTTCTGAAGTGGCCTGGGTTGTTAGCTGACTGGACACTTGTCTCTCCCACTTTGTTCACCCAGTTTGACTCATGGTGCAGAACACAAGAGGCTAGTATGCATCCTCCACTTGTGGGGGAACCTGTACAAACCCTAAAACAACCCTCCCCTGCCACAGGCCCTGCTCAGCTCTGCATTTATCTCTGCAGAATCATTCCAGAACAGAAGTGGCTGATGCTAGAAAAAACCCATACATATTTATGCTGCCATGACTGTGCACTTTCAATACTCTGGGAAATGTTGGGAAAACGCAATCCTGTGGCGAGTTGGGCTTTCTGAGGACTAAGCTCCCCGTGTGACATTCAGGCCACAAATGCTGCAAAGACCACTGCAAGCAGAGCCCAGCCCCGCTGACGCTCACCTCGGGTCCGTGCGTGGCCGGCGCCGGGGCCGCCGCAGCTGCCGGTGTCTGTCCACATTGTTTATCGGCCGCCGCGGCCTCCGCCGGCCCCCTCGCCGGGGACTCGGGGCCACCATAGGCCCCCCTGAGGGGGGGCTGAGCCTGCCCCGGGGTGGGCACGGCCTCTGTCTTGTACCTCTGCAGCCCTGGCTGTGGGGCGGAGAAGCAGGGGTGCTGCTGCCGGCCGTCGATGCCCTCGTGGATGACGGGAATGGGGATATAGCCTGCCCGGAGCTTGGGGTATCCCACGTGTCCTTCTCGGGCCGCCGGCTGCTTGGGGCTGTCACGGGATGGGCCATTTGCTGAGGACTGGCCTTCCTGGAAGGCAAAAACAGCACAGAGCACTTGTTGGTAGCTCAATAAACATGGTAAGAGAAAGCTGCTGTAAAGGTCTGTCCCCAAAAGCAGCATTAGCTGTGTGTGAGGAGCTCAGACCCTCTCAGGCCTGTGCAGGGCAGCCAACAGCAGGTGCCAACACTGCAGGCAAGGGGAGCAAGCTAAAAAATCTGCTAATGTGTGGGGCTTTCACCCCCACTTGTCATAAGCACTCACTTGTGCTTTGAAATACCTGCCTAATTCCAGCTGGATTTCTTATTTATCATGCATCACTAGCACTTAGCCACCAGCCCACCCACCCTCTTCAGAGGGAGCTCATCCAACTCAAACAAATGCCCATGGGACCAGAAGCATTTCCTCAGCACTGCTCAGAGCACATCTGTGCTACATCTGAAAAGACACTTGCAAGGAAGACTAATCCCAACAGAAGCACAAGTTTTGTTGGTATCATTCTTCCCACTGGCTACTTGAAGAGATACTAACACTGCACGCTAAAAACATATTCACTTCTTGCTAAGGAGGCTCTGGTTCAGTAAACACTGAGGGAGAGGGAAGGGGAAGACAGGATAGCTTAAGAAAAAGGAAAACACTGAAAAGCAAGATTTAAAAATCTCTGTGTTGTCTGAGTACACTCACTGGGCAATGTCAAAGCTCTGGCAAGGGTGGAAGTGGTTTGCACTAAGAGCCCTCAAGTCCTCTAGTAAGTTCTTCCTGCATCGGTCATTCTATTTTGAGACTCTGCGAGGGCCAAGTTCCAGATGTATCTCTAAGTCAGATCATATAACAAGCACCTCTGTCATTCAGAGGGTAATGTCATTATTCAGTAAGAGGAGAATTTAATAAGGGGACATATGGTGCAAGTGTTGGAAACCCTATTTTTAAAGGGGTGTTTAAGCTGCAAAAATATTTCATGTTGCTCCTGTACACATTAACATACTAATTCATTAGGAATTTACTGTTTTACCAACCAGATTATCAGAGTTCTTCCTATATGATAGTATCACCTTAAAAAGTGATATCTGAGAATACCTCTTAGCAGTGAAACTGCAGAGAATAGAGGCTGTTATTTACGTAAGCTAATGAAGACAAAAAACACAGAAAGAAACAAATTCAAAGTCTAAGCCCCACTGTTCCATTTCCTTTTACTCATTAAAAGGAAAAAAACCCTCCACAGAGGAAGAATTCTGGAAGAGGCATAGAGGAGAGCCAAGCCTAGAAAGTTCGCAGAGAGAAGCAATCTGAAGTCTTGGCTTTCCCAGCTGCAGAACAAGGATGACCTCATGCCAACGTCTGCACCGGGATCCACAAGTGAGTCATTTTAAATTCACCCTACCAGGAAACCACATTCCTCTGCTCCACGCAGACTGTCCGGGGGCTTTCAGAACCCCCCACACCAACAAGCACTCGCTCTTTCACCTCCCACCAGCATAACCCCGGCCCCACAGCTCTCCCGGGATCCGGAGGGACGCGCCGTTACATCAGCAAACTGCATTTGCCGGAAAATAAATCTGAGGTGTGCTCAGCTGACAACAATGCGAGGCTGTGCCGGAGCCAAGCGTGCACCAGAGCCGGGCTGGGACGGGACCCGATGATTCCCTGGCGGGAAGCAGCACCTTGGTGCTGCGCTGACTCCGGGCATTCTGCGAGCGCCAGCTGCTCGGCACAGTGTCCCCGCCGCAGTAACCTGAGCGGCCACCCCACCTACAGCCACGGCTCCCACCGCTATAAAAAGGAGATTCTCTCACTTCCAGCAGCTCTGCGGGAACGGTTGGTGCTGGGATGGGTTTAGGAGCTGGGTGGGCCAGCAGCACCTACAGATGCCCTGGCATGAGAAGGTCGTCAGCCAAACCTGCTCTGCTCCACCTGGGTGTACAGAACTGCCCTAAGGGAGTAGTTGTTTTGGGGTCTGCATTGTCTTTAACAGCTCCATTTGGGGATAAGACCTCCAGTTTTCTGGAGTAATCCACAATGATAAATCATTCAATAGGGACAGTGTCCCACTCCCCCCACCCTCCATGAACCCACCCCCAAAGAGTCCAGTCACGGGCTTCCCCTCCCTTGTCTTCATGTTCAGAGCCATGAGGCTGCCCTTGTTTTGAACCTTCTTAGCAATCTGAGAAATCTGCCACTGCAACTTAAGCCCTGGTAAGAAATACGAAAGAAGCAGCCCAAACACAAAGCAAAAATCAGGTTGGACTGCTTTTCCAAATGATCCAGTTTATAAATGAAGTAAAACTGCTATCAATACCTTGGGGTTTTTTGTTTTGTTGCCTTTGTTTTTTAAATAGAAACACTGGCCCCTCATCAAGTGCCACAGCATGAACTATACTCCCATGATTTCTCACATATTGTTAAAGCTTCAGACAACCTGTGCTGCTCCTGTGCAAAGTTAGTATTTCAAGCTGGCCCTTTGTTGCTGGCTTTTTTCCCCTGTAGTCAGGTCTAACCACAGAGGCCTCAACCGCACAGTCATACTGGAGCAGCCCTCAGTAAAAGAGCAAATGCAGTGTCCTTGTTTTTCCCCACCATCAGTGGCTCCGAGGCACAGATTAGGTTTAGGAAAGGTGCTCTCATCACAACTGCACTTCCTGATCTACATTGTTCCCTTCAACACTTAATCCTTCACTCTCCACGAAGTTGCTTACATTAGCCAGTTTGTTTCAACACATCTTTAACATTCTTTCTTTCCTGTTTCTTTTCTTCCCACTGCCCTACAATCACAAACATGGACAATCCAGGTGTTCTGAAACTCCCATCGCTGGGCAAAGACACCACAGCCAAAGGCTATGGCAGCCCTGGGTTCAGGGAGATGCTGCCAGTGTTTTGGGTCTGTATTTAGTGAGAATCCGACACAACAGTGAGTGCGTGCAGATCCCAATGTCCCTGTCTCCAGACTTCTGGCCAAAGCAGTTCTGTTTTGTGCATGGGAGCCTGTTTCCAGCCTGGACAAACAGGTTCTGGAAGACTTCAGGAGAAGCTCAGGTGTGCCTGGGGACACTTTGGCAAGGGGGAGGAATGGAATCAAGCTCTGGAAAGCTCTCATTGTAACACTGGAAAAGAAATTCATGGATTCCCTCCTAATGCTTTAATTCCACAGCACAGCCAGCACAACAAAAAGTAACCATTTTTTGGTTTTGCCTTCTATCGCATACAGTTCTTGCTTGTTACATTAACAAACCTGCTAAATGGAAAAAGCCCAGAGTTCACATTTAACACAAATTTGCACAGAGAAATGACTAACAAATGAATGACAAGTCTTAGTCCATCATCCTTCCTGGTTTAAGTATAAAAAAAAGCAGGAACTCAACTTGGGTTTCTGCATTAAAACAAATTGTAGCAAACTTCTCCTGCCTTCATCTAAGGAAACAAGAAGTTCCTTAAAATTGACAGTACGTACACGCAACAGAGTATCAACTAATTTTCAGTAAGTAGAAGGACTGGCTATCAGCAACCCCCAGCTGTGATCACACACCTAATTCATCTTTAAGAGATAGAATCCCTCAAAAGGAGGAAACACAAAAATGCAAAACTCCCTTGAGCAGCTCAGAAATTTTCACAACAGCTCCAGCCTACATTTCAGGTAGCCTGAAATACCCACAGGAACACAAATCCAATCCAGCACTTCAGGAGGTGCTGAGGTAAGCCATGACATCCAGGCAAATGAGAGTTTTGGGCCAGCTGCAGGAGGGACAGTGGAGCTGTGCCTGGAGATCTGCTCAGGAGCAGTGACAGCACTCGCACCTCTCGGGACGAGGACGAGCGTTTGTTGTGAGGCCATCACCAGGATAAATAAAGGTGCAGCCAGCACGAGTTGTGCAACTGGAAAAAACACTTCATACCCCCAAAATCCTACTGCTGGCTTCCCATGGGAAGGGCACTGTCAGGACTGGCACTAAAATCCTCCAACTTGCTCATGTTTTAAGTGAGTTCTGAGGCCACGAGCCAGCGGAATGAAAAAAGCAACAGCAAGAAAAAAACCACAACCTTGCACCAGGATTCTCAGTACAGCTGTACTATCTGGAGTGGATAATGGATAACTCCTAGTGCACCCCAAGTATGCTCAAGTGTTATTCCAGACTCAAACAGAAAACTGCAAATTCAGTCACTGCTGATGCTGGCAAATTGCCACTAGAGTTTTCCAGACAGCTCTACCCTTCAAATTAAATTTGTCAAAATACTCTGTATTCATGTTAAATGACTTGAATAGTTGTATCAAATTCAGAATCTCCCTTTTGAGACTCCTTACATAATACATTTGTCATTCCTCAAATACTAAAGTGTTCTGAAGAAAAGTCTAAGAGCCTCCTTTTCTGCCATTGCAGTCTTGCATTTTTCTTAACCTGTACTGATGTTATTTGCACTGCAGTCGATCCAGTTCTCTAAAGCACATTACTCCCACATGTAGCACCCCTGTAGCTCTTGAAGAGCAGTGCAAGTATTTAAATTGTACCCATTTTGTAAATATCTAGCAAGAGGAAAACAAAATTAACCCACACTGCCAAGAGATTAAACAACTTCTCTGTATGCAAACAGATGGTCCACTGCCTTCAGTGTCATCCCAAACTTGTAAGCTGCTACCATGCAAACAATTATTCTTGTTGCTCAAATGATTGAGAAAATACCAGTACCTGAAAAAAAAAATCTTACTTGAGAACACAACTTCCTTAATTTTAAGCCCAGATCCTATATATTTAGGAAGGGAATAGCATGATTCTGTTCTTTCACAATCAAAGCAACATAACTCAAATGAGTGGCATATAACAATCAAATTTTCTTCGCACACTTGCTCAAACCCGTATTTTATCAGAAATTGCCATGAATAACAAAAAAAGCCAGTAGTACCCAATATTCAAATCTAAGAATGAAGTAACCACTCTATTTATTAGAAAAAACCCTTTTTTGTCACAGAAAGGCAGACCTTTAACCATTAGAACTAGATTTCACAACCACTTGGACTTTACTTTCAGCCAGACCTTTTTTCCTTCTCTGTTGCATTAACTACAAAAGTGCTACACTACCTTTGCTACCAACAGAAACCACCATACCCCAAGTATTTCTAAGAAGTTCCTCACCAGTGCTGTGTGTCTGAACATATTAATAGCACAACATCAGCATGAGCTGGGTTTTACTAGCACTTCCCAGAGAACTACACAAGTTGGAAGGTACCCAGTGATTTGCTCTCAGTGCTGACTCCAAACTTCTTACAGCCCTGCCTCAGCTGCTGCAGACATTTGCATTCTCACCCTTTTACTCACAATTTATGCTTAAATATATAGACTGAGTGCATAGGCATTTGAGCAAGATATCATTAGCTAATGACTGAAGGAAACCATGAATAAGCTTAGTTGCATGAGCTGTCTCAGTAGAGCTTCGTGTCAGTCGAATCATGTAACCCAATTACAGGCCAAGCTGCTTTTGATGTTCTACTTGCTGAATGCTGAGTTTTATTTCCCAGCATACACAGGTGTAGGCAAACAGGCCTTTTGTTCTCTCTTGTAATTACCAAGTTGTATTATAAAAGCATTACATTAACATTTGCTCTAACCGATGCCATTAGAAATAAATAAACACTATTAAAAACTGAAGGAGAAAACTAATCCTAAGCTTTTCACAACAGAGAGCCTTACTGGAGCAGATGTATTTGTTATCTTGCAGATCCATCTTGTTCCAGGAACAAAACCTGTCCTCTTTTAATCACTAGGAAGATTCTTTCTTCAGCTAAAATGCCTTGGCAGACATGACAACACCTGCCCTGTGTGCCCATGAGTGGAAGTTGGCACTGAAAGCACCCAACGGGCCAAACTGAACACGTTTGAGAAAGAAACAATGACTTCTCCCTCTGAGGAGCAGAGTGCTCTTGGGAGAGCTGGGATCACCACCCACCCTGCCAGCTTTAGTGGCTGGAGTTAGAGAAAAGCCCTTTAGAGAGCTAACAGAAATATCCTTGTCAAGGGCGATGAGAATGACACTTTATTCAGTTATTTCTGTTCACTGCCTCATTACCTAAGAAGCAGGTGGTCAACTTGTTGCTTTCCTATTAGTTATGGCCCAGGAATCTGAAATACATCAGAAAGCACAAGCCTCAATAGTTAGCAAAACAATGCCTCATAAACAAAGGAGACTAAGCAGATAATGGTTGAAGAGTGGGCTGTGAATTTCACAGTTTATAGTTAGGCTCTACATTTTCATCTAAAATTTCATTTTGTACACAGCAGTTTTCTGACTTCATCTCCTCAAAGAGCAATTTTCCAACACTATAAAAGCACTTGGTACATTGCACCCCATTTATTAATTATAAGGATTTGCCATCAGCCATAAAAAAACCCCACACTTTCGTGCTACCTGGCCTACTGGGTGATGTCTCTTTCCCACCCCATGCCTGATTTTCCTGTCTGTAAAAGAAGGAAAAATAAAAATAATCAAACCAACAGCTTCTGCAACATGTTTAAGACACAGCATTTTTCTTTTTGCCTGTAATTAAGTAATGTGATCTGTGTGAACGAGCCACTTCTTCTAATTTACATTTACCTTTACCTTGGCATGGAGAGAGACCACAGCTTACCTAGAGAGTGATACTGTCTGTACAGCCCAAAGCATATTGGATTGTTACCTGCCTTATCATGGCTCCAGTGGGAACAATTCTATTTTTGCCACATAGTCATGGAAAAGTTCTGCCTGTGCACACAAGTGTTAAAATTACAGCTCCTAGGTAAGAATGCTGCCACTTGGCACAAGTATTCTTCCTTTGTCCTTTAGACACGGGCCACACAGTGCCAGGAGTTACACAGAACCCTGCAACACCTTTTCTCTGCTTTTCCTCTTGCATTATCTCCAGTATCATTTCTTCATGTTCCTGTCTCTTATTTCTGATTAGATCCACCCCTTGTTTTCAGGTTAATTGATATGTCTCTAAGTTAATTCCCTGCTCACCATGTTCTGTGGGGCGGGGGGGGCTTTAAATAACTACACAAAGCAGCTGCAGGGAATCTGGACAAAGCCAGAACACAACCCTCCAAAAATCCCCTACAGATAATTTTACCACTCCTATCTATTATGCCTTTTCTGTGCAGTACCTTTTTAATCCAGTAACTAATTTATTAGCCTGACAGAATGCACATCACGTTAGGAATGTAAAAACACTGCAGGTGAAAGAGACCTTAATTGTTACTACGTTGACCTCAGATTCTCTTCCCCTGAGGGGAACCACTGAGAGGTGCAGCTTCAGAGAGGCTGTTCTGACCTCTCAATGCAACTTCTAATTTGGTCCACCAAGGATTTTTCAGTCAACTTGACCATGAGAAGTCAGTGCTCAAAAATAAGTCCACTGCTAAAGACATGCGAATTGAGTGACTTCAGACTTATTTGGGGAAGCAGAGAAGAAAGAGATGCAACAGTCATGAAGGGAGAGGATGAAAACTTAGGTGTAGTTAGCTGTTCCCCAATGAAGCATCAGGAGGGTGAGATGGCTGCTTCTTCCTTTGTTCAGGCCTGTGCACTCATTGCTGCAGCCAAGACTTATCATAGATCACATTTATGACTGCTCCCTGACTCCTGCCTGGCTGCTGCAGCTTTTATCTCAAACCCAAGGCACCAGTGAGCTATTGATCACTTCAATATCCGTTAGTGAAGCTCAGCACAGTCAATTCCTTTGGTTTATTTTTAGCTGCATTATTTCCCAGGGGGTTTACTGCATGTGGCAACAACACATAGAAGGGGCATCGATAAATACCTATACAAGCCTTCTTTGTTTTCTTCTTTAAATGCAATCTATTTTTATCAACACTTTGGGGAACACCAAGTTAACAATTTAATCCCGTAAGACAATTCTGCAGGAAGTATGCAGAACTGTGATGCCCTAAGTTAGCACAGAAAATAATTACAATAAGTAAGCATAGGAAATGAGTAATTCTATCAAAATAATAATAAAAAAAGAAGTGGCACTGCTAGTAAACACATTTTTTACTAAAAGTATGTATGTACATCTTCACTGTATTGATTGTACCTTACTCTTTAAATGTCTTACTGTTAACTAATCAGATCCTTCAAAGAAAATCATTAGTCTACCAAAAAGCTTCATTAATAAATATTTTTCTGTCATTTGCAAAGTCATCCCTAATTTCTCACCGGAACAACAAGAGATTTTTTCCTCTTTCTCATGAGGCACTCCCTAATCCATCCTTATGCTGCAGTGATTTCTCACATGTAACAGAAACAAACATGCAGAGGAAGAACACCCATCCATCATGTGGGTAAAAAAAAAAAGTCAGACTGAATGAGGAAATAACAGAGCCATCTGAATTCACAAATGCATCTAAAACACAGAGTTAAATGCAAACTCAGGGTCTGGTTTTGTTGCTTTAAAATGGCTTTGTCACGGGTTAAAGTTTCAGAAGAGCCACTTCAACTTTTACCTGATTATGTATCTGGCACAGATTACTGCAGTCAGCATGGCTACACTGATGTTAAGCCCAGGGTAAGTGAGAAGAGCAAGATCAAGCACTTGGGAACAACAGGACTTTATTATGACTCTGTCTCAGCTCTATTATTACAGAGCTAGAAAAGCTCAGTTAGCCCTAGATCTGTGCTCCAGTCGTTGTCCACTTACAGTGTAATGCCTCAGTTCATTGCCTAATCTCTTCAGAAAGGGAACAAACATTCACAGAATATTGGTGGATATAGTGCAAGACCACCTTAAAGGCAGTAAAAAGATCACTAATTTCACTGTCAGATTTCAGTGAAAGCAACACAATGATGGAGTCATATAATCATCCTTGAAAAGAAGCATGAAGTCTGACACATGCAGTCAGCTTTTTTGATTCTCAGATCATTTCTAAAAGCCCCAAATTCTCATTTGAGCTAGGCTGAGAATGAAGGAAATCAGAAAACTCTCCCCATCAAGTCTCTTTTTCTGCTTTCATCTGTGGTCATGTCCTTCCAACCTGTTCAGGTATTAACAGAAGTCTGGTGTCTTCAAAAATCCTTGCTGGATTTGAAATTCAATGTCAGTGAGTAATTTGCCTTCCTTGGCATTACCTAGCCAAGAAGATATCATTTAGGAAAAGACATTTTTCCTTGGCCCTGATTCTAAGACTTTTTTTGCTAACTAGTACCTGTCCTTCTGAAATACACTGGTACTCAACAAACTAATGATTTCAGCAGCTGTCCATGAATTCCAGCAGCCACACTTAACTCAAGGCTCTGACAAATGGCTCTGTGAGAGCAGTTACACACCACTTCTATCCTCATAAACTGGAGGATTTTTTTAGATTGAAACTCCCAAAAAATCAACAGTCCATCTCTGGGGGCATTTCTCTGTCTCTCAGTGAGCAAACCCAAAGCACACATTCCTGCTTACAGCCAGGAGTAACAGGTTTTCCTGTTTGGAAAAGAACGCATCCCACAAGAGCTGTTCAAAAGCAGGTGCACCTTTTCGTACCTGTGACAGCCCTTGCGAACTGGCAGAAGAGGCAGAGGCACTTCTCATTACCACAGATTTCACACGAGATAGGGGTGAAAATTTGTTTTGTTTCAGGCACCCACTCAAGCAGAGAGCTGATCCATCAGAGAACTTCCAACTCTCTTCACACAATTATTGAAAGCAGCTTGAGTCTGACTGTTCTGTTAAATAGGCTAAATCTCAACTGGTATTCCTGGAACAAAAGCCTTTGAGTAAACAGCACACTTCTATTCTCAAGTACATTCGATGGTTATAAAAATCACACTATTTCTTATTTTTATTACCATAACTGCCAGCGTTAGCAGGTGCCTCAAAAAAAGAGATAAAACACTTTTTCCTATGCTAGTCTCAATATTCCTATTATCAAATTACATTTTTCTAAGATCCCTGTGTATTATTACCAGAAATTATTTATAGATCAAATGAACTAGCACTTAAAGTGCTGCAAAGGGGGTTAATTTGTGATAGAGAAGTACGTCCCTTCCTTTTCAAGGCCAGCTGCTCTCACAGCGAGCTTTCAGTCACGGTCTGCGCTCGCAAATCGGGCAATTACTATTTTAAGAAATAGTAAGTTCTTAAAATAATTAACACTTCTTGAGCACTTCGCTCCTCACGTTGTACGTAAGGCAAGGGGAGGAAAACTTCCAACGGGTCTGGCGCAGCCGCATCCCGCATCCAACAGCAATCCCCTTCCCCGCAGCCCCGTCCCTCGGCTCCGCCGGGGCTCCCCGGCGCGGCCCCTCCCCGGCGGCCACCGGCCCCGGGCTCCGGTCCAGCCCCGCGGAGCTCCGTGCCCGGGACGTGCCCGAGCCCCTTGCCGGGAGGGAGGCCCCGGGAGCGCGGGGGAGCCGGGCAGCCCGGCGTGCCCGGCGTTACGCGATGCTCCGCGCAGAGAAGCGCACCGAGACCCCGGAGAATGGCTTTCCCACCAAGCTATTCCTACTTCGCTCAAGTTTCCAGCACTTTCTGCCCTCAGCCGCCGCGCTGTTGGGTCAAAGGGATGAATTCCCCCAAGGAGCGGGCTATATTCCCCAAAACCCGGAGAACCTGACACGAAAGGGTCATTCCTCGGGGCCCCGGCAAAACCCCGGCCGCTCTCCCCTCCGCGCCTCTCCTTCCATGGACATATTTGGACTGAGATGCGGCTTTTCCCTGAGCGTGCGGCACAAAACCAGAGCGGCAGCTGCCGGGAGAGTCTGGGACCAGGGAAAAGAAAAAGGGGAAAGAATAAAAAAGTCAGAGTCCGTGCTGGATCTCTCCTTTTATAAAGGCATTCACCGTTTGGGCAATTCACAGCTGAAAAATACATCAGGTTCGCCTCTCCCCTGGCAGGCCGGGCGGACTTAACCAACTTTAAATAAACATTACAGGGCCGAGGTATCAAATGATTTAATGCACAAAAAAGGGACTGCAGTGCGTCAGAGACAAAAGGCAGCTCCTGCCCTCACTGCATCGCCACGCGCGGGGGGAGCGCGGCCCCCCGACCCCCTCGCCCCGCCGGGACACTCTGCCCGGGCAGCCCCGCCCGCCCTACCTGCGGCGCTGCCCGCAGGCGCGGGTCGCTCCAGGTCGTGGTGCGGCTGTTGTGATCCACGAAGAAGGGCCAGCCGGTCTGCGGGTCGATCTTGATCTCCCAGCCGGGGGGCAGCGGCTCGGCGCTGCCCTCCATCTGCGGCGGGGTCTGCGCGGCGGCGCTCATGGCGGGCCGGGCGCGCCGAGCCGGGGCAGTGCTGGGGGGGGCCGCGCCGGCCGCTTTATCCGCCGGGGGCCGGGGGGCGGGGGCGCGGGGCTGGAACTGTCTGGAAACGGCGGCGGCGGGGGAGGGACGAGGGGCGGGACGCGGAGGAGGAGGGCGGGGAACGGCGGAGGAGCCGCCGGCTGGAAACTTCTGGCTGTGTCCAGCGCGGCCGGGCAGACCCCCGGGGTACCGGGAAGGGCTCGCTGGGAACGCCTCGGGAGCCGCAGGCGTCCCCGGGACGGCGCGGCCGGCTCTCTGTGCAGGGAGGGCAGGGCTGCTTGCCACGGGCCCCGCGGGGGAATGTACCAGCCGGAGCTGCCCTCCCGCTCCGGCCGGTCCCTGCTGCACCCCCGAGCCCGGCCTCGGGGAGCCCGCAGCCCTCCGGCACGGTCGCACGGCAACTCCGACTTACTGCCCGGTGTAGTGAGAGAAAGCTCAGAGCTCCTCCCCAAAACTCCCTGCCCCGTGACTGATAATTCGAGGTTATAGTTGATAAGCGACAAAAATAATGCTTCTCAAGTAAGGGTGTGGGGCGGGCGTTGTTCTTCAGATTCAACTGGCTTGAACTTTCTCAGCACCTTGCAAATGCGTGTCTCAGTCCTCAGTTTCACTTAGAAATACACCTGAAGGCTAAGAGTGTGTCTGTGAGGTTTAAAGCAGTGGCTTTCTCATGGGTGCTCTATCAGCATGTCATGCACTCGGTTTGGTTTGAGGTAACTGTGCTTCACAATTACACCACTTGTAGTCATCTGACAGTCACAGGAGCAGCCACAGATGCCTGTTGATAGTTACTCTAAGTAGAAGAGTGAATGCACGGTGTCCCTCAAATGCAGAAGTTACCTTCTGCAAAGCTGTATGCTTTGAGGAATTCAAAGTATGAATCCCTCGGAAATAGGTGCTCATTACTGACGTATCTCTTATTTCAAAAAGACCTCTGCCTCTTCAAACCCCTGAGCACAGCCAAGATCTCCTCCTGCTCGCGGCAGGATCAAAGATCTTCTGATACTGCTTGACACTGATAGTCATTCATCTTTTGACAGGGGGTTTTGTTTATCACACTGACAAACCAAATAATCGCTGACACTCGCTCCTTCATTCCTGCAGCTCTTCCATCCTGCATGTCCCTTGCTCTCAGAACCACACTGCTCCATCACAGACCCATTTTCCTGTCCTCACTTGTAGTATGCCTTTGACTCCTAAGTATTAAAAATAATAATTTTTCCCAGAGCATTTAATTGAAGATGTCTGTATTGTCATCACCTTTTCTGACTCACCTATTTTCTAAGCAACAAATCCCATAACTTGCTCATCTCACATCAGTCCTGGACTGTGGTGCCTCTCCCTGAACATGTTTCCTACCTCTGCTGCCTCTCATGCTCTCTCAGGGGCATAAAACCTCTGCTCAGCCTCACCAATGTCAGCAGTAGCTTCAAAAGGCATAATATCAGCAATTTATTCTGCTTCCAATCTGCAGAGGAATTTCACTCTCAGTTTTGCAACAGAAAGGCACACTTAGACCATATGTTCCCTGTAGCATATGCCAGAGTCTCTTCCAAATCAACAAAAGCAGCTGATTCAGACACAGGGGACACAGATGTTAAAAAGGTCCTGCAGGAAAATTGCTCTTGTAAATTGAGGAAGTGATACAAATGGGGTTTGTAGCTGAGAGAATGTAAACAGAGGCATGAAGAATGGGGGGTCTTTTATTTTGCCGCAGTTGGCAGCCAACCATATACTCAGCAGAGCTAATGAATAAGGTCAGCAAGTAGGTGAAAAATTAATGAAAGGAAATATCAAAGGGATATCTAACTTCAGTTAGACACTTTTGTGAGGGCATACCCTGCTAAGAAACAGAGGGGACTGCATTTCAGAGAAATTATCATGGGCGAGTGATTCAGGATTCACTTGAGCTGCTGCAGGGTCGACAAGCATCCAGCTGGAGAGAGAACAGTCTGGGCTGACGAGGAAAAGCCTTTTAGTGATTGAATTTAGTTGGCAAGACATCATGTTTTTTCTGTTAATTAAATTGTCTTTCTTGACAGGTAGGATTTAGCCTGGTTTCCTGTGCAGGTGAAAGCACTGCCAGTGAAGCAGGTTACACAGGATATCTGTACAGGGATTCACTGTTTGTTTTCTGGTGCTGGGGTGTTGCTGGGCCATAGCTGTGACCCTGAGGCAATGTGGCTTCTAGTTCATATTGTCATTAGCCATCCTTCACATCAGAATGATTTATGAAAATGTTCGTGTAGGGAATACTGCCAAGCAAAAATCTTGGCTTCAGGAAAATCTGTTATTAAGATAAGTGAGTCTCTGTAGTGTCTGGCTAATATCAGATGAGACTCCAGGCTCAAGGTCTATATGTTCTATTTCAGAAGGGAAAACACTCAAGAAACATTTGCTACTTTTTGTGTTCTTCATGTAAGTGCAAACACAGCACTCCTGACTTGTCCAGGTTCCTATCTGCACAGAGCTTCACACACCCAGGAGTACCAAACTAAACACTTGCTCCAGGGTGTTCCACTACAACAAGAAATGGTGTAATTGGAGTTACCAGAGTTGATATGCTCTACAGGGCTTTCCATGTTTCCTTGTCTGGAACATGGGCTGCAGAGAGCTCCCTCCCAGCTGCTCAGCAGCTCTAGCTCAGGTTGTACAGTGCAGCACTGTTGTAATGGAATTGTTATTCACTGCATTAATCAAGCAGGTATCTCTGGTGGGTCAGGTAACAACACGTCTTGCAGTAAGATCTAAATTGGCTTTCTACCTCCTGACTACCTGCAGCACTTTCACGGGTCACCTGAAAGAAAAGGCTCTGTTAACCAGGACTGGGAGTTCAAGTGTTTGTTCTGGATCAGTTATTGCAGAGAGCTGGCATTGATGAACCTGGGTAAGTGACGTGTCTGGCACGTGTCGCGTGCTGTGTTCCGAAGAAGGCTCCAGTCCAAGTTCTCTGCTGGATGCACTTAAGATTGAATCATATGAACACTCTTAATAAATGCAACAGACTTTCTCAATCTTCAGATTCAAGAGACATGATGAATTTGGCCAGCATGATTTACACCACTTGATGTTTCACCCAGAGTGTCACTGAATAGCCCAGGTCTTCAGTGAGGGTATTTTGAATATCCTGCTCCAGGTGTATGAACCATTTCAGCTAAAAGTACAAAGGTCTCACCTAGCAATTGCTATAACCAGAGCTGTACAGATGTTTGGCATCATGGTTTGTTCAGAATCATGGAGTTGTTTGTTGGGCCCCTGATACAATTGGGCCCTGCCTTTAAGAAAGTTAAAGATGCAAAGTGATTGATAATCTTGTACTAATCTGCCACTTATGCTACAGACCACTTCAGACTCGGTTTCCAGTGTTTGGTACATGATTTAGTGTGACTGATGGTTAAGTAGAGAGCAGAAGTAGGTGGATGAAGCCATCCACAAATGGTCTGATCTCACTCTGACTGCTGCATGGTGCAGACATTGTTTGGCTCTTAGAGCTTGATCATGCCATCTGCTTATTGGAGTCACAGTAGCAGGCAAGTCATTTGATAGATAAATATATTTCCTATGAACTTTAATAGAAAATTCAAAATATTAATAAGAAAATAGAGTGCTAAGTGTATGGTTTAAATGGAGAAAAGCTTGTTAATGTACATGTTGCAATCACACTGCAACTACACTAAAGCTGAACATTTGCAAAGCACATACTCAGATTTCAAAATTTCAGATTTTTTGAACCTGGAAAATATTGCAGGAGCTAATTCCAGCACAATTTTTACATTCTTTTCCCTTTTTATTTCCTCCTGGAATGCAACTTGTCATAAATCAGGGAGCAAATCTGGCTGTGAACATGGCAAAACCAGCTTTAATTTCTGTGACCTGTATGCAGCAAAAGCAAAATTCAATTCCAAATGTAGGCAGCAAAAGACAACTTGAATGTTTAGAGCTACTCACTCTCTTAATATGTCATGAGTGGCATATGTAAGGTAAATTAACATTTCCAGAATAGGCATTATTGGCTGCTCATTCCCTGTTGTTCCAGTGTCAGTCAGGCAGAAGCCCGTGGAGGCAGCGCTTTGGTTTAAGAGGTGTCTGGGTCTACCCAGGGAGCAGAACTTTGTCTTCCTTAGAAATCAGGAGGATGAGCGAGAGTCAATCTGAGCCGGCTGCTTCAATTGCCACAGTGGCCAGCACCCATTAGAATTGAGAGGCTCCCACCTAGTGGATATTCTGCCCTGCTGTACTCCGGGCTGCCATGACTCAAATGTGCTTTGGAACCTCTGGGTTATTTTTCCAAAGTTTACTGGCAAATCTCGGTCCAAAACAGAATCATCTCCAGAGCTGAGGATGCCCAATAGCAGACACAGTCCAGAGTCTGGAAAAAACAACTGAAAAGGGAGCTTAAAAACCCTCTTTCATGAGCAAATCGATCCTTTTATGAGCAGAATGTGGCACATGTGGAGGCAGAAGTATTTCTGTGGGTACTGCAGCTGATTTAATTATATTGCTGCTCTGTCCCCAATCTTCCCTTCCAAATATTTTTATTCCCTTGAATCGAAGAAGCAGATGCAGAGCTGATAGCATCTCTGGCTCTCTCCCTGGCACAGTGGAGTCTCAAAGGAGGCAACAGACTGAAAGGAAAGAGAAACAAATACACGTCCTTTAGTCTCTGCTCCTTCTGGCTCTCCTTGGAGCAGTGTCTGCCTGGGAATTCAGCTTTGGAAGTGCTAGCATTTCCTAGCCATACAAAGAGCTCTTTGGGCCCGAGCCAGGAATGCAACCCCTCCACTTCTTAGGAGTGTAGTTGGCTGCTCAAGGCTGGCTCGCTGATAAGAGCAGTTGAGAAGGGTTGGAAGGAGCATTAGTGCCTCCCCTCCTTTCTCCTGGAGCTGTTTCCTGCTGAGATCTCACCCCAGGCCCCCTCCAAAGATATCCCACAGCTGCAGTGCCATTTTTACTGTTTGCCTACCTAGGAAATCCATCATCAGGGGCTGGAGGGCTGTACCAGCAGGATGGGCAGATGTATGGGGAGGGTTTCTGGACAGTGTTACTCATCACTGCATCAACTATCTGATCCACGTAGACATTTACACATCCACTCAATGCTGCAAACAAGTCAGAAAAACTAAAACCTGAAAACTAAAATTCCTGAGTGGCACAGAAGCCACACGTTCCTTTAATGGAGAGCATCACCGTGTCTCTGCTGAAATTTGAACCAGCCAAAAAGTCAGCACAAATCTTCACTTGCACAATAACCTGGAGTTATAAACAAAAGCACGTTTGCAGGTATCCTGATGCAAAAGTGAGCTTTGCCACGGTGAATTTTAATACACAGTCTTCAGCAGTAAAGAAATCCAAGTGGAAAATCTTAGTCTGCATACTCCTAATAAAAGCAAAACAACAGCCAGAGGAGGCATTTATAAAAGACTAGTTATTATAATAATTTTCCTCTAATTTCCTTGCTAACAGAGTTGAGTAAAAATCCCATCTCTAGCAGTGGCAAATCCCCTGACTGATGTTCAGGGGATGCTTTATGTTGGATTGGATGGCTCAGTGATTCCTGCAGCAGGGCCACAGAGGGAACAACCTGCAGGTCAAACTGAACTGTCACTAACTTCCTTCTTAAATTACAGCTGAGAACTGTAATCTGCAGCTCCTGATCACATTTTATCTTCTTCTGCCATCCCTGCCCGAGGGTCACCTGATAGGGCAGAGGGGTAGGAAACCAGGGACTCCACTTCTGCTCCAGTGGCTGAGTCACAACTGCGTCTCCAGAGATTCAGAGGAAGACAAACCTGGATAATGCATAAAACCTGGAGTTCAGAGCAGCTGTAGGGAAATACTTTCCAAATTTAATCAATTTTCTGAAACAGAAGATTAAGAGATGCTTATCTGCATTTACAGAACTGCAATTTTGGTCTGTAGTAGCTAAAAGGATTTTTTTCAATCTTTGGCTCAATTTACCCAGAACAAAGCTGTTTTCCTTTCCCACTGTTTATATTTCTAAATAGTCCAGGGCACTGGAAAACTAGATTTTTGTTTCTAAGTGCATATTGCAGATATTCTCATCTCTTTCTAAAGTCTCATATTTTGTTTTATTTTCTTTTTTGGCTGAACACCATCTATTCTGTGGTTTAAATATCAACTCTATTAGGAAAAAAAAAAAATACAGATGGTGCAAAACACAAAAACAGCGGATTTTTTTTCCAGAGGGTTGTAGTGGCATGGAAAGATCCTTGCTAAGCTTTGGGACAGCACAGCCCTCCTTGTGTTCTCTGGTGCTGGGAATGTGGCCTGGCAGTTAAATGGAGCAGATCACTTCCACTCTTCAGCACATCCTGAGTTGCCAAAATAGTCTGCCTTGGCAAGGTGAGACAGCCAGAGCAGTTTGAGAAGCAGCAGAGTGCTGCCCTGGTTTCTTCTTCCATCCCAATTGTCAGTGATCTTCACCGAGAAGGAAAAATCTTTACTTTATTTGTCTTTGTGTAGAAAAACTAAAATATCATCCCAGAATAATCCCATGTTTAGGGCAGGCACTGGGTTGTGGCTCAAGTCTTGTGGCTCTTACCCAGATCAGAGACTTTAACCTTTATTTTTTGCATCCCAGTTCAGTTCTACACCACAAGATCACTGCATGTGGGTCTTTTGTCTTTTGTCTGAGAATTTTACTGGCTCCATATCTGTGTTTCCTGAAGTCCATCCTGCATTAGGTGCAAATTTTTGCTTTGAGAATTCTGTTTTAAACCTTCACTCTCCACTGCTTTAATCAACAGAAGCAGAACCGAGTTCTGAGACTGAAGTTCTCTGTCTTTCACCATGGTTTTTTAGCTCCACATCTTCACTGGGAGCAATGCCAAGTCTGAACATCCAGGAAGAACTTGCAAGAGAGGGAACTGAGCAGTCTGCAGGAACATCAAGCAGGCAGCAAGACTCAGCAGAGCAATAAACAGATTAAAAGAAAGACTCTTTCATGACTGAACCCTTGTACTGAACACACAGTGGGGGATGCTGTGATCTGATAGTGTCCAGACAACTTTATCCTACATCACTTTCTTTCTTCTCTGATGTGAATGCAGCCAGAAGATTTCCCAAAAGAAAATACGTGAAGAGAATTTCAGGTTGCAGGTTTACACCCTCACTAGTCAAAGAATATCCAGGTGACTTTTGCACAGAATCCCCACCCTGTTTTTACAATACACATTTATCTGTGTGCATGGTTCCCCTTTTTGCTTGTTCCAGGGCTAAAGTTTTAGAAACAAAATTTTTGTAAGAGGTTGTGCAAGGTTGTACATTTGTAATATGGTGCATTTATGTGTCAGTAAGTTATGTTTTAATGTACGATCAACGAGAACATTCTTGTTCATCATTATTTATCATAATTAAACAAAGAGTAATTATGTTGAGTGATTATGAAGTATACATAATGGACAGAAACACATTTAAAAACAAATAGGTTTGGAATAACAATTCTTTTGGTTCTGAACAAGAAAATAAAGACATGTCTTATACAGTTCTGCTTCATGGTTTTGGTATAACAAACTCTCGAACTGCAAGAATCAAAGTTTAGGGTAATTGTGATAAGCAGTCTCCTGTTAAGATGTCGAGGGAGTCACATTCTCTTTGATTATCTTTGTTTGGTTTAATGACATAAAGACTCTGTGAAGTTTCTGGCTTTTGGAAGCAGCTCCAGTCAAGACAGAGGTACAGCCTTCAAAGTTTCTCTTTGTGTACCTCAGGAAAGCACCACTGCATCCGTTTGTCTGTGTAGTTAACTCCCTGATTTTGCCAGACCACATTTTGATGCTGATCCCATCCAATGCTTTTTCAGAGTTTAGACTATGATCAGATAGGAGCAGTGTGACATAACAGAAAGTTTTCTTGTATTTTAGAACACATTTACAACCTTGCTGCAAACAAGGAAGCTGACAGATGACAAATTCTGGATGGCATTTGAACTAAACTTCCAGTAGACTGGCAGTGCCTTTATGTTTATTTTTAGTGGAATGACCTTTCCATGTGTAAAGGCTCTAGATGCTTCCTGGTTAAGTTATACTTCCACATGAGAAACTTTCAGCTCAGAGGAATTAGGTGGGAGCAGGTGTTGAAGAGATCTTTTCCTTTCTCACAGCCTCCTGCTGAAATTTTAAGAAAAAGGGTGTTTCCCTGAAACATAAAGCTGTAATGAAATTTGCTTTTTCTTGTTTTATTTGGTTGCTGACAGTTATTACAAACAGATTTTTAGAAGAGTTTGATGGGCTTGATGAGCTATGAAAAAAAGAGAAATTACTCTTCTGGTTTTGACCTACAGGCAAGATATCTTCCTCTTAGTTAAAGGTAACTGATATTAAAATAAAAGAGCATTTTGATGCAGCAAACTGATCCTTCTTCAAGTTTTCTGATTTTTAAAAGTTTTAATTATTTGACAATTCTTTTTTTGTTTACTTATGAATTATTATTTAATTTGTTTACTTTGCTCAGCTCCCTTCCTGACCTAGGTCTGATTTCCTACCTGTTTGCTGTGAGAGAGAGAAAAGCTTTGGCTATATCTATGTGTGTGTGTGCTTAGCAGTTGCAAAATTCAAATAGCTCAGACTATTAGCCCTGTCTCCTTGTAAATGTCAACCTTCCAGCTAAGTCAGGTAAAACTAAATACATTCCATCTAGACAAAGCATTAGGTTTTTGGGGAGAATAAACACATAAAATAAAAAACAAAAAAAATCAAGGTCAGGAGTGGAAAGCATGTTTTCAGGACATGATTTAAATTCAGGCTCTTTTCCTGGTTGTATTCCATAATTCTGTGCTGCTTCCCAGTTAGCTCACAGGAGTCTGACCAGTCTGACCAAGGGCTGGGTAGCAGCTGTGAGGAGACCATCAAATTTTGCCCCAGGTATTTCTGTTGCACATCTGAAAGCATCCATTTGAAGAGTTATTTTAAGTCTCACTGCACCTGCTGTTCTTCAGAAGGATAATTTGATCTGTAAAGAAAGAAAAACCAAAGCAATTAGATTTAAAAGAGGCTGGATATCAAGACTAACCCTCTTGCTATTGAAGTAAAGATGATGGAGAGCAAGAAAAGATTGTATTTAAGTCTAGCTTCCTTCTGCCTGCTTCCCATCGGGGCTCTGACCTCACTGTCCCACATCTTACAGCATCTCTGCTGCTCTGTATCGTGCTGGGTGAGAAGAGCTCCTCAAAGATGCTCTCCCAGATTCCTTCCCTCCTGCCCCATACCTTCCTTCTCCCTTCTGGAAAAGCAGCAGTGCCAGAGGCAGCACTGGCTTCTGCCTCCCAGGGTGTCCCTATTTCTAATTCCACATTGCCCTCCTAGGGCAGCTTGTGCTACCCCCCAGTTGGACCTACAGTACCCTGAGGTAATGGTTAAGAACTCAAACCTTTCTTGTGTCTTGATTTTCTTCATAAATCTGTAAAATGTGGGTTTGGTAGGAAAGAAAAAAAATTAAAAGTGACTTCATTTTAGAGCTGAATTGAAGACAAGTCAGCAAACCATCTCTGCAAGATTTCACTGCCACAGCAGAGCTGCCAGACTTGGAATTAAGAATAAGCTACGCAAGCTAACAATTTCCAGTAGATGAGCTGCTGTGACATAGATAAATCAAGAGGCAAGTCCAAAACCTTTGCTAGAGTCACTACTCAGTGAAAACTGTAATGTTGTTGTACCATCTGGGCAACTCTCTGGGCTCAGCCGTCCAGCCAGGTTTTTACTCACCCAACAGAGCCCCTGTCCAAGCCATGGACAGCCAGTTTCTCCAGGAGGATGCTGTGGGAAATGGTGTTAATCTCTTTGCTGAAGTCCAGACAGACACATCCACAGGCTTTCCTCATCCACCGGCTGGGTCTCCCTCTCATAGAAGATCAGGTTGATCAAGCAGGTTTTGCCTTTTCCTAAATTCATGTTGGCTGGGTCTGATCCTCCCATTAACAAATCTCAAAAAAGGTACATGTTAATGGGAAAACACAGCTGCACAATGGAGTTTCTTCCAGAGAATTTCTCCTGGGATCAGTGCTATCCAACTGATTTGCAGTGAATACTGCAAATCTTGAACCCAGTAGAAAAGCTTCACTCTCAGTACACACTTGGAGAAGATTCAGTCCGTGTCTAATTGCTTTATAAAGGGCTTCACTCCTTGGATGTTGCTGTAATTAAATGTACACCCACTTTTTGCAGGGACCTTGAATATCTCTGAAAATGAAACTAACCTAAGTTTATTTTTTTTATTGATGAATTAGACAAAAAAAACACACTGCCAGGGACTTGGCAGTTCAGGCAGTGCTGTACATACTGATGCTGGTCAGTTCTGGGTGCCACAACACCATTCTGTCTCACAGCACCTCACCAGTCCTGCTACATCATCTCCTGGAGCTGCAGGCACTGAAAAATGTCACAACACTCAGAGAATTCCTGGGATTTGCTGCCCATAGACCAAACGTGAAATAAACAACAAAGTGTTTGATCTCTGCTGGACATGCAGATTCCTTGCCTGCAGATCTCTGGCTATTCAAAATCAATGCTTAGATTACCCCACTAATTCCTTATATTTTCAACCTTCTGTGTTTTCAATAAATTTTTTTAAGTCACTTAAGCCACCTCTCTGCATCCATGTGCTAGAACAACTTCTTCCAGAAATATGTGCCTAGCAACAGTCTTAAATGTTTAAGTTAAAGAGAGGAAAACACTACTGTGAGAGCAGCAGGCATGAAAATATTGAGTTTGATAACTATATAAGCAGTTTTCTCTGTGATATTACCATTTTGGAAGAGGGGGGATATTTAAGAGTCCTTGAATATTCAGTGTATGTACAAATTGAATTTCTTCCAGAGTGAGAGTGCCGCGATTATTCTGCAGGAGCTGCATGTGAGGATGCTCATCCTCTGCCCGTGCAGAGCTATCCTTATCCATTTCCTCGCTGACAATTCCTAACTTGGCTTCTCTCGGTGGGCCCCCTAAGCATCACACATCTCTTAATCCTTGCAATGAACTCATACGGTGCCTATGCTCTGCCAGGCTGGGGTGGTACCTACACATGTATGCGGGTGGCACATGAAATCAGGATATATTCTTGGGAATCACGGGATCAGAGTGGTTTGAGCTGGAAGGGACCTTAAAAAACCATCTGGTCCCGACTCCCTGCCACACACAGGAACACCTTCCACTAGGCCAGCTTGCTCCAAGCCCCATTCAGCCTGGCCATCCTTTTCCAGAGGCTGACGCTCGCCGCAGTGACACATCCCAGTGTAACTCCGCCGCTCCCGGCCGGCCCAGGCCATGTGGAATGGCCGGGATGAGCCTCGGGGCGCAGCGGATCGCGGCGTTTGTCCTCCCGCACACGGTGACACCGCGCTCCAGCGGAGCCTTGGAACCTCCGTGCCGCTCCGCGGGGCCGGGGCCGGGCCCCTGGTTGGAGCGGGGATTAGGGCCGGGATCGGGATCGGGATCGGGATCGGGATCGGGATCGGGACGGAGCGAATCTTCCCGGGCTGCCGGCGGCCAATCGCGGCCGCCCCGGCGCTCCCCCGCGGCGCCGCCGCCGCTGGGCATGCCGGGAGCTGTAGTTCCCGCCGTGCGACGCCGCCGTTCTGTGCGCGGCCGGCCGAACTTCAACTCCCGGCAGCCTGCGGGGCCCCGCCGCGCCGTGCCCGGCCGTGCCTACGATCCCCATCGCGCCCCGCGGGGCCTGGAAGGAGAAGCGGGTCCGGGAGCGCGCGGGGCGGCACCTGCGCAAAGCGCGGCTTCCTGAGCGTCTGGTGGCGGCAGCCATTTTGTGGTGCCGCTTCCCTCTCCCGCTCGGGATCTGCGGCCGCGGGACCTGGCGCGGGGGCGACGCGGAGCGGGGGGAGCCGGGGCCGCCCGCACCCTCCTCACCTTCCCTTCGCCTCCGTGCGCCGCCGAGCCTCTCCGGCGCTGCCCCCGGGCGCGGCTGCGGAGAGCGGCGCTCGCCCACCATCATGGAAGACGACGGGCAGCCCAGGACCCTGTGAGTGGGGAGGGGGCGGCGGGGTGGGCAGCGGGCCCGGGGCGGAGCGGGGCGGGGGCAGGGATGCGCTCCCGGGGAGCGGGGCCGGGGCCTCGAGGGGTGCCGGGGGAGCGGAGGGGGCTGAGCAGGACACAGCGTGTGCGGCAGGGCCAGGAGCGGGGTCCGGGCTGGGGGAGCGGGAGAGGAGCGGGAGGGGAGCGCGGCGGCCCGCAGGGAGATTGCGCTGTACCGATCCAGGGAAAACACGGGCGAAACGGAGCTGGACCCGGGGTATAACGGGGTCCATCCCTGGAGCCTCCAGGGTCTGTCCCCGGAGGTTTGGGGGTACAGGCGGGGGTCCCAAGCCTTCCCCGGGGGGCACAGGCCGCCCCCGGGCCCCCCCCCTGCGCGGCGGTCCCGGCGCTGGGAAAGTTCTTTGTGCTCTCCCGGCGCTGGGTGGGATGGGGAGCGCCGGGAAACCGGGAGGGATCGCTTTTCCCTCCAGCGTGTCACGGTGTGGTTCAGTAACAGGGCATCGGGCCCAGCAGAAAGAAATAACTGTGTGTTGGCCGTGTCTCTCCGGGCTGTTTAGTCACTTGGTGGCTGTCATCCGTTTTCTGTTTAAAAATACAAATTTGAGCGGGTTTGGGTTGCTATAGGGTTATTTTCAGCTTTGCGGATATGGTTTTGATGAATTTTCTTTGTCCTGTTGGCGTAAACGGGGGAGGCTCGCACTTGTGGTTGGGCACTTGAGAGCAGGGATTTTGTGCTGCTGCTGATTTTAACCAGTTCCCCGATTTCCAGTTCAGCTGCCAGAGGGTGTTTCGGGCTCTGTGAGCGGTGCCGCGTTCGGGTTGTCTCTGGGAGAAAGGCAGTCTCATGCTCGGGCTGCCCAGATGACAAACACAGCTCAGGACAGTGCAAATGAAATCTTTGTCTATTTAGCTTTTGGGACAGTAGCCTTCAGAAAAGCTCTCAAAGATAGTCTGGACTGAAAGCCACTCTAAAGAAACTATTAAAACAGAGTAAAACGTCTCATAATTCTGTTTGTTCTCACATTTCTCTCAAAATGATGACATGGCATTTAAGGCTTCTCAAGGCAATTTGTGATTTTTCGTCTATGTCTGCAAAAGTTCTTTTAACTCGTTTATAGTGTAATATAAGTACTTAGTCCTTGCTCCCTGAGATGCGTAGTTTAAATAGGCATATCTGAAATGCTTTTTGTGTTGATTACCCAAATGATCTGAGTTTGCTTGGCCCTGAGAGTGGATCTAGGTTTGAGTGTTGTTTTAGAATAGGAGGGAAAAGGGCAGAGTCACACAGTGTTTTATTCAGTTTTATTTTCAAGGTTCCTTTCTTCATGATTGGCTTTTTTTCTTTCTTTTTAATAACTGCTATATTCCCACTAAGTTTTAAAATGTTCTTTTAATGCTGACAAGCTTTGGCACCACATTGGCCCTGGGTTCTTCCCTGTAACACATCTGTCAAGGGCCTGACTTAGCCCAATTAGTCACTAACATGAAAAAACCAAATTCCTAGTAAGATGTCTGAAATAGCATCTCTGCAGCTGCCCCACATGGTTTATTGCACACGTGTGACTGTTTCATTTGTTAAACTAATAAACAACATGTACATTAATTTCCTAGTAGTTTTGTAGTAACCACAATCACAAAGGGTTACTTTCCTGTAATTATTTGTAGGCTTTTTGCATGGAAGACAAAAATTTCACTGGAGCATTTTTTACATTTTACCTTCTTGTCCCTACTTTTTGTCTGAAATGTCTTAAATTTAGAATTGCACATCGTGTTTCAAAGATTATTATCCTGAGCAATGCCTTTAATATAGAGCAGTTGTAATCTCATAAATAAAACTCACTGTCCCCTAAGAACAACAAATAAAAATATTGTTAGTTGAACTTGTAAGTTTTCATTGTTTGGTTTATTTGGGGAGGGGGAGGGGCAAGAAAGTGAAGAACAAATTGTTTCAGTAGCTGTTTGACCATGTGCAAAAGCACTTGATTGATCGTTTAAGCAGTACTTTATGAATGTCTTAGTTTTTCACTCCTGAATGAATAAATGAAATCCAAAATCTGTAAATTAGGAAGGAATTTTCTTTTTTAACAGTTGCAAGCCAGTTTTTTTTTTAACTTCTAAAAAGCAAAATGTACCTAACCACTGTTCAGCCAATGTTTATGCCCATCTTAAATAGCTCAGGAATAAGGATTGTTTGTTTCAGTTTGCAGTACTTACAGGGGTGTTAGGTTGTTTCCAGTCATGAACCTGTAAGAATTCAGAATATTTTCTGAGGCTTAATATAGAAAACTGACACCATTTGCATTTTTATTTCTTACATTTCTTAACTTTATAGAAATGTGAAGAATAACCTTCCATATTTTCTGCCAGTTTGGGAAGGGGGGGTCTTTTTGCATGATTTTTTACATGTAATTTTTTAGCTGGTCCTAAAATGAGCTGTGAGCTTCTGATTTTTTTTTTTCTCTTTTGTTTTGTTTTAATAGAACACTTGAAAGCTCTGCTTTCTGTGAGTACTGTTAGATTTCACAGGCTGTATCAAAGTCCTGCTTCCACTTTAAGGTGGAAACTAAACTATCAGAAACCTGATGTGTTGCTCGCGTTATCAGCTCTGACAGACAACCAGAAAAGTTCCAAAGTTGTATATTCTTGTTAATGCTTTTAGGAATATTTTGTGTGGTCTGTAGGTATTCCGTGACTGCTCGTGAAGTCACTGCATACCTACAGTTGTTATCTCATCAGCCATGCCATGCTGTATTCCAAGCCTGGAATGTGGATAAGGTGCAGGAGTAAGGCTTCACCCAGATTCACTTCTCTTGAACTTTTTTCAGTTCAGCTCTTGTATAGGAATGTTGTCTCCTAGAGGAGGCTACAGAGTGGATTTTTCTTGGTATCATTTTATTTCCATTAGCTCACAAGCACTAGGCAGAGTTGCTGCTAGAATTTCCATGGGCTCTTGAGCCTTACCTTACCTTATTGCTTACCATAATCTTGTCTTTTAAATACGGAAACTGCCATTTCTTGCATGTTGCCTGTGTGAGAGAGAAATCAGATTTACTATCTTTCCTCAAGAAAGGATGTAAGGGAGTTTTGTGGACCTAAAAGTAGTGGCTGTAAATGTTCCTTTCTTACCTCCATGTTTAGGATACAATACAAATCTGTTTACTTTCAAAGAGAGAATTTTTCTGCTCAAGCCAAAGAGTTGAGTTCTAAAACTCATTATGGACTGATACGTGCCTTTGGTGTTCTTTCAATAGTTCTACAAGATCTCTGAATTTCAAGTAGTTTATTGTTCTTTGTGTTGTCAGCAGCATTCAGAAGTGTAATAGATCAAAATTTATGTCAGGACATCTATCTCTCTATAGGTTGTTGGGGTTTTTTGTAGCTGCTTATTACTTGGTATTTAAGTGCTTCAGGCTTGCAGAAGGGAGCAAACACTATTGCCTATATGCAAAAAGCCACAACTTTTGCTGCCCGTGTCACATCATCCAAGACCACCTATAAAAGTTTAGTAAGTGCTTTTGCTCTGCTGGGTTTTATAATTTTTTTAAAGTTTGCATAATATATCCTGTAGATTGTATCAGTCCAAAAGGATTGAAATACCATACAATAGCATTTTAGGAGTCATGTGATTTCTTGGGGTGTGGTTCTGAAAATTTTGATTTCCTAAAGTAGAATAGAAGATGCTGTTATGTTGAGCTAGAAAGGGGAAAGCTGACCATGGGTTGGCCGTGTGTAGTGGGTGATTAGCATCAGCGCAGCCAAGTTTTATGTTTCCAGAAAGGTAAGATGTCTATTCCTAATGTGGTGAATATATTTATTTCTTTAGTTCTGTAGCATTCAAACATTCACACCAAAGATGTTTGCTTGTATGTTTTTGTTAAAGTCATCTCTAACTTAATGAAGTTAGTAGTGAAGGAGGTGATGTTACTGCAGTCTGCTTAAAGACATGAAAGTAACCATCAAGTCTGTCTTTTTAGCATATTGTTTCAAATTTGTAGGGGTTTGTATTCCCATGTTTTACATGCAGTTTGAGAGAATTGGGTCTCCGGTTGTTGTCCTTGCTGCATGAACCTTTATTGTGCAGCGTTCTCAGTGTGTGTGTTACTGAAGATTCAGACTTTTAGCTACTTGGGAGAGGTGGGAAGGCCTCTCACCAATGTCAATATTATGCACCAAGGCAATATTTGTCATATACATTTAGGGAATTAATGGATCAGTAGGATTTCACATCCTATCTGAATCTAGCAGTCAAGGTGGTTCCGATTTTTATGAAAAGGCAGCTTGTTTTGTAGCTAAGGTTTGTGATGCAACATTCTCACAACTATCTTGCTGAAGGCATGGTGGTATCAAAAGAAACCTTAGTATATCTTATATCTTCTAGCAGTTTGTGTAACTTTTCTTACCTTAGTAGAATAGATTGCTGAGGAATGGCTTTCCCTGGCCTTTATTTTTTTTAAATTTTTGTCAGACCAAGAGGAATTCTCCAGATTGATTTTTAGACTTCTTGTATTGTGCAAATTCATGTTAATATTATGCAGAAGAGGATGATATTTGGGTTTTTGTTAGTACTAATTGTACTCCTTACTGTATCTGATTTGCAGTAGAAATAATATTAATAAGACTTCACTCTATTTAATTTCATGTCAGTGCTACTGTGTCAGTGTGCTGTGAAGGCTCAGTATTAATGAATACTGTTCTGCAGCTTACAGAGGAAACCAGTGCTAGCAGTAAGTTCGCAGCACCACTGACCCTTCATGTTGGAATTCCTACTGGGATGCATATTTTCCATCTTATTTTAGTAGTATCTGCAAAGGTTAAAATTTCCACTAAAAGCTATTAGTGATTTACAATTTAATCTTGGTGAATGATTAACAAAAATTTAGTTAATATTTCAGAAAGAAGGTATGGATAAATGTTTAACTACTAAGTTTTCAGGATAGAACTGGAAAGTCAGTGAGATAGACCATTTGTCCTGTAAGGGGTCTTAGAGTTCTGCAGGTTTTAACTTCTCTAGTGAAAAGCTTCATAACAATACAGGCTTCTGTTAATGACTTGTGTTAATTCATATGTATTTAATAAGAAAGTAGTGAGTACATGAAGGATTTTAGTGGACATTCTATATTCAGGTGCTGTGGTACTTCAGAAACTCACTCTGGATCTTGTAGCACTGAAGTCCTGACTGAGAAAGTGAGGAGCTGTCCTATAATTGCTGAAAGAAGAACAACATAAACAAACATTTGTTGATAATATTGTGTGATGTTCTGATAAAAACAAACACGTCCATTTTAATTTTGCTGATCCGGGTGAAAGTCCAGCTGTCAAACAGAAATTGCTTTTCAAAAAATTTCAAGGGTTGCCTCTCGGAGCAATTTCAGAGCACACCTTTAGTTTACTCAAAATAAATTGGTCTGTGCACAGACTAAGAAATGCTGGTTAACATTTATGTGTTGAACAGTATTAGCAGCTATATTAATACTGTTAAACTGTATTAACAGCTCAGGCTGACTTTAGTCTGCAGTTTTATGACATTCTGTAACTGACCAGAGTAAAATAAATAAAATGTATATTCTTTCAACTTCTAAATCACAGAAAGTTCTGCTCATCTTACTGGTTGCACTTGAATTCTTTATGCCTTGACAGGCTTATTTGTAAAGATGATGAATGTCCCTCTGCTGATGGCTTTTGACATCTGTTACTGTGACAAGCCTTTCTCTTAACTGATCCCTGTGTTTACAGTTTGATTGCATATTAGTCACATTGTTAAAAGTAATTTAGTTTAGCATTCATGACTTTCTCAGCCATTATTGTGACCTGGTAAATTTAGGACTCTTATCTGAACTTGCTAAGTATTTCAAAACTTGGAATTATTTCTCAAGATTTACAAACCAATAAAAATCAAGAAGTCTGAGTGATATTAAAATAACACTGTCAGAATTTTGGGGGTATTACAAAGGTGGGAGCTCTTGAGATAGATGCTGTACAATACATTCCTGTGGCATAATGCTGCATAAAATGCCTTGTCTGTTGGTGAGTGGGCTGGCTTTCCAAATGTTCAGGAAAACAGAAAAGTTGAGTTGATTGCTTGCAAGGCAGCACAATTTGTCCGAGAGCTGCTCCTGAGCTCATGGGAGTTAGATGTGTGTTTGTACCCAAATTCAGAAGTACTCTTGATGAGATACTCAGTGGGAAGGGAAACTTAAAATATCTTTGCCCGGTTGGTTGCTTGTTCTACACAACATTCTTGAGCAATGTTCTTCGTACTTTTGACATCTCTCTGCCAAGGACATGATTGGCACTAGGTGTTGGTGTCCAGTGTTATGTCTGAATCAAGCTTCACTTCTCAGTTGTGTGGCCAACGTTATGATTTGGAAACCATATGAATGCTGCATTAAAACGATGAAATAATTTGTAAATATTGTCTTTAAAGACACCTGAGATGTTTTAAAGGGAGATTCTTCATAGTCGTTTAAGTTCTAAAAACTATAATTACATTTTAAAAGATGATGATTTCTGGTTTAAAATCTTGGTTTTTTGTTTCCTTGTGTAGCTATGTAGGAAACCTCTCCAGAGATGTGACTGAGGTTCTCATACTTCAGTTATTCAGCCAGATTGGACCATGCAAAAGCTGTAAAATGATAACAGAGGTAAGGCCTTCCACATCCAGGGGGGGTAGCAAATGTAATGTAACTTTATCCTAAGTTGTCCAAAATAAATGGAGTTAAGGGCTTCTTTTAACATTACTGGCCGTGGGTTTCTTTGGGTTGACTGTGTTTGGCTGCTACTGTCTTTTGTGTGACTGTGTGTGTGCAGTGCTTTTGCCTGTGGCTGTGACATACCTTTTATCAGCTGATGATGAGATTCCACTTTATTTAAAAGATTGTTACTCCTCTTTTCAGAATCACATTGTTCTGCTGATCAGAAACCTTATTATTTCAAGTGTTATTCATGGCTATTTTGTGCATTTTTCACTTTATTTGAACATGAGCCTCAGTAATTCTTTTCCCTCTTGAATAAATGGTTCTTTGCTATGGATGAAAAGTAAAAAATCCTTCAAAATAAGCTTGGCTCTTCCTCGGACTTTTCTGACCCAGTTCAAATAGCTCTTGTCTGCACCAGTACAAATAGCTCTTATCTGCACCTGTCTGTTCTTAAATTATTTTTTTCTTGAAACAAAGTGACAAAAGTTCCATAGTATTCCAGACAAGGTCTTTTGCACAGAGTGTTGGTAAGTATTAATGCTTTCTTGTCTCTATTGTAAGTACTCTGGTACCTTTAGGGTTGGTAGCCATTTCTGTGAGCTTGTTGACACATCCCACAAAACTTCTCTCTCCCTGATATTTTTCCTTCCTTTTACATTTATAACTGGTAAGCTTTGAGCAGGCAGGGATTAATCAGAGCTTCTACCAGGTTTAAGCTTTGGTCCTTCATCTCTGGTTTCTGTATGCTCTTTGTACTTTTTGCTACATCTTATGCTTCATACTGATTTGCAATTACAGATTTCCTGAGGACAGTTATATTAGTTTTTTGTCAAGATTGTTAATGAAAGTATTAGAAGGCAAATCTTCTGACCAGACTTCTTTAGGAATGCTACTAGAAGCTCCCCTGTGGGCTTTGTTTCCTTTCAGTGTGTCACACAGCTTGTTTGTTTCCTTGTTTTTAGGTTATCATCAACTTGCTGCTTGTTTAATCACTCTTATCCTTGTCTGGACTAATAATTTCCCATGTGACACTTTTCCCTTCTGCATTTGCTTTAAGTTTATTGGAGAAAAATAACAGAAGGCTGAAATATCACAGTTGTTAGTTTTTCTCTGAAGAAACAGTTTTGATTGTCGTGTGCTCTGCAGACATAAGGTGCTGCTGTTCCCACCTTTGGCTGGTTGAGACATGTTGGCATCAGTTTGGTTTCTTGAGGATCAGATGAGAAATTTCCAGCACTCATTTCACCTTGGTTGAGTCTTTATGGTTTTAAGATCTTCCCGTAAGTGAGACATCTTTATGAAACTGGTAGATAAAACAAAAACTGCTGGCAGCTGTATTCAGTCACAGAGGTAGATGCATTGGGCTGAGCTCAGCACCTGCCACCAAGCAGTCACAGCAAATGCAGGTTGGATTCTAGACTGGGATTGGCCTGCAGCTGTCACAGGACTTGTCCGTAGCGTCCATCCTTCTATGGTGTGTGGTAAACCTTTCCTAAGAACTGAGTCATGGTAAGCTGCTTCTTACCATTCTTACTACCACCATCACCTTTTAAAAACTCGTGATTTTTCCATTTTAGCCCGGTTTATCAAATCATTCTTTTTCTTTCTTAAGAGTATGTGACATGAACACGTCAAGTATTGAAAGATTTCTAGTGTTCGTTTTGGGGGTATATAATATTCAGGGTGGTGAGACAGATTTGTAGGTAGTTTGAACACCTGACTCTTTAAAAGAGATTCTTCTTGTGTTCAGACAAGTTCTCAGTGCTAAAGAAGACCTTCCTACAATCTAAAAGTAAGGTTGCACTTCATTTGAAGCATAAACTGCACTAAATTTTCTAAGTCTTAAATGGGCTTCCCAAAGTAGTGTGGGAGGAGAGGTGAATTAAGGCTTTCTCTTTTGGGGCATCTGAGGTGAGTGTGCTTGTAGAGAACTTTGTGGCTGAAACTTTTTTTATGATCTCAGGTACATTTTCTCTCATCTGTTCATTGTGCATCGGTTAGAGGCCCCAAGTACTGACTGTTCAGGAGGATGACTTCAGACTCCATGATCATTTCAGGTGTACAAAGGCCTTGTGATCCATTCAACTGTTGCATCTTAACAGCTTCAGAGCTAGACAGAACTATGTTTGAAGCTGTACAATCCAGCTGTAGGGAGAAGGATTAGAATTGTTCATCAGTGTAAGTGTGTGTGAGTTGTCAAAAGTTAAATAGGAATGCTGGAAAAGAGTTCTCTTAACTTGTGTTACTTACAGCTGTGTTCTACCTGGCACTGGGGGGGATTGATAGGTGAGAATACTGATGCCAGAACAGTTTCTCTCTGCTAGACCCTTCCCTGTCCGTGTGAGAAATAATTTGTTTAGTGTAATATTAGTGTTTGTTGTCTTTAGGTCCATGCATTTGCAGAGTGGTTAATGGAAATGTTTTGGTTAGAGTTTGTGTACTCATTACATCTTGGAGGTAGATCAAATCCAGTGTTCAAGTTGGCATTCTAGACATCCTTTCCTCTTGATCAGCTTTTCAGAAAACTCTTCTGTTCTTTGCACTTTATACTCTGGTACATTTATTTCTTCAGTGACCTCTGTCAGTGAGTATTTTTAAAGGTGATTTGATAGGCCATCCTACAAAAACAGGTTGTACTCAAGGTTTAACAGAGTTAACAGTCAATTGATTAAGATCCTTTTCCCTCAGTCAAGCTATTTTGAGTTCTTTTAAAAAGTTATTTCCCAGTTGTTGGGTATGACATTTTTCACTTGAGACTGAGACTATGCAGCTTCCAGGTTGCTGCCTGCTAGTGGTTTTCAGTCAAATAAATGGAAAGACTTCTTAAGTAGAGCAAGAGAAAATTGTATCTGGGGAATAAACCTTTCTAGCTTTGAGTATTTGCACAGGGCAGTTTTGTTATTCTCTCCATTCTTCCCCTTTTTTCCCCTCCTTTCCATCCAGTCTGCAGATCACTTTTCTTATAAGTTATTTTTAGTTCAGTAAACTTCAGTCCTCATTCAAAGCAAACTATCCTTCAGAAATTGCTAGACCTTTAATAAAAAGTCCATCTTAATAATTCTTGCATTTAAGTGTAATGTCAAAGGCTATTTCATAAATCTGATGCAAATAATTCTGGAAGTTTCTAGCTATAAGTAATATATTTTCCTGGATTTTCTTCTCAGCAACCCGATAGCAGAAGGGTCAACTCTTCTGTTGGATTTTCTGTTTTGCAGCATACAAGCAATGACCCTTATTGCTTTGTGGAATTTTATGAACACAGAGATGCAGCTGCTGCATTAGCTGCTATGAATGGGAGAAAAATTTTGGGAAAGGTAAGTTGCTCACATGGTAATCTTAGATTTAAAGAATACAGATTTGTGTGAAAATATTAATAAAACTGTTGAAGATGTTTTACCAAGATTAAATATTGATGGAATAATCTTTTAAAAATATTGATACAAAAAAAGTAAGTCTTGTTTAGGATATGTATTCTTTGTGATGTTCTAGTTATGATGGTGTTTTATACTGAATGATGATTTGTAAACGTTGACAGTTTTAACCCACCCTTGAATGAATTTATAACATATAAGAATTTTATGAATTTTTACTAAATCTTATACTTGTTTTCAGGAGGTCAAAGTAAACTGGGCAACAACACCAAGTAGCCAGAAAAAAGATACATCCAGTAAGTAATGTAAAGCCACAGTATCACTTGTACACAATACTTCACAAAGTGGTAATAATTTGTCATAAATGCATTTAAACATAACTTCTCTCCTTCCCATCTAGTGTTTAATAGAATTTTGCAAACTAATTCTTCTGTTTCTGCTTTACAACTGGGGAAACCGGAGTGGACAGATTAAATTGCTGCTGCTCTTCACATGGAATCCTGAGCGTTCCTGTTCCCAGTGCTGTGTGCAGAGCATCACTTTCTCAGGAGTTGAAACTTTAGATAGCAGTTAAATATTTGATTAGTAAATTATTTATTTTCAGATCACTTCCATGTGTTCGTTGGGGATTTAAGTCCAGAAATAACAACAGAAGACATCAAGTCAGCATTTGCTCCTTTTGGTAAAATATCGTAAGTATCATCGTAAACATTTCCATTATCAGTTAGAAAATATGATAGTGAAGATGTGTTTCTAAGTTGAAATGTTATTTTTTATCTATTGAGATAATTTTTCTGCTGTTCATTTCCTTGTGGTGGGTGGGTGGGTAGTAAAGAGGGGTTGTATCTCAGTGTGTCTCATGGTGTAAATACAGTGATGTAATTGTGCTCTGGTTTGCTGAAAGCATTGTGCTTTTAACCTAATCTTTATGCTAATGTCCTTCATCTTTTTATTAAAATTTAATTACTGCTCTAAGTGTGACTTTTTGGTGTTGAGAATGTATACAGAGTAGTGACTTGACAACTGGTATATGTTGTATCCTGGGTGTGGTTTATGTGCATTTTTGCTGCATTTTCATAGGCAGTATGGAAAACTGGGAAAATTGGAATATAATTCTATAAAGCAGCTAGTTAATAACTTGGGAATATTTTGAAAAAAGCCAATACTAATAAGAATGAAATCTGGTTTTTTGGATGATAATGGGATGAATTACAATTATAATATCTTAAATGAAAGAATAGTGGCTTTACATTATGTGCACATTTCTGCCAGTTACGAGAATGTTTCTTTAAACTTCTCTTGGACAATTCAGGTGATACTAAATGACCTGGTGTTCTAATTGAACATATTTAACATTACAAAATCCTTGAGAGTGCTAAAGTATATATGTCCTAAAGAGTACTGCTACAAAAAAAGTCTGTTATCTTCTATCAGTTTATCTTTATAAAAATCAAAGTTGCACATGAACGTTTTTGTACTACTTTACAGGAATATATTGCTAAGAACAAAATTCTTATTTTTCTCTTGTTCTGTACACATAGTTTTAAATGAATCATAAATCTTATTTCTTACCTCTGCTGTTTTGTTTACTTTGCTTTTTTGTCTCTTAATGTGGTAAGTAGTACTGTTTTAAAAATCAATTTAAAAAGAATAATTCAGGTTTCTGTTTCTCAATCTATATTTATACCTGAGACCTGCAGTTTTTCTAAAGTCCAAGTCACAATTAAAAGTAATAGCATTCTGGTTATTTTGCAGAATTGCTCATAAGAATGGACAGGATCTTGAAGGCTAACTGCAAGGAACTGTGCACACTGGAACTCAGTTGTAGATTTTTTCTCATTTCTATTTATTCTTATTATACATTATTTATATATACATATTTTAGTATTTACATTTTAACATTCTATATTCAGTGCAGTTCTATATTTCCAATCATTTTAACTTACTCACTAAAATTTCTGTGTAAATTTGTTGTTTTCGTACTGGTGTGCTTAGCATTGTTGTTAGTTTTATTCTCCTTTCTTAAATTTCTGAAAATGTCAATTTTTCAAAATTTACAGCTACCCAAACTCCAAAATGATGGTAGAGAATTGACCAAGAAAAATAAAGAAATCTGTTAACAGGCCATGTATGCCTTTTAATTCCTATTTTTTCCTCTTTTTCGATTTTTTTAATATTTCATATATTTTGTATCACTAGGCAGAAGACATTTAACTATTTAGAAAATGCATGGTAAATTAGATAGAATTGTTACAGTAATTTATAGAACAGTAAACCTTAGAGGACCCTAGCCAATAGAATATTAGAAAAGGAAACTTTGTTTCTCTTATACTTCAAATTTGAACATTCTAGTTATAGCCAGTATAGGTTATGTGCATAGGTTGCATGTTTATTACATGTTATTTTTTTTGTCCTACTGCTTTTTTCTAACAGGTAAAGAAGCAATAGGGAGAGTTCAGGAATGACTGTAGTTTTAGGGCTAACTGAATTTATAAGAAAAAATTATGCTCACAATACAGTGTGTGTGGTTCCTTTTAGTTTTTATTTTGCAGGTTATCAATACTACCCTCATATAGCTGTGCTTCTTTTCACAGGGATGCACGGGTAGTTAAAGATATGGCAACTGGAAAGTCAAAAGGCTATGGTTTTGTATCTTTTTATAACAAACTGGTGAGTAATCACAATGCAGGTTTAAAATAGTTCCTGTCTTCCATTTTTAGTTTTGCCTGTTTATGTCTTCGCTGTTTATTAGTCTTCACCCAGGGAAACAAATTCACCTGTACAGGAGCTGTATGTATGTTTAGGACAACATGGGGGAGCTGTCAATCATTTTCCTTAAGTATTTTGCATTGGAAAAACACACAGTTTCAGAATTTTAGGCATATAAAGCCTGTTCATGTGGTCAGGAGTCTGACATGTCCGATCTCTTGATCATCTGTAACAGTTACCTGGAGCTGTCATAATCAGAAAAAAAGTTTTAATTTCTTCGGATTTGCCAATGGCATAAGATACTGCAATTGAATGCCTTGATTTAGTGTATTTTTCCAGTTACACTTTGTTTGTTCTGCATTACAGCTGAAATGGGCAAGGAGTAGCTGTCTTATTTCCTTGTAATCCCTCTTCCCAGTCATGGAATGAAAGTTACTGGATTCTTTTCAGACTGAGCCATAAAAACTCCAGTTTGAAACTTGTATTCATTCTACAAAATCAATGGATGGATTCTAAACATAGTACTAAAAAGTACTCTCAATTTTAAGTCCTGATTAATGTTCATTCCCACAGCAGCTGGACCTGTGGGGTTATGGCATGACTGTTCTGAGCTGGTATTTTAAGGCCTGTTTTTCAGAATATGTCATTCTGCTAGGTTTGGGGAAGTGGGATATGCTCCCAGACTTCAGGTACTCCAGCCTGAGCTCCTAATGTGTACCACAGTTAAGAGAAAATGGAACTCCTGCATTGGACTGGATCAGTTATGGCTTAGGCTCTGTTCCATTTTTGTCATAGCTATGATCCTCAAGCAGAATAGCAGCAAGATTCAGCAGAGAATTTTTCCTTTCTTAGTTCATTATGTTGTATTCACCATGTTTTGGGAGCCAAGGGTGCTTGAATAAATCGGGGTGTTCTAGTGTGTGGTGGTTTGGTTTTGTCTTTTAGGTTGGTTTTTCTTTTCTTACTGGTCATCTTTCGTAATTTCATTTTTGTATTTATGTGTTTTCAAAATGAGTATTCAATGTAATTAAAACCTAGAAGGATCAAGGTCCTGAGTTTGAGAAGAAAATTCCAGCTGGGAGCAGCTCACCTTTAACTTGTCCACATTTTCTTTGTCCCTTGCGCTTGGCAGGTTTTTTCTTAAGCTTTGTGCCCTTGGAAAAGCATTTCAAACATGTACTAACTATTTGCTCTGCCTGTCTTCTTCCAAAGCAGTTGGGAGACAAATTGCTCCTTGCAGCTGTTAGCAAACTTACCCTTGCTTACCAGATGTTTCTGCTTACAATGTGAACTCAAAGATTGTCTTCTGTTTCATGTTCAAGATAAAAATTACTCTGTGTGGGCCATGGACTCTCACGTGTGTTCATACAATGGCTTTAACACACAGAGAGCTTACAAAGCATCTGTTGCATGTCTCCAGGGAGCAGAAGAAACATTTAATGATAGTTGTTTTATTTCAGTAATTGGTCCTGGCATCTGTATGACCTTCCTGCTTTTTTGGGCAGCTTTTTGAACATTCTAATGCAGATGCTTGTATAGTATATGTATATATGGTATAAATATGTGTGTGTACATGTCTGCATAGGGCATATATACAGGTAGTATATGTAGGATTGCAGTTGGCTTCTAGCCTGTGTAGAAAATGTGTGTGAGGAAGTTTTTACCAAATGACTTCTCTGTAACCAGTTGCCTTCATGTTAATTAATGTTTGCCTGCTATGATTATTCAGAATTTCATACTCTTAGTACTGTTACTGGTTTTCTCAGTAAAATTAACTGATAACCAAGTCTTGAGAGTAGATTTGTACATGCTTCTTGTTTGGAAGTGCTACAATCTCTGTTTTAATCTCTTCAGGATGCAGAAAATGCTATTGTACACATGGGAGGCCAGTGGTTGGGAGGCCGCCAGATCAGAACTAACTGGGCAACAAGGAAACCACCAGCCCCCAAAAGTACACAAGAAAGTAAGAGCTTCATGTCCTGCTGTGTTGTGTTTGCTGTCTTGTCACTGTTCAGTGGGGGAATAAAACGTAAGCCAATCATGTAACTTAAATCGCATATTAGCTTGCCTTCCAGATCTTGAATAGAGTTTCTGGTATGTTGTATCAACATAGTGGTGGCACTACTGGTCTGTCATAAAGTATTGAATGTGTTTGTTGAATGCAAAATTCATGCTTGTGTACGAGGTAAGTGTCTGGGTTATTGTCAGCCCACTGCTGAAAACCAGCCTTCTCTCTTTATAGATAATACAAAACAGTTGAGATTTGAAGACGTAGTAAATCAGTCAAGTCCAAAAAATTGTACTGTGTACTGTGGAGGAATTGCCTCGGGGCTAACAGGTATGAAGTGTTCTATTGTTTTTTATTATTGAAACTTTTTGGACATCAGGACGATTATTAATTCAAAAACACCTTGTGTTGTAGATCAACTTATGAGACAGACTTTTTCACCGTTTGGACAGATTATGGAAATAAGGGTGTTTCCAGAAAAAGGTTACTCATTTGTCAGGTATGGACAGAGAAAGCAAAATCTCTGGGTCTGTGCATGTAGTAATGCTTCATCTCTGTGTAATTTCTCTGGATTGAATTTGTCCTGATACAATGGAAGCTGTCACCATATATTCATAGAATCATTTGGAACTTGTAAAAAGGGCCACCAACATTTTTACCTGAGAAGATGAATGTTTGTGAAAGCAGATGTTTTTCTCTGGATTTCCTGTATGTATGGAGTCTGTTTTTTAGGTAATCAGGAGGAAGTACTGTAAAGCATAACATTAGTTTGTTTTTACTTCTTTAGGTTTTCAACCCATGAAAGTGCTGCACATGCTATTGTTTCAGTTAATGGAACCACAATTGAAGGACATGTTGTTAAATGTTATTGGGGTAAAGAATCCCCTGATATGACTAAAAACTTCCAACAGGTAACTGTATTTAACCTTTTCTTTGTATTACAAAAGCAATTGTGTTTATACCTGTAATGACTTCCCAGTTATAATGGCTAAATTTTGTGGTGGAGTTCTTATGAAATTCCATGTTCTGTCTCAGTTATGTTCCAGTTCATCAAATTGGGCTAGTGATTTTGATGGAATATCTGTTACTGTCTTCTGGATATGATCCAAGATAGGGAGAAACTTTGAGGTAATTCTAATTCTTGCTGTTTTGCTAACTGCAGATTAGGTGGCTATCCAACCAAATAGTCTTTGGGGTTTCAAGCACACACGAATACATTTTTCAGTACAAGGACCTAGTTAAGTCAGAGTGACATCTTATTTTTCAGATCTCGTATTGCTTGTTTTTGCTCTCTGATTGATATAGCCAAAACTTTGCCTTCAGCAGCACAAATGCAACATAAACCATCTCTAGAACCTGAAGTACAATGGATTATTCTCTCTGCAGGTGGATTACAGTCAGTGGGGGCAATGGAGCCAAGTATATGGAAATCCACAGCAGTATGGGCAATATATGGCTAATGGGTGGCAAGTACCATCGTATGGAATGTATGGCCAAGCATGGAATCAACAGGGTTTTGGAGTAGAGTGAGTAATTCTATTTAATTTTTTTAGAATATTCCAAGAATGCTCTATCTTAAGTTTCATGCTCATTTGGGTCAAGGATTGCACAAGGTTTAAAACCTTAGGGGAACTCCTGTGTGCTTAAAAGCTTATGTTCAGTGCTTGCCATGGAGCTGATACTGGGGTGAGTTGCTCTGACTTGTACTCTGTGGCACATTTCGTGTGTGGTGGAGGCACAAAGACCACCCAGTGTGGTAAAATTTTGGGTGGTGGTCGGTCTTGTCTGATGTCTAAATATATTCTGGATTCTTACTTGAGGTGGTGAGTCTGAGGCAGGAGCCTGGGTATTTGCCTGCAGAGAGAGAAGGAACTACACACAGACACTTGAACTGGTGCAGTTTCAGAATTTGGATGGGCTTTTAATTATGGATCTCTAGAAGACTGAAGTCTTCACAAGAACTCTTTGTTTTAACATAATTTTGAAATAACTTGTTTGCCTAGTTCTTCATTATCTGGTGCCAATTAAACGTATTGAGCCCTGTTAAACCTCTCACTGGCATTCATGCCCATGAGGTATTGGGTGTATTTTGCCTTTCTGCATCACTGATGTTGAGTTCCAGCCACCTGTGTTCGTGCCTTTGGAGGCAGGTGCCATATCCAACTGGTACCCAAGGTTTGTGGGGCTTTTTCTCCTTTGTTCTTAAAAAGCTGATGATATTTTCAGGAATCACACGTTGTAGTGCTTAACCTGAATTACTCATTAAAAAGAAGAATAAACTGTTCTATTTTGATACAAGTAGTTGAGTAGGAAATATGTTTTTATGTTTTTGGGGGTTTTTTTTAAGTTGCTTTTCCCTACTTTTTTTTTAACCATCCTGTTTCTTTTTAAGCCAATCTCCATCTGCTGCCTGGATGGGTGGATTTGGTGCTCAACCTGCCCAGGGACAAGGTGCTCCTGTAATACCTAACCAAGCTGGATATGGTATGGCAAGCTACCAAACGCAGTGAGCTGGGACTCTGTTTAAAAGTGTGTATTTCATGATAGGCTGCAGTTTCCAGTGACATTCTGAAGACTGGAATGTAGACAATGAAAAAAAAGAAAATATTTATTTTAAAAATGGAAATGTTTGGAACCTTTAGCACAGCTTTGCTTTGGTGAAGGACACAAATGTCTTCTAGTTCTGCCTTTTTAAGTTTTTGTTCATGATGGATATGAACATGTTTTTCTTTGTGTACAAAAATTAAAAATAAAGTCAATAAAGACAATTCTGACTACAAATTTTGATATAGTAGGAGAAATGGCTAATGAATTTGATATTTAGGTTACCATTCCATTTTTTTTTGTTTGTTTTGTCTTCAGTGTTTTATATCATTGTGCTTTTAAGAGAAATGACATTGAAAAACAGCGAGTTGCTTTCAGTTGAACACACATCCTGAAATAAACTGTGGACCAATCACCACAACCTGCGAGACAGTATTGAGTTTTCAAGAAACCTACGGACATAGCTCTAAGTATATGGAGGTCTTGGAATAATTTTTTTAAAAAATATTTAATTTTTCTACATGCTTACAGAAAACAGTTGATATGATGAATAGTTGAGTCTGAAATGAAAAACAGTACTGTCTGAGAAATTTCACATAACTTTTACTGTCCACATTCAGGCACACGTTGAAACTTTTCAGAGTTGGTTTGCTTGTTAAAACTGTAGTGGTTTACATTTAATTTTGAGAAGTAAAAACGTTTTTACAAGTATGTTGTTTGTATTCAAATCAGACAGTCATACTTGGGCTTTTACATAAAGTTTGAAGGCTACACATTGTAAATATTTCATAATTACAGTGTTTCAAAAGCATGCTCAAACATAGAAGTAGCAATGTAATTATTCAAAGTAATACTTAATATACTCTACTGCTTTAAATGCAGTAGATTGACAAGAATGTGCAAGACTGACATTTCCAAAGTTGGCTATTATGTAAAGTTACATAAAGAACTATAACAAAGAGCCTTAATTTTAATTTCATAAATCTTTAATGCATCACCTTTTTGTCATTAGAAATACAAATTTTTTGCTTTACATTATTTGGTATGTAAATACCTTGGTTAACAACCTTGTAAACCTATTTCAAGGTTATTATAAGTTGTATAGTATCTTGAGTGTTTTGAAAAATCTTGATGTTTTTTAAGTCTAGAAATATTTTGCCCAAGAATTTTTTAACAAGATTGTTAAAAACATCTTATTTTAGAGAATATTCAATGTGCCATTTGGTAAATGGAGATGCAGTTGAAACAGTACACTGAGTTGTGACTTATTTTTAATTAAAGTTTTTGTCTTTATGGGTGGTTTGCATGTGATGAACCTGTACAGAGGCTGGGTTGTATGTGTACTGAGTGTGTAAATGGATAAATCATGAAGCTGTTTAAATGGTATACTTGGGTTATTTCTGAATTATTTTATGGATACATTGATATAAACTGCCTCAATAAATTTGAAGTTGAAAATGAATGTAAGTTAGATATAAGTAATGTGTCCTCCCTGTGACAGCTAGAGGGTGCAAATGCCTCAGCTGTAATCTGGAATGCTGAGGCAGGCACGGTTGGAAGGGAAAGAGTAGGATTTGCAGTGGTAGTTCAGTGAAGCAAACTTGCATTTTAAAAGAAACAGAAAGTTTGATTTTTAGAGATGATAGTTCTAAGTGAGTGTCTGAGAAGCTGTATATTTTCTCTTTTCTGTTTCTGACCATGCAGGTGTTGCGAGGTAGAATAGTCTGTTTTGAAATGGAGATTTGCAGGTGTGTTAAACCCAGCCAGGTTGTGCAAATAACTACATTTATTGCTGTAGCGAATCACATGAGGGTTTTCTTTCTCCTCTTTTATTGATGTGTGGAGTAGTACCTTGACTTTCAGATTGGGCTGAAAGTGAGATGTAGTGGAAGAGCAGTTTAGTCAGTTGGCTCAGCTGCACCAGAGGTAGCTGTGACTCTGGGCATCTAATGCATGCAATAATGACTGAAGGTAGTGTGGAACCACGAGTGCTCGTGATGGCAGAATTGGCCCTTTGTCTCCATTTCTCCTTTATGGTGTATGTAGTGTCTTTCCACTCAAGATAGGAATCTTGTCTACAGGACTCTTGTTTTTCTATAAATTTTGTACATATGTGTATATCTACGCGAGGATCGGCCTATACATTGTAGTTTGGACAAACCTCACAAGTAAGTCTGTGTTTTTGGTACACTCAGCTGGTTTAAAAAGTCACAAATCAGTAGAGATACAAATTGTGAGTTCCTTTAGGATTTCTTAGGCTTCACTTGAAATCTGGGGTTTTTACATCCTTCTAGGTGTTTGCCGTACGGCTGTTCTGGGTGCATGCTGGTGTGGAGGCAGTTTATTCTTTAGGCGCTACTGAAGATTTAGATGATGCAAGTACATTGCCACATAAATGCCCGTATAAATGGGTGTGAGATTAAGGCAGTGATCTTTCAGGTCTCAATGTGTAGATCACTTTAAATCTGATTATTTAATATGCCTGCTGTAGAGCTGGGCCGTACCTGACCTGTATTTCAGGATGAAAGATAGGTTATACCTTCTGATTTAAGTCTTTTGTCATTGATTTTTATACAGCTTTTCTGTAATGGTGATATTTCTTCGCAGACTGCTCAAGATGTGGGAGTCTCCAGTGTCCTTTAATGTTTCTCTAGCACTGCGAGGAAGAGTTGTAAATTAGATTGCTTTTTACTCAGTAGCATTCATAAATGCATCACTGACAATTTTTTGGCACCAAAGAGCCTCTTGCACCATACTGCTTTTATGAGTGACACTTACACTGTTGTAATTTCTCTAACTACAGAAATCGACCACTACCTAACCTTTACCACTAGGATTTGGATTTCAAAAATACTGATTTATTATGGCTTAAGTTGATGCGTGCAACCTAAAGCAAGGTTGTAATCTGCATTTGCAGAAAATGTTCAATAAAAGTGAAACATGATAAAGGGCTTATCCTGTATTTGTCATCTGTCAAAGCATTGTCCCTCTTTGCTGTAAAACTGACAACAGGCAGACAAGGCTGAACTTGTAAACTATGCACTTGCAATCATGTAAAAGATGTTTTATTTAAAAAATTTTCATACAAAATAATTTTGTATTTTGCGGAGTTGCAGTAGTAAGGCTGTAAATCTAAGGTAGCTTCTCATCAGTCCTGCCTCCTTGTGTATATTTGCTAACAGTTTTTAGACATACTCTTCCTGCAGAACCTTCTTCTTACTAAGATAACTTCATGAGAAGCGATTCACTGTACCAGAGCCATTGCCTTCATTTCACTCAAAAAAGTCTCACAGTGAATAAGGCTTAGTTTTGCAGAAAATAGTGATTTGTTTTTCTTGTGTTTGTACACAAGGAAGCAGACTTAAACTGTATGGACATGATTAGTGTCTGATACTTCTTAATTATCTGACTGTTTTTGAACAAGGGCACAAGTGTTTGTTTTAATCACGTGAAACTGTTTCCTGGTCAGCAATAAAAGATTTTGTTGCACTGTTCTTACATTGCAAGATACAGGCAATCTTTTGTTCAGTATACTTCCAAAAAATGGATGGGGTTTGTGAAGAACTGCCTTGTTCCAGCTCAAATCTTCATATATAGATATAATCTGGGATCTGGATTGCAGCTATAATAGCAAAAGGAAGTTCTTCTCTTGAAAGTAAGTGAGAATTCATTTGTTCTGATCACATGTGGTGTCTGTCCCACAGTGATAAATTTAAAGGTTTCACTATTAACGAAGTTACTGTTCATATAAAGGCAACTGCAAGGCAGTAGCTTCTAGGAAGATCTTTGTCGTGTTTCATTCCAGCTGACTTCTATGAATCCAGTTGATTGTTTAAAAAAACCTATAAAAGTTGTTGTGCTTTTCAGTATCACATGGATAGAATCCCATTCCACTGTACTATAATTTCAAATCAAAGAAAATCCTGAAGTGTTTGCTGAATGTTCTACTTGAAAAAGGAACAGGACTTGATGTTGACAAGTGAACACTGATTGTGTTGTCCATCTGAGGCTGTGTGCTGATGCAGATCATGGATGTGTGAATGACATGCTCTGCCCACTGACATTTGAAGGGTAATGACTCAGAACGTTAATTTGACATCAGTAATGATTATTTGAATACAAGTTATTCTTGCTTAAATACACAGCTCCTTATGCTTCAATTAAAGCTGATCTGAATCTTAACTGGTTGTTAAAAGTATTCTTGATATGCTGTGGAAGGATACATGGCTTTGCCTTCTTAGTGTTGAAGCTGTCAGTAAGGCATCAGGGTTGCACAGACTGTTTTTTGTTTAGAAGAAAAACACTTAATGGAGTTGTGTCAGGGAATTTAGTGTAAACTGACTTTTCTGTACTGATGGGTGATGCTGTTTGAATGTTTCCCTTCTAAAACAAGGGCTCAGTCACCATTCCTTGCATGAACGTGGCTCTCACAGATCCCAAATTCTCAGTAGCTGTCTTTCCCAGCTGCTGACATGGGAGGGAGGAGGAGGAGGAAGGGGGGAAAGATGGTGAGAAAAGGTGGTACAGCCCAGTGTGCCTGGTGCAGTAGCAGCAGTGCCAAGGCAGATTGTCAAACACGTTTAAGATCACAACAGCTTTACACAGATAATGCAGCAGTACCCTGAGGGTTGTGCCCATTCAGACACAAACTTGCTTTATCTGCTTGCTTAAAATAATGTGGCTTTAAAATTACAAAAGTAGAAACCACATAACCTCTTTGGTTCCTCAGAAAATAGGTGCATATTAGATAACCAAGAGAGAACACTGGAGGTGACTAAACAAATAGAGGAGCAAATTGCATTAAGCATCTGAATTTGTAGACTTTTGCTTAATGTAGACCTCTTAGCTTGGCATTCTGTTGTGTGTCTGTATTGAGCTTTTTGTTTGTATAACTGAAGTAGTTTCAGATACGCAGAGCTGCTTGTTGAACGTCTTCCCATGCTTGACAGCTTCTGGAGCAGAGATGGATGAGAGTTGAATAAGAACTGTAGGTCTACCACATGAAACACTGGATAATGCTCACATTTCCTGGATTGAAACTGACTTACTAGATCCAACTCTGTAGAAGTATAAATATCACAGGGGATGATGAAAAGCTGCTGTCCTCCATTTGAGTAGCTAGTTCTTTGACCTTAATAAATGGGGAATTATTACTGGGCTGCTGTTCCATGAAAAATGCTCTTCATGGGTTTTTTGTTCCTTTCAATGGGGCAGATCTTTTTCACTCCACAAATGATTTGTTTCCTTTAATGCTTCGTTGTCAAGTGTGGTGGGAAAGACCAATTGGTACAATTTATTGCTTGTTCCAAATCCTCCAGCTCAGGTACTTACTGGGGGGAAAATCACCCTCTTAGTTTTTAAAAGGACTATTTAGTTTTGCAATAGACCTTTGTAGCACCATTTCTACTTGAGTTTTACTTGCACCTGAAAGCACAAGGAGTCTACACAAATACACCTTGGACTCATCTGCTTCGAGCTGCTGTTCCATCCTACAGCTGCTGTACCAGATCCCTGTTGTACAGTCAAAGGCTGGAAACGTTTATGCCTTCCTCCTTGCTTTGGTAAATTGCAAAGCTTGTGTTCTTTGCAGAATAAATCTGTTCTGTCTATTTGCAAATGTTCAGGGAAAGCTGAGGTGAAATATTTTCTGAACTCTTGCTATCTTGTGGATTGGGGCTTCTGTCATTTACAGGTACATGCTGTGGTTTTGTAGGAGGAGTTTGTGACATTATCTAGAAATGTGGCTGATTTCAGACTTAAGAAAAATAAAATGTGAATGTTTCTAGGATACTATTCCTAGGTGAATCTTGCCTCCTACTTGGGTTTATGTACTCTATGGAACAAGGGTATGAAGGTCCAGAAACATCTCTTTAACCACTTATAATGGACATTTTCATAAGGGAACAAATGGATATATACTTGCAGTAGGCATATAACAAGACCTTGTTCCAGAAATGTAACAGCTGCTCATGTGTATTGCTGATACATTTTGAACTGGTCAATACCCGAGGTCAGAGGATGAACAGATACTGCTGAGTATATGCTGCATTTTGAAGACTTAAGGCCAGTACACAAGGTGATGCTGTGTTCATGTTGACTTCCAAAACAGTTCCTTGCAGCACCTTTTTGTTCTGTGGGTTTTTATGGAAGAACACAGAAACTGCCCTACAAGATGTATGCATAGAAATTTGCCAAGGTATGTGACATAATGCTTTGAATTCATGTTCCAAGGTCACAGTATCTAGTGCCAAGTGTCTGATAAGCTGCATGACTGAGAAATTGATATTTCCTTGAAATGCTTCTACAGCAGTCTTACTGAAATGTATTTCTGGAGTCTCTCTTGTCTGTGACTTGTGAGTAGAGGAAGACAAGTTGCAAGATACTTGTTAGAGGGATCCAGGTAAGTCTGAGTTTACTGAGGCTGTAGAAACGGGCATTCCTTCATAATTATTTTCACTGTAGGAAGTGCATATGGATGCTAGAATTGTGAGTTCTGATTCAGTTATTGTTAGGGCCGTGCATTGCTCATTTTCCATACGCCGTTTTGCTGTGTTTCTCTCTTTAATTATGTTTCTAGTCAACAGAGCTGTACTTGCTTTTCATGCACCAGGAGACAAGTCTATTGTATTTGTATCTGGTTCTTAGCAGAAACACATTGACCTCAGGTATCATTTTTACTATTCCCCTGTATTGCAAAAATCTTTGATTTCTGTTGTCTATACCTGTTTTAGTATTTACAAGTGGGTGTTGAAAGCATGTGTTAAGTATCTTTTTTTTTTTTTTTTTTTTTTACCTTCAGGTTCATACCAGACTGAGCATTGCACAAAAGCTGCGTTTTCTTTACTGCACCCCCCAGTCAGTCCAACCTATGTGTAGTCCAGAAGGGCTTAGAATGCTTGTAAGATTCTGTTGATGATTTCTTATTTCATTTCTAGCTGAATATATGAATATTTTACTCAGGATGTTTATTGCTGTGAAATTACTCATTGAAAACCATATTTCTTCACCTCAAGACTTAATTGATGGTACTGCTTTGTTTTCTGAAAGCTGGGTTTAAGTCCTGTAGGTTAAAAAAAAATTACATTTGCCTTTGAAATTTAAAGGCAGTATAAAAAGAAAATACAATTCTTTATTCTTTATAGAACAAAGTTGAAGAAAAAAAGTAACACTGGTTTAGCAGTAAGGTTATTATCAAACTTAAAATGCACGTTTAACACTAATCTAAAGAAACGTTTTCTTCCCTGTCAGATGCAAAGAGCCTAGAACTGTAAAAAAATCACAATCACACTTAAAATTTCAAGTTTCGAAATACTTGGTTTTTTTTCTGGGTGCAATTTATGAAGAGATATAGGTGTAAGTAATGTGAGGTAGGAGCACTACTGGAGTTACTCAGCCTGTAATTCAGTTTCTGCATGTTTAAGTTTGCTGCCAGAGTTTTGCAGTCTGCATTTTGGCACACATAAAGCTGCTGGAGTTGGAGGTACTGAGGAATGTTCCACAAGATCAGGGATAAAAGTTGACCCTGTGAACCTCCTTATACTAGAAAGTATTACAAAGGAGTGAGTCAGAGCTTTCTGTGAGTTCAAAGTGAGGAGCGCTGCACAAATTCCCCTGATTTATTTAGGCAAGCCTGAAATAGAATATGGTTTTCTACAAGAATTCTCTTCAAGGCTGTTTTATGCTGTGTGTACCTTGCAGGAAGGTTGTGTTTAAATTTGCTGTGTTTGTATCTTATTAAAAGATTAAAACCTTGTTTTATTATCTGCTCTTTCACTCTGGTATCTGTGAATCTTCAGTAACTGCATTTAGCTGAGACTTACAAACCTTGGTTTGAAACTAAAATTGGCATGTTGGTTTAAGGTTAATTTAACTCAAAAGTGATTCTTGGCTTTGAACTGTGAAAAACCACCCCAGATCTTAACAGCATCCAGTCCCATTGCTTCCTGTGAAAGGACCAAGGTTAACCACACTGTGCTGTGTTCTAGCAGCCGGTCACTCATTGCTTTGTAGTTAAACTGAAAATACCAGTGCTAAAGCTTTTAGGCAAAACCCCCATAAATCTGAGTCCCTGCAGGTTCATGATACTCTGTGCGTTGCAGCACTGGCTGATTTGGAAGGAAAAGCTTTGAAGCTGTGTTTGCCAGCCCATCACGAACATTGAGATGTTAAGAAGAACATTGATGAAGTTTGAAACCTGCTTTTTTTGAACCTGTGATAGTCTGAACAGTCTATGATTTTTGTTGAAAATGCCTCATTTTCTGGCCAGAATTTAGTTTGCAGTGCAGTATCTAGTCTTATTTTCTGCTCTTAATAACTTCTTTAAGTCTAAATCCAGATTTTAAAGGCTGGGATTTTTTGTAGAGAAACAAGAGTTTCTTACTTTGAAGACCTACTCTCCTCATTGTTAACATTTCTGATTTTAAGTTCTTAGACTCATGTAAATAAGTTCCACCTCTACTGAAATCAGTTGCGTTATGTTGGTGTAAATGAAATCAGGTTTAAATCATGAGTTGGAGTTCTCATAGTCTGTTGATTAATTTTCAGTCTTTCAACTGCAATTTGGCGTTGAGCTGTGCATTTTACGAATTTTCTGTGGTGTTATTCATAGCTCAGCATGTTCCAGAATAGATTTTTGCAATGGCAACAGCTAAGCACAACTCCTTCCATTTCTTTTCAAATCCAGTTATTTAAATTTAAGTAAAATTACTCTTCAGAATACAAGTCAAATTTTAAAATAGTATCTTTGTCTGAAATCACATTATCAAGCGTGTGTCTGCCTTTTTGGGTGTCTTGCACATTCTCTTTCCCCCTACACACTCTCACACCTGTTCCTGCCAGTGCGAAATTTGCTGAACTTTATCCAAATTGTCAAAGCTGCCCTCGTTTGGGATGGTGAGCAGCCCAGGGCTTGCTGCCATGCCGTGTGCTAACAAGTCATGGATGTGCAGAATGGAGCAGGAGATGGGAGGCTCACGAAAGATTTCATGGTCACTTTTAAGAGCACTTGACTATTTGAACATAGATTTCAGTTTTACGGTACCCAGTTCTTTCGGTGTGAGTGCAGTGATGTGGTAAGTACTCAGAGTACATCATCCTCTCTATATTGCCAAGCCTGCAGCCAGAGGTTATGAAACGCATGGGTTCATTTTTAAGGGAAATTTTACTGTGTGAAATTAAGGACAAGCTGGTAAAAAAGTGATGCAAGGTCTAAAAATCAATGTAAAAATGTCGAGATATGGCATATGGACACTGGCACAGTTTGAATTAAGTCGTAATTGCTATATATTTGCTATATATGGGTATTGCAGCTTATTTGTGGAACAAGATGAAAAAAACACCAGCAAATGAACCATGCCTGAAAATCTCCACTGAATTCACCTGGAAGGAAGATTTCCTGAAGTTGTTTTGTCTGATGGAGCACTGGGTCTTGACCATGAGAGCAGAACACACAGAGCATCGTTGGGAACATGGCACTGACAGGGCAGGCACTGGTGTGTCCACCTGGGATTCTGCCTCTGCAGGAGTATTTTCAAGGAAAAGGGGCAGAAACAAATCTTGGAAACATTTGTATCAAGGGGGGGTAATGGAACCGAAAATGTCTTGGCTTCGAGAGGTCAATTTGTGGCAGATCTGTAGGTTGGGTTTCCTGTTACATGAATGTACAAGAAGCTGGGCTCCGGGGCGTTTGTTGGAGACAGCAGCGCAGGCACCATGAGTACAATCTGACCTCCAAACATTCTCACAGTTCTTATGTACTCCCTCATCCCCAAATCCTTAACATTAAGCCTTAAAACTAATCAGTAACCCATTGTCACTACCCTATCTCGAAGATGATGTAGTTGTCCTAGGAGTATGAGTTCCTAAGACTTAAAATATAAACTTTGGGCTTTGTGACCTGATTCTGAAAGAAAAATAAAATCTGGTGATGTCTGTACTGCTTCAGTGTTAATGTTCTGCCTGGAATACCTGGCAGTAGTGGATATGACTAAAAAAAGCTTTGGGAGTGCATGTCCAAGCTGTGTTCTCCCACCCTGCCCCTGCTCCTTTCACGTGTGCTCTCCACGTGCTTTACCTCTCCCAGCTGTGCCACCTGGGCCCTGCTGCTGCCCGGGTGTTACCCCCTGCTCTTCTGATGCTTGCATGGCATTTCCAGTTGAGTTCCAAATGTTGTGCCTGTCTCACACACATCTGCCTGGAAATGTCACGTGCAGCTGCTGAGCAGTTCCCTCAGCAAAGCAGCAAACTTTTATATTCTTTAATCCACCCCAAAAGCCAAGAAATCTTTACCAGCTAACACAGCTTTTGGCCACAGTGCTGAAGGCAGAGGTCCAGGGGGTGCAGGCCAAATCCCTTCAGCTGGAAGGTATTGTGCTGTTGTTTATTTTGGAAGCACAGATGCAATTGATTCTTGTGTTCAGTCTTCTGGTGTCACCAGTTCCCAGGAATGAGATCTTGGCCTTGTGCGTGTAAGTGGAAAATATCCATAATTTTCAGTGAGATGGGGAGCCCGTCCAAGTTCCTTCTGCGAATGGAGCTTCTCAGCAATGTGTTACTGTGCATTCAGGATGGGATTGGGCTGAGGTGGAAATAAAACAACTGTTGACTTGTCTGCTAGCAGTGGTTTCTGTGACTTTTTGTGTATTGGTGATATTTCCAGTGGGATTTAAGCGCTCCCATTGCCTCCCACTACTGTTTTGCTGAGGTAATTGTCCGATGGCTTGCAGCTTTGTCAGAGTTACACAAACTTCTCACATGCTGGATTTTTGAACAAATATATTGGTAAAAACATTATTTCTGAAAGTGAAAGTACCTTTGTTAAATTTGTAATCATGCTTTTCTGATCAGAAATAATTGTCCTTCGAAATGTTGGAAGAGCAAAGGAGTCACCCCAACACAAAAAGCTTGGCGTGTCTGTTTTGTTAAGACAGGACGCAAGCTCATGAAGGTGATCGTCTTGGGGAAGTGTTTTTGCTTCTTGCACCTGCTCAAAGGTGGCTAAAGCAAAGACAGGAGGGTGGCTGGTGGCTAATGCCGGGTGGGGATAGCTGCTGTCCCGTGTCCAAGAGCGCGATGACAGGAGCAGACTGAGGAGCAGGACGCTTGAGCTGGGAAGACTTAGGGATGGATGAGAAGGGTCTGGGCTCGCGGAGAGAACAGGGCTGTGAAAGCGGGGACGGCGTGGCTCGGGCTGAGTAGGGGAAGGGTGCGAGGGGGTGAAGCCCCGCCAGTGCCACGTTGCATGGGAGGTCCCTGCGCCCCAGGGTCGCGTGGGCTCTGCGCTCCCCGGGCGCGGCGGGGCCGGGCAGGTGCGGGGCTGGCGCTGCTCCCCCGGCGGGGCGGGGCGGGGCGGGGCAGCGCGGCCGCCCTCGGGCTCGACAGCGGGGCCGAGCGGCGCCCGGGATGTTCAACCGGGCCGTGAGCCGGCTCAGCAGGAAGCGGCCGCCCTCAGGTAACGGGGACGGGGGCGGCGACCCCCGGGCGAGCCCGCGGCTGCCCCCGCCGGGGAAGCGCCGGGCCGGGCAGCGCTGCCCGCGGCCCCGCCGGGGAAAGCGCGGAGCTCACGGCGGTCCCTGGGCCCCGCCGGCGCTCGGGGCAGGGGCCGGGGCTGCTCGGGGCCCCTCCGGCCCGCAGCGAGTCCGCGGGGCCGCGGGGGATGCGGCTCTGGGAGCGCCGGGGAAGGAGCGCGGCGCTTCCCGCTGAGCGCGGAAGAGGGAACTGGGTCCTGCTCGGGCTTGTGCCTCGGCAGCCAAGTTTCAGTCGGAGCTGCTGCTGTTACCAGCGGCGAGGCAATAGCCCGGGACATCAGAGCGTGGCTGTTCGAACTCCAAATTGACTTTGAGGAGTTTGCTTTTGGAGGGAGCCTTTTAAGCTGGAATGGGGGTTTCCAAGGAGTAATAATGTAGGACATCACGGTTCTCTCTGTAGACAGGCGGTGTGGCGTGGCTGTGTGTTTTGTATCCCCGATGCTGCCAGTCTGTCGGTTCCAAGGGGGTGATGTCTGATATCTGTCACTGCTGAGACATTTGGGGCAACAGTTGCAATCTCCAAATCCTAGAAAATAACACTGTGTTTTATGATGTGCAGGAAGAAGTTGCAGTCTTTCTAAGAAAAGCCAGATGAGATCTTTGTCTAGAGTTGTTTGGGTTTTCTGGGGGTTTTTTTTGGGTTGGGGTTTTTTGCGGGGGGGAAGGCGGGAAGGGGGTGTTTTAAAGGATATATGTCTGGTGAACGCTTCCAGAGATGCTACAAAAGAGGAACGTCCCTTCAGTTTCCTTCCTTATAGTTAAAAGTGGAATCCAGTAGCCATCTGTTGCTAGAGACGGTCGAAAGAGGATGTTGAACCTCATGCTCTGAACAACCAATGAGTGTGAAGGACAGCTCTGCTGTAGCAAAAAGGTCTAAAATTCAGCTGCTACTAGGAAAAAATTTGTGTGAGGATTCATCCGCTGATGCTTGGATACATGGAAAGTAAGGGAATTTTCCCTTTCCAGCTGCTTGCTTATGAAGTTTCCCACTGCTTCATACCTTGGATTTATTAATTCCAGACTGGTGATTGTTGCTGGGTAGGCATTCTGGTGACTGTAGGACAAGACAAGGTATTCAGAGTGCTTTTAAAGTAATAATAAAGGCTCATGGCTCGCAGCTTTATGATTTAGGTGGATAAGGGGAGGTGTGATCAGAAGTTCCTCAAAAAGAAATGGAAGCCGCTTTTTCTTGTTGTACATTAATGCTTAGCTACAGAATAAGGAATATGCTGTTTGCATGGTGCTTTTGTCATTGTGAGTGTTTGTGGGGCAGTTGTTGTTTTACGAGGGCTGTGCAGAAGGTGTGTGTGGGAAGGGGACGGGCAGAACAGGCGTTTAGGAAGGGATGTGTTCAGCGGGATTCTGCAAAGGGTGTGAGTCTGTGCTGCTTGATATGGTGCCACAAAGGCCACGGTATCAACAGCTGGAGAGTGGCAGCAGCTTGGGAAGCCGTTGTAATGTGCAGTGCTTCTGGAAGGCAGAGTGAGCAGCATGTCTAACTCAATTAGCTGTGTCTGAATCACTCAGTTTGATGGGTTCCCACAGGTTTTTGTTCTTCGTGCTTGTCAAAAACAAGGGCAAGGACTGTGAGTTCTGACCTGCAAAGTTGTATATATTGATGGTATCGACACTTCCTGGGATTTCAGTCCACGTTCCTGTTTGGGGGATGCAAATATTTGGCATTTTTGATAGCACTCTTCAGCTGATAATTACAGCGTTATTAGTGCTGCACTTACCGTTCTGCCGCGCACAAAGAGCCTTTATCCGCAGCCTGCTGCTGCAGTGCTATTGTGTGGTGGGAAAGCAGCTTCTGCGAGGTTTACCTCTAAAATAATGCTCCAGATAATGCAACTGCCTGTTTGCTGGCTTAGCATGGAGTGCTCTGAAGAGTGGTGCAGTTAAAAGAAGCACTTAATCATTTGCTGCGTTGGTAGGAGCAGCTGGCTGCTCTCTGCACATCGTGCGAGCGGCTGCGTCTCTGAAGCAGATTTCCAACTCAGTGGAAAGTTTGCTTCAGCAGCAACTCTTACAACTGTGCTCTGCTGTGCGTGCCTTGCTGCCTTTCTCTGCCTCTCGGTTCCTAACCTGTGTAAAAGATGGCAAGCCCTGCTCTGAAATTTAATTAGTGTATTATAATGTAATAAATGTACTGTAGTGTAAGAAATGTAGTTAGCTCGTTTATCATCTGATGCATATTCTGGGTGTTAACTCTTGCAGAAATACTAGTGGGAGAACTGCCATTTTGTAATGCCCTTTTTGATGCACAAAATTATCTCCCGTTTTTCAGTAACAGCAAATGTCTGCCTTCCTCATTTAAATGATCATACAAATGTATGTACATTTTGGTTGTTGTTAAACAATGGTATCAGGCTTGTTGTTTCCAAGGGTATATTACCTAACTTTGTCAGTAGATGATTTTAACAGGAAAAAGTTATCTTTTTACAAATATCAGGGAGAAATAGGTGTCAGGAGGATCATTCATGTAACTACACTTACTTCTATATTGCCTCCTCAAATAAATTGTTTCAGACTCATTAATTTGCACTTCACTGAAAGTATCTTTTTTAAGGTAATTTAGTAATAGAGATGGATTTGGGAATCAGCTTCTGGAGTCATTTCTGGGGAAAACCTCTTTCCTGTCTTTTAAACTCTTTTAAAAATTCTGGAAATCACATATCAAATCTGCTATGTGAAACCAGTATGTGGAGTGGGAAGTTATGATCCTGGCTGGGGGGTATCGGGTCACTTTTGTGTTAGAATAAATGTTGGAGATGGCATTTTTAATGGGATATAATAAAAATACCCAGCAGTTTTAATACCCTCATAACATTTCAGAGTGTTTCCTACTGTCACGTGCAGCCTATTTATGTTTGTGCTGAGGGGGAATGTTGATGTTTCATGGTGGTTGCAGAGGAACACTGGACATGGGGATTAATGGTGCTCAGCCTGGTGTCCCCAGCCTTGGGGTGGGCAGTGCTGGGAGCTGTAGCCTGGGCTGAGCTGGGATTGCGCCTTTGGAGCACCTGAGACATCCCACAGCCCCTGCCCTGGGGACATCCCGGCTTGAATAAGTGGGGCAAGAGGTAAATGGAAGGATTGCAGTGGGCAGACAACCTTTGTCTCTGTACCACAGTATTTTTGGGGTTGTGGGGAGCTGGTTAAGTGAGGAAACAAACCGTGTAACTCTGTCCTGTACAAGGCTTAACAGAATGGACGCTAGGAAGAAGTTGTGTAGGTCCTCCCTTCAAAACCAAATTTTGTTTGAAAAGGGGAGCAGGGTCGTAGGAGAGAGCAGGGTTTGGAGGCTGGCAGGGAGGAGTGGAGTGAGAACATAAATGGAGGGGTAGATTTGGGCTGTGCTGGGTAGGCTGGAAGGGAGAGGAAGCCAGGGAAAACGATGATCCGGGAGGATAGAGAATGGCCAGCAGTAAAATGGGAGATCAGTCAAAGCAGCAGAAGAGAAGCAGATTGATGTATTCTGGGTTTGTGGAAGGAGTTATTCTGGCCTTTGCTCACCGAAATTTTTTTTTAGGTTCTCAAGGGCCTGGGTCTGCATTGGCTCATTGAAACACATGCTTTTCAAAGTAATCAGTAACGTCCACTTCAGATTTGGCTGGAAAAGAAACACTGGAAATCAAATGTTCCCCCCTTGTGTTGTGTGCTAAATCCTGTGTTCAGTGAGGGAATGGCCTGGCTCTGCAGGCCACAAGCAGCTGCACCCACAGAGCTGCCATTCCCCTCCAAGGCGAGCGGCATCGTAACAACGCATTCCAGCTCCTCGGGGGTTTTGGTGTTCTGCTGCAATATACTTGGCCATTCCCACTCAAATCTCACGGATTTTGCTGAGATTAGATGCCCAAATACTTTGAGTCAGGTTTCTAAAATAAATTTTTTCACATGCTAATCAAGAACCACATCCTTTTGCACAAAGAGGGGCAAACTGAGGCGGTGTTAACTCGCTGTGCTCATGTCGCATGTGAAGGCTGCAGCTGTGGTTTGGAGACAATCCTTGGGGTCTGGCTGCTGAGCTTTAAGCTAGCAGAGTGTTTTTCATACAAAACCCCCTCTCCTATCAAGGCAGCAGAAATGTTCATTCATTTAGAGCAGTTGGTAAAACAAACAGACTCCGCAGGTCCCTACCAACCAAAGCTCAGGAGGCTTTGCTGTCATGCCAATATTCTGTAGGGCTTTAACCTTTGCATTATTTCCAGTTACCACCTGGAAAGGACATGTGGTAGTGTGTATTTGTATGTATAATATATATAGTATTTCTGCATAGGTTTTTTTTTGAGATACTTAGTGAGGATTAGTTTCATGGTGAAAGAAGAGTTTTTGAAAGCAGAGCTTAAGCAGAAGTTAGTCAGATCCAGATTTCCAGTAAGATGGTAGGGAGAAATTGAGGAGTTATAAATAGAAGCTCTGCTGGTTACAGTAAGAGTTCTGTGCATCTCTCCAGTGCATAGTGACCTGAAGTGCAGCTCATATCCTTCCCTCCTCTCTTCCCAGGGCATTTTGTGAGAGGAGAGGAGGCTGAGCACTTTACGTCTGTGCTAGAGTTTTTCAGATGAGCAATAGCATTCCTGGAGTTTTTCCAAGTAATAGGTTTTCTGAAGGGTAGCCAGCAAACAGGGCTTTTTTTGCCATCACCAGCCTCAAATGAAATGCACTTGTCCCTGGGATAGAGAAAATAGAAATTGTATTCCATCTTTCCTATCTGTGAGAAGGCCGGCTGGGAGGTCAGATGTGGGCACAGTCCAGTACACCTTATAAAAGGAGAATTTCAGTGGACTTGGAAACAAACAGTGACATCACTCTCTTGCCCAAAACCAGGTTGACTGAGCTGGAGTGAGGCTCTTCTGCTGGGTGTCTTTCCTCCCATTAGACTGGGTTAACATCTTGGGCTGGTTCTCCTGCTGAACAAACCATTATTTTTCTTTCTCTCTCTGCTTTTACCCAACCTCCAGCCTCCAGTGATGATTCTTTTCTTAAAAATAAATTTCACATGTGTGACTGACCAGGAGTTGCTTTAGAGCACCCAGTGTTGTTGACGATGCCAGAACAAAATATGGACTGTGGTCGTTGTGTTCCCCAGGCAGAAGGTGCTTGAACTGCTATAAAACAGTGTCAGTGCCTCCTTACATGCTCCTGAATTGTATGGTTGTAAGGAATTTTTCCCTCCTTCCAGGCAAAGCAGGTTTCAAGTGTCTGTATGTGTGTGTGTGTTTATTTTCAGTTTTATGGTGTTTCCTTTAAAGAGAGCAGCTGAAATCAAGGGTGCAGGGGGAAATGGGGGAGACATCCGTGTGAGTGATATTTGTAATTTCTAAAGAAGATGCTGGTGTTTTCAACTTTTTTTTTCCCCCCCAGAGATAAATGACATCGAGGGCCACCCAAGCAGCAGCCACCAAACCTTGAAAGGCACCTCGAAATGGGCCACGTCCCTGGAGAGCCTCCTCGAAGACCCGGAAGGAGTGAAACGGTTTAGGGTCGCTATATCAAATATGGATATTTCCGTAAAACAAAGTCAGGTTTTGAAGCAGAATGAGCCTCAGCACGAAGGGTGCAGCTGTGCCAGTGCTGTGAACAGAGGCACACATCCCTCTAGATGCGTGCCCTGAGCAGAGCTGGAGCTGTGCCGCTGGCTGAGCTGCTGAGGCAGCACCTTCTGCCCCCTGCCACTGCAGCCTGTGCTCCAAAGGCACGTGCAAGACTTTTGGCTGCATCTTTCTAACGGGATCTATCTGCTCTTGCAAGGATTAACAAGTTCCTGTTGGATAAACTGCAGTCCCTGAGCCACTGATCCCTCCTGCCAAGCATTATTTATCACTGAGATCCCGGGCTCTCGATTCTCACACGTTGTCCTTAAGCAATGAGTTACCAGGAGCAATCTGATGACTCTGTGGCTCTTGCTCTGTGTTTAGCAGCTCTACTGAAAATATTCCCTTTCAGTTTACTACAAAGTGTGGGCTGGTGCAGCTCAAAATGGCTTGAAGTTTAATTAGGTGAGGGTGGTGAGTTGGTGTTTGAAGGCCTTCTTGCCATTTAGGATGTAAGAATGGGAACTGCCTACTTGAAAGTGCTTTTGCCATACCATACTGATAAAATGCACTGGGATAAAATGGTTTCCTACCAGACTGGTTTGGAAAATGAGGTAAACAAGAATTACAAAACACTGATTTTGAATTCTTAAAAAAAAAAAAAGGAAAAGTAATCTTGGTGCTATTTAACTCCTGGCATTACTTAGTCTCTGTTTTCTAACACTTTAAAGAGAAAACTGATGATCTCAGAGCTATAAAAGTTTCAGTCATTATATTTCATAAATAAATTTAATGTACATTTTTCCCCTTTTAAAGCATGCCTCACTTTTGGAGGAATGTGCTGTGTTTAAACAGCATAGAGAACACAGCTACATCTTCTGCTTCAGTCTGCTTAAGTGGATTTATTGCCACTGATGATCACGTTTAGAAACACTTCCATTTGTAGAGATTTTACTCATTACAAAAGTCATAAAGGTACTACATGATAATCCCAAGTGATCTGTGACTCTCATTAAAATAGTTCATTTTACTCACCTGGTAATGAATTAATATATTTTTTGGATTTCCCTTTGAGCAGTGGCTGTAAAAGTGCTCGAGCTATTTAAGGGAGACTGAGGAGATCATTCCTGTGAGCTACTGATATGGTCTGAGATGAGATGTAGCTCATCATCCTCCTGGAATGTGCTTTCAAAGTGCAGAATATCAGAGTGTTCAGTATCAGCTGTGCAGATGCACAGATGCAGTGGTTCTGTTGCACTGGGTTGGGTAAACTCACGGTTAAGTTAATTGTAGGCAGCTCCTAGTTCTAATAGCTGTAGTAGGAAGAGGGAAAACCAACTGAGAAATTGCATCCTAACATTTGTGTGTTTGTTTTTTGCTTTCCTAGGAATTTTTAAAGAAAGAATTTAGTGAAGAAAACGTTTTGTTCTGGTTAGCATGTGAAGAATTTAAGAAAACACAGGGAAAAAAGCAGGTATGTTTCCTAAATAAATTCTGCTTGTCAACAAAGTTTACTTAGCAGAGGTGGAGCTAAAACATCTCTGTTGCATGATGTGCTTTGTGTGAATGCAGATAAATATATTTGAAGAAATTGCACTAAAATCATCCTGGTGGAATTGTTTGGAAACAAAGCCAGTTCTACTTCAAATCAAAACAAACTGCTGAAATGGTCAAGTTTCCCATGTTTTGAAAACTGAACTTTTTGTAGTTTCTAGGGAGTAGCAAAACTTTTGTTAATTCAGTAATGTTGCATCATCTTGTTTGCAAATATAAAGATATTTCATTCAGAGCTTTTTTTAGAGCATAGCAGCTAATACATGGAAATTTACACCACTGTGATGTCTCAGTGGAACATAAAAATAACAAATGGCACAAACAAAAATATTTTACAGCACCAAAAGAAAATATTTTGCCTTATGAAATTACAAGTTACAAAACAGAAGGGGTCTGTTTAAACTTTTTTGCTTAAATATTTATCCAAATTGATGTATACCTGCAGAGCCTTTTCATTTTGATGACAGCTCTCTCTTTCTAGTAGGAAATATTCTACTGGAAAATTTTTCAACCATCCACCTCCTGTAAGGTTTTTTTGTTTGGTTTTTTTTCCACTGCTTAGATCTTGTTTTACATTTAGATCCACCAGGAACAAAGGATCTACTTTCACATTTAGACTTTGAAGCCCACAGAGCCAGGCCTAAACTATGAACCATGTTTAGTCTTCTTGTTTCTGAAAAAGGTTTTGTGTGGTTTTTTTTTTGTTTGTTTCATTGTTTTCTTGAGAAAATTTAAATTTATCTGCTCTTTAAGAGAAAGATTCTGTGAGCATGAAATTAAATAGTTTCAAAACTCCAAGTGAGCATCGCTGTCCTTGAGAGTCAGACTCCTAAAGCTTTTTTTTTTTTTAAATCCCCCTTTTATGTTTTTTACCTTAGTGCACCTCTTGTTGCCATGGCACATTTTAGCACCATGAAGAGGTGAGAGTGGGAAAATGCCCCTTAAACCTCTTCCAAGTGGGATTATATGTGCTTGGAGGAACATCAGAAATGCCAAGGAATAGGAATCGGGTGGGAGAGCTGGGCTAGGAGAGCTGTTGTGAAGTGCAGGTGTAAGAGGGCTGTGTCCACACTGCAGGATTCCTCTCAGTCAAATATTGTCAGCTGGAACAGTTTCCCAGCACATTTTCAACAACAGCAATTTCCCTGTTTTTCCAAACTATGTATTTTGGGGAGGGGAGTCTACTTTTTGTAAATATCCTGTGTTTTGCACTGAAAAAAACATTCCCCTCAAAACAGTGTGCTGGATTTAGTTGTATTTTTTTGGTATTGATAAATCCATAAAAATACAACAATACTATTTTTTGCAAGAAGAGGGAAATGTTCAATTTGACTGTGAACTCTGTAGCATTTAGTAGTTTCAGCTTTGTGTATTCAGCTGCTTCCCTCCCTCATTAAGGTCCACGAATGCAGAAAGTCTTGAGGAAAACACAACCAGTCAGTCGACTTTTCTGTAAAGTCCCACGCCTTCAGTGGGATAATAATCATATTTTCCCTTGCTAAATGATTTCCATATTTTTAGCTGATTTAGGATTGCTAATTTAGGATGCCAGTACAGAAAGTGGTGAAGTGATGTGCAGGGATAGGAGCTTAGTGAATCCTTCAATGAATTGCCAAATGAATGGACAGAGGCTTAACTAGGTTCTATTTAGGTTAATTATTCAGTACCAGTCATTCCACAGCTTGGTCATCTTGGAGTCTGGTGCTGCCCAAATTATTATAACTTGCTGAATAAATGTGCTTTAGAATGACACAGACTTACAGTAAGTTTTTGTAGCTACTGCTTATGGGTGGCTTTGTTTAGATAATTTACAAAGCTAGGAAAAGCACTAAAAATAGAAATCTTTCCAGTGTTTATGGTAATGTGAAGCGTGGATTTTTCTTCTGAAAGTGACTCTTGCAGAAATCCCTTTGCATCTCTCTCTATTGTGAGCAAAGTATTCTAAAAACAGTCTTTTACTTGTTTTGTAGTTTGCTTCTCCTTAAAACTGGTTTCCCACACAGATTAACTCATAGACCCAGAGACTCTTGGACAGATGAAGCTGATATCAATTTAACCCAGATTGGAGTGAGTCCAGAGATGCTGCAAGGGCTGAAGCAGCTCTGCTCTGGAGCCAGGCTGGGAGAGCTGGGGGTGTTCAGCCTGGGGAAGAGAAAGCTCCAGAGAGACCTTCCAGGGCCTAAAGGGGCTCCAAGAGAGCTGGAGAGGGACTTTGAACATGGGGTGGAGGGACAGGACAAGGGGGAATGGCTTCAAACTGACATTGGGCAAGTTTAGATTAGGTATAAAGAAGAAATTCTTTACTGTGAGGACGGTGACACACCGGAACAGGTTTCCCAGAGAGGTGGGAACCAAGGTTCCATCCTTGGAAACGTTCAAAGCTAGGCTGGATGGGACTCTGAGCAATCTGATCTAGTCAAAGATGTCCCCTGTCCCTGCAGGGGATTGGAAGTAGCTGACATTTAAAGTAATTTCAAACCCAAACCATTCCATGATTCTATGAATGGGATTCTTTTCCCCCGATTTTTAAAGGATGAGATAAACTTTTGATTACTTGATGCGAGAGTGCTGGCATGGGGCTCTACTTGGTCAGTTTAAACTTGCCCAAAGGTCAGCACATGAGCAGTGGGTTAAGCACCCATTGTGCCAGGGATATTTATTGTTATCCTTCCTGTGTCAGCCTGGGGCAGTGTTTGCTTTTGCACAGGCTGCTGTTCCATTAGGGTGGATGATTCATGGGAGCAGGGGAGATTTTTGGCAGCTGCAGAGTGAGGCAGCAGGCAGACTGCATTGCTGGTCTGGCCAGGTTTTAGATGAACTGGGTTCAGCCCATCTTCTTGCAGCAGGAAGGCACAGACTTTTCCCCTCAGCTCAAGACACATCTCTGTAGTTTAGAAACAACAACAACAAAAAGGATAATCCTTTAAAATTGAATTTAAAATAGAAATTTAACATTTCGTGAAGATTGAGAAAGCGATTAGGTTAAGCCCACTCGTAGCAGTGAGCTCTGCTGCCACCCATGTGGCCCTTGTGTTAGGGCACATATTTAATTATTGAAATGGGAGTGCTGGGGATAAGGGAATAAAATTTAACTTTAAATATTTTGTTGGGGTTTGTCATGTGTTGTTGCATTTGTGACTGTTAATGAAATAAACAACATGTCAATCATACTGCTTCCCAGGGTTTAAATGTTTCTCCTCTTGAAGCTGAGCTTCAAAAATAAATTACAGATTGTAATAAATGCTTACCGGAAATATTTTCAGCTATTGCTAAAACCCACCAGAATATCCATGTTGGGAGTTTTGTAGTGAATGATTCCAGGACAAAGTCCTGTGCATTCAGGAGTTTCTTCTGTTGCTGCCCATGTGGAATGTAGCAAGGGTTTAGCAGGGCTGGGTAATGCTGCACAGCTGCTGGCTGCTGGGAGCCCGGTCTGATGAGCATCTGGGGCTCCCATTCACCTCATTTGGGAACCACACATGCTTGGGAGCTGAGTTTGACCTTAGGAAAGGAAGTGGGAAAGAATCTTGTATCCACTTGAAACAGCGAGGGGGGTTGCTGCAGACGGAACTTCGTGCTCCAAATGGGAATCTGGCACAGACGCTGGGGCGAGCACACAGATGGAGCTGAGGACTGCCAGAAATCCTTTAATAACCACCTGCAAACAAGATCCCAGTTTAGGAGCTCTTTTAGTTCCAGAGCAGAGTCCCCTGTGCTGAGGCTTTAGTTTCAGGGAGATGCAGAGCAGAGAATGCCACTGACTGAACAGGGACAATCTCTGCCTCCTCCACCTGAACCTGGCTCTGCCTGAGTGACACTTGGGGGGTGTATGAGCACGCTGGCAGCTTTGACTGTTCTTTCTTTTTAAAGCAAATTATAAGCTGTAGTTAATCAGCTGCTGTACCACTGAAGCACAGACATGGCAGAGCAGTTCTATTTGCAGCAGAATCTGTAATGTTCAGCTGTGCATTTCCATATTTCCCCACTGCTATAAAGCCAGGTCCCCTGTGTCTCTCCAATGGCCTCCTCTCTCTAGCACAGCTCTTTCACTTCCTTTCTTTGTTATTCTTCCTCACAAAATCCAAAGAGCCTCCCTGTTTCACCAGCCTCCCACACAGTCCTGTTGTTCCCCTCCACGCTCTTTAAAGTTCCTCACAGTTACTTCCAGTTTTGTGTTTCCTCTCAAGCCTCCCTCTGCTCTTTTTCTGCAGTGCCCAGCTTGCTCCTGTGGCCTTGGACAAGCAGCACCTTGTGCTGGGGCTGGTGAGGAGCTACTCCTGCCTTGACTAGCCAGCAGCAAAGGACACCCTGGCAGTTCAAGTAGAGCAGAAAACTTTTGAGCATATACTGCAGCTTTTCCCTTGGTGCATGTGCTGCTTTTCCTCTCCCTTTCTTTTCTCCTGCTGATTTTCCATTGACTCAGCAGGAGGGTAATTTTTTTTCTCAGTCCTTTGCCCCTCTCTCAAGTATGGTTGAAACTGTACAGGAGGTTCTAAAGTTGTTTAGGTGGGACTGGCAATACAATTGCTTGTGCAATAATAGCTAAAGGCCCCTTCCCTGTGCCTGCCTTAGGACATTAACTTTGCCACTTGTAGCCGTCTGATCTCTTGGATTAATTGCTCATTTAGAACAGAAGGGGCTGACCCAGTCCTCCCTGAGTTGTGAAACAAGTTGGAAATTGTTAAAAACAGTTCATTGTGGCCTAGTGCACCTGACACATAACGTTCTACCCCCCGGCTGAATGAGTTTTAAATAGGAATACTAGAGAATGGATATCCCCTTCAGCAGTGAGTCAACTCTTTAGGCCCCCTGAATGCTCAAACACATGCAGCTTTTCTTCTAATTATCCCCAAGTGTAAATGTACCTCAGCTGTAAAACATAGAAGTAATTCTGAGACTCCTTCATGGGCTGGGTTTAAATGCTTCCTCCTTCAAGCCCCATCAAAGGCACAGCCCTTTAGCTGATGCTGGTCTGGAGCTGTGATTGCTCATTAGAGGTACCCAGGGCTCAGGATGAGCCAGAGCAGCTGCTGCTGGGTTGCTTTCAGATTGCAGAATTCAGATTGCAGCAGTGGGGCTTGGATCTTGCCTGGCTTGTGTCTCTTCCTCCTCTCTGGCTTCCTCTTATCCAACTGTCTAGTTAAGGGGGTCTTTCACTGAATTTCAGGGGATTGTGGCCCCTCACTGCTTTGAAGCTTAAGGATGCTGGTGGGGTCAAGATGTTATCACTGTTACTGGTTTGACAAGGGAAGAGCTCTGAAATCAGGGCAAATACCAACAAACAGCTTTATGCAGGTCACACCCTTATTTATCAGTTCTCAGAGGCTATTGAGTGTCTTATCTTTACCAGTTAGCCAAGTAGCTGGTGTTTTCTTTAATCATGTAGTCGGTGTTGTAGGTGAGCTGCTCTGAGGTCATGGTTAAGACAAAGTGTGTGGTGTGACAAGGTTCCCTGACAGTGGTGTGAGTTAGACACTAACTTCACTTTGTTTTCCCTTGTAGTAAGCTCCCAGGTTTTTTTCCTCTGTGTTTCTTGCCCATACTGATGATCTGTTAGGAAAAGAGTCTTCTCAGAAGTGAACACAAGGTCTAGTTGATGATGCTGAGCAGTCTCACACTGGCTACTGAGATTCAGACATCACAACCTGCTGAACACTGGTAGCTTTTGCTGATATCGGTGTAGGCTTCGGCCTGTAGAGGTGTTTCTCTTCCAGTACAAATGAATATACACAAGTAGGCTAATCTATGTGTATTTGTTACTTTTTTTGAAATTCAGAATATATTTTGGGTTTAGGACGTGAACCTCAAGAAGTGACCTACAGAAGTCTCCAACAAAACGTTACCCAATCAGAGACTACTTCCACAGGAAATAATTCTTTTAATAAATTCCATTTTAAATAATTCTTTTAAATAAATGTCCTTTTGCAGATGCAGGAAAAAGCTAAAGAAATTTACATGACTTTCCTGTCCAGTAAAGCTTCCTCCCAAGTCAATGTTGAAGGGCAGTCCCGTTTGAGTGAGACCATCCTGGAGACACCTCACCCTCTCATGTTTCAGAAGCTTCAGGACCAGGTAAAGTTATTTACTTCAATAACACAGTTTTGTCTGGTTATAATGAGCTTTGCTTTCTAGCCATGGCATGGACTGAACAGGTAAGCACAGAACTGGGTTGATTCCATGTTGGGATATTAATGCAGCTGCTCTGAGGTATTCCAGGTTCTTGGCCCCATCTCACTACGACCAATTAATTAAGAGATTCATTACAATCATCCTAATTCCAACTCAGGGCTTTCCTGGAAAACTGGATGGAGTTTTCTCCTGGGTTCCTGTGTGGGTGGCTTGAGAATCGCCCTGACTAACTCAGTGCCTTCATTTTCCTGTGTATTCACTTGTTCTGAGTCATTGCTGATGTTTGTTTTGTAGTTGCCACTGGTTTCCTTGAGAGCTTAAGATTCTTTATTTTACTTTGCTTTGGTATTTATATTGATATGAATATAACACAATTTTTTGAAAACCCTCCTCTTCTGTAACGTGCAAGACTTAGAGGAGTTGGTCTCTGCTTTGCCTTTTCCTGAGGAACTTGGGAGGTCTGGTAGAAATGAGAAATTTTGCAGGCATGTCTTTGGGTGGTAAATTTTCTTGATATTCAGCTGATTTCAAAGCATAAGTTATGAAGTGAGTCATTCTTATCTGCAGCTTTCCAGCACTTGCAGTACTATTTTTAATTCCTGTACCATCCTCAGGACTACCTGTATTTTCCATTTGGCTCTTTCCTTTTGTGGAGAAACAGCACAGCAATTTAAACAGTGTTTTCAGCCCATTTCAATCAGGTATTTGAATACATTGGTTAGGCACTGGCTGGGTCAGTTGGAGGGGTCTGAGGGGCAAAGGCTCTGCTGTTTTTCAGGCAGATTCCAAGACATTAGCAGTGGAAATACCTGAAATCAAATTTCCATGTGAAGAAACAGAGTTTTTCATGGGAAAACTTCTGACTTGGGGGAAGGGAGAGAAATGTTCTGGTAGAGCTCAGCACTGCAGTTCAGGGTGAGTGACTGTAAGAGTGAAGCTGGAGAGAATACTGGAGTTAAAATATTTGCTGTTTAACAAATGACATGCACGTGGAGAGCCAAGGATTAGTAATACCTGAACTGGAAACATACTGGACTAGTGGTAGAGGAATCCCACTAGTGTGGGAAGAAATTCTGTGAGCTTTTAAAAACAAATGCAGAGCATTTGTGGGTCATTGCAAGATTCCAGTGCTTGAAGCTACTGTTTATTGCTGTTAGATAATGGCTCAGAAGAGTTATGGTCTTCTCTAGTTTTCAATCCTTATAAAGTTATGAAGAGTGGTGTAATTTGCTCTCTGAAGAGCAGTGTTAACCACTGCTGGCACGGTGGGTCTGGAGTAGAAAAAGGCAGAGCTGGGAAGATACACTCTGCTCTACAGCAGTGCTGGTAACAACAGCTTCAGGTCTCCAGAGAGCTGCTGATTTAACTGGGGATCTGGTGGGGTGTGGGCTGGGGCCATGGGGTGGCCTTAACTGCCCCCAAGCCATTTGTTTGTGCTGAATGGAGTGGTGTTAGAGTAGTTCATACTTTGTGTGCTTCAAAATACTTGTGGGGTAAATGTTCCTGCTCCACAAAGGCAGTGAGAGGAGGCAGGGAGGGAGGGGGAAAGAGGGTTCTGCTTTGGCACGTGGTTATGAACTCTGCTCTCTATATTTGGCTGACCAGACTGCAGAAGATCTTGGTCTTCAATGCTCTTTCTCTCTGGGAGATGCTTTAAGTGATACCAGGAACAAGAGGGGTCTAAGTTCTTCACACAGATGTGACATTTTAACAGGAAACATCTTCCTTACAATTTTTTTTCCCCTGAGTTGGTTGGATGAATTTAATTATGTTATAGTTAGCCAGTGCTGGGAGGTAAAATTTGACTTTTCTTAACTCAGGAAGAGTTAAGATCCTGAAGATCAGAGTCTATACAGAGTGGGTATTTGGGGATTTTTTTTTTTTTTCATATTCCAAAATGTATCTTAAAAAATAATATTTCCACAGTTTTAGACATGAATTTAAATATTTAAATATGTAAAGAAATAGTGATTAGTAAAATCCACCATGTAATTTACTTGTAAGGGAGCTACTTTAGCAAATGCACAGACAAGAACAGTCAAGTTTTGGGTGTTTGCCTGTATTTGTCCCGGTTCCTCGAGGATGTGAAATGAAAAAGCAGTTTGAGATTGTTGGTTTTTTTTTTTTTCCTCCTGCCAAACAGGTAATGGTTGTAGTATCAGTTAGAAGTGAGGCCTGTAAAGGTAAAGATGAGTTATCCACACATGGAGTAGCCACATCTGAAGGTCAGAATCCAGAAATTTGTCTTGGAAATTCAGTTACTCTGAGTATCATAAAAAATGATCAGTCCTGAAACATGACTCAGAGAGGCTCCACCAGTGAAATAATAGGCTGAGGGTGATGCTGGCTTTGGTTTTGCCTCAATTATAGTTTTGAAGTTTACTTTTTTTCCTGTCCCCTCTGTTTCAAGACCAAGCAAAATATAGTCCTGACCTTGACACCTGAACAGATTCCAGGCTCCTCTCCCAGCCCCTTTGTTTTCAGAAAACTCCAAAAAGAGTTGTAGCTTTTTTTTTTGTCCACAGTGGGTATAAATAGAAGAGCAGCAGTTATGCTGAGGGATGAGCCTGAACTCAAGCCCTGGGAGAGAAAAGCTGTACTTGGGGCTGACTTCATGTTTCCATGCTGGCTGTGAGAAGCTCTTGGCCTAGTGAAAAGTATATTTACACAAATTTAATCCACCAGCAATTTAAACCCACGTTTTAACTGGCAAAATACATCTGTATCAGGTTAGCTCTTTGTGGCAGGTTCCTGCAATTTGCCTGAGACCAGTCTTGCCATTTGGTCCAAAAAGAATGGGAAGATTGGCATAGCTTTAAGAAACATTGGCTAAACCAGATGTTTCAGTATTTGTGTAAATTATTTAGAGGCTTTCCTTAGTTATCCAGTGCTCTTCTTGAGTTACTCTGCAATGTTCAGGAGTCACTGCAGTCAGAAAGGTGCATAAAAAGTGCCTCTGTTTCTTCAAAGCTCTGCTTTGTCCCTCTGAATGCCTTCCAGACATTGAGAGATGTTCAGAGGGACAAACACGGGAGGATCTGATCATCCCACTCAGTGACCCTGGCCTGGGACCTTTCACCTTCAGTACTAGGTGTGCAAAGCTGGCTACTGTGAAAACTATAATCTGATTTTTAAACTAATGTGGATGTTATTGCCAGGCAGTGACCATGGGACCTACAGCACTGTTTGCTACATGCAGCCCCCGTGGAGAGCTGGAAGTGTATTTTTTCCTTAATGCCCTGCTCTGTAGTAATGCTCTAGTACAAACAGAAGGAAAGTGCATTGGAATTAATGTGTCCTTCTCATTTAAAATCTCATTTTACTTAGGTAGTTTGCTTTGTGTTCTTTCCCCCCCTCTTCCCAGATATTCAATCTCATGAAGTATGACAGCTACAGCCGCTTCCTGAAGTCAGACATATTCCTAAACCATAAGAAGAGCGAGGAGCAAGAGGAGAACTCACCTGAGGCTCAGACTGCAGCTAAAAGAGCATCAAGAATTTACAACACATGAGACACAATGGGTCTCTTCAGGAGAGGCAATACAATAAGGAAATTACACTCAGGAACAGTCTAGGTTTATAGCAGTTGCATTTAGGGCTTGGAAAGCTCAAAACCTTTTTAGGAGATACTTACCTTCTTAATTGCTTGAATGATTAATTGTTTTTGCATGATAGCTATTAACCAAGCACCCATGGAAGGACTGTTTCCCAGCTAAGAGGCTGAGGTATTCCTCCATAGCATGAGTTGCCTTTCATATTTCACGAGTTAAAATGCTTTCAATTCTTGTATTTTGTTTTGTGAGGCATCTTGGTGATGCAAAATGGGAGACTGCGTGGTTGGGTTTTTATTTTTGCCTTGTAATTTTTATTTGGGACTAGCTTTTACATCCTGATCTGCTGGGAGAAGCTGTTGAGGAGTACATTTCACATTAGTTTGTGGGTGAGTCATTCATAGCAAATTTAATCATAAAGGGACAGCATCTTTCAGGGTTAAGCTCTGTAGAATCCAATCCCTTCCTGTGTGACTTTGTTCTTTTAGGGTGATGTCTGTTTTGCTTTGCCTTTATTGCTGAATCAAAACACTTCCCTAGTCATGATTTTCATTTTTGTATCTCCTAAATTTCCCCCCACTTTTTTTTTTTTTTTTTTTTTTTTTTTGCAGTAGACAATCACCTTCTTCAGAGGATGGGATAACCTCTGTTCCCTTGGGAACAAAAGCTCTAAAAGAGACAGGATCTCTGAAGAACTCCTAACTGCCATTAGGAAATGTGATAGTAAATATCCCTCTCAGGGCACACTGATTCCAGCAAAGCTTGGCTGGGGCAAGTCCCTCATATCAGTGTGACATCAGATGCTGCTATCAGAAAGCATCTGGTCTCTCCCAGGTCTTCTGAACAATCCCTCTCTGTGCAGCAGCAGTGCTTTGGCAAAGGACCAGCAAACCAAATCTGGTTTTGTTTCACTCCATTTTTTTCTGCTCAAATCACCCTGCCGAGTTTTGTTTGCCCCACAGAAGTATTTCAGGGTTTCCTAATTGTGATTTTGGAGAGCTGCAGTGGAACAGGGAGTTGGCTTTGGGGTTCAGCCACTCTCACATCAAGCTTGAGAGCAAGGGGAGTTTATTTCTGCCCTGCGCAATCCAAGGTTGGTAGAGGAAGATGCTCCCAATGAGCATTCCATGTTGTCCTGGGAATGTATCAGCACTGCAAAGCACATTTTAGCATACAGTTTTTCATGTGTTCATTATACTTTTTGATTAATTCACTGCAGTGTTACTAAATTGCAGTTTAAGCTGGGAAAGTGTATTAGCTACTTGCTCTATTTACAAGCTTTGCAGCTGTAGTCTGGCTGTTTCCCACTCTCTCATTATTTACTCTTTCATATTTTGCACTGCTTGTCTTGAACTTTTGTTTATGTGCTGGCTAATCTAAATGCACAGTTAGCTTTTGAACATTTTGTACTTATTTTTTTTGTCAGAAAGGCCAGATATGTTTCATACATTGCTGTCACTATCAATGTTTAAAATCTAAGTCTAGTTCGTCATTTTTGAGAATGCAAACTCACTTGTTAGACTTGATCATTTCTTTTAACTCTGAGCCACTCTTGCAGGTATTGTGTGAAGAAAATTGTTTCCATGGGCTTTTCCCTAGTTAGATGTAAAAGTGGGGATGGAAGTTCTGATTCTTCCCCTAGAGCTACATGCCCTGCTCATTTTTAGGAAATCAAAGAAGAGGTCAGTGCCTCCATATGCATGATGTAAGGTGTAGTTCTTATGCACTGAGTTAATGTTCTTTTTATGCTCTCGAAAGATTTAATGGTGAAGTCATATTACTTCAGGCACTTTCAGTGGTATTTGACCTCCTGCTTAAGCTGTATTTCAATGTTTTACTGAATGAGAATGAACTAAACATGTGCATGAATTTTTTTTTTCTTTTTTTCTTTTTCTGATGGGGCCTAGGAAATGGGACCATCCAGTTCTGCACTTGCCAACTCTTTGTAATCTCAGGATTACCTCTTTTGAAAATCCACTGTAAAAACAAACTCTTCATGCCTGCCACAGCAGAGGGCAGAACTTCTGATAGCATTGAAGCCCTTGGGAGTGGGCAGCTTAACCAGTTTAGGACTTGGGATTTGTTTTTTTTCCCAGTGTTTGCTGCATTAGTCTTAGTGATATTAAAAAATTCAGCATGGGGACATTCATGGGAAAAATGCAGAATGAGCTCTTACCACATTCATCACATGGATGCGCAGTAGATTCATTTTTAATCATATTGATTTTAAAAATGCATTAGCAAGGGACAAAAGAGTCTTTGACTATCATGTTTTAAAATGGTAATAATAGAAGATAAAACCAGGAGCTGTATGAACAAAGGTAGGGTGTTGAAGAGAGAAAATATGTTTGTAGCTGCTTATGAACACTTTCCTTGGCAATATGTTCCCTATCAGGTACTGCCTTTGCTTGCTAAGAGCAAACACCCTACATGAGTAGACACAAAGGTGCTTTACACGACCACAAGGCAAAAGTTACTCAAAAGGAAATGTATTTTTTAGCAGCATCTCTGTGCCTATGATGTTTATTTCAATACCTGTTATGTTTCTAATCTAATGTAACTTGATCCACAAAATCCTTAATCTTTGAGTTGCTCTTTTACCTCAGAGGTAAAAAGTTGATTGGATCATTGTCTTTGTGCTGTCTGGGTTGGTTTGAGGGGTTTTTTTTAGAACACCAACAAGTAGACTTCAATGTGCAGAAAGCAAAGATGTTTTTCCTATTCATCAGATTATTGGTATTTTTCAGTAAAAGGGCAATCAGATTAAAACCATGCAAGCAGATGCCTGTAATTGCAATTTGTGTATATGTAGGGAAAGTTGGTGTTATTACAAACTTCTGGAAGTAGGTGACACTTGCTCCATGTGGCACAGAACAAATCACACAGACAGATAAAGAACTGTTTCCCTAGAAATAAATCCTGCATTCCAGGAACAACTGTAAACATTGCATCCAACCTCAGGCTGTAAGTGGGTGCTCAAAGTTGCTTTATGTAGAGATTAAAGATAGGATCTACTCCTCTTCATAGAACTTACACGGAAGTGATGAGCACACAAAACAAGCAAGAGAAGTTTCATGCCTGTTTGCATGCCTTAAACTCTACCCTATTTTGTGTTTCTCAGCTAAAAAATAAAAATATTCTACAAATACACCAAATCTGTGTGCTGACAGCTCTTTTATGAACACAGTTTGGGTTGAGATTGTTTCATGTCCCATAGTTAACCCATTTCTGCTCTCAGTCCTTGCTAACACAGTTCACAGTCTGTCCTAGGATGTTGGGTTTTGCCTTGGAAGAAGGGATGGCACAGTGGGGCTCACTTCTGACTGGGCTGTGGTCTGAACGAATTGCAGAAATTCACTTGAACAGGGGAAGATGCCTCTTGTACCTGCTCCATCTCCCATTTCTTTTGTTCCTGTTGCATTTCTTTCACTGCACTTGCCAGGCCATTGGTGTGGAGAAAGAGGGTTTGAAAAATCAGTGGGAGGGAGAGAAAAAGATTTTAATGTTTGTGTTTGGATAACAGTTTTGTGCTGGTTTTTTACTGAAGATTCAGACATTTTAAGTGGGTAGCACCTGCCTCTGGGCTAAAAACTAATTAGGTCTGTGATGCAGAGAGGTCCCATACCGTTCTGTGACTGGTTCAAAGCTGAAAAGTGGTATATTCTCCCTTTTATAAATTGCTTATAACTCTTTTCATCCTAAAACAGGGCAGCAAGCCTTACACAGTCACCCAGTTTTGCCAAATGTCTGCCCCTGACAAACCAGAAGCACTGTTTACATGACAGTGGTCCTTTCCCTGTGCCAGAGGCAGTTCCTCTTGTTTTGTATCCAACACGGCTCATGTCCCAGGGCTTTTGGCAAAGCCACAGTTCAAAGCGAGCTGTGGGGCATCCTTTATCCCGAGGATCTGTGTGACTTTGCTGTGCTGCCATACAAGTGCTCAGCAGCTGCAGCCGGAATTCTGATCGCTCCAGTTCGGCAGCTTGGCTGTAATTAAGTGAAAGATGCTTCTCATCATCAGGGCTATTATATCCTGACTGATCAGTGTGCAAATCCATCGCAGCCAAGGGTTAAAAAGCGCCCCATTCCAAGGGGTTTGGGATGGCGGGGGAAGAAAGAGGGAAAGGCGGCATGTGGCTCCTCGCGGGAGGAATGGGATGATCGCCAAATTTAGCAGCACCCTCTCCTGGCTCTCGGCTGAATAACGCGTAGGGATTTGGGGCTCGGAGTAAGACTCCGAGCAGGGAAAGGTCGCAGCTGCTGGTTCCTCAAATGCAACGCACTTGGCGACCTTTCTGTCAGCAAGAAACGCTGAAATGCTGAGGCGGCTCTGTTTGTCAGTAAAGGCAGCTGATGGCGCTCTGATCAAAACCTGGGGGGATCCCCGGGCAGAAGAAAGCTGAAGTGGCTTTGGAGCTGGCATTACAGAGCAGATAACGCTCTGAGCTCCTGAACGTGCTGCGTGATACGAAACTGCAGGAAAGGGCCAGCAGCTGTCCCTTCCCCCGCTGCTGCTCCTGCCTTGTGCCCATCTGAATCACCCAAAGACAGGACATTTCCCAAGTGCCCAGCATGCTGAATGCTGCAGCCTGGGGACTGGCTGCTCTTACCCGTGTTCCTGCCACGCTGTCCTATTGCTCCAGCCTTTCCAGAGGTCGTGTGCCCAAAATTCAGCCCAGTGCCTGCCTGCGCCCCCGTGTTACTCTTGGGCTCTTGTTCCACTTTGCACAGAACTCTGCAAGCCAGCAGGAAGGGCTGGCTGAGAAAAGCAGGGCTGTAGGGTCAGGGCTGGGAAGGGGGGGGTTATCCACTGCTCCGGGCCTTGGGCGAGCACCAAAACTGCTGTCAGTGGGATGTCCTGACACGGGGGCTTTTTCTTTTGTTTGCCATATAAATTTCAAGCAGAATCTGTCGGTTTGTGCCCTTACTGGAGCATGGCAGCCCCTCAGTGCACATTTTCCCCAAGGAATCCCAGGGGGGATCGTGGTGGTCAGTGGGTCTTGGACAGGGTGATGTGCCAGGCTGCACTTCAGCTGGCAGGAGCTGAGCTCGAGCTGTATCAGCGTTAACAAATGTGGTTTTCATCAGATCTATCTCAGCTGGTGAACCACTTGATTAGATAGATTTCAAGTGTTTTCCCATGTCGTGACTAAGACAAGGTAGGAACTTGAAATATTTGAACAAGTGATGCTAACTCTCACTGAAACTCTCCCAGAGTTACCAAAAAATACATTGACTTGGAGGTAAATTGAAACCTTTCAGGTTCTTTTTCAAGCTGCAGTCCAGAGGAACAGCTGAACATATTTTTTTTCTTAGTTCCTCTTCTGTGTTTTCTGTATTTATGATTTCATAATTTTTCCACGGTTTGAATACATTAGACATTTTTTATGCATCTGCACTACACACAACCTAAACCTGTCCTTTTTGCATTCCTGAAGTGCCACAGAGATGGATTTGACAGCAGAGAGCATAGAGGAGAAGCTCATGCCCCTCTTAGTCTGCAAAGAGATACCAAACAATATGAAACTCCAAAACATGAAGGACAAAAGGCAACCCTGCTACAGATTTCACTGAGACTGAGAACCCTGGTACACGGTGAGACCTCAGGGGCAGAGTTTTGGTGCAAGTCATTCCCTGAATGAATGGGAAACCCATCTCTCTTGCTTTTCTTGCAGTGTTCAATCAGCCACTGTTAAAAGCTGTTCTCAACATCCTGACCAGGCTGCTTGGAAAATCCCCAGGCCTGGGGAAGACCGGTGGGATTAAAATTACAATCTACCACATAATGAAGATGATTTGGCTCATAGAACTCTGCCTCTGACTGCTGCTCACTCCACATCTTGGACACCATTTCTCGTTAAGGAAGTATGAAATTACCAGGGGTTTTTTAGAGCAAATCTTTTATCCTGAAGCCAGGAGGGCATGAGCTGTGTGTTTCATCCTTTCATTCCTTTTCCCCACCCACTTCCTTTTCTACTGTAGAGAAATAAGTGAGCTCTTTGTGATCTCTGCTTTCAGGAGGTTTCATCACCCAAGCTGCTCCATGGATTATCAGTGACTTCCCAGCTAACAGATGGCTGGAAGTGACAGCAGTGCTGCAAGGAATTAAGGAAATTATTTCCATCTCGGGATTGGTCTCATTCACTCTGTTATGCAGCTTTTAAGCATTTTCCATCCGCTCAGACCAATATTTGTGTATCATTTACAGAACGCGAACAAAATCTCTCTCTGAAGCAAAATTTCCAACCTCAAGGCGACTTGTTGTTTTTGGAGTCATCATCAGGCCTTGGGCAAAGGCTTGAGGGAAATCCTATCCTCTGTAGTTGGGCCAATAGCACTGTAAACTTCAAGATGATCTGTCTTTTTCTGAGCTCAAGATTAGGCAACGAACCAGCCTCTCACTGAGCCAGTAGCAGCAGTCAGAAAAACTACTGAGTGTGGCAATTTTTTGGGGGTAATTGTTTGTGTTTGTTATTTTGACTCTTTGCTCTGGTTGGCTAAAAATTCCCTTTCATGTGCAAGCGTGGAATATTCTTCTGTCAGAGGAGAGCTGCCAAAACCTGAATCAGTCTTTTTTTCTTCTTCTTTCATTTTTACCCCATGCTTCAGAGGAGAGGCTACAAGTTAGGAAAAGAGAACTGAGAGGTGCTGAGCCTTTTCAGGGCTCAGCATTTTCAAACAGGGATGCCCAAGGATGTGACTGACCCTCAGAGGGGTGGGAGTGGATGGAAAGGGAAAGCTGCAGGGCTGGAAGCTGCCAAAGGTAGACTCTGATCAAGATTACAGGGCTAAGGGTCAGCTGTCCTTGTGTACATAACTGATGTCCCAACAGAGCTCTGATACTGCATAGAAAAAGAAGGGGGAAAATCAGTTTGTATACCAAAAGGTCTTCATGGTGTGTTAAATAAAATTTTGAAAGACATTGTAGTGACCATAATGACACAGACAAAGAAAAAGTCTGCATTCAGCCGAGTTCTAGTTTTGGTCCTGTGTGAAATGACTGATGGGACCGAGACTGGGAGAGCAAGGGAGCTGTAGCTATACCCTGAAAACCATTATTTACCTCACTGTTGTTCCTGAATTTGCCTCTGAGTGAGTTCAGCTGGGAACTAAGATCTCCAGAATCATGATATGGGTATGTCCTGACAACTTTAATTTTATTTATGTGGCAGCAATCTTCTATCAAGCAGCATTTTTCCTCAAGACACATCTTGCCTCATGAGGATGGGAGATTTGTGAGCATCTGGACTACAGCAGAACGAAGCACCCACTTCCCAGAGGATGTGCAGACATCACACCCACCCTCTCTTTGCTCTTTGTGGCCTCCACCCTGCTCTTTCACCCTTCTATTTTGCACAGGCCTAACCCACAACAGGATTATTGCTTCCCCCCCGTTCATATTCTCCTTTAAAGCTTATAAATACAGTGGGCAGGGGTGTTTGTACCTCTGGACCACAAACCCTCCTAAACACCTTATAAAAACCACCAATTTTCAACAGGGGAAAAAAGACAGTGACAGGAAAGAGAAGTAATTGTTACTGAGCTGGAGGAAGGAAAATCACAGCTCACAGCATGGTAAGCATCACTGTTTTCCATGTGACCTGTTCCATTATTATTTTTTTTCCCCCTAACACTGGGTTGTATTACACAGTTCTGGTGCACCTCTGTGTTAAAAATAAAAAGAAGGGTTTTCTTGGGGGTATTTTTTGGTTTTATTTTTTGCCAACGAGCTAAGGTTTCTCTTTGCTGCTGTTGCAGCTGTGCTGATATAGATGGAGCTGTGGCAGAAGCACATCTGGCTGTACCTTGCACTGAATCCCTTCTGGGAGCCTGGAGATGCCACAGGTTGGCACTGCCCCGGCTCATTTGGCTAGGGAGGATTTGCAAACACGTGTTCCACCAAGGCTGCAACCCCATTTTTTATTTCTACAGATAACAGCACTAATTTGAATGTGATTTAATCAGGTGACAGCTTTTGCATTTGCTGCAGGTTCATTGAATTAACACCATTAATAGATTTGTTTTTTGGGGACCTGTCTCAGGTGCCTGTTTGAACTGACAGAAGCCAGAGATACAACCTCTACCATTACATTAATGCTGGCATTTTCAGAGGCATAAACAGCACCTAAAATTGCAGCTGGAGCCAGAGGTAGCATTTTGCTAAATGTCCTCCTCACCCTGCTGCAGGATGGAGCTCTGGTGTCCTCAGCACAGGGTGAACACTGACCTGGTGGTGTGGGGCCAGAGGAGGCTGAGAAGATGGTCAGGGGTTGGATCATCTCTGCTGTGAGGAAAGGCTGGGAGAATTGGGGGTGTTAGTCCAGAAGAGGGGACTCCAGGGGGACCTTAGAGCCTCTTTCAGCACCTAAAGGGGCTCCAGGAGAGCTGGAGAGGGACTTTGAGCAAGGGCAAATGGCTTCCCACTGCCAGAGGGCAGGGACAGATGGAATATTGGGATGGAATTCTTCCCTGTGAGGGTGGGGAGGCTCCGCTGCCGGTGAGCTCCGTGCGAGGGGGACACGGCAGCCCCGAGACCCCCAAATCCCCATGGCAGCCCCGGGACCCCCAAATCCCCATGGCAACCCCAGAACCCCCAAATTCCCCTGGCAGCCCCGGGACCCCCAAATTCCCCTGGCAGCCCCGGGACCCCCGGCCCGTACGGCCCCGAAGCACCGGCAGAGGGCGCGCTGGGGCCGCGCGGAGTGGCGGCCGTTTTTGGGGCGTTGTTTGGAGTTTGGGGGTGTCTGTGTTTTATTTAGGGTTTAGGGGCGTCTGTGCGTTATTTGGGGATTAGGGATCTCTGTGTATTATTTGGGATTTAGGGACCCTGTGTTTTATTTGGAGTTTAGGGACATCTTCCACTATCCCAGGTTGCTCCAAACACCGTGCAGCCTGGCCTTGGACACTTCCAGGGATGAAGCAGCCACAGCTTCCCTGGGCAACCTGTGCCAGAGCCTCATGACTCTCAGGGAAAGGAGACAAAACCCATTCCTTGCTTCCCCAGCAGGAAGCAGTTGTGGTGGCACAGACCCAGACCGCCAAGGGGGCAGTCCCCGGGAAAATTACCTGGAGTTTCTAATCGTGCTCATGTCGCTCATTCTCTGCTTGTGACATTTTTTGGTAGCACTGAGAAGAGCTGATCTCATGGATGGGCCATGGGATGAAGGTAGATGAGGCACTTTTGGCTTCTGGAATAACCACATTGGCTTCATGTGTCTGAAACACCAGGCAGTGTCAGCGCTGTGATTAAAAGTTCCCCTTTAGTTTCCAGAATTAAGAGGGAAGAGGCTGCTTTTTTACCTTACAGAGCACTTTTCTTGGAGATGTGCAATGTTGTAAAAGTGCCACAAAACTGCCACGGGGCTCAACAGGTCCAGCTGGATTTGTTCCTGACACAGCCCAGCTGCAAGCAGAGGCGAGGACACCCCATGCTGAACACTGCTCTCCCAGAGGGAGCAGCGCGTTCCCTGCGCTTTCAGCCACCCCGCCAGGAAGCTCAGAAACCTGCACTCAAAACCAGGAAAAGAAAGCAAGAAACAAAAGCCCCGAGAGCCGTGCTCTCGGCAAACTTCACAACTTAACAGCTGCTTTGTTCTGTGACACGAAGGGTCACACCTGCCCCATCCGCTGCTCAGGGGGGAAGTTTGCATGGAAGGACAGCAGAGTGTAAATCAGTGTTCATCACAAACACGCACAGCATTGCTCCCAAGTCAGCTTCACACGTACTGAGAAATGTGGGTCCCCTCCTTCTGTAGCTCTGCCCTTTCCCTCCCAGGAGTGCAGCAGTTGCATTTTTTTATTCTTTTTCCATCTCTCCTTGAGCATCCACTTCCAATATTTTTCTTCCTGCACTCCGAGCATTTAATCCCTTTCCTGTACTCCAATCTACAAATAATTTAAAAGAGGATCAGAAGCAGTGAGTGACCCTAGTCAGTGAGTGTTTGCTTCACGTTTCAAGCTGGTGATTACAACTAAAATCTCACTATCTGGGCCACGAGCCTCTGGTGAAAATCCAATAGTAAACATGCCACGTGAGGCAAGCATTTGACATCTGCAAACGGGTGCCATCTGTTTCTTCCTTTAAGAGTATTACCCGTCTAAGAAAGGAAGAGACGCATGAAACTTGGTCTGAGGTCAAAAGAGTGTGAGTGAGATCACGGGTTTTTGATTGCAAAGTAAAGTGGGGGATAGATTCACCCCTACCCACACACACACAGCTCTTCTTGGCAAGTGGAGGTGAGGTAATTCCAAGTGATATGAAGTCACACCTTAAAGTTTGGGGGAACTAGGGATGCAGAGGCAATGCTATAGCCCAGACTTCTTCTTAGGGCCAGACCAAGGCCTCCTCTAAAAGAGGAACTGAGTAACATCAGAAGACAAAATTTTGACTCAGCTTTTTGCAATTCTACTTCTGCTCCCACCCCCAACTCCTGGAACAGGGACCAGGGCCCTGTTCTGTGCCAGGAACAGCTCATTGCTTCTCTTTTCATGACACACTTTGCTCCCGTGGTCAGCAGCAATTGAGTTGGTGCCTTCAATCTCATCTTTTCCACTTCTGGGCATTGTTTCAGACACCTGGGTTGTCAGAGGAACTTCAGCTCTCCTTGGCTCCCCTGCAACCCTGCGTGGCTCTGGCTTATCAGGGATTTGGGACTGACTTCTCTGTCTCTGTTCTTAGGTGTTACAAGCCAGCACTTATCCCAATTTCACAGAAACTCCTCATGGTTTAAAAGATTTATGTCACATTTGGTCCAGGATGGCTGGCTGGAGGAAAGCACCTACCTGCTTTGTAGGCACTAAGGCAGGTCAGAGAGGATTTCCTGAGCTCTGGGTGTTGTGGCAGGACTGTTGCTGGTCCCCTGGCAGACTCTGGACTGTTTCTAGTTCAGGACAGCATGCTGGAGCAGTGGCATCCCTTCAACAGCACTGAGGAAGAGATTTACTGTGCATTTCACTTTGATCTTGTTTCCTTATGCTCTCAGTCTTACAGGTGAGCATCCTTCTGGGTTTTGATGCAGGTTGGGCACATCCTGAGCTCCTGATCTGACACGAGGAGTGTGACTGTCCCCTAAAATATCCAAAAAATTCTTTAAAAAATAATCTAAATGTTGGTAGATAAGGTGGATAGCTACTGAAGCCTACACACTTCTGAAAGTCATGTTTCTTTTCGCTGGAGGATCAAAGGATAATGCAAAGCTGTGTATTAAACAGGATGGAGAGTTTTGCTGAAGAGGGAACTGCCTTGGCCCCAGTGTACGCAGTAATGACACGGCACAAGAAGGAACAGGAGGTCATAAAAGAGCAAACTCCATGAACTCCATTTTCAGACCGCGGGAGTAGAATCAGAACCTGCCATTAAAGCAGGCACGTGGGACTGGTTTTTCCCAGCTCCATGGAAGTCACCCATTGCGTGCAGCGCTCGCACATTCATTAAGCACAACGCGCAATTACAAGCGAAAAGCTGCTGGTGTCTCACTTGAACCAGGGAAACGATTTCAGGGGAGAGCAGGGTTTTGATAATGACAGGTTTTAGGCTGCAGGTTTAAATGGAAAGAGGGAACTCTTTACGTGTGGCCAGCCGTGGCAGCGGCAGCTATGTCACACAGCTCTCATCTGTCTGAGCCGGGCGACAAGTGTGGGCAGCACCACGAGTACCTTGGTCTGTGAAACAATACAGCTCTCTCTCGCCAGTGAAATGAGTTGGGCTCCTGCTGTTGCTGTTTTCTCTCCCCCTTGGCAGGGTAAGGCACTTCTGCAATGCAGATTGCTCTGTCTCTACACGCCCGAAGGCATTTAGACCTGGAGGCAGTGACCTGGTCTGAAGACCCACAGACAAAACCCACCTCCTGCTTGTCCACAGGGACTTCCCGATCCGGGTTTGCTGGAACATATCCCCAAAACAACTGTGGCTCAGGGAGTGTCTGAAAAATCTTTGAAGGATGAGTAACAAAAAAAAAAATTAATACTTTTTTTTTTTTTTTTTTTTTTTTTTCTGCCAAATGGGACAAGGAAAGCCTTTTAGGGGAAAATTCTTTGCCAGGAAATCTTTTTAGTGCTTTTTTGAAATTTTTTTCTCAGGTACTCCTAGCAAGGCCACATTGTGTTTCTATATGAAGGCACCATTATGTATACAACAGCACTGCAAACAATCAGGGCTGCAGCAGGGATGACTCACAGTTCCATTACTTTGTGAGCATCGTGACATCTCTACATGCAAATTGTTACTGTCAGCCTCGTATCTGAATTTGTGTGTGGCTCATACAGAGCTGTGGGCACAGACCCTGACCCCTGAGGGCTGGTGGGGGTGTAGCTGCAGTAGCCACTCACACCGAGTTTTGTTCTCTGCCTGAGAATTGTTTTACCCTCAAATGAAAAAATGCCAGAGCTGATAAGGAAGGGAGTGTTGCACCTTTGCAGCTGGATAGAGAAGGGCTGGGTGGAAGTGTTTCTCTGGGCTCCCATCTCGCTCCTCTCTCACTCCTGACCTGCTGGTCCAGCAGCCAGGGGGGTGTGGCTGTTGAGGGTCCTGCCCTGAGCCATCTGCCAGACAGCCTAGAGCCCTGACCTGCATCCAGCTGATGGTCTCATGGATCACATCCAAAGCTCTTTAGTGCACAGTCAGGGCTCTGAATACGTGCATGCAAATGTTTATGGTTGCCCTGGATTGAGAGGGATCTGTAGTTCATCCAGGACACCCGCAAACATTTGCATGAATGTATTCAGAGTGGGCAAACATTTATGAATACCTCGAGTAAGCTAGAAGCCCTGGAGGGCGAGGGGATTGCAAATCCCCTCTGTATTCCTTCCACAAGCACAGTGAGCACAGTGATGGCTCCACAGATTGTGATGGAGAAGAGTCAATTCATCCCTCAGGGCCAAAGCTCTGCCTGCAAACTGGCCCCAGTGGGGCAGGGAACAGAGTGCTGCCCTCCCAGTGACAGGAGGTGTCCCCTGTCCCTGGGGACAGTAAGGAGCCCTGTGCTGCCATGATATGCTCATGATATGCCAACTGTTGCAACTACACACGTTTATCTGTTTCCAGCAGATGATACCACCAATGTATCTCCAAACCAAAACTCTGAAGCTGCTTCCCTGGCTGCCCTTCCTCTGCGCTCCGTGGGTTGTAAGCTGTTCAGGGCAGCTATGGCTTTTGCTGGGAACATTTGCTCATCTTTGGCTGAAAGGAGTCCTGCTGTTTTCATGGTCTCTTGCCAAACTTGCACTGGTGCTGGGCTGCTCGAAGGCAGAGCATCCCTCTCCTGACACAAACAATGAAGCTGTTTGGACCTCCTCAGATCTCCAGGGCTGTAGCCCATCTCCAACCACACTGAGGAAGACAAGTGGCATAGGACTTCTTGGGAGGAATTTTTTATTGCAGCTTCCTACACTGTCTTTCCTGAACTGTTGGTCCACTGTGTTGACTTAATTCACCTTTCACCCCGCTGAGCTAAAGCCCTGAGTGCTTTGGTGTCAGGGATCCCTGGTCAGTCACAAGGGCAGTGATCTGCCTGCTCCAAATAGGCTGAGTGACGACTCCTGCGTGTGGTTGTTGATCTTCTCTAATTGCTGCCACGTCAGCAGCCACATCAGGCTGTCTGAGATGACGGTGGGAGACTCTGTAATCCCTGCAAATTCCCCCCTCACCTGAGCCCTTTGCGTTCTTGGTTCAGATTTGCTGGCCTTCTGTGAGGAGCTCTCAGAGGATAAAAGCAGCATTAATGGTTTGAGGGTTTCAGACCTCAGCAAAGGCATCCCCTGCCTGTGATACTGCTGGGAGCTGTTTGTGCTGTGTCTGCTGGCACCCACCGGGCACTGCAGGTTGTCGAGGGACTCCCTGGTACCAGATTATGCATTAGAGGAAAACTGGGAGAGAGAGTTATTCTGGAATACACACTGCTTCCGAACTCCTCTGGATCCTGCTGACATGGAGAGGCCTGCCTCAATGCTGTGCCTGAGAACTTGCTACATAAAACACTTCAAGCCACTCGGTGTTGCTGAAAATCCACCTGAGCTGGGGCAATCCCCTCTCTCCAGGAGCGGCCTTTGCTGTCCTAGGACGGTGAAACGAGAGTGGTCAAACACTGTCAGCAAGTGTGCCTTGCCCATCATCCCAGAATATCCAGGCTTCCAGGATGTAAAGGTTTGTGTGCCAGAACTCTCTTTGCAATATATGGTGACTGCTACCTATTCTTCTGCAGGATGAATAATTCCCTTATGCTCTGGAAAGCTGATGTTTGATATGATAATAAAGTCTGAGCTGTGATTGGGTATAGAAAAACTTATCTTGAACGACTTTTATTCTGCTACATTTTAAAGCTGATTATTATTTTTAGGTAGATTTTGTTTTTTAAACCATTTTAAAAAGTTTGAGTTAGGAAGACTGCTTCAGTCAGGTTTTAGTGTTCTTCAATTACCTAACTTATTCCAAAAGTACAACCACTCTAGGCAAGGACATCAGATTTGCTGGGTCCCTTCCAGAATGAAGTGTGATGGAATAGTGGGAGATCAAAAACTTGATTGCTTTTCAGTTTACATGGCATGTCCAACCCACTACTACTCATTTGAGCTCAATGTTTTTCATTCATTACGAGCAGGCAGCGTGCCAGGGGCTGATGATGGAGTGCCCTACTGAGACACTGCCAGGCTCTCAAACCAGATTTGTGGCTGGACCCTGAGCAAGTATCTAGACTTAATTAGAGATTGTCAAAAACTGCATGAGTGATGGCTTTTTTTTTTTATACCAAAGGCATTGTCAGGCATAATAAATGATTGCAAAATGTTCCACGACCCCGCTGTGGCTGTCATCTACAAACAGTATAGTCTTTCTTTTTATTGATTAGAAACAGTAATATAATATAAACCAGTTCTTCTCTCAAGCCAAACTGCTAAGGTTTTCAGAGAAAAAGCCATGGTCTGCCTTAACTTGCTGTACAGAAACCAGCCGTTGCTCCTGGTAGCTGAGACAGGCCAGGGTGTCTTGGAATACCTGTGAGAAGGGTGCAAATGGCAGAGCAGGGACTTTGAAAATCCAGGGGACATTAAACTCTGGAAAGGCAACCTTTTACATGGTGAGTTTCTACCAAAATTTTATCTCCCAGTCAATAAAAGGACTCACAGCATGGATGCTCCCCCAAAATCAACCTAAAGACACCCAAGTGTATCAATGGGAGCTGGACCAGGTCTTCCTTTACTATTTAAATAACTTGAGTATTAATTTGGCTGGCTTGAAAGGAGAGAGGCATCCTGTAATGGGAAAGGAGGAGAAAAAATTATGTATAACAATAATAATAATAATAATAATAATAATCATCATCATCGTTTTGAGATGTAGAAATATATTGTATGTGAAAATTGCAATTCTTGTAAAAATACACTACAGTTCAGCAGTTACCTGGGATTAAAGAAAGGGGGGAAAAAAGAACCTCTTAGAAGTGGGATCAAGTTTTGCCTTGGGAAATAGCAGCTACAAGCTAATGGAATTTGAAAAGGATAAACCTAAAGTTCTATTAAGACAGACAAGTGAGAAATTATTTCAAAAAGTTAAGATTTTCACAGAGGCAACACAAAATTGTGGCAGTACGTCACAGTCAGCTGGAGGTAAAAGTGCTCAGCATTAACCTCAACCCAATGGACTTCTGTTCCAGAGAGGGATTGTTTGGTCTTCAGGGAATTTGGATTAAGAATCTCAAACACTGTCTAACAGCTGTTTACTGTATGGAACCTTAATCCTTAGATCCTTTTTGTATTTAAGCCAGCATACTTTAATTCAGATTTCCTTTTTCCTTCTGCCCCCAATCCTGCCTCTCCCTCCCCCTCTATTTAAAACAGTTACCAAGAAATTATTTGGGAAATCCAGCCTGCAACCAAATTTTCCAGGATCTGGAAAGAGGGAAGAGCTCCTCACCACAACTCAATAATCTCCCAAGGAGAGCCTCGTTAGTCCATTGCCTGGGGAGCTCCTCAGGAGGCTGCTTGAAAGGCCACCAGACCACCAGCCCTGGCTTCCAGGACAAACCTTTGCAGGAATACTTCAACGAGAGGCTGATGGAGCTGGGGAACTACGAAAGCAAGAGGTCCAAAAGGAAAACAAAGGCAGATAAGAACCAGCCCCTGCTCCTGGCCCAGAGAGGGCTTCAGCGCAGGAGCAGCTGCAGTGCTCTGCTGGTGCTGGGCCATGGCACGGAGGGTGAGGAGTCCTGCAGCTCAGCAAACCAGCACAGCGAGAGAGTGATCGAGTGTCAGGATCAAAAGGAAACCCAGAACGTCCTAAAGCTCAACATGGGTGACTTCTTGGATCTTCTGACAATGCACATCACTGCTCCTCTAGAAGCATTTGTACAAAAGAAGTGATACTGGAGCTGGTTACAGATTTTTGTGCAGTCCTAGAACCCAGGAAGGGTTGTTCTTGTTCAGCACCATTCTGATTCTAGCTCATGTGTATCAGTCCCCTCTGACGCAGAAAGGTGCTTGTTATGGGATTGTTCTTGATTAACATTGCATATATTTGTTTTCAATTATCTCCTGCAAAGAATCAGCACTATTGAGCCATAGGTGCAGCTTATAGCAGTGTTCTAAATATGTGCATGTATTACTAGAATGCTTAAGTTGCCTTCAAAAAAGGTGGTTAGTGTCAGAGGAGCAGCTTGTTTCCTGCTGTGCAGTTTGTGTTAGTTAATCTGAAGAAAGAATGTTGTATTCTGCCTCGTCATTTTGCTTGTTTTAAACCTCTTGCTTTTATCATGTCACTGTGGCCCAACTTGTTGATGTTCTTACTGTGACTTGTTGCTGACACAGAAATAGTTGATGAGAAATTACTGATTTTCACTCATGCCACACGTAATCACCAGGTGGATCACTGCAAGGGTTTGATGCATGAAGAAGCAAACACAGACATAAGATCTACTTTTAAATATGATCAGCTATTATGATTTCATTTGCAGACTCAAAAACCTTTGACTCAAAAACCACTGCAAGAGCAAAGAGGAAAAAATGCAAGATTTAAGTTAGAATGATGGAATTAAGTATGAAAGAAGGCTCCTTCCCTCTTTCCTACCGTAAATCCAAGAACCACATAGTGAATTCCTAATGTAATCTGAACTTCAAATTGTTTATTGTATTTTAATGTTTATCGTGGTCATGTAAGTATAAAATGTCAGCTGCAGCTGGATCTTTTTACTATGGGAAATGTCAATGTTTAATTCCACAGTGAATATCAGACCCAAAATGAGGCAATGATTTTAAGCTTCCAGAAAGATCTATTACTGCCTGTGGTATCATCAGCAATAAATTCCTCATTACAGTTGTGGTTTGAATTGATGTTTCTCTCTTTGCTTTCAGACTTATTTTAATGTGAGTTAACAAGTAAGCCATGCCCCTGGCTACACATAATCCCTTCCAGTGCTGACTGGAATCCCTTCCATCACTTTTCCCTCCTTGTTCCTCTCATCTCTTCAGCCCTAGTGAAACCTGCCTCAAGGTGTGCCTTGTCCTTTCTGCAGGTCATATTTTCCTTCTTCCCAACACCTATTTGCACAAATATTTCTTCTGCTTTGCCTCCTCAGCTCTTGGGCCTCATATTTATGTCTTTCAGACTCTGAAGATATGTGGAAACGGGAGGGCAGATTAAGGAACTTCTCACATCCCTCTGCCAGCTCCTTCAGGAAACAACCAGGAGTTTCCCCCCCCAAAAAAAGGGAAGGGAAACATATAAGACTCATTCCACAACCTTTTCCCCATCCTGGTATCAAGATAATCTAAGGGAACTGAGATGGGATACTGAGAGCTCTCAGTCCTTTGTGTGTGGGAGAAAGCACTAAATACTTAGGCCAAATGAATTTTTCAGAATTCCCAGTTGCCTTCCTGCTGCAAATGGAGGGAGCAGCCAATTAGGTGAGATTTTCCCTGCAGGAAAAAAAAAGATAGAGATATATATATAATTTTTTTTTTTTAAAGTTAAAGTCTGAAACCCATAATGCATTAGCAGATGCCATTGAAGGGATGCATCTGGTTTTCATTTTGAGTTTGCCAGAGGTTAGTTTCTCCTCTAGGAGTGAATGCATAATAGTAACATGGTATTATGTGAGGGCATAATAATAACAGTGCATGAGGGGAAAGGAACAGTATTAATGGGACGCAGGCAACCTTAATTCTTTCATTTCTTAAAACATGTGGCTTTGCACACTTGAATGTGTCCTTTTGAAGTTTGGCTTTGCAAGTCATTTCCGATCTGCAAGCTTTTCAGAAAAGGCAAACTGCCTGCCTTTTTGCTCCTGATATTTTAATGTCTGTCACACTGCAATAACTGCAGATTAGCAGGTCTGGAGCATCCTGAGCCTCTCTGCAGACCTCTGCCATTTAACAGAGGTATGTGGAGACGTGCACTGTTAGGGTGTGACTGACATTTGCTGACAGTGAAGGACAACAAAGTTTCCTTAAGAAAAGAATTAGCAGCAATAAATTAAAGATAAACCCAGAAAACCAGGTATTTTCTTCACTGAAAGAGTGGTCAGGCATTGGAACAGGTTGCCTAGGGAGGGTGGTGGAATCATCATCCCTGGAAGTGTTCCAGGAATGACTTAATGTTATGGTTTAGTGGACAAGGTGGTGTTTGGTCAAAGGTTGGACCTGATGATCTTGGAAGTCTTTTCCAGCCTTCTATGGTTCTGTGATTTACTCAAGCATCTGTAAACAGGCTATTCAAGCTGTTCAGCCTCTGGGCAGTTCCTCTTCTCCACTCAAGACAATTCAGAGTACCAGTTTTTAACAGGCCGTATTTTATTTTTTACTTTTACTAAATACCAAATGTGAAACAGAATTTCAAAACCCCAAAAACTAGAGTCTGACTTGGCAGAAACTTGTAGTGTTTCCTCCCCCAGAAGAACCCCATAGACCTGAAATTGCACAGTCAGGCCCATTTATGGTATTTTTCATCTGTAAAGCACCCTGAGGAATTAAAAAAAGTTGACATGCTTTTTAAATTGGATTTCCTTCAAAACAGTGTCACGACTTTCCTCTGAGAAGCTGCGCATCCCATGTCAGAGATAGTGGAAAAGTCTAAGAAGATTAGATCTCCCAAGGGGGAACATTATCTAGATGTTGCTGCATAGAAAAGACATGAAGTTACAGAGAGAAAAAAAAAAAAAACCACCAAGAGCTGTTAAGAGAAGAAATAAAATTTCATCTCACAGCCTCTCAGATTGTTAAAACCTTGTGAAAAAATGGCTTGGGTTTGTTTGGAAAGTGATAATATGCATGACCTGAATTTATATAGTCTATTACTTTAGGTTTTACTGAGTTTAGCTGTTGGATGTAGCTGCTGCTTTCATGCAGATAATCTGTTTTCTCAGTGTTCTTTCATGAAACTTGATGCAGACACTGCTTGCCATTAGGAGTCTCATAAAAATATTCTTTATGCCTCTTCGAAAAATTCTTCTTTCTCCTCTTAAAGAAAAAGCAGTGCATCATCACTCTCCTGCTGGTGATTTTGCAGCCACTCTTTATCTCTGTGTTAGATCTTTCTGTATGGAACACTGAACAGCACCCTTGGTCAGCTGTTGTTTTCCTTCTGTAAATATATTCTCTCTGTCTGACTGGAGCTTAGGCAAAGTCCTCTGTAGGGCCTCATAAATCAGGCAGTGCTCACTTCACTTAAAAGCACAGTGCAAGCCTTCTGAAGCTCGTGTCCCTGCTGTGATTTTGTCACCCTCTCCCTGACCTTACCTCTGAGGCTGCAAAAATTGTGTTGGCTGATGGTGCAGAGGGAGGCTGGGGAGGTGAGGGCGGGAGGCAGGGGAGGGCGGTCTCAGGGGAAACACAACCTGCTTTCAGATGAGAACCTGAACCTGCACAAAGTGAGGTACAACCTCAGGCTGGTTTTTGGTTCCCTCAGCCTCTGTGAAGATGTGGTGGGACAGAAAATACAAAACACATGAAGCCACAAAAGCATCCAGGAAGAGATGGGCTGCACCCCACTCTCAGTGTAACCCTCTTCAGGATCCCAAGGACCTGAGGAATCTCTAATTTCGTGCCTCATTAAAACAAAACATATAGTTTTCATTTATTTAAATTAAGGAATTTATTAAAAAAAAAAAAAGCCAAAAAACCCAATCAAAACAGTGGTTTGATCTAAATACAGCAGCACTGTGACATTACTAGGACATTATGTACGAAGAATCCAAGCAGCCATAGAACACAGAAGCCTTTATCTTCAGTAACAATCTCAAAATGAAACTAGCTTCATCGAACAATGTTAAAGATCTCCCTGGAAAGAGAAACAAAACCAAACAGACCCTCCCCACCCCTAACCCTTTGGATATTAGAATGATTTTTTTTTTGTACAATACCAACAGCCACTAGCTCTTCTAATTGAGAACACTTGCTTTAATTTATTACAAAAATGATCTGTTGACTCAGTTATGAAAGACAACTTTTAACATTGCTTTAGAAGTGTCTGCTCCTCTTATAGACTACAGTATTAGAAGTGCTTAAAAACATTTACTCCTGGATATGCTCTTGAAATTCAATCAGAAGGATATTCTGTGTGTGTTTATATACCAAATATGAATTTTAGTTTTTAAAGCAGGTGAAAAGACTAACCCTAATATGAAATTGCAATTTTACAATTTAATTATTAGTCAGATATGGGCAACCACATGATAGTTCATGAAATCTTTAGGTCTATCTACATTGCTCAGAAACACAAAATAAAGTTTTTACAGCTTTCAGCTTCAAAAGGCTAAAATGTTCAGTCTTTTAGAAGAGTGTCCAGTGTTTAAAAGAAATGCAATTAAGGGAGACCGCATTCAATACACATGAAACAACTCGTTTGAGCTTGCTAATTAACATATCTAACAGCTGCATGTGGGGTGATGAGAAAGGAAAACACATTTGCCATCCAGCCACTATCTGAGATGTTTCTTCTCCTGGAGTGAACCTTCTCTACAGGACCACTCCAGAAAACCTGGAGTTCCCCTTCAGAGCCCACTGACCCCAGGCATGTTGCCTCTTTTGTTTCCAGACCCAGTCTGCCACAGATCCATCTCTGGGACTTCACACAGCACCTCACTCAGTTGGTACCTAGGGAATCCTTTGCAGGCTTGGCCAAAAATTTTGAACCAATGAATGTTATTTTGTTCCCTTCCTCATAATTATTTATCTGCAATCTAAAAACAGAGGAAGTGTTTTCATGTGAATGCCACAATTACTGGCCAGCTCTTCAGCAAGAAATGAATACTTAAACATTTGCACTGTCACCTCTTTGTCTGCTGGAGATGTCTTACAGAAGTGCAGCACGTTCTGTTTCAGCATCTCCAAGGAACTAAGACAAAGCAATAACAAAACCAGTCCTAATTTAGGAGAGTCATCTCACTAGTCATGTAAATAAGAGCAGCTATACTAAGCCTATTTCATTTAAATAATAATACAAAGAGTTGATATTGATCTGGTTTATGCACAGACTCCAAAGTGCTTCCCATTGACAGACAGAGAGCATCCCTCCATGTTTGAGAATGGGAAAACAAAATTGCACAGAGGTTTGCCCAGGGCAGAGAAGAAAAACAGTCAGAATAGGAATACAAACCATCACTCCTGGCTCCAGTAACACAAACCAAGGAGAATACATATGTGCCAGCAGTAATATTCATGAATAGGCAGCAATCTGTTTATAATTGTTTCTTTCATAAAGCCCATTTGTCAGTACACCAGCTTAGCTGATCCAACTGCAGCAGATTGTATTTGTATTATCACAGAGACATTTGGGGGAGGTCAGCATATAATACTGTAGCATATTGTTGGCTTTCACCTTCTTTGATGAAATTTTTTATTTTCCCTAAAAGAAATAATTTACAAATTCTTGGAACCAATTTCTTTATCTTTTCGGTTTTTGCATTTAAGGAGAGACCATTACTACCAGCCAGCACTCCGGTATTATTTAGCATAAAACAAAGTGTGTCCTGCCCAGCACACAGAAGAGTTGTTTTAAACTGATGCAGACTTTCTCTTAACTTTATCATGAGGGTGTTAGTAATTATCCTCTGTACTCTAAATCATTAGTAGTATTTTAAGTTAAATAGACAACTCTGTAATCTCCTGTTTTCCATGGAGCCACTGAACAGACTGATTCTTCCAAAATTCACTGCCAAATGTACCTCCCTGCAGCCTGAGACAGACTGGGACCATCCTTGGGCAGGAGAGCCTTTAAGTATGGACTTCTACAGCTCCTGCAGGCTTCCACGTGATGGAGGACAGTCCACATGCCAAGAGACAGAAAGGATGTTCTTCCAAAGAAAAATCCAGTCTTTCCAAAGATGGTATGGGAAATGCCTGACGAATGATCTCCTCTGCACTGAGTGACTTGAGTGAGTATTACAGATATGAACTGAACAAAATAATGATCACAACTAATTGTGGAGCAGAGGTGAAAACTCCCACATCTTTTCCACAATGGAGCCAGTTCCTGTTCCATGGATGTTGGTGAGCAGCAGCAGCTGTGCTGTAGGGATGTGCATTTATTGCTCTTTCAGAAAAGCCTTGGCAGGGAGCTCCTGACTGAGGCTGGGACACATAGACCTGGGTGATGCTGTCCATGCAGGCTGGGGGGATTCCTAATTGCTTCATCCAACTGTTCCCTCTGACCCTCAGAGCGACAGTGTTGTGTTTGAGCCATGTGTCAGACCCTCTGTGCAACATGGCTTTGTGTGTGCAGTTCTCAGGTCACTGAAGACACTCTGACCAACACACGATGACCCAAGGAAGAGCGTGCAGCAGTGTGGTACCAGCTGCCACTGCACCCTTGCTGAAGATTTAGCCAAGTGGGACTTACACACAGTCCTCCAGAGCTCACAGCTTGGGTGTCTTCCCCATCCTGCCCAGGGTTTTACCACTATTGCAGGTCAGTTTCCTGTTGGTTTTTTTAAGTTTGAGGCATCGCCACTGAAAAAGATCCACTGGATTTGAAACGTGAGCAAAGAACTCAGGCTGGATTCCAAGGTCTGGGTGAATGACCTAAAGAATCAGTGTCTTTACTGGGTCAGCCCAGTTTGATTCCTACTGCTGATGGCACTCTCAGCCATAGTTTCTGGGGTGACTGCAAATTGAGGTGGTATCAAGCTGTTTTTATGGAGAGCTGTTATGTCCCTGAACTGGCAGGAACGAGGAGTCCCTAATCAGCAGGGCCAGGTGAACGCTGCGATATTGAATCCTGCAGCTCCCTAACACTCAGTTTGATCTCCAGTACCTGTTTAGTTTGATTATCTTCACACCTTTCCGAGCTTCACAAGCAGGTTTTTGTTCAGAAACAACATCTGAGTCACGGCCATTCTTGTGAAAAATCTCTTTTTAGATAATCCAGGTCAAGAGTGCACACCTAACAGTTTGTTATTTTTTTCCTTCATTATTCCTTTGTTTAAAAAAAGCCTCTCACTCAACAGTGGGAAAAGTGAACTTTGAGACACTGTAGAAAATGAATAACAAACACCTGACTCATGAAAGTCTGCAACTAATTAGTGTTCATCAGATTACACAACAAAGATTTAAAAATAAAAGACACGCTTGCATAATTCAGGATCAGATTGCAAAAGATTTCTGATTCTTAAAGAGAGCTAAGTTTGCTCATCTCTCTATTGAAAATACGCAACCAGATCTGAGCATATACATTTTTTTGGAAAGAATTTGGATGGTAACTGAAAGGGAGATAGAGAAAATAAATCAGTCTGGAAAGCTATTACAGAACTACTCCTTTCTACTCCTTTGTAATGTGCAAATCCATCTCAAAATTCACCTGGAATCAAAATACTAAAAATCTCATTGCACATGCTCTCCAAGGTTGTATGATGAAGCTGTAAGTTTTTTTCAGAGTTCCCAGTGGTTTTTGACTCCACAGAGCCAATGGCCAAATGCCTGTGGAAGCCTGGCTGTGCAGGGCACTGCCTTGACAGGGCTTCAGACCCAAATTCTGGGCCCAAGTTGCACCTGGTCACACAATGGAAATGTGAGGACTGTGCTCCTACTCCAGCTTTGAGTGCAAAGTAAGCTGAAAAAAAAAAAATCCCAACACAAATAAGAAGCAATAAAAAAGAAATCTTTCAGGTTTTGTTGTTGTAGGCAAAATGTGACAAGAAGATCCCTAGGAATGTTCATTAGCACTTCTGATGGATTTTAAGTCTTCCAGGGCTGGGTGCTGAAAGGTTCTGCTGCCCTGGCATGGTGACACTGTTTGCAGTTTGTCAGACAGGACAGAGACACTCAAGGGATGTGGCACGAGATCTCCCTCAACTGGTGTCGTTTTCTGTCTCTCCCCTTCCTCTCTCACTGCTCCAAGGAGGTGGCATACAGAGGACTCCATCCCAGACTTGATGCTTTCAGGTGCATCCTTCTTCCAGGCCATCTCGAGGATTCAGGATATCCAAGCCTAGCATAACGTCCTCCAGGCATCCAGAGGGAATGAATGCTCTCATCCTTCCAGGGCTTTGCACTGTCCCTAAGTGCCCAGTGCCAGAGTCCTAGAGCTGCTGAGCGAGGACGGGCCTGGCTGAAAGGAGAGCAGGACTACAAACTCATTCATTGCTGTTGCTAAAACCTCATCCACCATTAGCTAAGGCTGGTGGCATCTGAAAGGTGCAAGGCCAGCTGCAATCACTATTTGCAATTTGTTCACCACCTTTCAGTAAGGGGTTTGCTGTTATTTCTCAATACTGGGAGATGGTGAAGAATGAAAATTTTAGTCTTCACATGCCAAATTAGCAACATCTCTAAAATCTTGCATCTTCTATACAATCTGCAATGCCACCATCTAACATGGGAGACTGGCTGAAGCTTAATGTCCTTTCCCTGACTTTTCTCTGTAAGCTGCTCTATGCAAGTCCATGTTCTGTCTCTCTCTCATGACTTCAAGCTGCTTTACTGTGTCACTCCTGCGTGTTTCTCACTCAGGGATTTGCCACTACTAACCTCCATCTTTTTCCCCCCAGCACTGGCCACACAGAACACACCCCTGGCAGTCCAACGAATTTGGGCTATTAAGACTCCCACTGGAACATCGCTTCCTTGGACCCTGGGATAGCTGCACTCCTGTTTAACAGGATTTTTGACGCACCAGGGTGGCCTTCAGACGTTCCTGATGACCCAAAGGTGTAAAATCATCAGTACAGTCCAGCCAACATTGTAAAGAGCACAGGGATCCAACACGCTTTACAGAACACTTTGGGCTCTAGAGATCCTGCCTGCAGTTGGGGGCACAAAGGTTTTCCAATTCCTGTGGAAGGGAAGTAACCATATTTTTGATCTGGTGTTCTGAACAATAATAGTGAAATACTTGAGAAGAGCACGATTTTGATGCCTGAGGTACTGCTACTGATCCTGCCTGATCCTGTTTATCCTAGTGCAGACAGAGTTTTTGTCAATGGCTAAAGGATCCTGGACAAAGAATGATGGAGCTGGAAGTGGGAGTTACTATTTCATACTGGCATTTTATTCAGTTGAGGATCTGCATGTGTCAGGGGGCATTTGCATGACACATGGAAGTATTTTAAGTGCAGCCACAGCCTGTAGGTTCTGCTACTGCCCAAAAGCAGCTCAGATCCCACTCTAAACCTCCACAGCTCAGCTCTACAAAGCTGTCACAAATCTCATGGTTGGCACAAACCAGACTGCTGAACTTCTCTCCTGCTGCCTCTCTGATATGGGCAGCTGTGGAAAGGCCTTGGGCTTTTGACTGCAGCATGGAGAACACTGAGTTTTGCTCTCATTTCAGCAGGTGCAGGTTTGAAGTCCTAGAAAAATAAATGGACATTTGCTTTCCTGGCCACCTCTCCCTCAGCTTTGTTCTATGTGTTGTTAGAAACAGCATAAAAACCAGTGAAGGAAAAGAGCTTAAAACAGGGCTCCCTTTCTAACTAAAAAGCCTTTGATGGAATAACAACATAAGTAAGTGCAAATCTCAGCTGTGCTGGTCCCAAGTCATCACAAACCTTCAGCATAGCAAGTAGCATTCTTGAATGCATCAAAATGTTGTCTTTTAGCATTTAATGCGAGACATTACAAACTAATGCAGAGGAGAAATGTATGCAGTGTTGCTGTAAACCAAATATACAGATGTAAAATAATTAAGAATAAACTGTTCCATAAAAATGCATGTCAATAAACCCCCATCTGATAAAGTGATTTATGAAGAATTTTCTAGAATTACTAAAAAGAATGATTTCTCATTTGAGGCTCTGGAAGTCTTGAGTCACATTTTGTTTCTTTTAAAAAAATGTCTTAAAACACATGGCTTTACAGCTGCTGCTTGGAAAATATACACCTCCAAAGTCTGACTTTCATTTAAATACAAATGTACAAAATGTAAACTGAGACAATAGAGAAATTTACAAAACTTTTCTTTAAAAATAATAAAGACAAAATTCAGTTCTAGTATGATGCTATTTAAATACGTGCAAGTAGTCATGTTCATTGAATTTCTATTGCAATGTTCTAAAGAGACAAATTTGATTCACACAGTCTTGAGTGCCACCTCCAAAAACAGACCTGAGTGGAAATTTCTTCTTAAAATGTGAGGCTCCACTGGAAGGAATGGATAGAAAATCTCCATTTTGGGAGATCCATATTTTCATTTTTCACTCAACGGTGGAGGTTCTCTCATCCACAGAAGCTCCAGAGATTATAGTGGAAGGATGCAAGGTTGTTTCATAGGACTGAGTTGGAACTAGCTGCTTCCAGTGGAGTTTGAACTTACGTGATTTGAATTTATGTGGTGATTTAAACTGGCCTTTGAATTTGGAGAACTCTTTGAATTGTTCTGATGCTGTAGGAAGAGGAAGACAATGACAATTAGATTTCCAAAATACACCGTGATTTTTTTTTTTTAATCCAACATTGTTCATTTTATGGTACTGACTGGACTGCAAGATTTTTTTTTAAGATCTTCAGATGCAAAATATTCTTCATTTTCTTACCTGAAGTCTCTCTAGGTCAGCAGAATCATGGCAGTTCTTGAGGAATGAAGCAAAGAAGACTCACTCAAGCTCCAGGAGCCAAATCAATTCATTGCAAAATGTCAGTATCTGCTAAATCTGACTAATACAGAGGATACCTGCCAATGCTCAGGCACACTTTTAACCCTACAGAAGTAGACCAGTCTAAGAATGTTACTGACATTTGCAAGTGGTGCCACAGTGCCTCGTGAAAGCTGCACATCACATTTTATCTGGGCTGCTCTCTTCTCTAATGGCTTGGTTTCCTGCCATGACTTTCTCCCTCAAAATGTGCATTTTCTTTTTTTTTTTTTTAAACACATAAATCTAGGATTTCCACAACAAACTTCTCAAAACCATAGAACAGTTTCAAAAGGCATTTCAGCATACCACTGAAAAATAGGTCGGGTAAGAAGTTTTCAATTGCTGGAAATAAAAACTCATGAACAACACTGGAACTGCTGGTGGCAAAAAAAAAATCACACAAGGTAGATGAAAAACCTGGGATATGCAGGTAACTGTGTGAGCCAGCCCTCTCTAAGATGCACTGCCTTTCTTCTAACAAAAATACCACCAGAATAGGGCTGTGAAACCAGGCATCTACAGGAGTTTCTTGGTCTTAGTCATGAAAGATCTCACCTGTCGCTTAAATATTCTCTGTAGCAATCCTTTCTTGGGTGGCTCTGGGGGGTAGCTTTTGTTTAGGTCTGGTGAAATAGTACCATTTGGTCCAAATACATTCAGCTCCTTGAAGCACTCTGTTTCTATCATCTAGTGGAACACAGAGAGAGAGGAAAAAAGGAATTATTCATCTGCACTAAATAAATTCCTGTAGTGCTAGGTTGTTCAAAGTCAGCAGTGTGTGAGGAGAGTTAACAGTTGGATTCCTGCTGGTCTCTGCAGAGGGCAAACAGAGTGTATGAAAAACAGAGGCTGAGTCTGCTCTGTGTGTTTGCACATCAGACTTGTCAGAAGCTGCCCCACAAAACTTTCTGTTCCTTACCATTGTGGAGAATATCAGGCAAAGACAGGCACACCTACAAAATCCCAGTTATTAGCACCCCTCTGCCCAAGCAGATCTGCTGTTTGATGCGGAGTTGGATTCTGAAATCCACTGTTGGCTGTGTTTTGATATCAAACAGAAATAAAGACCCAGATATGGAAATGCTGGAGGAGTTCAGGGTCCAGAGTTAACTGCTGCAGCTGGGACTCACTGCAGACAGTGGGTGAGAGCAGGGTCACCAGTGGAGAATCCTTCTGTTGGGATTTCCAACTGTACCACAGCAGGTCCTGAGAGCTGTTGAAACACCTCTGCAGAAACCCAGGAGGAGGAAGTACAGTAGGATCCTTGCCAACTTACACAAATACACAGAGCCAACAGATACAGTCACCTGAACCTGACATCTGTGGTACATTACAGATCTTGAAAGAGGCCATTTGTAACTCATGAAAGCATTAGAGTCTGGCAAGTTATCCAGTAGCTATATATTACTGGAAACATAGAGCTCCTCTTAAACCATCTGTGTTATGGGGTTTATTGCAGTAATTTTGCTATGATACATCCTTACCTCATTTTGCCATGGAATAGACACTGATCCTGTGGAAAACTTGGAATAGAAATCGTCATCTGTTTGGTCCAGGTTAACTCCTTTCACTGTGGAGAACTGCTCGATGTCTAACACATCCTTGCAGTACACTGCTCTGGGCTATGTTAGTAGAAAAAAATGAAGAAATGACAAGAGGAAAAATATTTCAGAGTCGGACCATGTGCTTTCATTCACAGACTCAGTCAAGTGAGAATGTCTAACAAGTGTGTGTCTGCATCCTCCTTCTCCAAACTTGCTCTGCCTGCATGTTTATCATCAAAGGCTGACTTCACTTTAAGCACATTAAGCTTCCTATTCTGAAGTCCTTAAAACATCAGTCAAAGTGGGTTTTAGTCATCCCTGGACCATCTGGTTAAGAGGTGAGAGGAAAAGGACAGAAAGAGCCAGAAAAGAAAAATGGAACCCTTCAGTAGTCTTCTCATTTAGAGAGGGGACAACAGAAAACCAGAATGTCGACAAGTGGCACACTGGAGAGAGCTCTGAAAAGAGGCCTCAGATAGAAGTGCCCTCCTGCCCAGATAGCTGTGGAGTTTGCTGCTTAAAAGTTTAGAGGAATGTATCCTAATTTCTAAAGAAAACAGAGGAGGCTTGGCATTTTTCCCGTTGTTTTTATTAATAGCTCAGCTGCTGGAAGCTGCCCAGAATTACCTCTATTAACTCTTTTAACTTGGCTGCATTTCTTCAAAGAAACAGTCAAATGGCTTTCCCTTTTTGAACTACTTAATTTTCTGAGATGACAGAGACAAAACTCTTTGCAGTGACGCAACTTTCAGCTCATATTCCGGCAGTCAGCCCCAGGGAAGCAGAAAGAGCCATCACTGGCTCCCTGTCACAGGCAGTGTGTGTGCCCAGAGACTTCCCATCAACGGCACAGCCGCCTTTTGATGTGCAGAGATAATTGAGGGGTGGCTTGTGGGACCAGCCTGACCTGCTGAACCCCAGCACGTGTCGAATCCTACTGTCTCTACATGGTACCAGGACTGCACAGCCCAGGGTCCAACTGTGCAGTACTTTGTCTAGTTCTGAGCACTGTGACCAAACAAATCGAGCTGACTCCTGACAGAAATCCTGCTTGCTGAAGGCTGTATCCCTCTCCATTCCTGACAGCTGCAATCCACAACATTTTTATGGAGATGCAGTAACGTAGAAGAGGATGGAGGGACATGGTTTGGGTAACAACCTCTGCCATTGTCTATAGAGCTTTGGGTGATTCAGCTGACTTCAGTAAAGACTGGGAAATCTATGGATGAAGTGCCAAATAAATTAAATTAGGGGAGCTCTTGAGTTCCCAATAAATAGCCATAAAAATTTATGTGCCTTTGCTTTTGAAAACTCGTCTCTAAGAGGTGCCTTCTAAGCCTTACGTGCCACAGTTTTTACACACTCTGGCGGATCCCAAATTTGAGCCCAGAATTTTATAATTTTCTACACCAGAAAGAAATAGTAGCTTGTCTCTTATTTCTTCCCACTAAAGCAGGTCGTAACACCACGGGCTAATTGGCAGGAATAACTAGGCCACACAGTAAAATGTAAAGCAAAACCAGAGCAACTAAAGTAAACTTTTGTAGCATTCAAACCACTTTGGTTTGGTGGAGCTTGCAGCAATGGGAATGGGAGCTGCCAAGATGTTACTTTCCTTAATATGTTAAAATGGCAGTGTTTACTTAGAACCATATGGGGACTTTAAGGATAGAAGCTCCAGCCAGAAGGAGAGCCCTGCAGGAGGGAAATAATCAGATAGCTCTGCACACTGGGCTAGAAACTGATACCACAAAAGGGTGGAAAAAGTTTTGTTGTTGCCAATGCAACAAAGACTTCCAGTATGTGTGAGCCCAGTGTGTAAATCTGAGTATGGACTCAGTGTTGGGTTCCGTGCCCCATGAACACAAAAAAGCTCCAAATGCTCTCTCAGGTCCAAGTCACCTTCTCTGCTTAAGGTGACACTTGATAGCTGAGCCTGGCTCAGACTCTCTGTAACAAACTACTGCTCTCATGATGATCCATAGAGCTCTGGACTTTGTAACTCTGGTTTCACCTCTGTAAGCCTGTATGCACACATATGGCCTTCACTGCTGATTGTTCCAAGCACCACCTGGTCCTGAGAGCACTGATTTTCACAGTAGTACCGTGGATAAGGGAATACAAAGGTTCCCAGTGCCTCCAGAGTCATACAGGCAGGCTGTGGTAAAAGGAGTAGGAATCAATCAAGCCTCAGATTACCAGCCTGGATGGAGTTCCACCCACCCTGCATCCACAAGCCCACAGAGCCCTCTCTCCTCTTCCTCCTAGCCTCCCCACTCCCGCCCTGCCAGTTATCACACCTTCCTGGGGTAGCTACCCATGCAGGGAGCGATGACAGCCCTGAGAGAGAGGAGCTATTTTAGAAACAAACCTCTTGAAAGAGGTCACTGGGGGTTCTTGCTGTCGTACTTACATCAGGCACAAAGGGAGGATCCAGCATTCCTGCTTCTAACCGCTTGAAATTCATGCTCTTGAAAAAGGGGTGTCTCTTCACTTCTGCTGCACCTTCCCCTTGACATCCCAGCCGCTGCTTCACGTCTTTGGTGAGGAGCTGAAATGTGCCGAGAGGAATGGTGAGGGTGTCGGAAAAGCAAGAGCTCCACAAGGATATTTTTATCTCCACTTGTTTTTGCATGTGCCCAGAGGGAAGTACAGAGGGGAGTTGCAACTGCTGTTACTTAAAAGCTGAAGTTAAATGGATTAGGACTGCACTGTTCTACATGCTGGTGAAATCCTCTGAAAACCACCTGCTGTAAAGTATTTACAGTCAAAATAGAGACCATTTCTTTTGCCTACTTTCAGTGAACACTTTCAAGAGGAGGTCTGACATAACCTAGTATAAAGATATGCTATACCTTTAATATATATAAAGATGCACATTCATAAGTTCCATGTGCTTTGTCTCAGTTTTTTTGTTTTTGTTTGTTTGTTACACTGGTGAGAATAGTTTTCCCTCAGAAGAACAGGTGCTTAGGAAAAACCAAAAATACAAAAAATGTATTTCCTTCACCCACTGCACTACATTCTAGGGCATCACACGACACATTGAACCTCGTGGGCTTATCTCTGCTGAGCTCAAGGGGTGTTCCATCCACGGAGCCAGTGCCCAGTAACTATCCTCAGTTCTGCCTTGCTTGCTTTCAGAGAAGGGCATTGCACAACCTCTACCTGCTGCAGCAAGTCCTGCCTGTTTCCTGGGTACCAATGGACACCAACTGAACTCAGCATCTTTGGTCTATCAGATAAGCAACTCAATGAACAGAAACACCGTGGTATTTATAGGGGAGACTCTATGGCACCTTCCGCTGCAAGAGAGCTGGAGAGGGGCCTTGGATAAGGGCATGCCACAACGTGGACAAGGGGGAATGGCTTTAAACTGGAGGAGGGCAGGTTTAGATTGGATATTAGGAAGAAATTCTTCCCTGTGAGGGTGATGAGGCCCTGGCACAGGTTGCCCAGAGAAGCTGTGGCTGCCCCATCCCTGGAGGTGCCCATCTCCAGGCTTGGACAGGGCTTGGAGCAACCTGATCCGGTGGACCAGGCCCACGGCAGAGGGTTAGACTGGATGGTGTTTAAGATCCCTTCAACACAAACCCTCCTGCGGTTCCATCAGCGCTCCTGAGCCGCTCGGGCGGTGCCGCCGGGAGGCAGCAGAGGAAAGGGCAGCGCGGCGGGGCCGGGCGGCGATCGCTGCTCCGGGAACGGGCCGGGAGCGGCCCCGGGGGCTTTTCCCGGGGCACAGGGGACGGGAAAACTCCCGTCGCTCCTCCGCCTCTGTCCCCGGCTTTGCTGCCCCGCAGTCGGGCCGAGAAGCAGCGCTCGCCCCTCGCCCCCGCCCATTGCCGGGCTGTGCACGGGAACGGCACCGAAAGCATCAGCGAAGCCCCCGGGGGGCTCGGCACCAGGCGGGGCAGGGGCTGGGATGGGTTCTCAGAGCCCGGGCAGGCACCGAGCCCGCGGGAGCACCCCCGGGACCATCCCAGCTGCGGATGACAGGATGCAAACACCTTTGGGAAGGCTGGGGACGAGTCCTGCGCTCCCGGGCGCAGCCCTGCAGGAGCAGGACCGGGAGCCAGGCACGCTCCCCGCTGGGGCAAGGCTGCCTGGAGATGCCGCTTGTGTGCCCAGCTCAGGGCTTGTGTGCCCAGCTCAGGGCTTGTGTGCCCCAGCTCAGGGCTTGTGTGCCCCAGCAGCTTCTGCCTGGGCTGCTGCCTCAGCCATATCGTCTCACCGAGGGGGAACTCGGGAATAATTGTTTGTTGCTAATGTCACGTTGTGATCTTTCCTCTGGTGCCTGGCTAGAGCTGAGGTTTCTCGTCCTTATCAGGGGTTTACAGTGTCACAGATCTTCAGGCTTCTCTGAATGCTCTGCTGCCACTGGGCATTGCTACCAAGGGGGCATTTGTGATTTTCTTATCTGACTTCCAACAGCCACCTCAGTTCTGCTTCTGTGTTGCTGGGGGCCTCATTTCCAGCCTGAGAATGGCAAATGGTTTTGGCAATCCGTGTGCCCCACGTGTGCAGAGACCACCCTCCAACCGGTCCTGAGCAAGCTGCAGTGGCAGCAGCCAAGCCAGAAATGGTGGTGAAGGGGTTTGTGGACAGAAGAGTTTTCTGCTCAGGTCTTTCTGCCTCAGCAGCAGCAGCAGCAGCAGCAGCAGCAGCAGCAATAGCAGGAGACTGAACAGTCAGACGAACGACTTTAAAGCCACTGGTGCTGGCTACAATAGCAACTTTCAGCTTCCAAATAGCAACATCCCTTTCTTCCCCACAGTTTCCTCTGCCTCTGATGCTGTCTAGGTGGTGACATCTAGGCTGACAGATCACCACAAGTGGCTGATCCATAAACGTAAAAAGACTTGAGGAAACATCCCTATGCCTTGCCATTCTCTGAGCACACAGATTCACATGATACTGTACCACATCCATCTGGCTCACTGCAAAAGATCTTTCTCAGAGCACTTTTCTCAACTTTGCTTTCCCTGGCTAGAAGAAAGAGGGATACTTTGCTTTCAAATAATTGCATTAGACTTTGAGTTCTCATGGTCCTGAGACCAGGATTTTTGTTGTGAGGGCTTTTTGGGTTTTATTAGACCCAACATTTATATGCTCTAGCCTGTGTGAAGAAGGTCACTTTGGAATTCCCAGTCAGAATTGGGCTTGCTCTAGTCTGCTTGGGCAAGGAAATCAAAAGTTCTTTTAATATTTTATTCTCATGCCAATAGGACTTTCCTGACAGTTGGAAAGAAGAATCTGAAGGCAGAAAGGCCATTTTTAGTACCCATGGCTCTGATATGCTTTTGGAAATGATACCTTGGACTTTTCAGGAACAGCTGAGGAGCAAGTGGTGGTAAGAAGGGACAGATTTGGACTTGCCTAGAGAAGATACATGAGACCTCTGCAGCCTCTGCTCTCAAGTCAGCTCTGAAGGGACGAAAAGGGGGGTTACTTCCCATCTCTGCAACGTGGATTCTGGACTAGCTGGGGAGACCAAGCTGATCTGTGAATTTACCCTTGTCAGGTTGTCAGATGTTTGGAGTGGTCAGAGAAGAGGGTAAAAGGCTGCCTGGGGATTCCTGGGCTCCTCCATGACAAACAAGGGAGTATTCAGTAACTTCAGATGCAAGCAGGAAGTTTCTGGAGCATGAATGCAGTTGGTTGTGGGTGGCTGGCCACTGCTGGCTGAAAGATACAAAAGGGAATGGGCCACTGGGAATAGGCTGGGACTGAAAGACCATAGAAAGGAGAGGATTCTCCTGCAAAACCCCACTGCAGGGGAGTAGCTGCCAGTCTCTTGAGAGTCCCAGGAGAGTCACAATGGAGAAAAATGTAATAAATGAATGGAATTTGAAAAGCTGTAGATGCAGCCAGCTCTAGAGATGGCAACAGGTGAAACCAGACATTCTTCCTGGCTTCTGTTGTGGGTATCAAGACATAGCATGGACTAGAATATTTTCCAGAAGAGAAAATCCTTCCTTTCTCCTAGAAATAATGAGTCTTTTACCCTTTCCTGCAGCCCCAGAAGCTTTCTGCAATAGTAAACCCGTGCAAGAGCCTGAAATATGCATCCCATTTGGGAATCTGACATGGAAAAGAAAATGGAGGTAACAACAGTATGTTTTGAGTCATCTCTACACTTTTGTTTAATTCAGCTTCAAAGGGTTTATTTAATATGAATAGAAAGCAGAACATCAGGCTGATGACAAGCCCTCCTTGGACAGCAGTGCAAGGGACCCCATGGAACATAATTTAAATGTAATTCTACAGTAGAGCCTGCAGATAATTCACAGAGTTTCAAATCTGGAGATGGCCTGGGCCACCCAATCATGCATGAAGTTGATGCCAAACAGCAGAGCTTTGTGTTCTGGTAACAACAGCTCCAGATGACACCAGCCAGTTAGGGTTTAGTCTACAGAGTTCATGGGCAGAGCACAACTAGAACAGGACTTTCAAAGAGAGTCTTGGTTAGCAGCAGTGAAGTTACATCAAGAACTTGATATAAAGAGCTCTCTGATACTTTCATGTCACTCATTTGATCCCCCCTGGGGATTCAAACTGTGCAGTGTCTGAGACTTTTTTCCATTACTTTGTTTTGCTTCCTTTACTAAAAGAAACAACTGTTGTGAGGATTGCTAAAAAAAGCCCAAAGTCCCCAAAGCGCTACTTTATCTTCATGTGATCCCAGTTCATATCCAGATCATACCATGTAATAAATAATTCCAAGTCCTAAGATGTTAGTCCTAAAATTATAGGAGTAAGGGAAACAAAAACTTGTTGATCATGAAAGGAGACAAGGGGAATGTTAAAACCATTTCCATTGACCCAGCTGATCAAGCAGTTTAAGGAATCACCTAGATAAAGTTCAGCCCTGACACTGAAGTAAATATATTATTTGAAGCAATTTTTGGAGAGTAGAAAAGCAATACTATGGTCAATTACTAAATGAGAGAAGAGATGAAAGAGCAGTTATCCTTGGGCACTGATAAACTGATAAACTCATAATGTTGATTTCCACGGGATGAAAGCAGAAAGGAGGGATGGCAGCAGCAGGAGTAGCTGTATGATGACAGAATTCCTGATGGTGAGTGAGGAACAGGAAGAAACTGCTTTTAAGGAAAACAGAACCCATTATATTTTAGTTGGTTGGGGATGCACTTTGAAAAGGGAATGGAGATCAGAAACATGGAACAGCTGAAGCTGGAAGCCACACTTGGACATTGTCTAGTCCAATCCCCCTGCTCAAAGCAGAGTCTCCTAGAGCAGATTGTTCCAGACCTTGTCCAGTTGGGCTTCGTGTATCTCAAAGTGTGGAGACTATACAGCCTTTCTAGGCAACCTGTTTCACTATTTGGCTACCTTCACCATGGAAAAAATGTTTCCCAGTGTTCAGAGGGAACTGAACACTCCTGTGTCTCAGTTTGTTTCCGTTGCTTCCTGTCCTGTTACAGGACACCAAACCATAAGTTTGGCTCTGTCTTCTTTTCACCCTCTCATCAGAGATCCCTTGGGTAGAGTAAAATGGGAGCTTCAGGGATGAAAGGCATCAGGGAAGACAAATTTGTGGGAAATTCAGACAAGCAGGGCACTGACAGAGTGACAGAGCAGCACAGCAGTGTGGGCCCATCCAACACTGCTGACTTGAATGCACTTCAAGTCACATCTTCGGATGCATGACTGCACTTGTCAGGGCAAACACACATGTACATCAATGAAGGACAGGGCACAGCAACAACAAACACAGAGCATTTCCTAGAAAGACTGGATATTTTTCAGAGAAAAAACACACCAGGAGCAGCTATGTTATATGGGAACTATGGGTTAGGGAGCTTCCCAGAAAGCCAGCTGCCCCTGTTCCTAATTATTTGTTATTCATCTCCATTTCAGTCCAAAAGGAGGTCTGATTTATGGGAAATTACTTACAAAATGAAACATGGAAATATGGGATGGCTGATGATTAATGGGAGCTATGATATGCGCCTGCAAAAATGCAAAAGGGCACAAACATCCAGGAGGGGAAGGCTGACGTGGGGTGACACTAGAGGGTTTGCATATGAGTAAATGAATAAAGACAATGTCTCTCCTGGTGGTGATGCTATTAGCTCATGGAGTAAGCTCTGAAGAGAAGAAGTTTGGGCAACATGGTGGGGAACATTTCCTCACTCCTGCTCTGAAGAGTCCACTATGGGAAAGCCTTTTGTGTTGGATCTTGGTGAAGGCTCAGCTTTCATTTATGTATTGCAACTTTTTGCTTCATTTTGCAGATATGATGGGTACTTTATTACTCTTTTGTTTCCTTGTTAAGATGCTGATGGAAAGCAACAAGTTATGGCTTTCAATATAAAAAGCAAAAAGAATTGAAGAAAATATGTTTGAATAATGGATTTTTTAAAAAACATCACTTGATAAAATAAATTACTTTTGGATGGGAAACCACAAATGTCATCCCACTCAGCATCAGGACTAAGACTCTTCCTGTCTTAAGATATTAATGCTCAGAAAGGAAAAGGTTATCTTTGGATCCATTAATAGTTTGCACAAACCACCTCAATAAACATGCCACGTGGTTGGATAGGGGAAGCAGCAGTGACCAAGTTTTCAGGAATAATTTATATATAGTCCATGCTTCCCTGAGGCAAGAGAATTAACTACATGATCTGCTGAGGTCCCGACTCCCTGAAACCATAGTCTCCATGGCTGGAAGATGAAAATGACCACTACAGTGTGATGACTGTCTGCTCCCCTGGGAGTGTGGTAGGTCAACTACAGTGCTATCCCATCAGTGCTGCATTCAGCTCTTCTCAGCTTTAAGTTCTCATGGTTATTTTCAAAGTATATATTCTTTCTGTTATGCAAGGGACATAAAGAGTAACAAGAAGGGCTTCTACAGGTATGTCAGCCAGAAAAGGGGGCTTGGACTAGGTGATCTTTAAAGGTCCTTTTCAACCCAAACTATTCTGATTCTGTGCCTCAAGCAGCAAGATACAATTTTTGCCTCCCATCTCCATTTCAGATTAACAGCAGGACCCACACAAATTCTCTGCCACTCCAGCAGATGCTGCTCCCCACCTGGTGGGAGCTGAGATGCTACCTGAGGAGAGAAGGCAGCCTGTTGGGGCACACCGGACAGTCTGTGAGAGCCCCAACAGGCTGCCCCAGATCCTCCCATGTTGGCTTCACTGGGGGCTCTGCATCACCAATTAAGGGCAGCAAATGGTTGGAAGCATCTATCAACAGTGATGTCAGTTAATTACCACCCCGAGGATTCGGGAATGACTTGGTGCACTGTGAGTTAATGACTTCCAGGCATGATACTTGGCAGTGCTACCATTAATATTTTGCAAGGAGACTTCAGTGTCTCTTCACGCAGCCAGCCAACAAGAGTGCTGTGGATCTGCTCTTTGCTTGCCTGTTGCACAAGACATTGGTGAAACTCTCCCTACCTATTTGTTGACTTTTCCTCCCCTTCGTTCTCCCTCTACCAGCAAGCACAGATATGCCATTGTGTCTGAAGGAGACTTCACCCGTTAGCGAACAACATCCAGAAAAAGGCCACATCCTTTTCCAAATTACAATTCAGCCTTCTAAAGATGGATGTCAACAAGACATTGATGAATTCAGACACAGCTTTGAGATTTCTCAGAGGGATTGAGGATTTCCATTGTCAGACATGGCTATTGTCCTACGAAAATGACTACCAGCTGAAAGAGTGAGAAAACATTTTAAAGAACAACTCAACAGTATTAAGAAAAGCTGGATACCCTGGCACCCCGGGGGAAAAGCTGCTAAGAAAGTTAGTGAGATGGGCTGGGACAACATTTGAGTGTCACAATAATTTCATTGCATAATCTTTGTCCTGCTTACCCCCAGCTCTCACCAAAGACAATGGAAGCGTGGGGTTTGCAGTTCCTTGCAGGAGACAATCAGATTCTTGCATCATCAAGTCCTTTTTATTTTTTTCTACAAGGTTATAAAAGACAGAAATGCATTCTTGACTGCAAACATTCAAAGTATCATGAGAATAGATACCGCTCCCTTGGCCATAAAACCTTGGAAAGGGCTCAGGATGACCATGATGAATCTCATGGAGAAGCAAGCCCAAATAAACACAGTTTGAATGAATAGAGAATGCAGTCATCCCATCCACAGATGAGCTTGGTTAGTCCTTGTTTCTGCAGCCCCTCTATGGTACCCTGTTACTGCTCAGACTGTGTCAGTCACAGCTCCCACACTGGGCCTTCCAGCCCCTTACCATTTTACAGATGGACTTGGCCTCCTCGGAGAACTTATGGGAGTACACCTCTTCTGTCTCCAGCACTCTTCTGTCCACTTCTTCCCTCTTCACTTTCTCTTTCCTTCCACGGAATGGTGATTGCCCAGCAATCATTTCATAAATGAGACAGCCTAGCCCCCAGTAGTCAGGGCTCAGTGTGTATCTCTGGTTGTTCAACACCTCTGGAGCTGTGGAGGAGAGTGAGATGCCTTGTGGAAATGCTTGGTGTCTACACAGGCAAAACACTTAAATGCCTAAAAGTTTCATTTTGGTGACTGAATACACATGCACAGAGAATGGTGGGTAAGATACAAAAATACCTCCTGATTTCAGTTGATGGCATTACAGGAAATGCAGCATGCTACATGCCATGGTGATCTCTCTACATGCTACATGCCTTGTGCATGCTGTCTTCTGACTTCTCTACCAACTCAGTCCAATTAAAAAAAAAAAAGCACAGAAAGAAGTTGGATCTAAATATTAAGCAGAGACCTAATCTTAAGAGTTCCTCCAGATTTCTCCATTTAGGGAAGAAATTAAATGCAACACATCCTGTAAACAGCCGTGACATTTCTTCAAAAGCAAATTCTGTCTCTTTAGTCACTTTATAGCTTTTCTTTTTCCCCTTTAAAGAAACCCCAATCCATTAATTTTGTGTTGCAACCCCACACAATGCTTTTGGGAAGATAGTCACTATCTTGCAGGCACCCTCACCTCCATGCATGGGTACAAACACACATCCGCACGTGCTCACAAGCACAGAGCCTTAGTGTGCACGCAAACTTACACTGAGATAACAAAATTTAGACATGACAACTGATTTGCTTGCTTTCATTAAAGTCTCCATATGGTGTAACAGTGGCTCACATCAGCTAGTTTCTATTCAGTCAAATAAGCATAAGCAATTTTTACTCCAAGAAATATGCACACCCAGAGAATGCATGAAAATAATTACATTGAATTTTGAAAACAGATCTAGCTAAATAAGGGAGTGATTTTTTTTTAAAACCCATGTACAAATCTCTACTTGTGTTTTGTGCAGCCTCCCCTGCACAGAGAGGAAAACTCAAAATGACCCTGGTCAAGATGACCAAAGGTGCAGATTTACCCATTTTATCATAACCATACAAATACATTCTAACTCTTACACAAAGCAGCAACTAGAAAGAAACCTTTATTTTGGTTTATATATATATATTTATATATAACCCTCCTAAGATAAATCTACACTAAAATCACTAGAATCCCAGTTGTCTCCCCTTTCAACTTTCTTTGCTGATTTAAGGTTAGATAGACCAGCCTCACTGAGAGCTGTAGAGGTCCATCCTTTCACCCTCTTCTGATTTCCACTATCAGGATTTCTGTGGGAGTTGCTGCACGGAACTGGACACAGCTGAACGTGAATGTTTTTTACTCTTTTTCTTAAGCTTACTTGGCAGAAATATCTCTAAAACTCAAGTAATCTCACCAAATTTTTTAAAAGATGAGCTGTGGAAGACTTACCCATATACCCTACTGTTCCTACTCTTCCACGGATTGATTCACCCTCGGGGATTTTAACAGCTAGACCCAAATCAGATATTCTAATATGGCCTGGAAGGTAAAAAGAAACAAAACAACACAAAGCAGATATAAAACCTGACCCAAATTAGTCCAAAATCCACAACTGCGGTCATTGCTAAAATACTCCTGCAATTTACTGCTCGGGCATTTTAAGAAAAGAGTGCTCTGAATGACTGAATTGGAGCCGTTTCATTGATATGGAAAAGAGGAATCATTAAGGGCACTACAAAGCAGTGAAATAAATGTTAACAGTGAGGCTGTGGACTGGAGTGGATTGTATTAGGTATTTTAAAACCAATGAAAAAAGGCAGAGAGAAGCATGCTCTGGGGAAGTATCTTGAACTGATCACAGAGGATGGATGGGCTGACACAATTCCGTAACCCTGTGATGGCTGAAGAGGCTACATCTGGTCTGCAAGGCAGCACAAGATTTGATTATTGCTGCCTTCAGCAATGAATGGGTACCTGGGTTTGCATAAAACCCGACTTGGCTCAGCAGAGGATGAAAGTACTTTCAAAACCGGAGAGGGAAGCACAGATTTAGAAATTAGAACTCCCTTTGTGTTGCATCAGCCTTGCAACAAGGATGGAAAAACAACGACAAAAGGCAGAGAGCCCCAGCAACGCCGAGCTCTCGAGAACAGCCCCTGCTGAGGGCACGGCTGCTTCCTTCCATCTGTGCACTGAGCTCCAGCAGCTCTCCCACCCCAAGACAGGAATATTAGTGTATGCTGAGCCTCTTAATCACTTCAGAGCATTATTTGTCTTTGTGCAATATATATTCTAAAACTAACTTAATCTACTTTCCTGTGAAAGCATCTCTGTAAACCTCCGAGACTCACCATAATCATCCAGCAGGATATTTTCTGGCTTCAGATCTCTGAAAATGAAAGATAGCAGTTATGGGCATGAAGCTGGTTTTGATAACACAACCCTACAACTGTGTGAGTGCATTTATTACTCGTAATAAACCAACTGAGTGTCAACTCAAACAGCAAGGAACTCCTGAAACCAATACAACCTTTTACAACTCACTTCACAGATAGACTGAAGCCATATGTCTTTTTCTAAACTGGAGTTACAATTTTTCACTAAGCCAAGCTTTTAGTTCCTAATCTACCCTATAATGGACTCATCCATCTAGTCCTGTAAGCCCTGTAAATGAACCCCTGTAGTCCTGTATGTTGCTAGATCTCTGTAGCATTTTTTGTTATAAAATCTTACCTAAAAAAAAAAAAGATTTTAGGTTTTAAAATACTTTATTTACATGTGAAAATGGAAATAGCGACCTGTTGGGCTCAAATTTTCTATGTCTGGCATCTGACTCAGACCAAGTATGTGAATGTGTGCCCATGCACTCGCACACATGTGCAATAATTTTGTTAAGTTTGGAAAATGTGGGGGAGAGGGGGGAATGCTGGGCCCAGATTAAGATTCTTCTTGCAAACATTTGTGAAACTCTAGTGCTTGTGTGGTTTGGAGCAATGCCATGAAAATCGACAAGGTGGTCAATCTGATGTCAAGGATGTGCCTTTTACTGTTCCTGAAAAAAAAAAAGAAGAAAAAGTCCCAAATCTGGGAGAGGTATAAACTTCTGAAGCAAATAATCTCCATTTTCATATATTTAGCAGAGCCTTGGCAGATCCTTCTTCTGAAAGGTTTGTCTGCACAAAACCTGCTCCACCAGCTGCTGCTTTGAGGTGCTGCCCAGGCCAGCCACGCTGTCCCCTCCTTGACCAAGGCTGTTTTTCAAACCTTTCCAAAGCCCAGCAGCACAACTTTGCAGCTGCTGCTATTCTTGGGCTGCTGTTGAGGTGGGAGCCTGAAGGGCTCCTTCCCATCCTGCTTGTGCAGAGTGGGAATGAAGCCAGCTTGGGAGACAGGAACAGAGGTGTCAGAGGGGATATAGGGACATGCTGGGCAGGGAGTGTCCCAGAAGGGCCATGCCCCAGGACTGGGCTGTGCTGGCTCAGGAGCCTGAATGAGGCACCAGTGGCTGGGTGAGGCAGGGAAAACAGGATTGCTTCAGTTCACCACATGATGCCCTGGCTTTTATCTTAAGACAGTGTTCAGCCTGGTGCAAATCCAAGCAGTGCTTGGCCTCTTCTTTTTGTAAGGCCTCCTTGCATCTGTGAACCAGCTTGGTGATGTTGACTTCCCAACAAGAGGAACTGCTGTGCACAGAGCAAAGAGAGGGCGTGGACAACAGAAACTCTTTCACCACGGAACAGGGCAGAGCACAGAGCCTGGGCAGGAGCCCACGCCACCTCTCAAGCTGTACCATTCCAGCATCATGAATTTTCCTGTGAATGGAGAGGGGTATTTTATAGTTTTAACAATGCCAAGATTGGAACTTTGAAACTTGCCCTGTTTATATTTATTATTTCAAGCAAGAACACAGAGCACTGTGAGTAATCGCCTCCTCTTGCTTGCTTCAGACCTTCCTGACCTCCGAGACAAACCTCACTCAGTGCCCAGTGGTACCAAGCCTACTTTTCAAATAAACAATGCTGAAATATGTGAAGGGCAGCTGAATGCTGAGGAGAAGCTGTGATTTTGTTTAACATACCACTATGGGCTTTCCCTGCCTACCAGCAGAAGGTTTCCAATGCTGGACCAGCATGGTCACGGGCATCTCCTATTTATTTTTATAAATAAATTTAAAAAATAAAAATATATTCCAAATCCTGTAAGAACTATTTCCTTGAAGAACTCCTTGAAGCCTTCATCAGTTACTTCATCATCAGTAACTCAGCAGTTATTAGTCCCACCTAAAACTGTAACTGGGGGCCAATAACAAGAATCTTGTGTGCAATTTGGGAAATGTTGTCTTTGAATGAGGAGAAGTCCATGAGGACTCTGAGAACACCAGTTCAGTCCTTACAGTCTTCTGCAATTTAGGGCAATTAGAGGAAGCCTTCCTCCCCTCCTAGACATAAGCTGTCGTTCCTGTTTTCAGATTTCTGGTTCCTCAGGATCAAGGCTGGCTTCCTGTGCAAGGCCAGCACTTCCAAGGGCTCATGACTGAAATGTCCAGGAGGAATAAAACTGCCTGGTGGACTAAGGCTACTTCCCAAAGGCCCAGCTTCCTATTTGTAAAGCAGCCTCGCCCAAACATACTGAAACATAAACTGCTGGCACTGTGCCCATGCTCAAAAGGCAATTGTTTGGCTGTGCAGGACAGCCTAAACAACTCAATTAATCACTGTGGACAAGGCTTTACCATGTATTTGCGCAATGCCTGGGACAATGTGGACTTGATGCTGACTGGAGCTTCCAGGCATGGCTATAGAATAAATTTAAAAACATTACATATATAAAAAATATACAAATAACCAAATATAAACAAAAAAATGTTACATTATATACATTTTTATATATATATATACACATTTATATGTATTTCATATCTATAAAATATGAAACAAACATATAAATACATATTATAAATAATATAATAGAAATATATATATATATACACATACGAATAATTTGAGGAGAACCAGCAGCTTTTTACACTTGCTTTCCATGAACAACCAACCCATTGACCTTTACTAACATGATGCCGTTGAGAAATGTAACAGGAGTGCCATGTTTGACAAGGGAATTCTGAATGAGATAAATCTGACTCTGAGCCTGGTTGTTCTCCCGGGTCACGTCTGCAGCGTGCGTCAGCAGCGGCCCAGGAGATGGGGATGCATTTTCCAACACTGTGATTTACTCAGGAGCATTTTGTTTATAGAAAATGAAATTAAGTCTGAGGAATAAGTGTTTTGTGATGAATTATTCGCCTTGAGAAAGCGGTAGCATTTAGCTGCTATATTTTATTGACCTATATAGCACTTCTCACGGGTCCCACAACACGCTGTGCTATTACAAATGAGGGGTCTCTGCAGATGCTCCTGAAATACTGCTAGAAAATGTCACCTACAAGGATCTAGTATCATTCATCACCAAAATGAATGTGCCATCTGAGGTGTAAAGTAGCAGCTCTTTTAAGAGTAGCATGAAAACTACTGCTTAAGGAAGTAGGTGCCATTTCTCTCAGAGCCATGCACTAGTTTAGGTGGCCAGATCTGATTTGTTCTGTTAGAAAATGGCATTAGCATGGCATTTTACCAGCCATGTTACGAATGTACCAGTCTTTTATTTTCTTTAATAAAATGTGATTGTGAAACACTGTATTACCTCCTAAAACGTTTTTAAATGTGGTAGGCAGTTTTTTAAAGGAAAAGGAAGCCAGACACTTCACTCATGATTTGATTTTTCAATTGACATTAAACACTTAGTACCATTTTGCTCCTTGGGGAAAGAAAAAACCTCTTCCTTGGGCGAGCACCAGCTAAATCAGCATGTTATCTGTCTGCCCTCTGTGTGCCAGCTAGCAAGATCTAAGGCAACCAAGTGGCAGTTTGTTAGAGATCTCCTCCAAGGAACAACAATATTGCAATTTCTATGCATACAAGCATACGCATCATACATATTACACACAGGCACACCAAATGATTTAAAGCATGGCTTGGCTTTTAAAAATAGCATCTTATTGTCTATTAATCATTGTCCTTGGAAGTTCTTTCATCAATTCACAGGCCCTCTTCGGCTGTGAATGCCAGCAACGATGATTTCACAAGCTGGGATGATGAAGACAAACATTAACTGTTGTTTACAACTACAGTGGCTGTTGATTAAAGAAAAAAAATCCTCGAGGAGTCACAAGAACTCTGTCTGCAATCTGCCTGCTTATCCAGCCTGCCCTGGAAAAGTGCTTGTATAGAGCTGTAAGCCAAACTGGAATCTGAGAACTTGGGATCTGCTCTCCTGGAAGCGGCAGTGGCGGCGCCGGGCAGTGCTGTGCCCGCTGGCTGCACCCATGGATGGTGGGATGCTGCCAGCAGGATGCCTCTGTTGTGTGGCTGGGAATGGGCCCCCTTCCATGGCTGGCATGCCAGGATCACCATGATCCCATCTAGCTCATCACACTAGTATAAATCCATTCCCTGTGTCTCAGACACCCTCTTGGGATTGCACTCCCTCTGCAACAGAAGTTGTGCCACATCTGACGTGCTACAGCCCCTCATGCAATATCATCTAACTAATTAAAATAGAGGCTTGGATGGAATGATGTCCATTTCATCCCAACTAGGAACTAGACTCCTTAATGAAATCCCTTTAAAGGAACTTCCATCACTTTCTTATGTTGCCCAGTGCATGCTGAGGAAGGGTTTGGGGAGCTTTGCACTTGTTCTGTACCATTTAGACAGGATGTATTTAAGGAAGCAACTGCTTCCTTCCATGATTACTGTATCATGCTGTATTTATACAGGGCTCTGCGAAATTTCAGCCAAAGCACTCAGGCATCTCAGATGTACAGCACCACAGTGAGAAGGGAGGATGGAGACAATTCTTTCCTACCCAGAAAAGGCATCCTAAGACTCCAGAGAGTGCTTACCTGTACACAGTATTTTCTCTGTGTAGGTCTTCCAAGCCACAAAGAATCTCTGCTGCATAAAACAAAGCTCTTTCCTCCTCGAAGCCTGGGTTTCCCATGTTGTAGATATGAAACTTCAGGTCACCTCCGTTCATTATGGTCAGAACTAAACACAGTGCGTCCTTTGTTTCATAGGCATAGGCTAAATTGACCTAGAAGAACATTTGTAGCACAGTCGTGACATTTCAGATGGCTGCTAAGAAGGAAGTGCTAGCTTTGCATTAAAGATTTTCTCCAGAAAACGAAAAAATTACATTGACTGAATTTGGTCAATGGGCTTCCTTACAATGGCAAACATGCATTAAAAAAGTACAGAAAAATCAGATGTTAGGATTTTACAGATTGATTTGTGGAATCCAGCCTATTTATCACCAGAAGCCCTCAAGGCTCAGATGGCTTCAGAGACTGGACAAACATACTAATTCCAGGCATATTTTCCCATATATGAGAAATCTTAGTAATCAAGGGAATCTACACCTCCTGCTGCACCATTTTGCATCTCAGTGAGTTCCCTGGAAGGCTCAGATATCCCATCCTGGGGTGATCAAATGGACCACCACAGAGACATGAAGGTCATCATCATCCCTAAGAGGCTCTGGTGGGTGCCCAAGGAAAAATCAGGCTGGCCAAAATCTACTCATCACTTTTAAATATGTTCTATCCTCTTGGCTTCTGCCAGAGGTAAGTAAACATCTTGCATCTGTTGTATACAAAGAAATAAGTATAAAGAATATGACACATGCTGAGATAACACCTCTCTCTTTTTATTATTTTTTTTTAATCTAAGGCAAGTTTTAAAGGAGGCACAAGAGCTGGTGTGACTCAGGAGAGCCCTTGCATCAGGGAGACCAGCTCCACTTCACTGCTTAGATGCTTCTACAAGCCAGTCTCATCTGATCTATTTGGGTTGAATCTCCTTCAGTCTCCTCCAAGCACCTCTCTCCCAGACCCTGGGAATTCAGGTAATCACGCTGGATAAGAATAGCTCAGCCTGGTGCAGCTGTGATGCAAGCCAAGGCTGCAAAACACATCGTGTTCCCATGGCAGGCACAGGCCCCTTGACTGCTGCATTTCTCATGGACCAGAGACTAAAATGAGACTCGGCAAAGGTACATGGAGCAGGGCTAAGGTGCACAGCAAAGGCATTCAGCTTCCAGCACCTTTCCAGGAGCAGGAGATGGAGGAGGCACTGGATTCAAACCAGAACAGTGCTCAGCAGGTGAGCAGGGAGCCGAGTGCCACGGAGCTCAATACTCACTACAAACTGACTATTGACTTTTTCTAAAATCTGCTTCTCATTGAGTGCCATGGATTCGCCTTTCCTCTTCTTTATCCTCTTCTTCTCTAATCTCTTGCAGGCGTACATCTTCCCCGTGGCTCGCACTTGGCAGGCGCAGACCTGCGAATTGAGCAGAACAATTGCCGGGTAATTCGAAGCAAACGCTGTGTCTGGGCTGCACTTTACTCCTCACCATCTCCTCTGATTTAGTCCTTTTAAGGCGAGAGACGGCGGCTTAGCGAGCCAGGCCTAGGCGGGGGCAGCTGGGGGACTGACTACTGTTTCCAAACCTGCTGTGGAATATTGGTTTAATTATTTCACTTTCCTCCGCCTGCTTCCTCTCCCACCTCCCTTTGTCTGGGCAGATTGTAATCTCTCAGTCTGCACCTCCTCTGCCTCTGCTGCCACCTCCAGACACCAGGAAAATACACATAAGGGTGTGACCCTAATTCCACTGTGAATGCAACAGATGAACACAAAGTAACTCTCAAAAGTGTCCTTTTGAGATTACAGTGCCATGAGGGGTTAAGTAGAACTGTCAGCAATTAATGAAACATCATAGGCTCCTGTACCTGCAGCGCCTAAAAAGTAAGAAACACTCTGAACAGAAAGTTTCAGAATTACTCACCTCCCCAAAGCCGCCTTTCCCCAGTACCCTGTACTGCCGAAATGTGTTTTTCGTTACTGGTTGCCTGGAGGAAAATAAAATAAATAAATAACCCCCCCCCACCACCACCACACTATGTTTAATTCACTCTCTGTGATTTATTTATTTCAGAGCATACTTTTGAAAAGCAAAATAGATAAATATTATATAATCCCATTATTTCAAGGTAATCGTATAATATAATATAATATATAATGATGTAATTACATTACTTCAATACTATGTATGGCTTGAACTTTTCAATTCCAACATATTAAGCTGTAATAAAATACAACACATTAGTGAGTCATCAGTATAATTTCTGCTAGCATCTTACGACCAAGAAGGGTTCTGAATCTCCATTATACAGCCTTGGCCTTTGTTAAGCAAAGAGGAAGCTTGAGATCTTCCAGTAAGATATTAATATCCATGACATATATAGGATGGGCTAACACATTGCTTTGCTTGGCCTGCAAGATGAGAAAAAGTGATCCGAAATTCAATCCACCAGAAAATACTTCTGGCGTCTTAAACAAAACATGGAACTTATAGGAATCAAAGGCAGAAACAATGCTGGGAGCAGCAGAGGTGGATTTATGTGTCATTTGCAGGCTGGGAGAGCGGGAAGACAAGGTCCAAGCCAGTCCATTCCCTCTGGGCTACTTGCTTCCTGGGAGAACATCACGGGCAAGAAGGCCGTGATGGCAAGAGCCAAATTAAGGTTAAATAAGTCTGTCCCTGAGGCCGGAGTGCTCCACAAAAATCACTTGACATGATCCCTATACAATCTCCCAGGCTTCCCACAAAATCTGCTCTTCCAGAATGGCTCCAACTCTACAGCCAGCTTTTACTTTGCTACTGTAAAAGTTTTATAACATGACAGAAGAAGAATTCTAGGTTCAGCGAGATCCCATTTTGTATCCACCACTCCATCACCAAGGTTTTACAAGGATCCTAGCAGTGGATATGAATATTCCTGTCATCCTTGTTCCCCTCTGGCAGGCAGCCAGCCGGCAGAGGGAGCACAGTAACGTGGCTGTTCCCACCACAGGGATGATGAGGTTGATGACAATGAGGAATAAATGCCAAAATGAATCCCTTCATTAATGCCCATTATTGTTTTCCTAAGTGGGGGAAGAATAGTATGCAGAAAGTCAAAACTAGAAGAGGAGAAGATGTTATTTTCAGTTTTCCATGAGGCTGCTGCAAATGCTTTTGGGGTTAAAAGCAACAATTAGTCGTGATAACTACATGTTCAGCAATGTCCCTGGAATAAATGGACTGTGTCACTGCTCGTCTGGAGCCAGCAGGCTGTCAGGAGGTGTTGATCACTCCATGTTACTAACATCCCTTTGCTAATCCTAAAAACAATCCTCCCATCTTCTTAAGCCAGGCATATCCAATAGCTTGTCACACATGTTGGGGGAATGGAAAAAAAAATCCTCAAAGCATTTCAGAAAATTCCTTATCCCGAATGTGAAAATAGATAGGAAATAGCCTGGCTAGGGATGAATCACCCAATGTTTTTTTAATTGAAATGGAAGAGTAAATGCTGGGCTCAGGAAAGATGGCATGTGGAGCATGTCTTGGCAAGAAATGGCTCTTCCCTCTGCCCACCCCTCTTGAGCAGCAGCTTTGTAGCTTTCCAGGGAGAGGAACTGGCAGCTCCTTTGATCTGGAGGCGTCCTGCTGACACTCACCGCTCATGGATCCGGCCCTAACTCATCCGCCGTAATTAATTCCATTTGTGGAAAATGGGGCTTCTCTCAGCTCAAGGTCACTGTCACCCAGCAGTGACCGTCTGCTACAGCACTCCCTGACAAGGGAAATGCACAAGCCCCTTTCCTTGCAAATTAATACACACTAAGGCTGCCTGCTTATTGAATGTACTCAGGAATGTCCAGCCAATAAATACAGTGAGAGGACCTATCCGCCACATTTTTCTCTGTTTAGAGTGATTTAATAACAGTGACAACTGGTCCAGACAAAATGTCACCACGTTCAGAGGGTAGCTAAACAGAAAGACAGCTGAAGTTGCTGAATGCACATTAATCATACCTAATATGTTTAATGTACCTAAGACCATTAAATGGTCGAAGACTGGAGCTGTAGAAGCAAACATTATCTCAACTGTCAGAATTCAAGCATATTCTACAGACTTTTCATGGAAAGTAAAAATAAACCTTTTTATTTGTTTTTATTTTTAAAAAAATCTTGTGACACTTACCTTTCCAACCACTTCCACTGGAGAAACCTGTCAAAGTACATGCTGTTTAGGTACTCTTGGAATGGCTCCCCACTGAGGTGGTCAAGGACAGATCTATCTCAGATGAAAAGGATATATAAGCATTTTATAATCCTGAACTTGGAGCAAAAGAGAAACAAAACAAGAGGAGAAAAATCCAGGCTTCTTGTATGGTAGGATTATGTTACTTTTACTTTATTTTGTACTTTATTTTACTCACTGTTTCAATCTAGAAACAAAGTGATGTGCTTGATGCATTTCATAACAGGAGGCCTCATACAAGCTGAATACTGGTGATGCTTGCTGAAAATTAATAGGGCAACTCCCACTGGCTTTAATGGACTTTTACAGAGGTTGTTAGCCACCAGACACCGAACGTCTTTGCTTCTATGTGTAAACTGAAACAACACCCTCAGGAACTGAGCTCCTAAACTTTGAGGGACATTTACATCTGGATAGAAAATTTCTGGCTGAAGCCCATTTCTGTCAAAGAGGGACGACCAGAGGCATCATTTTGAGTAAAAAGATCCGTTTCAATTCCTGCTGTAGAGAAGCATTAGTACTTGTGACTAAAGTCAAAGGGGATCTCCTAACAGCTATGTGCTTCATAGGAAAAAACAGAGGAAAGAAAAGTCTGAACAGGAATGTGGATTTGCTTCTGGAATGAGAAAAGAATTTTGGGGCTCATGCAGTGGATATACTGTTTTGCATAATGGAAGGAATAAAGGAATAAAAAGGTCAGTCTGCAAATGTGAGAACAAAGTCTGTTGCTCGTGACAGGCAGCAAAGAGCCAGAGAGCATCAGGCACCCCGTCAGAAAGGCCAGAGGTTTGGAACTAAGAAAATATGGACTGAGCTGGGTGTTGCCTAAAATGAAGGTGGTTGTGTTGTTTAACAACTGCTGGTGTTGGTTCCTGCCTTGCTTACTGGGGCTCCTGCATCCACCTCTACTGGCAGCCCTGGCAGGACAGAAGCTGGGTTTGGATGAAAACTGCTCAAAGAAATGAGCATCTCTGTCTGGGTGTATACAGACACATCTGTGTCAGTGTCTAAGGGCATACAGACACATTTCCAGATCTTGCTGGAAGGAGGAAATCCTCTCTGAACAACTACTCTTGTTTGGGAATGGATAGTCTATGCCTTACCCTGGGGCAGTTCTCTGAGCAAACAAGTCACCATGAGTAATGTGTCTCCTCAGTTTAGTTCCTCCCTGTTCATGAGCTAGTATTTTTGGAATTTCTCAGCTGTTGCAAAATTATTTTTTTTTTTTAATTCTTGCACCATCAATTTGGAGAAGGCAGGTGCACATGTTCAGTATGCACAAGTCAAATTGTTGCTGTCTTCATTAGCTTTGACTGGACATAGATCGTAACAGTTTCCCCTCATGGATTAAAGATTACAAAATAAAATAAAAAGTAAGTCTTAATCTGCCTTAACAAACGTCCAAATTCAACATCAGAATTCTAGGTGAACTTGGAGGAGGGCAGGAGCAGACAGTCAAAATATTAAGTGTAGAAGCAGAAGTTGTTATACACACTCTTTTTTTGCAGACTGATTTTTATCTGTGAAGATGTGAATGAAACTCATCCCATCCCTGCTCCTACAGGACAGCAGGGCTCATACTTGTATGTATGCCTCCCTTTTCGGGTCTGACTGTGAGACCTTCCAAAATTAACATCATTCACTACCAGTAAATACCAACAGCAAGTTTTTAAAACTTCCTTTTGACCTCATTTTAGTCCGTGTGAAATGATCAGCATATTTATTAACAAGGTCCCAAACCTGGCTCATTCCTGTGCTTCAGCTGGGATGAAGGAAGGAGCCTGCATTAAGTGGTGTCCAGTGCTCGCCCCTTTCCATTCAGTTAATTAAAAGCTGCACGTATTTTAAAAGAACAATAGCTGCCTTTCAGCAGTTGTTTGCTTTTTAGCTCCCCTCTTTGGCAACAACAAAGTGCATTTTAGAGGGAACTGTCAGCTTTCAAACCGATTGGAGAACTGGAAACAGGCACCGGGGGCTTTGTGTTGAGCACAGCTCTGCCTTTGTCGCTGGGACTGGCACCCACAAGTGGTGCGAGCTACGGAGCATCTCTACAGGACACCAGGCCAATGCAAGGAGACTGCCTGTGCTATAAGGGAAGGCCAGAAATAACCCACAGCTCCTACCAACGCAGAGAATAACTGAAACCAGAAAAGGTCAATGAAATGAGTCAAAACAATGAATGACAGCGGAGCAAATTTTACAAATCCCCATTACATCACCCAGGGAAAACAAACCGCGCTCAGCCAGAAACCACATGGGCCCGCGTGCGATGATCCCTCCTTTTCATATTTTTATTGGTTTATGATCTACTGGCGTGGACGCGCTCGGGGCAGGGTTTGCAAATGCAGATTGCATACCTGGAGCTTTAGCACATAATGACACAAATCGCTGCAGAAACTGATAAGCCTTTTCCCAGACAAAGGGTGAAATAATGCACGTTCGTTTGAACGCCACAGACAGACAGAAAGCATTAAAAAAGGCCCGTTCTCCTGGTGAAGATTTTCTGGAAAAGCCATGCGGAGCAAGTTTGCACATTCCTCTGTCTAAATGGACTGTATAGCCACTTAATTTTTATTCACTTTGAAACAGAGATGTTTTCTTTGGATACATTATCTTTGTAGCTCTTTTCACACAGCATGAAACCCACGGCTGGTTTACTTGGCTAGAACACTCTGTCAAATACCTGAAACAGTAAGTGCCTGTGTGTAGTGTATATAATGGCATGGAAATATTTATTATATTTTGTTCAGATGAAATGACTTCACCGCTTGTCAGCTCTGCCTCTAGGATTGTGAGCAGGAGCCAAAGATACCTGCCTCAGGTTCAGACTGAAATGTCTCTGTCTGACACATTCCTTACAAGCTGCTGGCTGCAACCCTGTGATGTTCGGGTGTCGTGTTATACTTACTTTGTACAGGGAGAGAACAGCTCTTTGCAGGGGCTGTTTTCGAGCTTCTCCTCTGTCTGTTGGATAAGTTCTCGACTGACTTCGGGCACATAGGCTGGAGACTGGGGAGAAAAGAGAGGGGCACATTAACTCTGTGACGAGGTGCAGATTCTCCTCTATCAACATGTGAGAGGCACATTCATTATTTATGCCCCGAGCTGCTGCCATTCAATTCCAGCGGTTGTGTAAAAGCAAAGGAGCTTTACGTCAAAGAGCAGTAAAATAGGATACCGTGGAAACTCGCTCCACATTCCACTCTATCCTCACATTGCTTTTCTGCCTTCTCCTGTACCTTCACCTCCCTGCCCAGCCTCATGAATATGCAGGACCCACTCCTTGCCAATTCTTTGAACTGCTCCCTTGCATCCCATGAAAAATGTGCTGGCCTGAACTGTGTACAGGCCATTCTACTAAACAAAAGAGAATTTGCCCAGTGTTTTCACTTCATGGGTGATTCATTGTGCAGTCTGAAAAATCCATCTTCCTTTTTTTTTTTTTTTTTTGTTAACCAGCAAAGCAAAACAAGAGCAGAGCATTGGTACTTACTGATACAGATCTACATCTAACATAATACGAAACATAAAAAGATGTTCACAAAAGTATCTGGACACCTTAGTTCATCCTTAGAATGACAAAAATAATTCAGCAGCTTCAAAATAATAATTTCAAAAAGGAACTTTGCCAAGCAAGCATATAAACTCTTTTCATCCTCTCCTCCCTTTGGAGAGAATGTATATTCAGCCCTTCATAAAGCCCTTACCAAAGAGAGGTCTCTTGCAATATGCCTTGATGGTTAACCAGTTTAGGACTTTTGGGACTAATTATGTAAAAAGACAGTTTTTTAGGCAGTCCACATTTTTACACATTGCCTGTATACTGTAATTATATTACAAAGTGTATATTTGTGTGTGTGTGCACCTATTCATAGGCATTTCTCCCAAGTACATGAAAGTCCCTTTATATAACCAATTGGATTTGGGTATTTTCAATAAACCCAGCCATAGATGATAAAATCCTCTTTCCTTGCAGAAGCTTTAATGCTCAGTAACGTCCCCCATCCATGCCCACAACCACCAGATGTGCTGAGTGGGTGGGTCACAGAGCATCATCCCTCATTCCTGGCCAGATGTTCTCATTAACTCACCCCTAGTTAGAGATGTCTTGGCAAGCACTGAAATGCATTGCAGGCAGAGTTCAAAAACACTGGGAATGAGGACAGAGGAAGGGGCAGAGGTGGAGCCAGAGAAAATCTCCAGCATGTTGAAAGCTGAATTAAGTCTTTTATCTTTTCCTTCCCACTGCTGAAATGTGAATATGATCCTGGTTGTGACATGAAAAAGTAAGTTTGTTCCACTTGAATGTTTTTAAATAGGAACATGGTTTACCGAACTGTCTGTGCATGCTGTGTTATGCACTCTCACTGCTCAGCCTTGACAGACAATCTGCAGAAGGTGCTACGGATACCTGTGACCTTGCTGAAATGTTTCCTCATTTCCTCAATATATTCCTCTATTTCCTCGTCAAAATATATCTAGGGGACACCCACTTTTAATCACAGGCAGAGTAGATTACTAATAATTAAGAATTCTTGTCTCATGGTTTCTTGAGAGGTAGGTAAGCCCCTCATGTTATCATCTAAAAGATAGAGAGACTGAGACAAAGCCAGATTTTCTCAGCCTGCTTGACCACTGAGGTAAATATACATGCCCACAATGAAATTAAGTCCCCTTTTTAGTTCAAGAAAGTAAATAGAGGCAAGAGGGAAGCAATGAAAGAACTAGGAAAAAACCCCAAAAGTCCTGTTTTCCAGTCCTACAGCACTGAAACTACTGGGGGAAAAGTCAGGGAAACAGATTAAAACAAAGGCTTTAAAGGAATATTCAGATAGGAACAAAAGCCTAATGATTAGCAGTATTTCAGTTGATTTTGGCTAGAAACCAGATGAATGAATACCTGTACAATTTATGTACTCAGTGGATACACATTTGCACACAAATTCTCACTGGTAGCCCAGAGCTGGTACGTGGCTGTATGAATCCACTGGTCTGAGCCCCAGTCCAAGATGATCATCTCTCTGACTTACAGGGTACAGAAACACCCATGAACTCCACAGTCTTGGTACTGCTGTGGACCAGGAGTGTCTTCTGATGTGAATGGAGCAGCACTTCTGTAAAATCCATACCGGGGCCTCTAACTGAAGTTACTATTGATTACATCTGGAACTTGTTGTACATTTAGAGGTCAAAACTAGAATCCAAAAGCTAAGTACTAAACTGCATAATTAGTCATTTAGACTAGTGACCTGATTCTTACTCATGCCAGGCAACTCCCATTTCCCACTGGAAATTAATTTCCCAGTGGAAGGTAAGCTGCCTTGAGGTTAGTGTTGAGGATCATGCCTATGACACACTACTAGAGTGCTAGTTCCACCAAACTTTGTCTGAGATCAAAGGACATTTAAAAAAAAATTATAAGCATCAGCTAACTCTTATTCATAAAGAGGAAATTAAATTCTTGTAGTGAAAGGGGGGTAGAATGAGCAAAAGAAATCGTAAGACAATGCGGGAAGTATTTAAAAATGACACAGACTGTGATTCCTCTTTCCAAGTTTGTGGGAGAGACAGTCACCACTTGGGTTTTCAAAACCACTCATTGCTGACCTCTGAGTCTTTAGTTCCTCTGAACAAACTGGGAGCAAGGAAACAATATCAAGGTAGGCAAAGACATGAACACACTGAAATCCTGTGCATGGACTGAAGCCTTACAGAGCAGTGCAAACATTTCCCTAGACCACTCAATTTTCCATTACAAGAAAAAGAGCTGGGTTTTTTTCCCACAGGCTGATAATTTCCAAAGCTTCTGTAGGCCCAGCAAAGCATTTCGTGTTGTTCTACAGCCCCTCACAGAGTTCAGGGCACCATATGCCTGGGAGAAACAAACCCAACCCTTTCCAACTCTGCCTACAGTTCTAGGGAGCCTTTGTATGATCCTTCCTGAGATTTTCCTTGAGACTTCACAGTTCCCACTGCTCCCATTAAATAGCCACGGCTGCCATTTTCCGTGTGTGAATACAGGGCATACCCACAGCCTTCAGAAGTTCAAACAAAGCCAGAAACAATTACAAACCAAAACCCAACCCACCAACCTACTTTTGCTCCCCTAGAGAACAATTAGGTAGCACAGGTTATGCGTGCAAGGAAGCATTTGGATCCCAAGAGTGAAAGCTTCCAAAGGTAACATTTTGGCCATTTACAGATGAAAAAGTTGCTTCTTCCCTGGAGGGGTGCAGAAGATCTCTGCAGCCACAATGAAATGGTTATTAACACCATTCTCCTGCTGCATTATGGGCAATGGCTGTAAAAGCAAATTTGGCTTTTACAAGGGAACAGAGACACCTTTTCCAACATATTAAATGTCCTGTGGCAGCTAGGAGAGCCATACACCATGATTAAGACCATTACATCTGAGCTTGTGACAAAGAATATTCTGCTAACTCTTCAGAAACACCTGCAGAAACCAGTTACACCTTCTTGCATTCAAAACAAAACTCTGGGGAGTTATAACAAGTATAGTCCCATATTTCCCCTAATGGCTATTCTGTTTCCTGAAGGCAAAGAAAGTCATTGTTGATCTCGTGTACGATAATGTAAATCAGAAATTATGCCAGGCAAATCAACTGATTAACACTAGGGTAAAGCTGATGGAACTGAAACCAGATTCATGGCAACACAAGATGTGCTTAAATTGATCCTACAACAAAATTTTCTCTCATCACATTATCCTTTTTGATCAGACATTTTAATAATAGTCCAAAAGTCCACACTACTTTTACCAGGTTTTAACCAAAATCTCCTACCTCCCATACCTTCTCCTTTATGGCCAGAAACTGAAAACCTTTGTACAAATATTTTGCTGGCAAAGCAATATCTCAGTTTTATGATACTCTCCCATTTAATTTTTAGGAAAAGAATGCCACTAGGAATCGTGTTAGTGGTTATTTGAGAAACAAGAAATGGATATTCAGTTACTTCTGAGTGCCATTAGCCCACCCTGAGAAAAATCTCCACTTCTAAATTTTATTTTTTCTGTATTTATAAGACAAAAGAGTTCCTCTCAGCTGCTCTTCCCTTTCTGTAAATGGCATGAGAACAGCTGATATGTCTCACACATGCTCAGGGTTAGTTGTGTTCATGCCTACAAAAAGTCTGGATGCCAGCAGAGTCCTGTCCAGCAGCAGTGCCTGGTGCTGCCCATGTCCTGGCACCCCAGTGAAGTACTGAAAAGTAGAAAAAAAAAAAAAAATCTGATTCAGATCAGACGAAAGCTTCCAGGCTGTGTGACTCCCCATTATCTGTTACGTTGAATGTCATGCTCCATAGCTACACTTCAAAACGTGGCCTCTCCTTTTCTGACAGCTCTGTAACTTTTGCTACAGGCTATTTCACTCAGACCTCCAAGACCCAGCCCTTGCTGAGTTCACTGAACAGGACAGCCAGCAAATAAACCTTCTCCTAAAGTCACCTCTGTGTGTTTGCCATGGGACTCACAACATCTCTCAGACAGTGTTTCCCCTGTGACTGTGTGGGGGACATCCGACCTTCTGTTGATCTATCAGCAAATCAAATTCTTTATCAAACAAGCTGAAGTGCTGGCAGTACCAGGGGAGGCATTCAGAAGACCTTCTCTTTTACTTTTTAATGAAAACCTGTTATTTGTTCTACCTTTTCTCACGAGAGAACTTCCAAATGTTTACAGTGCATGACCTCGGGCAAGGTGTGGTGCACTACAGGTGTTGCCTCCAAGCCTGTGGAGGCGGAAGCAGGCAGCCAGCAAGCAGAGATTGGCACTTTCAAGGAGCAGAAGCATTTTCCTGGCAGCCCAGAAGCTGGGGTTCACAAGTCTGGAATGGGGGTGAGGTGAGAAGCAGGTGTCCCCAGGTATTCCTGGGAACTGCACAGAGCCCAGAGCAGATGCACGCACAACACGAACCTGCACGGGCCGAGCTGGTTCATTGTGTTTAATGCTGCTGTTTCCACAGGAAAAGTGCCCAAGTGACCAAGTGGACTGAGAGGGATGTGTTCAGACTCCAGCTAAAGACATATCCAGCTGGGGTCACCACCATTTGAGAAACCTATAGAGCACCAAGTGCCTGGAGAGTTAAGAAACATGCCTAGGAAAAAGAGCCCAGAGGAAAGCACCGAGGAACTAGATCTGTTTAGTCTGGAAAAGCAAGGGTGAAACTTGATAAAGGTCTTATAATACAGAAATGTTTTTAATAAAGAGGGCAGGGATCAATTATTCTGCTCTGCACTGGGGGAATGATGTGAAGAAATCTACCTAATTGGATATGAAGGCTTCTTATTCTAATTTTTCACACAGGGAAGCAGAAGAACAGGCCTATGAATATTGTGGAATCTGTTCTCAGAGGTCTGAAAGACCTCCAAGGGCACTCAGACATCTGTTGATCATCTAAGTGTATTTGATCTCTGTTCAATGCAAGAGGATCTTGAGCCCTTTCCCAGTCCTTTGTACCAACGATTTTGCAAAACACTGGGCTTCATAAAACACAGGCACATGGCATGGCCCTGAGAACAGATGAGGAAGGGAGTTTGTACACTGAGTGCTCACCAAAGGAAACCTGTAGCTCTGAGTAAAGGAATAAGAATCCTCTTTGCAAATGAACAGTCCTGCTTCAAAGACTTGTCTCAGTCATCACTGTCTCCCAAAAAAAAAAAAAAATGACATGGATTGCAGAACCCTGAACTTCAGACCAGAAAAAGGGAGAGCATTGAGTTTGGCCAGACTGACTTTGCAAGAAACAGAGCAGGTCCATAGCTCAGAGGTAATTCTTCATCCTTACACAGTGACTTCCATCTAAGGACCTCAAAATATTAAAGCTTCATTGCAGGATTAAATCTTTATGAGCTAGGTGGCAATCTCACAGTATTTTACAGAACAGTGAGCAGAAGGTTAAGAGATGTGTTTTGCAGAAGATCTGATCATCACCTGTGACTGAAATCAAAGAAGTCTCACTGAGCTAAACAAAAGCAAGATATGCTCAGATTCCTCAAATCAGTCTAATTGTAGCTTGCAATTAGTGAATAAAGAATAGAAACCTAGAAGTACAGGCTTTCATTTCATACCAGCTCCTGCCAGTGAATGTGAGTCATCAGGGTGCCTTAAAGCATGACTGTTCATCACTACAGAAACTATATGAACCAGAAAGATGCCACACTCTTTAGATTGAATAGACCTCATGCAAACTTCTGTCACAAACACAATTGCTTTCCTGGCAAGTTTCAGGCATGCAGCTGATACTGAAACATAATGAGTTATTTTAAAAGTCACTTGCGTAAAATAAATAACGTGCAGCATATGTTATGTTTCAGGTTATGAAAACATTCCACAACAAACTAGCTTAAAACAATTAAAAACGTTTCAGTCAATGGACAAAAGTTCAAGCTGTAACTTTTCTTGAGCTGTCTCTGCTTCCAAGCATTTGTCTTCATGATATGTGTATTTTCAGATGTTGACAGCAATGTTCCACATATAATCTGTTTGAAAATCTCCACACAGATTTGCTACTAGTAGAGACCTCAAAACGATGACAGAAACAGGCTAAAATGAACTTTTTGTGTGAGATGATGCATGATGGGATGAGAAGAGTTCACACACAAAAACCTGGAAATTCTGGCTTTATCCAGCAGTCCAAGCTACAGCTGGGGAAGTTCCGACCACGCAGCCAGGGACTGACTGAGGGAAAGTGTGAAGGCACTGACAGGGAGAATCCAAAATCCTTGAGGTTGGGAAAGACCTTTAAGATCACTGAGTCCTATCATGAAATTCAGAGGAGAGGAGCGGATGAGGAGATGGAATGTCTGGGCTGTATTTTGATTTTGGGAAATCAAAGTTGGGCATTCCCTTGGTGAGGGAAAGGATCCCAGCACCGTCACAGCACACGCAGTCTCCTAACGCCCTTTGGTGCTATGCACAAAAATGTTGGAACATTCTTTTGCCTTTCCCTGTGTCTGATCTTATCTGTTCAGTTTTAGCTGTAAGTGTAGTAAACAGCCAATTCTACATCAGGAGCAGCTTTAACTAATCAACTTCTGCATTTTCTTTTTTATTATTTCTTTTCCCTGCCACAGTCATTTGGGTCTGTATGAGGTGAACCAGTGAAGCAAAAGGCTTCATAATTCCATGATATTTGCTTTGAGATGACAGATGTAGGAATTGGCAGTGAGGTGGATGGGGAGTATGGAAGGCCCCGTGTTATTAGTAGCAATTTATCCATTACAACAGTGTGCAGACATGACACCTAAGGATGTGGGCCTGTAGTGCCGGGCCCTACAGACACGTCATGAGAGCCAGAGCTTCCAAAGCAAACCAATCTCATCAGCCCTGGAGTGGGAGCAGGGGCCAAAGATATGAAATACGTCATCCAAGATTACAGAGAGGGTCAATGGCAGAGAAAATATTGAGCCTGATCCTCTTCCCTGACCAAAGGGCATTTTCAGTACTGAGGGCAGGATCACTCGCTGGTATCTGAGGGAAGCAAATCAGCAGTGCCTGTCAGCTGTGGGGTTTGTTTTGTAGCTGCAAGCTGAGCTGGAGTCATGACAAATCTGTTTTCCCTCATATGCTACTAAGCTATCAAAACACATGTTGACACACAGAAAAATACAATGACTGGAGACAACAGAGCCCTCAGCAAGCAGCTGGGCATGCTCTTGCCTGGAGGGGTTGTACCAATGCTAAACAAAGGGCCACGCTACCACCTCAGTTCTTGCAGTAGATCTAATGTAGCTTCAGGCTCTCTCACTTGCCCTGGACTCCTTGCCTCAGCAAGCCCAGCAGCAGAAAAAGGACAAGTTTCCTCCCTGGGTTTCCAGCATTCTTCCTCTTTGGTGCTGGGATACAAGCTGTAGTCTAGAACTATGCCCTTCCTTGGAAAAACACCAGCCTCTGAGGTTTCCTTTCTGACAAGTGCATAGGAAGTATATGAATTATTTTTTGGCTCTCCTGTTAGTCACCAACAGGGCCTGCTATCTGGCTATACCTTGTTTTTCCTCTTGTCAGTAGACATTTTTGTAGCTACTCCTTTCTAGAAACCCCATTTCGGCTCCAAATTGTGGCAAACAAGCAACTGCCATGCGCATGGTGTGAGTCAACGTCTTTCCTACATAAAGCTCTTCAGTCCAAAGTGTGGTTTCCTTGGAATGTTGACTTACTTGATTCAGAGAAATTTGGGGGCATAACCACAACATGAGTTTTGGAGCAACAAAGGAAGAGAAAAGGCTGCCTAGGCTCAAGAAGGAGAAAATTCTTCCTGGCTCCTATAGGTGACCAGAGCTTAAACAGCCAAAGCCTCATAGAAAGTAATTTTGAAATAACAAATTGTCCCATGAGACAAAATTTAGTTGCTTCATCATCTTCTTTTGCAAGTCCAGTGAATCAGCTGCAGACTTTATACTCTTCAATTAAACAGAAACACTCGCCGCAATTCCAACCAGCTATGGGGTTTTTGGTACAGCTTATTTTAAGGATCTAAACTGGTCAAAAGATATGCTTTTGACTTCAATTAGTGAGAAATTTGGCCTCACAAGAAGTGCTTGGCAGGGTATTTTTCTGGATCTTCAAACCCTAGTCCTTTCCTACCCATACTTTTTAAATAATTCTTTAGAAGCATGCTCATAGAGGTTTCTTCACCAAAGAAACACATTTTTCCTCCTTTCTGCAGACAATAGGTTTATTGGTGGAGGGGTGCTCATAAACCAGCCAGCTGAAATTGTTTTAAATAAACTCACTTTAAAGCAGGGGAAGGGAAAGTTTTGGTTTACTTGTTGTTGCTCTTTTTCTGCCTTAAAAGAATTTTGCACCCATGTTAAAGGATGAAAAGAGATTAAACAACCTGTACCTGTCAGCAGGATGAGGGGGGCAGCTTAAGGAACAGAGTAGAAGAGAAGGTGGATATCAAGCAGGATATTCTATCCACCCCACAGTGAGGCTGCTCAAAATCCTTTGGAGTGCCACAGAACCACTTTTGTAAGCAACCCAAGGGATCCATGGCTACAGAGCATTGCTACGAGCAGCCAGATGTTTGATAAAGCTTTTTGGGAAAAGAATGGTATTTCCACTATTACTAGCAGCAAACATGACAGGACAATTCTGAAAGCTTCTCTTCTCAAGGAGTTTTTTTCTCTTGTCACATGTGCTTAATAGGTTTGGATAACATCCAGTGTCCAGCCTTTTATCAGGACCTTCCTACCTTTCAACATTCTACTGCACTGATGGATGGCCTAAACATTAGCAAGCAACCTTATGTTGCAATAGTCATAGCTTGGCTTCCTCTGGTAAACCAAATGTCATTTGTTCCATAAAAAAAAAATAAAAATTCCTAAACATATAAACACTCATTTACAACCTCAACGTTACTGAATGGCTTTCTTGCAGGAAAACAAACAGATCCCTGCTTGAATTCACTCCTGAGACACGAGGCTGTAAACAGGAGTAACCCTTCCCTTGCAAGCTGAAGCCTGATCCCCACTGAGCTCCACTCCATGGCTGCTTTGCCATCATTTTCCAGGGGGATTCTATGGAATTTGCCTTCATCTTTTTCCATTAGCAGGTCAAAATCCTGAGGAAACACTTGAATGAAGAAATTAGAATCCAAAAGAGAGTCCAGGAAGGTCTTGGAAAGAATAAGGAAATGAATTAAACAACCATCAGACAGGAACCAGTGGCCCACTCACAAAAAGACTGGAAACACCCAGGAAGGCAAACAAAATCACTGCTAGCACTGCTGGAAACAGGGCATTCCCATATCACCTGGATCACACGATCCATTAGCAGTTATATGGGAGCAGCCACCTGCAAAGAACAGAAAGGGAAGACATTTATTGTAGGGAACGACACACTGTTTGCAGTGGCATATTCCACTCTTCCTCACTTTGGCTAGTTGGACAAACATCAGTGCAAGATAATAAACTTCCTGTATGCTTGATTTTGGACTCAGGTCAGAGTCTGACTTGGTTAAAAAATAATAAATTAGCATACTAGCTGAGGCTTGGCAAGCAGGTTAAGTGACTTTTTAAAGTGTTGTTGCATTATTGGGAAAAAATATTAAACATGAATAGCTTGAAGTGTCACATATCCACAACTTAAATATGCTGATTATTTCTAAATCAATTTGTAAAAAAAAGACTTTTTAAATAAATCTCACTTTTTACACTTACCTAGCAATATTTTAAGGAAATGAAATATATTTTTTTTTCTGTGAAATTTAAAACCTTCCTTATGGTAATCCTGTGATTCCTGGTTCCAAGTTAAAATAGCACAATCTAACTTTATCAGCTTACTGATTCTTCTAGTTGCATCATCCCAGCCAAAGGTGTCAGCCTCAGGCATCTCATCTGAATTTGCCCTGGCCCACTCTTGTGAGGCTACTCAGATGCTGAAGTCTCCAGATGTTTTTCCAGAATCCTAATTTCCTATTACAAGGCAATCAGGTGAGAAATAAGGTATGATTAATTTCCATTATCACCATGTGCCTCTTCATTCTCTTCTTTGTTGGGATTAAGCATAGGTTTGCCTGTTACTGCTTCTAAGTTTAGCACAAGGAATCCTGAGCTCACAGAGACATTAGTTGACCCATTATGCTTTTAGCTTCAGAAATCCAAAACTGAACCAATCAGCAGAGTTGCAGCAAGTGGGGGGATGGAAGGGCTGTGGAGGTCAGGTCTTGAAAGGACTCCTGAACTATTGAGAAATTGTGCAGAGAAGCCTGTGTGGATATGCCATGCAAGGTAATTTAATGTATTCTGCATTACACCTAGCAAGGAATTCACCTCATCAATCTTTAAACATCTAAAAGCTGAGACACTCAGAGTCTCCCCGGGCTCCCCGCAGCCAGTGGGAAGAAAGAGTCATCTCATCTCTCCAATCCAGATGCCTCCAAGGCTGAGTGCTGGGAATGCAAGAGGCTGGACTCACCGGAGGTCTATTTTAATGTCATTCTGTGCAAACACACAAAAGCCATCTCCTGCAGATTTCTGGAAGTTTTGCAAGTCAGTGTTCCAGACAGCTGGAAAAGGCTGATTCCTTTTTTCCCATGTGGGCAAAATTTTCAGGCAGAAGAGGCTGTTTCTGGGAAAGCTGAATGGACCTGAAAGCTTTTTAGAATTAACTTCCCTGGCCACTGGATAATCCATACAAACCGAATATAAGTCATGAGGGGCATGCAGAGAGGATAGGGAAAAGACGACCCTTGAAACAGAGAGGAGGACACTATAATTAGCATATTCATTAGCCAAGGGCAGGCAAGTACAGCCTTCCCGTTGCCAGATAACCCAGAGCAGATCTGCTCTTTGTTTGCAGAGTCCTCTCGAATGGCCTGGCTGTTCTCCGGGAGGAACTGGAGCAGGCTGGGGGGCCTGCCCTGCCTCACAGACAGATGTAAGCCAGGTTTACATGTGTGGCTGATATCCATTAGTGGAAACGAGTTTCCATTTTCTAAAGGGTCAAGTCAGAGTAATTCCAGCAAACACAGGGAAGCCAGAAGGCTTTTGCCCAATGACCACGGCATCCCAATGCTTTTCCTGACCACAAATGACAAACAGTTACGAGGCATGTACACTGGGGAGTGTAACCTCTCCAGAGCAGGGAAGGACAAACAGAGCTTCAAGAGCACTGATTAGCACAAAACCAGTGGATGACTCCAGCCCAGACCTTCTACCAGTGTGAGCAAATGCACTGCAAATGCAGCCCTCCCTAAGTCTAAAGGACAGGACACGGGACCACCCAAGGACCTAATCCGGGACAGCAGCATCAGGACAGGGCAGGCTCCATGTTGTTTCCATAGACTCTCCTGCAGTCTGGCACCACTGCAAGAGACAGAAGCCCTCAGTAAGTGTTTAGTTAACTAACATTTGCACTATAAACAGTGGGTAAAGCATGAGGAAACAGGACTCGAGCAAACCGTGAGAAAAAAGCCTTTTTGCCTGAGACCACAGCAAAGGGACTCCTAATCAAGGCAACACTGTGATTTTTCAGCTTCCCTACCACACTACATTACGGCCCGGCCCCAGTGACAGACAAATGCTTATTAAAATAAATTCTGACTAGAAAGCATTAATTTGAGTAACACGGTTGCCGTTCTGCCTCTCAGATATTTTCCCAGAACTGAACTTTGGAAAGATGAGCTTTTTCAGAACGCCCACTGAGAAGGTACTTTCCTGGACTCAGACAGTGATCAGCAGAGATATTGATTGTGCTGTCTCTGCAACAACAACAGGAGTTATACATTGATTTCTCTGGAGACTGGATTATGTATCGATTAAGCGAGCTGCAAAGCAGAGCCCTAAGTAATGCTATCATGTCTGGCTAAAATGGTACTCGTAGAGTAGTGAAGTCAATAGAAAGGGGAGATGAGAAATCCATTGAGGCAAAGGGCAAAGTCCCAGGGTAATTAATTAAATAGCAAAATTCTCCTGGCTCAAGTGATGCCAGGATTTCTACTTAAGCATTTAGCATCCTGAAAAGTCTCCTAATAGGAACCCAAAGGACGCAGTGAATAAGGCTTTGAGCAAGTAAATAATTCTAGCCCATCCCGAGTCCATGTAACACCCTGTGGACAGACAGGCACCTCATTCATTGCTTACTTCAATTGGGTCATTAATGAAATGCATAGGGTTTAGAAAAATTTGAAAACTAGCTGTAGAGATAAGTCTTGGACCAAGTCTTAAGGGGCCATCCACTGCAGCCAGTGAAAACTGGCTGATACTGTGTTGGCCTTTTATCAGCAAGATAATAAGCTTACAGGGGGACAGTCATGACTTGCTAGATATAAGTGATACAAGCTGAATTTGTAGGAGAAAGATAACAATGTAGAAAACAGTCCCTGAAGGCTCACCTTTCAAAACACAGAGCCTCTGTCTCGCATTAAACTCTGCAGATTGCTTTACAGAAGCTTAATGTTTCTATCTTCTACTCCTTCCATAGAGCGGCATTCAGCTTTTGTTTTGGCCATCCCAAAAACTAATTATAACATGTTCCCCAGGAGGCATGTAGTAAAACTAAACACTTAGAGAAAGAGGTCTCAGGACTTGAATCCAATTCTTGGTGTGGTGTGACCTGCAGGATTCAGCCAGAATCATCAAGAAGTGATAGATGAAACTTCCCTTCTGGGAGATGGAAGGGCTCCACTGATCAGCAAAGATGACTCACTCAGAAGCACAAGTGCTGAAGTTTGCATTTATTTTGGTGGTGAAAATAGGAAGGAGGGAAGAAGTCTCAAGGAGAGAGGCCAAGATCCTTGTTTTCAGGATCAAAGCAATGGCCAAAAGGAAACTACTTTGATGGTGCACAGAGCTGGGAGAGGTGTCCGTGAGCAGGAGCCTGACTCAGCTGCATGGCCTGGCCCAGCAGAAGGGCTTATGTGTCATTTTAATTCCACCTAACCCATCTTACTTCTGTTTTCTTCTCCATAAACAACTGATTTGAGAGAAGGGCACATTTTAGCCAGTAGACAAGTGGAAGGTCAGGCATTGCTGATCAGCCAGAGTCCCTTTCAAGGGACTTTTCCCTCCCTTCCTTATCCTATAATTGTTCATAAAAACAAAGACATCGTTTCGTTTACCAAAATCCCCACTGCTAGCCTTAGACTGGAGTAAGGAGTTTGTTGCTGTGCCCAGCTAACCTCTTGCAGCAAAGAGAGTGCAAACATGGCCTTTATTCTGTGCATTTCCTGGAGGAAAGGAGACTGGACAGGAATTCAGATAAGAAAATTAATGCTGTTGCCGTTCTTCATATTCTGTGAAGTATTTTAATGGGGATAACAATACACATTAGACATCCTGTTCAGTAACATTTTTAGTACCCAGCTGAGTCCAAATATAAACTATAATGGCATATGGAGACTGTCTTAAGAGCCATTTCAAATCAATTTAGTTTTATATAGCATCTCTCAAGGTGATTTACAGTGAAAAAGCAAATAGTGGGATAGTGATTTAGTAGAGTAAGGCATGGCAGCTGTCAGGCAGGAAGGCAAAAATGCTGCATGGAGACGTAAAACTCCAATTGAAAAGCAGTACAAAGGTAAATATATCTCTTTCCTCTTCCAGTACAAGAAGCAGTCAGGTAATGAAGCCAGGTTGAGTTCCATTTAACTCAACAGTTCAAGGGAGCCATTTACAGATGGAACTGGACCTAAAACTGAACCTTTTCCACTCGACTGCTGAGATTAGGAAAAAAACAGGGAAGAAATATTTGTGACCAATTCATTTTAGCAGTTTTTACCATCATATTTCACAACCTCAGAAATTTTAGACTTCCTGTGGGTTGGACTTTTGCCCTAGGGGCTTATGAAGTCAAGCAGGCAGCTTTAACTGCCTTTTTCATGGAAATTGTTAAAGCCTTTTTTAAAGAAGCAAGATTCTAGTTAAGAAACCTGGACCTGGCTGGTGTGACAACCATTGTGCTGCTCCTGTGCAGGGAGAAGGAATAATTCTTCAGAGAATGTTTCCCTCAGCTACAGGACACCTCTCCTGTGGGTTTTCGCCCTCCTGCTCACCCCTCAAGTGAAGCTGCTACAGAAGCCATGAAAACACTCGTATTTTGGCATTCTTAGTGTGACGATCACATGTGCTCCTTACATTTCCCTCCCACCAAACAGTTCAGAATGGGCTGCTGGATGTGGCTGTTTCAGTGAACTTGAGGCAAGAGAGAGGGAATACTAATGTCTTCCTAGGACCTGAGTACACAGAAACCTGGAACAGCTCAGTGTGGAAGGGACCTTTGAAAACCATCTGGTCCAGCCTTTCATGGGAAAGGGAGCCTAGATGAGATGATCTAGGGCCCAACAGCATCTTGAAAACCTCCAGTGATGAGGATTCCATCACATCCTTAGGGAGGCTGTTCCTAGGTATCCCTTCTTTGAGAGGCCTTAACCACTCATGTTCCCCTCCAGGTGCCAGTGTTTGTATTTGTCACTGCTGTTGCCTGTAGGTCAGGGGAGATGGTGGAAGCCTGAGCTGCTTGTCCACCAGGCCAAAGGTTTCAATTCCACAACAAGCACATAGGGGCAGTTCAGGATGGCAAAGCTGTGGAGAGCCTGAATTGTGATCACTTGCAAAAGCACCTCCCTGCTCTACCATCCTGTCGAGTGCTGGGTTTGTTTAGTGGCCTCGGGGCGGATGCTGAGCGCTCTCACAGGAGCTCTCCCAGCGGGAATTCGCTGCTCCCACACGTGGAGCCCGGCACCTGCACGATGGCACCGTCTCACAGGCAGTGGCTGCATGAGTCACACGGGGCTGGGAGTCCTGCTGTGAGGTCTGTTCATCTGGGAAAGTGCCTTCTCTTCCTTTCTGCTGTGCAAGAAGTGTATGTTTTATTGAATAAAGAGCATGTTCCCTATGCAAATGAACGCCCTTTGGAATGGTGATATACTGACACGCTGTATGTTAAATATGTATGCCCTTTAAAAACCTAAGCGAGAACTAAAAATCATTTATAAATATTAAAGAGCACAAAGTCTACTTTTTGTTTTCACTGTGCTTCTGATCCTGCACTCTGGGAAAAATACTCCTCACATTATAAGACTGAATTATCTGTCCAAGAACTAAACCTATAATTTTATTCTATCAGTCAAGCTGTATGTCACACTATTTTTGTATCAAGACAATCAGGTTCTTTGAAGCACAGACACACACCTACTTAAAAGAAGCTTTCAGCTGAAAGCAGAAGACTCCAGAATCAGCAGCAATTTGTACCTTTCAAGGGACTGATAATTAAATGGAGAAATGCAGATTCCAATGAAAAGAAAGTTTCTTTTCAGGCCAGGATGGTGTTCCATTAGGACATTTGGGTCCAGATTCATCCATTTGGACTGCAGACATCTAACCTGGCTTTGAATCATTGACTTCTGATGGCTTTTCTTGTGTCCTTTGGAGATACTTATTTCTCTTTCTTGACAAGAAAGGACAGTAGGGCCATCTGCTCTCCTAATCTGACTAGTTTAGTTAGGTATCTGAAATGAAATCGAATCAATCCAGGCCTTGCTCTATTTTTTTAAGTATTTGTTGTATGGGACACCTATTAGAAAATCCAGTACTTGACCCATTGTTACAGCACAGTCAGCCTCACCTCTAGGAAGTATTTTCTGCTACACAGGGTTTCCACATCCCTCTGGGAAGAAGCAGAAGTTCCTCATTAAGGAAAAAAAGTGCAGCAAGACCAATGCAGACATTAAACCACCAGCACCAGGGAGTGAGGTTTAGGTTACAAGTGAAGGAGAGCATCTCTGTGTTTCACAGGATCACAAAACGGGTGATCTTGGAAGGGACCACTGGAGGTCATCCAGTTTTCTTCTGCTCAGAGTTAAGTTAACTTGCAAATACCAGAAAAATCTCAGGACAGACTGTAAATATGCTGTGCCAGTTTTACATTCTGAGAAACCAGGTACACAGGTCTAATAAGAAGCATGAGGCACAGCAGAGAATGGAAACTCCAGCTCTGGAGTCCCAGTATTTTTCCTTCCTGTAACACCACCATTCTTTGTTGATGAAGAAGCAGTGGTTTTCAGCTTGGTCTTCACTGCACATTCACTAAATTATTCCATGTGCTTCTGGTTGCACTATGGATGGCAGGAGAGCCAATGGACAGCAGTGAAGGGCTTTTGGAAACCTGCAGCAAAACTGGTTGAAGTGAAGCAATGCTATCCGTCCCTCACTTTACTAGCTCTGCTATCAGCAAAATGCCTTTTTGCATTTCCAGATGGGAACTGGAGCAGTGGGAAGTATTTTCCCTCAGTGTTGGTTGCTTGTTCCTCTGTTGACAGGAGTTTTAAGACAAAAGGTCATTTTGGTGGATTTAAAAAGCAATGGAACTTCATGCCCCTAATGAATGGGCAGCAGGAACTCATACTGGCAGTGCTCAATGGCTGCACATGAAACTAGCCAGGCTCAGTAAACGAAACCAGATCCCAAAATGCAGCCTGAGATAACTGAAAGTATGCATCAAAGTTTATTGTAGGAAAATGACTGACTGGAAAAAGAGTGGTCTGCTCTGCCCCTGCACCTCCAAAACATATTGTACCATTTAAACCCTCCAGAAAGACATCTGCCAAAAATGTGATTAATTCTCCTGAAGGTCAAATGTATTTCTCTTGTAAAACAGTTGAAGCAGCAATTGTACGTCTTTGATTATTCTTAGGAAAGCAACTTAGGAAAAATCCTAGGATTGCTCTTGTGTTTGAAGTCGGATGTTTACTGCTTACTGGCAGTGACTTCGGTAGCAAAGGTGAAATGTGGTCAGGAAATGATTGGAACCTCCCCAAAAGGGTTAGTCCCAGAGCAGCCTGTCCCAAATTCCAGCAGCACATCCGTGTCTCTGTTTGGAGTGCCACCCTGTGGACACGGCGGCTCCCACGAGCTCCTCTCCTTCCCACAGCCCCGAGAGGCAACTCTCAGGACCCACCGTGGTGGACACAAGCACGGGTGACAGCACCTCTGAGCTCCAAACCCCACTGTCCCCTGTCAGTCCTGAGCGTCCCTGCCCACCCTGGGGAAAACGGTGCTGGCGGAGGAGTGGGGATTTGTGTACCAAAATGCAGTGTCTGTTATGAAAGGCCATTCTTGCCTGTGCTTTCTGCACAACAGAATATGAAATGGCACCACCACTTCTGAGCTGCATAGGAAATAATTGGGGCATCTGTTGGTAACAGCTGAGGTCTCTTGCATTACACCCCCAATGCATAGCTTTGCACACTGAGAAGAGACCAGAGAAGCCCTCTCCTCACTCACAGATGAATTAAGCCTCTGGTAAGTCAAGTTCATCCTTAGAAGTCAATTTCTGGATTGCATTATAATTTTTTTTCTGTCTGTTTGTGTAAGACTTGCAGGTTTATTCACTGGAGAGTGCCACCATAAATTTTAGGAGTCTGGCTTACAAAGCGTGTAACAACCTTGTTTAGTAAAGGTGTGCCTTGCAGAATTCCTTCAGTAATGCCACTTTGGCTGCCCCTTACCTCTGGGGTGAGGTATTTCATCACGATTTCCTTTCCTTTCTCTCCCAGCTTTTCATCTGGAGCGATTTCATATTCTGCCTGGAACAGACATATAAACAATAAAAGTCAATATTTGCACTCATATTTCACCATTATAACTTCATTTTGGATGTGGCCTTAACAGAACACTCTGTATGAAAAATCCAAAGGACAAATATCATTTTCTGGTGGAAGTAAAACCTGTACACACAATCTCATTAAAAACCTTCCACTATATTTTGACCAGACCCTAGTGATGAATCTTCTGGGGCTTTGTCTCTTAATTAACACCAAGACAATTTAATTAAATTATATTTTATAACCTTACCAAGCCAGCTTTCAGAAAGCTTTCAGTGACAAGAGACGTCAGCTTCATTTGGTTTTGCTCAAAAGGAAGGTGGACACAGAAGGTAAAATCATTTCTCTGAACAGTAGAGAAAGTGAATGTTTGTTAACTCCTGCCACAGTGGTATTTCAAGTACCAGGTGAAAATATGTATATATTCTTCAATATGTTGTCTTTTTTTGTTTAATGTGTCTTTTCTATGTATTTATGCCTTGACCTTGGTCTAACAATACCTGTGCAAAGCAGAGAGACCTGCCCATCACTTTTAGTGATCCTTGGCTCAGTCCCTCCAGAAGGCTGATTTCTTAGGCAGATTTCTTAGGACCAAGAAGAGACAAGACAGACTATTTAAAGGAACAGACACTATAAGCAAAATTCTCTTTGGCTTCCCTAGTGCATTAAAAAAGGGAGCACCCCATCCTCACACACAAAGTCTACCTACATTTTAAAATTCTGACTGTGCTAGGTATTGAAGCATTACTGACTTTTGATGAGCTTCAGGAAAATGTTTATATTAGAAACAAAAGCAGCATTACATGTGTACCACGAAGATATTAATCACTTCAGTTAAAGTTTTGGATCCATGGCAGGCATTCGAGGGAAACACATGCTGCAGGGGACCCCAGTGGCTAAATGACAACAAGTTCCTAGAGACATTCCTGCTTGGCACTGCCTGGGATATGAAGCCTTAGCCTTTGGATCAAAATATTTTCCAGAAAAAAAAAAAAAAAGAAAACAGCCTAACAGCTTTCATGACTGTATTAAAGAAAAGATCCTAGAAAATCCTGCCAAACCAATTAAATAACCTGGTCCAATACAAGCTGTCTGTGATGATAAATGAGGAGGAAGCTAAAAAAAAAAGAAGAGAAGGTAAATCAGACTGAACTGGCAAACACTTGGAAGAACAAATTTCAGAACTACTGCCCACTGGAAGATGTATGTACTGCTCCAGGCTGGATGCAATAAATCTGCAGGCTGGCTGTAATGGATACCCCTGCTAAGCAAGCCTAGGAATGACATGGAAACCACAATGTAGTAATAATGCTATTCCCCTTCTATCTGGCCAGTGCTCATTTAGCTATTGCAGCTCAAGTCTGAAGCTGCATATTTACACACAGGCATAGCAGGTTGCTCGAACAATCTGGAATTATGATCTGATTTGGTTTGGGAAATGATAATGGCACAAATAGAAGTGATGGAAAAAACCACCAAAAACTAAAATCCACAAGTGCAGTACTTCTTTTTGAGTGAACATTTCGGGGATGAAACTGATTATGTTCTCATAAAACTTAATACAAGGGTTTAGAAAACTCTTTTATCCAATTTCCCGTCCTTTTAGATGGTATCTGAGTATGGGTCATTTCAGCTCTTAAAGTACAGGAACTCTGAAATGCTTACAGCATCTTAGCAGCCTTTTTCTCCATGATTTCTCTCTCCTTCATTTGCTTTCAAACTCTGATAATACATTGGCTCTCTAGCAAATAAAACCTGATTATAAGCCATCATCTGCTATTTGAAGTGCACCAGGGAACTGTCAAAAAATTTGATGTCCTTTTTGCCACAAATAACCTATAACATTTACATCTCATTGGAACTGTACAACGGGACAGACCACAAGACAGAAATTCAGCAAGAACTGGATGTCTTGAAACCCAATTCCTGATGGGATCCAACATATGCAGAGCTAAGTGCACACCTATACAGATACAGAGTATCTCATTCTGTCTCAAGATAGACAGCAAAGAATAAAAGGAAAGTTTAATTATACTTGCATTTGACATTCCCAGGAAATGTGACATGGTGGTGGCGAAGGTGGGAAGTGACAGACAAGTGAGGATGTGAGAAGGAACCATAAGCTCCAACTGTGCACAGTGTTGCTTTCACTGTGGATCTGCACTAGAAGCCTGTTCCATTTTGTTCCTAAGTTCATTATTATTTCTCCCTTCAGTGCCATTTTTGAGCTATTCAGCAACAGACCCTGGTACATTTTCAGCTGTGACCTGTTATTACAGGAGATAGACAGGGATGTCCCCATGCTCCCTCTGCCACCTGCCTGGGAAGCCATCAAGGTCCTCAACTCCTGGTCTTGTGCTTAAATCACAAGGTATCTCCCCTTCTTTCCCAATACTCAAAAGCATGGCTACATTAGGGATGCAAATCCCTAATTGCTAGAAATAACATCACTACTTAAAATCCATGTGGAACAAAATATTTTCCATTATTCCTTTGATGAATCCAGGCATGTGTTTCAAGGCTCCTGCTCTGAAGTCTAATAGCTTCTCCATGCCCTAGTTAGGTCAGACAGGGCCCTATTCATAGACCATAAATGAGGGGAGGATTTACGATCACCCTGACTCTATGGGACAAGCTGCAGGGAAGGCTCTTTCTGTGGGCAGGCACAGATCCTTCAGTCCAAACGGCGAGAGGATGTGGGCTGGCCACTGCTTGCTGCTAACTTTTCTTCTGGCTGCTGTTTTGGAGGTAGTATTACTTTGGTGGCTCCTTCTTCCACAGAAGGAGTCCTGGCTGGATGGAGGCATGGGGGTGCCAAGCATCCTTCCCTTTGGAGCAGCTGCCCTCAGGATGGGCTGAGGGAGATCAGATGGAAAAATGCTCTTCAGCTGGGAAAGGGAGCAACATCTAGCCTGTGATTGGCTGTGGGATGGGGCCATGGGCTGAGGGACAGCTCAGGTTTAGGGGCTGGAGGCTGCCTGTGATGGATGGAGAACTACCAGGGCAATGACACAGAGACCCCACAGCGGGCTCACGTTAATTCTGACACACCAATTTATCTAGTATTTGATTTTCATCTTAAATATTATTTGAGCTCCTGAAACTGCATGTCTTAAAAATATGTGCAAATGGAAAAACACATCCAAAGAGATCTCTCTGCAGATCTGGGAGGATGCTCTCCCACAGCAGGTAGCTGATGGTTGCCTGTGGCAGCGCGGCATGGCCACAGGAATCATCATCCCTTGTACCCACCAGGAGATGGAGATGGGAACAGACACTCCCACCAGAGCAGTTTGGGCTTCTTGGTAAAAGTCAGGAACAGTGGAATCACCCTCTGAGCATCTGCAGGAGGTTATTGGCATTTCAGTCCCAATTTTACATCTCCACTTTCTCAGCTCCATCCTCTGTTATCCCCAGAATCTCTCTCTGCTCACTCCTTTCTCAGACTCCAGGCTCTGCCCTGTTATTGCTCTGTCCTCAGTGGCTGTCCTTGCACTTGCCTCTGCTGGAGATTTAAAATCTGTGACTGAAAATTGGAAGGCAAAACCCCAAACAGCTGGGATTCATAATAACTCGCGTTTCTAAATGAAAAGTGAACTTGAAACCACATTTTTCATACTTAAAGGCAGGGCAAAAAGAGTCCTTTTGACTGTTTAAAAACACATTTTGAGTTAATGAGTTTGTTGATATCAACAAACTGGCATTTCTGATGGAAAAAGCCTGAACAGCTTTAAGACACACATACACAGATGGTTTATATACCACGAAAGGGACTTAACCAAACGAAATCTCCCTAACAGCAAGACAGGGTTTTTACAAATGGCATTAAATGGATGCTCACTCATCCTTTCACCCCAGATAAGTGCAATGTCTAGTGAGGCGTTCAGCTGAAAAGTCCACCCGAGGAGATTCTGCCTCTCACCCTGGCCCCTGAGCCCAGATATCACAAGCAGAAAGAGGCAAAAGAGGCAGCAAGGCTATTTTCCACCAGAGGATGTATTTTTGTGGGACTTCAGTGCAAAAAAAAACTAATATTGTTCACATTCGAGAGAAAATAATGACCAAAATTGTCCACATTCTCCTCCAGTCAACCTAAATCTGGGTCCACATTAAAATGTTAAAAGTTCTCGCCTGGAAAAAAACCATTATGAACGTGAGTAGATGAAGCAGGATGGGGAGTCCTGAATCTGAAGTCTTCATTATAATGGCAAATAAAATCACAGGAGAGGAGAAGGAAATGTTAGGAGCTGGCACCCTGGGAATGTGCTGTTGAGAAGGGGAGAGGAGCAGGAGGTCCCTGCTGAACTGAATTGCCACCTTCTTGTGCTGGAGGCACTGGCTGTGGAGAAGGAAACACCTCTTGCTAGCACCTTCCCTGCTCACTGATCTGCCTTTCAGCACAGGAAACACAGCTCGTCACACTTCATTTTAATGGCTGTCTTTCAACAGCTCCGAAGTTGAATGATGTCGCTAAAATATTTGTAAGCAGAGCAAAGTGTGCTTCAGGGCTGTGCGTGATTCCTTGGGTAAGGGCTTCTAGAGGAGCTGATTTAATCATAAACCATCTCCATCTAACCATAGTAGTTTATGTTCACATAGTTCCTCCATCTGAATGGCTACATCAGGGTTTGGTGAGCTGTTCAAGGGAGATCTCTGTGGTTCCATGCACCCAGATAAGCACGCGATGCCTTCAGAGCCACATGGGTGCTGGGTGGATATTTTATCTTGGCAATCAGCACCTCTGTCATGAGTTTGTTTGCACAATATCCGCAGCAAGAGATGGCTGTCTGTCCTTACAGCCCTTTGTGCCAGCTGGGAGAAGGGGCTGCTGTTGCTCCATTTCCCAGACAGACAGACAGACAGACACACTGACAAGCACTCACTGGTCCCACAGCAGCAGTGGGAACCAAACAGCCACAGCTCCACCAGTGCTGTGATGCAAAGCTCTGCATCTCTTTGTTCCCATTGCTGTTACCATCTAATGTTGGGGCCTACTGCTTACAAACCACATGCCACATTAGTCTGGCCTACAACTGATTGTGACTAATGACCCAAACACTGCTCTCAGAAAACATGTAAAGACTTTATGCCTCTGAGCACTTTCATCTCAACTACTGGTTGAAATTGGCCAAGGTATTCACAGGTTTCAGAGGGAGCTGACAGCTACACACCTACATGCATGCAGAATTTAGTGATACAAATCCTCTTCCTTCAGAAAGCAGCTTAACAACTGTTTAACAGACAAAAATCCCCAAATCCTGCCATAATCAGATTTGCAGAAGACTACATCAGACCAGGTTAGTTATTTCACACAACAGCTGACATAAATGTCCAGTCAAGAGGGGATTTTTTTAGTCTCTTTACGTATTCTGGTCTGCAAGGTCTGGATGATTCTACCAGCCTTTGGAAGCAAAGGTGTGAGAGAGCTTAGTTTCTCACAAGGATGTTGGTAGGTTGTTTAATGTCTGACTTGGCTTCTGGTTTTCACCCAGAAGCCCCCATTGCTTCTTTCCTTACAGACAGTGGAGTGCGTGAGTTAAAAAACTGTATAAAAAATTGGGAGGCATCAAAGACTGGCTCCTGCCAGTGACTTTGTGACCTGGTAAAGGCACTTAGATGGACTCTGAAAAAGAGAGGTGGTCCTCCCTTTCATTGTGCAAAAAGCTCTGTGAGTCTCTCATGAACTAAATATTATCCCCTTTTATCTTTTCCCTTTATTTGACATTACACAAAAGCTAATTTTTGCATCTCATGTTAGAAAAATAACTAAGACAAAAGAAAATGAAGGCTCTTGGCTTTTCCTGCTTGTTACAGCAGGTGGTCTCGAAAAGGTTTCACATTCCTGGTGGTCTCAGATTGGGGCTGTAAAGTCAGACTCCTGGTCTCATTATAGGGCTTTTTTTGCCTAACATAGGGCTTGGCCTGAATCCCACTACTCACTAAACAGAGTGTGACCCCGCTGGGCAAATTTCAGTAGCAATCATCCAATTTAATGGCTATGGGCTGTGTTGCTTGACCTTAATATTGCCTAATCCAGGGATTTTCAAGGGCTGGGAGCAAGTTTATACAGAATTTGAAATCAATAAACAAAGGAGACTGCTGTTAATTAGTGTTAAAAAGAAGAGAGAAAGATAAGGATTCAAACCTCCACCCAGCCAGGCATTTTGTTTATCAAATCCTCATAGTGCCAGTCTGAGCCTAACTGGGAACAGACCACTGGCCCAGTAAAGGTACACAGGGCAGCTCCAGTCTGCAAAAGCAACTTGGGGTGGGTGCAAAGCACACCTTTGCAAAAGGATTTGGGAATATCAGTTCGGGACTGCTCGGAGACAGACCTTTAAAACAAACCCAGTGCCAACACAAGCTTTTGCAGGAGGAGAGCAGCCTGTGCTGCTCGGATGAGAGGAGGACACCGAGTCCCAGTGCTTGTCACGGCTGCACAGGGCTTGGGAGGATGAAATGACACAGTGCCCTCAATTCCCAGAGCCGGAGGCGGGCCGGGCAGCCGGCGTGACGGAGAGGCTCTGGCAGCACTGCAGCCAAGGCTGTCACACAGTGCCCTGGGGCCGGTGGCACTGGGGGAAACAGATGTTCTCCTTGTGCCCAGATGTTGTTCCCGCTGTCAGTGGCATGCCCTGAGTGCATGCAGGGCTTGCAGAGTCGGGGCTTCTCCTCCACAGCCCCTGGGCACTGCTGGAACCAGCCTGCAGCTGCGGGGAGGCAAGAGAATGGAACAGAGCCCCGCTAACCCCCTCCAAACTGAGCATGGCTCTGCCACTTCTGTCTGAATTTAAAACCACTTCCAAGCAGTCTTTTGTGGCTGTATTCCAAAGGATTTCTGCAGGTGCCATTGCCCATCTCCTTGGGGCTGCAGGTGGCACAGCTGATGTGGCATTTCTGTGGGGATGCCTCCCCCCAGATGGGTGTGTGGGGTTTCATCAGTGGCATCTGCAAAGGTGTGAGAGAGCTTAGTCTCTCACAAGGATGTTGGTAGGTTGTTACTTGATTGTCTCACTAGACAATACTGGTTCAGTGCAGGACAAACACATTCAGGGTACCCAAAGTGTCCTGCTGCCTGCTGGCCTTGAGCACAGCTGCACAGAGTGTTTGCCACATGTTTTGTGTTCCTTGATGGCTACACATTTCACCAGAGAAAATCCCAAGCCATGCTGGGAACAACAGGTGGAAGTCATGACCAGCTTCATGATTCAAATAGGACTTTGTCCAACACTTTCTGTGATGCTGTAGATTTGCTGTAGTTACTGCAAGAGTAACATAAACCTTAAGAGACCACATGTCCTCTCCAGACTGTTACTTTTACAGCTTCAGTGCAATCCTCACATTTCCCTGTACTTCAGAATAGCTTCACCATGGTGCAAACAAAGCAATTTTATTCCTGTTGGTATGCATTGTTTTGCTTCTGACTGTCAGTGTTAGCCAGGGAGCGAGACCCCACGGGCACTCACAAGGGACAAGTTCACCTTCCTCTCCGGTACCATTTCACCTTTTGGCTGATCAATACCCTCCACTTCCAAAGGTTCCCAGCACAGAAAGTCACTGAGAGACTTTTCCACTGTGAACAGCTGGCAGTACACATGGCCAAGTGCTGCCAGACTGGGAAATGGTGTCAGGTCCCCCAGGGCTTGGGGGTGATGCTCAGTGGCTGGGTTAAATGATGGCTCACTGGGGTGGAAAATGGAGCAGATTTGTTTCTCAGTGACCTCAATCAAGTTATTTCTGTACCTTGTGCCTCTGTTCTCCTATTTGAAAAAATAGGGTGATTATCAGGATATCCTTTGTAAATCATCCTGAACTATAGGGATGAAAAGGCTTGGTAAGAGATACTGGGGTTATTACACTCCGCATCCTCTCTTGTCAGTCCGTTCTCAACTTTCCCCTTCCTCCCAGTGCCTCCCAGCACCGCAGGCTTCACCCCCATCAGAAGACATTATTCACAGCAGCTCAAGTGCTTGGGTGTCGACATGAAGGGAGGCCACAGCAGCACTGTGGGGGGTGACTGTCCTACCCCTCTCTGGTGGCTCACATCCCCCAAGGCTGGCACCAGCCCCGTGTGTCCCTGTACCGCCAGCAGTGCTGGGCTGCCGCTGGGGCCAGCCCTCTCCACTGCCTGCTCCAGCACTTTAGACACAAAATCCCATGAAATAGTGATTTCTTGGGGTCAGAGGAGTCTCCTCTGTCAGGGGAACACTGCAAAGCACCCCAAAATACCACAAGAATTGACTTACCACCGAGTCGAGGAACCTAATGCAGCACTCGAGCTCGGGCCGAGTTTCACAGAACTGCCGAAAGAGAAGCCTTCCGATGGGCTGCTTTTCACATATGCTGCAGTAATCTCTCTCTGGAGACAATAAAGAGAAGAAGAGAAGCATGAAAATGAGAAGAGGTCTGCCTTCTGGGTTGCTCATGAGTTTAAAGCATTGCAAGTGAGTGCAGGACTACAACCCCAGAACAAAACAAACTCCTTCTCCCTGCCACCACGTTTCAGGTATCCAAATACAAATACAATTAATGGCTTTAAGACTCAATTAAGAGAGGCTGAACTTTGTAGGGCTGCTGTTGGTAAAGGTCAAGCAAAAGCCACTCAGCTATTATGAAAAAATAACTTCATATTTTTCTGTGGTGGAAATGTATGCAAAGGTACAGCTCAGGCTGGTGGCATTGGTGGGAATGTGGGGAGCAAATTACAAGTCCTTGAAATATGAGTCATGCATTAAAGGGTAGAAAAAGCTGGAATTTGTGGAGACTTTCCTGGATGCTTCCTAGATATGCACTGAAGTGCCCCATATCTCTGGAAGTGCTTAGCCCGCTTTCTATTAAACAATTATAATAAACTATGCATTTTCAAAGGTTTCAAAATTTCTGCTATTTAATTGCTGAGCATTAAGGAATGGATGGAGCAGATGGCATCTGGTTCATTTCAGTTTCACACAGCAATCCTTACAGAACTGTATTTCCCCTCAAAAGCCATGTTTAAATGCCATTCCCCTGTGCTGGTGCATCCAGAACCATCACTCACAGCAAAGCAAAAGGTCCTTTGCCCACCACAAGGACTATCAGCAGGAGAATATGGATGAAGGGCAGGTGTCATTAACTGGCATTGCACCAGCACAAATGCCAAGGGCTTTGGATATTTTTCTGGTGAGAGCAGAAAATCCCTCAGCCTGCTTGGAGCAGCAATACTTGCTTGAGACACGTTATTCCTCTACAAGTACACACATGTCAAACAACATACTGTGTTTCCTTAGGCATTCTTCTCACCACCCTCCTCGCTGCCATATGGCACTTGCTGTTATTATGGAAACAACCAGCTTCTAAACACATAACACAGCACTGCAAACAGACATACGAAACCCACACAAGTTGCCAGTGCCTTGGTTACTTCTCTCTTGGGCCTGCAGTTGCTCCTGCAATGTCTTTGAGTCCCCCTTTGCTCTGGCCCTGTCACGTCCTTCAGCTCCTCCCACTCCATGGATGCAGGCACACGTCTGTGATGGAGCTCACCTTTGCCAGGAAGGCACCCAGCTCATCTCAGCTTGTGCCCTGGGGACCATGTTCTGCAAAACCTGGACTTCACAGAATCATCATAGAATCACAGGATGGTTTGGGTTGGAAGGGATCCTAAAGATCACCTAGTCACATACCCCCTGCCATGGGCAGAGGCACCGTCCACTATCCCAGGGTGCTCCAAGCCTCATCCAGCCTGGTCTTGAACACATTCAGGGATGAGGAATCCACAGCTTCTCTGGGAAACCTGTGCCAGGGCCTCACCAACCTGTGGGTACATTTGTCCTGAATAGAAAATGCTCTATGAGGTGTTGGACTGCTGCCCTGTAGCTGGGTGACATGGGTGACATGGGTGACAGTGGGCAGGAGCACCCAAGGCTGCCTTTTATAAGGGGAAGGAGGGAGCCTGCCCAGTGCTGCACCTGGCTCTACTGCAGGAACTGATTCCTGAAGCACTTCCAGGGTGGTCACTGGAGACACAGGTTGGAGATAGCTGAAATGTGCTTTTAATTCAGTGTGGTCCTGCTTGCGTCTGGTCTTCTGAAGCAGTTGGGAACAATGTACCAGCAGCATTTTTTGCTGGCATTGCCATTCCATTGTGGATCAGGGTACCACTCAATCTATCGAGAACACTGCAATGTTTTGATACTCTCTCACAAGTAAAACTGCATCAAAATCACTGTGTAAATCCTAACTTGACCTCCAGTCTAATTATCAGCAGCCTTCCCCCGGCACTGGTTTGTTTGCCTGAGCTGAAGCCTTCAGCACGGAACATCACGGCACTGATACGTGGTGGGAAAACCAGCAGGATCACTGGGACACGGAGCAGCCTTGGGGTGTCCCTGTGGGGGGTACCAGCTTGTGCTGCTTGACCAAGTGGCATTTTTAGGGAGTAATTGCTGAAGGGATGTGCAGACACGTACAGCACGAAGGGAAGTGATGGAGTCAGGAGAGTGGATCAAAACAGCCACTCACAACATCTCAGAGGCTGGCATGAAGCCAGAGGCTCAGCAGCTCAGGTGAGCTCTCCTGGGAGGTGTGAAGGTTTAACTACATCTACCTGATGCTGTTTTCTGCTGCCTTGACTAACTCACTCTTGTGAGGGTATGCATAAAATGTACACCCCAAATACCAGCAGCACACAGCCTGCCTGGTGGCAGGACTCAATCCCCAAAGAAGCCCAGACCCACAGCAAGCTTCCCCACACCAAACCAGCACTGCAAAAAATGAGACTGTCTGCATTCATAACAGAGTAAAACAGAATGGAACAAACACAACAATCAGCTGGTTTGGCCCATATTTTCTCTTGTACAGCACTATTTGATGCACAGTGACAATGCTGGCTGTATAAAATGCAGTTTGTTTATCAAAGTTGTTATGATGTGGTGACACCCAAGGTAGCAGAGGATGATCTTCTACTCAAAGGGCCAGTGATACCAGCTAAATTCGTGTGCGAATTGCACATCCATACCTGTACTTCATAGCACAGCAGGGAAAGAAAACAAGCAGCTAAACACCATGACATACGTGGATAAGCACAACATAAAAAAGAGATGAGCACAGGCTTCCTCCTGCTCTACAGAACTTGGCCAACACGTGAGAAGGGTGACCCATTTGTAAGGAGGAAAAAGGAAATACCACAAATGAAATACCACTCTGAAAACACAACAGGCAGAGCAGTGCCCTGGAGCCACCCACTCCTCTGTCATGTGCATTTAACTGCTGGATGTACCAACATGGACAATAAGTACATGATGAAAATGCTTTCGTTCCTTGTAGGTGACACAAACTATTTTCTTAGGCCCTGATCTCGCCGTTGGCCTCACTAAGTCAGCTAAAGGAGTCTGCACTCAACCAATTCCTGCGATGCATGGGCCCGGAATGGACTAAGAAAGAAAAACACGTCTCTCAGCTAAAGCTGAAAAAGGAGTGGATGGTTTTATTACAGCAAGGAAGGCAGAAGTGTTTTAACAGAGTGCTGCACCCCAGAGACGCGGCTGGAGCACCCCGAGCCGTGCTGAGGAGCTGCTGCAGGAGGGAAGGGATGGCGAGGCAGGCGGGGACTGCAGCCAGGGGCTCTCCTGGGCTGGGGCTGAGCCTTGTGTCGCTCTCGCTCTGCCTGCCAGTAAAAATATCCATCCAGTTTCAAAAGTTTAAAAAATAGAAGGAATGATTTCCTGAGGAAATGGAAATGTTAAACACTTGGAAGTGAAACCATATGCTTATGATGATGAAGTGTAACTAAAACAGCTCTAAGAGTGATATCTTTGGTAGTCAAACCCTCCTGCCTCAGCGCCATCCTGTTTAACACCTGCAAAGTCACCCAAAATGGGGGTGAAAAGCTGGGTGGGTCAAAGTCCTGGGAAAGCAAACACCTCTCACTGACGCCGAACTCTTTATTTAGAAAATATCTCTGGCAAACAATGCAAGTGAATTCTCCATCTTCCTAACAGAGCAACAACACAGATTAATATAGAAAAGGTATTATATAAAATGCCATAATTAACATTCGTAAGATAAATAAAGATAAATTATGTTTATTCATAATTTGACTGACTCATTTTTCCCTTTACTTCATAGCTTATGTATTGAAATACTAATTTCAAGAGCACCCAGCACAAGGAACACACCAAAATAGTTGCACCTGCACATGTAATGCTGTCACCATTCAAAGTCTATGGACAAATTTGTTCCCTAACAGATATTCTGGTAAGGTCCTGAAAAATATCTGAGCCCATGCCTACGAAAAAGAGTCCTATTAACAAAATTTCATACCAGTCAAAACATACCATCGATGAAGTGAAAAACTCAACACAAGGTAATAGAGTTGCTGATGTTGAAATCCCCAACTTTCAATTAAAAGGGGGGAAAATCTAATATTTTAATTAGATAAAAACCTCCCTGTACCTTGTGAAGATATTTGTCTTAATTTCTCACTTAAATACCTTGCATTTTTTTGGCTGGCTAAAATATCACCTTAGCCATGTTGGAGAGAAAATGAAGAGACCAGATCCCCCCTCCTCTGTCACATTTGCAATATGCCTGTGGGTTTTGATGGGTTAGTGCTGAAATACAAAACTGGGTGATAACCCTTGATATTCAGTGTAACATGCAGGTGTCTAAGTGAGACTGCTATAAAAGTTGCAGTTCTGCAACTTGTTCTGAAGAGCTGCAAATCCAACCCCTGCTATCAGCTGATGAGGCTTCTTCCTGTAGATGTCTGTGGGGAGGGATAAGCTCAGTTTAAATCTCACTTTTAAAGTCTACAAAAGCCAGGAACACCCTTTCAGCTTTTTGACCATTTATTGGTGTGGCCAAGGATTGTATTTATGTACTATCTATTAAAAGTACATAATACAGTGTTTTATTTTCCAGCATATGGAATCCCAAGAGCAGATTTTCCAAAGAAATGCATGGAGAATTGCCAAGAAGACATGCACCACACTGCTGCATGGGAACATTTGGACTTGACCTCTGAATCCCTGCTATCCTTGGCATTAAATCAGATGAAAACTGAGTAAGATCCAAATGCAAAGTAATTATGCTGCCTTAAAAAGCCCACACAAAACAACAATAACAACAGAACCCCACAAACAAACAAACCAACACCTGGAACCCCCGAAGAGGATGCAGGAAGACTTAATTGTTCATTTCCTGCTCATGCTCAATGATCCAAGATTAGAATTCACCTTCCCTTCCTTATTTTTTTCTCTAAGGTGACCCAAAAGCATTCAGATGTTCCAAGTCTATCACTTGTCTGCTGCTCTCTTCCTCTCACGTGCTTTGTTCCAGAACAACAAAAAGCACCCCAAATTAATGGAAGAAAGCATTTGAATGCCTCAGTCCCTACACTCCAGCTGGGCAATAGGAGCAGCATTGGAGCCCATGGGAGTAGCAGTCAGCTCCTAAGACTGTTGGCACACCAAAAGTAAAACTTTGTTTTTCCAAAGGGCTGGGGCCTGTCAAAGTGATGCCCAACATCCCTGAGATCGATGGAAATTTCAGCTAGAGAGGTCCCAAAATTGCACACCTCCCTCCTCAATCAAACTTAGAGAGATGTTGCTAAAAGAAATCCTACTCAGGGCAGCTCAAATCTAAAACCACTTCTGTTTTTTTCACCCGTCTTTGCTTTCTTCATGTAAGTTTCCTTACAGAGACACACAATGAAAAGGAGGACAAAGGCAGGAACTAAGAGCAAGATTAAAAAATATGCAGCACAACTGAACTAAAGAGACTTTCACAGCCCGTCATACACTGTGCACTTGCAGCAATTTCCTCCTTTTTGTCAAAAAAAAGACCAAAGCCTTTAAGGTCTACAGAATTATTTTGTGTCCATTCAGAGTACTAATGGAAAACAAATTGCATCTTTAAGCACTGAATAACCCCATTTAGAGCTATATTAATATAAATACATTTTTCATTTAAAACCAGCAAGTCTAACACTGGTGCTTATAAAGATGTCTTATAATTTACTGCTGCTCTTCTCCAGCCAAAAGTGGAATTACCACTGTCTATGTATAAACTTAATAAACAGCACACACTAAACTGCCTAGTCTTTCAGGCTGATGAAAGTTGCTTCTTATCAAAGGACCCTTTGTGGATGCTTTAAAAGGATTTAAATTGCTTTGATTGCATTATTAACAGTGTCTGTGTTGCTCTTGTATTTCAGAATAATCTGGAAAGCTGGAACATTAGCTCTCGCATTCTACAAAAGACAGTTTTCCATCTCTAATAAAAATGCTTCAATACAAAAGATAATCCTTCTGTTCAAAAGCAAAACCCCAAGATGGGCCATGTTAACACATCTGAAGACCCTCTTATCACCTTCTTATTCTTACTCTTATTTTTCAATGGTCTTTAGTCCTGGAGATGTCATGGCCAGTCAGGACTTTGTGAACTTTGCTGGGAACCCAGGTACTTGCAGTGCAAAACGTATCAGGTTTCTCTTTTTGAAAAGCTGAAAATAGGGGACCATCTCATATGAAGAAACAGGGATATTGCTGTTTAAATTGCAGAGCCTGACCAAAAAACTACAGTAATGTAGACAGGGATCTCCATGGTGCCTATTCGGGAATGTTGCAGGAATGGGAGGAAGCAAGAGCAGAGAAGTTCCTTGTCTTTCTTGTCTGTTATTTTCTGGGGTTTGGGGTTTGTTTGGTTGGGGGGTTTTTTGGTTGTTTGGGGGGTGAGGGGGGCTGTTTTACAATGGAAACCTGTGATTAAGATGCTGAGGACTCTCCATTCACCCTGTCTCCAGCAATGCATTTAAAAAGTGAGGCAAGCCAGATGGTTAGAGAGCACAAGACAGGAATAAAAATGTCACATTTCAGTTCATTCAAAAATTCCTATAAACTGTGGCAGTAAGTCATGTTATAAAAGCCTAACACAAGCATCCAGGCTCCCGTGGGAATTCAGTTACCAGCACAACTAATATTCTGTGCCCTGCAGACCTCAGTGGCATGCTGTATTTATAAAACAGGGCTACTGGCACTGCCTCCCTCCGAGCAGCGTGGCCAGAAGAAGTCCATTAAAGTGTGGGAGCCCCGAGTGCTGCTGATGGCCCTGTGGCTCCTGGCTATTTTTTTGCTTGCAACGCAAACTCCCGGAGCGGAAATTTAGTCCAGGAGAGCACAGCAGAGTCTTTTTATACATTAACCACTATACTGCTCCAGAACTTCACCTGGCACTTCACAGAGATTAAAAACGACGACGCAGCCTCTGTCTTGGAGAGTGTTTATCTTGGCAGGTCTGGAGCTGTGCAGGTGCTGGACAGGAATTCTGAAGCCAAGGGCCGTGATGAAGTTCTCTTGCTGGTGGCAAAAGCACACTCTCTCTAACCATAAATATTTCATCTGCTTTCTTTATTTTTTAATAAAATATGGAAATATGTACCACTTATGACGAGATAATGGCTTGATAGATTCCTTATTCTAAACAGCAGCTCATCCCAGTCTGCAGTTCAAACCAGTCCTTCATTGCTGAGGAAAGCTCTAGACCTAACATATGAAATACTGGGGGAGAACACATGTTTTGGCCTTGGTTTAGTTTTTTTTCCATTTGAATTTAGGATTTTCTACAAAAGACTTGGAGACCCTCATCTATGCTGTTACAGCAAGCGTTGTTCTGGCACTGACTATCTAAGTTTAATTAATTAAAAATAGGAATGCAATCAAGCTTACTTGAGACAATGGAATTACCCCAAACTGCTGTTAAGTCCTGCCAACTTAATTTTCTTAGCTTTTCAGCTGTCTTTTTTAAAACAAACAAAATTTAATCTCCTGATCATCGAACATCTAATGTAAGTATTCAGATGCAGACAGTGTTTGCTTTGTATAACTTCCCTTATTTCCACTCTTTTCATGGTATTAGGCTACAGGGATAAACTCCACACATCACAGAAGCATTACACTGGAGATGGAAACAGTCCAGTTGGACCGATATGGAAAATATGCTTGGAGAATACTGGAACAAACTCACAGTTAAATACCCTTCAGTGATACATATGGATCTTCTCATTTGTTTTTTGAAGGCAGCTGTATTGAAGCTTTTGCTCATGGAATTCTATTTGAAAGTCAAATCCTACAAGCAGTTGCATAAACATGTTTGCACGAGTACTTGAACCAGAACGCGTTTGTGACTTTGTTGATTTTGGACAAAGATTTTGACAGGAGGGATAACAACCCACCCACCCTTTTTGTAGCAGCAGCAGGAGGAGGATCAAACAAGATCCTGTGAGCTCAATATAATCACTGCACAGGAAAACATAAGTGGGGTCCAGAGCCTGGGGAGGGACCCTCAGCTCTCACAGGGGAGACATTTGGTCATCCAGCTTTGTGCCAGGACCACAGTCAGATGGCAAGGAGAAAATGCTCTGCCCTGAGACCAGGCTGTTTGCCAGTGGAAGACAAAATCTCATCCTGACAAAATCTCATCCTAACAAAATCTGAGCTACTCTGCTGAGTTATTCCAGTCCTCCCCCAACACTTCTGGTATCTTCTAAAAGTTACTCGCTCAGGCAACTGCATCCCTTCCATATGGGTCACTGACCAAGCCCCGTGTCCAAAAGCAGAAACCGCGGGGTCAAGGTTCAGCTGAAGATGGAGCTTGCCATTAAGAGGCTTGAACCTCTCAGTCAGAGAAGCAAAAATACTGCTGTATGAAATATGGGGCGTGGGGAAAGACAACAAATAATTGCTGCCAGTAATGAAGACATTCATTAAACCTGCTGAAATCACAGAATCACAGAATATTCTGAGTTGGAAGGAACCCAACCACTGAGTCCAGCTCTCAAGTGAATGGACCATATGGGGATTGAACCCCCAGCCTTGGTGTTATCAGCACCATGCGCTGACCAACTCAGACAGAAAGATTCCCATCAATTCCAGTGGCTCTTTGATCAAGCCCACCTTAGTTTTCCCACCTCTGTCAAGCACAGTTTACACAAATAAACCACTCACTCTGTCTCTCAGTTCCACAGTCAACACCAGCACGACAGCAGAAGTGCGTGCACCAGGACTAATCGCCAGGAAATCTGGATTGCGAATGTGCAGTGGGAATATTTTAAAGGTTTTTTTTTTTTTAAACTTAAATTATTAGGTACCATGTTCTTAAACACATCCTTTCTTTTACATTTGGCTGCCAGTTAAAATAACAGTGCATAGAAAGGGAACAAAAAGCAAAAAAAAGCAGGGAGACATTCTGACTGGCTGACTGACAGATGGGCAGGTGTGCTACACTTCTAGTCAAAAAACTACCATTACTAGTAGTAAGCTGCTTTCCATTCCCATAAATTACACTTGAAAAGCACATGGCCCTGGATCAATGCCTTTGGTGAGGTTTCCCAAGCACAGTGTTTGAACAGTTGCCTCTGTGGCCAGTCACAAAGGTATTCAGGGCATGGTGGGCTTCCAAACTACTTCATACTGATCACAAAAGATGCCCCACCACCATTTCCCACACTTTCATGTGGTACTTGTGCAGCCCCAGGGGAAGGGCTGCCCACACCATAACCCTGACCACCACCCTGGCTAGAAAAGGAGTTTGCCTTTATCTTCTTAAATGACTTTCAACAATGTCTCTGTGGCCAGGCCAGAGGACTGGAAAAAAAATCCCTCAAAGAAATATGAAAACTCACCTCAGAAACGCCCTGGGAAATTCGGGGAACAAACACTTAGTTGTTCTCATTTTGTTCTGCCTCAGATGGGAATGACAGAACTGGATGATTTGTTCTCAAAGACCGTAGCTACTGAGATTTTTTTTTATTTGGGACTTTTACGTCCAGTCTGAAAGTTTTTAACTGAAATACCAAACTTATTTTATGTCTAGCGCTGTTATTTAGACTCCTGCCTGGTGACATTCTGGGTAACACATGCTGAAAGAAAATTTCAGTAGAAGTTGCAATTTGAATGTTTAATGTTATGAAATCTACAGAACTGTTGCTGTTGTACATAGCACAAAATAAACATCTCGATTCCAGGAAACTAATGGAGACATCTTGTGAATCACTTTCTTAAGACGAAAAGACTTCTGCAAAACTACTCTTTGATTTCTAAACCAGCCCAGGTAGACAGCAAAGCAGCTTTCCTTTTTCAAGACTAAACTTCTACCAGGTCAGTAAGCAGCAGAGTGCACAGAGCCACCAGCACAGTCCCTCTGCGAGCGCATATTTAGGCAGCACACGTTACTGACAGGCACATAATAAAGCCATTCACAGGGATTACTTACTCTGCATGCTGTTCAATAGTCACTGCAAGTCCTAAGCATCCCAGCCATTTTATTAGTGAATCCTTTAACAGAATAGCAGATGCTATTACTTGTTATTACTTCATTGCTAAATTTTCTTAGGTATTTTTCTTTCTCCTGATGTTTTGAAACCCCAAGCTTCAAGTACAACAAAACTCCACACTGGTGAAACTCCACTTATTTTAGATGTGTTTGTCAATCCCAGCCTTTAACAAAAATTGCACAATAAGCTCTACCACCAACATAAGCAATCAGAGACAATAATACACTGAAAAACATAATCAATCCTCAACAACTTTAAGGGGTACCACTGACCTGTGACAACACGGCTAAATTACCACTTAACTGGATCTTTTGCTCAACTACAAGTGGCTTATTTGTAATAATACAGACACTGACTTTGCCTTGGTTTATACTGACAGGCTGATTTGACTGCCTGCTGAGTGACAGCCCCCTCTGAGTGGGCGTGAAGGAGCTGATCTGCTGAGTAAAATTGATATGTGGAGTGGCAAAGAGATTTTAAAGTCATTTAGAAACTCCAAATGCACTGAAAGTAACTTGTGCAAGAGGGGGATTGTCAGGAGCAAGTATTTTTTTCTCCTTTTTGACAGAAGTCTGCAGTACCAAGGATCCCTTCATACAAAATTACTGGGATGGATGCAGAGGGTGTGGCAGCTTGTGTCCAGACACAAAAAATCATGAACAGTCTTACTTAAGTCTACAAAAACAACAACAACAAAGGGGCAATTTTAGAGAGAACTTCCACTTCATTCCTATGAAAACTGGGTTGTCATAGGGAAAATATGTGAAAACTTTCGCAGTTTAAAAAGTTATTCTAGTGTTTGAATTTTTTCAGTTTATCTCTTTTCTTTTCCTGCTCATTTCTTGGTTTATATTCACACTGTGATACAAAAAACATCTTACCCTTATGAAGTGTTTTTCCCCTATTTTGTTTCCTAAATTTCAACATACAGCCACAAATATCCAGCAACACAAAATAATGGTGTTCAGATCTGCAGAACAAGAAGCCCAGACTATCAGCTCCAAAGTTGCTGAAATAATTTCAGTGAACAGAAGGCAAAATTAACAGGAACTTGAAGTAGGGTTGCCTGTCTCATAAGCAGTGATAGGGCATTTAGATACTGAAAACATATTTAGACATTTTAGTTCTCCCTTGGAAGAGGATTCTTCTACATGTTGGATCTGAAGAAATAAATGAGTAACTGAGATCCTAATGCTTGCCTGAAGCCCTCTCCAGCACCCTTCCAGCCAGGTGCTGACCCACTAAGACATTTCTTTGCTCAAATGTATCGCCTGGATACACTGAAATCTAATCCGGTTATCGCATAAACTTTAATACCAGACTGACACACGGCAACGAGTAACTCTGGTGTGGTAAAGCAGCCTCACAATTACATGAGAAACCATTCCCAAGTTATTCTGTCAAGAACATACGAGGAGGTGAGGTGGATGAGGCCAGAAATAAGAACAGTGCAACAGCTCACGCTGCCTTTTCTCGGTTGGGTGACACCACCTTCCCTCTGTGTGAAGCACCCGCTCTGAGGCCATAAATGTGAAGGGATGCTCAGACATGGGGAAAAGGATCACTTATGGGGCAGCCACTTAGATTTGGGTTGCCCCTTCAATTCTTACAAGCAGAGTAGCCTCTTATGCTTGTACTTTCATGCTGAGCTCCAGAATGGGTAGGGCAGATGCTGTATATGGCTTTTTGGGGCACAGATATTTGGAGCAAGCTGTGGCTTCACCAGCAATATTCTGTGTCCATGTGCATGGATAGACAGCTCCTGTCACCTCATCAGTCAGTGCAACAGTTGCTGGGAGTTCTCAAAATACAGAATTCAGGATTGCTGTGTCTAATTATCACTTTAGAGATGGGTAGCTTCTCCTGTGAGAGTGAGCTATGGGAACACTAAGCACAGCGCACAAGGCTGGAAGAGAACCATCAGCTAAGGGTTAACAGCTCCATTCCCACGACTGAGGCATACTGTCTTCTGGGTCCTCAGCCCAGGAACTCTACAGAAGACAGGGATTTCCTCTTCAGCAGACACATAAAATGGACTTCTCTGAAAGGAAAAGGGGGAAAGGGATGGAAACGAAGAGCCACATGGCTGATCTGAAAGGAAAGCATGCTTGCAACGACACTCAAACATTAGAGACATTGTTTGAGTGCCGTTCATCCTTGCAAAAATATTATCCTCGTCTCGATGCCAAGGTCGGTGAAAGTATGGGCTACTTGCCATGGAAGTGCTGGGTATTTAGGCTGGACCTGTCATGGGGCTTATTTACTCTCTGCACCCAACGTTTCAGACACACTCAAGTGTAGTGTTCATGCCTTGGCAGGAACTTCTCATTCATGCATTTTCTCCTGATCCCCTTTGAGGAGTCTTCCTCCTCCGACATTGCAGTGGTTGAAATTTCATTGCTTGCTGAGAAAACCAACACTGATTAATTTCATCCTACTTGCATGGAAGAGGTAAAGTATGCAGGTCTCCAGCCAGGGACAAGGAAATCCCTGCTGCTTACATGCCACATTGAATAAGCAGCCCATGGTTGAGGCCATTGGACTTCAACAGTCTTCATTCCACCCGCAGGAAAGAAGCAATTATCCGTAGCAGCATGGGGAGCAAACAGGAAGTAATGCAACACATTCACTTTTGATTACTGAATATTTTTTTTTTTAAGACATAATATTCCACAAGGAAGAATTCAGCTGCAGTGTTACGTCGACGCACCCCGAATTATTAAAGGAACGTGATTGAGGTTGCAAAGCTAAGCCTCAAAACCCAGGAAAAACCTAAATTAAAGTTGTTGGTGCAGCCTGAATGCCACTGCTCACTGTGTGTGCATTCTGGTACAGTCTTTAATTACATCACTGCAAACTCCTTTTCCCACAGAGCCTTTGCCTCATTCAGCGCACAGGACGGACAGTGCTTAATAATGAGCAGCTATTCAGTGTTTGGTCCTCTCCTCTGGTTCAGTGTGTGGCCCTGGACTGTATTTACTGCACACCAGTCAGGCCTGCTCTGAAGACACAGTGATTCATTTCCCCATGGACCTTTCTGTGACATTCTCCAATGCAGCCTTTGAATACCTCAAGTGTATTCATGGATCCATTTGCACCCCACCTCTGGGGGACAGAGAGCCCAATTTTGCAGATGGGGAACTAAAACATATGAAGATTAAGGTAAAACGTACCCACTGACTGGTGCTACTTGATTTTCTGTGTATTTAACTTTATATGCTGTTCTCTGTGTCCAAAGCCAATCTTCCATTTGCTTCAGTTGGACACGTTGGTAATCGAGACTCAAAAATCTTAAGGCAACTACTCAGAAAATGGAAAAAGCACAATTAGAGGCCAACTGTGAAAAACTAATTTTAAGTGACTTGCCTGTCATCACAGAAGATCTATCCCTGTCCAGTTCCTTAGTATGCTATTCAATTGCTTTGGCTCCGAGACCATTTCCTTTGATGCTGCAAATCCCCATTTAAATTTATCACACACCTTTTTACCTCATGCAATAAATGAGTCAGCCATTCTAGGCTCCTTTATTAGAAAACCCAGTTCCACCCCCAGACTAACTCAGGCTATTGAACTGACTGCATTAGGGCTCCTGGGGAAGACAATTAATTATTTGACATATACTGAAAGATGAATTTAAGCTGCATAGGCAGCCTTAATTCAAAATCTATTTTAGGTGCTCATTGTTTTAACACATATTTTTGCATGCTTAATTTCCTAAGCTTTTAAGGAACTGAAAAACTGAAGAAAAAAAACAAACTCCTGTGGACCAATGGAGAAAGTCTTCTTTGGAAGAGCTTACACAAAAGGCTGGGAACTTTCGATTTGGCAACTTGAAGAATGTTCTTTCAACACAGCTTTTCTTGAGCTCTTTCCTACGCCTTCTTTGAAACAGAAACTCCATCACGCTGCCACTCATAGTGATACCCATACCAGCAGCACTGACACAGGGGTGTCAGTGTCTCTGCTGGTGCTGTAGGGAGCTGGGAAAGAAGCTGGAAATTGTGTTAGCTGATCATCCTCGGTTCTACGGACTCTGTGGACTGTGATTCCCCTATTTTTTCTTTCACCTTCTCTTCCCAACTTTTGCCATCTTCTCCAGCAGTACTGCTCCTCCACTCTACTTCCTCCAAGATGAGCAAGTTTTCTCCACTTCTACAGTCAATTTCAATCTCTCTAGGCTGTGGGTCCCAAATCCATCTGATCCCAGCACTTGTGTCCCATGCTTACAGTGTGCAGCAGTAGAAGTGGGATATGGATTTACTGCACACTGGCAACTCTGCAACAGCTCTCCAAGTGGACACCCTTTGGGAGACACCTGCAAGACTCTGAGTCTCAGTTTGAAGTGGCTGCTTTCTTCCACTGGACAGAAAATCATGGAGAGATCCTCAAGATGGGGTCCTTCCCTGGAATGTACCCTAAATGGCCTCTTCCATTTTTGACTGAGAGGATGAACAGGCAGATGAGTTGCAGCAAAATACTGTTAAACTTTCTCAACTCCCTCAGCAATGTGCAATGAAACTAACATCCTCTGAAACTGCAACAGATCTCAAACTTAGCCTGGATATTTAAGGAATAGCTACTTCTCTGTCTTTCTGATCAATCTTGGCTTCCACCTTCAGACAGTTAGTGTTAATAAAAAAAAATTAAAAAAAAAAAAAAAGAAGAAAAATTGTAGGACAGAAAACATCCATCATGGAAAATTTCAGTCTACATAACTCTGGCAAGATCTTAATCTTATAATGTGCAATATTGGACAAATTCAATAATGGATGGTGCTACCCAGCCCACCAGTAACAGCATCCTTTACTCAGAAGGTTTGGCTCTGGGAGAACTGTTGTTATTATTTATCATGTGTTACAGGGCCAGTTCCATCCTGCCTGCTGGTGTTTGGGGACCTTGACTCGGGAACCTCACTGGATGCTGACTGGAAAACTCTCAGAGGATGCTATCTTTGAGGGTCATATGGGAACCAAAACACAAGCAGCTTCTTTTTCCAGAGTTTCGGCCTAAATAGATAAACATAAAACAGCAGAAGATGAGGAAAAATAAGAGTGACTGCATAAGACTCATGCAATGTTTTGTATAATTTTATGATTTGTAATAACTAATTAAGCATCTCTATCAGCTTATCAAGGATTAGTATTACCTTACTTTCCTTGAATTCCAGTCAGTTCTTACATTATACATATTCCACATGAGTGCTCTCTTCTTCCAATACTTCTGGCACAAATCTGAGCCTCCCTGGTAAGGACTCATAAGGTTATGAATGTCTGGACAGCCTGAGTAATGAAAGGCCATTTGGGGCCGAACCATTGACCACAGCTTTAACTTGCCAGGAAGCATAAGACATAAAATGTAAATTAGGTACTAATAACCCATTTTTCTTCTAAATCTTTGGTACAGATGCGCAGCATGAAGTACAGATTATGTTTTGAGAGAGATTTTGGAATAATTTGCAGTTAAAAATATTGCATGGGACCTTGTGTTGTGGCCTCAGAAGAGACTGAATTGTGAGTTGTTACTGCTGCCCTCGAACCCACTTCAGTCAATGGAAAGTTTCATTGGCACCTGGATTTGTTGCTTTGGGTAGCTGCCTAGCTACCAGCAAAACCCATCACATAATACTGTCATCAGGGAAAGAGGAATGTGCAGTCCAGCAAGCAAGACATGCATGGAAAAGTACATTTCTCCCAGCATGTTTTGCAATCTCCATGCTATTCCCTCCCCATCTTCCTTTCCACTGATCTCATCTGTGGAGATGAAGTCAGGAAGAAAACCTAGGAAGTAGCACTTGCAGGGCAAGATCATTTTACTGTCTGGGCATGACCAGCATCATCCCTAACACAGCTTTGACCCTCTGGATGGGGCCAACCCCATGTGAAAAAACAGATGTACAGCTGCAGTGTTCCTCAGTCAAGGGATCTGAAGGCAGCTTGAGGTTGGTTGGGCATGTTTAGTTCCCATGTGAATTTGCCATTAGAGCTGTGGTCTTGGATTCTGCCAGCAACGGTGTGCATGAAACTGTTGGGAAATGGAGCTACACGTTATGCAAGTCACAGCACAACATTTCTGTCGTGCTGCTTTCAGAACATTTACAAAGACATGTCCTTCATGTGTGAATTCCAGCCTCCAGCTGCTTCATGGAAGAAGGCTGGAGCCACCATCCCCCCCTCAGAAACTATTGTTCTTGCCCTGTTCATTGCAACCCAGCTATGAGGAAATGACCAGCTTTTCTCTTTTTTATCTCGGCTCAGGAGTATCTAAAAATATAACCTGTGGAACTCGCTTCTTGAATTCATTATGCTTCAGGTAAAAAGAAAATAAATGTACTTGGCCTTAATGAGATCTGCAACTGATTCTCCATCTCATGGCACAAATCCTTTTTAGGCAAAACCTGGATTCTTGCTATGTTTCAACAGGTCAGTACACCTGACATGGCTGAGTCAAACCACTGCTCTGCAGCTCAACAATTTCTACCATTCTTTGCACCTAGAAAATAAGATAATTAAATCAATACTTAAAAAAAATAAATAAATACCTGGGTTTTGGCATGCAAAGAGGGGAAACCTGTGGCTATGCCTCTGATACAAGACTTAAAGATAAGACAGGAGCAGATCTCTACTGTATCTCTGCAGAACTGCCTTGCTGGAATAGATACCTTCTCCCAAAGAAGCAATGCATGGGAAAGCAAAGTCATATCTCCTCATTCACTCTTAATAATTTGCAGCATTATTACTAATAAAGATTATTTTACTGTGCTAATGGGTAATCATGGCACAGGACCAAGAATATATGGAGTGAAGCATGGTGCTAGGCACTGAATAAACACAGAAAAACAGGGCAGTCCTACCCTGATGAGTGGAAAGGTTTAGAGAATGTGAATAAATACTCATTGCTTTTGGATGCCTGTCAAAGACACCTTCCAAGTCTTCTCAGGTTCGACCACTACTACTGATGTAGCAAAAGAGAACCATGACTTAAACAGGGAAAGCAGGAGACTCCTAAAAACACATGTTCTGGCAAAACAGAAACAGACTAAACAAGCCTCTTGAAGAAATATGCATTTGAGAAACTACCCTGATTTAAAAGATCTGGCTTTTTATCCTTCCCCCACTGAGTGGACCTGTGGTACAGCAGCACACTGGAGATATATCATGTGATAACTCAGGGACACTAACGCTGTAGGAAGAGCAATGATAGTGCAAGAGCAAGAAAATAAACCTTGAGATTACAAAGTAAAAAACAAGAAAAAGAATCCACAAGGTCCGGTCTAGTGCACACTATCATTATTGATGTGAATCATGACTTTGTGATTCTCAGAGGAGGGTTGATGGGCCTCTCCATAAATCAGGTCTTAAGGGTATATACATTACTAGCAAAGGACAAGCACCACAGTTTGCTTTCACTTAATGATCCAGCAATGGCATTTAATTGAGCAGAATATAAACACCCAGGCTGGAATTTGGCCAGGACACTACATTTAACATCCTACTCTAAATAAGAAATGCCATATAGGCTGCTGTTTCCAAGCAGAGCAGAGACAAGCTAAAGTAAAAGATCTCTTCTGATAATCCCTCTCACAACAAACTTCACAGACCAGAATTTACAGTCCTGGGCAACATCAAGAGTTGAGTCGACCCTGGCTGCAACTGCCAAATGTGGTGGAGCACTTGGAGAACATTTGCTGTGGACGAGAGCAAGTGCCTTTTGTCTTGGAGTGTCCCAGCTAAGTCCCCTGGGGGAAAAACCAACCAACCATCTGCATGAGGTCTCTCTTCCACCCTGTGCTGTTGGCCAGATTCCCTTGAGTGATCATCATGCTCTCAAATGAACTCACTCATAAATGTTACGACAGTCTCCCCATTTTTTGGATGTTGGGCTTTAAGTGAAAGGAAATCAGGGTGTTTGGAAAGTATTCACCTTATCCTCAGCCAAGGACCAGGAGAATTTTCTTTCTTCATTTTTTAGGAGTGGCCAAACCACTTTTGAATCACACAGTCAACATGGTGAGCATGGCTGACTTGCCTTACTTTCCCCAGAATCAATCCACACTGTTCAATGACAACAGCTTGTGCAAATACTGGCAGGAAGTCAGCAAAAATGTGACAGAAGGAAGATGTAAATTTTCTAGCACAATTAAGAAAACTGGTTTTGGTTACTCTCGTCAGTTGAGACTGATTAGATCAGTAAGAGTGGCCAGACCTGGCTCTAGTGTGGAATAATTTGCTTGAGTCTCTCACAAATGATATTTCCACTAAACAGACCCAAGACAACGCTCCCTTTGCCTTAGGTGTCTGTGTTGGTCAGTCTGATTTCATCCATCCTGTCACCTGGTGCTGGCCTTGGCACAGCCTCACTGAAAAGTACTGTAGTACATTACTCAGATAATTCCCCTCTTCACCCATCATTGTGAAAAGTTTTACAAATGTTGCAAAATACTCCAGGAATTCACACGAAGTCCCTTGATTTCAGTGGGAACTGCTGTACTGGGGACTTCTCCAAATCAGATAATTCATATAATTGAAATGGTCTGCTTCTTTTTTTTTCCCAATTCAGCATTCTTGTGAGACAACATTTTAATTTGTTATCTTCCTAAGTTTTTTATCAGATTTTCCTGTATTCTTCACTCCAACCTTCCCATAATTCTCTGATTAAATAACTGAAAACACCTGGAACAGACCATGTCTTTCAGCATGTACTCAGAGGAGCCCAATGACTTTGAAAAGCTCAGTAAGCAAGGCCAGAGCTTTAAAATTTCCATGTAGGCATTCACATTTCAGTTGGAATATATTTGGGTTTGTAAAAAAAAAAAAAAAAAAAATAGGGAAGGTATGAAATCACTGATTAACAAACTGTTACTGCCCACAGTTAGGGCAGAGACCACCTTTTACTTGTGTCTGGGATCAGATCATATCTCACAGCTCTACATCAGTCCAGCTATATGGCATTGACTTCATTTCTGGATCCCACAAGTCTCACTGTCCATGAGTAGTTGGCAGCTGAGTCCTGGGTAAGAGCAGAGGTTTCAAAGAGCTACAGTAGGTCATTAATAATAAGAATAAATGCTTGAGACAATGCCTTAAAACAACCTTTCTCTAAAATTAATAGGGGCATAAATTTCGCTTGCCGCAAATTAGAGACTAGGAGGTCCAAGCACGATCCATTTTCTAAGCATTCTATTTTAAAGTAGCATAGTTCAACACCATGAAATGACAGTGCATGCACACTTCGAAATAACAAATGCCTGCCAGGCTACGCCAGCTGCAACGGGCACCAGCATGAAACACCCTGGCACGTTCCTCTGCAGGTTGGGGGAAGCCTTCCAGAAACATCAGCTGCTCCTGCTACTTCTTCACAAGCCCATGCTGCCCCTCTTTTCAGGCTGCTCCCATGCCCACTGCATTAACCACATGCAACGACACTTGGAAATCACAGGCTGCTGGGCAAGGGCCCTGGGCAAAGAGCTTTTGGGAACTCAGTCAAGAGATCATGAGAACTTCCACCAGTCCAAAACCAGAACATCTGTTGTGGTGCTGGTTTTGCATTTGATCTTGCCTTTTGATGATGGGTTTTTATGGTGGCGTTAATGTTCTCCTACTCATTCCATGCTTCCTGGGAGATTAGTTTTTATATTCACTTTCCCTTGCCTTGAATTAGAGCAGATCTTTTACCATGGCCATGTTCTCAGACTCTTTAACCCCAATCTGTTTGATTCCAGGGCTGAATACGACCCAGAGTCCACATTCCTTGTGCTGACTGATAACTTCTTCCAGGCCACAGATAACTATTTGCCCACAGCAGTTCTCTCAGATAGGTCAGCTATATTTATTACAGGACACTGACCACATGGCCTTCCCCTTCTCCAGCAACAGAAGCTGCAGAGCAATGCCAAGCTCCGATTCTCTGACCCCAGGGACTTACTTCCATGGGAGATCTGCACCATTCCTAGCTTTATTTCACATGCAGAGCTCTGACAGGACATCACATCTGGATAGCACTGGATACAGTCTAGGGCACCTGAGTGACAGGCCAATCCAACAGCATTCAGAGAGATAACTGGAGCTTTTAAGCCTGAGGTGGGGAATAAAACTGATTTACTTAAACACCCTGAAAAAGTCAGCATTTATGAGAAGCCAGATTGAAGGAGGCTGTTCTGTCACTCAGGTTCAGGGCTGGGTTGGATTTGCCAAGTGCTTTTCTACTTATGGCTGATGAGAAAACTGTGGGCTTGACATTTGACTATGGGCCTCTCTGCAGTGACTCCTGCCTCTGCCAGCTTCCGGCGTGCCGTCTCCCCTTTGGATGCGTGAGAGCAGCAGGATGCTTTGCAATGGATTTTTCCTGCCAGGTGCCCTGCTCGGCTGTGGACTGCACAGGGTTCCCATGGCTGTCATTAGCTGGGAGCTGAGCTCCAGCTCAAGTGGAAAACACCACACCATAACAGCCTAAATATCAGACATCTGCTGTCCCCGTGCCCCGGGCCATGCCACTGCAGTCGCTTGGAGAGCTTGGGATCAGCTTGGCAGTGTGGGCTGGAGCTCTGCAAACACTCCTGGTGCAAGGGCTGCCTCCTCTGGAATGCACTGCCCCACTTCAGCTCTAACAGCCTGGACTTCATAACCCTCCCCCAGGTCATCCTGTAGGGTCCATCTGCTTTCCCAGGCTCTGAAGCGGGAGGAGAAATTTGGGGAATTGTAAGGCTGCTGTAGAAAAGGCTTAGTTGTAATGCAGCAGGAAGAGCTTGTGCCTAGACACATCGGCTCAGTGGGTAGAAATTGCAGTGATAGTGAGTAAATCTGACCAGAAAGCAGAATGGGGAACTGTTACTGAGCTGAAGAAGCAAACACTTATTGACTTACTGGGACAGAAAATAAAGGATTTTTACAACCTGATAAGTAAAACTGTTCTGATTAAGGCTTAAAGTCTATAAATGGAAGAAAACTAGCAAGAAACATAAAACTTACGGTGCTAAGAAGAGGGAGGGATGGGGAAGTCTGTTATGGGATTGTTCCAAGAGCCTACTTAAAATATTCAATGCTGATCCCTCCGCCTTCTAGCTCCTTAAAAGAAATCACCTCTTACATCATGCCATTCAAAATGAATTATGCTTTCAATTTTCCTTGTTTCCTGCTATATTCATATTAAACCATTACATTGTATGCATGAAAGAATCCAGCAAAAGCAACTCATCTTGCTGCATGCTAGGAATGGTTTTCTTCAGATGGCTTTAATGCTGAAGACAAAGGTCAGCAATTTACCCCAAACAAAGCACTGGAATTTAATCTTTCCTCTGCTTGGGAGCAGCATGATTCCACAGCCTTCACGGTGTTCTTCAAATACATTCCTACTGGAAAGCAGGGCTTTAAAAAACCTTTTATAAAGCTGGGGTTTTTTTCCCTGAGAGACTTGAAGCCATGAATACTGTATTAGGGAGCTGCCAAATTATCTGCAGAGGACCTCTACCACTTTACCTCTTCCAGAGATTCTTGTTTAATTAACGCATTCCACAAGCTGTAGGACTCCTCTCAGCTGAAGATTTCTTCTGATCCATGCTGGAGGATGAGGGCATGGACAGTTCACATCAAATCCTGCAGCCCCCTGACCAGCTTTGCCTTGCATGCCAACTGCACAGCCTGGAAAGGCATCCCAGAGCAATGCATGAAACCAGCAAACTGCACTCTGGAACTGGGAAGGAAGGGGAAGACAGCTGGAAATGTGCATTATTTAAAATGCTGTAGGATGAGAAACAGATGCTGGGATGGCATTTGTGGAGTTGAAAGTCACCCAGCTCATGCTGCCAGTTGGCAAGCCAGCCTGGTATCAAACCCACAGCTATGCAGAACCCACCACCACAACTGGCACCCAGGCTGGCAGAGCTGGCCAAGGGCGAGCAATCCTGGTCACTGGAATATTCCCTCTCTTGCCATTGTACCTCCACCCTGCACCAGAGCACAGAGAGGGAAGTCAGACTGCACCTGCCTGGGAGGTACACACAACATCTCCCTTTCAAGGGCTATCTATGCATTACCTGTCACCAGGACTTAAATTTGCTTAAATGAAGGGTAAAAAAGGCAGGAAGAAAAGCAAAGGGGTGTGTTTGCTGTCTAATTTGTCTTGATGACCCACATCTCACAGGCAGAGCCTCCAGCTGAACTTCCAGTGCCTTCTCTCTCTGAGGCCATCAAAGGAAAGGCTTTCTGATCCCTTCCCAATGCATGCTGTAAGTGGGTGAGTTGGCAGCAAGATGAGATTCCCTTCCTTATTGCTGCCTACCAAAAAGGGAAACCCTGGAAAACTGCCAGATCTGAGGACTTGTTAGGGAAATACGAGTTTGTTGATGGGAGGCAAAAAACAGATGAGGCAGAATTCCACATAATTCTGCCAGCTAAAGCATTGTTTTGACTTGCCTCAGTAGAAGGAAGCTATCAGCTAATTTACACGAAGCATAAAGGCTTTTGGGGAAATGTGATTTAGCATCATCAGCCTCCAGCAATGAGTGAGACAGAAGGCTAAAATCATGGAATCATAGAATAGTTTGGGTTGGAAGGGATCTTTAAAGGTCATCTAGTCCAACCCCCTGCAGTGAACACTGGGGTTTAGGAAAAAACTATAATCTGTCCTTGGGGATGCAGAAGGACAAGTTTTCTCATAGGATACGAACAAAGAGAAAGTAAAGGAATATCCTACCTATGCTATGAGTCACAGTGAGCACTAATAGAGCACTCCATAGATTTCAGAGTCTATAGGTGCTTTACCAGGAATTGGTTGTGGGTGATGGTTACTTTCCACGTACTTCAAGGGTGCTATTGAGAGAAAATCCTACCCCTTTTTTTGAACGGGGATGGCAGGTCTCCATCAGAGCTCCTTTAGGATTTGGAACAGAGGCCAGTGAGTGCCAGAAAACTTGCGAAAACCACATGGCTACAGGGTGGATCCATGTCTTCCCTGTCTCTGTGCTGGCCCTGTTGTAATCCCAGTCTGTGCTAGTGCACAGAGCCCTTTGCAGAGCACAGTGGGAGTAACCACAACCTTGTGTGACCTTTGCGTTGGCAGCTCCTCTGCCAAGTTTGAAACTTTGCATTGCCTCCTTTCACTCCTTAAGATCTCACCTAAACAAGCTGATTTTTAACTCACAAGAAAGGCCCCCGGCCCCTGAGGAGACTTTGAAGTAGATTCTAAAAAATACGTGAGTCCCAGTCATAGGACTTGGGGCTGACCATGGCAAAGAACAGGGAGAAAAGGCTGTAATTCTCCCTCGCAGCTCTGACCACTGATTCATAGTCACACTGGCATAGACAATACTGACATAGACAGTATTTTTAGAAGTTGGTTGGGCTTTTTTTTTCCACAAAAGATAATGAGGTTATGGCGCCCCATGGACACCCACAGTCTCCTCGGCAGGGATGAAAGCAGCCTTAGAAGGAAAGAGTTTCTACCTTAGAGGAAGAAAGTCTCCATGGAGCTAAGGACAATCATGAGGTCCACTCCCAGCACTGGGGCTGCTTAACAGCTGCTCTTTTCATACTGGCTCTTCTCCTCCCACAAGCAGAACAAGACTTGGGAATACTCCCACTAATGATACAAAGGGGATGTATCTTTCTTTACCTACAGCTTTTCCCCCCAGCTCCCCCACTCGCCTGTCCTCCATTCCCCATCCTCCTCAGGCACAGACTTGGGCACACAGAGGCCTCCAGGAGCCAACAGTGCTGTTGTTCCCACCCCAAGGACAGGTTTGTTCCCTCCCATGAGGGGCCCAGCCTGTCACCAGCACAGAGGTCTTTCCCAAAGACTTCTCACCTAGTTACTCATGGTCAGGCTTAGCAGGTTCAGCTGAAGAGATCTGAAAAGGAAATCTGAAAAGGATCTTGCTTGAAGCGGCAGGGCTGCCAGTTGGCTTTGGCTGCTGGAGAGCTGATCAGCATAAACATGTCATACTTTGCTACATTAAATCAAATATTCCCTGGTATTCAGTAAGCTCCCCACCACACTTTTCTCTCCTTTGCATTATAGAGTCAGTATTGGACCTTTGAGGGGGTCCCTACTTCCCTTTTGGACCTCTCCTGAAGCTCAGTGTGCTGAAGTCACTGCTCATGAAACAAACTATACCCACTACAAATGGTCAAATGTGACGAACCTGGTGGTGCTCAAGTGCTGAACGTTGTTTGTTTGGACTGATCAGAATAGTTCTGAAGTGACTTACACCAAATTCTTCCTGTGCTTCATGTTTCTCCATAAGCCATGTTTACAAATGCCAAAAATATTTTGAACCAGGAGTTATGAAAGCCTGAAAGCACTTACTTATAGAGAGCTGTTTCAACATTGCAAATACTTGTATGTAGTTGAGCCAGGTCCTGTTGCTCATGAGAACAGCCTTCACCAATCTGTCAACACTGACCTAACTCGTCCAAGAGAGAGCTCAGAAAATCAGTGTGACGTGGAGAGACCTTCAAAGTGCCACTGTACAAACAGAAAGCTGGTGCAGGGCTGGAGGATGGTGAAATCTGGCAGGTACAAAGAAGTTTGTAACCATCTGCAAAGATTACATTTTTGTGTGTCATTTAATACCACAGAGACTTCCCATCTTTTGAAATTAATCAATAATTGTTCTGGAAAGGTAAAACCCTTCACACTTTTCTTAATATACTAAATTGAATTGTAAGTTAAATGTCTTGGTCCATAACATATTTTTTAAGGATTATAGGAGTTCAGACTATTTGTTGAACCATTTTTGCACTGGCTTTACCCATGCCAGGACAACAGGGAGTTCTTAAACAAAATCAAGTATCAGTCTACCATCCTGCCCAAACTTGGGAGATATTTTCATAGTTTGCATTATACTATCCTGCTCTATGATTTTGTTTCCCATCCCTACATTGGACTTTCACTCATCCTTTCCATTAGTCCAGCTAAGAGACAGTAGTAGGGCAGAGAATATTTTATTTTGTCTTAGAATTCCCTGGCATTAGTTTAGCATGGTAAAAATGTGATTAAGAAGTAAATAACACTGCTGGCACAACGAGGAGCTCTGTTCACAAATGGCCTCATAGCTCCTGCTTTGATCCTGCTGAGTGTGGCTTCTATTTTAATAGCAATATTTAGCAGAATTCATGGCCATGTCCTGATTTCTGACCTACGGAGTACAGAGAAATATTTCAAATTATCACCTCCAAGTGTTTTCAAAGCAGCACAGAGTGATCACCTGAAAAATAAATGGAATCTCTCAGCAAATTCAGGGATTTAGCCAAACCACTGAAAAATGAGGCTTGTAACATTTCACATGTGAATTCCCTCATGCTGTCTTGAAATCAGAATTAAAAGATAGGTGTGGGATTATCTTAGAAACACTCAACCTCTCTTTTCCTTGAAAGCCAGAAACCATGAGCACAAGGACAACAACGGGCCATATTTCCACTAGGGCACTTTCCCTGGTGCATGGCTGTTCCCAGAAAAACCTAAAACAAAGCCCAGCCACAAACCCAGAGGCCTCTGTAGCAACCAGCAGAAGCCAAGTCAAAATAACACCTCCTCTACCAGCTACTCCAAATGAGTTCCTTTCCTCAAGAAGCATTAACTTTGTGTAATCCCATCCCTCCCTAAAAGTCTGAGTGTGTCCCCAAAGGTGAGGATTTCAGGCTGTTCACTTCACAGCATCCCTATAAAGTAGGTCTGGTAGATCTTTTCTCCCCCCTTCTCCCCGCTGTAGTTCCTCCCTTCCACTTTAAGAGGGCTCCTGTACAGTTTAATTTAAGGGAAACTTTCTCACTAACTCCAGCAGAGCAGAGCAGAGCCAACCAAGCTTTGTCCTGCCACCACCTTCCCATCACTACCAGGAGCAAAGCTACAAGTGAGTCTGGCAGGGAGAAGAGCAAGGTTTTACCATAAATGTAGCCCTAGCTCTTATTCCCCATACCCAGCAAATGCTGAATTGGTTTTAAAATAAATTTCCTTAACAAGTAAGTACTACTATTTAACAGGACCCGTGAGCACTTCTATAGCATTTTACAAATCACTGCGTAAGTATTAATTAGCCTTAATGACTCATATTACCTAATGAGATAATGAAAAACCCTGCAGCTCACAATACCTACTTCTATTTTCAGCAAAAGATGAAATGGATCTTGTAAAAGGATATATTCTCTTCTAATTCCCTTCCTGCATATCCCTGTAAAAACGTTGGAAAGTAATTCAAAGTGTGCAAGTCGTGGCAATTTTTTCCTTCTCAATTTGCAAAGGCTAATGCAGTCTTTGCCACAAAACACAAATACAGACATGTAGTGATAATATTTGTTCCTTAGGAGGCTTTCTATTGAAGGATGACTGGTGTGGGCTCACTTTTTGTTAAGGAAAAGTGGATTTGCTGTCCGATCTTTATGGAGAATAGCAACGTCTTTCTTGCCTTCTTTCTGGGTTGCCCCTGCCAAGGTAATACTTAATGGATTAAGTCTTGTGAAATAAATTCTGTAAATAGAACGTGGACTGAGATCATTTCAACTCATTTCCCCTGCGTCCCCTTCCCGTCCTGGAAGCTGTCAAGCACAAGCAGCCTGGAAGCAGCCTGTTCTCCCAGTGTTAGTCTTGAGTCTCACTAGATGCATAAAACAGCTTGTTTTTCACATACTTTCTGTGATGGTATTAAAAGAAAATTGCAAGGAAAAGAAAAAAAAACCCAACCCTTCTCAATTCCACCCATAGCTATAAACTGGATACAGCTAATCTTGCAAGGGCACCAAACATTGCCCTGTTTGTCCACATTTGAGCACTAGAAACCCATGTTTATGATGGAATTACAGTTGAATCTGAAGGATTTTAAAGAAAGGAACTGAACCAACTGCGGGTTTGTAAACAAACAATATGGTTTTGACGTCAGCCATATCATTTCATGTGCTGGAACTGTTTCTATCATGTGGCCAGTTCCTGCCCCTGAAGAGTATCTAATTTAATTTAGATGTATTCACGATACAGGACAGGACGTCAAGTCCAAGAAACTACAGGGTAACTCTGCAGGAAGGTCTGTGCTGGAAAGATTGTATAAGCTGTACTTCGAAGGAGCAACAGAGACCTTTTGGCTTGAGGAAGAGAGGGGAAAGTTGTGTGCACTGCAGAAGAAGGAAAAAAGAAAGTGAGGGGAAGTGAAGTGCATGGTGTCAAGGGGAAGGACTTTCTTTCTCCTTTAGAAATGAATCAGTTCAAGGTATTTTTCTGCATTAATGCAATCCAAAAAAATCTGCATAACTTTTTCCAGAGCAATAAATCCTATCCACAGCTTTCAGCAGTCCTTCCAACTTTGTTTTCAGTTCTTCTTGGGTTCCTCTCTCTGCTCTTTCTGTACTGGCCTTGCAGACAACCACCATAGAAGATAATTCATCCCAGGAGATTTTCTGTTAGGTACCACTCCAGCATCCATGGCATCACCCACAACAAGCCCTCAGGTCCCGGTGACCCTGGGGGTGATGCAGAGCTCCTGCAGCAGCCCCACTCCCTCCCCTGAGCACCTGGGCTGCAAACAAACACCCCAGTGAGGGGCTGGCACTTGGGTGATGGGAGACAACAGCAAGACATGCCTTCTCTGCTGCTGATAGTGACTGAAATGTGTCTTATGTTGCAGGTATCTAAGGGCACCAACGTGGGATAACTGCTTTTCATACAGGGCATGATTCTGACTGCTAAAAAAAAACCCCCAACCTGGCATTAATTGATTTTAAAGGGATGCCCTGTGTGGTTAAAAAATCGTTTTGGAACCTACATGTTTACCAGCTTGGGCCTTAAATGATACAAATTTCTCTAGAAATATATCCCAATTAACAGTATAACAATGGTACAGTACATTGTCATATTTATTTATTTAAATATTTTTACTAGACAGCATTTTCTACTCTACCAATTCCAGTTCCCCAGGTTTCCAGAAAACCCATTTCCTTCCAGAAGTGGTGTAGAGCTCTGTGCTGGGTACTCAGCTCTGGCTGTACACACACACCCCCAACCAGCATCTTCCCAACACGGCTACCCTGATCCCTACACATCTGGAAGGAAAAGAGGAGTTGGTTCACCTTGCGGTTGTTTCATGCCATGGAATCCTGACTGCTTGTTGAAAAACTATTTCCAATGAAAATGTAAGAGCTTTTTCCAAGGAAAGCGAATGCTTTCTACCAAAAAAATATTTCTCAAAAACTTAAGCTCTGGTTTTAGCCAAAAACATGAGACCAGCCTTAGGTGTAGGATTCAGACCAATACTACAAGATAATCACAGAAGTTATAACCAGCTGAGCTTGGTTATTTACAGTGGAAGGCAAGCTGCAATTCCTTCCTTTGATCTATTTGTTGGCTTCAGGATTACATTTCCCAACCATGCTTTTTAATCACTGTAAACATCAGAGGTGAAGAATTTGGTGGAGCAAAAATTGTCTGCTTCTTTGTGTTTTTGATCAGGCCAGGCTTTGATGCCTTCTCTTTCCCAGTTCCAGTGCCTGAGCTTCATATACGACACCACCACGTGATCTCAGGCTCTGGGATCTGCACATGGAGTGTATTTCCTTGCCTCCATCTCCATCCCCTGAGGGTATACAGCCCCAGGGGTGATGCCATTCCCAGTGAAGAGGGGCACGGTGCCACACAGTTATCCCACAATGGACACTGACAGGCCATGTTGTCAGTCTCTCAGGGACAGCATCCCTCCTGAGCAAGCCTGGAAACTCACACTTTGCTTTTGCAAGACCCCTCACCCATGAGTTTCTCTCTGCAGTGCTGGAAAACCTCTGGAGTCAAGAAACCCAAGAAACAATCACTGGTGGGAATTCATGAAAGATGTGCCAGCACTGTGCAGCAGGGCAGGGATGTCCAAGCTACCTCTGAATGAGATAGCAGGGGTACAGCAGGAGGCTCTCTGCCACAGGATGGAGCTCAGTGCAGGCTGCAAAGCATTTCTAGGAAGATCCACAAATACTCAAGTGTCTGAATCCCATTGCACAGCCTGCACCACCAATTGTGCCTCCAGGCAGATAAACTGCAAAGTGACTGAAAAAAAATCATGTAGGTGAAGGCCTTGATCATGTCTGAAAAAGTGCAATACCCAAGAGACTGAGTGGGGGAGAAAAGAGCCAGCTTTTGTAAAAAGTGAGCATGTGAACTCTGTGGCTTCAATTTTGTCCCACTTACTCTGTTCACCAACTCTACAAAGTGTTTCTCACACAGAAGCGTAATTTTAAAAATACTGAAAAGAATGTGCCAGGATTGGAAGCTCAAGCTGCTTTTACCCTGGGTAAATGGGATGCAAATGCCATGTAAGAGGTTAAATGGCACAGGAAGGATTATTTTTATTTCTAAACCAAGAATGGCCCAATTGGTACTAACAGCGTTGATCTTTCTGACTGTGAAATCTCACAGAATAAAAATATTAAGAAGAGAAATCCTCAGAGTTCTCTTCTACCTGAGCATCATGCACAACCAGAAACTGCTTTACCACAAGAGTTAAAAGTTTTCTGCAATAATGCAACAAATCACTCTATGCAACAAACACAGACACATTCTGTGGCAGCTTCCCCACAAGGTTCAATCTATGGGGGGAAAAAAAAATCTTGATTTATTATATAGCACTTGGACAGTTGCAAATGAAAATTTGCCAAAGATCAGAATAATCAACTCTTTCACCCAGGCAGTTTTTTTATGCAAGAAGAAAGCACAGAATGGGTCTGAGCAAAATAAATAAAAATTCCACACTTTTAACCAACAGAACCTTTTGCGTCATTCAGAAATATTTGCAGACATCCAGAATCTTTTATCATCACAGACACTCTGGCCTTTAAAATTACAACTTTTTCTTTACTGATTTTTGTTTACTGATGGCCTTTAAACTGGTGGATATCTCTAACTTGTGGCATCTCTTCATGTCGAGTCAAATGCAGGAACTTTCAAAGCTGCTCCTTGCTATTTTTTTCTCTTCCCTTGAAACATCTCTCTTTTGCTAAGCTGTCATCTGTGTTAAAGATAGCAGAACCCCATCTACAGCAGCATCCATCACATGAGTCATGGTAACTATGCCTCAAACATCAGTTTTTATCGATTGACTGGGCCTCTGGTGCCAACATGGAAATCTTCCAACCTGGAAAGGGCCGGCTGTTTTAATACAATTAAATACAGCCAGGAAGAGGGCTGCAAATGGAAACATGCATTAGCCATTCATAGCATACAAGCCTCTCTCAGAGCCCAGCAAAGTGCAGCATCCCTGCTTCCCTTGCTTATTTAATTAGCACACAATGAAGGCCACTGAATTTCCCTGCAAAAGGTGTTGCGTACTTTGGACAAAAAAGAAAGGAGAAAAGAAGTTGCTTTTAAGTCCAGTCCAACAAAACAGCTCCTTGGCTAAATGGCACTTTTAATAAAGATGTTTCCAGAGTTTGTTTATTTATCAAAAAGCAGTGTTTCTCTCGGGTGTTTTGAATTTTATTTCTGTGCACAAGAAGGAGGGGAAAAAAGGGCTTTACTAAGCAAGTCTTTCAGTGAGACACCAGATGATGGATAGTCAAACACAGAGTCTCCTGTAAACACAGAGGTAACCAAAAGGTATGAACTGACTCATAATTGTGTCAACACAGGTCGCAGCCCCTTGGTTTATTTCAGCCTTCCTGTTTTTCACAGATTTCTTTTCACACTACACTATTTTTTTTAAGACACAGACTCTTTTCAGTACATCTTAGCGGGGTGCAAAAGCACACACGTTTTTACACCAAAATGTGGGCATCCATACACACATGTAGGCTGTGCTGCCACAATTACAACAGCAGCATTTTCCATCCATAGCTTATGGCTGCATTAAACTAAGCTGTGCAGTCCAGGACTGCTCTAAATCAAAAAGTCCATCCCATTCCTGCCTCTAGCCTTTCCCCAGAGGCTCTTGAGAAGCATCCAGAAAAGAGGAATACAACAAAACCTCAACAGCCTACTGCTCCAGTTCATCCAACCCTCTAAGACTCGCGGCGATTTTTTTTTTAGCCAAAGTGGCAAGACTCTGTCTGATGGAAAATGCTGGGAGGAGGACAGGCAGCAGAGAGGTCTGTGATGAGCAGAACCTGCCTGTAGTTGCCTTGCTCTCTAAACAAATTGAATTATGCTGTAGCCTTTTCCTTGTATAAAGTTTAGAACCATGGTTTGGGTTGGAAGGTTGGAAAGGCCATCCAGTTCCAATCCCCCTGCCATGGGTAGGGACCTTCCACTGAAAGCCCCATCCAACCTGGCCTTGGAGGAAAAAGCCTTCCTGGGCTCTCTATTTCATAACTAGCACTGACTAGAAGGTTAAGAAATTGTTAGGGGAGGGACTGATGTGCAGACACCGCAAGACATTGAATCACCTGCAAGTCCCAGAGCAGCTGAAGGGCCAAGAAAGATGTTTCAGTACATTCCCTGTACCTGTGGAGACACTTGTTCTCTGAAATCCTGAGATCCTTTTAAAGGACTTGCAGAAAATAACAAATGAAGAAGGGTTAAAGCCAGGGAAGTTGTTGTGCCTCAGCAGAGGCAGTAAAAGAAGCAATTTAAGGCCAGACTGCAGTGATCAGCACTTGTTCCTGGGCGTCCATGGAGCACAGAGCCCAGTGCAAGGGATCTGCAGTGGATCTGTCCTGAGCACCTTGGATCAACCACACACACGAAAACGACTTAATGCTACAGAGCCACCCATCCAAGATGTGTCAGACACCCTGTATGAGCAAGGAGACGTTTGGACAACTGTTTGTCTGGGATGTTTCAACTTCAGGTATTTACTGAAAATGGTAGAGCCAGCAAGGACAGGAGACCTTACTCAGGCTGAGCAGTGCCTCATTCCTTGTGTAATCACATCCAGCTCAGTGGGAAAGCGACAAAAATCAGAGTCACAGAACCAGAATTTGGACCTTATTTCCCACTGTGGAAAAGGCAGTTGCTAAAATTCCCAGTTAACAGGTAATCACTGTACTGACTGAAACCAAATCCACCCAGAGATCCCACAATGGCGCTTGCCTGGTTACATCACCAAATCATTCACCAAAAAAAAAGAGAAACAAATTACATTAGGATGAAGCTGACACACACACACACACACACAAAAGCCAGAAATAGCATTTCAGAAGCAGAAATAATTGGCAGAAAATTTTTTAAGACTACTCATTTTAGGACAGCACACCTTTGTAAAGAGAGAGCATTTAATCTGGAGCCATTTTCCCCTTAAGAAACCAAGGCTGACAGAACAATGGGGAGAACTCCCTTCAGAATTTACAGTATATTAAGTCAGATTTGCTTCCAGCAGGTTCTGTACCTTCAGAAATTGGTCAGGCTTTGTATGTTTGTCAACTGGGAAAAACCTATGCTCTGTTCTCCTGCCTTCCCTCTTTTCTTTACCACCTTTTAGCTCTACAACAGAAGGTGAGAGAAGAAAATTTTACTGAAGGAGACCATGAAAAGAGTTACAAAACATTCCACATATTTTCTCTGCATAAACATGCTGTGGATTTCTAATGTAAATAGTGCCAGGGCACTGTCACTCAGACCTCAGGAGTTCACCCCAGTTAGACAAATTATGCTGCCTGTTATCTCAGTTGTTACAGATTCTTGCCTTTCGTTCATTCCTTGCCAGTGGCTGGATTTTATGTGTAGAAGAGAAAAGGAGCCTCAGATGCTGAAGTTAACCTCTTGTGGTGAGACCAGTAATCCTGGGCTTTCCAGTGAAGAATGCAGAAGGAGATAGCTGCTAGCCCTGTCTGCCAAGGCAGCAGTCAAAATAATGCTGAAATTTGGCACGTATGAGCAGGAGAAATGCAGTGCTACAGAAATGGACATTGCAAACTCCCTTCCAAATCTGCAGCATTTGGCCCACATGAACAAAACAAATTAAGTTAAATTTCTTTTTTTTACATGTCCTGTAAAAAACCTCCATAAAGCAGTGTTGTGGCTGTGAAAAGAGGATGTTGCTGCTGAGCAAACCTGCCTGGCAGAAGCAGTGGCTGCTGCTTCAAACACCATATCCAGACTATAATTAATGCTAACCTTCAACTACAGTCAGCAAGTCTCATTTCCTCCCAGATAAGGTGATACTTATTAGAAGGGAATACAGGATGTGATGAGGGGATTCATTTCTGAACATGTTTTTACAGCCAGGACCAGTGTGGCTGGTGAGACTGAGTGAAAGCCCCTGTCCTACATGCCAGGTATTGCCCAGATGTGAAACCCCTTTGGGTCCTGGAGCCTGTGTATGGAAAACAAAGGGCCTGGATGCTGCCAGCCCCAAGCCCTGCCTTGCAAGTGCATCATTCCAGTCTCTCCTTCCTGGTCCACAGCCCCTTTTAGGAACAGAAAACGCTGAGTTTCCCTGGCAGCACCACGGGAGGAATGTGCATTGCATGCCCACCTGTAAACTGATTCCCTGTAATGATGAGTGCCTTTAAGGCCATTCTAATGAGCCAGTTCTGATGGAATGTTTTATTTGTGCAATACTTCCAAAGAAGGGAAAAGCTCTTACCTATTGTTCTTCGGAGATCTTCACACTGGCTAATGTGAGGGAATTTCAGGATTTCCTTCCACTTTTTGCTTTTGCCTTTGCGTTTCCCTCCACCCCCTGCAGAGAGAGAAATACCAGGATTAGATTGCTTTGGGGGCATAGTACCACAGTTCCACCTAGAGTTTACCTGCCCAGTCACAGTTCTTATGGATGCCATTAATAATTAAAGCTGATATATTGTGGGTTGATGCACAGGTAGATCCCTGGAAGTGCTCAAGGAAAGCCTGGATGGGGCCCTGAGAAACCTGGTCTAGCAAAAAATATCCCTGCCCATGGCGGGGGGGTTGCAACTAGATGACCTTTAAGGTCCCTTCTAAGCCAAACCATTTTATGACTACATGATACCGATCAAATCTGAGCTTGTTTGGGCTTAGAACAGACCAAGGAGGTGGCATCTGGCAGAAGATCAGCTCACTAAAAGTTGGGAGTCCAGGCTTGTGGCCCACCAGGTCCAGTTTAGATGACGGGGCTACCTCCAGCATCGCCTCTGCCCCAACCAAGAGTCATTACACACAAACCAAACAATCTCATAAAATTACAGCTCACACCTTTTCAACACAGATATCCACCCCCATTCTGGTTTTGGGACAAGCCCTGATTCTATCCCAAAGGAAGTGCTGAAAACTAAAGATCCAAATCCCGTTCCTGCCATCCCCTCCCACCGCTCGCATTAGGGATCCTGCCGACGCGGCACTACTGCTGCTGTTACACACTCTGGTCACTGCTGCTTCCACAGGAGAACTGTGGGAGAAAAAGAACAGCTTCATGAGGAAAAAATCTCTTATTGGCTCTTTCTTCTGTTCTGCTTGGAGAGGCTGTGCAGTCAGCGGAGGAGGAGTATCCCCCTGGACATGACAGCCCACATGCAGACCGGGATTCTCCGAGTCGCTGTATTTATTGCAATTCAGTCTCTGCACACAAAATCTGATTCACTTGAGTCTATTTTACATGCACTGGCACGCTGAGTGACTAATTCAGAGCTGAGTTAATTCTGTAGAGGGGTTGGTAGAGTCACAGTTGCAGACTGAGAATGTGTTGGGTCCTTCATGACAGCGCAGGCTAAATTAGGAGAGCACTGACTCAAAAGGTAGCAGACCACCAGAGAGAAAACAGGAGCCTCGGAAAAAAATTACAAGTATTACTCTCTGTGGGGCATTTCTGATCACACAGTGTCACCTTCGGCACAGGAGTGCTTCTTTAGCATCTCATCTTTTATTCCTTTGCTTTTGGTGGCCAATGGTTTTGCCATCACAGAGTCTTGAATTATTTTAAACTTCTTATTGACAGGAACTGATTGTATTTTTACAGTATGCAATGTAGAGCAGAGATATCTGCACTGGCCATATATGTTTGGACTATCAGGAGTACAGCCCTGCTATCCTTTCCAGGAATTAGACTGCAGGAAAGCATGGAGAGCTGTGACTGCCTCCCCACCACACAGTATTTTGCAACACAGACGTACCCCTTGTGTCTGTAATGAGTTCTGCTTCAACCTCTTGTCTTCAGTGCATCCCAACCACTGCTGCTGAAGTCATTTCCTTTCCCATCCCTCTGCCCATAGCATCAGAGAGCCTGTCTTGCTCTCTTGGTCTTGCATGCTGAGGGCCCTAAGTAGGCTGCAAGGTGCTGGGAAGCATTTTGTGGGCTGGTGAGAGCACTGCGATCATCTGTTCACCAACTCCTGAGCACATCTGTTCACAGATGGCTCTGCTCTGGCTGCCAATGGCCACAGAAGTTGGGTTCAGCAGCCCTAAGGGTCTTCACTGGCTTTTTTGTCCCCAAAAGCCCAGTCCTGCAATCCTGCACAGTGGCTCCTGCATGCCAGGCTGCCACCTCCACTTGGTCCTCTTTTCCTTCTCTTCCAGGGGCATTTTCCTTCATGCTCCCGCCCTTATGCCTCATCACACTGTACTACACTTCTCTCCCTGCACCCTCCCTTCGCATACTCCTCTGGGAAAGTGATCCTTCCACCAGGAATTCCTGCTTCCTTCTCTCTTCCAATCATTCTCTACAGCTGCATTTTCTTCTCTGAACCATTTCTTCCCTGAACTTTTCTTCTCTGTGTGTTTTCCCTCACACTCATTTATCTTAGAATCACAGAATCCTACAATATGCTGAGCTGGAAAGGACCCATCAAGATCATCCAAGAGTCCAACTCCTGGCCCTGCACAGGACACCCCAAGAAACACACCCGTGCCAGAGAGTGCTGTCCAAATGCTTTTTGAACTCAGACACATTTGGTGCTGTGACCCCTTCCCTTGGGAGGCTGTTCCAGTGCTCAACCACCCTCTGGGTGAAAAACCTTTTCCTGATACCCAACATAAACCTCCATGTGCCCCTCATTTCTGGCTGCTGCCACTGCAGAGACCCACTCTGTGCTTACCAAGGGTCAGACAGAGGTACTGCTTAGGGCAGGCAGGAGCTCTCTGCTCAAGGGATGTGCAGCTGCCTGGGCAGCAGTGCCTGCTCCAACAGTATTTCCAAACACTTCTGGACAGAGGCTGCAGCAGGGATAAGCCAGACGAAACCATCCTTTAGGATGCATCTGCTCAACACTGGTACATCTTCACCCACTGAAGGTCTACCCTCTAAGCACAAGCACTAGTGATTCCAGAGCACACCTGCTTCTCCAGCCATCTTTACAGAAGTCCTCCCAAAAAGGCTGCATCTTTAGCAGCGTCAATCAGTGCAGAATGTTGCAAAATAGCCCTTTGCGGTAAGTGACAGCTCTGAGATTTGTGCAGAGGTGATATGATTCTGCTAAGCTAGGCCAGAACATTTTTAAAATCCATTCAGTGTAAAATATATATTGATGTATTTACATTGGATGATGTATTTCTGACATTAAATTTCCATCAAAACTGGGGAAGGGCTCTGCAGCCCCCAGTTAAAGCCGTGATCAATACAGCCAGCATGTTCTCTCCTCTTTTGTGGCTATCCTCCAAAAATAAGCAGCCTTGTCTGATGAATCATTTGCTCTTAGCTGAGCGTGAAGTAGCGTTACTGCTTTGCTTGTGACGTCTTTATGTTAAAGATTCTGATCAAGTGCTTTAATCGACCTGACCTTTCCACTCTCAGCTTTTCTTGTGGAGCCAGCAGTGTTTGCTGGCTCCAAACGTTAATTCTGGGGGGGTTTGAAGGACATAATGCAGTGAGACAGCTGAGGCAGAGTAAATTGTCTAGCGGAGCTAAAAGCTAAAAGGGGAGGTTTCTCTGAATAGGTCATGGTGCAGGTTGCAGAGGGAAGCTTTTCACACGTTGCTGTGATTGCTGCCTTTGCACCGTCTACTCCGTGCAGGAGGATTTGCGTTCTTCAAGGCAGCTTCTCAGGGCAGGACTTGACAGGTGTGCTATGTTTTAAATGTAAATTCCATCCTGTGGTGTCGGAGGGTCTGACTGCTTTAAAATTTTGCTTTGCTGCTGACGACAAAAGGTGAGCTGCCAGAACAGCACGAAGCTCAGCCCCACTTCCTTGCGTGCACTCAGCAACTCAGCATTTGCAAACTGAGGGTTGGAGCTAATTCTCTAACACGTCAACCAGTCCTGCAGGAAACAAAAGGCATTTGCTCTACATCTTACCTACTGAAAAATACATGGCATTTATCACATCATCTTGTGATGCTACATGGCAAATCTAGCTCTGATCTCTGCCTGCAAGGAGAGAGACATAACCAGAGGCGCACATGTAAAACATCTGCCAGCAGGAGCTACCCTTAGCCTAAAGTGCCCACCTTTTTTTTCCTTCCATTATTCAGCATATAGTTACTCTCCTAACATCAAGAGGAGACAGGAAAATATTATTAAGCCAGTGAGATATTAAGTGACTTGTCCAAAATTACATGAGAAATCAGAGGACAGAGCTGAAGATGAAGCTGAAGAAGCCAAGGCTTTGAGCCTGTTAATTCTGCTAAAGACAGCATCAAGCCATGCTCCTGCTCAGATGATTGAAGATTATTCACAACACAGAGTAAAACATATTGCTGGATGAATTTATTCCAGCACCATGCCTGTAGCATATTCCATTTGTGCCTCATGCCACTGTGCAAGGTGGATTTTAAGGATGGATAAGCTGGCTTCCTACTGCTGCTCTGTTCTTGCCCAAGCTGATAAGCCAGCAGTACACCCCATGCTGCCAGGCCTGGCTAATCCAAGACAGCCAAATATTCCATTCAGCTGTATTAACTGCAACCTGGTTAATCCACAGATCACTGGAGGATGATTACAGCTTCTATCTTCCATTTCACAACAGTACCTGGGTTATCACCCAAGGCCTTCCCAACAACAGCACAGAGCTCTGTACCCTCAGAATGCAAGGCCTTGATTACACAGTGAAAGCAGTGAAACAAACTCCAAAAATATTAAAAGTCAAAAAACCCACGGTTAGTGTCCTATTTCCACTCAAAAGATGTTTACGTTTCTTCTCCTCTTCCTCTTGCCAGCCCTTCTTTACTCTGCCCCATGGAGGTGTTTGAAGCTCTGTGTTATACATGGAATTGCCATATTAGAGTAAGGTCTGGCCAGTACGGGATGGACTGCAGACAGCTTCAGAGGAAGATCTTGGAAAGCTGTTTCTGAAGTATTTGGAAAACATTAAATTTGTTCCAAATTCTGTTAATTGGATATGGCTACCAAAACATGGAGGTGTATTGCTTCCAAGCAATTTCTTTTTCTTTTTTAGCATCTATGCAACTTAGAGGCAGGCTGTTCTTATGATCCTGGCAAACGCCCTGAACTGTTGAATGCCCTCATGTCTCATGTGGGTGTGAATACCAACGATTAACTGTGTATTTGTGAAGGAAAAGAATACTAATTTTAATCTTGTTCTCCTAGAGTGCCTCATCCTAATGAGACAGCATGAACAAAACTTACCAGCCCATCATTTTCCCCTAGGATTTTTCATGTCTAATACATCCAGCATCTAAGGCAAACAGTTTCACCCTTATTAGACCTGATTCATGTAAAAGTTCTCCCAGGTTCACTATTCTTCTTTCATATTAGTCCCACCTACACTCAGCTGCACTAGCAAATAAAACTGGCTTGTTTTCAGAGAATGAAAGATGCTGCTTGCTCTCCACCCTTCATCCTGCCCTTCTTCTCTGGGAAAGCAGAAAACCCCCCCCCCCCGGTTTCATTCCTTAAAGATCTTAGATGATACTCCTGATTAATCTGTGCTTAAAACAAGCACTTACAAGACCATTAGGAACCTCTATGAATCCCTTCTGTCAACCCAATGAAAATGCAAAGAGCATGAGGGCTGGATTCCCAAAAGCCGGTGGGTGTCCACCATCGACTGGGGTGCAGTGCTTCTGCAGACCGGTCTCCAGAGGCTCTCTTTTATCAGATACAATAAAAAGTCCGCTGCAAGCCCTCTGAAGAGAATCACGTTACACAGCTCCTCTTATCGACGCTAATCTGTCCTTATCTCCCGCAGCCTTTTCTGATGAGCGCAGCTCCGAAGAGTCACAGACCATGGTAAGGGTTTTGTGCCCATCTCCCCTGCTGTCACAGAACGTTTGCTCATAATGGTGCTACAAATACCTAAGCCTGACAATCACTGTGCAAAACACCTCACTGCCTTTTGGAAATGAAGAACAGATGTATTTCATGTTTAAGCCTCCAGAACCACACTGATGGGAATTTCACAAGCACAAGCTTCTCCCCAGCAGAGCCAGGCTGGCTTTGCAATCTGGTTACCAGAGGGCAAAATATTTTGTATGCAACTGGCATCTGAAGTCCTATTAATGGTGGCTTACAGAAGTCAGTGTTGATAAACACTTACTGCAGGAATATCTACCTATGATTCAAAGAAGAGGTCAGGTAGTACTGTAAATACTGATGAGAGGCTGAAACATGACTTTAACAACACGTTTTTTATGTTAATAATAATGTTAATAATATGCTTTAGTAACATCCACTGCCCTGAAGGGATAGACAAAGCTAAGGGATTAGTCTTTGAAGAGTGATCCTCAGGGCTTAACTATCATATGTCAAGGCCACTTTGTTACTACCCTAAGGAATATAAAGGCGTCTTTACACAAGCTACCTTTATGCCTGGTCAGAGCACATTGAAAGGACTTAACTAAACTTAGAAAACAGGCCTTTAATTTCCTCTGTTAGTCTCAAGCAGGCATCCCAATTTGTGGCATTGTCCATACAACTCTGCCTACATCCTCCACTGGATATTTTTAATGCATATTTGAGATTATTTGAACAAGTTTTCTTTGGGTTATGTGGGTCAGTTCATATATACTGCTTTTACATTTCACTGCTATGCTAACAAATTTCCCTGGATGCAGTTTAATTTCCCCCTATATAAACACCTATACTTTGTCTATTATGATGTCTCCCTCTTTTATACCTTGTATTTAACTGCATTGTGTTTATCTGCAGCTGATAAATGAGCAAAAAGAGATTGTTGGCTTTTATGCCACAAACAAAAATAATCCAAAAGATACAAAGTCTACTGCAGATTTACAATCTATTAAAAAACAAACAAACAGTAAATCTTACAAAAATAAAGCCAGCTATAATCTAAAACAGTAAAATTAAGAAGAGCCCGAAATTTTAATTTCCTATTCTTGACCTCAAAGTAAACAAGGCTACTGGCACAAACCCAGGCAGTTTTGCTGGGTTTAGAATGCACTGCCATGTACTGGGTGGTTCAACACGTCTGGGGGGCTGTCTGGGGGTTTTTGAGGTATTTTCTCCATCAATAGTGTGGATAACAGAAAAAAAATTGTCACACTTCAGTATCAATGATCACTATGGGAGATCAAGCTTTTGAAAAGAGCTGTTGAGATTCAAGGTTATCACCCTGCTGAAAATATTAAATCTGTCAGTGAACCTTTCCTCCAAACTGGAGTTGAGACCATATTTCAAAGTTCTACAAAATTCTGATTTAAAGACATTAAACCATCTCACTGTGATAACATTTGAGTCATCTCAGTTCTCTAATGTCAAAACATTATCATAGAACATATCAAATAGAGTACTAAGATATTATATCACTGGAACAAAATGGGTATGGCAAATTGACATTCTTTACTTCATTAAAATGATGTTTCTATATTGTCAATAAGAAGGTAGAAAAAGCAAATCATCTTTTCTTTTGAACAGACACTTTCCTGCAAACCTTTAATTTTTGACAAAACTTCATTCTCCGAAAGGAAGATTCTTTTGTCAGAAATGTTCTTAACTGTCACATGCTTTGAAGAATTAAACAAGGAACGTGGTCTCCCCATAGCTGGATGTTTGAGTGACTCTAAATTCCCGCATTTCTTACCAACTCCTTTGAGTTAACTTGCACTGCTGTGAGTTACACTGACTGTAAGAGATCTGCTTCCCATTCTTCCAAAGGAAGAATGCAAATCCCTGCTCCAGAAATCCTGCTTGAATAGGGCTTGATAACATCTTTCCAGGAAGGAACTCCTCTTTAAGCAATGGCTTTTAAACTTATGACCTGTTCTATATATTTATTACCCTGTTCAGCGACAAGCATGCAAGATACCAACCAATGCCTCCAAACCTGCAAATGCAACTTGGGGTGGTCCTGTGCATGGTTAGGATGATGATCTTTGTGGGTTCCTTCTAATTCAGGATATTCTATGAGTCTATGAACCCATCACCCACATACAGACCATGTACTGCCCACACAGGCTGCCCAGAAGGATGTGTAATGCTCCTGGATAGAGCTGCGTACCTCAAACAGCCCAAATGTTCTTAGGGCTGGCCCCTAAACCCAAAATACCTTACAGGGACTCCAAGGTCCTAGTTAGACACTGAGATAAATGACTAGAAATCTAAAAAGCTCTGCTGATTTGCTGATCCATAAGGTGCAGTTCTGATGTTTAGCAACACGAGACAGGCAGAAGGACTTCAGGGAAACCTGGCCCTGGTACAGACAACTACATGGGGCTCAGCTCTCCTGAAAAATACGATGCCAGTTCCAGAGGGAGAACATGCCTTGAGCAGGAAACGATGTGGGTTCTGTCTGTCCCTGTCAAAGAGCTGTGTGGGCTTTTTCTCCTGTAAATAGTTCTGCAGTATCTAAAAAAATAACTTAGCCTCTGTGTTCCTGACATTTGAGTCTTACAAGGAGTATTTCTGAACTGTGGGGAGGAGATCCAGCTGGAGGGGAGGTGAGAATTCAAGTGTTCCTATCAGCAGTCTGCAGCCAAGCTCTGAGAATTATGTTCTATTCTGGTTTTTTACCCTCACCTAAATAAACTCACCAACAAGACTAAAGAAAAGATTTTTGGTAAACGTCATGAAAAATTAATGGCTTAAGACAGGCTCTTTTATTAGGCCTGGCTGACTTATTAGTTCCACCAAATTGGTAGAATTGGTAAAGCTTTGAGATGTTCTGACAAGAACCCAGAAATCCATGTTAAAAATGGTGAAGATTAGGCTGGGAACCTCCTTAGTATATGTGTATGGGCCATACTGCCAGAGCTGTTTTAGGGGAACTTCCCTTTTGTGACACTTCAGTCCTTTTGCTTCCAGAGTCAGCCAGGAAGAAAAGGACAGCATCATGACATCTCAGACTGGGTCACTTTCTGTTTGGGATGAGGACCAGACACATCTTTCTTCCCCATAAAAGCAGGTAAGTACCATCTTCCTTGCTCTCTGTGGTCAAATACCACACCAATTTCTCAGACACATGCATAAAGCATAAATTAAACCCTAGATAGATGAGGAGCCTTCAAACGTGCCATAGGGACAACGTGGAGAGGGGGTGAAACCCCCCTGAGATGCCTGGCTACAATAAGCACTTGCCAGTTGCAGTGGCCACCTGGCAGAGGGGAAAAGGTGTGGGCACAGACATTGATTTGGAGGAAGGAGATTCTTTGTGGATACCAGGGAAAAGGCGTAAGGGGGTGCACAGGACTGATGCAAAAGGAAATGGCCAGCTTTAGGGGAGACTTCCCCCTTACTTAGCTACAAAGCCTGTCTTCGGCCCCATCTTCTCCAGCAACAAGGTACCTACAGCTGCTCTCTGTGGATCTTGCTGGCACAGCCTGCTAGATCATCCCTGAAACCACAGAAAACATCCTCTTTAAAAATCATTGACAGCCCAAGACGTGATGGTAACAGTAGTGCATGCGTCAGCTTTTGGGATCATTATTGTAAAAGGTTACAGAAGGGATTTGGGTTAATGGAGGTAATCTGTGATTATCTGATGCAACAGATTGCTCTGCCAGTGACTCATTCGTTCTGCCACAATATACTGTGGGCTGCAGCTGCAAATAGCGAGCGGGATGGAGCTGGCTCCCAAGCTAAGACTGTCCCTGCTGTTTGGAGAAACCCCTGAAAGAGGGGGTGCCAAGCCATTGCAGGTGTGTGACAGCCTGGCACAGCTTTCCTGAGGGGAGTGGGCTGTCGAAGTGTACTACAGTCACTCATTCATGGGTGTTACTATAGCTACCAGTTGAAGGACTCAACACAAAAAGCAGAACTAAAAAAAAAAAAAAAAAAAAAAATTAGAAGGTAGAAGACAAAAAACAAGGAAACTTGTAGAGCAAAGGCAGAGGGTTCCTCGGATTAGCTAATGAAGTGCTTCAAAAGCACTGACTGAAAAATGAGGCTTGAAGGTTGCATGGTGTAAGCGTCAGATGATGCAAGCAGCTGGCCCAGCTCGGCTGCCTCTCCCACCCACCCACCCACCCGGCCGTCTTAATAAACACAAAATAGAGCTCTGTGCCAGGGATGGATTAACTATTTCCTCATCCTTCACACAGTCCTGCACTTCCACTGGCTCTCACTGCAGCCCTGGGGCCAGAATTAAAACATGGTATTGATTTGGGCCATCAGCCCCCCGAGAGCAGTGTGGCAGCAATGATCCTACCACCAGGGACTCCAGAAGGGAGCAAAAGCTACGCACTGTCATAGCCTGGAAGATGAAGGAAGAAGAATAAACAGCACCAAGCAGCAATCCCACACCACCCACACCTCCAGTGGAAAGCCCCTGCCTCTGGTCTGGATGTCCAAGGTAGCCCAAAGCACCAAAAGCAGCTGCAGCCAGGGATGGACACTTCTAATATGTACATAAATCTAAATAAATGTATGATTCCCACTCACATGCCTTCCTGACAGCCAGCTGTTCCCTTTGCTTGCTGTTATCGTCACTCAGAGATTAATGCCACTGCCTGGGACAGCTTATTAGCAATTTTTATTACAAAGCATATACATTTGGCTGGTGGTGGGCAAGAGCTAAGCTTTTGAGTAAATAAAATACTAGGACAGCTCGCAGGGAATGACAGAGAACAGATATCTGTGGGGTCTTTACCCTGGCTCTGAAAGCCAATAATGGCAGGAGGTCAGAGATCAGTGGCTTAATTGTCCAGTGAATTAATGGTGACGAACGTCTGTTTCCCCTCTTGTTAAAACTGACACCAGATATTTCAGAGAAAGCAGAAGGACACTTGGCTACAAAGGAATGTTTTGATGGCTGAGGCTGAGATTGTTGCCAGCCCCAGCCTGTCAGAGCAGTGCAGGTCAAACGAAGTCACTGTAGGAAACTGCTGCTAACTCCAGCACAAACCAGAACCTTCTGGGCTCAGTGGAGCAGACACAGATTACCCTGCTCACTTTGGAAAGAAAGATCGTTTGCTTGCATTTAATAAAAAAATTCAGATCTAGATCTTTGAAAATACAAGCATTAAAAAAAAAAAAAAAAATTGGAGGAGTGTGAATTGCACCATAAAAATCAGCCTGTGCTTGTTTCCTCTCATTTTGAAGAAAAATAGACAGCAACAGAAAAAAAAAAAAATACACCAGAATGTATTACAAAAAGCAAAAAATTCTCTACATTTTCCCCCTCCAAAAATGTCCCTCTTTCATTGTCCTGCACAACCCTGGTTAAACAATGCATCTCTTAGTGGAAATTGTCATCATGGGAGGAGTAAGGAAACTGGGAAGTACAAGGGGACCACTTTCACCCAGTTAGTGACATTTTCTGAAGCTGGCTAATACTCCTCTATTGAAACAACTTCCACAGGGAAGAATGAGGTCTACTTATTTATTTTCTCCTCGTTGCTCAATCTCATTTCAATTCAGGTTTTCAAGTGTAGCTGTAGGAACAAGGATGAAAGCTTCCCTTTGTCTTAAGGTGGTTATGTTAGTTTTGAGCTGTTGTGATAGAGACTGTAGGGCACATCTTTCCCCTTCATCTCAATATCCGTGAACCCCTCTGGTGTTTAATTTAAGCTTCATAAACAAGCAACAAGCACTTTCTGAATATTAAAAAACACAGTGTCAACCTACCAGTCAGTTTTTGAGAACTGTAACGTGACTTCTTAGGGTAAATCAGTCCCCTAATTATGGGGCATGCTGATACCTTTAATTAACAGTGGTAACATATAGCACTGTTAACAAGGATGTGTAACACTGAATTAGGCGACTGAAGTCTAAGTATTCTTTCAGCAGTGTTTTCTGCAGAGGTCATGACGACCACGGAACAGCCACGCTGGTTTTCAAGTCAATCTCTGTGCTCAGTCTCTGGCTGAGCTAATTATAATGGTGCCTTTAGCATCGCTGTCTTTAAGTGTCTGCCAGCATGTCCCTAACAAACCACCAGGTCCACGTTTTTCTAGCCCAGACAGAAGTCTCTGATTATCAGGTTAGAGTTAATTCATCTCCAATGCCAGGCTTCCATCCCGCATGATTCCAGCTTGCTGAACTTCAATTGCCAATGGAGAAGTTCACGACAAGACATCATTGAACAGTATATTTGTCTGCTCCTTGCTTCTGCCCCGAATCAGTACCCAGGGGAGGAAGGCTGCTGGGTCCTCAAAGGCTAAAAGACTTAGTATGGTCCTCAAGGGCTAAGGGAGGCATGTGGCTCAGCACTTCCAGTGTGAGGATGGTCTGACCATCACGGGGGGACTGGACGGACAACTGTCCCTGCAGGGCCCATGGCCCATGTCCTACCCACTGAGCAAAACTAATAGAAGGGCTTTTGAAGCAAAGGCCTGTGAGCTGCAGCTTTGGAAAGGGCAGTGGTCAGGGTGCAGCCCACACAATCTGTAGCAGTGCTGGAGGTACAGGGCAAAGCACTGCAATGCCAGGGGCATCACTGGGTATAAAGTCAGTGGCATGGAGTGTGATTCTGATAAACGAGGTCTGTGTACTGCTTGTGTGGCACTTGGAGTCACTCTAGAGCTGAACAGATCTACAAGGAAATCACAATCTCTGCAGCAAGAAACATTTTCCGTTCAGGTGTTTTATGAAATCCATTTTTCAGGCTTGCTATTATCATTCCTTGTCAGGTGTCAGGACAGAAAAAAGAAATTCAGCTATTGCTTTAGATAATATTCTGATTTTCAAACTCATGAGAGGAAAAACCCCAAGCAACTACTGAGAAAATCCAAGCCTCCTTATCTCATCCGACTGCCCCAGTGATGCAACACGCTCCGCACTGTGCTGAGCAACACGGCAGCAAACACTGATCTTCGTGTCTGAGCATCCAAGCCCAAGTGGCACATATGCTATTTTAGCACCTCCTGGGACCATTCTGGGAGATAATGTAATTAATATTATCTTGGTGACGGCTATTTACCACATCCCACTGGGAAACTGCAATCTGTGCTCATGGAACTTGAATCCAATTAATACCTACTTCCTACCAGTTTCAGGTGTCTCCTAATTTAAAGATACATTTACAGACAAAACAGGTCAGTAACTCTTCCCAGTGAGCGAAACAGCATCTTAATTACTCGTGTTTAATAGGAAACAAATGACTGAGCACTGATGAAGTTCACCATTATGCTTTTGAGGAAAAGTGCCTACAGAACAATCTGATAACAGGAGCATTTGCTTCCTGTGTAACTCGATATTAATAAACCCTCTCAGTAAGGGGGCAAAAAGGAAATAATTTCAGCTGGCTGAAGTTAACATTCCAAAATACCATTAAAATGATAACACAAACAGGACCCCAGCTGAAAACAGTGCTTATGGGAAAAACATGCATAAACAAGAGGAGGCAGGGAGGCCGGGGCTCTGGCAGCTCCTGGGCACAGGCTCTCTGTGTGCCTGTGGATATTCCTGCACCTCACACAGCACAGACCCACCCTCGGCCTCTCAACAGGGGACACAGGGTGTCGGGGTAGCAGGCGGAAGCAGGATTGTCCTGGCTGCGCTTTCCACCTTTGATGGAATGACTGGATTTAACAACCTCCCTCTGTCTCCAGCAAACATTCAAGTGCCTCCATAGGCATGAAGACACAGGATTTTTTTCCAAGATAAAGGCTAGACTTTCAATCTTATTAGGATCTCCAGTTATTTTCTATGCTTTTCTATAGTTAATCCTCTTGAAATGCAGGAGTGATTTCCCTAAAGCCTGGCTAGTGTCTCAAGAGCAGAACTAGCTCTCAACCACAACAGCCTCAAGTCCAGCACCTACAACTCCAGCTGATTTTATTGGGAACCGCAAATGCCAGCAAGTCCCTTCAACAAGTCCCTTGAGAGTGGGAGAGGTAAGGACCCCAACTGAGGAGTCCCCTCTGCACCAAATTATAAGTGCAGAGTATTTCTGGAGTAAGTGCTGTTTTCCAAGGCTTGCTGGTATGGAAGTTTTTCATGGGAGTATAACATGGGAGATGTGGAAGAGTGCTTACAGTGATAGTAAAAATAAAAATAAATAATTAGTACTTTATACCTAAAAAGGAAATGTTCTAAATTATTAAAAAAGAAATGTTTGTCTCCCAGAAACAGAGAAACAAAGATTGGAAGGGGGGGAGGGGGGGGGGGGGGGGGGAGGAGGGGTGGAACCAGAAGGTGCATCTATTCTGTTTCACATTTTCCACGTTAGTAGATGACAAAGCTGTTTGTGCTTTGCTGCCTTGGCTTCAGAAATCAAGTAAAATATTTCTGAGTTGCTTTTAAAACATATTAATAAAAATAATAAAACCAACACAACCCTTGGCTTTTCAGCAGTGCCCTCTACTTAAAGACATAAAAGCATTTTGCAAACAAAAATAGCGAAAGCTTTTTCAGCTTAAAGATTAATTTTGTCCTCACATAAATTAGCATGACTTTTACAGTGCTGTTGAGACACTCCACATGTGCAACTGGGAAAAGAAATTATCACAGGCAGTTTAAATGCCCAGTTTTAATTAGGAAAAAAAGCCAAACCAAAACCAGACCCATTCTTCTTGAGAAGATTTCCAGTTGATATTGTCAGAGGACGTAAGAAAACTAGGGCTGCTAGATGCTAGCAGGAAAAGCATTCTTAAATTTGTTTTAAGCTGCTCAGCTCTCAAGAGAGAACACTCACAAGTGTGGATCCCCTCCACCAACTCCAAATGGCTGGTCACTTGTCCAGGGGGTTGCACATCATCTTCCTACTGCTGAGAGAACAAGCAGCTGGAGAGAGCAGCAACATCTGCTGAGAAAAGCCTGACACTTGTCCTTTACTAGACACCTGAGGATCCAATGGCACCAATGTTTAATTACGTCCACTGCTCGCAGGACAACTTAGCATTTGCTTTTCTGCAGTGCCTGGAGGCCAAGAAATTCAGGACCTCTTTGTACAAGGCAACACATGAACACAGATCCCATCCCCAAAGAGTTTCCAGCTCAGTACAGCAGCCAAAAGCGCTCCTCGTGACATCCTGAACCCATTGCCGGGGTTGCTGCCTTTGCCTTCAGCAAGGGTTAGGATTTCATCCCCTGTGGCTTCAGGGGGTCACAGTTTTCCCACTCATCAACACAACTGCTATCTGAGGAAGGCCCATGTTTCAAAATGGGGTGGTATTACTGAAAAAACATTAAAAGTTGCCAGGAACAATCAAGGACTGTAAATGCACTGTTGTCCAGAGCTGACTGCATTTCAAACTGACTCAATAAAAACATGGCAAGGGAAAGAACAATGAAAAATTAAGAGCAAGTCAGACCAGGTCTTTTCCCTCACTTTCACCCCGACATCTCGTCTTTCTGTCTTCTGCCCATCTCTAGCATTTCCAGCATTAACTACTTATTTTATTCTCCAGTTTTGTCCTCTTTTCACCTCTTGTTGACTACCAGCCTCTGACAACACCTTCTGTCTCTGACCTGTTGCACACTGAACTGCCACCCCTCCACATCCTTCCTACTCCTGAAAGCAACCCTAGGAATAGGGGCTTGGAGACTCTTGTTCTTCTCTTCCCTCCTTTCAGGGAAATGCCTCTAGGAATGGACTGCAACAGGCATGCATAAAACACAAGGGATTTTCCATTTGAAATCACTGGCCACAGGCCTGTTCATCTTCTTCAAGAGCTGACACATAAAGACAACTGAATAGAAGGAATTTATGGCAATTTGCTCACACACACCAAAAAAAAAAGCCAAGAATAGGACTTTGGTCTTGCCCTGAAATCCAAGAAAGATACAACAGCAGATGTCTTTCATCTATATGACCTTTTCCACTAAGACAAAAGAAAGACAGGATATTAAATCACAGTTTAAGATTTTTATGACTCTTGGCAAGCATTTATTTATTATGGGTTTGTTTGTTTTGGGACTTTGTTTTTAGGCAAAGTGTTATTTTTTGTACTTTTTGTGGAACTCCAACTGAAATACTATAAAAACGTCTGAGACAAATTTCTTTTGGGTGATTTGCACATTTTCAAAGTCACAGGCTGACTCCCCTTCCAACTCACATTGCTCAAACCAGTGTGTTTAAACCAAAACAACCAAATGACACAAAGACTGCAATTATTTTTTTCATGAAGTCATGGGAAACCTTGATGGTATGTGCCATCATCATGTGAGGGGGACAGCAAATCCTTTAACCAGCAGATCTAGTTCAGGAAACATGCTCAAAAGCTGTACCATGTCCAACGAAAATCCCTCAGTGACTATAGAGGAGAACACATGGTGACAGCAGGACACAGCACAAGGAATGTGGGAGAAAGCACAGATTAATTGCAGTTGTCTTCTTAATTTGCTTACACCCTTGGCTGGAGAGGAGCTCTCCCTACCATGCTCAGCTTACCTTACAGATGACTAAGCAGATGGGAGGATAGGGACGGCACCAGGAAAGACAACCCAGGGGAAAGGACATTAACCTCAGACCCAGGAAGGATTAGTTTTAAGTCCTTCTTCTAGCACAGATTTCTCACATTATTTTAGGCAAAGAGTTAGGCTGTGTAAACACCTTGTGAAACGAAGGGCTCTGTGATCACAGATGGACTCAGAGATGGCAGATACAGCTCTGCTCACCCAGTCCCTCTGCCAGGGACTATTACCCTAGGAGAACAGCAGGTTTAATGGGCTGTGCTCCTAATTCACAGCTGCTGAAACTCCCATTATCCCAATGGGCTCTGATCCATGCCTGCAGGTTCATCCCACCTAAAGCTCCACAGCATCTCAACTCTGAGCCCTTCACCTTGCCCTCAATCAGTTTCCAGCACATAACATGAACCAAGAACATTTCCTAAGCCTCCCTTTGATATTAATGGGTGTAAATACATTAAAGCCCGAGAAACCCTAAAGCCAGATAGAAATTTTCAGTGAAACATTTTTCCCTCAGAAAACACCGATCAGCCAAAAGTAAATGTTTCACAGATGTGTCGCTTCTGATAACACTTTATTTTTAAATTAAGGAAATTTAAAAGGTCTCTAGTAAGATTAAAATAGTGTTTCAACTTCTGATTCCAAACTATTTTTACCCCTTTTAAAATACTACATTATATCATAAGGAATAAAATAAAGTTGTTGTTACCATTCATTCCCAAATAAAACATATAGGCTGAGTTCAAACTTTTTTTTTTCCTCAGATTTATCCTTCACAGCACATTAGAAATGTTTGTATTCCCTTTGTCTTAGAATAGAAATGTTTTCTTGAAATTTGGGAAGGAAAACAAACAAACAAGCAAGCAAAAGCCCAAAACAGGACAACAGCAAAACCTTTGGCCCTCAAAACCTCCCCAAGGCCCTCAGCTCTTGCAGTCGTGAGGGCAGGTAAGGACAGGCTGGAACTCTGCGTGTTCTTTCTGAGTGACTAAAACACGACATGGGCCAAATGCAACCACATGATACTTCCAAAACGAGAACACATATGGCTGAGCATTTCTGAAAAGTCAAAATCTGCTCACACCGAAATCAATGGGCGTTTTACTCTTGACTTCTTGGAAGCAGGGTTAAGTCAACACCGGGTAAGACGGGAAAATCCCAATCAGAGATCAAGCACAGCGTTCCCCCTAAAGATTATTCATAAAGTGTGTGCAGACGTCACGAGAAAACAGAAGGTGCTACAGTGCTGTTATTTTTAAGCTGAGGGTGAGAAAATAGGCAGTGAAGCGTAGAGCAGAACTTCGTACGTTGCTTTGTCACCAGTCTTGTTAAGGAGCTTGGGGAATTTATTTTAAGGAGAAAAAATTCATAGTTATTTCTGCTTCTTCCATTCAGAATCGACTTAATTTTACATGAAGTTTTACGGGTTTTTTGAATACTTCTGTATTTTCTGAAGGTATTTCTTTTTGAATGCTGTTTTTCTGTGACCCACCCCATTTTTAGAACCACTAAAAATGTCCAAGAATATTTCTTTAAACTACCTAGAAGACATCAGAAGTTATATTCAGAATTTAAATCAGGCCCTAGCTGCCTGCAAAGCTTTTGCAGAATTGTGTCTTCCTTCTTTTGCAAAGAGCAATCAATCTGGAGAAGCCAAGGCAGACACTGAAGTGGATCACAGGGAGCATCTGTGCATAAAAGAGGGAGACCAGTTCTAATCATCAGCATTGCAGGACTGTAATGCTTGAACCCAGCCATGAGCAATTATCAGTGTGAGAGCATAATTTATTCCTTGTAGTCAGACACAAGATGGATATCCCATTGGGCACCAGTTAGATTGTTATACTCATTTTAGGAAGCTTAGCAATACCACTTATCATGTATGAAACAGCACTAATGGCAGGCAGCCTGAGCCATCAGAGGAGTTTAATAAAGGGCTTCACTAAGTTAGCACTGCTCTCATCATGCAGGGGGGCAAAAGGGGCATGTAAAAGCAAGTAGAGCAGCTTCTTGGACTTCCATACTGAAATCTTCCTATGCTTGAAATCTCTCAACCAACATACACACCCTCATGCAGGCAAACCTTTAGAATATGCTATTTAATTCACCACAAGAAAGGAAATATAAGAGAAGTATAGGATTGCAACACCAGGACCTTAGACTCCTATCTAATGTAACTGACGGCACACAGGAGTAGCCGTGTCTCCATTACGATTAATAACACTCACAAACCACCTGTGTGATAATTAACAAGGAAAAAACCCAGAAACTTCTCTCTGTATCTCACACCGAAGGATTACAGCCCCCATTTCAATAAATGCACTGGCACTTCACAGTCTGTAAGCAACAGAGCCTGATCCAACAGCTGGGACCTTCCCTTGCCATCCACTCGGGATGACGTTCCCCAAGAGCCATCCCTTCCTTCCCCGTAGCTGCTTTTCCCATCCCAGCACTGCCCAGCCTCAGCCACCCGGTTTATGAAGCTGGACAAAAGCAGCCACTCAGTGTGGCTTGGCCGAGGTGTAAAATATATCAGACAGGAATTTGGGTTTGCTCAGCTCGGCAGTCCCAGGCGCAACTGCGACACCCGCAATTAGGGCTTGCGGAGAACACACATCGTTACAGCTGCACCCTTGGGCATTCACCAAAAGAGAGATTTGCTTTTCTAATTGGCTCAATATTTTGAGAAGGTAAATGGTGAATAATAACAGCCTCGGCAGGAACATGAGACGGGATGAAAGCAACACAAACTCCCCGTTTACGCTCCCAGATTCATGGCCTGAGCCACATGTTGATTGACTTCGAGCCTTGGGAGGAAACTGTCCTGCAGAAGACATCCCTCCTCCCTCCCAGGATCATGGGGAGCGCCCAGGGACACCTCTCCTGGCTTTGGTCACCTCAGCTGGCTTTTGGCCTCGGCGAACTATGCTGTACTTCTGTGCAGCTACAAACCTCATTTGCAGAGCGATAAGCTCCCCGCAGAGTTAGGAACTCACTTCCCTTATTGCAGAGAAGAAATAAACAGTTCTTTGAGGGGAATGGCAGTGTTTAATTTGCATGGGCTGGATACTATTCCAAAGTTTAAGCTACGTAAAATGTTAATTTCTGCAAAGCACTTCCTCAACAAAAGCAGCATTATAAATGGAATTTGATAATAACAATAAATCTAATATTTTGTCCAGAGATTCTTAAATGCACATGCTCAGTCCTCTCAAATACAAGGAAAAAAATCAAAATAGCAACATCCATCACGAGGTTAACTACAACTGGTCACACTTAACCTCTGATGATTTAACCATGAGGAGTACCTTTTGCTCATAAAAGCTGCAGCAAATGTAATGCAATCTATAAATATCACTGAGGCCACCAGTGGCTGAGCTGTGGAGTTTAACCTCTGGGTTGCTGATTTAAATGTGCTGGGCTATGAGCACAGCGTGCTGCAGCCACTGACTGCTGCCCAGGCTGACAGATGTCCCTTCCCAGAGCTGGAGAGAGGGATGAATGAATGACAATCCTCCACACCATTCATGGCTGCCAAACTGCACATTTTTAAACGCAGCCGAGAGTCGCATCCTTCCACCGCCTGCTGATACAGCTCCAAATGCTTCTCCTGCATTCTGTCTACCTTCTTATTTTTCTATGCATGCCATTGTTTCAAGCCTTTTTTGCTTTTGTGCAAAAGCCTAGAGCCTTCTCGCCTCAATGCCAGGGACATAATTCTCCTGTTTGCAGGGCGGAGCGTGACCTCAGTCTTCTGCTCTCCCCGAAAGAGCGAATCTTCCATTGACGTCAAGGGCTCAGCACACAGAGGGAGGGAGATAAGCATAGTGGAGGCAGGATCTGCTTCGTGAATGAGAATTTTGCTGTAGGAATTTACAAGCCTCTCGCAGTCTCTTCTCTTGATTAAAGCCGGCGGGATTATTTCACAAATTCAGCTGCTGAGCCCTGGCTATCGGAAATCTGCCTCACACAGGGCTCTCTGCTGTTAACCCATCCCAGCTGCTGGGGCACACCAAAAACCACGACCTGAAAAAAGTACGTCGGACACAGGAAGGGTCGTGTCAGAGGGGAGCTGCTGACGCCTCTCTGTATGGCATCTCACACCTGTGAGCTCTGAGGAACTCTTAGAAAACCTGTGTCCTGCTTGTGGTGCAGATTTTAAGCAACATGGACCTGTGGGTTAAATTAGGGGGGGGTTATAGTCAGCCTTATGCATTTCTTTCCTGAGGGAAAAGATGGGGCTGTCCATGCTCTCTGTGAGTCAGTAGCCAGGGCAGGTGGGGCAGCATGGGCAGAGCAGGCACACCGGGAAGGTTCCCTGGGAGCAGGGCTGCACCAGCTGAGAGCCCCTGCCAGTCAGCCTGGCCACAACGCCACCCCAACGTGGCACTGCTGTTCACATGTCTGCAGCAAACCTGGACTCTAGGGTCAGGGACTTTTGGATCATGCTCTGCTCCATGTGGAGATGTGCCCGGGGTCAGCAAAGGACCGACAGCCTCGTCTGCCACCACCTCCCCCTCTGCAGTGGAGCTTCCCAGCTTCACATGGCTCCCGGGTCCTCTGGGACACCAGAACTGGGAAGCAACCTTGAGCTGGCCCGTTTAGACACATCCCAGCACCCTCAGAAACACCCCCAGAGAGGACAGCACTCTGCACGAACACCAGGCTTTTGAGCAAAGCTGCTTATTGCAAAAACCATTACAACAACACAAACCAACAGCACAATCTGATTACACCACGGTGTACATTTAACCAGGATTATCTGATCCTACATTTGTGTGCAAGCTTTCCCCTGCTCTCACGAACAAGGCTGTTTCACATGTAACTTTATGCTGGTTTTCAGTGTATTGGTTGGTTATGCTTTACCTTCCTTTACCATGTGCCACCTTTGCAGGTGTTGCAGCCGTAAAGTGATAATGGCTGCACATCAAGAGCAAGTTTTGGTCAACAGCAAGAGAAAACAGAGGTTTGAAAAGATGCATGCATAATAGCTAAATGCCAGCTTTCTGCAGCAAAATCTGAAGGGAAAGGAATGCTGTCAGTATGTCAGCAATACAGCCAGTGATCTTCATGGCTGCACTGGTGGAACATTGTAATAGAGACTTCTGTACACGAGCTCTGGGTAGGACACCTGAAGAAAGTGATGCCCCTCTGCGCAGATGGCGTATCACATTACAGAATTTAAGAAATATTATTGATGGTACACTTAAAGCCTGAGTGAATCCTCTGTGAGACCTCTCAGGCTTTCTGCTCTTACACCCCAGCACAGCTCACCCTGCCCATGATGTCAAAGGCTGGAAGGACTGGGGAGGGGAGCTGGTTATGGGCTTATGGGTGAATAATATTCCACAAGGCAAAAAAAAACCCCAACAAAAACCCCTTGTTTAAACAAAAGGTAAACAATGTGAATGAAATATGAATGGACAAAAAATTATGAATTTCCTTACCAGCTCAGCCTACTTCAGGGTCAAAGCTCATTCACAAATGTTTTGGCATCACAAAGGAAGAACAAGATACCCATTTACAGCCAAGACCCTCCTCCTTTCCTGTTTTCCTGCAGCCTCAACAGAGCAGTGCAGGTATGTTAGAACAAAATAGGAAATGATCAGCTTTGATATACATAAGACAATGCTGATGTGGTTTGCAGATAACTCACACACGCAGCTGCAAGTTACTGGTTAAGGTTTCCCAGCCTCAATCACAGCATTTGGTCATTGTTTCTGCTTGATACTTCACACAGCAATGTTTGAAAATGCCTACTGAAGTGTTTAATATGAAGCTGGGGAAGAGACAAAGGATAGATCATACCCTGACGTACAAGATCTCATTTTCTTTTTCTTACTCTTCCTACGCAAAACCCCAAACTTTATAACTGTGATAGCACCAGGGTTTTTCAAAGGCTTCCTACAAGAAATGGGACTCCGCCAAAAAGCTGCAGCAGTGAGTTCCCCTCATGCCCATTTTTTCCCCATTATGCCCCTGACTGCCCTTACGCCCAATTTTTTTTTTTTTTTTCAGTCACTAGGTATCATTTTATACCTTTCCAGCATACTAGAATATAATTAGAAGTCCCAAAACAACAATGAAAAAATATGCTAAAGCTTCAGTATGATTTTCCACAGTATTTTTTCTATTCTCTAGGTATCACTTTTTTTAAAAAAGAGGGCACATGTGAACTTTCAAAATATTCCGATCAATTAAATTAAGGCATTTCCTCCAGTTCTCCTTCTTTTTGCTCTCCCCTTAGGATTTCAAATAAATTGCTGGTTGTTTAAATGCCAGGGGAAATCAAGAATTAAAATACAGAGCCATTCAAAACATCCTCAAGACCGTAGTCTGACACTGTGGTTTCTGCCAGCGACCACACTTTCATCTTATTGAGATGCCCTTGAAAAAAACTCCTGCTGTCGGAAGCAAAACCTGTGCCCAATTCATGGAATACATGAATGCAGTATAAACCCTCACAGGCCAAGAAATTCCAGAGACACCGCACGGATTAGCTGTGATAACATCTTTTCCCATAATATTAAACGGCAACAGAAATAAAAGACAAATGTTTTTAACATTTAAAAACCTGCGGCCAGCCCCTGAAGCAGGGCAGTGTGTGTGTGCCACTGCAGGGGAAGAAGCTGCCCAAAAGCTGGCTTGTCTCAGAGTGGAAAAACCTACCTGATGTATGGAGATCTCAGGAGGGCACAGAGCCTTCACAGCAGCACAGCATCGTGGCTTTGACACTTGCCCTTCCTGCACCCCAGCCACCAGACCTGTGCCTCAGGCACACCTTGGCACAGCAGCCCTTGGGATGCCTAGTTCCTCAGGAAGGGATCAGCACAAAGCAGATCCAGGGAGGCGAGGCTTTGAATCCATGTTGTAATCACCTCCACATTTTCTCTCTGCTTTAAAAACCCCTCAGTCACAGGTGAGACCCTGTTTCCCAAGAACACGGCAGAGGCAGATGGTGACAGCTGGAGGGACAGGATGTCAAAGGGGTTCCTCGTTGATTTAAAGAAATCCCTTAAGTAACTTGATTGGTTACACTTTTTGTATTCCAACTGCAACTCTTGGCAGGGTTTCCCTCAGCTTCTTTGCTGACATGTTGGCCATGAGATGTGCCCGCTGAAGGAGGAGTGAAGGCCATGTCTGAACAGCCACTACACAAAAGATAAAGCTTCAGAGGGCAGAGCTGCCCCCCAGCCCTGGTCAGGGACTAGCAGGTACTGATCATGAAAACCCTCTCTGTGAATCACATGAGTTTCTCAAGCCTCCAAGAGCCAGATGTTGAAATTCAGACTCATTCTCTCCTGTTGCCATAAACCAAAGCACTGTGCAACCAAGAAATAAGTGCCTCAGGAAACAGGACTTAAAGCACTTCAGGATGGGCCTGTGTACAGAATCAAATATGCCTTTATTGGGTACTTCCAAGGATTCTCTTAACACACCTTGACTAGGACACCCTGAGAAGCACAACCCTTCAAATGCTACCAAGAAGCTGGAATGCAGACACTGGGATGGCCTCCAAAGCAGCAGTGTGTCTGGGAGTGTGATGGTCAGAAGGAGAAAATAATATATTTGAGGTGGTGACTTGTCTAGCAAGCACAGCTCAAAGCTGATGGTCAATCACTTGCCCCTTGCCCAAGAGCTTGTGTTCCAGATGGCACTGCCCCTTCCACATCCTTCCTGGGCTTGCTCCAGCGGCAATTCTTGAGGGACCAGGGCAGAGGTGTACATCCAAAAACCCTCAGCTGAGATACCCTAGTCACACCAGAATGCTGCTCGTAGCATCTCTATGTGAAACCCAGCAGGGCAACATAACTGCACTCCTGTGACTTTCCTGTTCATCCTTTATTAGCCAGTATCTTGTGTCCTGTAGAGAGCTCTTGGTATCCTGCAGGCAGGAGGCAGATCAGCGAAGTGAGGGAGCTTCCAGGCCCTCATAACCTGTCCCTGGCTGACATTCTCCTGGATGCCCTGACACAAACCCAAGGAGGGCTATTTTGAGAACTTTTGTGGTCTTATTTGTTATTGAACGTGGAGATGACACTATGCACCATATCCATCTCTGGTGCTGCTCCTGCCTCGGCCAAGTGATGGTCAGAGTGGATTCATCCCCAGCCTGTCCTCTGAGACCTGGCACCACACACAGACAAGAGAGAAGCTGGAAGCTCTGTGGGGCTCCAGCCACACATTATGTTAAGCAGTGGTGTACCATCCCCTCCCAGAAGCTCTCAGTAGTTTTCCACACTCTGTTGATCTCCATACCACACTCACTGCAGCCAGATACAAGGGAGACTTCCCACAGCAAGCTCAAAGAGCCCAGTGAAGAACTTAAGACAGTTTTGCCCTGCAGCCCAGATAAAACAGGAGGGAGAAGAAGAGACTGGCACAGGCACTGCTGGACAGCAGCGAGTTCAGACAGACCTGTGATGGGCCCCAGCCATGAAAGACTGGGAAGGAGAGCTGTGTTTCTAGCCCCAGGTGTGAGCTCCTTCCCCAGAAAACAGATTTCACAGTCCTCAGTGGTTTTTTGGCAGCCTGTGCTGAGGCCTGCTCTCAAGAACGGCAAGGTGCCTTCTCAGGAGCTGGCTCCAGGCCTTTTCCTGGCCAGGCATGCCAAGACTGCTCCTCTCAGACAGCTCCTCATCCACAGCACAGCATGGCAATGGCCCTTCCTCCACACACGTGCAACAAACACGTGTCACCCCAAGGTAGGAAATGCATCTTCAGACCTCCCAGGCAATAGGTGGTTTTCAAATATGGAACCTAAAAAAACAACTCCTCAACAGCCCTCTTGGGCAAGGAACGTCACTTCTGCCAGTCTGGTAAGCCTAAGGAACAGAGCAGTGCTCCCACATGAAAAGTTCAAGTGTGACAAGCTGCTCCTGGTGCCCCAGCTCCCTCCAGTTCTATTTCCATCCCTGAGACTGAGGGGAAAACAAGAGCCAGCTCAACCTCTGCTGATGGATTCAGCACTCCAAGGAGATAGTTTCTCCTCATTTTGCTGTATGGCAGCAGGAACAGGACCCAGACAAAGGCTGGGTGCCTCCAACACCTGCCGAGATCCCAGCATCACATTCCTGCACAGAAGGCACATGTTTTAGGAGAGCCCTCACACCACAACAAACACAAAGTCATGGGAAAGGGCAACGAGCACTCCTCACACCTCACATGTGGAATAGTCACTGTGTGTGGTGGCTCTGGCACTTTGAAGTTCAAACCTCGGTGACAAGGAGGGGATGTGGGATCCCTGCCTACAGAGGCACTTTGAAAATGTTGCCCAAAGCCTCAAAGTTTATTCTCAAGAGGACTGGATGAGTCAGGGCCATCCGTGCTGACACACAACATCTTCACCAGTATAAAGCCAGCTCAGAATGGCAAACCACCATTTTATCACTGAGTCTCCTGCTATTGCCTAAAGTGTAATTTAGAAAACCCTGGTGCCAACTTCAGCATTCATAACAGTCTCATCTGATGGCCAGAGATGTTATTTTGAAATAAACAGAAGACATCTTGAAGAATTCTACACAAAAAGTACCTTAAACAGGCTTTAAGAACAGGATCACGTATTGGAAGGGGTTAGATGGTACTTGTGCTCCTGCTCTGTCACTCTTGGTCCTGCCCTGGTCCCACCAGGAGCCCACTCATGAAGTAGAATGGTGGGGGTGAGGTTTTACCATTAAGCACCTAGTGAAGATTTACAAAGAATGCCTGAAATAAAGAGAAAATTCACACTCACCAACTGATAAAGCACTAAAAAGCAATAAAAGCATCACCACTGTGATGCAGCAGTGGTAGGAATTAAGGGTGGCTGAAGAAAAAGAAAACATCTAAAAGGCAGGGAACAGTGCTAGTGGAAGGAGACAGATCCTCTACAAAGACAGTGGCAGGCAAATCAGAGAAAGAACACAGAGGCGGATGTTAGAAAAATATAATGTTCCTGTGGGTGTATCACTTATCAGCCATTCTTGCACATAAACCACATTTTTTTAACATTTAGAAAAGAAAAAGAATGACTGATCTGTAATTAGCAGAAATAAAGGCCTGGCCCAGATCCTAGGATAGAGTAACATTATTGCAAAAGTGAATTTTGCTGAAATATTGGTATTAGACAGGGCAGGGCTGCTGCATGAAGAGGGCAAATCCAGAATAATTGGAACAGTCTGCCCACTAAGAGCCACCCAGCTGGGGACCCCATTTAATAAGCTATTTAAATCCTATTTAACAATCCATTTAACAACAATATGACCCCACTGAAGGGAAATCCTGGGGGAACAATTTTGCATATTTGATACAGGCACCTCTTGCACATCCTGCTGCCAAAGTTTCCCTCTACCTCCTCCTTGCTGGGGCTCACTAAGGAAAGAAATCCCATGGCACAGCTGCATGGTTTGGAGTTAAAATGCAAACTGCCTTGACAATCTCTTGTGTCCTCCTCTCTCAGTGGCACAAACCCACACTCCATAGGCAGAAGATGTCTAATTTTATAGTTCCTCTGCCTCTCTCAGCAGCCTGCAGCCTCACAGGCTTGTTTGTTTTGATGGTCACCAGCTTATGTCAAGCCATGAAAGTGTCTTCCCTACCACCAATCCTGCCCAAATCCCCCCTAACACTCACAGCTCTGGAAAACAGCATCACTGGAGCAGCACCCTGTCCACAGCATGTCTTTAGTAACTAGGGTGAAGTTCCAACTTCACCTCTGCTACATGGCCTGCAACCTCCTCCTCCTGTCTCAGTCACCTGTTTTCCTCCCCAACCTGTGCCAGCTGATGGAAAGCCAGGAATGAGGGCAAAGCTACCACCCCCTTGAGTGGGTTGATTCTTCAAAGCAGCTAGAACAACAAAGGGCAGCAATTTGTCAGGAAAATATCAGCTGTCAAGAAAAGCAAATGCAAATAATTTCTCTGCTGACTGTTCTTTTCACGACTGCCACACAATTGTCTTGTTGATTCCCACAGCTGGATGCTGTAGCTTTCTCCTTGGCATATGTAATTGAAAGTGATGCTAGAACAACTTGAGTAAATTGAAATTGATTTCATCAACTGTGTATGTGTGTGTCAATGACATGCGTCTTTTTTTCCTCCCCTCCCATTGTCCACTAGCGTGTTCTCCAGCCCAGCAGCTGTTGACATTTTGTCTAATGGCACATTTTCCCACTGGGAAATGATGCTTCCATTAAACTCAAGTGTTCCATGAGAAGATACACAATTTGTCAACATTTTCACTAAAAATGGTAATTCAGACTTGACTGGTCTGGAATACTACCATTTGATAAGGTCAAAATGCATCATCTTAGCTTCACGATTTAGATTTCTACATTATTATAGAATGATATAACTCGACACCAGCTGATACAAGTTGAAAGCTAAATATTTCGGTCTCAGTGAAGTATTTCATTGAAATACTAATACGTGAGAGAGGAGAAACCTTTTCTAAAAGGAAATTGCACATGGGAGATTTCACAGCTTTCTGTACTTGTCCTAATTGGAATCTCATTTGCTTCAACACTGCCCATGGAGTAAGATTTCCATGTTCCAGGCAGCTGACAGCAGCCTGTAGTCCTGAGTGTGGGATTACCAGCCAGGGACGTTTGCAGAATGGATTGATGAAGAAAACTTCTCTCTTGTTGCCCTCACAAACAAACATAAATCTTCATTGCCTTAAGGCTAAAGAAGAACTGACAGACTCTTATCAGTGGTTCTGGGCTTTGCTGCAGCCGACTCTCCTGGTGTCTGCTCTCATCCTTCTTTTGCCTCCTAATCCATCTCCTCCTCCATCCCTCCCTAGAAGCATCTCTGTAGCTGTGGGGTTCTCAAATGGCAGTGTCCAGAGTCTAATTACCTGGGAAGTCCTCCCAGAAATTTGTCAGGTAGGAAGATTTTCCTTACAACTGATGTTTTACAGGTAATAGCTGTATTTAAAACAGCAAATAAACAAAACACCAATTGCTTTGGTGCATCTGAGCAAACAATTGAAGTGTAACCTAGATCAAAAATTTTTAATTACGGTATTAAAAAAAGGCATTATCAACTAAATACAGCAACTGGAGAAATTACACATGAATAAGCAAATTACCTGACAAAACCTTTCTGTGAAGGCTTCAGTAATTTTCAGAGATGAACCTTGAAGCAGCTGCCTCTTTTATCTGCAGTTTTATTTGTCGATAAATATCCAATGCTTTCTGCCTTATTTTGAGGAATATTTTTAATGCAGTCATCATTTAAAAGCACTTCTGGTAGATGAAATGCATTAAATGTACCTGAGGTTCTCTTCCTGCATTACAGGACATTTTAAAGCCTGAAGTACAAGAATTTTTATTTCCTTTTAACATTCAACATAGTAAGTGAACAAAATTCACTGTGGACCTCAATGTCTGGCAGTGCATAATGTAGCAAAAGTCCAAAAACCAAACATAAAATCAAACATCAACATTTGATGGCCATCTAGGACAAGACTTGAGCCAAGCAAAGACCTCAGGGAATTTTAAGAAGCTGCACTGATGTTGTTCCATAGACAACAGCAGGAGTTTCACTCTTCTGCTCAGCTGGAAGCATGGGAGAAGTGGAGGACAGGGAATATCCACTGTGCAAGGTTTGTTTGAGTGCTTTGCTCTGGCACTTCAGATTGCCCTGGAGGGGAGCATCAGGCTGCCCTCAGTGAGGAGGCCTGCTCTGAATTGTGTACTGAGGCCAAAGGGAACCCTTCACTTACTCTGGAAGGAGACTGGTTCCTACCTGACCTGTGCTCCCAGAGAATCCCAGTGCCGTGGCCAGTGCCATCTGCCCTATCCTGCTACCTAAGGGGATGCAGATAGTCTTCCCAAGCTCAGATGTAGGAGATGCCATCTCCACCTCTCACCCACGACTGTAATCATCTCCACTACCAACACAAGGCTCATTAGAGAATTACGAAGGTGACCAATTCATTCGTGTTCCAAAGCGAGCCGGCTCTGCAGTCACTCTCTGTGCCTGAAGAAGGCCCTGAGCAGATCCCCACCTGCCAGCAGCATGGAAACCCAGCACTGCTGAAGGAGAACCACTTCTTGCCTCTCAGCCTGTGCCACTTTCTGCTTAGCTGTGGGAGATTTGGTGGGAAAGCGAGAACAGCCAGAGTCTGACACAGGCAGCAGCCACAGGCAGCAAGGACGGATGGATCCCCACTCCCAGTACATGTTTTGCATGGCTCTGCATGTTCCCACAGCACTGGCCGAGCTCCCTCTCCTCCTGTGCTGCCTGCCCTTGTGAAAACTAGCCCTTAGGGTGGGGAATATTTAACCCATCTGGTATGAAAGCACAAGCAGATTGCCTAGCTCACACCCACCAGCAGAACAAACTGGGGTTTATTCTGATCACTCTAAGCAGAGAAACTAACACATCATCCAGATCTCACTTGGGGAAAAGGAGCCTCAGGAGACTTGGTTTGCCTTAGCACAGAGACTTCCCTAGCATGGTCCCAGGGCCTCCTTGGAAGCCACTCAAGGCTCTTTTGTTTTCACACTTCCCCCCCTGCACCCGAGCAGCCGTCACACACGTAATTATCCCAGCCTGAGACCCAACATGTGCATTCACGTCCAAGGGTCCTGAGGGCAGCCAAGGCCAGCCTGAAGGGCATGTGAATAATTTAGGTGGGATGTGTGTGACACTAAACTGTGGACCTTTATCATCTCTAAACCGTAATCCAACAGCCCAAGCCTTCTTTTGAAAGGTGATGCACACGATTAATTATTTTGTTACATTTAAAATCTTGTTTTATCAATAAAGAGGAAGCACACTATAGATATAAATGTATGTGGATATATTCATATGTATACAAAAGACCAAGTATTTATTGCTAGAATAAGTGAAGTCTTAAGACCCTAATCAGTATTAGTCAAGATTTGTTTTTTCAATTTTATTTTACTCACAGAAAAAGAATGAATTAATATTCCTGCTCAGCATAGTGTGAACTGCTATATACAGATTTCATTTCTTTGCTGGTGCTATCCTCTCCCTTTCCCCGTCTCTGGATCCCAAGGCCACAGGTTTTATTCTGACATTTGGGGGTGTTTCAGTGAATTCCCATCACCCACATCCCTCTCCCAGCAGGAATATAGTGTTCATGTTGATTTTTTCTTCTTCCTTGCATTCAGATCCCCTTGAGGTCATTTTTATATGTTTGTTGACATGCTTTTACACCTTTGCTTTTTCTTCACTGGCCTGCAGCTCCACGTTACATCTGCATTTGCCTTGTATTATGGCTTTTATATGTGCTAGATACCATTTCTTTGTTTCCCATAAAAGCAGTTCTGAACATTCCCAGCTCTACCTTTAAACTTACCACAGGGGACCTGTTTTCATGGGGTTGGGCTGCTGTGGACTTGAAATACATAGGAAAGGATCCCAGGTCAATCACCCTGATTTTTGGAAACCTGTGTCTTCCTTAGGTGTGTTTCTATAGGCAACTATTGCACATATCAGAAACTTCAAACATGTTTGTTCAAGCTGCTCTTTTACAGCTTGACCACAGCCTCGCTCTTTACAAGAGGAAGTGAAGCTTTAGGAGGTGGCAATTAGCTCTGCAGCCCCCAGACACACGTGGGTTTGTTAATTTTGTGGGAGCAATCCAGGATCTGCAAGTGCCTGTAGCCTGTTTCGGGGGGATGCAATTCAATCCCCTGTTTAGGGGGTAGGGAGTAAGAAATTCTGGTCTAAAAAAAGAATGGTAAGGAGTGCTTTGGGACTTGAAGAGAGGACAGTGCCACACCTTGCTCTGCCATGGTTTCAAGCCATTGGATGCTGAGAACATTAAAAAAAAAATTAGGTAAAAAAAGATATTTACAATGCCTCTGTTCCTCCTCTGTGCAAACAAAGCATGTCCATATGCACATAAAGCACATATGGATCCCATCCCTCTCTTCTACCTGTTCTTTTTTTGTTGTCTCAGACTTCAAACTATTTGCCCATAAACAGTTTATTCCTGTGTTGCCACAGCAGAAGGATGGCAAGGTTCCAGTTTTGTTTGGGTCTTGGAGCAACAGCTCTGATGAACACATTACACAAAAAAAACCAAAAAAAACCTCCATAATTTACTACCACAGCATTTATGTGAACGCACATGCGAGATCTGGAGGAGACTTGGGCAGAGCCTGTGGTACTCCTGTCACTGGAAACCAGGAATACCCCGACTATGGGTTGTTTCTCCAGAAAAGAACATGTGTGTGATTGTCATGCTGCCCTGTAGAGTTATTTGCTCCTTTTCCATCTCTGCAGTAGGATGTGCATTTCCCACCATACAGAGAAGGAAAAAAACCTCAGTGACTTTCTTTTCCTGCTCTGACTGCCAGGCGACTGTCAAATCAAGGGATTAAGATACATTTTCCTCAAAATCCAGCCAATCTCATCTGGCTTTGCACACAGTTATTTGTAATGACTTTTCCCCTAAAGCCAACCTAATTTTCCCCTGGACTTAAGAGTCAGTTGTACTTTTTAATGTAGAAAGTAAATGCTTTTTAACATACAGTTCATTCTGCTCTTAAAAGTAATTAATTTTTATCACTGAAGAGAGGAAATTACTTCATATCAGAGCAATACCATAACAAAAAGGACTACAGCACTGAGACAAAGATCCTGAGCAACAACTAAAACAGGAGTTGATTTTTTTCAGTCAATTTTAATATTTAGCATCTTGAGGCAGCACTTGGTATGCACATTCTAAGAGGTGCGTTAAACTGAATGGGACTTAAATATCTGGCTGTAAGTGGCACATGCATGAAGCAGAATATCCTGAGCACTCTCTGTCTCCCAGGGAAGAGAAATGACTTTTTAGCCATCTTTCCAGTAAAGCCATCCCAGCCTGGCCCACACACGTGACTTTCTATCAGTGCAGTGAGTATGTGACAGCTGAAATGCAGAGATATTGATGGGTAATTTCGTGAGTGCTCCTGCCAACAGATGCCTCTGCGATGTACTTGAGGGAGTGCTGAGCAATGCTGTGACACCCCCTCCATTTACTGGGATGAAAAAGCACTCAGGACCTCTCAGGACGTGTGCTCACTGACAAAGAGTGAAATGTCCTTTCCAGTGTGCTGGGAGGAGGAATAATAAAAGGCCAAAGCCACACCTGAAACAGAGTGAGGTTCAGAGAACAGCTGTAAGACTGTGCAGTTAAAAGTCATCATTAGCAGACAAGTCCTTGGCATTCACCAGCTCTGACTCCCTCTGACTGGAGACAGTGTTGTCACTTACTCGTGACTCATTACCTAATAGGGAAAAATAAATAACATCGGAATCCCCAAACACCTATTTTCAGCCCTCTGATTAAACTGAGCATGTGGAAGAAGAAATATCTCCTCTCTTGAAATATAACAACAAAGGAATGAAATGCTCAAATATCTAATACAGGTTAAAAAAAAAAAAAAAAAAAAAAGGGAAAGCTGAACATTAAAGAGGTCCAGCTGGCCCTGTCCCAAGCATGGGACATATCCAAGCATATCCAGACTAGCATGAAGATCTGTATCTGCAAGCAGAGGATTATTTTTTCTACAGCTTTCCTAAAAAAACCAAAACCACTCCTGGATGGAAAGGAAACTGTAAGTGCTACTGATGTTATTGTGCCTGTGGGGATGGAGGGGGAAAATATCAACAGAGAGCAAAACTGAGGGTCTGAACACATCAGTTTGTAGAAGGGGTGTCCACCCCAGTGACTGCACTGTAGTTCTGCCACAAAGGAACAGATAACACCTCACAAGGCAGCTAATGCTGATGTGGGAAATGGCAGATCTCTTCCTACACAAACACCCCAGTTTTGGGAGACACAAGGAGGAGAGGTGTTGGGAAGATGTAGGGTAAGTTTCTTCATAGACTTGGCAAATGGAGATTATTCAAGCAACATTTGGATTTTGATTCTGAGCACTCCATCTCAGCACTAACCTAAATGAAATGCACCCAAGCCTTTAAATTCACCTATTGCTGGACACAACATTGCCTCCAGGTCTTTTAAGAAAGGTACTACCACAAAGCAGGGAAATGGAAAACACTTAAAAAAAAAAAAAGTAATAATAAAAAGTCTGCAGATGTTCTAAATTACTCATTCCCAACACCCACAACCCTCCCCACTCAATCTGTGGGCATCATAATTTTCATCCTACTGCTCCCCTCGGGTTATGCAACGTTCCGCGTATTTACTTTCGCTGAAGTCTGGTGGCAATAGAATTAACCCTGGCCCAGACAACCTTTACATAACGTGGGGCTGGTGGTGGCCAAGCCACTCACACCCAGCAGCTAAACCACAGCAGAACCACAGCAGAGCCACAGCAGAGCCACGCCATGCCCGTCCCTCGAGCCGCCGCTGCACAGAGGCGGTGCCGCTACAAAACGCTGTGCTCCTCCACCCTCACATTCTCATTTTCCAGTGCTAACACACAAGAAAGCACAAATAAGCATTTAAAAACTGTCAGTGCAGCCTTGCTGCAGAACTTGAGTATTTTACTCCCACTCCTTTTTTTTTTAAATAACATTGAAATGTCCCTACCAGCCGCAGCTGGAAGGGTGAGTTCATGAAGCACCAAACCCTCACCCAGTGCAGCAACAGAAACCAGGCAAGTGGCTCAAAAAACAGGAGTTGGGAATTTTGCTTCCAGTCTGAAGAAAGAATAGGAGCATGGATTTTGCTGCCAGTCTGAAGAAAGAATATGAGCCTGGATTGCCAGGCAGCTTTGTGTAAGGGAGCTCTGGATACCGAGTCCTGGGCAGAGACGCAGGGACATGGAAAAGCAGTGATGAACCTCGGTTCTTAAAATGTACAGATGCATAAAGCACTTCTGTAGGTACAGCCTGGATCCCACTGGCAATGCTGGCCACAGAATAAACATGACAACGAGGACGTGACATTACACACAAGCAGACATTTCTACTGTCATAAAGCAGTATCAGAGAGCAGCATGCTGGGCTCAATCAGGACATACCACAAAGTACATACACACACCATGCACTCCCTGGGTACAGCACAGCCTGCACCTCAAACAGGCAGCATTCAGCTGAAAGGAGGGTTTTGAGGGGCTGCAGGTAATGAGAGAGGAGTTTAAGGGGACAGATGCTAATTTGGGTCCCTGAATAGCTGTAAGTGATGAGATACCCCCTTGGATGCCAGTGGGGATCAGCTGGAGAACACAGGGATGGGAACACAGCCTCATGTGAAGGATCAGGATAGGTCCCTGGAAAAGCATCCCATGACCATCGACAGAGTGAGTAGAGCAGCAGAGGAGCTGGGGGCTGGGAAGGTGAGATGGCAGGAAGGGAACTCCTGCAAGCAAGGTGAGTCAACAGCTTTAAAATGCCAAGCCCTCCATTACAGGAGTAGCAAGCAGGGAGGATTTACTGCAGCTGGCATTTTCTAGAGGAAAATAATTTACCTTAGCCTTTTAATGTATGATAAATGCATACAGATCTTGCTAGGAAAAAAAACCACCCCAAAATGAGATGAAATATCACGGTATTATCTTTAGGAGAAGATTAGTTGAGTAAGCCTTCGCTGTTTTGCTCAGGCTGCAAGGTCTGGATGATGCATTAGGAAGCACACTTTTACAATAATTTTCTCCTCAGGCATGACATATAAATGTATGTCTAGAATGTATACCTATGGATGTCTACCACGCTCACATTATCAACACAATGTACCAAACTCCACGTTCAGCTTATTTTTCCTTTTTTAATTTTTTATTTCAGTGCTGATAATGTCAAGAAGTTGGAGCACTTGGATTCAGCATTACAAGAAGCACTAACCACGCTCTTCCTGAGCTGATCCGGCTTCCTCCTGACAGCCCTCTGAAGTTAATACAAATACAAACCTCACAAACACTGAAATAAAGAATACGGAGAGGCTCCTAAGCCCCAGATTGAGCTATGGAACCCCTCCACGCTCAGGAATGTTTTGTGTTCCTTCCAGTTACCCAGGCCAGGTCTTCAGCTGCTGCAAATAAGCAGCAGTGGGGCTGCTGTGCCCGAGCTCCCGTTCCCCATCCTCTCCAAGGAACAGGCACAGAGCCAGGCCCCGCTGCGGGTCAGCTCCAACCCACAGGCCGCCAGCTGCAGCCCCGCGGTCTCTGCCAGCCACGAAGCATCCACAAGACTCTCTGCTCAGCAGAGGGAAGAGGAACCACGAGCAGACCCAGCAGGAGAAAGGAGAATCAACTCTCCATTCATTTCTTTGTTGTGCCAACCCCGCACGTCCCTGAGGTGTGCAAGCACAGACCACCTCCCCATCGGGCAGATCCAGTCGCTGAGCTCCTCAGATTTAAACACCAACTTCCCAGGGAGGTCCCCTTAATCTTTGTTTATAAAGGGAGTAAACAGAAAGGTTAAGAGAAATGCCTGTGATCTGACTTTTCGGGAAGGCAGAAGTGAGTTGCTGAGAGGAGCGCTGAAAATACTCGTGCTCTTCCCGAAAATAGTCAGGAAAATCAGACTGTCATCTGTCAAGTAACAAACCAGTGTCAAAACAAAAAATTTCAGCCCAGGATCCTCAAGTCCTTCTCTAGAGATCTGGTAGCATTCAAAGCTTTCCCTAAGCATTGCACATAATCCAAGGATTTCTCTGTAACATTCAAAGTTTGGCACGCAGTGGAGTTTGTGTATCAAAGATTCAATAGCACACAAGTCTCCAAAGGGAAGGCATTAGATGGACACAGGGAAAGCATCAGATAAACAGTTAAGATGTTTAGCTTCAGATGTCAGACCAATTTCAAATTAAAACCATATCACCAGTATATTTTCCAAGCATGGCATATAAAAGTGCACATCTATCTGCGCAGCATCAAAAAAAGGCTTGAAGCCTATAAACATCAAGGCTACCATTGTGTTAATTCTTCCTCTCACTACCGAGACGAAAACATAGGCAAAAATCAAGGGGAAAATAATATTAGAAGTCTATGAAAATAATCCACAAATATGAAAGGATTTGGGGGGGGGGGGGGGGGGGGGAACTGTAGAGAAACCTGACTTGCATTTGCAAAGTCTGAAGAAACACTTCAAACAACAGAGATCAAACTCTTTCAAAAGAAAGTAAGGCTTCTGACTCTAAAGGAGTTTTAATCCTAGGCATGTCTGGTTTCATTTCATTCAGAGTTTGTGCCAAGCCACAAAATTTGGGTCTGACCATGTCCCGAAGTTTAGAGCATTTAGAATCCAAAGATTTTGGTTTGGACCCACCACTAAAGCCGTTATTGTATGGGTCAAATATCTTATTATAATGATAGTAAACAGCAAGGGAAAGCTCTCAGGCCAGCCAGGGCTCCCTCTGCCAGCTAATCACTGAAAATGTTCACAACACTGGAATGAGGGATGATGTTGTGGATACCAGAACTGGCCACAAATACTGCAGCACTCATACAGCAAATCAGGGGAGTAGTCTCTCCACCCTAGGTTATGCAAATTCAAAGGCTGGAGCAAAAATGCCTATTAACTATTGTTATTGAAGTGTCACAAAGAACCTTCAAGCTATCCTTGTGCTTAAACCTGCTCCTGACCCTGTCACTTTTGGCCACCTGCTTTCAGAAGTTTCCATTCATAATCTATGCAGGTGAAGGCATCTTCCATTCATCTCCTGCTGCCTTACCAATACGGAGTGGAAGGGAGCAAAGATCATGCACAATTGAACTGAATTTGAATTAAACTGCATATAAGCTCCTGGGTGAAGGGAATAACTATCAAATGTGGAATGGCCTGTTTCCTGCAAGGACATAAAGAGGAGAAACAGCTACGAGCAGGGATTGCTAGAAAAAGCATAAGAGAGATAGACAAAGCTGAAGAATGTATCACAGCAACAACCACATACAGAAGTAAATACATTTTATTCCTCTGTAGAATAAAGCAAGCCTATGAAGATCTTAAAGTACTTCTTAAATGACTGATGATGCATTCACCCTGGTGAGAAACTGGGTTCACTGTCATTTATCAACAGAAACAGTGGCCAAGGTGACAAGAGGCTTTGCTACAGGCTCAGCAGGACACTGATGGAGTTTGGGAAAGAAACAGAAGCAAGCCTGTCCCCAGCCCCTTCCCTACACACCAATATTACTGCCCTAGATGAGACCTCACCATAACAAAAGTAAACCCAGAACTGCTTCTTGCCTGAAAACTTCTCATTAATAAGCACAAACTGTGACTTGTACAGCCTAATCACTTGGCATTAAATTTCATTTCTGTGCATTAGCAGGAGTGCAGTTTTTAAACTTTGCTTTAACTTGGGAAGCTCCCCCTGCAATAAGCTGATTCAGTGGAGGGTCTCTGCCCTCATGCAAGCAAAGAGCTTGACCTGGCAAGTACAAATGAGTACCAGGCTTTGTGTGCAGGAACAAGTTGTTATGGTTCATTTTAAAACCCTGAAGGAGGCACAGGATGTCTAAGGAAAACATACTGTAGGGCTGAATGAATGGGACATCAATTTCCTTGACAGAGATGTCCTGCCTGGCTGCTTTGCTCTTCTTGTATTTTTGATACACAGTTTGGTGCCTTCATTCTCTGATAGTGGGACTTCTGCCAGGTGTTGCTACAGGCATTCATAGTGAATGGCTTCAAGTGTGAAATCAACCCAGTTTTCTCTCTGTAAAGAGTAGGGAACTCTCTTTGTGATCCAAATAAACCTTGAAGAAGGCTTCAAGCCAACTTCGTCACTGTTTGCTCTTACGTAACTGGACTAGGAACACTCAGTACCCAGAGGTAACAACAATTCTCCTATACACCTAAAAAACTACATTTACTTTGAACTTATCAGCAGCAAAAGCCTGTCATCTTTGGACATCATCCACTAGAACTGCCCAAGACAACTTATCTGTTATTTTTGGGTGCCAACAACAATGGACTTGGTATTGCCTGCATTTATCAAAACGGATTTGTAACCCAAGATGCAGATAATAAAAAACAATTCCTTGCCTCATGGGTCCAAATATTTTTCTTCTGAACTGAAGTGACGTTTTATATTATATTCACACATGAAATTCATGGCTTTAGGAATTCAATGCCATTTGTTCTTCAGGGCACAGATGAGCACAGCTGAAACCTGTCCACAGGGATCAGCTTCCACCTCTGCTTATGGTTAGAGCAAAGAATGCAGAAGGCACAGTCCCTCTTGTCTCCACACTGATGGGCAGAGGGCACCAAAAGCTAAATAGCTGTTTCACCCTCGGCACCAGAATCCCAACCAGGTGGCAGCAGGAGCACCTGAAGATTTCCAGCTCAAGCACTGAGGGACTTAGGTCCTGCAGGAGCAGATCCTGCCAGGGTCAGCCCCAGCCCAGATAGTGCTGAGGGACTCCCAGAGCCAAAACCTCGCCAGTGCCCACCACAGTCATCCTGACCACTACAGCCTTAGCCTAAGTCCTGCCTGGCATTCACTGCTAAAAAATACAGGAGATCACTGCTAAAAAACACAGGAGAAAAAGGATTCCCAGCCATGTTGCGGAGCTATCACTGAAGAGTTCTCTCCCCAGAGAAGCAGAGGAGCAGAGGAGGCTCTGACACCCAGACAGAGGAAAGTGGGCAGAAATGGGCTCAGGCACCTCAGGCTTCCTGATTTAAGCATCTGACTTTGGGGTCTTTGGAAACACACATAGCAAACAAGATTTCCCATCAGGGAGTTCTGGTCCAGGACCAGCAGTGTAGGGTGGGTGCCTGCAGACCGTGCTCCAAAGCATCTCACAGGATGCCTGGCAGAGCCTGTGGCAGACTGAACGCCCTGCAGAGAAGCAGCCCTGATTTCAGACAACAGCGAGCAGTTGTGTTTGCCAGGTATTGCAATTGCTCTTAAATTGCTGGTTTGTTGATCTGATGGGCATCCATAAGCAGCTGCCAGCCTGAGCCAGCACAGGCACTGCAGGGAGACCCCCAAGCCCAGGCTGCTTCTGGGCAAGCTGTGCAGCCAGGCTCTGCTGCTGGAGCTGCTAACAAAGTCCTAACTGCTCCAAGCAGGCACAGAGGGAGGACTGTAACACGTACTCACCGCCGGGTTACGCACACCCAGCCCAAACTGCTGGGTGACAGTCAAGCACAAGTCCCAGAATGTTTAACCTGCATAAAGGGCTTTAAGTTTAAAATGAAATGAAATAAAAACAGCATTTAACTGCGCGTACAGCTTGCTACCACCTCTGGTGGCCAAGCCAAAAGTATTAGGTAGAGTTAACTTTGGCTGACACCGCAGCATTTACTGTTTAATTTCCTGATACTTAAAAAATAATTTTTTAAAAATATCTGTATCTTGAATATATCTGTGTTGGTGGGAACAGCTTCTCATTTTCTTTAACAACAGCTGTGTTTTTGAGTTCACATTTCACAGATTTTTCTCCTCCTAAACTCAACTCCCATTCAGCAGCACCCACAGCATCTTGGCACAGGCCTCCCTCCCTTGGACAAATATGTCACCAGACATTTCTGGCAGACTGTCCTCTTACAGATAACCAGCATGCCAAGCTAAGAATAGGATTAGCTGCTTCTCTAGCTACTTTGTCCAGGTGCCTGCAGAAGATCACTTGGTGTGGCTGTTCAGCTTCTCAGAGGGGTAATGCAGGACTGGGCTGTATCTCCAGCAAATTATTAGGAAGCATGTGTGGGTGTTTGGGTAAAACACATCAAAAATCAGTGCTAAGCATCAGATTTCAGCTGTCCAGTGATCCCTGGCGAGCAACAAAAAAAGCCTTTCCCAAATATTTTATTATGGGACAGTCAAAGCATTACACCTTCCCCAGTCATCTGGCTCTAGTTACTGTCACTAGAAAAAAATCCAGATTTCAGAGACCAGTAGTACAGTCCAAGATGTGACTCTGATTTAGGCAAAATTGCATACAATTCTTAAGTGCCTAATATAATATACAAACAGTCCAAATTATGTATGTTATTAAAAAGTAAAAGAACTCAGGCAAACAAGTTTAGCCTTCACTGGAGAGCCAGATGTAGTGCAGGTGTGCTCAAAGGATTGCTGAGCAGGATTTACCATAAAATAGTTACAAGAGGTCCTAAAGCTTTCTGGCCTTTTGTAGCATTCTGCAAGACATCACTTCTTTTTTTATAAATTGTGAATGTATCAAGTGGCAGAAGATAAAAGATAATAAACCCTGAAGAGACTCCTGTGGAGAAATAAAGAAAGAGGGGTTTTATATGGGAATTGAGTGTTATAAATGGCACAAAACAAGGCAAATGGTTATGTACATGTCAGACTGTACCATGAGGCAAACATGGGGTGATGGCACTGGCAGAAGAGCTTGTGGACCTCGAGATAAAGATGTAAGAACCAGAGTTTATCACCACAAGGCCAGCTGAGAGTCCCAAGAAATGCTGCAGCAAAGGGAGAGGAATCACAGCCAGGAAGAAACTGTTGGCATCTCCTGCACAAATTCTGAGTGGTTTCAGCCATTAGTGCAAAGGACTAATTCTCTGCAACTGTCACTCAGCTGACTGCACGTTCCTGTGTCTGTATGTAACAACAACATGTGTCATACAAAGACAGGATGGAAATGCAGCTATTCAGTGATTACCCATTTTGATCCTTTTCTGTAACTTCACTTCCTCTGGCTGCTCAGCCTCTTTGCCACTGCGCAGTGGCCAAACTGGAGAAAATAACTCCAGTTAAAACATCCACTTTGTCAAGTGGAGGCTTCCTCCCTCTGTGTGCGTGCGAGGACGTAGTTCCCCTCCCATTGTGTCCCGGGGACACCGATTGTCCCCCCGAACAGTGCCTGGCCACTCTCTGATTAGGCTCAGCCACCTTATCAGCCTGCCAAGCACGCACAATTCAGATCTCATCACCACCCTACGTCCTCTTCTTATCCCCGCTCCAGCATTTCCCTGATGTTTTTTCTTATGTGACCGCCCGCTGCACTTGAGGGCCGCAGTTTTGGTGGGGACAGGAGCCCTGTGAGGAGGGAAAACAAAGTGAGAGCTCCGTGCAGCCTGGCCCAGGTCCTGGCCAGATAAGGCTCCCCGAGCCACAGGGGGATCAACGCACCCACGACTGCCCCTGCGGTGCCACAATCTGCTGTGGCCAGCGAGGCTCCCCTGGCTGCTGCTGGGCTGCTCATGGACTCACGATAAAGATGTGGCAACAGCTGTTTCCACACACACAAAGGAGCCAAGGGCCGTGATAAGAGACTGAAACTCTCCTCACCAAAAGGGAGGTGCAGGCAGAAAAGCTTGAGGGGGCACCACTTCAGATGGCCAAACACACACAGTTAAATAACTCTTTTCAGCAGGTAGGAGGAAGGGATAGAAAAGTGACCTTTCCCATTAAGAGTTACATATTTGTTTTGTTTCCCTACAAGTCGATTTTTCTGGCATCGTGACATGTAAAACATTTTGAACTTTCTAAGGAAACTGTTATTAAAGTACTGAACATTACTGCGAGGGTGCGTTTGAAAAACAGAACAATTAGGCATTTCAAAGTTTATCTAACTTAGTCACTGGTACCTTTCAAACCTGTCACCACGAAACACAAACACTTGGGGGGGGGGGGGAGTTAAATTATTCCTGTATATGCAACCTCTGCCTATGGGAAGAAGAAACCCCTCGAAGATTTATCTTTGTCTATAAGCTATCCTCCACCTTCCTGCTGCACTTTACTAGTGCACATACTGCTAAAGGAAGGTTTTCTGAGACAAAGGTGGGAGGGTTTAAGCCTCAAGAGCCCTTAGGGACTGACTGAGAGCAGCTCTGTGGAGCTGAGGGTCCAACAGCCCCAGCTTTGCACACAGAGCCACAAGGCTGGCAAAGTGAGAGCAGAACCTGAGTCTCCTGGGGAATTATGTGATGTTATGGTCTTTACTTTCGTTTTGAGTCACCATTCCAGCTCAGCTTCTACCAAGCTCCCCAGAAAAATTTTGCAGAGCCACTGCCAGTGTTTAAGGCTCTCCAAAAATTCAGGCAGACAGAAGAGAAAATTCCATGCAACGTGCAGAAAGTCTGAATGAGGGGTTTCTGCTAGATAACAGGAAAGTTGGGGCTGAACTTGGGCTAGCACCTCCCTAACCAATTGCATGAACTTTTCAGAGGCATTCAAAGAGAAGGTTTAAGGTATTCAGAGGAGGTTTTCTATTGATGTCAAGGGACTGCCTGAACAGAAAAGTAATTGTTAGAAAAGCACAGATTTTGAAAGGAAATGTGTTTCACTAAAGAAGAAAACTATCTACTTCTGAGGTGCTCTATGAGAACAGTAACAGGGAATTCATTAGCTTGTTTCTACTGGGAGGGTTTTGAAGGGTAGGATCCTGCCATGTTTCATGAAGTCTGTGTAAGTGAATCCAACCTGTCTTATCTGAAGCCAGATCACCTTTTCCCCTTTTAAAATAAAATGCAGAAAATCTCTTTGAATTTTATTCAAAGTCCTGAAGAGCACAGAGGAGTACCACAGTGCAGACCCTGCTATTCCTGGAACATGAGGCATCTCTGACCAGAAATATTAGGGAGGCCTAGAAATAAATGCCATGACTTCATTACATTGCTGCTGAGCTTCTCAAAACAATAATCTTGAGAGGAGCTGTAGGTGAAGAAAGGACAGAGGACATGATGGCATTTTGCTCAGAGAAGCAGGAGAGGACAGACCAGACGTGACAGCCAGTGGCTGAGACCTGGTGTACAGCCAGGTCTGCAAGTGGGGCTATTTTAGCTTGAGAAAGAACAAGGTGCAGGGGCAACAGCATGGTGTGAACAGCACTGCTCAGAGCTGCCAAGCCTCTTGCTCAACACTGCTTTTAGGAACTGAGGCAGAAAGTTAAAATGGGGGCAGATAACAGCAAAAGAAGCTGGGACCTGGCTGTTTCTTTAGGGGTGAATGTCATTAAACACGGCTGGAGGCTCCATGGCTGTCGGGAGGAGGAGGAGCTTTGATTCTGGAAGAAGGGGTCATTGCTGGAAGCAGCAAATAATGTGGCTACAGAAATCCAGAAAAAGGATCCCATCTCCCAACAGGTCTAAGCAAACACATAAAACAAAAAAAAGAAACCCCAAGAAACCCAGGAAGACTTCATACCACGTATGGAACCACAGAGGGCTTTAGAGCCTAACACTCAAAGTGGGAACCCAAATAACTAGGATTTCCAAAGAATCCCATTGCTTTCATTCCCTTTCAATGCTAAGTCTTTTCCATACAGGAAAAGGATCTATTTATGTTTCATTAGTGCCAGTTTTGTGTACACCAATAGGCTGTGTGTATATAGGAGAGAGGGGAGTGTGCTATGCAGCTGTGAGCTTTCTTGGCTAATTACTTGTTTTCTCTTTCCCAGCAAAATAAATACAACAACACAATTCAACAAGGCATACCAGCACATCTATTAAGGCTGTGCATTTTCCATCAGATTCCACTGCTATTTGTCTTAGGCTGAGGAACCCAGTCTATGGTACCATTCATAAACAGGGGCTGCACAAACACATTTCCTAAACCAAATAAAGTAATACCCTGACTTGACATGGAGCAATGTAAGGCAGTGATGCCAAAATTCCAGTTACACTGATTTGAAGTATTTGAGAAAGAATTGCCTCTGCAGCATCAGCAGCATCAAAACATCTTGTCCTAAGCCTGGGAGCCTGTTACTTACATATACATGCCATCCCCCAAGTTGAAAGGTTTTATAGGACACCACAGACTGAGCTGGGTTACTCACTTTTTGAAAAAAAAATACTTTATTTCAGCATCAGTTTTGGTAATGAGAAATGTTCCATGTTCTGAGAATGCTTTTGGAATTCGAAACTCCTAAAATGCATTAAAACTGTGATTTTAAAACAGAAACATTGCAACACTTAATACCCTCAAGCTTAACAATACCCTGGGCAGCAGCTGAATTACGAAGTTTTACAAGATGAAACAAAAGAAAGTTTTCATAAATGATTTGCAAACACCAGCCTTCTAAATCACAGTCTGTAGCATGGTGTACTTGCACTAAGTAATAACAGATATTTCAGGTCCCAGGCTGCCAACTCGCAAAACCTACTGGTGTTCATATACTTTGGAAACAGGTCCCAGACTAGACCTTGAAGCAGACTGACTTGGGGATGATTGCCTAATGATACAAAGATTTAAGAAGAATTTTTGAAATTCTTACAGGTTTTGCTTCTAAGTCACCTTTCAGAGGTGGACCCTGAAGCCAGATGTGTTCTACTTTGAAGCAAGTGAACTATTCACATGTATACATTTCCCCACACACAAGGGTTTAGGGAATAAAGTCATATTCCAAGGTGAAAATCAAATATCTCTAATAACCTGTCCATACACCAGTTATTTTTCTTTGCAGGAAAGAACATTGTCTCTAAGTGTTTAAGTTATAAATCAGAAAACAGAAATGAAAATATTTTCCATATGCTTAATTTTACAGTGTAATTATTCATTAACAAAGTCTACAGCTACATGTTGTTACACTTAGGGGAGTTCAAACACTACTCTTACTATTTAAAATATGTTACTCAGTTTGCTGCTAACTGCAGACATTTATTAGCTCCATATTTCACTGGCAGCAATTATTGCTGGGAGCTATTCACTCACAGCCTCTGCAGATCACAGGGAGGCACCTGTGTGAATGTAAAGCTTAGCCAAGCCCTAACTCTGCTGAACTGCCTGAAAACCTTCACTCCTACTGAAAAGAGCAGGTTGCAAATAAAACTTGCTATCACCATTATTTTTTTGATGCATGCTGGTATTTGACACCGCCTCAGGGAAGCAGTGAGACACAAGTGGCACCAAGCTGCAGATGATTTAGCCAGAGGGAGCCCCACTCACTGCTCGGAGCACTGGCGCAATCCACCTGACACTGCTGAACCTTCCCGACAGGGAACACGTGGAGTCTTGAGTTTTATCATTTGGGAACAAAGGCCCCAGGATTTTCTCTTCCTTCTTTCTACTCCTTCCCCTGAGAAGCTGTGGGTTCCCACATAACAGTTATTTCTTCAGTGCTTTCCAGAGCAGTTCTTCAGTTTTTGTTGTCAACAACTGTGTTAACGCAAACCAAGATTTGAATCCCACTGCTGTCAGATGGGGTGGGCAGCACGTTCTGTCTCAATTCCCTTGTGAATTCAATAGCTAGCCACAGTATAGCAGAGCTCTTGTTTTCCACTGTATTTTATTGCACTTGTACTTTGGAAAACCTCAGATCTTAATCTGCTTGGGCAAGTTGTTTGAAGGAAACCAGCAGCCCTACAACCGACACACTTTTGCTCCTCACAGCAGCTATGGCAAAAAGCTTTCCCAGCCACAGAACTATTTGCAATTTCAAATTCTTAGTTGCAAGAATTTGAAGCTGCATGAGAGGACACCTTTCTCCACTGGTTATAGCCAAGAGGTAAAATAACATGAATTAACCTCACGGGCTGCAAATGGCTGCTACAGTGGGGAAGCTGAGATTTGTGAGTGCCTTGATCAACAGTCTCCAGGGACCTCCTCCTTCTGCCTTCTCTGTGCTCTGTAGGACCACAGGCAAGGGCCTGCTCCTCGCCCTGCGCTTTGCCCATCTGGGCCCATGGATTAGTTAAGCTTTATGCTGCTCAGAGGAGAGGCTGCCTCATCTTTCCTTGTGCTTGCCAGTACTGAGCAGCACTGAAGGATTCTGCATCTGCAGTGCTACTATCATCAGAGGTAAACACTGAATATTTTTCAAGTTCATAAGGAGGACAGGAAACACTAATGGTCACTTCTGTGAAATTACTGAGCTGTTGACATAGCCTCTAGCAGCCAACTCTGTGAGGAAAGGTTAAGTGCCAACATAAGGCTTTCCATACCTATAAGCTTTTAACTGTTGCTGAATTCAATATATGAGAGCTTACTGTAAGCTTATAAGGTATGTGCATACTCCCTTTCACGTGTCAGCACAGAGCTGCCCAAAACTGAGAAAGCAAACCAGGATTTTCTAAAGCTTTCAGAAAACTTCCAAGAATTTCATTAAGCCATTCCTATAAAGAAAAATTACAAATTCTGGTGGTCCAATATGGATACTTAAGAAAATGTGAGTTATGCTTAGTTTCAGTGTCTCAAAAAGAACATGATATGCAGTCATCTACAAAAAATGTCATAAAGAACCAGAAAGAATTCACCTGGTTTAACTAATTTTGAGAAGAACAACCACCCTGGGCATAGTCCTGAGGTTTTCAACCAGCCAAAGTCTACAGTGACTTCAAAGGGAAAGTTCCCTGGGTGTCAGCTGTAGGAATGTTCCTTGATCTGCCTGGACGTCAGTGTGGCATTAATCATGACTCCTCTATAAGATAATTAATGATGACATACATTTTTTAAAATTTGCTTACGTGGCACAGCTAATTGAGGAACCAGGCTGAAAAATTAGTCCTAACAATTAAACAGGGGATCATTTCTGAACAATTAGTGTAAGTTCCTGTAGAATACACTGATCCATGTATTACAAATTACTACAAAACAAATAAAATATGCTGATTTATACACAGAAAATAAAAACCACATGCTGCTCCACAGCAGAAGGGAACGTCATTGCATACTCTGTTTTCCATGTAACAGAGACACCTGCATTAATATTCCTTTATTAGATCCTTACGTTCGGCTGCTTTACAGAACACAGGTCGGTTGCAGAAAAGATTTTGACCATGAAAGATGAAACAGTTGACTCAGATGCACAACGTTAACTGGGGGTAGAGACCATGCTCCTGATCTCCAGCCTCATCTATCACAACTTAAAAGGCAGAAAAAAACCCATCTTCTATGCCAGTGCTGGGATACACAACTGTGAATGGTGCTTGGTGGCCTGCTCCACTCCAGTTTCAGTCTCCTGAGTCCTTTCCTCTTTCCAGCTGCAGGATTTACTCACAGTTAGAAAAATTGCTCACTTTCTAACTGGTCCCAGACCCCTCTTAAGCAGCTGTGAGTCCCTGATATGTCTCCTAGGCCTGGAAGTTTCTTGCTCCCAGGTGCTGGATGAAGAGGCCATACCCTGAGCCCTCTCACTTGGCCCCATCCCAGGCTGGCAAGGAGGGGCCATGAGCCCCATGGCACTGCACAGCTGGGATGCAGCAGAGGGAAAGTAATTCCCACCACTCAAAAGGCCAGCTACAGCATCCTCTAAGGGGGCTTTATTCAAGAAGTACTATGATGTCTTCATGAAAAACGTGTACAGCAAGACCACAGGCAGACACAGACAGCCACAGACAGGAACATTTATAAATGACAGCCTGGTCACATCTCATCACTTCTCACTACATTGTAGTGGTTGGTATGTGAGTTACCCTGCCCAGAAAAGGAGCTGCTTGTCAAATAACACTCCTTCACTGCTAAAAACAAGGTGGAGTCAGAGCACAAATTACCCTGAGGTCTGTGCCAGTTGTTACAGATCAACATGAAAGCCTAAGCATTTGATTATGTTTTAAATATCCAGATACCAGTCTCGTCATCTGGACTGATTCTTCATATAGGCAGGTTACTGCATGAAGATGAATTAATGGATTGTGGTTTTTAGCCTGAAAATAGAGGTTCAGGACCCTGCAAGAATGGTAAAAACAGTAAATTGCAAAGGCGAGGAGAAAATTTTTAAAAACCCTATGAAATTCACAGAGTTCAGTAAATTGTATTTGTGATCTCTGTGCTCACCCCACTGACATAAAGTGATTACTGATATTCCTGCATAAGCAGTAAGCTGAGCCTTTGGCTTACTTCTCAAAAGTTAAAGGAACTGGCACCCAAATATGCTTTCTTGTGCTTTTTAGCTTAGAAGAAAAAAAAAAAGGCACTCATGGCCAGTGGGGTCAATGGAAAATGATGGTGACTTTGCCATGTTCCATTAAATAAAAAATTAATACCATTGATCTTGAATTGTGCCTTTCACTCCTGCCCGAATTTTGAGGCTTCCTTCTTTTGAAAGAAAACAAATATACACTTCATGTAGAAGATCAAGATGGTGGTATAAGGAGCTGTTGGAAAGATCACCACAAAGCTGTGTCAAGCTAAAGAAAGCTTCTCTCTCATACTGAAAAGAATGAATAAAAACTTAAAGACCTGAGGTTATGGAAGAAAAGGGGGAAGAGATTCCTCTTCTCTCAAATCAAACATGAACTGCAGCATCAAACTAAGCATTAAGCACAATCAAAAATGGGGGGGCGAGGGGAGTGGAACTTAGTGCCTCACACCAAGGAGTACTTTTTAGATTGCTAAATCCTGAAGTAAGTAGGTAGAAAAGTAGGGGCATGTCAGTTGTGGCTCCTTTTGTATTGTTCTTAGTGTCTGCAGCAAGTGTATCAAGCAGGATTTGTGGTGTGGGTGATGGCTTAAGAGGGAAGAGATTAATATTTTATACAGTAGAAGTATCATGAAGCTGTTCCAAAGTGTGGACAAAGCATGCAAACAAAAATGCAACTGTGGCTACTTTCACAATCTACTTAAAAATCTATTTAAGAGCTGAATTTGTACCCACTGAGTAGTGTCAGGAAATGCAGTGGCATTATTCTCAGACTAAGACAAAGAGTATAAGATTCTAGTTGTAAAATTAATAGCTGTGTTTACAAGGTCTTTAAGATGCTGCCTATTTTTACCCAGTGAATTATTGCCCTTCTTTACAAAGTATATTTCATTTATCTTAGCAATGCACTCAAATCTCAGTGGAGTTGCTCTGCTTACATACCAAATCTGATGTTCTAAGTCTAAACTATTTGTCACAGTACTCAACTTTAATAAAATCTGTATTTATTGGAAGATACCGTTTCCTCACATTCTCTTAAAGCAAAACAACTGATTCCTGTCAAGCTATTTCTCTCCCTCTTCCCCCTCCCTAGAGGAAAACAGTAAGATTTATAAAAAGCAAAATTCACTCCTGTGCAAAACTTTGCAATCCTAAAACTTAGCTTTATCCTCCAGCTGAACATCATCTACTAAGATCAAATGAAACTTCATCTGCAGTGAGATATTAGAGGAGTTAATACATCACTTGTTTGTGTTTTTTAAAACACAGTCATGGATTTGCAATCAGTCCAGATGAAAAGGTAACAGTAGTAATAGTGCATATCTATGTTAGCAAAGCATCTGCAAATCTCATCACCTTTTTAATGAAACAAGCAAAACCTCCTTAAAAAACAGTCTTCCCACAATTATCTGCTGGAATTAGGCATCAGGCCCTCTAACTAACTTATACAAAATGGGATTTTTTTTTTACACAAGAAGGCAAGAGCGAGGAATGTGAAGCATTTACTTTCACTGATGAGCAACTGCTCAAATTGCCTCTGTCAACAAATTGTTCACCTTTTGGGAAAATTCACGTCTGAAACTTATTACCTGCTTCAGTGTTTATCCAATGGCATCTTCAGCTGGCACCTGCACTGGCAGATTCACACAGGCAGCATTTCTACATTCCCCCTTTCAAGATGTGATGCTGCAACCCAAGATCCGAGCGATAACCAGAGCACAGAGATGAACAAAGGGCAGAGATCAAAGCTTTGCTGCCTGCCCTCCTTGGTATCTGGCCCTAGAAACATGCCAGACTTCCAGCATTTACCTCTTCCCTGCACAGAATGCACATTTTAACAGAGTTTAATACCCAGTATTTAATTCCCTGTTTTAATTTCTTCTCAGCTCATTGTATCTAAAAGCTGAAATATATTTTCTTTGAAAATCACTAAGTATTTTTTAAAATTTAGGCCAGGGACTCTGAACAAAAGCCTGCTCTGTCCTCACCTTGTAAAATATTTCTGGGCTTTTAAACAAGCTTCATGCTTTCACACAGCTGGTAAACGTTTGCTTAAAAATATATTCCAACAATCCCTTTGAAAAAGATTTGTATCATATAGACTTGAGCTTCATCTTGGAAGCATCATTTACACAGCACACCCATAAGTTTTAAAAAGCTGCCTTCTACTTACTTCACTCTTTGCAATTACCAGTTTGTTTATATCAACCACCACACGAAGGTCTTGGAGAGGTCACTCAATAAATAATAAATTTCCCTATCTGCTTTCCCAACTATGCTCACGGAGCCAGAGTTTACTTCCTTCACTTGCCTCCATGAACAATCCCAGTGTCGTAGTATTATTGAAGCCATAAGCTGCTACTAAGCAAGGATAAATTATTAGCAACCTGAAATGCTGCCAAGGTTAAACATTAACTTGTTGTGCAGTCAGATTACAGCACTACTTTTAGGCAAGCTCTGTGCAGTGCAGGCTCCTACCTGTGCCACATCCACAGCCCTTCGCGGCCTCTGGTATTTATGATACACAGAAAGAGAGATGTGTTCCCCATGAGAGCTGAAGGCAAACAGCATCCCAAAAAAGGAAAACAATATGCTGAATCCATCAAAGATTGTTACTTCATAGACTTTTCACAGCCAAATAAACATTCTGCAGCTGGAGGTCTGCATGAGCCAGAATAACAAATGTCCTGAGACCTGCTAGAGATTTTGGATTAGGCTGTCTGATGAAAGAGGTTGATCCTGTGCATGCATGCATGGACAGAGGCAAGTATTTAGTGTACAGGTCCTGAAGAATAATTACCTGAAAGCACCTTTCTTTGCTTTCTTTTTTTTTTTTTCTTTTTTTTTTTTTGGTTCCCAGGATTGGCAGGGCTTGGGGAGGGGGGGAGATTTGGGTTGGGTTTATTTCTCAGTGTGTTGTGGCCAGTGGCCCACTGGCAGGTATCACATTCCTCTGGGGCATTTGGAGTGACCACCGACCTTACAACAGCCTCAGAGATTTGATGGGTACATTTTACAGCACCCACTTTAAGAGTGTTCACCTGGGACCTTGCTCCTCAGCCCTTGGTGCAACCCTGAATTCTTTGCCAATCTTCAGTTGTCTCAGGAATGGCTCCTTCGAACACTGCCATCAGCTGGCAAATTCCTACATTTCTCGTTCCCTTTTCCTCCCTACCTCTGGAAGAAGTTGGCTGTACTCACAGCTGCCTGGGCAGGTGGATTTTGACACTTTTGAACAGTGATTTTCTTGACAGTCACCTTCCCCAACTATTCTTAAGAAACTAAACTGTTTCTGGAGAGGGGGCCCTGCTGTGAGTCAGTAGCAGTTGACAAGATGGAAAATCAGGGATAAGAATTTGACAGTGGAGCAGGGCTGCTCACAGGGTGCCACAGAGACCTGCAACAGGACTTGGGCTATTCAGTGTATCTATAAATGGTCTGGAAAAGAGATAAAAAACAAGCTGGCATCTGCTGCCAAGATTAATTTCTTCAGGACAGTTGTAACAAAAACAGTCTGCGAAGAGTTGCAGGAGCATTTTGCAGTTCTAAATCACTTAAAAATTAGGAAGAAAAAAAAAGCTATATTCTGTGTCAGACAGCACAGTATTGCACATGAAGGAAAACAACTCTTGCTATATCCACCAAAAAATGGGCTCCAAATTAAACACTGCAGCTCGGGAGACAAATGTCTGAGGTCACCAGCAATAGGCCTAGTAATGAATACTTGTGGCAGTGGGGAAAAAACCCAAAAAACCATCAAGTTAAAATGGTGACAAGAAGAAAGTATGATGTGGTCAGCATTACTGTGTCACTGCCCACAGTGCACACCAGTGTCAGGTAGTTTTGGTCACCCAGTTCAAAAAGGACACAGAATTAGAAGATGCAAAGGGACAGAGATGACAGACTTGGACTTTCTGTCTGGAGATACAGTATTTATTAGAGGACATGATAAAAGGTTATAAAATCTAATAGGAATTGCAAAAGAAATTAAATCAACACATTAAAAAAAAACATAAAAACCAAACCAACACAGCAAAAACCCAGAAATATTTGATTGATTTGTGAATAATTCCCTTTTTTCCCCCTCCAAGGCACTTCCACGTCTTCACAACGACTGCTTTCTGAGGCTGCCAAAACATAAGTCATACATTGACCAAGTCCCTCATGAAGGACACATGTGGGGAAGCTTGCATGCTTTTGTTACAGGATGGAACCCATTGCCACAGAAAGCTGCTCAGGCCAAAAGCAGAAATGTGATCCAAAAACTGGATTAAATACATTTACAAAGGATCGATCCCTCTATTAAGTTCCACAGGGTAAAGCCACCTTCTGCTCAGGATGTCCCTCGAGGTGGGAGGCTGAAAAGATCAGCCTGAGGAAGGATTGTGCTATCCATGCCTTTCCACAGGCACCTGCTGCTCTTCAGTGCCCATCAATGACATGTGACAAGGAGATTTACTTCAAATGTTTTTCTATCACCAGCTCTCCAAACCAGAGTGCTAAAGTTTTGTGGTTTTCTTTTCATTCCTGAGCCATTCCTGTCTCTCATCCAGCAAAAAGTGAAAGGAGATGTGCACTAAACACACAAGGCTTCCAGGACAGGTGTATGGTAACCCTGAGAGAACCTTGCATCATATGTAAATCATCTGGATAGTTCTTCCTGAAACTCTGCTGCTGCTGAAATAAACAAAGCACAAACTTTCCCAGATGTGTGCTTCATGAGGAATTCCCAGTCAACGTATGATTTATAATTTGGCATCCTCAGAAAACACAAAACCATGATTCAAAGATGGAATGTAGATGTGGAATTGCTAAGGAGGGAGATAGAAAGGGTTTATTCATAGTTTAGTCCAAACTCCTGTATTTGTAAGCTTTTTCACAGCTTCCAAATGCTGCACTGGCAACTATCCTTCCTCTCATAGGAAGACTAAGAATGAGTGTCCAGATTCCCTTAATTTTCCATAACTGATAGCCAAGTAAAATCTCCTCTGCAAAACTTGGAGGGTGAGCAGCTGCATTTTTGTGCAACAAAAGAAGAAAAGTAGGTTGTTCCACTGATTTCTGCTGAAGAAAGGTTTGCCCTGCAAGTACCAAGATCATCCCTACAAAAAGCAACCCTATTGATTTCCAAAGTGCTTGTCACTAGAACCTCTTCTCCTTCATAGAGAGCCAGAACACTGGGAAAATAAAGAAACCAAGTCTGTAAAAACCAAAGCTGAAGAAGATGGAAGAGAGAACACTGGCTGAAAAAGATTACCAATATAAACTCCATCCCCAGAAAGAAACAAAATCTAACCTAAGAGGGAAGAGGAAGATGCAATCAGCAGAAAGCTAAGGACAAGCATTAAACACCACCAGTATGAATGAATCTGTATCTATATATATTCACCTTCCACAGATATTTTGGCAACCTTGGGTAAATGATGATTTAGCCTGGCATCCATTCTTTCCAACTCATCTGCTTGTTAAAGGTGTCAGTTCCCTTGCACTGCCTACAGGAATATTTTGACAGAAGTGTCACGGAGGACTCACTGGCGCTGTTTTCACTTGGCATCATTGACATCTTCGCTTTGTTTCTGAATCTCCTCTTCTTCCACCTGCATTTCTCTCCTTTTTTAACCTTTTCTTTTTTTCCCCACAAGATGAGATCCTCCATCAGTGCCTTCTGCAGATGCAGCCAAGTGAACACCGCTGTAACGTTACAGAATTTCTCCATTCTCCTGGCAGGTAGGCCCTTTCCTGAGACACACAAGATAAAATTGAGGGAGCACTCTGAAGCAGGCAGAGTCTAAAGCTTTCACTGTAAATAAAGACTTCCTATAGAGCCATGAAGGTCTCCCATAACACATGCATGGAGAGGAAAAAAAGAACAGTTTCAGTAATTTTAGACAGGAGCCTTGTCACACAGACTAAACACTGACCAAAGAGCAACCAAGGATAATAGGAGAGTGTAAATACATAAAGCCTTACATGTGGCCAGGAAACTGACATTTAATCCAAACTAATTAAATGTGTTTTAAACAGTACATCAAAGACTTCTCGAATTCAAAGGTGGTGTCAGAAACAGAAGACAGGGAAAATAAACTAGACAGAGAAGTGGGAAGAACAAAATATGGGAATTTCGGTCTAGAAAAGTTTAGACTAGTCCAACAAGGAGAGGAAATAAAATCATCCAAATTTATTCACTGGGAGAATGATGCTAGGAAAAAGGGATGGGTTCAGGAGCAGTGGGAACTAGCAAACAGCATCCAAGAACTCGTCGTTCTCCACATCCACACAAGGTAAAGACTGGCTCACTGAGTAGTGAAGCAAGAGAGGAATTGTATGAAAAATATGGTAACTTCTAGAACTTGCAACATAACCTCAGCCTAGCAGGAAAAGCCAAGCTCACAGTGAAATCATGCATTCAATGGGACCCAAGAGAATACTCAACCAAGGCAAAAAATAGCTGCTCCAGCTTATTAACTGCCTCTCCAGCATCCTGGGGACAACAGGGAGCTCCACCAGCAACCTCAGAGGGTGAAACTGCTCAGAAATACCCTGATGAAATATCCACTGTGGTCCTGCCCCTTCCCCAGGGTCCATCCCCACCACAGCAGCTGCTTTGGCTGGTTTTGAGGTGGGGTAAGGTGAGGAGCAGGTTCAGCTTCCCTGCATGGCCAATCTGTCCCTCGGCACAAGGAACCCACGGCTGGGAGGGAACTCCAGCTGAGGACTGAATGCACAGAATTCTGAGCTGGGCCATCCAAGCTGACAGGCTGGAAGGAGGAAAGAACAAAACCTGTTAAACTTGGCAAGACCTTAACTGGTGAGGAACAGAAAGTACCTGGAAAAATGAAAACTGTACAAAAGGGATTACATGAGTAAAGGAGATGGGAGTAAGGGAAATTCAACCAGGAAAAAAAAAAAAATCAAGATTTCTTGGGCTAATTAAAAAAAAAATCTAGAGAGACAGACCCATAAATGGAGTCATTTTTATACCAAAATGTTCCATACCTTAAAAAGTACATGGCAGACGAGGGACAAGATGTTGTAGCAGGCCTACCCCAATGGCTTCCAGTAGTTTCCCTTTAGCTCTATCCATGTGGTTTTACTGCCTGGAACAGCTCTGCTGCAGTGAGAACTGGCTGATCCCTGAGCACAAACAAGCTGCATTTCCAACCAGCAAGCAGTGCCCCTGTGAAGTCCATGGGACTACTCATGCATAGCAAACACATCCCTAGGTGTTGGAAATGATGGATATAGAAATTTTTCAGCCTTGGCTGCACCACCAAAAAGTTAGCTGTGAATAACTATTCTCATCCTGGAGCACAGACAACAGGCCTTCCTTCACTGTTTGCATTATTTGCTTCCAGGTCTGGATTGAAGCTCGAGTACCTGTAATTCTGCTCCTTTCAGCCTGCCCTTCTTCCCTGAATAACTGCTTCTGACAGTTTCTTACCTATATCTGAAAGGACATTATATGAGCTAGAAGCAGCTGAGCCAGCTGAACAGCCTCATCCATCTTCCTCCTCACCTGTGTTTTGTTCCATCCTTTCATTTTTAACAGGCAACTCTGTGCATTTTTTTAAATTAAGTAATATACCCATCATCTTTGCAATATTTTCTTTAGATTGTTTACTTTAATTTTGGTTTCCCTGCTTAATCTTTTTCACAAAGCTGTATGCATTTTTAAATCTTCCAAGGAAAATAATTACAAAGATAATCCAGCTGAGTGTAATCAAACTGCAGGGTTCTTTATTTTCCTGGCCTTTTAATTTAATTTCACATCCTGTGGTCTTAAAGAAATATGAGGATTATATCATCTTGTTATTGTTTAGATTACATGCCAGTAAAAATAAGGGGCAACCGATTCTCTTCTTCCCCACTGCCACACAGAAAACTCATACAGCACACAGAATATTTTCAAAATAAAGATCCAGGGCAAGATCTCAGATGAGCATGAGTTAGATCCCTAACTCCCATTTTTCTGTCCAGAACCTGTGTTTATTTGGTTGGATTTGACTAATATTACACAAGCACAGTAACTGCTTTGATCAAACAATCTGCTTTTAAACTTTTTCAGTGCAACAATATGGATCCGGATGTGATACTGTAGCTTTCCCTGGATCAATACAAACCAGAAGTCATTCACAGAGTAACACTGGCAGAAAACCAGTGTGGGAGAAGAATCAGTCAACCAAACAACAAAACCACAACTTCTGTCTCTACCCATGCAGGTACCATGAGGTTTGTGGGGATCAGAACACATCTGCAGTGAGTCTGACAACACAACTGGGGCTTCAGACCCTTCACTGCAAGCATCAAAGTCCTCAGCACACAGGTCTTCATCCTCTGAGCTGGGAAGAGATCATTAGCAGCTCTCAGCTAGCACAGCAGTACCTGGATAGGGAGCTCATTTTCCAAGAAGTCAGACAGGATGCAAGTGTGGGGTCTTTGTTGTGTTTTTTTTTTTCCAGGAGTGACACATTGTGCTGTCCACAGGTATACAAGACAAATGAAGCAATATGAGCCACCAAACAGGTGCTGCCCTAAAAGCAGCAAAGTCAGAGCTGCTGAATTCCTCTTAAGCTGTTTCTCCTTCAAAATGGGACAGCACAGGCCCATCCAAAACTCACTGGGAACAAAGGCATGGACAGCTAGGGCTCATCTTGGGGCACAACTGTGTTTGAGACTTTAATTCTGGAGCTGTTTATCACAAAGACATGTGGGTTAGTCTGGTCCACGTGCTGCTGCTCTGGCAACACTCAGCAGAGCATCACTAAAACCACCTCTTTCCAGTCATTTTGACTAAGTTCTCAGAGTATTCTTAACTAACAAAAAAAAAAAAAAGTCATAAAGTTATGTCAATGTCTTATGTAAGTACTGAAATTTCCTTTCCGAGTGGATAATTTCAGCAACACTAAGTTAAAGCCTTCTCAGAAAAAGAACATACTGATAACAGAGACAGGCAGTATCTTCCTAGATTTATTATTTTGCACTTGAGGAAAGCAATCCCATGAGATTAATGGAGCAGATGTAAGTAGTTCTACTCAAACTTCCACAGTTAACATTTGTACTAAAAGTTTTACTACATAATAGGTTCTCTGTGTTAATAACCTGGCTCAGTACTAAATATTTTTTAGATGCCTACAAACCCAACAAGGCAGATACCAATCAGGCCATAACAGCTCCACACAACAACACAGGAAGGAGCATGGCCCTGTCTCCAGTGAAAAAGATTGGATGGAAGAGCTCTTGATTTCTCCAGCATTGCCAAATCCCAAGCTCTGCTGCCCATGACTGCAGACTGAGGTGACTGGCCACAGGGAGAACCCCAGAGTGCCCACCAAGGGCACAGCTACAGCTCTACCTTGCTCTCCATCAGCCCTGCTATGCACAAATACAAAAAAAGGACACAGGAAAGGTATTTCGAGCCAGTTCTACACACACACATTTGCCCTAAGCCAGGTGTGGCTACAGAACTAGTTCCTGTCTCTAAAAAGAAATTGTGAAGTGATTCAGACTTATACATTCTTTTCACAAAGGCCTGAAAAAATCCTGTTTCTGAATTACCTTAGTTAAAATATAATGAAATAGTCTTGACTCTTCTGGATAATTTTTTCCCCAGAAAGAAATGGTCCCGGGCTTCAAAAGGAATCTAATTTTTTTAAACTACTGCTTAAAAGCACCCTGTTGCATCTGAAGCGATGGCTGATTCCATTCTTGAAATACTTTTTTTGAAAGCTATTACAATGGTGAGCTTCTCTTGAACTCTAGAAAGAAAAGTAAACTGAGACACCACATGGAAGCTTCCTCTGCTTACAGAGCCAGCATTTTCCATACAAAGTATTTTGGGTTTATGTCAAGGGATGGAGGACAGGGTCTTAGATTCTGCATTCAATGCACTGGTTAATGAAGTTGCAATAACCATATTCTCCATGGAGTTTTGGCTGCCACTATAGCCACCTTCTTTCCTTCAAAATATGCTTTTCATTGTTCTACTGCCCTTTTTCCAACTGCTCTGCAGCCAAGTTCTTGGAAAGCAGTCACGCTTCATGTTTAGGATTTATTGCTAGTCTTTTGCCAATAAGGACACACACAAATCTCTCCTGTGATCATCCTGCAAAAAGCAAGCTAAAAATACAGCAATTTATGAACAGGCACATTTTGCATGTTATACGGCATCAGAGTGCACTCATCAAAAAATTCTGAGAGTATATAAAAGGTCACCCCTTTTGTCTAGGCCAAAAGAAGGCTCTGCTTGGGTGCCATAAATAAGCTTATTTTAGAATTCCAGTCTACCTAAAAAGGGAAAAAAGCATTTGCATTGTGTTTCAGTGGTTTGCATTGGATTTGCAGTGTGTTTCAGTGGTTTCAGTTGAAGGTTTAGGGTTTTTTTCCTTTTATATGGTAAACTTTGCACTTTAGAGACTCTGGGTTTGACAAAAAAACATAGTTCATCTTACAAAGTGGTTGCTTTAAAACTAATTACTAAATTATACATCACAGTTGTCATTAAAACTTCAAAGTGGTGAGAATTGTCTGTATGTTTGTACAAATTTGTAGAGGATTTTGCAATTTCAGAGTCAAGTTGTATTTGTGTTTTGAAATGTGTTTCAGGTTGTCTGAGGAAGCTCATGCCCACAGAAGCAGCAGGAAACATCAGGGAAGGTTGATCTTACAGCTGGGAAGGAATGGCTCATGAGAAAGAGTACTCAGGTACTCATGAGTACTCAGGTAATCACCATGCCTTGGTCATGCTTTCCTAACCATACTGTTTACTGTTCATACAAACACTGCAGTTTAATCATCAATCTCTTTGAAAAACTTGTCTTTTATCAGCTTATTGTTTTTGACAGGCAAGAGCAGATTCAAGACTGTGGATATGATTAAAGCTTCTGTGGATTAGGGCTGATAAAGTTCCTCTGAGACTCAGTTCTTGGTCTCTCCTGGCTCCTTGCTTCTGATGATGCCCTGTGGTCAAACAGCCACAAACTGGGAAAGTGAACTGGGACTCACTGCCCAACTTGGACTTGCTGCTGACAGCGTGGTGGATCTCCAGTACTCATGGCTGGGTGATTCTGTGGCTCAGACACCATTGCTGAGGCTCAGGAACAAGAAGGCTGATGAAAAGAAAGGTCAATGAAATGGCTTTAAACTGGCAGAGAGTTAGATTAGATATTAGGAAGGAATTCTTCCCTGTGAGGGTGGTGAGGTCCTGGCACAGGTTGCCCAGAGAAGCTGTGGCTGCCCCATCCCTGGAAGAGCTCAAGGCCAGGTTGGATGGGGTTTGGAGCAACCTGGGATAATGGAAGGTGTCCCTGCCCCATGGCAGGGGGTGGAATGGGATGGGCTTTAAGGTCCTCTCCAACCCAAACCATTCTGTGATTCCATGAAGATCCAGATAAATGTTTTTACCACCATACAATGTGGGGTTCTTACTCAACCCAAAATGACTGCAATTGTTACTGTTTTGATTTTCTTTTTATGACTCTCATCTTTCTTGTCTTCCCTTCTGATCTTATTCTTCTCCCCAGGCAATACTAGATAGTTCCCAAATACCTATTTGGTTTCTATAATTAAACCAGATGTATTTTCTATTCAGTCTGAAAAGGGATTAGTGATTTGTGAAATGGGACTTTGCACTCAAGAAATGAGAAATTATAGTTGAGGAAACAGAATAAATTTGCTCCTAATAAATAATGAATGGACTTTCAAATGCAGTAAATCTCCATTCTTGCATGTTCAGACTGGCAGACTTCTGAGTATAACAAGTACCTTATGTGTAATTTTGTGTCAAAACCTTCATATTCTGCAAAAATATTAAAATTTCCTGAAATTTATTCTCTGCTTGAAATTATTCACTGAAATGCATTTTTGTATGTGAACCACATTTACTCTTTTTGTTGCTCTAATAAGATTACTCATGTATCACATGGCATCAGTTAATTCTGGGTGTGCTTCTCATTGTGATCGTAAGGATTTAAGTGCAAGTATTTGTGTAGCAGTTATAAAACTTGCCCCCTGGTATTTCAGCTCAAAAGCTCACTTTACATCAGGGGTGAAGGAACTTAGACAAGGGACCACAGGAAAAAAAAATCTACCAAGGCCAGAGCAAAAGAGTTGCGAAATTTAAATCAATATTTGCTATAAAACATTTGTGGTGGCCACTCAGCCCTACTTCTGACTCCCTCGAATGTCCTCACTGCTGGATTTCACACTGCAGCTCTACCTAAACCTCTCTTTGAAATTCTCTTTGCTACTGAGAGTAGGTTTGTGTTCCCCTTGCAAATCTGACAAAACTTCTGCCTTTACTAACATTTGCAGAGTGGATCCCATCATTTTTCTTCTCCTAACATTAAGAACCCCATTGCAGGCACCAACCAGCATGTGACTGAGCTAATACAGCTTTAATTTTGACTTCACAAGTGGAAACACACAGGCACGTACTTGGCTTAGGCTACGTGTCCACCCAGCTAAATCTATTGATGGAGTCTGCAGGACCGGGAACAAACTTAATTTTAGATACCAAAATCCTCAATATATTAACTTGCTTTTACTCTTGGTCTTCCATAGGCTGTCTGTCTTCTTCATCTGCAACGAAAGCCACCTACATTACTCACTGCAAATTTTAAAACAACTTTACTCACAGCAGCTTGCAATGATAACTAAAGTGTGGCAACCTATCTAATACAGCAAATAATACTTGTGGCTCTGATGTCAGGTACATCATTTGCCCTTGGTTCTTCATTTTAAAAAAATTCACATCCTCTCAAAAAAAAAAAAAAAAAAAAAAAAAAGCTTTAAAAATAAATTAGCACCAGGCCTCCAAAAAATGTTGTTGGAGGTTCATACATGGTTTAAAGAATAGTTGGTATGGAGTTTGAAGGAAACCTTGATAAATTTCTGCCATCTGGATTATAGCTGACAGCTTCTTTAATATAACTCTAACACAATAAAGCAACATGACTGTAACCATCTTCCTGAGAATGGTAGAAAAGGACCATAAAACTGAGCGGCAGATTTGAAATTACTTGCAAAGTATCAGCTCTCTGTAAACAACACACAATAACTGTAATTAATACCAGTCCTTTAAAGTACTCTTAAAGTCTACTGAAATCTAAACTGGCATTGTATAACTGGTAGCAACAACTGCATCCTAAACAACATTAACAATGACAACTGAAAATAAAAGATCTCCATCAGAAGTCAAAACGTTATAATTCACTGATCTGCTGAATGGGATAACACCTTTGCCCTTGTTATTTGTAGAGCTTTTTTGAGAGGATCTCAGGACTTTACTCTTTAGCTAAGCCTCAAAAGTTCAACAGCCTGTGAGTTATATAAACACTATTTTACAATTTGAGTTATTTTCCCAGCAAAAGGATCGCTCCACGGAAGGACTATTTGAATAATCTCCCTTACAAAATGAACGCTGCTTTACTCGTACTTCCACAGCTTCAGAGTGACCGAAACTGAAGCCCACCCAAGCGGTGATCAGCCTCGCTCGCCGGCAGCTCCAGCGCTTCGGAAGACAGCGGAAAACAGGCTGCAGGTTGTACCGCACCTAAAACCGCCTGGTCCAGCAAGTGTTTTCAGGGAAGAAACTCTGAGCAAGGGCTTGGAAAAATGCCTTATTTTAAGCAGTAAGCAAGTAAATAAACACAAACATAAAAATGAGTTGGGGCAGACAGAAGGCGATCGCGCCTTGGCAGCGATGCCGCAACCGTAAGACGTGTTGCTTATGCGTGGCGCTCCCGCTCCAGCCGGAGGGATGCTCCCGGGCGGACGGGGCTCCGCGGGGAGCCCCGAGCCCCCGGCCCCGCCGTGCCCAGCGCCCGGCCCCGCGCTCCGCAGCCGCGGGAGGATTTCCGCCCGCGCGGAGAGAGGAAACCGCGTCCGCTCCCGACGGGGGGAAAGAAAGCCCCGGGAGCCCGATCCGCCGGTGGCTGTTCGGCTCTGCGAGTGCTCGGGGTCGGGACGGGGATGTTGCCGGGAGCCCCCCGCCGCAGCCGGCAGCCGAGCGTGTTTGCAGGCGCCCCGCGCCGAGCAGCGGCGGCTCCGCGCCGGCGGCTCCGGCATCGCCCGGAGCATCCCCGCTGCCCGAGCGCGGCGGCGGCCGCGGGGGACAGCCCCCGCTCGGAGACCCCCGCGCCACCCGCGGGCTGGGGGCTGAACCCCCAGCCCCTCTGTCCGGCTCCGGCTGGGGACAAACACGCTCTCAACAATGGGCATGTTTGCAGCAACATGATCTCACCTAATAACGCCGAATAAGGCAATGACTGTACGGGGAAGCGATACGATCCTGCCGGTCTCACCACACGGCGCGGAAAGCTATTTGCAGATTTGCTAAGCCCTTTTGAATGAATGCATCTGCAGCTGACCTTTAACAATAGACGCTGAAATAGCACAATCTGTGGGACCAGATTTGAGGGGGGGAGGCGGGAAGAGGGAAGGAAGAGACGGGTGAATATTGTAATCTCTGCAATCTCATTCACTTCCTTTCCCAAACCCCCGCGCACAGGGAAAAACAGAGGTATTTTCCTTTTCACCGGGGCTGTGTCTCAAGCAAGCCGTTTCCAACGCCGGCACAGCCACATGGCACCCCGACAGCCGCCGCCGCCGGGACCAGCGCGCATCCCCACCGGTGCCCGCCCGCATCCCGCGGGCATCGCTCCGCGGAGGGGCGACTGCGACAAGGATGCTCCAGCCCCCTCTCCCCTCCCGCCGCTCTCTCACCTTCCCTGGCTTTCAGCAAAACGGTGTTGGCAACGATGTTTTCCAGCTCCATTGACGAGCTCGGGCAGCGCAGGCAGCGGCACTGCAGCAGGACGTCACTCCGAGGTGCGGAGTCTCCGGGCGACCACCCGCCTCCTGCCCCTAGCGCGTTGTCCCCCCGCGCATCATCCCCGCTCCCCCGCGCTCCCCGGGCGGAGGCGGCGCTCCCCGCACTGCCTGCCCCGCCGCGCCCCGCTACTCCATCCTCCGCCCCGCCGGCTCCCCCGGTGGTTTGAGGGCTCGGGCGCTCCTGCCTCCCTCCCCCGGGGGTGTGGCACCGCGGAGCGGCCCCGCAGCCCCGCGCAGGCGCCGGCCCCGCCGGGCTGGGCACGCCGGGACGTGTAGTCCTGGAGTGGCCTCGCCGCACCTGGCGCCGGCTCCACAGCCGCGCAGGGTCCCCAGGGAGGGGCGGTCACTGTCCGCCTCGGGGAGGGGGAGAACACGGGCAGGGGCACGGGCAGGGGCCGGCCAGAGCGTTCCCGGCGGCGGGGGTGGGTGTTCGGTGCCGGCGATGCGCGGGGCTCCCCGCGGTCCCGGCCCCGGCACAGCTCTGGTGCCGCGCTCCACCCCGCGGCGGCGGCCCGGGGCTCCCCTTTTCCTGCCCGCCGTGCCCAGGGCTCCCCGGCCCCGCTCTTCGTGCTCGTCACCGCCCCGCAGGTGCCCACACCCGTGGGAAGGGGTCACCGGTAACCGGCAGACTTCTTCCTCCCCCTGTCAGCCCTTCTCGGGCCAGAGCTTCTCGTCTTTCTCGGGATCTCAAAAGCCCCCTACGGAAGAACCTGAGGGAATCCCATCTCTTCTGCCACACTATTGTTTTCACCCTTGTAAGGAGCTGTGTGAGGCATCGGCCACTTGCGGAAAGTTTGTGAATTTTAAGCGCTAGATTACAACATAAACTCTCTCCTGTCTACATAGGACAGATGCTCATGTCAGCATGATTCTGATTTTCCTAGCAACGGGGTAGATCGATTCAGCAGGTCAAGCAATGAAAGAGGAATAAAAACGACCCATTACTCCCACTGACACTCTTCCCCCATCTGTATTTGCATTGATTAAATCCACACGAAGCAAATCAAATTAACATGCACCTTCTTGTAAGTGGAGCATAGACACTACTTTTTTCTTCTTTTTTTTATTGTACCAATTTATTTCTTTGCACAGCCACACAGAAATGACTTGCAATAGCAGAGCTTGCAGACTGCCTAGAACACATTTTCTGAGCATAGGAAATAGATGAGAAATGCATTTAATGAATAATACCTTGGGGGTAAAATTGCTACAATAAATGCCTTTTGTACCTGATTAAGTGTCAAAGGTTTGACCTTTGAAAGTTATTGTGCATAGCAGGTGGCACTGCTATGTACAATCTTCCACAGCCTCTCTCCTGTAGCTTCAGAAAAACATTCAGAGCCGTTCCATGTTGTGGTTACTTTCTTTGTAATACAAGTTCTATACAGCAGCAGTTGTGTCTGTAAGTACCGGAAGATTTTTCTCTGATTAAATAATTCTTGAGGGAGAAATTGCTTCCTGGAAACCAGAGCCTTAGCACAGAGACGAGGCTCCTAAGGAGCATCTGCCCTGCTTGTTGTTTGAACTCTTCTGTGCAAGCACTGATGTAAACAGAGCAGATTATGCTCAGTTCTAAGTGCATTTCACATCCCTGCCCAGCCTCATAAGGACAATGCAAACATCACAACATGGCTGATGGTGGAAGACAGAACTTTTATTATACGGAATGTTTTTAATGCTACAAGCAACTCCTCTCTCCAAAGAACAAATGAAGGCATGTGTCTAAGTGTCCATTTTGTAAAGCACCACTCACTGCAGCAGCAGTGGGATTACTGCTGTCTGCTGCACCTCAGGATGAGGCTGTCCAGTGGAGAGGGATTTACCTTCATGGGAGACTCCACAGGGAGCACTGACTGTGTTTGGTGAGTTATTTTTATGGAGGCGCCTGAATGAAGAGGGCAAATCTTGAAGAGCTCAAGTATCAGTTGCACTGGAAATCAGCATGTGCACCAAACAGCTCTTCTGCTCCTCTTTTATCTGATATCTATATGTACCTCTAGATATGTGGAGGTATCCACAGTGTTGCCCTGTGGGACAAAAGTATGACTCCAGCATGCTGATGTTGTCCTGTATACTTTCAAATATTTAATTCTTGAAAGGGCAAACATATTTATCAAAAAGAGTTACGACAGATCTGTCTGGAGTTTGGAAATCCCATGGAGCTACCTAGTGTTCATGTGCGGCGCAGCTCCGGCGTACTCCACGATCCTGGCAACCAGAGGCACACTTACCCAGCTCCCACAGGAGCAGGGACAGCCAAGCAGCAGCGTGTGCTGCTGCCACAGGGGTTATCCCAGCTCAGCTGCACGGCTTTGCATTGAAGTGGACCAGAGGCAACCACATAACTTAAATGTGGCTGAGCGCAGGGAGTGGAGATATCTGAGCTCTGCTACCAGGCTGCTGAGGGTCTGCAATAATATGTGTGTCTTAGTTACACATCTACATGGAGAGCAGCAATTTTGACACCAGGGTTATTGGGAAGAGCAATGGAGAGGGGTTTTTTTCATTATTCTTACATTAACTAACAAAACCCCCTTTGTTTCTAATAAATCTAACTCACTGTGGTGCACTAAGACACGGAAGGAGATGTGTTCACTGGCACTCACTAGTGCTACTTTGAAAAACAAAATCAAATTGATTAGTCCTCACTGCATCTCTCTTTCCTACTGCATTTTTAAGCCTGATTATACCCTTGATGTATGACACAGGCCTGAGATGGATGGCCCCTTTCGTGGATGGGGCTTCCCATGTGTAGCCAGAGCGAGTACCACCGCACAGGAAGTCGATCACTTGGCTGTTGCAAAACCCACTGCAGCATTTGGACTCTTACCTCATGACTGCCTCACAGCTGTCAGTATCTTAATTCTCCTGTCACCTGGAACAACTGGTTCACAAAACCAACAACAAAAAAAAAAAAAATTAGGAAGAGGTAGATTTATTTATATCCGTTTTCTCTTCTCGTGACACAGTCCTTTAATTTCAAGCTATGTCCACACCTGATTTAATGGAACAGTCAGGTTCTCTGTGAATGAGGGAGAAGGAATCAGGAGACCTGTAAATCTGTTCCACTGCTTATCTGACTCTATTCACTCTTGTAAAATGGTGCTGAAATACGTGGACTCGAAGACAGGGTGGTAGGGAAGGAATGCAGGGAAGGAACACAGGCCTCTTTTGCTGGCCTAAAGATCCTGATTCAACCCTTGCTTTGAGAAAAAGGAAAATTTAGTCTGAATCATATGCAGAAGCAGCCAATATTGGAAGGAAAAACAAAAGGACAGGCTACCAGCAAAACATTCATATTCTGAAAAATGTGCTTTCAAAGGTGCTTAATGTGTTTAATCGTTCTGCTTTAAGATTTCCATCTGAAGTCATTCAGGAGAGACTCCTAAAAACCTAAAAGTGCTGAACATCAGGGTAAAGCAGGGCTGGCAGCCATCTTTCCTTTATAGGAAAAGTGAGGTTTGTAAATGAAACGCCAACACCAAGCGAGACCCAAATGCATCAGTGTAATAGGAACAGGGAAGCAGCAAGGCACAGTGTGATATTCTGAGCCACTCAAGGATGAGTCATCAGCAGGGTGGGCTCGCACAGCTCCAGCCAGAAACACAGCGGCAACACACCCAGTTTTATCCTGCCACCAGAGAAAACCACTTGGCCTCAGCACGGCCGCCTCGAAATGGCAGGGTAAGACCCCTGGCAAACCAGATGTCAGAAAGGCTTTTGCCTATACTTATCAATTGGAAACACACCCCAAGAGCAGCTATCTCCTAAATCCATGTTATAACAATTAACGCAGTAAAGCCCGCTCATGATTAGCTCTAAGCTGGTTGTGCTTGGAATTGCTTCTGAAACTTATTACCACGAATGGGCAAATTCTTTCTCCTCCTGCTGAGCTTGGGTATCAGCAGGTGGGAGCACACAGGCCTGTGAGAGCATTTGCAGGCAGCTGGAATATTTTTCCAGCGCCCCTGTGTGCAAGGACAGAGGCTGCCATCTACCAACAGTCACGGGGTGATGCATCGTGTTGCCTAAGCCAAACTTTTTGCTTTGGTTTAAATAAAAATGTTTATGCCTCTGTTGTTTTTTTTCCATTTCCCAGCCTCTTTTCCACTTACCTGTTTCCTCAAGGTAGAGGACAAATGATTGTTACAGTATTTGAGCACATGGAATGAAGTAACCTTCTAGAAGATGAGCAGATTTTCTTTTTAAGCAAGCAGCCCTAGGTATCCCATACTCTGCACAGAATTTGCCACTCAGTGATCCACAGCAACAGTTCTGATGTGCAACTTGCTTATCCCTTTTGTCAAGTTTAGAGAGAAACAGCTACTTTTCCCCTAAAATTTTGTTGTGTGAATGACGATCTTTCAAAGAGCTCTCTAAAATCTAACACTTACAAAACAATAATGGAAATGTCACACAAGCATTATCTAGTATTTTTTATCAACCAGTGTTGTAGTTTTTCACCAGAATGACATAGTTAATTATTCTCAGACAGGAAAAGAGAGGCACAAAATGGGAGCAGTCAGATAAGTATCCTGACCAAAAAGAACATTCACATCTCCCATTATCTATTCAAGTGCCTTATGGACTACTCTGCACCTTGTATACCAACTTCTGCTTAAAGCCTGCAGAAACCCCTGGAGAGTCTTTCACCAACTTCACATCTCAATTTGAATCAGGCTTAAAGAGAGCAAAGGAGACAACAAAAAGCTTTGGAAAAAGATGTGCATGTGGTATCACTCGATAGATTGATCACTCGGTAGATTGAGCTTTGGGTGTCAATAAGAACCAGGTTTAGCAGCTGCTCTAACCTGTGCAAGAGCCAGAGCTGAGGAAAAAGGAACTTTTATCAAGTGCTCTTTGGTAGTGACAAAGTCCATCTTCAGATTGCAGGGATGCTCAGTAAAAAGCAAAATGGAAAATACCCCCTGCTAAATGGCAGTAGTTCAAGCATTTGCACAGAGGTCTGAGCTGAATTACGCTGCCTCCTAACAAAGCATGAGCAATATTTCCCCACCTGCAAGCCAAGAGTTTAAACAAAGAGTTTTAAACAAATACAACTTTCCGGGGAGGGGGGAAGGACATCGGTTTAGAATACATCAACTTAGAAGTTGTGAATAATCATCTGTGGATGAGACAGCCATCCTCAGGAAATCCGAGCAACAGCCCTTTTCTGGCTGCCACAATGCAGCTCCCACAGCTGAGGGAAAGGAGCCCGGCCTCCCCTGGGCACAGAGTTTGCTGTCCAGTCCCAGGGCACTCGTCTGGGCGAGCTCGTCTCTGTGTCCAAGGGCATGTGCCAGGTTTCGGACACGAATGCACTCATGCCATCCTGCACTGCTCTGAAAGGAATCAGCCCAGGTAATGGCTGATGGTTTGCTGCTCTCCACCTACAGCCACTGCTCCACAGGTGTCCCAGGCTCACCCTCACTGCACACTGCTCCGCTGGCAGCAGGCACAAAGACCTTCTACACCTCTACCCTGGTCACAATCTCCACAATCACTCCTTCCCTCTCCAAATCCAAGGCTGCAGACTAGGGCACAGCTCACCCACACTCTACCTGACATAGTTTCTAATGTACAAATAGTTTACTGGCTTCCACTTTCATATTTTGAGGGATTTTTAAGCAAAAGTGCCCCAAAATTCCAGGCAACATGCAAATAATCTGAGTAGCTCTGCCAGACAACACCTGTCGCTCAGCCAGTGACTTTCCCAGCAGAGTCCCCCTCCAGCTGGCACTTTCCAGCAGCCCTGGTTTATCAGCAAGACTCAAAACTGAACTTCTCTCTCACACACCTTCAGGTGTTCCTTAATGAAGCGCTAATGAGAAGCAAGGGGTTGGTAAAGTTCCTTAACTCAGATCCTGGTAGTTCCCTGACCCCATGCTGTGCTTGTGCACTCAGAGCTTGTTAGCAGATGTTGAGCCTGAAGGGAACAGCCTCTAAATCCAAAGCACCAGTGATGCCTATTTGAATTAAAGGAAATCAGTGCATGCAGGAAGCAGTTACACTACTATGCAGGTGCACCCCATACTGGGGTATCTGTGTCTTGTACTGTCCACATTTTCTTCCCCCTCACCTCACCCTGACTGTAAGAACATCTCATCTCTCATACCCTTTTGCAGAACACCTCCATCTTCATCATCCCCTTTTGAGCACCTCCATCTTCATCACAAGCCCACGCAGTTATCTCTGTGCATGTATGAGTAGATAACATTATTCTGGCTGCTCTACTGGGAACTACTTCTTTTTTTGAGAAGATTATCAGAGCCACATTTCCAGCTGTCATTGTCTACACCTGGATTAATAAATTCAGGAGTGTCCCAGAAAGGTGCCAGCAACTGAAACTGGCCATGATGTTAAATGCCCGGGAAGGTCTCAGCACACTTTTGGACAACATCAACTAAAGCTGCCCCAAACAGTTCCTGGGCATACTAGAGAGTTAATATGAGCTACGTATCAACCCTGACAGGCAGGTTGAACACAACCCTCCCTCTTTTGAAGGCTCAGAGGGTTCACTGTTACAGAGGTGATTGGAGCATGCAGACGGATCAGTAGCAGAAATAAGTTCAGAAGTACGGATTTAGCATTTATTAAGTTCATCCTAGGGGTAGCTGACATTGCTCTGGCTGCCTTGGCTTTGGCCCCAGATGCTGATGGCTGAGCTTATCCTGCTAGCAGAGCCAGACTTTTCTCTAGTTCACAAGGTCCACCCTTTCTAAAATGTTGTGGATATTAATAAATATACGAAACCAGAAATTACTAAAACCCAGAAGAGAAACTGGGTTCAACTTGGTTTAACTGTTTAGATGAAGGAACAGAAAGAAAGAAGCTAGGAGCTCTGAAGATAGTGAAGGGCCTTGAGGGGAAGCCGTATGAAGAGTGGCTGAGGGCACTTGGTCTGTTCAGCCTGGAAGAGACTGAGAGGAGACCTCATCACAGTTTACAACTTCCTCATGAGGAGAAGAGGAGGAGCGGACACTGATCTCTGCCCTGTGGTGACTGGTTACAGGACCCAGGGGAATGGCCTGAAGTTGAGTCAGGGGAGGTTTAGGTTGGATATTAGAAAAACCACCAGGTTTTAAAAAAAACAGAGGGTGGTTGGGTGCTGGAATGGGTTTCCCAGGGAAGTGGGCACAGCACCAAGCCTGACAGAGTTCAAGAAGTGTTTGGACAACTCTCTCAGGCACATGCTGTTACTCTTGGGGTGTCCTGTGCAGGGCCAGGAGCTGGACTTTGATGACCCTTGTGGATCCCTTCCAACTTAGAATATTCTGTGATTGTGTAACTATAATCCGAGTGAGTTCAATAAAGTCAGAGCCAATTGCAGGCGTGTATCTGGAAGGTTTCTGAGCACAAGCTGGGCTGTATCAGCACACAGCAAGGACCACCCAGCCCCGCGCGGCCGGGGCCGGCGGGCTCAGCCCGGGCACAGCGCCGGGGACATGGCACTGGTGAGGCCACACCTTGAGTGCTGTGTCCAGTTCTGGGCCCCTCAGTTCTGGAAGGACACTGAGGTGCTGGAGCAGGTCCAGAGACGGGCAATAGAACTGAGGAAGGGTCTGGAGCACAAGTCCTATGAGGGACGGCTGAGGGAGCTGGGGTGTTTATCCTGGAGGAGGCTCAGGGGGGACCTTATCACTCTCCACAACTCCCTGACAGAACGGGTGGGATCGGGTTCTGCTCCCAGGTAAGAAATGACAAGACAAAAGGACATGGCCTCAAGCTGCGCCAGGGGAGGTTTAGGCTGGACATTAGGAAGAACTGCTTCACGGAAAAGGTGATTAGACATTGGAATCGGCTGCCAGGGAGCTGCTGGAGTCACCGTCCCTGGAGGTGCTCAAGGAAAGACTCGGTGCCCATGGTCTGGTTGACCCGGTGGTGGTCGGCCACAGGTTGGAGTCGATGGTCCCAGAAGCCTTTCCCAACCCCATCGATTCCGTGATTCTGTGCCTGTGCGTCCCTCACCGCCCCTCCCCGGTTCCCGCCCCCGGCGCTCCGCCCGCTCCGCCCGCCGCTCGACATGGCCGCCGCTCTGGGGAGGCTGCTGCGCGCCGCGGTGAGTGAGGGCCCGCCCGCGGCCCTGCCCGCCCGGCCCGGCCCCGCGCCGCCCTGACCCTCCCTGTCCCCGCAGGTGCCCGTGGCTGCCGCCGCCGGGAGGAGGGGGACGGCACGGCCCCCGCTCTGCGCCCGCCGTCCCTTCAGCCTCGGTAAGTGCGGGAGGGCGGGCGGGGGACGCGCCCCGGGAGCGCCCCCGGGCCCGGCCCGCAGCTCTGCTTTTTCCCCTCCGCAGGCGCCTCGCGGTTCGCCGCGGCGGTGACCCAGCACGCCCCGTCCTTCAAGGGAACGGCCGTGGTTAACGGAGAGTTCAAGGAGCTGAGCCTGGATGATTTCAAGGGGAAATACCTGGTTCTCTTCTTCTACCCCCTGGACTTGTGAGTGCGGGTTTCTCCCCTTCCCGCCGGGCCTCCTGCCTTGCTGAAGGTCATCACAAGCGCTGCAGGTCGTTCCTGGTTTTGCCCGATTTGGGCCGGTCTTGCAAGGCAGATGTGCCTGTTTCTAGAGCGTGAGTGATAAGATTGGGGGCACATGGCCATTGTGTGTTAAAGCAGTGGATGTCTGGAGAGCATCTTCTAGCTGCAGGGGCTGCATCAGGAACTGGCTGTTGTTCCTGTTACAGTCAGATCCCAGGGGTGAGGGCATTGCCTTGTAGTTAAGGGCTGCCTTGGAGACTGTCCTTGAAGCAGCAGGGCCAGCAGAACTGCAGCTACACAGCTTCAAGGAAAAACATGACAAGATGGGGGTCAGTCTGTCCAGAAGACTTGAATTGCCAAGAGCATCCTGGTGCATTTGGGCACATGGAGACGGGCTTAACCTGCAGTCCTTTCTACTATAGTTTCCAAAAACTCTGTCCCTAGCAGGGACAGTTTCTCCATGTTTGTAAAGAATCTGCCTAGAACTGACGGATGGTAACTGGTGTGCCATCTGAGTGGCTCTGACTGTTTGTTTGAGACTGAAACTAATCATGAGCAGGAAATGGCTAAAATTATCAGTCTAAAGAAAATGCTCTTCTGCATTAGTGCCTAGAAACAGACATGAGAGTCTTCTCAAGAGAAGATGGCAGAATTGTTACAGCCTGATCTCTCTTCCCACCAGCACCTTTGTCTGCCCCACGGAAATTGTGGCTTTCAGTAACAAAGCAAATGAATTCCGTGACGTGAACTGTGAGGTGGTGGCAGTTTCAGTGGACTCTCATTTTAGTCATCTGGCCTGGATAAATACACCACGAAAGGTATGAATCAAGTATTTGTGGGGGGCTTTCTCTGTTGGTTTGGTTTCTTTTCACAAGAGCTCCAGAGAAGAGGAGTTGAATAAACAATTGTGCCGATGCTGATTTTTAAAAGATTTCCTAAAGTGGTATGTGATCAACTTCTACATTTGATGACATAATTCTGACCTCTGTCTTTTGTTTCCTTTCTCTTTTTCTTAATTATTTGGTTTGGGTTTTTAACTCGTTTTGCTGTGATGATAGTCTTGTTGATTACATTGTATCCTTGAGCATTTATCTCAAAAAACAAATGCTCAGTTTACATGTCACTCTCCCAAAGTGCCTGTGACAGCTGATAATGCACAAAAACTATCACAGAAAAGGAGCAGCAGCTGTGTGGTCCTTGCTGTTAACAAATAGCCAACAATGGTGGCTTCAGGATGGAAACAAAAGAACCACCAGTTTATTGGAGCACTTGTATCATTAACTCTTACTTGCTGAAGGGGTTCCGCTCTTGCAGTACAAATGCAGGTTTTTGGCTTTCTTTAGGGGAAGAAAGGGATAAAGACAGCCTTTTACTGGAGAGGAGCTTCTTTCAGATGTGTATAAAAATACATGCTTTAGATGATATAAAACATCTGTCTAGTTTAGGTAGTTTCAGAGACCCACAAGTGTCCCAGGAAGGGGCAGAAGCACCTGTGCCGTCAGTCCCGGCCTGTGTGAACAGCAGTGTGCAGTAGTCCTGCAGGCTGGATGCCTTCTGGCACCACTGGAACATGCAGGAGAGGGAGGAGAGTCTGCTGGATTTAATACACCTTGGCCGAGCCTGTCGAGAGTATTTCTTTTCTGCATGCTTTGTTCAAAGCTCAGCAATGTGATGGTGGCCTGACTTCACAGGTGTTCAGGGTATGTCAGTCATGCACATAATATTTTACAGATGCACAGACTATTCTGAGTTGGAAGGGACCCACAAGGATCATTGAGTCCAACTCAAAACACCCTGCAAAGGGTGCAAAGAATTCCGTGGTGGCACAGGCAGGAAACTGACACCCAGAGAAGCTGAAACCTTGGTTCCTCTGACATCTGTGCTCAAAGCTCTGTAGGGAACTCTGTTGCAGACAAGTGTTTGCAGGATCAGGGTCTGAGTGGCTGAGATTACACAGTAATTCACTGATGATGCCAGGAATAGCAAAGCTAACAAACTCCAGCCTTGTTTCAAGGTTAGAGAGCTTATCTCTCTTGCAGTCTCAGTATGTGACAAAACTGAAAGAAATCTTGTTTGACTCTTCAAATAATATTTAAATTGATTTCTGGGAGGCAAAACCAATAAAAGTGCACTGAATAGAGCAGCAGAACTTTGACATACTGAGTGTGCTGGTAGGAGCATTGTTTTTGAGATTGTAGAATTTTTAAGGTTGGAAAAGACCTCTAAGACCATGAAGTCCAACTCACCACCATGTTCACCACTAACTGTGTCCTCAAGTGTCACATCCACATGGTTTTTCCCATGCCCTGGGAAGCCTGTTCCAATGCCTGACAATCCTTTCTGTGAAGATTTTCTCCTGCCATCTGATGTAAACCTCCCCATGTGCAATTTGAGGCCATTTCCTCTTGTCGTGTCCCTTGTTACCTGGGAGAAAAGGTTCACCCCTACCTGGATACACCCACTTTTAGGCAGTTATAGAGAGTGATAAGGTCACCCCTGAGCCTCCTTTTCTCCAGGCCTAATGCCCTCAGCTCCCTCAGTTGTTCCTCATTAGACATGTGCTCCAAAGTTTCTTTGTTCACAGGTTTGTTTCCCTTCCCTCCCCCTCGTGTTCATCCTAAAATATGCAGTACTGCATCATGTTCATCACTTAAATATGCAGTAGAAATTTTTCTATTCAAAGCTCCTGAATAGGGTACAAAGGAAGTTTTTCTGGAAATTTATGGCTGTTGCCATTGGTAGCCTTTTACCGCCAAAATAAGCAATTTTAAAATGCTCAGTGCAAAAGAAGTTTTCACTTTCCAAAGAAACAAAATGTCCCTGACTACTTTAAAACAAACAAAGAAAGCAAACCCAAGCAACACCACACACACTTGGTTCCTTTCATGGAGCAGAATGGCATGAATGGTTGTGTTTTGTTGTTACTGTACCCCCAAGAGCATGGAATCCAGCAGCCCAGGAAGGAGGATCCTATGAAGCATTTTGTAACCAAGTGGAACCTTACTCTGTTCTCTAGAGCGGCGGTTTGGGCAAAATGAATATTCCAGTTCTGTCAGACCTCACAAAACAGATCTCCCGTGATTATGGGGTGCTGCTGGAAGGACCTGGCATAGCACTGAGGTAAGGCTCGGCTGCTGGTAGCTCTGGTGTGATGTGACCCAACCCAGTCTAACCAATATAAGCCACACTGTCCCCTCCTGCAGGGAACTGGCATCAAGTGAGGACTCTGAGATGTCACTTCTGCTGCAGGATGGCTGGATCCCACCCTAGGAAAAGGACACCTGGCCATTATGGCTGGGAATGGCTCCAGGCCTCTCTGACAATGTGTGCAGGGAAAAGCCAGCCCTTCTGCTCTGAGAGAGGGGGAGAGCTCCATGTCACTAAGGAAAAAGAGCAGCATAGAAGGGCAATTTCTGTTATTTTTTTCCATAGTAGTCCCTGAGAAACAGTGGATTGGACAGGAGTCTTCTGGAGACCTTCAGTTCCTGATCTCTTTGGATCAGGAACTTTTGACTTTTGTTTACTGACAGATTAGGTTAATTAGTATGGTAAGATTGTGACTTTGGTTTTCACAAATATTTGTAGGCAACAGGATTTAATTTAGTAGCATAATGCACAAGCAGCTCTTCACTCAGTACCTACAGGATTGATCAAAAAGACATGGGCAGGATGCCAGCTTTCAGTTTTGAAGTACAGGTGGACCTTTGAGTTCTCCCTTTGCTCTGCCTCCATTGAAGTGTCTCCATGTGTACTTCATAATTTCACAGTACTATAGCAGTTGATCACTTTGCTAGCAAACAAGATACCAAATGCTGTAGTTCTGCTCCTAACTGATACATGCATCTAGGACTAACTACCTTGCTGAAATTGTGCATCCAGTTTCTTTGGCCTAGAAATGTGATTTGCCTTCCCTAAACTCCTGCTCCATTCCAGAGGTCTGTTCATCATTGATCCAAACGGGATCATCAAGCACCTGAGCGTCAATGACCTGCCCGTGGGGCGCAGCGTGGAGGAGACGCTGCGCCTGGTGAAGGCTTTCCAGTTCGTGGAGACACACGGAGAGGTGTGCCCAGCTAACTGGACTCCAGACTCCCCAACGGTGAGTGCCTGCTGAATGCTAAATAGAATCCTCTGAAATAGAATCCTAACCCTGTTTGTGCATGTCTGAAGGGCTGGGATCCACTCGAATGTCAGCGGCTTGACTGAATCCCTGCCGGTTGTCTAAACATGAAGCTTTTATTGGCTGGACCAATTTGGTCTGTCTGTCTGATACTGAATGTTGGATTTCTGTGAAGAAAGTTCACTGTTTTCCTTTTAGGATATGCAAATTGTGTTTAGAACTCCAAATTTGACATGTAGTCTCCATTATCTGATTTCAGGTTTTTTTACTTATTTAATACATTGTCATTTAACAGGGAAAATGTGTTATATACTTGAAATTTTCAGGTAGGAGTTGTACATGATCTAGACTTTTGTCTTTCAGCCAAGTGCAGAAACAGAAATAGATTACTGTTTTCATAAAGTATGCATGGATTTTCTTGGATAAAGTGTCAAATCTGTCATTTTTTTATCTTACCTGTACCAAGTAATAACTAAACTTTCTTTTCTTGACAGATCAAACCAAGCCCAGAAGGTTCCAAAGAATATTTTGAAAAAGTGCATAAATAAACACTCAAATATGTGGACAGAACCCTTAGTTACCGTACACTGAAGACATTAGGAAAACAGCTGTGATTGTAAAAATTTATAATAAAAATAAAAGCTCTCATCTTCTCATGTTTGAGGAGAAATTAAATGCTTAAATATTTACTGACTCCCTTGTCTTGCTTTAAAAAGGGTAAAACTAAGGCTTTCCCCCTATCTTCTGCAGCTTCAGTTTCATGGATTTCTGTGACCATTAATCATCTTCCTGAATGTGATGAGTACACAAGTTACAGTTGCCTTCCACTGGCTTTTCCCTCTTTCCTTAACTAGTTTAGGACCAGAAAATGTCCTGCATTTCCTTTTCTCGCACAACATTAAAATCTGTTAAAAATTTGAAACAATACAAGGATAGAATTTTGATACATGGTTTGCTTTTAATGAACTTTGCAGAAGAAGAGATGAATGTAACAAGTAAAAATAATTTAAAAATCATTGGTTTTGTGTGTAAATGCACTAAAACATGAAATGAATGTAAATATGTGCCATTAAAAAAAAAAAAGGTGCAGCTACTCAGGAGCAGTGACAAGCATGAACTTTAATTCTGTCTGGGAGATGGTAAAACTTGAACCCCCGTAGTGCACTTACTGGAGCGTTATGGCGAGTTTACTGTCACTTGAATTTGCTTGACTCTTGTGCTGCTTGAAACTGATGTAGCATCTCGATAGCTGTAATAAAATAATCTTAACATGGACTAGCAGCTGGTGTGGTGCTTTGCTTTTGTTTCACTTTCCCCCGAGTCCTGTTTCTCTGTTTTGAGGAAGTTGGATGTGTTGCATTGCCTCGGGAGCTCCGTCCTGCGCCTTTGTTCACAGCGGTTCACAGCTGCCACGGCCCGTGGTGAGCAGCCCACGGACACCAATCCATGCTGGAGGGCTGCACACATCAATACAACACTCAGGGGGGTTCTGTTTTTCATCTTCTGTCCCTTTGAGCAGAGAAGCACAAGGGAACCGCCTTGGCAACGTGGTTGGTGTGTCCTAGGTTAGCTCTAGAACGGGGAGCAATGCTCCCAGGTAACAAATGATAAAAAAGTGAGACTGATGTGCCGCTGTGCCTGCTGATGCTCCAGGTTCCAGTACTTGCAAGTCTTTTCAGTCCCACCGTTCGGCTGTTTTGTGAAATGTAACCATAGAATTTTTCCAATAAACCTGAACTTTGCCACACCTCGGGTGGCCGGTTTGTGCCTGCGGGGCCCCGACCCCCTGACCTTCACCTGGCCTGGCCTTCTCCTCCCTGCCCCATCCCGCGGAGGACGCGGGGGTTTCTCCGCAGCCTCCTCGGCTCTGCCTTCCCGGGGGAAGCCGCTGGAAAGGGAAAAGGCCATGGGGCCTCTCCCCACCGCGATGCGCTGCCGGCAGCGCGGGCCGTGGCGCGGCGGCTCCGCGCCCGGGCGGAGCGTGCGGCAGCCGGACCGGGCCCGCCGGCGCCTTCCGGTGCCGCGGCTCCATGGACGCCAACCTGCGCTTCTGGAGGGCGGAGGGGCAGGTCGGGAGTGGGGATGGACGGGAGGGGATGTGGGGACGGAGCGTGGGTAGGGCAGGTCCGCAATAACGCCTCGTCTCTATTAAACGTGTCTTCCTCAGTCTTTCTTCCAGAGGTTTCTCCTCTGGGCGGACGCGTTGGATCCGCTGCTGCTCCTGAAGTCTTCCGTGAGTAGCGCGCAGGGAGGGTCGAGATGAGCGAGAGACCTCAGGGATTGTGGCTTTGCCGGGCTGTGAAATGGGGAAAATGAAATATATGAGAAACGTAGCAGTGAATGTAATGTTCTGGTGCCTAAAGGGGCTGCAAGAGAGCTGGACAAGGGCATGGAGTGATAGGACAAGGGGGAACGGCTTTAAACTGACGGAGGACAGTATTAGATTGGATATTAGGATGGAATTCTTCCCTGGGAGGGTGCTGAGGCCCTGGCACAGGGTGCCCAGAGCAGCTGTGGCTGCCCCTGGATCCCTGGCAGTGCCCAAGGCCAGGCTGGACGGGGCTTGGAGCAGCCTGGGATAGTGGGAGGTGTCCCTGCCCATGGCAGGGGTGGCACTGGATGAGCTTTCGGTCCCTCCCAACCCGAGCTAAACATTCCACAGTTCTACGATAAACAGAAATACACGTGTATGCACTTCTGTATGGGATCACATCAACCAAGGGACATTTCTAGGCACAACCATCTCAGGAGCCGTGCTCAGCCCATGGCTGCTGTGCCAGCAGTTGAATTATCCCAATAATTTAGAAGTTTCTGTGATTGTCAGTTGTGTCTAGGTGTGTTCTTGCTTTCACTGGTCAGGTGAGGAACAGGTGCATCATTAGTTTCTAGGTTTGTATTTAGAGTGTTTTATAACTTACATATTGCACTCAGAATATTGAAATCTGAGGTTTTTTTGTTTGCTTTTTTTTTCTCAAATACAGAATGAAATAAAAAGCACCAGGTTATTAATACAAACCAATGAGAAGACCCTAAGTGAGCCTATACAGAATAATCAGGTATTTTGGACTGCAGTTAAAATCTTAACATAAGTGTTTAGCCATACTTAATTGTTGTTTTATGTTTTAAAATACCTACTAGTTTTAACTTTTTTAGATTAACCTTCTGTTCTGCCCTAGTGTGTGCTTTGGTGCTGTTACACAGCCCATGGGATGTGAGTGCTTTATATTCAACAGGGAGTATATGGAGAGAAATTTTATGGGAGAATATAATTAAAGTGATATATAAATATATATACTTTGTATAAAGGGAAGTTATTAGAAAAAGACATAAAATAAATTTAAAAGGAATATTTTTCCCAATCTCTTCTGAAATTTAATTACTGACCTAATTTTCCAACTGTTATAGACCAAACAAGCCTTCGTGCTAAGTCTGGTAAGTTTACAAAATATTTAGAATTTTTTTTCCTTATTCAAGTATGGCAAGGATGTTCTAATTTTTTCTTCTTTTTATTTAAGTCCAGTGTACATCCTGATACAGACAAGATAATTCCTGTTTTGTTCAGACCTCCAGGTAGGTTCCTGTAAGTGAAATTCTGTGTGTGTGACTGAAGCATCAAGGGGGAATAGCTCATGGGAAATAGCTGCTGTGATACCACAGTGACACTCTTCTCCATGTAGAAAAGCAGGTAGACTGTTCTGTTAGTTGCATTGTTGTATGTGTTGAAGATTTATTTATTTATTCCTATGGTCCTGTTGAGGGATTTTTCCTAAGGATAATCTGCTCTGTTTCTGTTTCTTGTCACTGCAGAATAAGTTCCCAAATTCCTCCACATTTAATTGTCTACTATAATTTAAGTTTTTCCCTTGATGGCTGTGGCTGCTGGATGAATTTACTTTCTGGTGACAGACAGAGCATGCTTGGGGTGTTGTTTAGGGAGCCAAGGCAGCACAGGTTGTTCATCAGACATAACCATACTGAGCCTATTTATTCATTATCTCCTGTGACCACTCACAACTGTGGCAGCTTTTGTTACTGCCTCACTTTTCGAATAGAGAGCTGGACTTGTGTTCAGTTATTTGGTTTCCAAGCAGCCCTGGTGAGTGGAGTTCAGGAGGGCTCTTTTTGGCTGTGAACTGTGAGCAGGGATTGTGGCTTCTTGAGGGAGGAGGGAGAGACAAAGCTTAGGGTTGAAGTTAATGGTGATGCTGGGGTTTGTGGGCAGTGTTTTACTTGGAGATGGAACCAGAGGGGGAAGTTAGGGGAATTTTCTGCTCAAGACCATCCATCTGCACTCACAGATGTTATTTTTACTGAAATAAAGTTTTCTTTCTTTATAGCTTTCATGCCCATAACTCTTCCCTTGGTGAGTAATCATAACAGATGCCAGTGTGCAGCCAGCAAGGCTTACATTTTCCATGGCCAGGGGTTGGAGGGAGGGAATAGAAGTTTTAGGGCTTTATTGTAGCTTCAGTACAAGCTGTTTGAAAGATACCTGTTTCATGGGAAGTGCTGAGTAACCTGGAAATTGAGCCCTTAAAGAACCTCCCTGGAAGTCCAAAGCTGTTAGCTACCCTTCTCTAGAAGCATTCCAAGAGATTGTCCATGTGTGAAGGACAGCTTTCTGATGCAAGGTGAACTTGCTCAGCACTGAGAGCAAGGCCTCAAAAATCAACCTCAAAAATCTGGAACTGCAGTGGGAAGGAGTTGGAGCCTTGTGTTCTGTTTCAGACCCAGAATATCAGTTTTTTCTTATGTAGATAATTGGTGCATTGGCAAGTAGGAAATGGTGTTGTCAATAAATTACCAAAGATATAAAAATAAACTCTCGTTACTGTGCTCAAAAATTGCACCATTTCATTTCATGAAATTTGTAACTAATTATGTGCATGTTTATTCATTTAAATTCTTTGGGTTTGGCCTATGAGTGTACATCCTGAGATATGTCATTCCATACAGACATTACAGAATGAACTTACATGGCACTGCTAGAAACTATAATGAAAGCCTTGATGGCTGTTAAATTCATTAAGAGCACTAATAGAATTAATAGAAATACTTCTTCTTTATATTTACACTTTAATGTGCTCTCATAGATGTGGTTAGAGTCAGTGCTGGCATTAATAATAAAGATGGTTGATCAATGAAAATTAAATCAATTACTGATCCTTCTCTGAGGCTTTGGAGATTCTTAGCCTTCGTCTTATTTGATATTTTGTATTCTTATCTTGATTGACTCCGTTTTTTGAAAGTGTTACACACCTTGAGCTTGGGAGGTCAGGCCTCAAGAAAAGCTGTGGTTTATTAAAGCTGAAGTTCTTATTCATTGTCTGAATTTGAGAAGGAGCTGGGAATTAACTCCTAAAATCCTTGATCTTAGATCAGTTAGATCTAGTTTTCCTATCCCCAGCAAAACCAATCTCACCCTTTCTCAATCATTTCCTTAATTAGCCTTTTGCTACCTTAGTTATTTTATTTGCATCTATTTAAGCTTCATGGCACAAATGCATTTTTCTTTTGGGTAAGAAAGCATCTTGCTGCAATATTCTTGCACAGGTTTTGCCACCATGTGTCTGTGTTTTATATATGTCTGTGTGCTTTCTATTGAATAGAAAAATGAGCATGTCAGCTCTGTAACAAGAGAATATGCTCGCCTAGAACCAAGGCTGGTGGCTTTGGACACTGACTGGAGCCTTTGACACTGCTGCCAGTGGAACCTCAGCAGTTCTCCTGGTGCTCCTGCACCAAAAACTTCTACACTCATCAAACCTCATTTCCTTGTGCGTTTTTCCTCTTAGGTCATCATTTCATCTGTTCAGCGTGAGGCAAAGCCTTCTTTTTTTTGGCAGGTAATTGCTTCTTTCTTTCTGCTTTCACAGGTCTTCTAGTCTCCATCCTGAATTCATGTTTTCTTACAATCTCTTGTTTCTGCAGTTCGTGTTTCACACATACACCACAGCATTCACCCTGATAAATGGAAATGGCACCCCAAAGGCTGAAGTATGTGTTGATTTTTATTTCTGTAATCATCTGAATTGTACAATACCATTTTGACCTTCATTTACAGGTGTTTTATGATGTACTTATGCAGTGTGGTTTTTCTGTCCTCCTTAGGAATACTCACTTCAACGAAAGCAGCTCTTTCTTGGCTTGGGAGCTGTTTCCTATTCAGCCTGTGTTGGTGTAAGTATTTGCTCAATGATTGCCTTCCTGACAAGCTCTCCTGAGAAGGAGTAGGAACTGAGGTAACCACAGTGCCAGATACCCTTCAGGACTCTGCTCTGGTGCTCCACTCTGATGTCTTGCCACAGAACTGTTCAGAATAAGAATTCTTTCTGATCCTTTGTCAGCCATTATCTTGCTTGGCTTCCTCTGATGCTGCCTCTTGTGTCATTTTCTTTTTTATTTTGCAAGCTTAGAAAACAGGTAGTGAGAGGAACTGGCCAGTGTTTACAAACACAGAGTGAGCCACTGGGGTGTTGTAGTTGATTTTTGATGTGGTGCCGTGGAGGAGATCTAACTCCAAACAAGTGGTGAAATCTGCAGGCATCAGTGCTGGACAGTGTTTGCCCAAATCCCAGGAACAGCATAGCCATGAAAATACTGCACTGGATGCAGGGAAATTAGCCTTCCAGGAGGGAGCTGACACTGTGCTGGAATAGGAATTTGTGATTTCTGGAGTTTGCTACATCAGGATGAGCTCAGGTATCCTCGTGATGCTCATCACAAGTGTAAATGGCTCTGTAATGCCTCTCCTCACTCTCCACATGAAGCAGTGATTTTCATAAGCTGCTGGCAGAAAAATGTGATTGTCCCTGCTTCTGTTAGAGGGACTTTCACCTCTACCCATTGGGCAAAACAGCTGGCCAGGATTGCTCAGGGCTTACAGAGGTCTGGGGAGGCAGCCATGCCCACGGGTCACTGTGGGAGTGCTTCCCTTTGCCCTCCAAGGGAGACTCTAAGGGCCAGGTGGTGTCCTGGCCATTTATTCCTAAATGAAACATCCTGCAAGTGTATTATGGGAATGTAGAATTGGGCTAAAACTGCAGGGAATCAGGAAAAATACAGAAGTAAACCAGACATCCTGTTTGGGGGAGAGAGTAGTGTGTGACACAATGCAATTGGATGAATGTCCAAGGACTATTAGAGGTAATTCTTTTCTTTTTTCTGTCTTTGTATTCACACTGCTGCTGTCCTCTACGTAATAATGTTGAATGCTTTTTTTATCATAATGTTTTCTCTTCTTATCTAAAAGAATGATTACAGCACCTTCATTAACTAGACAAGGTGTATATTTTGTTGGAATGTTAAACCAAGGCATTTGTTTGTTTTCATAGATGGTAACTATGTATTAAGTCACAGATTTATTTTCCTAACCTGTTACACTGAAATGCTGCACATTTTGTCAATGAAAGGTGCCTGTTTCCTCTCCATGCCTTAGGCTTTCCCTCTTATCTCCGTGAATCGTTACATGTTGAAGAACCCATTAATGCAATTTGTTGTCAGAAAACTGCTACCTGCTCCTCTGTTTGGTGAGTAGAAACAAACTGTGCATCATGCAGCTGGTCTGAGGGCCATTTGCCTGTCTGACTGTAGAGTTTTCTTGCTCTTGCACAGGTGTGGTCTCACTGTTTCTTCTCTGGCTGCCTTTGCTGGCCCTCTCCTTTCTGTGGGAGACATCTCTCACTGTGCAGTGACCGCAACCTCATTGGATTCTTGCTGGTTTTAGTCTCAGAGCTGCAGAGCACTCTTGTGACCTTTGTACACATACCTGAAAGCACCAGGACACATCAGGAGGGCAGTAGCAGTGGCACTGACATGACCTGGTGTGGCACATCCGTGACACCAGAGTGCGACATCGCTCTGGGAGTGCAGAAAGTGAGCCGTGTTCCAGCAGGATATTATTAATCTTGCAAGGAAAGTGGGACTCAGTTCATTACCACAACAGCTCTGCTGCTGTGGTGAAGTTGCACCAGGACATGTTTAAGTATTTAATGTCATTAATTGTGTTTCTGTTGCCATTATAGAAATTTAGGCCTTTCTTAAGGGAAAATTGATAAAATTAAAACACGTCATCTCCTTCGTTTCAAGTTATGTGAGATGCCTACTCAGATCTTTCTGAGGACATACATTAGAGGTTTCTGACTTGTTTGCTTTGAAGCAGGTGTTAAATGTGCTTCCATTTTCTTAAATGTAGAGAGAAGCCTGAGGATAATTGACTAATGCTAGTCCAGCATTTGCAAAGTGTCCTTTGGTACACTGATGTCTTTATTGAACAGCCCTACCAAAAACTAATAAAAAGAGAAATCTATTTTTTCAGGCAAGTTCAGTTTGCCAGTCTATGCCCTTCCTTTCAATGCAGGGATGCAGCCTTTACTGAAACCCTATTCCCTTCAGGGTCTCGTCTTCTGTGCTGAGCAGGGCAAAACCTAACCACAACAAAAATCCCTCTACTTTCTCTTAAGAACAAAGTTCTCATGGTTTGAGCTGGATGGAAGTGATGTTATAGCTCTGAAACTGTAATGACAAAGCACCTTTTAGGACTGAAGCCTTACAGTCTCAATCAAGCTTCTGAAACAAAGATTCACATCCCAAGTAGATTTTTATGGGGCAGTCTCTTTTGAAGCTGTCAGGTTATTCAGTTGTGAACTGTTGAACTGGAAATGTAAAATGCACATCATGATGAATGTTACTATCGAGACAGACTTTTTGGATTTAATAAGCAAAATCCCCTTTAACCCTGCAGGTTTGACGAGTGCATTTACTGTGGCAATGGTGAGAAGCCCAGAATTTGACAATGGGATAGAAGTGATGGACAGGAATGGCAAGGTTGTAGGGGTGTCTAAGAAGGCTGGTGAGAAGGTAGGTGAGGGGGTGGAGAACTCTTTGATGTGACTTTTATTCCCTGCTAAGAGCAGAATGTGATGCTGAGGGTAGATAGGGTTAGATACATGGAATAAGGAATCCCACATCAGATGCTGAACCTTTGGGCAGGCTTGGATTAGGTTTCTGGAACCAAGTTCCACAACCCTTGTGTCTTCAAGGGTTGGCTGCCTCCCCAGACCAATGTAGTGAGTGCCAGAGACACTGGCACAGGCATTTCTGCTTTCCCATGTCACCTCCAGAAGGAGATAAGACTCTCGGGTCTTCTGATGAGACACCTCAGAGAAAAGCCCTGTATTGCAGAAACAAGTGGATGAGCATAAGGATTTGGGGACAGCTGGAGAGAGAACTTCCGATTTAACACAGGCTAGTTAGGATGCCCAGAAGGTATAACCAATTGTATGAAGTTCAGCACAACTTCAAAAAAGCAAGTCTCAGCAAAATTATTATCATGGCAGGAAGACCCATCAGTAGTTTCACCTCCCTTTTAAGGAATTTCTCACTAATAAACAGAGTATTTGTCTCTTAGTTTCCATTTAAGGAAGATTTTCTCTAATAGATGTTTTTATCCCTCATTAACCTGTTGCTTTAAACTCCAGAGTGCTCGACAGAAGAGCACTCAGGGAAGAAGACAGTGTTTGAAGCTGCCCAGAGCACTGCTTTGACACCACTTGTTTGCTCTCTCCCTGAAGGCTGTTATGGAAACAGCATTGTCCAGAGCAGTCTTGTTTGGGACAACGTTCCTCCTGCCAGAAGTGCTCATGTACTGTGTGCAGAGGTGAGAGGCACTGCAAAGGGCAGGGGCTGCCTGCTCAGTGGTGCTCTGGTTTTCAGTCTGGCTGTTACCATTTGCCATTTGTTGGTTTGCAGTATTGCTTGCCTTGGTAGCAGGGATGATGTGGGAAGTTGCTGTTCTGCTGCTGTGATTCTTTTAGATCATTAAGTGGATCTGGTTATGTCTGAACCCATGCTTCGAGGGTTTGCAGGAGTGAGGTTTTCCTCTCTGCTCCCATGCAGGAACCATGTTTGTTCTCTCCTGACAAGCTGTTTTCCAGCACCTACCTACCTCTGGTTCCCTAACCTTGAGTTCCAATGTCTGTATCAAGGTTGTTCACAGCACTTAGCTTAGGTTTGTATTTTTAAAAGAGGTAATGTGGCACTTGAATTTACAACTGAAGCTAGATCTCAACTTCCAAATTTTCCATGTATTGTAAACCATGTTCTTGCTTTTGCAACATTTTAAACCCCTGTATCATAGGAAGAATACATTGTATGCTTTATGAGAGGATTCTTAGCCTGTCCTGAGCTTTTGATCATGATCTTTGTCATGTAAATAGTACAGGCAGGGATCATCTCTGTCAGTTAATTTGGTATTGCCTAAATTGATTCCCTATCAGCTTAAGGGACTCCTGTTACCAGAAGACAAATGCAGATGTAAAATAAAATTTTAAATATATATGTCAAGTAATAAATTTTTGCACAAGGCAAAGCAGGACTGTCCACAGGAACTAAATGTGTAAGGAAAGAGGGTAATGCAAGAAAAATTTTAATCAAAGAACTGAGACACTTTAAAGCACTAATGTACTTTCTCTCCTTTTGTCACTTGGATCTTGCTGGTTGTTTTCTTAATCTTGACTGACTGGGCTTGGAAAATGCTGCAGGCAAGCACAAAATAAAGGGAAAGCACGGGGAGTTAAGAGAAAGAACATAAGAAATGGAGTAAGGAAACATCTTTAGGAACCATAAACCTAGATTATGACTAATTTCAGTGTAATTTCAACCAGTAAAATAATAGCTAATGCTCTTTGTGTCACTGTCAGGTTATTTTTCAATATACTGACATGCTTTTTTCAATGTCTTGGACAGAGCAAGATTTGTTAAAAATCCTCGTGCTTTGGGTCCAGTGAGAATGTTTGTGGTTACATCAGTCCTAGCAGGGATGCTGCCAGTCTCATTTAGTATGTTCCCGCAGTGTGGGGAGGTAAGTCCTTTCACAGGAATTGATTTAGGATTATTGTGACATTAAATCAGCCTTTCAGAAGTATGGCCAGCAGTCTGAAGGCCATGTATAAAAAAATCAACAGGATTAACGTGGTGCATCTAAAATGGGGCAGCAGCAGAGAGGCTGCTTGTGAAGGCCCATGTACCAGGCAGAGGCTCACAGGACTTTCGAGGTCTGAGTTGCATTGTGTGTTAATTTATATTTACACTTTTCAATGTAGATTTATCAGACATTCACAACAGAAGCAAGCAAGGTCAGGAGAACTATCTTTAAGTGCTCTTTCAGCACTGTGGTCAGTCCTGCAGGAGAAAGGCAAGATGTAGATGAGAATTTTTTCTTTCACACAAAGTCAGCATGGGCTCACTGGAGAGATAAACCTGCTCACATGGGACATCTCTTCACTGTGCCTTGCTGAACTGGGAAGTGTCATCTGTTTCCTGGGAAAGAAGGCTTTCCTGGCAGGTTTTAAATGGAGGATGTAGCCCCTGAACCTTGGGCTTTGGAGAAGGCCAGATGAGAGAGGAGCCTTTCTGCATTTGTTTCCTCTCCCTTATCAGCACTCTGTGAATATTCTTAGCAAATCACAGACTGGGCTCTTGCAATTTTCAGTGGTTTCTTTTATTTGCCTAAACTTTCTGGCATTTTAATTTTGGGGGTTTTTTTTTGATTTCTTGATCTCTTACGACAACAAATCAAACTGAACACAAATGAGGGAACTTTTGAGGAATTATGTACTGAGAGTAGGGCTGGTTTGTTCCCTTTCCTTCTCAATGGCTCACTCAGCCCACAGCAGAAGTTCTCCTGGGTGTCACTCAAATATATTTACAGCTGGATTTGGTGATCTTAAAGGTCTTTTCACACCTAAATGATTCTGTCATTCTACAGTGAATGGAGATAATGTCACTATTCCTAAGTAATAAATATTGCTTCCCATATGTGTGCACATGTAGAAAATGTTGGAGGAGCAAAAAAACAAAGCCCCAAAACAATAAAAAGTCCCTCAAATCCCCAAATAAACAAAGAGCTCTAAGTCCCAAATACTGAATGCAGTACTTGAATTTGTGCAAAGTGCAGTGCAGTAACAAGGACTTAACATTCACTTACCAGGCTGTGGTGGTGCTGATTCCCTTTTTTCCTACGTTGCAGATAAAGCGAGCAGATCTTGAACCGGAAATTTTGTCATCTACAGAAGAAACAGAGTTCTTCTACAACAGGGGAATTTAGAGCCTGGAGTTTATATATAAACATGTGATCCAAGTGAATTCTGAATGCACCACTGGCATTTGTGACTGGATTGTGATTCCGTGGTGGCAAACATGCCAGATCTGGTGTACGATGGTGTGGCCTGTCAAGAGGCAGAACTTGGCCTGGAGCAGATAAGCACACCCCACCTGATGCTGAAAAGTACTAGAAAAGCACTGTAACACAGCCTTTGTCACAACTTGTGTTCTCTGCTTCCTCGGGTGATTGATTTCTTAATTAAACGACTGTTGAGTATGTAAGTTTTGTTCTGCTGCTGCAACTTCTGACACACTGCTTTCTAGGAACCCAGCTGGTGAAGGCTTTGACATCAGTACTCCTGTGGGTAAAGTCCAGCTGGTTCTCCTCAGAACACTTTGTGTATTTCAGTGATCTGAAAACGCCCATTTTGAGGATGAGATGTGAGTGAGGCAGCCCTTGAAGCAGTATTAGACAAAGCACCCCTGATGGCAATAGAATATTGGTTTAATTTAGTTTTTTAAAAAGTGTTCAGGAAATTAGTGTCAACTACCAGTTGATTCCTGGCTTTCTGAAAATCCTTGAAGGAGTTGTGAGGCCTGATGGCCCTTGAGCTTTAGAACCTGGTTTTTTACACTGAAGCCATGAGGAGATCCCATGTCTTTCTGACCTTGTGATGGACAATGAGGAATTCCCACTTTTGCAGGTTGGCAGTGTTTATCCAGAGTAAGAAAGCTCTTTTGATATGTGGCATCATTTTGGTATGTTGGTCAGCGAGGTGATATATTTTGCTGATCCTATGAAATTATTCAGGGACCCTCAGCTGTCTGTGAAGAGCTGCAGAAAGAGCTTACAGGAGACCCTGTGATTATGACAACATCTTCAGTGATTTTTTGGAGCCATCTCTCCTACAGCCCCTGCCTATAGTTTCGTGAAGTGCTGCTAAGGCTGTGTGACAAGGACAGAAATGCACTAAATAATGTAAAATTATTTATGTGAAAGTGATTATCCTAAGTGCAGCCTCCAAAGCCTGCCATAATTTAACTTCCTTGGGGCACAATACACAGGTCACTGCTCTCCTATTGCTGAAGGATTAGCTTTCGTTTTGCAGCGTGAGGAAACCAATGGTTTCCCAATCCATCATACAGGAAGAGAGCAGCATAGAGCAAAGTAAGGAAAATAGCAGGCCTGGGCTCTTGCAGGAAGAGATTCCTGCTGTGCTTTTGGCACTGAACAAAAGCAGGAAGTTTGGGGGTTGAGTTTAATTTCTTGTTTGAGTTCTGCCTTTTTTGAGCCTTCCTCTAACAACTTACTGGAGGGAAAGGTCAGATGAGGGAAGAGGAGAGAGGAGCAGCAGCACATATTAAGGACCTAGAACTAGAGGGGAACATGCTGTAAGGCTGTTCCAGGATTACCATATGGATACTGTCTGTAAGCTGGCAGAGTTTGCACTGCTCCACTGGAGGACTATAGTGAATATTTAAAGGTAAAGGATTGTTTACACCTACCGAACTCGGCAGGCCCACTGAGCCTCTGTGGGTGATGGTCTTCAGTACATGGTAAAATCTCATCAGGGTCAACAAGACAATTGTATTGTGTCAGACCAAAGGGTCTGCTGAGCCAAACATCATCTGCTCATGGCAAGAGGTTAGAACTAGATGGTCTTTAGGGTCACTTCCAACCCAAGCCATTCCATGATTCTACCACAGGGTCAGGTAGAATAGGCTTAAGCCTCAGCCTGCCTCTCTGAGTCAAGTGTTTGTCTCCTTCCAAACCTTTAATAGCAGAGGCACAGATAACATCCTACAGTTAAATCATCTAAACCCATGTTTCTCTATTAATCCTATTTCAGTCACATACCAAAGGCAAATGCAGAAGGGGTCTGATTCCACTCTCAGTAAACATGAACTGGCACTACAGTGAAGACCTGCACTCCCCACTCCTTTTTAAAACATAATTTAAGAATGGCTAAAGTAAATGCTAGTTACATGAACCACAGTGGGAACAAGGAAAAAAACCCAAAACCTAAGAGTAGATCAAGGCCAACAAATAGAAGAGAATATATTGGTGAACTTTGGATCATCATGGTAACTAGACAAGCTATAAATTCACTGGCACCACACTTGGATGTTTTAAGCAAACTGATGTCATTACAACTCCATGAGTAAGGCTTCTGGAATAGGTCTGGTAATAGTGTCTGTTATTACAGCTGCCCCTTCTCAAACTCCACCAGCTTCTTACTGAATACTTGAGTTGAAATTTGCCATATTAAACTCAGCTCCCTCAGGATTATTAAATACCCCTTTCCCCCATTCTCATAAATGCTTCTATTGCCCTAACCAGAATTTTCCAGAAGAGGAGGGCAGGCACCTGCCATTTAAATTGTCAGCCTGGCTGATTCAGCTGCTTCCCAAATCGGGGCAGGGAAAATGCATTGCTGAAAAGGCTCTGGCATCCTCAGCCTTGAACTAGTCCCTGAGATGAGAACTGCAAGGACCAGACACCTGACAGGCCAGAGGTACAAGTCAGGGAACAAGACTGGCACAAGCAGCAAAGCATCATGGTTGAGGGATCTGGGAAGAGTCAGCAACTACAGGAAATCTTCCCCTTTCTAATGTGGAATACATTAACAACATACCAGCCCAAGGCAGGTCTGTCTCCTGCCTTAGCTAGCCCTTGTGTTAAGAGACTGCATTAGTGGTGGAACCAGTTTAAGTTGTGGTGAATGACAACAGATGGAAGCTTTCAGCTTCAAGGAAAACAGAAGTCTTAGTACAGCACAAGATGCTGTGCCTCACCCACTCAGCTTGTCATCTTGACATGTAGGAAAATCCAATGAGGCTTTCAGGCCCCTTTAATATAGCTTAAAAAAAAAAAATCAGCCACTCCCATGTTAAGAAATACTGAGATCAAAGCCTTTCTCAGCTGGAGCTGTGTCCCTGCTTTACCCCCAGGCCTGTAACACAGCCATGCTGCTTTTCCCTTTTCCCCACATGCCGGGGGTGGAGGAAGGAAGGATGGAGGCACTGCACTGCACTGCAGCTCCTTCCCACTCAGACAGCAAACACCATGTGCTGCACTGTCACTCAGGAATGAGCTGTTGCCCAGTCTTTGGAGTCTCCTCCTGAGTCCCACATCACGCAGCAGCTCCAAGGAATGACTTCACCTGACCAGAGATGCTCTGACTCAGACTTCAGTCAGACAGCTGCCTAGGGAAGGGTGTAAAGCACTATGAGGCAGCTGGGAACTCCCTACTCTGAGCTTTACAGCTTGTTTTTAATCTAGAAATCAAGCTGCTTCAATTAGCAAACCCCCAGTAGCCATTTCAGGAGCAGTCAGAGGCTAAAAGCAGAAGCAGCCAGGACATTTAAGATGGACTCTGTCAGATGTCCTGTGTCAAGTTTTTCCAGGTTACAAAGCATTACACTGCTCTCCATTGAACATTATCCCCCTCACATATTTGCCTGCAGGGGAAACAAGGCAGCTCATACCAGGAACTAAAACCACAGGGATGAAAGCAGTAAAGCAAGTAACCCAATTTAGTCAGCAAAATCTCAACTGCAGGGACTGAGTGTTGATCCTGCTCCCCTTTGCAGGCCTCTGCCCTGCTCACTCTTTACCTTCCAATTTCTGCAAATGTAGTGGAGATGTTATGGCACTGGAACCATTCACCATTTTGTATTTCTCCAAGAACAGAAAGGCAGTAAGATGAAAGGTATCAATAAAAATTCCCTTTTAAACAGTCTTTGCTTCTAGGAGGAACAAAGGATGTCATCTGACTGCAAAAGAGCAACTGCACCCACAGTCTGCTTGTGTGCATCCTGGGGAAAGGGAAGCAAGAAATAAGTAGAGAAATCTTTTCCTGTTCTGACCTTGCAGATTTTTCTGGTTTATTTTAAACCTTTTTGAGAAGAAACAGTGTCAAAAGTCATTAGGAAAATGCAAGAACATTAAGACAATCCTTTGAATGCACTGAAGCTGAGGGAGGCCAATAAATCTTGTACAGTGTTGATGATAAAATCAGCAATGACAGAAGTGTCTGAACATTTCCAACCTAAATACCAAACCATAGCTCAATCCAAGTATTGCAAAACTAAGAGCTAAGGCCTGTGACTCCATGGTCACAACTATTCAAGAATAAATTTACATAAATTAAAGGCTAGACTGTTCAGGAATTTTTTAATAGGCAAAACCATGCTATGAGTCCAGCTCCTTAAGTGCAAAATTGTATTTCATCTGCGTTGCACAAACATCAGGAGATCTAATACAACACTGAGATTTTCAACTGGAACACTTCCAAAACAGAAATCGAAACAGGCATTCAAGATTTAGTTTGCACTTGAGCTTCTCTGCTTTGTGTGGTTGTCTCTAGATATGCCTTAAGGCAGTTTGTTAGTAAGAAACGATGGGAATTTCTTCTCAGTTGCACTGTGGTGCTAAGACAGCTCGCTGAAGCAGATTCAGGTTTCCCTTGGTGAAAGAATTCCATTTCAGTGGACTTTAAAGTAGGTCCTGAATAGAATTTTCAGCATAGTTTTGCGGTTCTTCTATTGTGACTGTTTTATAGGTCCCAAAACAGAAGCAGCAATATTAAAGAACCATTAACAAAAACCATTAATGGGCAAAAGGGGAAAAAAAAGCTGTAGAGCACTTACAGGTAAACAAAGGCAGTTGCAATATTTTTCTCAGAAGTTTAAATAAAATTACATGCTACTGTGCTCAGAATTTAAACTTCAGAGTAAGTGTTTAAAGTAGAATTTTACACCCCTGAAAATAGGAGATTGTTCTGAAGCACTTTCATTTCCTGACTTTAATAACCACCCATTTTATACACAGATGCCACATTCCTTAATCACATTCTAAAATAGATTTCCTTAAGGTATCATACATAGCAAAAGGACAACTCTTTTTCCAATATTGCCTGCACATAGTTATTGATGAACTCTACCAGTTTTAGAATAGCAAACATCCAATTATTTAACAATATAAATATTGGTTACTAAAGTTTTAATCATAATTATAAAATCTCTATGTAAAACCACATGCTACAGCCTATCTGTACAAAGGCCAGGAAAAGGTTATTTTTTTCTTATAACAAAGTGCTACTGCAGAATTGACTGATTTGTTGTGGACATTTCTGAACAAATACAGATTGTTTGGCTCAGAGCATTTCCCTACAAAGACTCTAAATTTTTCTCAGAAGATTGTAAAGCAATTAGTTTCAGGCTGTTCAGTAAAAAAGGAAAAAAAAAGAAAAAAAAATCTCTTGACTTATGGCCGTGCAACCAAACAAGTAGGCAAATCTTAATTTTCTCTAAACTCTTTCCCAGTTTTCACTATGACTTCAAAAGTTTCCATCTAGATTTCATTTACACAGAGCACCATCAGACAGTACCTGTGTTACAGCCCCAGTCATTCAAGAAGCTGATGCTCTACCTGTGCTACCTGGCCATTTGTGCATTCCTCAAAAGCCCATAAGGCTTTGACTCATTTTTCTCTCGTGTGAATCAGGAATGAATGGCCAGGTCTCTTCTCAGCTGAGAGCCCCAACAACTTCCTAAATGACTCCAGCAGTATGGCAGCACTTGTCCATGACCCCCCTAGGAAGCCCCACTTCAAGCACAGTAATTGTGTATCTTATCCCTCCATCAAAGGCATGGGACGGAGTGAAAGGGGGAAAACCTCTAAGGCAGGAGTCCAAAAGAGGTGCTCACCTCACACCTGAGCTTCAAAATATCCCTTCCTTGTCATACTAAGGCTACCACATCAGATATTCCCAGACATCCTTTATTCACACCTAGACACTTTCAAGTAGAAAGAGAGAACTTGTCCATTTATTTGGGATTTCCAGGTATCAGGCAGTCCAGAGCAAGAGCAGCATCTGACAGGCTGATATCCCTGGAAGCCCAGAAGGAGCACTCAGACCAGCTGCATGTTCAGGGTACCCCTGTGCAGAGATCAGCACATCCCAGCTGTGCTGGTTTCACAGCACATGTGCTGCAGCCCTGTTCCAGGCCCCAGGCAGGCAAGTCAGAGCTGCCCAGCTTCTGGAATGTACACGAAAAACAACCACTGATGTCTGCCACAGCCTGGACACACTGGCCTGTGCTGCTTGGATATCCACTCACTCTGTGGTGTGAAATACAGGAGCCATAGATACATAGTTAGAGTTGGGGAGAGATAATGACACCAGGAATGTTCCCAAATACGTCTCCGTATGTTCCCAGTCAAGCTCCAATATTCTGCATTTTATCATGGTAACTATGACATTCACTCATACCTTTAGTTTTTCAGATAAAATACCAGGTATACCTATCTGGATGGCAGAGACAGCTTTTCTGAATTGATCCATAACACTGTAGTGCATCACAATCAGATTTTGAGCATTTGTTCAGCAGCTGCTAAATGAAAAAGGAAGTTTTCTGTGGCTGGTGGAAATCGCTTTTGTTTCAGGGCCTCGGCGTTAAGGGTTGGCTTTTCATTGCCATCAGAAACTTCAGTAAGTGAGGCTAAAGTAGCCAAGATTTCTTTTGTCTTCAGAGAAATGTCCTTAAGGAGCAGAAAAACAAACAACCATGAATATAGTATTAGATATTATAATGTTTTCACATACATTGATAAAAAACAATCAATACAGAACAAAACAGGAAATAATGATTAAAAAATAGCTCATTAAAATAAAGACCAAATCTGTTTTAAGGCAAACTTGCAACAGTTCTTCAGCCTGCTCTTGTGCCATACTGGATAAAGGGAGCACAGCCACTCCTCTCCTAGCCTTACTGAGCTCTGTGACTAATTCACTCAGTTGGGAAATGTCCAATATTAGATAGGGGAAGAAGTGAAAAAATGCCATCATCATAAAAATCAGGTTTTATAGCTAAGAAGCCATATTTAGCAGGACCTTTTCAAGGTATTGCCAATACTATTGGCACAGCATTGAGCAAAATCCATGCCTTGTGGAATAAAGCTGAGAAACCAGTCTTTATAACCAATAGAATTTCCGAACTTTCTTCAGCAATGTAGTTACCCAAGAGATAGTGTAAACTAAGTAAGTTATCCGTAAAAACCTGCATGATGAATAAAATGCTCATTTGTAATAAGGCAGAGAGAAGAGACTGGCTGATTCTCAGGACACTCTTCCTCCTACTCTCTCCTTCTGCCAAGATTTAGCAATAGAAGATAATTAGATTTAAAAATAAAATATTAACCTTAATGACTTGGCTGTCTGATTTATCTGGATCTTCTGCCGATTGAACAATTAGTTGTCCAATTTCTTTGTGAAGTTTTCCCATTGTCATTGCCTCTGTGTAAGAAAAAGAACCAAATACCACACATAAAATTACCTTTTTTGTGATACCTAGAAATGCATACGAATAACACACCAAACTGAGGAATCTTTTCATGACTGCCATTTGAAATCTGTTGGTAAAAGCAATAACCTTGTATCAACAGCCAGTACCTCTGAAGTGGCCCTAAGCAGATGATAAGGAACATAGAAGCTTTTCTTTCAAGTAGTCCCCAGTCTTCAAGTATTTAGTGCCCTGTTTTTCCAAAGACTCATCTCTCCATTCAGCTGAAAGTCTCTTCCACGTCTAACATGGATGTTACAAAAATCTCCATTGTGCATTCATTGGAAGACAAAGCACATCTTTCCAAATTCCAACTTTACCCAGTCTTCCAGGGTGGCAATAAAATTAAGACAGAAGATTACATACTGACTTTTCAAAACCTGGATTGAAGAAGGATCAAGATTGTTTGACCTACAACAAGGCTGAGCAATTACTATCAACTCTGGAATAAACTGCCTCTAAATCCAAAATATAAACAGTTACCAACCTTTTACTACAGGGGAAACAGTAATCTCACTGTCTGCCAAATTCACGTACACATCATAGAGGTCTGATCTACTGCTCACTTCAGAGTCTGTAAATCCAGCGATGTAACCTAGAGCACAGAATTCAGCAAGATTAGGATCTTCATAAATAAAACAAAAAACCACAGTCCTACAGTCTGTTCTAAGAGTATATGACACAATACTCATTGGACCCAGGAGGTTGCTCTCTTGATATTATCATTCAAAAAGTGTTCAGGAGATGCTTCATTTCCAAGGAGCTGAAATAATCCACTACTAAAATTGCCTTGCACATGGATGAACTGCTAACACTACATCAATATCACCAAGTTATCAATCTGAAATTTTAAACTCTTCCTACCTTCCTACTAAAATTACTCATTTGCAGCTTTCTCATTACAAAAATCTCTACCCTGGAGCCTCTTGTCACAAAGTCAGTATTAGACTGGAACAGAGGAATAAACCCAACAGATTTTCTTATTTATAGCATGTCAGATGAGCAAACTTGGAGCAGTTTTTCTCCATTGAAGATGCTTAGTGAGCTGTAGAAATGTTGAAGATGAGTAGTCTCCGTGCTCATGTTCTATATAAAGAAGCCTCTTAATGGCCACATGATGTGTCATAGTAACCTCTGCATAAAGCAAGGGCCTCTTCCTGGATCATGCATTAAGCACTATGCACACACAGCAGTGTGTCACACAGACCAAACTCCTACAGGTAAAGTCTACCTGTGCTTAGGAGCCACAGACTTCACTGACATCAAATAGAAGTCTGGGACTTCAGAGTTAGGAATTCAAAAAAAAAGATTGTTACTATTGATGTGCAGAAGTTGGGAAAAAATGGACATTATCAAAGTGAGCTGGTTCTGTACAACAGGAAGACTTTCAATCCCTCCAATCAAAGCATCAAAAAAGTCTCAAGGCTGCTTCGCATCTGTGATTAGGGATAGACTGATGTGGATCCACCCAAAGCCACCAGATGAACTAATTATCTTCCCACAAAGTTGTTCAGTTGATTTGCCCTTTCCAAAGCAAATTATGTTTAACTTTGATCAACAGCATTAATAGCAAAATAACCTTTTTTTCCCTCTAAAGTGCAAGACCTTGCAGCAACAGAAACTGAAATTAAATTGTAATTTGTTATTAATAAATTATCACTACCTGTGCAGGTTTTTAAGGCTTCCAGTTCCTCCTCATTTAGATGCACATATGAATGAAGAATTGACCAGTCTTGTCGATGCCACACTAAAGCAGGCAAAGTCCTAAGGGAGATCAGAGTGCAACTTGAGACATGGTAGAACTTTACTTACACTAACTAAAGCTTCACAGTAAAAACTGCATGCCATGAAAAAGAGCAATTATGACTAGGTCTCATTTGGGGTATATACATGTATGTGTGAACTACAGAGATTTCAATTTATCAGTGCAAGCAGAGTTTATCATTCATTCTACCATTAAATTTCTCCGAGTTGAGCAACATACAGCTAAAGAATTAAGAGGGATTTAGCAGAATTTCAGTAAATAGGTTTAAGATAGATTTCTTTTTTTCCCTAAAATACGGGCTTTTCTCTCAATGAAGGTTCAAAATTTGTTGGGCTTCTGGGGGTGGGTGGGTGGGAAGGAAGAAATTGATGAAGTACCTGGTAAATTCCTGGATAGCTTCTATTCTAGGATGGTACACTACAATTCTCTTCTTTAACATCAGTGCTGTATATAAAATAACTGTTTCCATTTCAAACTGAGACACTATATCTAGAAAAGACGGGAAATAGTTTTACAGAAGATATATAGGCTGATATTACGATGTTTTTGAAGAAGCTTAATAATAATAGCACAGGTAAGAGTGTTAGCAGTGTTTATTTGAAGCATACATGAAAACAAGATTGTATTTTATGCTGTAAGAAAGGAATCAGAACAGAGACTCTGGCAGTGATTAACCTTTGATGGAGCCAGCAAGGTAAGCCTTCCGAGCATCGAAGTCCTTGCTGAGGAAGGATCCATTTTCTTCACTTTGGCAGATGCCCTTTGTAAGGACTGCAATGTAACTCTCCATCATTTTAACTGGACTTCCATGCTTCAAGTAGATTCTGTGTGAAAAAGAGAGAGTCTGGTATTTTAACTGCAATCGGTGCACCAATGTATATATGAAAAATAAAAAATTAAAAATCTTGCCAATAATATTGCTATCATAAATAGCAATATTATTGGCAAGAATTTTTATTTTGGACACCTGATTGAGGTTTTAAATACTAAACTAGAAGTCTTCCAATGCACACAAACACGTCTGTCTTTTAGAATATAAAATAACCCTGTATTCCTCTTTCAGCTTTCTATTTTATGAACGAACCAACATGGACTAAGATAGAAACACACCCCAAAGGTGTAGGCAGGTGTCCAGACAAAGGATTCTTTGCAGGCTTGGAAGGTGTCTGCTTTATGAAAAAGCAACTACCACAGTAACTCCTGTTATTACATGCAGACTATGACTAGGTAGTTTTTAATTATTCATCCAAGTATTATTTGCCATTCTTCTGTACTCTGTTAAATGATGAAAGAAAGATATATCCTTGACACTCATTAAGAACCCAAAATGACACAGAAGAACCACACACCAAGAGAACCCATGCACTGTCAGCTGTCTTCCAGGAAGCAGAGAGACACTGTAACCTATTTTACAGGTTAGGATATTTCAGGAATAGCTCTGAAGCTGTCAACTACACATTTTCCATGTTAGCTATAGCACAAAGCTACATCACATTTGAAACTCAATTATTATCATGCTTGGAAGAATCCACCCAGGATTTGAAATGAAGTATTAGTTGGTAAGTCAGCAACAACATGATCTACAGTGAATATGAGTATTTCATGTATCACCAAAAAAGAACAAATCTCAGTTTTTCAGTACCCTGCAGAACTGGCAAGCCTCAAGGCATTCCCAAGTCTACATTATATATAGTAAGTCCCAAGAGCACAACAACCTCACAATTGCATCCAATTAGCTGCAAAATCTCAAGGAATACTCTTGGTATCAAGAACTGGGACCAAACTAATTTGGAAACTGAAGGAAAAGCAAAATAACAAGCAGAGAGAGCATTAGAATGAGAACATGAAGGGAAGTGAGTAAACAGGACAAGGAAATTAGAAGAGGTCTTTTGGTTGGAAGAGGGCTCTCACTTCCCTAGAGGAAAAGCAAAAAGATCCCTGGGTGCTGTGCTTAGCTCAGAGGAGCTGCAAGCAGCATCTAGAAAGATCTTGTGGAGGGATGCACGTCATTCACCATACACATGGTGACCTTTAAGTCCAGCACTGACATCTTCCCAAACATTTACACTTTTTAAACATGTATTCTCAGAGAAAATGAGTGTGAGGGTGGTGGTGTGTGTCTGGAGAAGACACACATTAAAACCCAACACACATCTGACATTCACCCAACACTTACTGCATGAACTCATGACAAGCTCAAATCAAGGATTTTTATCATCTGATTCTGTTTGTAGGACTGAGTTTCCAGCAGGTTGTTTGAACAAACACAGCACAATGAATTTAACCTTTTGCTTTGGCAAGATCTAAGCATGCACACGGCAGTACCTCAGGCCAGCTGTTATACAGACCTACAGAGGATCCTGGTGAAGGCTGCGTATTTCTCTGGGTTGAAGTCTTTGGCTGTCAGGACAATGGAGAAGTGGGTCACCTGCACATGACACAGGCACAGAAACACACAGAGCTCAGTTAATGACCCCACATGAACAGTCTTGGTCACTTTACTGTCAAGGCTCCAAGTTCCTAAGTGCAGCAATGGCCTGGATAGCAGATTTCTGATGTGACTCAGCTCCCGTACAGGCTATCTTTTGCTTAACCTACACTAGAAGAGTTGCTTTCCTCTAATCTCATGAGGTTATTAAAAAACAGAAAGGTATATTTCTTCCCTGTAGCAGGGAGGAAACTTCCAGAATTTGTTGCCAAAGAAGCTGTGGAGGCAGACAGCATCAACACATTTAGAAGGAGACTGGAAAAAAATACACAGATAGCAGGCCCATAAACAGAACTACTCTAACTTCCTCAATCAAATGATTGTGGGCTGGGAGAGTACAAGACTGAAGGTCTGCAGACAATGACCAGGCTCACGTGTCCTCCTGAAATAGCATCTCCCACTGTAACTGTTGGAGGCAGACACTTTAATTTTATTTTACTTTATTTCATAGGAAATGTAAACTTGGAGTGAGGAAAGGCAAGCAACATTCTGCTGTGGGCGTGCAAAATTTCCACATTATCTTTCTACTTAACAACATTGCATAAAACACGAAAATTGAACAGACTTAACAGACAGTTTAATAATTTTCATAACAAGGAAAAGATAGAAGATACAATTATATTTGCTGTCTTTCAGTAATCAACGCAGTGGAAAAGAAAGTATCTACATAACTCGATCCTTTGGGTAAAAAAGGCATCAAGTTCTATTGGAACAAGATTCTGGACACTATGAAACAAACTTTGTAGAGAGAAAAAAAATGAACTTGAAATGCAAATTAACTAGAAATAGCAGCATGAAATAGCATTTGTATATTAACATGAGGAATCTAAATCGGGTAATGAATATCTCAATCATACTGCAATTCCATGTCTTGGTGCCAAATGAAAAGTAGACTGGTTGGACACCTGGACAGAGCTGCATCTGTGAGCACACAAGACCCTGAATCCCTTCTCTTCCTCACATTTCCCTCCACGGGAAAACACTGCTTAACCCACAGAGGAAGCTTTACAAAAGTCCTCCCTGCGTTTTCCTGAAAAACTCCACCAAGTCCTACCTTTTTCAAGGCTGGAGAATCTTGAACTTCTACCGTTGTGATGTAGAACCAAGACCTTTTATACTGGCCAAATACAAACGTATGAAGCAGTTTGTTTTCATCTGTAAGGCAGCACTTTCTCAGCAACACAGTCCTCAGGTCAGCTGTTACGGATGGATAACACCAAACCCACAAAGCATCTCCGTTGGTGTCTTTTTCTATGGTGGAAAGATGTTCACTGTGAGAATGCCAAACAGCAGCAAGGAAGTAAATTGATGGGTTAATCAGGTTTGTTTCCTGGAATCAGATTAAAATTCCACCTTACCCTGACCCTAGACATCCAGTTCTGCCACTACGGTTTAAGCCTTAAGGCAGGAATTCTGATACGGTTTTTATTTTTTAAATATTAATAAATCTCCATTCTTGACCTGCTTCACGAGGTGAAAGAATCACCAAGTTTGAATGCACATTCAACATGAGCACGGTATGGAGGAAAAAGCACCCAGACTAGCTTATTTATGATTTTCCCTATTTCTGATTTCGCAACACAAACCTCGGAAGCCGCGAATTTCAGACACTTCGGCCGAGTTGTGCACGGCTCAGCTCTGCAGCAGGCAAAGCCGGCACCCCCAGCACCGCCCGGGCCCGCGGCCTCAGCGCAGCGGGCCCCGGTACCGCCCCGGGCCGCGGCACCGCCCCCGCCCCGGGCCGGCTCCCCGGGCCCTCACCGATCAGCCCCACGGCCCGCAGCAGCTGCGCCTCCGGCTCTGCCATCTTCGCTCCGCCGCCTTCCGCCCGCCCGGGCCCGCTCCACCCTCACGGCCCCGCTCCGCCCGCCCGCCCGGGCCCGCCTCCCCGCCATTTACTGAGCGCTGCTCGCCCGCCCGCTCCCGGCGGCTTCCTGCTCTGGGACCCGCCCGCCTGCTTTCTGGCGGTAATGGGGGGAAAAAAGGGTCTGGGAAAAATAGAAGTCGTTTTTGTTGTCTGCGTCACAGAATCCAAGGATGGTTCAAGTTGGAAGGGGCCACGGAGCTCAGCCGGTGCCACCGCCCTGCCCGAGCAGGTCCCCAGAGCCCTGCACTCAGCAGCGTGTCCACACGGCTTCTGGACATCTCCAGTGGGCGACACTCCACACTCTCCGTGGGCGGTCTGTCCCTATGCGTGGTCACTGCACAATACAAGTTCTTCCTTGTATTCAGGTGGAATTGCCCGTGTTCCAGTTCCTCCCCATTGCCTCTTGTCGTATTGCTGGGCACCACCGAGCAGAGCCTGGTCCATCCTCTGACACCTCCCTTCAGACACTGACGGACATGGATGAGACCCCTGCTTAGTTGTCTCTTCTCCAGGCTGAACAGGCCCAGCTCCCTCGGCCTTTCCCCAAGGGAGGAGCTCCAGTGCCGTCATCATCTCCACAGCCCTCTGCTACCTCGCTTTTAAGTCACGGGGCACGGTTCATGTGAAATGTTACACAAAAGGAGGTGGCCCTGCTGGCAACCACCTCCTGGAGTCACGGCCAGGAGTTGTACCCCTGAGCAACCCAAAACAGACATCCCTGTGCTTCCACACAGGCTGGCTTGTGCCCAAGTGGGGACTGAGTGTGAGGAACACTCACGGAAGCAGAACAACTATTCCTGAGTAACTCCATGCATCAGGAAGCTTATTGAGAATGTAAAGAGCTTATTTGCAAGTCTGAATCATCAGTGGTACCTGAACATTGGGCTCCATGATCTTAAGCGTCTTTTCCAACCTAAATGATTCTAGGAATACCATGACACTGATTAGAAGAAACTTCCAAAATAACTGGGATAACCAGAGAAGCATCAGAAACTGCTGAAGAAAATGTGCAGTTCTGGGACAGGCCAGGCCTGTCCCTGCCTGGCTAGGGAACACACCAAAGGGCAGCCTGCCATGTGATTTTCAGGAAGTCATGAAACACATTTAATATATTCAATTGCCACGTAAGTAGAGACATGATGAGAAAGGCTATAAAAGCTGCTCCTGACACAAAATCGTCTTGATCCCAGCCTAGAGGGCTTTCAGGAACTTCAGAGAGATCCAAAAACACGGAGTGGGCTGCCCAATAGCAAATCCTGCTCTAACCCAGCAATAAATACCGGGCAGCACACCTGCAGTCCCCATCAGAGCACAGCTGTCCCCCTGAGAAGGCTGCAAGGACTTAGGACAGGCACTGGCCCCAGCCACTTGGGGACAGCTGCCACCCAGACCTCAGGTAGCTGACTTTTAAATTAATTCTATGAACACAAGAAAAGGACTTGTTCGGCACTATAAATACCTTAGTGATGACTCTGCTTCATGCAGACCATACTAAAATACAGGTCTGTCATGGTTTAGGAATGGAATTCCCCAGTTTAGGGTCCCCAGTGAAACACCCCAGACCACACACCGCTCGCTCACGTCCCCCCCACCTCCTCCTGAGATAGGATGGAGAGTTGGAGATACAAAAAGGTAAAGATCACGAGTTGGGCTAAGAACAATTTACTAGAAGCAGCAATGGAGTAAGAAAACGAACAGTAAGAACAGTGCTAATAACAAGAGTGGGCGAGACAGGCGAATGATTCACTCGGGGCCCGGCCCCACGCGGCTGCCCCCCGGCAAACCCCCCTGTACCCCGGTATGGTCTAAGGCTCACTCAGACAAAGGGCTTTGTGGAGCTCGCCCCGCGATCGCCTCCCGATCCCGATCCCCCTCACGGCCCCGATCTCCCCACGACCTTAGCTCAGGATCCCTTCAGGGTCCCGGTCCCAATCCCGCTCCCGCTTCTTCCACGATTCCCCCACGGTCCCCTCCCGGTCCCGGTCCCGGTCCCGGTCCCGGTCCCGATCCCCTCCCGGTCCCGCCCGGCGGCCCGCGCGCGCCCCGGGCGGAGCTTCCGCTTCCGCCGCCGCCGTCACGGCGCGCGCGGGCCCCTTTCCCTCCCCTTCCCTTCCCGCTCCCTCCCTTTCCGGCCGCGCGCGCCGCCTGGCTGGAGCTCGGAGCCGCCGCCGCCCCGTGAGGAGCCGCCGCCGCCGCCATCATGCCGGTGTACTTCCAGCGGCCCGAGAACGCCCTGAAGCGGGCGAACGGTCAGTGCGGGCCGCGCCCACACACGCACACAGCGCTGGGTCGCCTCCCGCGCCGCTCCCCGGCTCCCGGCCGCGCCCGCCCCGGGACCCCTCGGCCGGGCCGGCCCGGGAGAGCCCACCCGGAATTCCCCGGCGGTGAACGGAGTCTGCCCGGGAGCGCCCGCCCGGGAGGGAGCGGGCGGCGCGGCGCCGGCGCAGGGAAAGGGCCGGGCCGGGCCGGCGTGGCCGCGCCGCATGGCGGAGGCGAGGGAGGCCCGGCGGGCGTGAGGAGCGGGCCCGGCCCCGCCTCCCGCTCCCCTGGGCCCCACGGCCGCCTCCGGGCGAAGGGGGAGCCGCCGTGGCCGGCTCTGGCACGGCCTCATCCCGCGCGTCTGAGCCCGCTGGCGGGCAGGGGCGACCGGGGCTGGGCGTGAGCGGGTCGGGCCGCGCTGCCCTGTCGGGGTGATCTCAAACCCGGGCTGATCCCGCGCCCTTGTGTCCCCTGTGGGCTTTGTTTGTTATATGCCGTCCTTCCCGTGACTCTGGTAAGAACGCAAATGGTAAAACTTCGCTGCTGCACAGGCTGATAACACTGGTTTGCTTCTGGTAGACCAACCAAGGGAGACAATCCAGCGCTGTAGCCGTCGCTTGCTGACTGCCACATAAAAGCTGGCCTGGTTATATTTATCAGCTGGCTCGTTTCGGGCCAAACATATGGCTTTGACGCTTCTGTTTTTTATAGTATCCTATTTTAAGCCCTTAGCAAGACCATTTAGACCCTTCATTGTCACAGGGTTGATCTCAAGATGACACTTACAGACATCCACAACTTACATATGATGTATGGGTCTTAAAATGACAGCAAAAGAGGCTGCGTGGTCTGGGGACTGTGCATTATTCAAGTACTTAGTATATTAACAAGAAAATGTGAAAGTACTGCACGTCCTCAAGATTTTTAATCAAAAATTCATTGTAAAAGTCTTTCCCACAAAGATAAAAAGATGAAAGATGAAATCAGCTTCAGTCAGCATTCAGGGGTGAAGAGGTGTTGCATCAGTCCTTTCACTGGAAAAGATGCACATACCATAATATATAAACTTTAATTATACTTAAGAATTCTTGGGTAGAGTAAGTGGTACCTGGTGTGCAAGTTGCATTTCTGGAATATTGACCTTAAACTGCTCATTATTATTATTGATGCTTTCCTGGTATTTAAATTCACGTTTCTTATACTGCTGCAAGTCTACTGAATTATGTGAAGTGAAGGAGTCGAGTTGAACTGAAGGAGGTGTTCTCCAGACAGATGCTGGAAATCCTGAATTTCAATGGACTGAATGGAAAACAGGACAAGCAGTGTCAAGTCTTACAAACTGCAGGGGCACAGTCTTACCACAGCCAAGCATAATAAAGGGTGGAAAGTTGTACCTAAGGCAGATTGTGTGTTGCAGGAAGCAGTTTAATGTTAAACTGACATTTCAAATGGGACCACTCAGTGCAGTTTCCAGAGTTTCAGTGTGTGTGTTTTATATTTAAGGCTCAAGTGAGTATTAGAAGCACTATGTGCTTCATATTCTCAGTGACTTCAACATACAGAGGTGATGTTTGGAAATAGGAAGACCTTGAAGGATTTTAAGTATATACAGATATATAAGAAAAGCTGTTTTTTCTTTGTAACTGATAAATGTAGGTCAAGGCCAACCCTCAGCTGTTGTTAATATTTGGCATTGCTTTGTACTGGGGATGTAATGCAACTTTAAGGAGTGTTTTATTATTGCAGATACTGAGCTTGCTCAGTATTAGAGATACTATAAAACACATGGCATCTTTGTCACCTCTTGTAATGACATGTTTTCTCAGATTGAAAACTGAGCTTAATTCAGGATTTTGGGCTAGCAGTAGGTGAGTTGTTGATGTGTATCGTCTGTTCTTGGCCACTCATCTTCAGTTGCTACTCTGGATACCTGTTAGCATTTTAAGTAGTATGAAAGAAAAAAGACCAATAGAAGGTAACTCTTACAGCTATTTATGGGCTCAGCTTTACAGTTTGTATGTTTCAGGTCTGAGTTTCCATAACTTAAGAGCTCCTGCTGCAAAGCATGGTGGTGTGTGCTGTATTTCATTATTCAGGTTCATTTTGTGCTTTTACTGAAGTGTCTCTTAAATGAGCCTTAATTATTTGAATTACTTGTAAGAACCTGCTTGGCCAGAGTTAATTAAAAGTTTCAAAACAATATGAATTAATTTTGTGCTTTGTCCAGTTGGTTATCGACCACTGAGAGCTGTGGTTGGAATGCCCTGGCATTGTTGCAGGATTAAACTTGCCTTTCAAGTTAATTTTCATAAATAAAATGTAAAGCTAAGCAGTAATTGTCTCAAAAGCAGCTCTGAGATAGAACAGGAGTGTAAATTATGGGATGGAGGGTGGCTTTCTTAAAATTCCCTTGGTGAATAAGAAAGTGCTGCTGGATGCTGTCACACTGTAACCTTGATTATCTTCAGTTGTATCAGGGTGCTTTTTCTAGAAAGGAGCTAACTCATCTTCTGCCAGCTCATTATTTACATAAACTGAGTCCTGATTATGAGCTGTTGTGGTCCTTAAATTAAAACCACTCTGCTGCCTTCAGTCTACATCTTTTGCCATGTTTAACTTCAAGATTCCAAAGCTTGGAAGCTCTGTCTGATGTCTGATCCCCTTGAGCAGGCCCCTACTCTAGTAGTTTTTGCCATTATTTCTTTAGGAATGGAGTGCTTTCCAAAGTACTTGATGGGAAGTACTAACTACCCCTCAGCCTTTAAGAATAGGCATGTTTCCCACTAGCTGTACTTGACCTATCTTGTCTATTAAACCTGTTTGCTTCCCATTCTGTGTGTTCATTTCTCCTACTGTTCTGCAGTGCAGAGTACATTCAGAGCAGGGTCTGTGTGTATGTGGGTCGCTGCTTCAGTGGTTGCTCATGGGTGGTTTGCTGTGTTTTGTGTGAAGCAGAATGTGCGGGGTATCAGAGGTGGGAGTTTCTGTGATCCTGAGGGCTCCTGTTAATAACAGCAGCTGCTTAGGGATGAATAAATGGGGCACTGGTTTCAGCAGCAAGGCTGATTTAAAAAGTGCCCAACCCTTCAGCTGAACTGCAGCAGCTTTTGATATAACTTCTGTAAACTGAAGTGCTAAACTACTCAGGAGTTAAAAAAACCAACAAAGGAACAACTTTGCTGAGTGAAGTTTTTTTCCTTCCTCCCTGTCTCACCTGAGAGCAGGACTTTCTCTTTCAGTCACATTCATTGTATTTTTTGCACCTTATTAAATGCCCTTGGCAGGTGCTGTAGCCACCAGCCTCCTGATAGGTATTCCTTGTCCTTGATGGAACCAGCTTTAAAACTGGATGTGTCCATTTTATTCACATGTATGAAGTGCTCAGTCACGCCTGGATGGATGGAGGGACATCTCTGCTATCCTGAAATTCCCATGTAAATTTGCTGGTCAGCATTTGTTTACCAGTTACGTCACTGAACGACTGGCACTGAGTTGCCAACGTTTTTGATATGGCCAGCTAAATCAAACCATCAATGCACTTTGGGTAGCGTTGATTAAATTCTGGATGTTTCCTGTATTAAGCATAACACATGCATCTTCTGGTGTGCAAGTCTTTTGCTAACTGGGATTTTACTTTCAGAATTTCTTGAGGTTGGGAAAAAGCAGCCTGCCCTTGATGTTCTCTATGATGTTATGAAAAGTAAGAAACACCGAACATGGCAGAAAATCCACGAGCCAATTATGCTGAAGTACCTGGAACTCTGCGTGGATCTCCGCAAGAGTCACCTGGCAAAAGAAGGATTGTACCAGTACAAGAATATTTGCCAGCAGGTATGGCTTTGGATTTTTTATTGAACTTATTTATAGCAAGCGTGGTATCTGTCAGCTGATATAATCTAAAAGTAACTGATTTGTCGTGAATTAGGATTAATTTACCTTCTAGATGTTCTTGGGTTTATAGCATTTACATTTTAAATGTTTATTGCCTATTGTGGGTGGAAACATCTTCACCTTTTTTTGCCTTTGCTGTAGGTTAACATCAAATCTTTGGAGGATGTTGTTCGAGCCTATTTAAAATTAGCTGAAGAAAAAACAGAAGCAGCTAAGGAAGAATCCCAGCAGATGGTACTGGACATAGAAGACTTGGATAACATTCAGACTCCAGAAAGGTGTGCAGCCTGTCTTTAAAATGTAGCAATTTACAGAAAGTATCCTTAATTTTATTCACAGTGTTGAGATATAAATGTGGTAGACTTGAAATGTAGTACTGGTGGTGTTCTAGAGGTTTTAAAGGAAGGGAAAAAAGCAGGAATTTTACTTTGAACAAAATCTCAAGTCTGAGTAAAGAAAAGTAAAGAAAGCAAGCAGTAAAGAATACAAAATGTATGTGCAGTGGGGGTGGTTCTGGGAGTTGGGTCACCGCTTTCCAGTGTCTGCTTGCATTTGCATCTGTAGTGGTATTGGAGAGTTTATTGTGGTAAGCTCCTCATTAATGGTTCATGTAGAAATGCTGTTAATTATATTAGGCCAATGTAATTCCTGTATGGGATAACCTCCATTTCTTCTGACCACACTGTGCATATACAAACAAAAGGAAATGTTACTTTATACTTGCTTGGTTAACTGATGAGATAATAGAAGAAAGGGCATGAAAAGTACGTTCAAGAGAGAATTAATAGGATGGGTAATGAGAACATAAAATGATGATAGAAATGATAGAAAATGGAAGAAATTACTGAAGTAGAGGATATTTGTGTTGTGTTGGAATAGAGCTGTAGTAGTCAAATAATACTTACAAGGATGTGGAATAGAAGGCTCTGTATTTACATGTTAACAGCAAAACTCTCTAGTAGAAGTTGGTTGCAAAAAAGAAAAGGTGACAGACGTGTCTTCAGTAGGGGGACACTGCTATTCATGCTATTTCCAGTGCCAGAAATTGTTACAGAGGAATCCACTAATAGTTAAACAGTGAAGATGGCTGACCTCTCTTTTCCTTTTTCTCCTTTCTATAACAGAGGACTAGAGAATGGATCTTTTCAGTCACACTTCTCATCTAAACAAGCAGAGTTTCTTTAATGTTTTTTAGGTCCTGTTTTCTAGACTCCTCATACTTTTTTGCTGGATTCACTTCGTGATCTGTTGGAGAAGGCACTGGTGACATGTTGTGTTAATAGTGTATGTAGTACCCAAGGAAGCAAATCAGAACTGGAAATGGTGTAGAAGAAAAGAGTTACAAGAGTTGAGACTTTAGATTAGAAACAGTTCAGAAATAGTTTTAAAAGTTAAGGCTTAGGGAAGATGGTTCTCTGTGAGTTTAACACATTGAGTGGATTGTTCGGCAGAAAGGGATCTTGTAGGACATAGCACTGAATTGGTCTCAGTATCTTGGGAATGCTTCCCTCAGTCTTATATTTCTGTGATGAGGGAATGAAGTTCTAAATGAAAGATTATCTTATCTTACCTCTGACATGTTTAAGCATCTTTTTCATGTCAGAATTTGTAAAGGATTTGAAATGTTAATGTGAGTAGTCTGGTTTCTGATGTGTGCGGATCATAACACAGCGCTTGTGTCACATGTCAGCACAAAGTGAACTCTGGCAGCAGTGCTGGTGACTAAAAGGGAAGTGTCAGCAAGTACTAAAGTGTCTGCATTGGCAGTGATACTTGACTAGCAGAGGTACAGGACACAGCTCCCTGCTAGGAAAGGGAAGGTGAAAATCCTGGAGTTAGTTTCCTTTGGCTTACTTGTGAAGGATACAAGTTTCTGATGTCTTACCTCTGGAGCTTGAACATGTCAGTCGTATGTGCAGTGGCCAAAGTTTGAAACTTAAAAGTTTGAAATAATTACCTATATCCTTTAAGGGAAAAGGGAGCTGTCTGAGGGACTGCTTTGAACATAAGCAATAGACTACTCAGCAGCAAGTAGCTGTTCAGATTTGTCCAGTCTCATCTTAGAACCTGGTAAGAAAAATTGATGAGAATTGTAGGGAATAAACCACTTCTCTTTTTTCTTTTTCCTTACCCCTCTGCCCTGACTAAAGTGTTCTTTTGAGTGCTGTAAGTGGAGAAGACACTCAGGATCGTACTGACCGCCTGCTTTTGACACCCTGGGTTAAATTTCTATGGGAATCCTATAGGCAGTGTTTGGATCTTCTCCGAAATAATTCTCGAGTAGAACGCCTGTACCATGACATTGCACAGCAAGGTAGGTCCAAAAGATGGAAACTTGAACTATAAAGATGTGGTGTGTGTCCCCCGTTAAGGGGAAGGGAACATCCAAGATCTGTAGATGCTTGTGGTCGAAAGGAACAACAAGAATCAGAGGGTCCTCAAAAGTTTACAAAGTTTTAGTAGTAAATAACGCATTTGGCATGGAAATTGGTATGTTAGTCCCTGACCTCCCAGCCTAAGCACGTGGCAGTGGGTTTTGGATAAAGGAATAGGGTGGAAGAAGAGAGGGTTGAATTAAAGAGAGGGTTGGAGAGAAAGAATGGGAGGGAAAAGGAGAGAAATCACCAGTCCTCACTCCAGTGTTGATCCAGCTGATGGGGTGTCCAGAGTCCTGGGGTGCACATGCATCTGGGCTTCGTGGGGGGACCTTTCTATAGATAAGTTTCTCACTTGTTATGCAAATCAGTTTTCATGCTCAGTCTGTTCTTGACCTTTCTGGAAGTGGGTTGGAGGGCTTCAAAGGTTTTGGGTGGTCTTGATCGCCCCTGTACAGTCCATCCCCTCTTCTTGACCTCTTTCCTGCACTTGTGCTGTGTTGTGCATATCTCCAGAAGCCAGAACAAGGATTGGTTTTTGAGAGGAGCTGTGGGATTAGTGATGAGGTTCTTGTCTGTGTCATTTCCAGTCATTTGAAGGCTTCATTTGACTTTACCATATTTAAATGAAGTGAGAATTTTTTTCCCACATTTTACAAAGCCAAAACCTGAATTCATGCCATTCATAGGATTTTGTTTGCTCTTAGTTCAAATTAAAAGCTGGAATCACTGCATAAATTAGAACATTTTTAAAGAGACTTAAAGTATTCCCTTTGCTCTTTAAACTTAATTATGTAGAAACATCTTCATGTTTTGGGGTCAAGATGAAAATGCTCTGCATTGTCACTTATTATGTGTGACAGATTGTATCATGTTTGAGACGTCTTTTGACTGCAAATGAAGCTTCTTTAAGTGTACTGATTTACATATTTGAATCCCATTTAGAACTACCATGAAGTCACCATTAGTGAACATTCTGAATTTACATTATTCATTTTTGCAGCTTTCAAGTTCTGCCTGCAGTACACGCGGAAAGCGGAGTTCCGCAAGCTCTGCGATAACCTGCGAATGCACCTGGGGCAGATCCAGCGGCACCACAACCAAAGCACAGCCATCAACCTCAACAATCCTGACAGCCAGTCCATGCACCTGGAGACCAGGCTGGTGCAGCTGGACAGTGCTATCAGCATGGAGCTGTGGCAGGTATGCAGCAGGGCTCCCCATCACACTTGGTCTGCAGCCTTTCTGCTCCATGCAGTTCACGTTTCATGGTACAAGCACCAAGATGAGGAAAGGATAAGAGCTAAAGAATAAAGTTTTAATATCTAGAATATTGAATGCTTAGTCTGGTGTTTCTGCACAGCATTTCAAACCAAGCTTTGCTGGTAGAACTTTTGTTATTTTTTTGTTTGTTTTTTCTTTTTTCTCCTCTTGGTTTGTAGCTTGAAAATCCAGATGAAACAAGTTTTTCAGAAATACCACATTCTAAGCAGATAGTTAATGGAGTATGTCCAAATAATTTATTAGGAAAGAAGTATTTATTTTCATGTAGCTGACAAAACTGAGGATCACAGCTTTCATAAGTATTAAATACTTTATAGTCTTATAACGTTTAATGAATTCATATTTCTCCTTTTTTAGGGTGTTGCAAAAAACTTCCTAACAGTAGTGTATTTGGTTGTTTTGGTTTTTTTTAGGAAGCTTTCAAAGCAGTGGAAGATATTCATGGACTGTTTGCACTGTCTAAGAAACCACCCAAACCACAGCTGATGGCGAATTACTATCACAAAGTTTCAACTGTCTTCTGGAAATCAGGAAATGCTCTTTTTCATGCATCCACCCTTCACCGCCTTTATCACTTATCAAGAGAAATGCGAAAGAATCTCACACAAGAGGAGATGCAGAGGTGGGGAAAGATACTTGCTGTGATCTTAGAATCTATTTTTAACCCCCTAGGTTCAAAAATAAACTAAATTGTACCCCAAAAGAAGCAGATGACTTGTATGGCTATGAGCAGCTCTTCCTAAATTGGCCAGTACTAATTGCCTCAAAAGAAATCTAGAGCAAGGAGGATGTTTTACAAAGCTACAGTGTAAGTATTGTGAACATTAGCATCACCTTAGTTTAAGCTTCCTTCTCTTTACTGACTGAGAAGATAAGCAAGTCAGTAAATATCTGGGGTTTTGTTTCCTTTTTCTCTTCTGAGTGGTGGTATTTTCTTCACAAGACTTCACAATTTCCTCTCATGGTGCAGTTGGTGTCTCCTCTGTTATTTCTGGTGTTTTTACACAGCTTTGCATCATGGATGCTCCTTGTTCCTCTTTTGAATTGGCACATTTATGAACAGGAATTAGTAAGTGTTCTCTAGCAGTTCATCTCTTGTGCTTCTGCTCTGTCACCAGGATGTCCACTCGAGTCCTTTTGGCCACCCTGTCCATTCCCATAACTCCAGAGAGAACTGACATTGCTCGTCTCCTGGATATGGATGGGATCATCGTGGAGAAACAGCGGCGCCTGGCCACGCTGCTGGGGCTGCAGGCCCCCCCTACACGGGCCAGCCTCATCAATGACATGGTAGGTACTGGGGCTCAGGTGAGCAGCTTCCTAACACTCAGTCCTGTTCTAGAGCACTGTGCTTAGCTGTGGGACAGCAATTTTAAAGCTAAAACGGCTGTATGGTTAATTGGGACTTAACTGCAGATTCACAAGGACTGTTTGGAAATGGCAGTGGCAATGGATGCTCGTGTGCACTAAAGAGCCAAATTCAATATTGTCTTTATGTCACCCAAGCAACAAATACTGATTTGAAACCCTGAGGTGTCTGAAACATGTGATCTAGAACTTTGGGTTTTTTTGGGGGTAATTAACTGAACCAAGTGCTTATTTTTCTGTTTTAAATGTGTTTTGGATAAGCACAGGTCAGATGTCAAGTGTTGGAAAATATCGATCTAAGTGATCATGAAAACTTCATGTGTTAAATTTGAAGGGATATTAGATTTATCTATCCTCAGACCTCCCATGATGCTCATAAACAAATTAGATATTAAGTAATGGGTAGTTTCAGAGAATGTTTGAATTTCTTGGAGTCATTTGCACTCATATCTGAAACTTAGGTTCAAAGCTCATTTAACAATTTGAATTAATTCTTCTTGCAGCACCTCTCCAGTTTGCCTCCAACCCACAATTTAAGGCTTCAGAAATTTAATCATGAACAGAGAGATGTGTGGTTTTAGATTGGATGTGGGCCTACATTTGTGTAGTAAGCCTTGTGTCTTAGAAATGGCTGAGGATGGTACTCTAGTCTGTTTACCTTGTTTATGTTGTCTACTTTTCCATTTTTAAGTACATTTAAGTGGTGTAGTGTAGAGTTACTGTCACTGCAGTTAAGAATGTAATGAAAAATATGTAGTCTCCTGTATTAAAAAGCACATCTGTTGCCTGTTTAACTTGTTGAATATGAAATTCTTAAAGCATAACTATTGGTGAATACTGTATTTATGTTGAGATCTTTGGATTTTTTGTTGACTGTAGGTCAGGTTCAACGTAGTGCAATATGTTGTCCCAGAAGTGAAAGAACTTTACAATTGGCTTGAAGTAGACTTTCACCCGCTCAAGTTGAGTGCCCGTGTCAGCAAGGTAAGTTTTTTCTGGCTCTGTGTGTATTGGTCTTGACTAATAGTCTGTTATTTGAATATTGATTTGTGGTAAATATCAACTAGCTTTTTCTATTGCCAGATTTTTCAGTAGTAGCCTTGATTTGGTGAAGTTCATTACCATGACATGTACATGACATCTGATATAGTAAGCCAGGTTATTGAAATAGAATGAAAATTCACTCGGGTCTTTTGGGTGCTATTCTGAGGGCTCCATAAAGGGGCAGAGTTTTGGGAATGTATCAGAAGGTTTTGTTGGTGGAGATGATACTGAGTTAATTTGTGTAAAGGTGCAAAATGAGAAGACTTTGTGCACACGTGGGCATATGCTGGCAAGTGGGTTGTGTGCTAAGTGGAAAGATAAACCAATGACTGGTTTTACTATTAAAAGGTAGAGTGTTTGGAGGTAGAATAATGTGAGAGCTGTTGATTAGGTAGTGTAAATTCTGCAGCTGATGAAGCACATCATGTTCTTTTTCTTTGATAGTGGGAACAAAGATATTTGAGGTGCTAAAAAGAACTTGAAGGTAAATTAGCAGTGTGGTAAATGTTGCCAGTACTGTCAGTCGCCTTCATACAAAAACTGTCAGCTCTGCTTTGTAACTGTAAGTGTTCTGATCAAAGGAGGCACTTCAGTAAAACAGGACAGTATCTGGACAGAAGTGCTCTTGTTTCCAGAGCTATAAACAGAAATGTTACTTTAATGGTGAAGTTTGTACAGGTCAATGCAGATAGAGTAACTTTTCAGACTTTTGATAGGTTCTGAACTGGGTGAAGGACCAAGCTGAAAAGGAACCTGAATTGCAGCTGTACATTCCTCACCTGCAAAACAACACCATCCTTCGCCTTCTGCAGCAGGTATGAGTAAAGAAAATGTATGTTCCTAAGTATACATAAGTTAGAATATGCTTTGGAGGAAGATTAAGTTGGAAACTTTAATGCTGAAAGAGTTTTTCTTTCCATCATATAGAAGACTGTTCTTGAAATATGTTTTTCTAGTATATAACCCATATCTTCAGTTTCGTGTGTCATTTAAGTACAGCTGTAGTAGCTATACTTGATAGTGGAGTACAGTAGTGTAGTCTCTTCTCTAGATTTTCTTCATTACTTACCAAGTTTCTTAAAACTTCTCTTTGGAGTAAGGTCTTGGGTATTTTGCTTTGGGTTTTGGTTTTAATGTAGTTTTATTATAAAATGCACATTTCATTGACCTGCTTTCGTTACCAGTGATGAGCAGTGTTATTTCTGGTGTGCTAAAGAAATAGTTGAAGGCTAATTAGCAGCATAGCTGGATGTAGTTACTGCTGCCAGTCTCCTTCATACAAAGCAGCTATTCAGGAACGGGGTTTAATCTAAATACAGTACAGAAATAAAATCCTGCAAGAGTATTTACAATTACATTAATATGTATATATTCATTCATTTGTTGACAATTTAGCAAGTTAACTTTAAGGCTTGTACAACAACTTCTATTGCTGATTTCTTTTCATTGAGGAAAAGTACCTAATGTTCCTGTTCCCATTCAGGTGGCCCAGATTTATCAAAGCATTGAGTTTGCTCGTCTGTGTACCTTGGTTCCTTTTGTGGATGCTTTCCAGCTGGAGCGCTGTATTGTGGATGCAGCCAGGCATTGTGACTTACAAGTGAGTGCTGTAGAAAGACTTGTGTGAAATGATGTCTGGGTTCACATGTATTGCAGATGGAAAGGAACTGGTTGCCAATGTGGAGGAAGAGGCAAGAGTGATCTGTCTTTCAGTGCTCATTTCATTGAATCTTTGAAAGTTCAGCCTCTTCCCTTGATTTTGTTGTTGTTTGGGTTTGTTTTTTTCCTAAACCGTAGAAATAAACCTTCATTCAAAGTGCTGTTTTTCTCCTACTAATTTGGCATTTCTCATAGAATGGCATGGCAAAATTTTTTTCAAGTAATTTCTGCTTGGAGCTTCTGTTGACTCATGGTGGTCATAGGCAGAGCAACAGAGAAATTGTTCAATAAACAGTACAGTCCTTTTTCTTCCTTTTTTTCTATTTTTGCAAAGGTTCGCCTTGATCACACGACCCGGACACTGAGTTTTGGTTCAGATTTGAATTACTGTACTAGAGAGGATGCTCCACTGGGCCCTCAGCTGCAGAGCATGCCTTCTGAGCAGATCAGAAACCAACTGACTGCCATGTCCTCAGCTCTGGCTAAGGCTCTTGCAGTCATTAAGCCTCCTCACTTAATGGTAAGTCATTTAAAGTTTTATGAAAATGTTGACAAGGCTTATATTTTAATGAATGTGTTTTCTCAGATTAGATGTACATTTTACTTCCTTTTTTTTTCAGCTTAGTGGTAGTCAGGTTTTTGTGGTTGTAAAGAAGTCATTCTTAAAAGCACTCAGCTAGTTAGTGTTTGGTCATAACTAAAATCATGGCAAAATATACACAAGAGGCCTGAATTTAAAGTTTCCGGTCTTGAAAATATCAGGCTTAGGATATAGCAAGTAATAGCTCTATACATGAGCCTACAGAACTAGGATTTTTTTAAAATTTTGCGTGTGTCTTTAAAAATCCAAGAGCCTGCTTCATTTATTCTTCCTGGAGAAACTGCTGTTGTGAAAAACCTGGAATGTAGCTTTATAGAACAAAACACCCCACAGCTCAAAAACTGACCTGTCTTTGTCACTTCCTTTCCTCCTCCCTGGGGCTTTTGGCTTCAAGGTCAGACTCACATTTCAGGTTTTCCAGAGTTCTGTAGCAGCAAGGTATAAATCAGTCTCAGATTTCCAGCATGCTTTGGTTGTGGCAAGTTAAACCTTCACTTCTTACTAGAGCAGTGGTAAATTTTCATTTCTTTTATGTTTATGAAAGATTTCGTAGCAAACATATCACATATTTTTTCCATATGGAAAAAAGGCTGATGGCAAGATGTCCATGTTAGATTCTTTTTACATGTTGAAATACTAAGTAATATTCTTTAGATATAAAAGCAAAAAATAGAACTCTATCATGATACCTAATGCTCACTTCCTTGTGTTGAACACGTATTGGTTGTTTTATAGTGTTTAAGGTAAAAATATTTCTATGTAAATTTTTCCTTCAAAAAAATTTGATTAGTGAATTGTATTAGATTGTCATTTTGAAAGAAAAAATATGCTTTAACTGTACATTCATGGATAGAAATGGCAATTAGTCTTGCACTTGACATGTTAGTACAGTTAGTAGCTGAACAAGACATAAATCCTTCTCATTTAACTCAGTAGTGGCCATTGCACTTGTAAAATTGGAGAACAGTATCAAGGTTAATATTAATCTGTGGGGTTAGAAAAGCTACAGAACAAGCTGATACCCTTTTTTCCTTCACTATTCAGGTGAAAACTTTCCGCTTTTGTCAGGTGCTTAAAAGCTTTTAATTTGTCACATTCGTTATAATTCACAAAATCATTAAATTTGTCTAAAGCTTTTTACTTTCGTGTTTCCGGTACCTCTATTTATCTTTAAATGTGTGCAGATCTGCAGCAAAGTGGATGTTTCAGTGTTTTTATTGAATGCCCTAGAAGTGAGAGGTTACTAAAAATATCCCTGAGGGTGCTCACATTTCAGGAGCAGCATGGCTGGGGGAGTGTGGGGAGCTGACTGGGCTGCAGTGTTCGGCTGGACTCATGGAAATGGGCAGCTCCCTGAGCTGGCACAGTGACACCTCCTCAAGTGTACAGCATGAATGTCCATAAAGAACTGTGGGGGTGCTCTGGGGAGTGCTGGGGGGTGGGAAGGCTGCTTAAAGAACAGTCTGTGTTCTGATGTGTAGAAGCCTAGTGCTTTTTATAAGGTAATGAAAATGGTTTTAAAGACAATGTTTAAATTGTTGACTTACTTTTTTTACCATCTCACAGATAGTGCTTTGTGTCAATTAGGGTACTTTTCCCTTTTATTAGTGTATTTGGAAAATAACAAAGCTTTAAAAGAACAAAACAGCTTTGGTGAAATACAATACATGTGGTGATGCGCTTGCAAACAAATACAGAGAAAAACAACCCACACACCCATTGCAGTTAAAGATTTCAATATCAATAACATCTGGGTGTGCAGTATTTTTGGACAGAAAAACGTCAAACTGTCGTACCTAAGCCATGTTGCAGAATGCTGTCTTTTACAGACAACTTTCTCCATGTGCACGTGATTCTAGGCAGTTGGTGCTACCTCAGGTGCCACTTGGATGAGTGATTAGATTTGCCATCACAGTTGTAATTCCACTCAGTTGGCAAGTTTGCAGAATAGAATTAACTTTGCGTTTTCCTTGAAAAGCATTTGCTTTGCTTTCTTCCTTTTTAAAGAGGGGCTGTTTACATCGTCTTATTCTTAATTTAAATCCAGCAAGAGAAGGAAGAGCAACATCAGCTGGCAGTCACCGCCTTCCTGAAAAATTCCAGGAAGGAGCATCAGCGTATCCTTGCACGCCGTCAAACCATAGAGGAGAGAAAGGAGCGCCTGGAAAGTCTGAATATCCAGCGTGAAAAGGAAGAGCTGGAACAACGGGAAGCAGAACTGCAAAAAGTCCGGAAAGCTGAGGAAGAGAGGCTGCGCCAGGAGGCAAAGGAGAGGGAGAAGGAGCGGATCCTGCAGGAGCATGAGCAGATCAAAAAGAAAACTGTTCGGGAGCGCTTGGAGCAGATTAAGAAGACTGAACTGGGAGCCAAAGCATTTAAAGATATTGATATTGAGGTAGGTGATTTATTGTTGCAGTGGGAAGTTATTTTGTTATGCTTTCAGTGTTACATTGCTGGGCTACCTGAATTTCCTGGGTTTGTCCTGCAATTGGTCTTACGAACAGTCTCTTAGAAATGAGACTGTGTAAGTAAACTTCAGTTCTGGGTTTGGATGGGACCTTTTTGACCTGGGGGAGTAAAGACTACCTTTTGTGGGACTTTCTTCTCCCTTTTATATTGATAACTTTACTTGGTTGTAGGATCTTGAGGAATTGGATCCTGACTTTATTATGGCTAAACAAGTGGAACAGCTGGAAAAAGAAAAGAAGGAACTGCAGGAACGACTGAAGAATCAGGAGAAAAAGGTACAAAGCAGGAAGGGTACAAATGTCAATACAATTTTTTAGTGAATGTGATCTCCTGTGTTGATATGTATATGTGCATACACACATATATATATAACGTTGGAGGTGTTATTGTTTGATACTAAGGAAAGGTAAATGTGTTATATACCAGTTGGGTCTCCGTTTTCGGTGCAAAAATCGTTCTAAATAATGGAGTTGATTTGAAAAAGGACCCTTAAGCTGGATGTGAACTGAGTCGTAGTTGGGAAGACTTGTAATTAAAAAATTTTCAGAATAGGTTAAATGTTTAGATGTGAGACCATTACAGAGATGCTAAATTAATTGTGTTAGTCCTCACTGAAACAGAGGAAACCTCACTGCTAGAGCCCTCCTAGATGGCAGAAAAGGATCTGTCTGAAACATGGGTAGCTATAAAAGTGTGAGAAATGTGACATAAATAGAAACACATGACCTGGGCAAGGTGAAACTCACCCAGGACTTCCTGCCGTATTCAGGAATGAAACAGGGGTTTTATGGTACAGTTGGTGACTTGGGTCACTTAAAACTCGTTTGAAGAAAAATGGCAAGTAGAAAGTCGCAAGTTAGTTAAAAGGATTCCAGTGAGAATCTTTGACACTGCGGGCCTGTAAAGCTGTTGCTTATACTGGACAGAGGAGCAGAAAATACATTAAACAATAGAATTAATGGTCACCTGAGTGAATATGATCTACCTGGAAAAGTCAGTGCAGCTTCTATAAAAGGAATGTTAGCAAGGGCTTCCTCTTGGAGTTCTCTGAAGCTGTCAAAGCAACCATATTTGTAAGGCTGATCTGATGGATGTAACTAAGTTGGAATTCCAAAAAAGCTTTTTACAAAGTTCTTCACAAAAAACCCCAACTTAGTAGTGTGACAAAAGAAGGCCTTTGAATTATGTTCTGGTTAGATAGCTGTAAAAACTTTATATAGGGAAGGCAGGGAAAAGAATCTCCCAGTCTTTGGCTTTGCATATTAAATGATGGGCTCCAAACTTAACATTCTTTGCCAGCAGTGAGAACTTGGTTCTTCTGCATTTTGAGCACTGTCTGCAGCTCTGGTTTTTTATGTCTAAAAGGATGCAGCTGAGCTGGAAGTTTGACAGGAGGCCAACAAGAATTGTCAATGATGCGGATTGGCTTCCGTGGGAGAAATGTCTTTGTAAAATTGTACCCCTCTGTCTGACAGATTTCTAGAGAGAGGATGTGGTACCAGTCTGTAAGAGTGTACCTGTTGTAAGAGCTGATGGTGGGAGCAGTTGTTCTTGCACTGCCTGCAACGGGTAGTGGAGTGAGAAGCATCAAATGAAGCCAGCAGGAGCTGTGTTCAGAACTGTTCGTAGGTAGAAGTTGGATCTTCATGCTGTGAGCCACAGACATGCAGGAGTTCTTTCCAAAGTACATTGTTGTATATGAAAAGCTTTGAGTTCAGAAGGACAAGAGAGAAAATCCACTGATGTTTAAAATATAAAAATACTTCCAACACAGAAAATGCTGGGAGCTGAAAATGGGTGATGCTGAAGAGAGTATTGTGATGTGCCTGTCTCTATTCCTGCATCTGTGCCTGGGAGTGCACTTAGTTGCCAGTGGTAGAGGCAGGTTCTTGGTTGGGTTGACCTTTGATGGTCCAGTGTGGTTGTTATATATATTGCAGGATTCTCCAGAAAGCAGGGGTTTATGTGCATTATGTCATTCTAAAAGATGTGTTATCTTTACTCAGATTGACTATTTTGAAAGAGCAAAACGCTTGGAAGAAATTCCTCTGATAAAGACTGCCTATGAGGAGCAAAGAGTGCATGATATGGAGCTATGGGAGCAACAGGAAGAAGAAAGGGTAAGAATTTTTTGTTGAGTTGATAAAGTGCATTAGTAATGCATGAAAAATAGTGTGTTTTGCACTGTTTGGTTTTTTTTCCCCAGCTCTTTTCAAAAAAGAAAGGAAGATTGAAATGTTAGCTTTGTGATTTCATTGTTCTAGTGGACAGCAATTTCTTCTGTCTTTGCTCCGAAAGAGGAAGAGAGAATTCCTCTTTCTAGTGGCTGGGGTAGATTGAATCCAAAGGTATAGTGAAGTTATACTTTTATATTTTCTATTTTCAGATCACCACCCTGCAGCTGGAGCGTGAGAAAGCCCTTGAGCACAAGAGCAGACTCTCCAGGATGTTGGAGGATAGAGATTTATTTGAAGCCAGGCTCAAAGCATCACGGCGAACAGTTTATGAGGTAATGAGACAAGGCATTGTTAACAAAGTACAGCCCTAAAGTGAGGAACTAAAACTGAGACCCAGGGATTCTTCATTAAACTGGAAACAAACTAGTATTTAAAATGGTTCAGAAGTGTGGAATTGCTTATTTTCTGCTTTGACTTTTAAATTAAATTTCTTGCACCCATTCCTAGGGTATTATCACTTTAAATTTTTGACAATTTCTGGACTAGCTTATATGAAAAATAAAGGAGGGGTAAATTGTTGATTTCAATACTCTTGGTAAGGGATCACTGGGTGTCATAGGCAGGCAGCTGTGTCTGCAGAAGTCCTTGAACTTACTGTGGTGATGGAGTAAATACTGACAATCATACTGAAGCTGAAAAATAGGTGGAAATACTTGTCTCTTTTTTATTACCGTTATGTTTGAATCTGGGAATTATTTTGACAGTTCAAGTATTTGTTTGTTCGAGCTGTGTTTTGTGTTTCCAAAATTTAAAAATGAATCAGACCACAAGGTCAGGGAAAGAACTGTGCCTTTGTTTCTTGCTGTACATTTTAAAATTTTTCATTTCCTGAGACTGTTTGGCTTTGTTGCAGTAAAAACTGGCTTTACCAAAAAAAAGGCAGAAGAGGTGTTAATATAAATTAGTAACTGCATATGATTCTTTGCAATAATAGGGATAATTTTGGGTAATATATTTTAAGTACAGATAAATTACTAGTTAAGCAATCCCTTTTCCAAAAAAGCAGATAAAAGGCTAATATTGTGCATGATGATTTAATTGTCTTTTTTCTAAATTGGAGGGTATTGTCTAACACAAAATTAATTGCAGAAGAGATGGAAATGGTGAACAGGTCATTTTTCAGTGGAGCAAAATTAATATGTTGCACTTGTTTCGAGTTTCTGTATAGCTTTATTTAACAATTTGTGTAACTGCTCAGCTCATAGACGTTACAGCTGTGGTGTTCTGAGCTGTCTTGTTGGTATTTCAGGATAAACTCAAGCAGTTCCAGGAGCGGTTGGCAGAGGAGAGGCGGAACCGTCTGGAGGAACGCAAGAAGCAGCGCAAAGAGGAGAGACGCATCACTTACTACAGGGAGAAGGAGGAAGAGGAGCAAAGGCTACGGGAGGAGCAGCTGCTCAAAGGTGAGATTGAGAATGTGACTCTTTTATCCTTTGCATCCTCGAGCCATTCCATTTGTGTAACACAGCTAATGTCTGGTTTTCCTGCTTCATGAGTTTGGAGGAAGTCTTTTCAACTTCCAGTTGTCGCACCTTCCTTGCTTACCTGTGCAGCATAGACAGGAAGGTAAAGCTTTGTAGCGCCTAGACATGGGTGAAAGAGATGAAGTAAGGGAGGCTAATGAAAAATTGAGTCTTAGATTTTAGCCTTTAGTTTTGAGTTCTGGCCACTTGTTTGTGCGCATCTTAAAGAGAAAAGAAAGGGAACAGTGGTGTCAGATCAAGAACTCCAGAACTGTAAACGACTCACACACCTTTCTTTGTGAATTACTTTGTCTGGTAGCCCATATAGCCCGTTTCAGGGCTTTAGAAGAGAAGAGGTGGTTGGCATCCTGTAGGAGGAATTTCTGCCCTATTTGTCAATTGGAGGATGAAGATTTTATGTATGAGAGTTCATAATAATGCAGTATTTAAAAAACAAAAATGGAAGCAGTCATGAATATCGAAATTTCTGACACTCTTAGCTGATTTTTTTGTTTGGTCTTTCCTAAGGAAGGGACCCTCTACCATGTTTGAGGTAGTTATGGTGTGTACATTGAATTAACATACAGGTATTGGACCTTTTTCTTTCTTGCTAACTGTTCAAGATATCTCATTAATGGATGTATCAGAGTTCCTTTTCTTACTGCTTTTGATTTAGGAGACTTCCAGAAAACAGGATCTGTGGTTAGCTAAAGACATCATATGAAATGCTTGTATTTTTTTGTGTTTATTTTTTATAGAGTCAAAGGGGAGAGATTGTATTGTGTAACCCTTCTGTGGATACAGCAAAGCAGTGGAATTTGTGTTGGTAATAAGGTCTCTGTGTGTTTCCAACTGTGCAGAGCGTGAGGAGAAAGAGCGCATCGAGCGCGAGAAACGCGAGCAGGAGCAGCGAGAGTACCAGGAGCGAGTCAAAAAACTGGAGGAGCTGGAGAAGAAAAAACGTCAAAGAGAAATGGAGATAGAGGAAAGAGAGCGCCGTCGAGAAGAAGAAAGGAGAGGTCTGGATGACCCATTTTCAAGGAAGGTGGGTAATACCTGCAGGTTTGTTTCTTTCTGACTGCTCCTTCTTCTGTAGATTTGAAAGAAGGTGTTAGCACTGCAAAATCATAGGTTTATTTTTTGTGAAGTTGTAGTGTGAGTGGATAATTTAATAGTTAAATTACTGTCACTTAGTTTCAGCTCACTATCAGGATCTGGAATCTCTAGTTTAGCAATAGAGTAAAGTAAAGAAACTACTAAGATCTCCAAGCTGTTTAAAAACTAAATTAATAAAGACTGAAATGAATATTGGACAAAATTTTCTTTAACATAGAAAGAAAACTATTGGGAGCAAGTGCAGTGACTCATGCAAAAGTCAGGAATTCAAGTAGATATTCAAGGAAAATCCCCCCCAGATTAAACATGAAAGTGCAGTTTTATATTTTATAAGAAATATGCAATAACATAAAACCAAGAGGTGTGTGCAACTTTCTGTTAACAAATATAACGTGGATTGGGAGAATTCGTTATTCCAGTCCAATAGGAAACAAAACAAAAGTTCCTTGGGAATGTTTAATTGTTTAAAAGAATGTAAATAAGTACCATAAACCTTCTACACTCCCACTTTTTCAGAACTTGCCATTCAAGAGAAGTACTTTTAAATTTCATCCCCTCCAGCTTTTCTCTTTGTTTAATACATATTTCATTGAGTAACGCCATGAAGATAAGTTACCAGCTTGTATAAATTGTTTTGATAGTCCGTCAGGTAAGTAATCATGATGGGTATTTTTCACATAAGAGGTCTCCTATCTGTGGGCACTTGATTATGTGGAAAAGCTGGCTCGGGTTCTGAGAGAGATACCTGCACCACCCCAGAAATTCCATTTGCAGTTTTGGGGTTCTTTTCTCACCATTGTTATTTGGGGTCATTTCAAAAGCATTTAAGGAGACAGAGCAGTGGATATGCAAGATCTTGGTTAACCCATATCGGCAAATAAAAACACTTTTCAAAGAGGGGTTTAAAACTGGAATACCCTTCTTATGAAGAGGTTGTGCGATTATGTGAATCAGGTGTTTTAGATGGTTTAGCTAACTAGTTTCTTGTGGTGGAATTAAGGCATAAAAATTTGTTTAAATGGTATGTCTGTCAATGGAGAGAGACATTTTAACTTCATTTTAAAAGAATGCAGATTGATTATTGCTTTGCCCTGCAACCGTTGTGAATCACTAATACCTCACCTCTTCTGGGTATTGAGAACAAAACTGTCCTTGCCACAGAGAGCTTTCAGTGTATTCAGTTACATTTCCTGAGGAGATTAGAAAGCACAAAAGCAAATAATTCCTTAAGTTCATTCCTGTTCTCATAAAATCCCAGGAAAAGTGAAACTGTTAGAACGTCTCCGCTGTGTCAACAGGTAGTGGCTATGGCTGACTGTAGCTGTTGTTCAATTGTTCATAGACTTGTTCATAATCTTTTTAGTGTATTTGCATATATCCTACCCTACTGGTAAAGTATGTGGCACAAGGGGAACCGTATTATTGTTTCAACTCTTCCAGAAACAATAAAGTCAATTAAAACCACGCTTTAGTTACTCAAACTCTCCTGATAGTTTAGTGTTCTACAGTGAGACAAGTGGGTTTTTAATGGTATGACATGCTCAAAAGTAAATTATATGTTGAATATCTTCATTTTAAAGTATTCAGAGAGAATGTTCCTAATTTCTTTTGACACGCAGGAATCTCGTTGGGGTGACAGGGAGTCTGAAAGCTCCTGGAGAAGAGGTGGTGAGCCGGAATCTGAGTGGCGTCGAGCACCAGTGGAGAGGTAATCAGGGGTTACTTAGCCCCGGTTATATTGGGATCAAAGTATGGAGACTCCCATTTTGTTGCTGCTGCTAAAGCTGCCCTGAGTAATTATCTTGTGCCTTTACATCTCCGAAAATTACCTTCTATTAAAAAGTTGCTTTGTAAGAATCTCGGAATGAGAGAGGTTTTATCTTGGAACCATGCTCAGATAACATTCCTGTTTTATTTGGCTTAGATATGTGAAGGCAAGCAGACACCTTCTGTGTGTGATAAACAACTTGCTTACTTGGATTCCTTTTTAAATTAACAATTTCTCTCCCACTCAAACATTGGTGTCAGTGCTATAAATACAGAATGGGGAAGGATGACAAGCAAATGCAGGTTTCCTGGATGATGAAATTCTGAGATTTTCCATCTAGAAAACTGACAGTAACTATGCAAGTCCAAGAGTGAATCACAGAGCAGAAAACATGCCATATATTAAACTCTGAAGAACTGTGTTGAACAGGGAGGAATAGATTTCTGAAGGAAGAATATTCTGAAGCTACTTTGGATTTAAAAAATAAAAATAAATTCACACTTGTTTACATCTATTTTGGATATGTTTATTAATAATGAACAGTGTTTATACAATTGTAGAAAACAAGATTTTTAACATTTGTCCATTTTTTTGCTCCACATCAGGATGAGCTGTAGCTAAAAATATTTCGGGTGGTGCACATCTAGTTGTTCTTAAAAGCCTGTGCTGATGGAGATAACACTGCTGGTTCCAATTGGCAGTATGTTTTATTGCTTAATTAGCCTTGCAGGTATATAGATTTTTATAAGTGTCTAAGCCTAATTTCCAGTAAGCAGTTTGAATCCATTACTGCTCACTCTGACTCCAGTGGAAGCAAATTAATTGACTCTTTCTCTCTGTAGTAATTTCTTACAATGTTTTAGAAGGGTGTGATCTCTTGATAAACAAAATGGAATTCCATCTTTCCTTAAAAGCTGTGTTGCCATTCCTGGTAGTGATCCACTTTTCTCATGAACTGCAGAATCTAACAATTGGATGAAACTCCTGGGTGAAGCCTTTCACTACTCACATATTGCCGAAGTTGTGGCTGCCCCATCCCTGGAAGTGTTCCAGGCTGGGTTGGATGGGTCTTGGAGCAACCTGGGATAATGGAAGTGTCCCTGCCTGTGGCAGGGGGTGGAATGAGATGATCTTCAAGGTCTCTTCCAACCCAAACCATTCTGTGATTTTGTGAAGTGTTTAATGCACTTATTTGTATGCGTCAATGGATTTTTTTTTTCCACACAGAGTGATACAGCTTGTCTTACTCATTTCTCATTCAGCTTTTCTAGAAAAGGATTAGAGTAGTGGTAGTTTAAAAGTAATAGTTTAAATAGATTTAAAAATCCTAAGACCCTGAAACAGTATCTGAATGAATTAAATACTTGTTCATCTGATAAACATTATAACCAATCTTCCACATGTCTTTTATGGCAAAATAATCAGATTTTTCAAAGGGGAAGATTATCCAATTTGACTCTAAATGGAAATTAACAATCTCCATGGCTTGGTTTTTACCTCACAGATCAATGATAATTGCATTCTCCCTTATTCTTCCAAACCCAGGAAATGCACTGCTTACAATTCCTCAAAATTCTTGAGACTCTGAGTTGTCGCAAACTGTTATCTCTTTGTTCTCACCTCTTCAAGTCCTACATCTGTTGTTTTGTAGCAAGTCATTGCTGGGTTTTGTTTACATTTTAGTAGCATAGTGGATCTCTAAACCTTGGGGTGTTCTTTTTGTTATGTTTTGGGTTTTTTTTTTAATCCATGAGACTCAACCCCAGTGCAGCTTCTCTTCTTGTGCCAGGAAGCAGGTACCAATACATTTCTGTGATGTTCTATTCCTTGTTTCTTTTTTATTATTGCTGAGGAAGGTTAATTTCCTGAAATAAATTAATCTGGTGACAAAAACAAGGTTTATGGTCTAAATGTATGTGTAAAATCCTGTAGAGAGTAGACTAAATGGTGTGTAAGGGTGGCATGTGCTTGGAGAAGGGGCATACTTAACTGATGGTTGTGGCGTTATTTAATACTGATTCTTTCAGACTTCACTGAAGTTTGTCACCTGGTGTAGAAGCCAACCCTCTTCTCTGTTGTGTTGCAGCAGATAACCAACAGGGGACTGTCCAAACTGTAATTTTGAAGGAGATGATGAACTGCTTAGTCTTTACTGAAGCTGTAGGGACGGTGACCTACTGCTTTCCCATAGCAATGAAGGGCATTAGAAGGTGTATTTTGAAACTGCATACTGTGTTTGGAACCACTCACCAAGTGGGTGCAGTCAGAAATGGCTTTGAGGGGTTTGATACTGTTGATTTAAAGCTTTCCTGGATGTCACCTTCCACTTCTCACTCGTTCCCTGTGGTTTTATAGAGACTGGCGTCGAGGAGATCCCAGAGATGATGAAAGACCTTTCCGACGAGGGGACGATCTGCCTCGGCGAGGGGATGATCTGCCCCGGCGTGGTCCTGCAGATGAAAAGGAGCGTCCTCTGGAGTCAGCAGAGGACAGGCCGCCTCGACGGGAAGGGGATGAGGACAGGCCTCCAAGGCGAGAAGGGGAAGAGGACAGGCCCCCCAGACGTGGATTGGATGAGGACAGGCCACCCCGGCGTGGTTTGGATGATGACAGAGGGAGCTGGCGAGCTGCAGATGACGACAGGCCTCCCAGACGTGCCCTGGATGACGACAGGCCCCCCAGACGTGCCCTGGATGATGACAGACCACCCAGACGTGCCCTGGATGATGACAGGCCTCCCAGACGTGCCCTGGATGATGACAGACCACCCAGACGTGCCCTGGATGACGACAGACCACCCAGACGTGCCCTGGATGACGACAGGCCCCCCCGGCGCGGCTTGGACGATGACAGAGGCAGCTGGCGCGCGGCAGATGACGACAGAGGGCCCCGGCGTGGGCTGGATGATGACCGGCCACCCCGCCGGGCTCTGGATGAGGACAGGCCCCCCAGGCGTGGGCTGGATGACGACAGGGGCAGCTGGCGGGCTGCAGATGACGACAGGGGGCCTCGGCGCGGGCTGGATGATGACAGAGGGCCTCGGCGCGGGCTGGATGACGACAGGATGGCCCGGCGGGATGACGACAGGGGACCCTGGCGGAATGCGGACGATGACAGGCTCTCCAGAAGAGATGATGACAGAGGCCCGTGGCGTGGGGGTGAAGACTCAAGGCCAGGTCCTTGGAGACCATTTGGTAAACCAGGTAAAATACAGTAATATAATAACGTTCCCTCCAAAGTGTGTGTTAACCTTGTAGATAATGGATGTAATGTACTTGATGCCAGAGATGGGAGAATGAGCTCTGAAAACATCTAGATTAATTTGGCTAATGTGGACATTCCTCTACTTAGTATAATTAAACCTTTTAATTTGGTTAAATTACAAAAAATTGCTTGTCTGGAAGTACCTAAAGGTCACACACTAACACCAGTCACTTCCCTGTGTGCCAAACCAAAATATACGAGTTGAATGCTCTGCTGGGAGAGAAACATTCTCACTAGATTAGCACACCTTGGACTCTTTCCCTACCTCTTCTATGTGTCTGAAGTTAATCTCCTTCTAAAGGAGGATTTTGATACCTCATTCAAGTGGGTCTGTTTTTGATAAGTCCTTTCTATGTGTACAGAGATAATGTTATTAACATTCCCTTTTTGTTTTTAACTCTTCCTGAAAGTCCTGCTTAGAGCAGAGTTTGGATTAGATGACCTGAGGTCTCTTAAAAACTGAATTATACTATTCTTGTATTCTTTATTTCTATTCTTAAGTGTCATTGATGGTGTCTAGATCTGTTTCTGATTCTTTTCAGAACTGTTGATGACGTTTAAATGTTAGATATGATTTTGATTTCCTGGCTCTTTACACTTACGTATTGGCAGGCACCACACCAACTTTCATAGACACTAATTCTGTAATCCAAACCTTTAGAAAACTTACCATAAATATCAAAACTTGCACTCCAGTTTTCCTATTTAAAGCCAAAGCAGGCTGCATAATAAAGAACTCCCATTCATAAATAACTGAGCAGTATTTCAGGGTGCACTGTGTTAAGGGGATGGTAACAACACTCATATGTTAAAGTAGTGCTTTAAAAAGCAGTAACTTCTTTAAAAATCTGCTTGCTTAAAATCTCCTCACTTGTAGATTTTCACAAAGGAATCTGCTGTGTAAGCTACACCCTTTGCTTCTTCTTGTATTTGTTTTGCACCAGACCCTTGTGGCTTCTGGCTGAAAACTGCTGGGTGCAACCAGCTCTGCTGGACTGTTCTGGCAGCCCTGACAGGAGCTGTGCATTGCTGGCTTTACGTTTAGCAGCTTGTACAGTGTCTTCTCTGTGGTTCCCACTCAATGTGCAAACTTCTTACAGACACCTTGAGTTGGATCCTTGGGTCAAAACTTGAAGAACCGGTTTCTGTGACAGAAGCAAAGGGTTCTTTGTCCACAAGAGGGATAAGAGGTCAGTCACAAATTCCTTTGACTCCTCATTTCTTTCTTCCAGGGGGGTGGAGAGAACGAGAGAAGGCTCGTGAGGACAGCTGGGGCCCTCCCCGAGACTCCAGACCTTCAGGAGACCGTGAATGGGATCGAGACAAAGATCGGGATGAAAATGAGAAGGAGCGGGAATTTGACAGGGAGAGAGATTTTGATCGAGATGATCGTTTCAGGCGTCCCAGGTCTGACTTCTCTGTTTAAGTACTTCTAGAATGTTTCTGCAAAAAAAAAAAAAAAAGGGCCCTGCTGATACAGAAATAATGTGGAATTGCTGAGTGAAAGGAACAAGGATTGGTTTGTGTGAAACTAAGCACTTTAGGGCAGCAAATGGATTAAGGGCATTTTTGGGCCTTTTTGGTTTGTTATTTTTAGGATGATGTTATCTGTTTCTCTGTACAGGAGGAATTTCAAAATGCTTAAAATGCTTTAAAATTTTTATTTTTATCCTGTTATCAAGAGAATTCCATATTAGGCACCAGAAAAACAAAACCAATTTTGGAAGTATGTTAAATAGACACCCACTGGGTCTGTAAATATCTGTGTTGTCATATATTACCGCTCCTTTCCATAGCAAAGGTAAAAACCTTAACATTTAGTTTTATGTTTTGCATGGCCAAAGGGATGACGGCGGTTGGAGGAGAGGGCCAGCTGAGGAAACTTCCAGCTGGAGGGATTCAAGTCGTCGTGAGGAGTGGGACAGAGGTGGTCGTGACATGAGAGACCGACGTGGCGATGACAGGGAGCCGCCCCTCAGGAGAGGGCCACCCCTCCGATCCGAGCGGGAAGAGCGTAGGTTCATTTCAGTGTCCCTAAAGTCCTCCATCCAGCATAGAGCCTCCCTCTTCCTGACAGTGCTGGGAGGGGGTCACATGGGAATAGGTTATATTTTCAGGCATTTAAACTGCTTTTCCATAAACAAAATAATAAAAAGCACCTTTGGTGTAATTGAGAATTCTTTAGTGAGTCTTAACTATTCGTAGTTGTGTTCTTTTCCATCTTAGTAGCATTTCACATCTGCAGTAGGAGGATAACATTTCAAGTATGCACTTCTCATAGGATTGTGTTCTGGGTGTATGAAGTCTTCGTGTTTAGATTATCAGGACAGACATCCCAGAAAAGTAATTTCTGGCCCTTTCCTTAAAACCATTAAAATGTAAGGCAAATACTTCTGAATGAGGCCTTATGGGTTTCACACTATTAATGGTATTAATTTTGATGAATGACCTGTTTTGATTACAGACCTGTGTTAATTTTGTATATTTATTAATCCTTTGCTATGTTCTAAAAATACAGTAACAGGAAATCCATTTAGCCTGGAGGGACCACCACATCTTCCAATTCTGGATTCTTACGTTCAGAATCTCATTTTGTCTCTTCCCCAAATGTGGGTGTTCCTGCACTTGGGAGCAGCCTGGAACAGAACATGGGATCATATGAGGGACTGCTGCTGACAGAAAAGCAGAGTGTTCTCAGTGTGGAGATTTTTTTTTAATATATCAAGAAGTTTTGGTATTTGACTTCTTGGCATCTGCCACAGCTTTGTTCACACAGAGGTGGGATGGAACTCTTAACATTCTTTTTGGTGGAATTGAACTGTTTTTCATACAGTAAAGGGTGGTAGATGCTGTTACCAGTGGAGTCATGTAATTCAGTACCATTTTACCTCTGATTCCAGTAGAGTGAAGAGCAATTTCACAACAGCAAACACCTAAACATTTTCCACAAGTGTTCTTAAGTTAGGATTTTTCTGTTTTCAGAGTTCAGTCATTTCTAAGGGGACACTTTTGTGTTCTAATTCTGCTAATAATGGTATATATTTTTGGCAATGACAACAACCTAAAACTGTGTACATCAGTAGAACATTCTTACTGCAGTTAATGCATTTTAAAGATGACACTGGGCTTGCTCACCACAATCCCAAATCTGAGAAGAGGTTTGAGTAGTTCTGCTGTTCTTACCTATAAAATTAAAACGTGTGTTTGGCTGTTGTCATCGTATTCCCTGTTGGCAGGGCTGGGGATCAGTAACTCCCACTGCCAGGGTTGGGGCTGTTTGTTTGAACTCTTGCAGGCTGCTGGTGGAGCACGACTGAGTTGTTTTTATTTCTTCCTGTGCCGTAGCGAGCTCGTGGCGACGCGCTGACGACAGGAGGGAAGAGCGCGGGGAGGAACGGGAACCGGTGCGGCGGTCAGCCCCTGCTCCTGCTGCTCCTCCAGCTTCTGCTCCCCCAGCAGCATCCAAAGAGCGGGAAAGGGATGGGGAGAAGGAGAAAGGATCCTGGAAAACAGAGAAGGAGCGTGAGCCCGTACGCCGCACTAAGAACGAGACAGATGAGGAAGGGTGGACCACTGTACGACGTTAAGTGGGAATCGCAGAGTTTAACCAATGTTTTAGCTTTGATTTGATCGAATCCACAGATTATATTTGTGCTTATAAACATTCTGAATTGGAATTCTTTAACCAATGTTTTGAGGTAACATGAAAGCATGAATTACTTACTCATATAGATTGATCATGCACAAAACTCACAGCAGAAGGTTGGAAATTGAATGCCAGTTTCTGAAATTTCAAATGATGCTTATTTCATGGGTCATTTGTTGCTAAAATAAAAAGAAGCAAGCCCAACAGCTGTCTTCAGTACAGCTTCTCTCTTGCACCAAAACAGGCTGCCCTTTTTATTTTTAGTCTTTCTTAGTTTGGAATGGGATATTATTGTCACAGGACATGAATTTGAAAACGCCTCTGTTCACACAGTGGAATTATTGAAAAAGCAGAGCTAAAAGAATTTGCATAATTAGCCAAAAAAATAGAAAAGCCCTCTTTTACATAGGTATCTTGGAGGGCAAGCGGTTTCTGAGATACTTTATCACTATCTAAATTCAGTAAGTTATTTAAATTTGAATTGAATACAATAAACATTGTGGATTAGCTACACTGGGATATTTTCTGTAGATTTACTTGAATCCATAATGCCTCTGAGGCCACTTTGCAGTCATTGTTCCAGTAATGTACACACTGCTGCAGTGTACAAATCAAACTTGCAGCTTTTACAATTTCAGTGTTTTGGTAAGCATATGGCTATGTACTTTCTGTTGCCAATATCATAACTGCTTTTTCCATTACTGGATAATTCATGCCTTTCAAGGATTTATAAATATTGTCATATTTAAAATGTGTGGTTTTGGAGAAATTGTTCTATTTCCCCCTCCAATTCTTTGTCTTCAGGGTCAATTCTTTCCCTTTCCAAAAAAGTGATCTGTAGTAATGGCTGTGTTGACTTCAAAGCTGGGGTGCAGTAACAAGGAATGATCTGGTCACACTGAAGCCAACACAGAACTTGCTGCTGTGTGTTTCTTCAATGATAAATAAACAACTTAAGGAATTAGCTGCTGCAGTGTCGACTTTTTAGTGAGTCCTGCACCATGTGTTCATGAAGAACAGCTGTTGAACAACCCTTTTCTGTTCTCAGACCTATTCTGTACCAGCTGAAGGAGAAAGTGAGAACACCTGGGATAGTTTCTCCCTGAGAAACCTGGTGTGTGAACAGAAGTAATACTCCTCTTGTCCTTTTCCTGCCCTCTTCTGGGTTATCCAGGGCCAGTAGTTTTCTTGGGAAAAACTTGTTCTCAGAGCCATCTTCTGAGGGCTTGATTTTTGTGTCTTTGGATCCTTTCATTTCATTGCTGGTTGAGTCACAGGACTCCTTCAGAGCAATAGTGTTTTCCAAGCATTAAAAAAAAATACTGTTTTTTTGTTGTTTATACAGTCCCATAAAGTCTGGAACTAGAGAACATCCAGTAACAGTGCTGACTGGATCTGGAGTAGTGGGTGCTGCTGTTCTTCAGCCACCTCCTGCTGTCTTTGCACTCTGTGTCTCAGATCTGTGCTGTCAAAAGGGACCCAGGAGCTCGCTTCACTGCTGGCTGTGAAATTCCTGTGTCACTTAGAACCATGTTTCTCCAGTGTGATTTTGAAGACCTCCAAGACTGTGGACTGCACAACTATACTGGGAATCCTCTTCCAGTGTTTGACTGGCTCCAGATTGGAAAACAGTCACAGAATGGTTTGGGTTGATGGGGACCTCAAAGGTCATCCAGTCCAAACATCAAGTGCAATGAGCAGGGACATCTTCAACTCGATCACGTTGCTCAGAGCTTGAATGTTTCCAGAGCTGGGGCATCCACCCTTTCCATGGACAGCCTCTGCCAGTGTTTTCTACCCTCACTGTTAGAAAACCTCTTATATCAAATCTAAATCAACCATCCTTCAGTTTAAAACCAACATCTGACTGGTTTTAAAAAAACCAAAATTGCCAGAAAATCTGTTCCCATGCTTCTTACAGGCCCCTTTCCAAGGATTGCAAGGCGACAATTAGGGCTCTGTGACACCTTCTATTCTCCAGGCTGAATAACCCCAGGTTCTCAGCCTTTCCTTACTGGGAGGTGCTTTAGCTCTCTGGTCATTTTTGTGGTTCTCAGAAAGTTTAAGTCTCTCTTGGCTTCTACCCTGTGTCTCTCTGCTCTCTCTGCACTACTGTGGAAAGCTGGAATTTTCCAGGTAGCTTCCTAGTAGAAAATGGCTGGCTGCTGTGAGGTCTCCCCCAAACCCCTTCCTTCTTTCAGGCTGAACAAGCCCTGTCCCCCTCAGACTTTTTTCCCAGGCATGTGCTCCAGCCCCTGAATACTGTGTTGGCCCTCTGCTGAACTCAATCAGCTTTGGCAATGTCCTTGTATGGGGGGAATGGAACCCCAAACAGCATACAAGAAAGATGAGATGAGCTGAAGGGGATACTCTTCCCTTCTACAGGCTGGGATTCAGGCCCAAACAGTTCAGTGTCCAGCTCAAACAGCCTGGGATCTGCTGGCTCGTGCTCACCTCTTCCCCTGCCAGGGCCCAGAGGCATTTGAGCCCCCAGTGTGTCACTGCAAGGGCTCCTTCCATGGCTGGGCAGCCCCTGCCCTGCTCCCTGTTGAATTCACCAGGCTCCTGTCCATCCCTCTGGCCAGCAGCCCTGTCCCAGGGGTGTGGGCTGGAACTCCCACTTCAGTGTCAGCCTGTGGCTGCCTCCAGGGCCTGGAGGATGGTTCCAGTCCAGCCCATGGACCAAGGTGCTGAGCCTGGACATCCAGCCAGTTTTTCTGCCCCCTTTGTTATGTGGGCTGTAGCATCCCGAGCTGGGTGCAAGAATATTGTGTGAGACAGTGTTGAAAGCCTTGTTAAAGTTAAGGGGAAGAACATCCAGTGCTCCTTCCCTTGTCCACAAAGATACTTTATTATAGAAGGCAGGTGAGCCAGGCATGGTTTACCCTCAGTAATTCCATTCTGGCTGTTCCCAGTTGTCTTCTGTATGTCCCCAAAAACGCATTCTGAAAGGACTTCCTCTGATTTCCCCAGGGACTGGGATAATCACGTGGCCTGCGCTTCCTCAGATGGTCCTTCCAGCCTTCCTCAAAGATGGGCACAACATTTGTCCTTCTCCAGCCTTTGCAATATGTAAATAGTGATTATACCTTCAGTTCCATAGTTTTAATTGTATCCATACAAAGACAGTTTCACACAGGGATGAATGTTAGTGATCCCTGCACCGGCTACAGCTCTGTTTCCCAATCTGGGTTATTAATTTCCTTTATTTGAGATCATGATAATGTTGTCAACACGTGTCACATTCTAAGGACTGGGCAGCTTGAGAAGAGGCTGGGGAGATGTGAGCTTTGCAGACATGCCAGTGTGTTTATTTCATTGCTTGATCAGTTTAGACACAATACTGACAGTGATCAAAAACCTCTACCGACCAAATCAAACAGCTCAAACCTCCGCCTCCTGCCATCATTAAACATGAACACAAAATTTGGTTACCTGAAAATGTTGATGAAGCCAAACGAGTTCTGTGTCAATCTTTGCCTCGTTTGAGTCATGTTCAGTTAAACAGCTAAAATTTTCAGTGAACCTTAGAAGAATACAAGCTGTCACAGGCTGTATTTAAAAGGCAGACCGTAAGGCTGCTGCTGTTTGAATGGATGCAAATGTTGCTGGATTAAAACAAATCTCCAGCAAGGCAGTGTCAGGTATGAAAAGTGCTCCTCCTTCCAGGAGCAGCCCAGGGACTGACCCAGCCCATGGGCAGGAGTGACAACCATCAGGGTTCTCAGCAGAATGAGGGCATAATTGGCATTTTAAACTCTATAAGTGCTTTACTTATAAAAACTGATATAATTTTTTTTACAAAATCATTATTTATAAGAACTGTCAGGGTGCAATGGTGTCACTCCTGACTGGGCACAGCTACAACTGCAGCCCAGGACATGTCATAATCTTGGTGGCCTCAATGAGGCCATGAGGAGGGCCAGGGGGTATCTCAGACAGCAAGGGTATGGAAGGCTTGTCTTGCTGTAAGTGAAATGTATCTTTGTTGTTTCACTGTCCTTGGGCTGCCGTCATTGGCAGGAACTGCTGCATGTAAGCAAGTTTCCCTCCTGTACCTAAAGGGCACTGCTGGATGGTGTCAGCCTACAAAGGGCAGGCATTAGGTCAGTGAAATGCAAGATCCAAAATTTACCTGTTCTTCAGGCACTAGAGCCCATCCTGGGGTTTACTGCAGCATTGCAAGAAGCAGGCACACAAAGTGGCATAACAAAACCACCCAATTCTTCCTTTCTTGCCATGGCAGGACCAGCTTGAACTGAAATGCTCTACACTTTGCCTGGTCCTCCTCTTAAATAAAATTAATGCATTTAACTACAAACTATTCCACTGCATTTTGCTAATCAAAACCTCCCTTGCTGCACTTTAAGCTCTGTTAGCCCTTTCTCTCTTGGGCAGGAGGACAATCTACCGGCTTTGCTAAACCTTGTTCCATTTTTAGTGTATCACTTGTTTTGTCCAGGCAACAGGCATTTTAGAATTACCTTCCTCCCCATGCAACTCTTAGCAACTCATCTCCAGCAAAAATTAATCTATATATCTGGTGGGTCAAACTGGCACTGTAAAAGAAAAAAAAAGACATTTTATAGCCATTGTGGTCTGGTCCTAGGCAGCTATCTGAGGCACTGGTCAGCAGACTGAGAGCAACCTGCCCAAATAAAATTTCCACTAAAGATGGGGACAGACTTACCTGACTTCAGCTGAACCAAGTTATTTATACATTTGAAAGTAGTTTCTAATTAGAAGTAGCTTGCTTTTTACCAAGACTAGTACCAGCGGAGGATGATTATCCAGTATTGTGTTCACTCCTCTTGCCAGAATATCACTATAGAAAAGATTCTATCACTTACATGCACAGGAATATTTCCCTGTAATGAAGCAGTTCTCTGAAGATACAGTATTTGGTTTAAACAGGTGACCATAATATTTTGATTTGCCAATACCCGTAGAAGAGTGAAAATAGTACCTCACTTTTCAGTATAAATAGACCTCTTCTGTGGAGCATAATGCAGCTCTAACCTGGGCTGCTTTCAGATTAAGCTTTTTGCAGTTCCTAGAATTTAAATTACCAATGCAAATGGCTCCCAGTATTTAAAGAGTCAAAGTAGCAATGCAAACACTATCTATTGTAATAACCTTTTCAGAGTGACCAAGAACAAGCATGTTTCTGCTCACTGGTGTGCCAGGAAGCACAGAAGGTTACTTTAAAAACCCAATCAAAATATCCTTAAAGGTTTGGTCTTTGTTAGACTCACACTTGTAAATCTTTAAAGGGCAAATTGTCCTGTTGAATGATTACATAAAGTAACTGAAGAGCCTTGCTGTCAGGCTGTCTTTTGCTGAATCTCGTCATCCTTCTGCAATAGTCTGAGGTCTGTTGGGGTTTTTTTTTGCCTCCCCCACCCCCAATTGGTCTCAAAGCTGTTACTCTTCCACTTTACCTGTTAAGCCTTTGATGAGATGCCTAATGCTGGGGAGCAGCGACGACAGGCAGCTCTTGGCCTTTCCAGAGCAAGGCTGCAAGGACTTGGAGAACAGAACCAGGAGCAACAGGCAGCAGCACAGGCCGTGGATACAAGTTTTCCTCTGACACAGGCTCTGCAGAAGGCCAGTGCCGTCCAAGACACAGGATCTGCTGTTATCCTGAGGGATTTCCAGGCATTGCAATAGGGCTGGTACTGCACAGCAACTTAATGTAAAGACCGGAGAGGTGGGGCAGGGACATGGCAAACACTTCCAATCCAGCCCGGCCAGTTAACCCTCAGAAAACACCCGAGACAGATTTTCTTTGATCTTTCTTGCTTTTGTGTCCAGTAACAGTCAACTGCATTAAAATGTATATAAGGATCTTCAAACTTCCCACAAGGAGGTAACAAAAGTACAGAAGAAAACTCTTCCCACAGCATCACACTTGAGCTTGATTCTAATGTGTGGTGGACACAGATTTAACCTATGTGGACCAGGAATCACAAAACCAAACACATCTAACTTCTAACAGCTTAGAAGAGCCCGTGGTGCACTCCCCACAGAGCAAGAGACAAAATGTAATGTATTTAGCACAAGGAGAGGGAGGCTGGCACAAGGGTAGCTGCAGCCACTGTGTTATTTAATGCAAGCCCCACTGCATTTGGTAATTAGACCTGACACCATCTTTGAAGCCATCTGATGGAGATTTAAGGGAACACTTCCACACAAAATCAGTTTCTCCCTCCTAATTGCTGTGGCTGCAAGTCAATAGCAGCAATGAATAATGAACCCTGGATCCTCATCCCCTGCCCATCCCAGACATGTTTTTACTCCATTCTTGACTGTCCTGCTCTCCTGACCCCATCTCCCACCCTGCTGAGCAGCTGTTCAAAAGGAAACCACACAAGTGTGGATTACACACAGCAGCATGACCCTCTGCACCGAAAACTCCAGCACCCATCTTTCTGCTCCAGAGGGCTCTTAAACCACAAACTGCTGCTGCTCCTTGTCCTACCTCTGGGTCAAACACACACACAAAAAAGGGCAATTTATCTTCCCTTGGGGATTAGAAGTGATATAGCTCTGGCTGATACTCAGTACCCAGGAACTGCCATCACCCAGTGTGGTCCAGGACTCCAGCCTAATTCTTATGCTTTGTACAGTCAGTGTAGTGTTAAGAATATTTGTTAACCACATCGATAGATCTCTTTTACTTGCAAAGAGTTAAAGCCACATTCTCTGAACTCTTGAAAATACACAACCTCCCTTTCTTCCATTCTCCTATGGTTACAGCTTTCTGCTTTGTTCAGGTCTCTTTCTTTTCATGTCCAGGTCTCACTCTCCACCACAAACACAGCTGCACTAAAGCTTGCTCTCTTCTCATTCTTACTGCCTTTCTGTCAGCAGAAAGGGCTCCGTTTGCACCCTGGCCTAGAATCATCACGTTTTCATACACGCACTTGGGTGTTTTCTCCTCTCAGACCTTCCCTAAAGCTGAGTATTCGACACGGGGACCTGCGAGACCAGCGCCATCGGTACCCACGAGAGGAACGGTGACGGCGGGGCACCGCACCAGCTCGGATGCTGCGATTTCGGGGAGCAGGTGTTAATTTCCGAAGGCAAGTTTGATCGCGATTTGCTTACCGGTTTTAAAACCGGCAAAGGAAATCGCTCGGATGTTTGCTTTAAGAGCTGAAAGGCGGAGGGTTGTACTCTAATTAAATACCCTGCTATTAACTGGCAATTAAGAACAGCTCTCGCGCCCGATGTCCCGCCGGCACGGAGCGCTCGGGACGGGCAGAGCCGGGGCTGGCGGGCGGCAGAGGGCGGCGCTGCCCCGCCGCGGGCACCCGGAGACCCCCGCCACCTCCCCGGTCGTGGGTTTAACCCTCGGACCCCCCCCCCCCCTCCGCGGACATCCACCCAGTCAGATCTCGCCGTCTCCGTAAAAATCACATATAGATATATTTTTTCTTACAATAAACAAACACAGCGCATCTCCGCCGCGCAGTCCCCGGGCCCGGCGCCGGGCTCCGCGCGGTCCAGCGCGCAGCGGCCGCCCCGGGGCCGGGGCAGTGTCAGCGGGGGAGGGAGCGGGGCCGCCCCAGGGCACGGGGCGAGACCCGGGGGTCCCGGCCGCTAGCGGCCCTTCCTGCCCAGGGCGGTCCGGGCGTGCCGGAGCTGCCGGGCCGCCGGCACTTTGGAGAGGGGGCAGTACTTGATGGTGTGGGCATTGTCGCCGCTGGCGCCGCAGAGAGGGCAGGTGTAGCGCCGCAGCACCGGGCACAGGACGCGGCCGTCGGGTCCCTTGAGGATGTGCGTGGTGTAGAGGGCCACCGCCTCCTTGTTGTTCCGGCAGAAGACGCAGACCTGCAGCTCGGGCTTGAGCAGGCGGGAGGCGGCCCGCGGGTGCGCCGGCAGCCGCCCCGCCACCACCACGCCGCCCCAGGCGTGGGCAGAACCCTCCCGGCCCGAGTGCTCCCCCGAGCAGTCGAACACCACGGCGGCGGGGCCGCCGCGCCCGGGGAAGGGGCTGAAGTCGGCGAAGCGCTCCTCCAGCAGCCCCTCGCCGTGGTGATGGTGATGCCCGCACAGGTCCAGGTCGTGCAAGTCCAGCGCGCCCTCGAAGTACGGCCCCGCCGCCTCTTCCTCCTCCTCCTCTTCTTCCTCCTCCTCCTCGGCCGGCGGCACGGCGGCCGCTACCACCACCGAGGGAGCCTCGGCGCCGAAGCCCTTGCCGGGCCGCACGGCCTTGGTGATGAGCGTGGCCAGCCCCAAGTAGTCGTTCCAGGAGTTGAAGACGTTCCCGCAGGCGCTATGGCTCCGGCCGCCGTAGCGGGCGCCCGGCAGGCACTCCACGGGCGGGAGGTGCCGGTGCTGCTCCAGCTTGGTGCCCGGGAATGCCTCCATGGGAGCGGCCCCTCCCTCGAGCGCGGTGCGGGGCAGCGCCGGGCGCACCGTCCGCTCCCGGAGCCGCTGCCGGAGCCGCTCCCGGAGCCGCTCCCGCCGCCCGCTCCCGCCGCCGCCTGTGCGAGCGCGCGGCCGCGCGGAGCCCCTCAAATAGGGGGCGGGGGCGCGGCTGCCGCGCTCCCATTGGCTGCTGGCCAGAGCCTCCTCGCGCTCATTGGCTGAGCAGCGCAGGGGGCGTGGCTCGGCCGCGGTCGAGGCGCGCTCCTGTCCGGCAGGTGCGGCGGCCTGGGATGGGGATGGGGAGCGGGATGGGGATGGGGATGGGGATGGGGATGGGGATGGGGATGGGGATGGGGATGGGGATGGGGATGGGGATGGGGATGGGGATGGGGATGGGGATCGGGATGGGGATCGGGAGCGGGAGCGGGGTCGGGAACGGGAGCAGGATCGGGAGCGGGCGGGAACGGGGGCGGGAACGGGATCGGGAGCGGGGTCGGGAACGGGAGCGGGAGCGGGAGCGGGATTGGAATTGGAACTGGAATTGGGAGCGGGAGCGGAATTGGAATTGGAATTGGGAGCGGGATCGGGACCAGGATCAGGACCGGGATCAGCGTCGGGATCGGAGCCGCAGGACGACCCGGAGCGGCCCGTGTGAGCCGGACCCGACAAGGCACGGGCCCGCCGGGGAGGAGCGGTGCCGCTCCGAGCGTGTCGGCACTGGCAGGGAGGGGTCTCCGCCTGCAGCAGAGCGATGCGGGGACAGAACAAGTTCAGTGCTGTACGAGTGGGAAGAGGTTGGAGCCTTGTAAACTCGTGGAGGGCAGCAGGTGCCTTTCCTTTGGTGCTAGTAAGTTGTGTGGGGCAGAGGTGATTTCTTCTTTGGACCCCTCTTAGTAAGTGGGGTTTAATTAGTTAAATTAGAGGTGGTTTGTCTGGGGTCTCAGGTGAGGTACGTGCCCTCACTGGAGTGGAGGTACATGCGCTCACCGGAGTGCTGCTCAGGTACGGGGGACCAGTCTGGAATATTCAACCCTGAAAAGGGATGGGCCTGAGTGTGCTGTGCCTGTGTGTGCTCTGTCTGCAGCGGGTGGAGGCAGAGGCACCCTGGGCAGCAGGACAGGCAGCAGTGTCCCGCAGCACCCACCTGTTGAGCCTGGTGAACCCAGGTTATGGTGGCCCAGCTCTCACCCCTCTGGCCAGTTCTCGCAGAGCAGCTGCTGTGCTGCAGGACAAGGGACTGTGGTGGGGAGATGCAAGTCCCCTTTGCTGCCCCTAATGGTTCCCATTCCATCAGGCCACCCAGAAACCATATCCTCCTTTGGGAAACATCACGTGTGCTTTTCCATTTGAGCAAGAGGAGTTGACAATGCAAAGATCCTATTAATTTCCAGCCCCTGGTGAGAGCTGCTGGGCTGAGCAGGGTGGGTGGAGTTTTGTCAGAAGTAAATCTGTCTCCCCTATGCACGGCCCTGATTTGTCAGTCTAACAGATGTTCCTCTGGCGGGTAAAGCAGCTTTCCAATGTGCTTTGTTTGCGTCTGAAATCGGCAGGTTTCATAAGCTCAGCTATCAGGAATACTTCCCAAGGGGCTGCCTTCCGGCACTGCGAGGCTGGATACGCCTCCCCAGCCGCATGAAGTGCCTGGGAAGTGGGTGTATCAAGGACCAGGCAACAATAAGGATGGCTGCAGGGAGTAGAGCTGGCTGGAAGCAGTGTTTCAGAGCATGAATTCTCTGGTTGGAATATGGGACTCATTTCAGTACTGAAAACATTTGCAGAGGAAGCCCTGTTCCAGAGCGTGCTCATGTGGGACACGGTTCTGCACCGGGTGACCACAGGGACATTTCACAGTTATGGGGTGTCAGGCTCAGCCCAGAGCTCATCTCCGAGCTACAGTTATGTGACAGACCTTTGCTCTCCTCAGTGGTGTTTCAGGGCCTGATTTGCACTGCAGCCAGCAGCAAATGGCAGAGCTAACAGATGGGTGACAGGGCACAGGGTGATCAGTCAGAGTGGCTGAGCATCACTTCCTGGAGCAATTGTTGTATCTCATCTTCTGTAGACGTTTTAAGAGGCAGAGTGAATAATTTCATATCACATGTAGCAGTGTGAGTAGCTACAGGCAGAGAGGAAAAGGGTCCCATTCCCCTCACTGCCAGTGCAGGGAGTGATGAAGAACATGGAGCAGCATAAAAAATATCCTCACTAGGAAAATATTGTGAAGGATAGACCCCTGTCACCAGCACCACGGTAACAGCACCCTCTATTTGACCAACAGCTCAGCAGAGCTCATGTGCCTCATGTCTGAGGTATGTTGCAGAAGTTATTTCATTGCTTTCTTTCTCCAGACTTTTGCCATGAACCCTCATGTTCCAGGTGTTGAGCACTCAACAGCTCCACTCAGGCATTAGGTCCCTGCAGAGCTGTCAGGTGTTGTCAGACTTGCACCAACCTCGTGCCAGCTGATTGGGGTCACCCAGTCACAGTGCTGGTGCAAGAGCAGGGAATCCCACTGTTGATAATTGGAACAAATGAATGTCTTGGTGAAACTCTTCATCAGTTTCAAGCAGTAAACAAAATATGTGGTCAAGAAGAGCTAATGAACAAGTAGCTGCTTCTAGGAAGGATTGGTGTTTTGGTGTGCTTTGAAATGTTCTTCATTTGAAACACTGAGAACTGCATGAAAAACTACTGCTTTGTCCTCAGCTGGAAGTTGGGATTATTTCTGACTATGCCAAACTCCCCTTTAGGCAGTCCTTGTCAGGACTTGGGCAGTGTGAGACCACAGCTGTCTTGGTGGTGTCTCATGTGAGCTCTTGTGGCAAGGCTGCACAGCAACCCTGGCAAACTATCATCTGGAGCAGAAGTGACAGATAGCTGTTGGCACTGTGAATTCAACACCACGGGCCAAACTCTGCCCAGCCAAGGGGAAAGTTTTCTGCTCCCTTGGAGCAGCAAGAAACCATGTCAGAAATTCAAACTGATCTGAGCACAGGAAGCCATCAGATCTGCTAGGGTCTGAGAAATCTGCTTGGGGGGACTGGTGTGGGAGTTCCCACTGGCCACAGGAATTTGTAAAGCCCGAGATTGCTCCTGGGAATACACACACACATATATCTATATATGTATGAAATCTATGGACACGCCAACTGCAGGTGAGTGAGGCCTTTGTTTGGGTTTGGAGGAAAGATTGTCTTTCTTCATATTACAGCAAAAATGATCTAACAAGGGACTTAACAAGAATGATAGAAGGATTAAGCACAGAGGGGTTTGAGTGCATGCAGGACAGCTGTCAAGTTTAGAGAGGAGATTAGCAGTTCATTTGAGAGATACATTAGGAAGGGGCTTACTCTGGGGGGCTGTGAGCTCCCCTGAGGCTGGGGAGGATTTACTGTCTGTAAGTGTTGATGTATTGTGCACGTTATAAAGCTTGCCATCCCAGCAGCTTTGATATGTTCCAGCTTTTCTTTAAAACCCCTGTGGATTTTAAAGTGGCTTTCATTTAACGTGGGAGATGTTGACAAGCTCCCCCAGGAGGCTGGCAAGTTCTCGGAAGGGTCTTTTAAAATATTAGCTTCACCACCACTTCTAGAAGATTTTTTTCCCCCCTCTGGAATATCAAGGAGTGGTTTGTTTCTGACAGCACTAAAAATACATTAGGTGTCTGCTGACACAGGGAAGATATGCCCTGTGCTGCTTGGACTCCTGGGCTAGCATTCAGGAATCCTATCTAAAGCTTTTGGCTTAACAGATGATGCTCGTGTTCGGAAAGCTGAAGTTTATAGCACAGAGCAATCCTGCCTGGAAGATTGGAAGCAGCTGGTGGGACTGACAGGGGTGAGTTAGGTTTCAGTGGAGGATACAAACACAAGCCATGGAAGCAGCTTGGGGTCTGCTCAGAGGCTCCAGCACCGATGTTCAATGTGCCTGTGGGAGAAGTGCTTTCTCTGGTGTTTCCCTTCTCAAAAGGGACGGGTGCATGAGAGCTTGTGCTGGTGGGGGGTCCTGGGGAGGAAGCCTCTGCTCTGTGTCAGTGGTGTGAGGAAGGTGGGGGATCCCAGGCACGGTGTCTCCCAGACTCCAGGAAAAGGAGGGCCTGAGCTGGCGTGGCAGTGTTGGTAAGAAGGATAAAGAAATTATCCTAGCCCCTTTTTATGGCAGAAAACTCCCTGGGAGGAAGTTTAGGGATGTAAAAGCCGGCTGTGAAACATGTCTTTGGTTTTGGGAATCTTTCTTTGGAGGTGTGCTTTTCCTTTTGTTGTGTGGAAGCAGCTGATCCTTCAAGGAGGTAGAAATGTGACTGCAAAGGAGGCAGTGGTGATTTCACCTTCTCCTGATCTGTGCTGAGCCAAGTGGGCTATTCCAGCATAACCAAACACATCAGGTGTTTCTTTTACAGGATATCAAGCTTCTCCAGGGTGTAGAGCACAACTTTCACTGCGCTGGGGGCAGGAGTGACTGTCCAGATCAGTCATTTTAGAGTTACATGACAGTCGTCAGGCAACTGCAGCAAATGTTTACCCAGGCAAGCAGAGCTGGTGGGGGACATGGTGCATTTTTAGCTGTCTCTCAACTTGATTCAGCCTTTGAAAATGCATACAGCAGTGGCCAGCTCTGTAAGAGCTGCTGCTCCGCCTGGTTGCATGTGGACAACCGGAAAGAGCTGAGAGCAGGAAATAAAAGGTGCTTCCAAGAGTACTTCATTGTCATCAAGTAAGTAATGTGCACATCACAGCAGAAAGTTATATGGGCAACCTAAACGTGGCTCTGCTTGACTGTTGGGTGCTCGAATCTCCAGGAAAATGCCATCATTTCCCCTGTTTTATCTCTAGCAATGGCACCTTGAACCAAGAGCAATTGAAGCTGAGCATTCAGCAGAGCCCGGACTGCCATGTGACAGCATCAGCCTGGCTGTGGCTGGAGCAGTAGCGGGGTGTGTGGGGGCTGGAGGGGACAGCTGAGCCCTCTCTGGGGCTGACAGCAAAGAGGAGGAGAAGAAACTCCATGCTGTGGGGGCTGACAGTGCAGAGAGAAGAGAAACTGAGCCTCCTCTCCCCCCAAAAAAGTTTGCCAGCTGAAGGAGACAAAGTGCTTCCTGGACACTGACTTTTTTAAATCTTCGGAGCACTGCTGAATGTGATGGAAATAGTAGCTGAAAAAAAGAAAAAATCCATTACAAGACTATTTTTGCAATCAAAAATGTATCTAATCTAATTATCGTGGCTGATAAGCAGTAGACACTATCGCCTCTTCCATCATCTCTTTCAAATGCATGGAATTTAAAGGAGAATGCAAAGGTCATAGACAACCAGCCAGGGTTTTGACTTGCCCATCCAAACTACTGCAGGACACAAAAAAAGCCGAGAGCCAAATGTTTATCAGCAGAGCCATATTTTTCCTGAGGATATACTAGCTCATGGAGAGAGATGTCAAAGTGGCACAGAAATTCATATATACTGTTTATGAGACAATCACACAATTTTATGAAAACAGAAAGGTAGGTTTGGTTCTTTTTTTGTTGAAGAACAGTTTGTGTTTATGAATTTTATTAATATATCAGGGAAATGTAATAAGTGCTATGAGCGCTTCAGTTCCTAAATGTCAGATGAGATTTCCCTCAGCAAATCAGACTCAATTTGAAACAGAGAACCAGGTTCTTCTGAAAAGATCCTGTGAGCCTCAAATGGCACAGGAAGTGTTAATTTTACAATTTTGTAGTGAATTGAATTAAATCTATATTACTGAACTTTATTATTATTGAATATCTCTGGATATCCCTGGAAGTGTCCAAGGTCAGGCTGCATGAGGCTCTCACCAACACGGTCTAGTGCAAGGTGTCCCTGCCTGTGGCAGGAGGGTTGGAGTGAGATTTAAAGTCCCTTCCAACCCAAACCATTCTGTGATCTCAAACTCAAGTATTTGGGGAGCAGGAGCTCTCTGGTCTGGGCTGAGTTGCTCAGCTGCAGCCAATGGTCTGTACCTGCTGACACTACCCTGTCACCTGGCCTGTGCACTTGGAAATGCTGAGGTTAAAATCCCAGGCTGCTGGACTCCTCTGCAGCCAGGGGTTCATATTTGGAGCTCATCGTGGCTGGCAGGTTGTTATCATGTGCCTCGGTCAGAGTCTGCCCCAGCAGCTGTGTCAGGTTTGTGCCTCTTGGGGGTATTTTGGATTCACACATCGAATTTTGGAATGTCAGTTGGCTTTGCCTGCAGGTAATGCTGTTTCACACTTTCCTTTAACTCCAGGGTAATAATAAATGAAACCCCAGTTCAGCAAACACTAAGTATGTGCTTACCATTGCAGGACTTGCCACACTACCTGCAGTTTTTCTCAAAGCTGGCAGTTTTTTTTAGATTTCAGGAGATCCCAGAGCTCTTAAAGCACAGGAAGTTGTCCTGGTGTTTCGCAGTGCAGATTTAACTCCTGTTTAATATCAGTGATGCAACTCCTCCTTACTTAAAGGGGGTGGCCAAGAGTTTGCACTGATTACATCTCCTGCTGCCCCTGCTTTCTTGTCTCCTGTGCAGGGTCATGGAAGTGGAAGGGCAAATCAATGTGTTTGGCAAAAATCAGAGGTTTTCTGGTTTGGACAAGTCTGGATTCATTGAAAAGGGTATTTCAAATAAAATTTTGGCTAGACAGTCTACATTCCTTTATGTATTCCTCCTCTCCAAAAATCACTGCTCCAGGATATCTTTGAGAGCTCAGTGCTTGCATGAAGATTTATTGCTTTTAGTTTCTGAATCAGTTCTGAACTGAATTAGCAAATGCTAGTGCATATTTCTAATAGCAACAAGAATTCCAGCAGAATTTCTGAGGTCTGTCTGGCTGATTAAATCCAGCAAAGTCTCCTGCTAAGCTCCTTGGCAGAGCCAGCCATATCAAGGACTTTTAGACAATCACAAGTTCAGTTCTGAAGATTTTTTTATTGTGTGAAATTTTACCAAGCAGAAGATATATATATATATATTAGTTGCAATGATCCATATAAATGTCATACACACATGCAAGACAGTAGATAAGTTCCTGATATATTAATTTCACATGGTGAGGATAATAGTATTTCTCCTGACAACTTGAATAAATTTGTAAAGATTTCCTAGTGAGAAGCAGTAATTGCATTTTTTGTCAATCTGATAAATACAATTTAGCTGAAAGAGAAAAGCATTCCAAAAATCAGGCTTGCACTTAGAAATTGCTTGTGGAAATTTACACTCATTTTCTGTTTTGTTATTTGGTAAAAAGAGTAACCAGAGGGTTCTTCATTGTTCTGCCTTCTTGGTGGTGCTGACTTTCTTAATCTGAAATGAAGTTGTCTCTGTTGGGAAGAGCAGTGATGGCCAAGAAAATAAAAAACCGAAGAATAATGAAGTCAAGCACCAGGAACTAATTTTGTATCAGTTGAAGTGTTTTGCATTTCTGATAAATTCTGGGATCTGTTGTCTTCTCAGAAGTCACAGCCTGGCTGCCCATGGGCACGACTGAGATTGGGTGCTCCTGGTGTGTGTCAGTGCATTCCAACTTTGGCGTTTCACATCCTCAAGGATTCTGTGTTAAGTTTCTAAGTTCTTGCACTCCTGTTTTCTCACAGATCCTATTCAGAGTCTGACCCTGAGAGCACAACTTCATTTGTGTTTTCAGTAAGAACTATTTTTTCCTCAAACCTTTGGGTGCTTTTGAATTACCTTTTTTTTTTTTTCCTGGAGGGATAAAGCACTAATTATACATGAAAATTGTACCTCAAAGATCCATCTTAATAATATAATTGTAGTAGCAAAGCAACTGGTCTGATTATGTGCATCATTGCACTTTTCAGCCATTAACCAGCTTTTCCTGGTTAATGAAGTTAGTAAAACCTAGAATGTGCTTTGCTGGAATATATCCAGTGCAATCTCATTATCACCTACAAGCCTCTATAATTGGGGTGATAATGTGCAAAACATTATATGGCTGACAAATGCAATGGGATTAAAAGAGGGCCAAGTTCTGCTCTCAGGCACACATGACAGAGCTTGGGGTTTTGGTGTGTGTTTGTGGAAGGCCTGCAGCCCCATGTGGAGTTTGGGGGTGGCGTTTCGAGCAGGAAGAGGTGCACTTGGAAGGAGTCCAGCGCCAAAAACTAATGAGACCTGCAGCCTCTCAGGAAAGGGAGAAAGAATTGGTGCTGTCCAGTCAGGAGGAGACTTTAGTGATGCATGAAAATGGTCTTAAAGGCCTTCAAAAGAGGGAACAATCTGTTCTCCGTGATTCTGTTGGACAGGACACCGAGGAGTGGGTTTACAGCACAGTGAGGGCAGCAGACATTGGGAATTGGGGAAATGCAGGATGGATAACTAAGGACAGGTTGGAGTTGCTTGGACCAGGGTGTGTCAAAGGATTGTCTGCTGTTGGTGGGCTCCAGGAAGAGGGCAGTGAGGAGGTGGATGGTGTGCTGGCTCCTGGCTTCAGGCAGAGAGGAGGGAGCACCAGTGTGACTACGGTGGTATTTTATGGTTCAGGGCACATGCAGGTGAGAGGGTCCTGGCAGAGAGATGAGAGATCTGCTTGGTGATCTACAAACACAGAGCAGATAGATCTGCCAGGAGGATCTGTGATCAGAATTATGCTCTCAGCTGTTACACACTTGGAATTACTGTCAGGACTGCTGGTGGAAGGGAGAGAAGGCTATGAATGTGAAAAAAGGGAAGCATTACTGTTTGCTCCCTTGGATAATACAGGTCACGAGGCTGGTTCTGTTTGTGCTTGTTTGAATTTCAACATGTCTTTTCAGGAAAAAAACATTCAAATGTTATTAAAAAAATCCCTGTAATGAAGAGTCATCCTGTCTGCTTCAGCTCTGGCTTTGGTAATAAATTCATTATTTACACTGGTAAAAATGTGCCTCATATTTCCAGTCAGAACTTGCCTGTTTTCAGTGTCAAGGTTTTCCTGTGCTAATTGAGGACCCTGATCTTAACATTTAATTCTTCCTGTGAACACTGGTATTCTTTAACCAAGTTATGCCTTAAACTCCTCTCTTCGTAAGCTAAACAGTTCGAGCTCCTGCAGCTGTAATGTTATTTTTCCATCCTTCATATTTCTTTCTGAACTCTCTGCAACTTGTCTGCTTCCTTTATGAATTGTGGGCTCTAAATTTAACATGGTCCTCCAGTGGGAATTGCGCCAGTAATACCAGGAGCACAGAAGATTTGCATCCTTTGCTACAGTACTACCCTCAGACATTGTGTACAACTGAAGAGGAGCATAAAAATAGGTTCAGACCAAGGTTCATGTAGCTCAGTGTCTTGTTTCTGACACTAGGCTCTAGTGGGTGGGTTCTGAAGGGTGGTATTTCCCTGCACAGCCTCCCCTTATCTTTTAAAAATAAAGATACAATCTGAAATTCCATGCAAAGCCTTTGGAATTCTTGTGTCTTTGGTGTCCAAATGGCCTGTTAAGCCTGTAGCTCCCCAGCATTTGTGTCATGAGCTGCCCTAGGAGTTAAACTGCAAACCAGAAGATTTGTGACTTTGCTATGAGTCTGGGAAAGGATATTTTTAAATCACAGCAGGGCCCTGGGAAGGACAGTGCGTCCCTGCTCCGTGGGGACCGCGCTCGGCAGCAGACTGGTTCACCCGCGGCCTGGGCCAGGGCTGGCACCCCAAAAAGGATCAGGAGCAAACACTGGGCTCTGCCAGGCACTGCCAAAGCTCTGCCAGCAGATCCAGGGAAGGAGCTCATGCAATGTCGTCGCACTGGGGAGCCCTGCCTCCCTGTCTGTAAGCTCAGCTGAGGAACCACCATGGTCACCCCACCAGTTTGAGTGTCTCTGACTCCCAGAACAAAGCCCTGCCTCCTGCACATTCCCCATGGAGCTGGGGAATTTGATCCTACCCTACTGAAGTGCCTGGGACTCCCTTGCCTCCCCTCAGCCAACTCCTTGGCAGGGAAAAATCCTCTCCCTCAATTAATCCTCTGCCGTGCTGTGTCATTTGCAGCTTTATTAGAAGATGATTTCATGTTTTCTTCCAGGAAGGATGTTACATAGCTAAGAGTAGATCACCATGGAGCTTCTTGGAAACTCACAGGTGATGATTCCTTGTTTACAGCCACGCTTGGAGCTTTGTCAGCCAGTTTCCAGGTTATGCCCTGTGCACCAGGTTGGTTCTGTGCTGTTGTTGTGGCTCCTCAGCCAGTGCAGTCTGTAAGGGTGGGTGTCATGCAGCACTTTGTGGCATCAGTGTCAGGACATGTAAACACACTTCACCATCTGTCAGTGAACAGACACCAAGCCAGCTCACACAATGTGCTTGCTGTGGACACAGGCACAGAATGGTTTGGGTGGGAAGGGACCTTAAGGTTCATTCCCCATTCCACCCCCCTGCCATGGGCAGGGACACCTTCCACTACCCCAGGTTGCTCCAAGCCCCGTCCAACCTGGCCTTCGACACTTCAAGTTTAGGCACTGTCGTCTTACTACAGCCCTTGGGCTGCTGGAGAAATTTAAAAGTGAGTATTTTGATCCATTCCAGTAGCAGACTAACTAAAGTAAGGTATAATTCAGTGTCATGGAATTTTGTTTATGAAACTTTCACAGAAAAAGCAAGGTTTCCAAAGACAGAGCCAGCTCTAGAGGGAGAAATGGATATGTTTGCATTTCAAACCATTGCTGGCATGCAGCCAGCCACTTGCTAGTGGTGGACGACTGGTGATGAGGAAATTTTACTGCTGGGGAAGGAGATCAGAAAAGGCATTGCTTTAAGGACCTGAAAGTAAAAGCAGAGGTGAAGACATTGCGAATGTAGAGATGAGACACTGAGAAAAACTAATTTTGAAATATTTAAATCCCATTTTCTAAACAGGCAGAACAATTGATGTTGTAGGCTACTTAGAAGATGTAAAGGTACATGCACAAATGTAAATGCAGATTTCCAGTATGACCCTGGATCCTGATTCTTTAAAAAGACAAGTTCATTATATCCTGAGTCCACTGAAATTAATGAGAAGACTCCTGCTAGTTTTATCCTTATTTATTCATTTTTTATAATGGTTTTTTGGAGATAATTGAGACACAAAGACTGATAGTGACAACATATTCCACTTTTGTTACTTGGGCAAAAAGAGCAGCTGACAAAAGCAAAAATACCTGTTCATAAGTATGTTCAATTGTGAGGAGGTTCCTCTACCATCAAATTTCTGGAGGGTTCATCTTTGCTTTTCTCAGCAGTTTTGTCCTGGTACTGAGTTATTCTAGCTTTCTGGATGAATATGAGTGCTCTTCCCTTTCGAAATAAGTTGAATACAAATAAACACCATTGTGTCCTAAACTAATGGACAACTTTTTTCTAAGTTTAATGCCCAGATGTTGTAAAAATTGAAAGTGCATGGTACAGAAGAGCAACTGATTTTGGAACTGATTTTATATCAGGTTAAAAAATAGCAATGATAATAAACAATGAAGAGTGCTGTGATTTGGTTGGATTTTTCTCTAAATTTATGATGCTTCTGAGAGCCTAGATATGAATTAACTTGTGTATTGGAGGCAAAATGTACCCTTTGAAAAGTGTACTTGTAAGCTTTTACTGAAATGGAAGTGTTTCAAATACATGGAATTCATCAGTATTTGAACAAGGTTTTAAAACCTTATGGTTAGTTCAAAATGCTTCTTAGTGCTGTTTCAGCAACTGTAGCCATCAGAGCTATAAAGCTTGAGTGTCTTGGCCTTGTTGTAATAAAACATCTAAATCCTCTCATTTTACCATTTCTGCTTTCTTTTTCCCAGAAATCGTGTGAAATTTTAAAAATGTCACTATTTTATTTTGACATGTGCCAGGCTTCACCCATCTCTCGATACGTTTTGCTGCTGCTCGTGAAAACCTCACAACATAAATTCACCCGTGCAGAATCCAGATGGTTTCATTTAAACTGTTATTTTGGTCGTGGCCACGGCTGTGGTGTGGAGAAATGCTGCTGCAGTGACAGTGCCTGCAAAAGTGGGAACAGGAACGAGAGAGGGCTTCATTCATCTGCAAATGGAGGGAGAGGTGAAATCATTCCCATAACAGGGTTACTTCTTATTAAGGGAGTTTTTAAAATTGCCAGAATTCCTTCTCTTTAAGGCAGCAGACAGAGCTGCTGTATTGTTGTTCATCACATCACAAAGCATCACAATGCTGGAATCCCAAGATGTTCAATGTCCTTTGAAACAGAGTGGTGTATGAGGGTCAAAGTTACTATGAGTAGAAACAAATAGAAATAAAGTTAATTGTTAAATTTTGGGATTTACACAAATGCGATCATGGCATCTTTGACTTACCATGGATCAATTTTGGCAGTGACACCATGCTAATATTTTAAAATGTAAATCCATAACTGTATAATCCATGCAGGACTGTCTAGGTGGTGGTGCTGGTTGTCCTTGTGTTTCTTACAGGCTCACTCCATCCCCCTTTTCTCCCCATTTCCTCTCAGATTTGCATCAGGCAAAACACAACCACACTTTCTGCATTTCAAGGTTTTTTAAACAGGACAGAGATGTTTAAATCTAAATGTTTGGATCTGCTCCTGGAAACACTGTATGGTATGGCAAACAGCCCTCAGATCTTTGGGGTTTTATTAAATGCTGCCTGAAATGCTGTCTGAGGGGAGGCTTTATACCTCTTTCTTGCTGGATGCAGACAGCTCCATCTACTTGAAGGAGTTTGTTTTCTGAAATATTCCTCATAATGAGAAGAAAGATCGTGGGTTGGATTTTTAAGATGCTTCAATACAGCATTTTTTTTGTAGCACTGATTTTTATGTCTTTGCAAAACAGCTGACATGTTTTCTCATGGAGGCTTCTGTTGTTTTCCTCTGGTGTTTGCTAGCATGTGAGGAAGAGATCAGACACATTTTTATCCCTTTGTAAAGAGGAGACTTCCATGGAAACCATGCTGGATACTCCAGGGAAGCCCATCAACTAGTTTAAGGTCAGACATCAGCCTGTGTTTAGGGAAAAGGAGCAGTGAGCCTGGGAGCAGGGTTGGGAGGTCTGGCTGCCCCTCCAGCCACACTGCTCCCATCAGCCCAGGGCAGGCACCCCTCTCCCCTGTCCAGTGATGACCATCCCATAGCAACCTGTTGTTATTCAAGCCATTTTTCTGCTACCATGACTTGGTTGTTAAGTTCCTGTAGACACAGAGAGCAAACACAGAGGCTGCCCGCATTGGCAGTGAGTTGAGCATGGTTTGAAGCACGTTGGCAGCTCTGGCTGTGATTGTGGCAGTGGCCAAGCTCTTCCCATGGCTCTTAGTGATGGAAAGCCCTGGGTTTTTTATGTAACCATAATATTTTTGTTCTGCGGCTGCAAAAAAAAAAAAAAAAGCTGGGCTAATCCCAGGACAGTGGGAGTCCTGAAGTGATTTAGGAAAAAAAGGGTCTGTGAAATATGAAAATCTGGGCTGGCTTTTACTTGCTCTGTGGAAAACCAGGAGATAATGTGTATAAACAGCGAGGAAAGAGTTGTAGCAATAAGCCAGAAAAAACCCACCAGTGTGAAGCAATTTAAAGCAGATAGGACAATATTTCTGAATCAGAATGATGGGAGAACAGCAAAAACTTTTGCACAGAAATTACTCGTGGTACTCTCTGACATCAGCTGTGGAACTGTGTGAACTGGACAGAGCTGACTTTACCTTGGTTTCACTGAAATAGCACAGTCTGCACACGGGCTGGGGCTGCAGCTCCTCAGGCCAGCTCCAGTGTTATTATTTTCTAGTTAGTCACTCACTTTCTCTTCCTGTTTCTTTGTGACTTTCTCCTGAAACAGCAGATAGAAAATGTTATTTCGCTACTTCTTTCAGAAGCAAATTAGGGAAAGGTGATGCAGCCTGTTGGGAGTGTCCGGGAGATTGAGTGGTGCCTGACACTCCTCATTACTGGTGCTGAAGGGGTTTGGCACTGCCTCCACCTGCCAGGCTCCAAGGAAATCCCTGTTGCTGCAGGGATGACCTTCAGCCCTTGGGCAATGCAGCACCTTTAGGTCTAGCTGCAATAGCTGTTGGCATAAGTGTGCAAATACTGAATTAAAAATAGGAAAAAGACACTTTTCCTGCCGTGTTGGTTCCCGACTACCTCACTCTCTTTGATTTATTTCCTCCTTAATGTTAGAGGTGGGGGAAGAGGTGGCTCAGGAACAAGATGCCCTCTGCCCTTCTGCAGGAGAAGCCACAGCCCAGCCAGCAGTGTGGTACCTGGAGGTGGGAGTGAGGGCAAACCTGTCCCTTGGTGCCCTGCATGGGCACGAAATGCTTATTGACACCCAGCCATGTAACAGCTGCTCTGCTTGCTGGCTTCTCCTTCCTGATGTTTTCCAAGCAGGCTGCTGTTGTGGGTAGGAAGGCAGGGAGGAGGGAAGCAGTGAAGCCGCGTTTGCTGCAGGTGCTGCTCAGAGATCCAAAAGACCACTGTGATCCAGCCATTCCACGCAGGCTTTCAATGCCAACACTGCAGGGCTTGCTCCAGTTTTAGTCTTTACATTTTACAAGCATTGCTCTGACATTCATCCTGCTAATACCTGAACCTGCTGCATCCTTCTGTGAGACAGGGCATTTTTATCTCGTTATTATGGTGGGGTACTCCTAAGGTAGAACATGGTTATAGAATTTGTTCGTAATCACCTGCTAGGGCTGTGAAAGAGCCAAGAATAGGTTTGTTTCCCCATAGTGGGCCTTAATCACAGAAAAAAAAATCCTTCCTCTCCAGTGAAGCAGGTCACGTCGGGGAGCTGCTTTTGCGCCCATGTGCATTAGTCCTGCAGTTCATAGACCTCCCTCATTAAAGAGTCACATGCTGCAGCCTGAATGCCAAGCCAATCTTCCAGCCGTGTGTTTTCAGGCTGGAAAGGCGAATGCTGGCATGGAAAAACTCAGCTTTCATTAGGCACTGTCTGAAGTCAGCTAATCTCGTTTGAGCGCACATAGGAGCAGCGATCCTGTAAACACAGGGGCTTGGTGCCGGGGTTTGCCGAGGGATACGGCCACATCAGAGGCTGTCCTGGCTCTGCTGGATCCAGCAGCATCCTCCCACTGGCTGGGAAACTATTTCAGCAAAGCCAAGAGAGAGCTGAAACTGCCGGGCACAGATACTGACAGCAAGTAAATAACAATGCCCTTTGGAAACAGCGAATGAATAAAATGCATGTGACCTTTGGTGTCCTCAGGGAGCTTTGGGGTTCCCAGGTGGCAGGAGTTCAAGTGTCACTGCCAGAGCTGGGGGGGCCTGTGGTAAGTGATGAGCTGGTCTTGAAATATTTCTTCTCACGTTACCTTTCGTTAGCAAGTGAACAATGTGTGCTTTCCCTCTCCCGTGACCTTGGCTGGCGCACCTTCCCGGTGTGCCTCGCTTTCTTCTGACTCCCTGTTCAAGGCCAGCTGTGGGGACCTGCTTTTGCTCCGCTTTGGGAATTGTGCCCACATTTGTGTCTGTTTCTGTGTGTGCACTTCTTCAGGTCTTTCCTCTGGGTTTGTCAGCAGCACTGAGCAGAGCAGACCCTCTCCCTGCTCTGGAGCGAGCGGTGATGGCACCTGTGCCTCTGGAGAGCAGCTGCAAGGAGCTGTGAACTATCCCCATCAGCCCAGGAGGTCTTTGCAGCCCTGGGGCTCACCTGTGGATACAGGATACATTGTGGAGGGCCAGAATCATCTCAGGTCTCATCTCTTCCCTCCACGACAAGGCAGCAATAGCTGTGATGGTGCCAGTGTAAACAGGGGTTCCTCTACAGCCCGACTCAGGCCTCGCTGAGTGAGGGATGTTTTCTAACTGTTTCTAGTGATCATTCATTGCTTCCCAGCACGTGTGAGCTGCTGTTGGTCACTCTCTGATTGTTTTGTAGCACAACATCAACAGATGCAGCTGGAGGGTCCTGCCTGGAGCGTGTACAGGGCATGTCACTGGGTCTGATTACATTTGGGGTGTAGAGGGAAATAACTCAAATGTGAAAGGGACTTGTCTTAAAATGAGCATTTTGCTAAATGGATTTTCTCCTCTGATTCATTGCTCCAGTACAGGCTTTCAGCCTCCCCAGAGCAGCTCCTCGTTCACTCATTTTTGCTCTATTAATAAACACACACAAGCACTTAAATGGAATAATGTACCTCGTAGAAAGGGGAAAAAAACAAGAACAACTTGCTGTTCCCATGGGAGAAAAAAAAAACCTACACAGGGAAAAACAGTGCCATTCCAGTGGATTTTTGTTTACTGAAATGTATTTGATTCTTAGGCTTAGCTCTTGAGGCTGTGTGGAGAAAGGACAGTTTATACACTCCTCTTTTTTAAGGTACACAACATCATTTCCCCCCAGATCTTTCCTTTTCTCTCTCTTTATACGTTGTTGGGTTCCATATCTGAGTCTAAGCTAGTAGTAATTTTGTGAGGCTTTGTTTGAGCTGAGGTTAAATCAGTATTAAACAGGGAAGCTTGCTCAGGATTGGAGTCCCACAACAGTCACTGTGAACAGTGTGAGACAAAACAATGTTGGGAGCAGGTCGTAGTCTGGAGTGAAAGAACAGGCTATGTGACATTATTAAAAACCTCATTTCTGAAAACTTTGTTCTTTTAGCTGAGGTTCCCTCTCCTTGACTGACTCAAGTGTGTGTAGTCAAATCACTTGTAGATGTGTCTGGGAGTCAGGTCCCCTTTTCTCTCCTCCCCGGGTTTCTCCTTGCACACTGTAAACCTGAGATTCTTCTTCCACACTGGAATAAATCTCACAGCACCTCTGAAATTCCCTTACCCTGGGGAGTCCTGTCAGGAGGTTTTCACCTGGGCAGACAACAGGTCTCAAGGGACCAATCTCCTGAGCTCATGAGTAGAGGTTGTATTTTACACTAATATTGAATTATGGTAATGATGCCACTTTTGGAGGTTTTCCTGTTGTTCTTTATTTCCAGGTGTGTGTTTCTGTGTGTGTAGGACAGAGGGACAGCTCCTTCCAGGAGTGGCACTGAAGTCTCTGCTGCCTTGCCAGGCTGCTCTGAAGCGTGGAGAGTACCTGTGGTTTATCTTCTCCCCCCTTGGAGAGTCCAAGCTGTGCTTCACCCTCATTGTTGGGGAGTTTCTTGTGCCAGCAAAGAGCACATCCCTCCTCTTCCTCCCCTGCAACACCAGGGCAGCCTGCAGCTTCTCCACCTTGCCCTGTCCTCTCCTGCTGCCTTCCCAGAAGGTGTGCAGGAGGCTTTGTCAGGGTAAGGGGGCACCTTTGGCACTGCTGGGAGAAGCAGTCTGGCTGCCTCCAGGCTCCCTTTGCAAGGAGGAAAGCAGAGGATCTTGAAATGAGTCCGGTGTATTAATAAGCCAGGCTGTCCCACATAGCGGGAGTGAAAGTGGGACAGTCAGCACACTGCTAATTTTACACAGGCCCAAGGGGATTTCTTTTCCAGGGAGCGTGTTATCATTATTTTGTGTCCTAAAAGGCCTAAAATTAGGGCTTGTAAGAAGCAAGCCATGGCTGGAGGCTTCATCCCAGGCAGCCCAGGCCTGGGGAGAGCTGGGTCTCCTCATTCACGTGCCCTGTTGCAGGTACTCCTCAGCCTGGCAAAAAAGAGATTTGGAAGCAGAGGTGCAGAGAGCTCTGGCTACAAGTGCCTTTCTGCAGCACTGACCTGTGCCTCTCCCAGTCTGGCAGCGAGGGAGGTCCACTCTGCTCCAGCCTGCAGGGCATCCGTGCTGCAGCAGGGCTCGGCTGCTTCTCTGCTGCAGAGTGGGAGCTGTGGCCAGTGTTAAATGAGGGAAGTGCTTTTGAGCATGAACACTTCCAGTCAGTCAATTACAGAGAACGTTTGCAGCTTCCCTTTAAATCCCAGCACTGCCTCTGTGCACCCTCTTCCACAGACAGACTTGGATGCCAACTGGGAGAGGGAGATGGGAGAGGGGAACATGCTGGTGGATCCTCAGCCCTGCCAGGGCTCCTGGCTCACCCACCACGCTGCTGGGCAGCAGCCAGGGGAGCCCTGGGGTGTCCAACACCCTGATCATGTGGCCTTGGACAGGTTTGGGATTTGAGTTGTGTTTTCCACCCTCAGTTATGTCCCCCTAACACCTGGGCTGAAGGGCCCCATCCTGCAAGGGGCTGAGCCAACCCAAGCAATGCAGTGTTCAGTCAATGGGTTTGTTCACATGCTTAAAGTTAAACACTTCGTTAAGTGCTTTTGCTTAATTAGGCCAGACCGTGCAGTTCCTTGTGGGATTGAGTGTGAAATGAGGCACACTAGATTAGAACCAATATTTTCAAGCATAAAGCTAAAAATGAAGCACTTAGCCCCCAGTTCTGCAAATAATTAAGCACATGGGTAATTACTGATTTCATTCCATTCATCAGTTGTGTTGATTTCAGTAGGGCCATGAGATGCTCATGGTTACTCAAGTGTGTGAGTGAATGCAAGGTTGGGCCCCCAGGTTAAAAGATCTCAGGGACTGGGGAAATGGATGGTTGTAGAGCGTCTGGCACATGGGGTCTGCGATGCCTGCACGTGTCCCTGGGTAGTACCATAAGAATAATAATGCCACATTTAAGTACTAATGACTTTTAAAGATGCTGAGCACTGGCCTTACCCATGGAAATGTGGCTTGAGCTTTCTGTGGCAAGTAAACGTCATCATTAATGGGGCAAATGAAACAGCATTTGATAACTGCACAAGGAAATCTGTAGCCTTGTGTCCACCTGGGCTATTATTTCGCCCAGGGAGGCTCTGGACTCCCCATCCGTGGAGGTGTTGAAGACCAGGCTCTCAGTAACCTGATCTAGCAGAAGGTTCCCTACCCATGGAAGTGGGATTGAAACTACATGGTCTTTAAGATCCCTTCCAGCCCGTACCATTCTGCGATTCTCTGATGATTTTCCAAAATATGAATGCTAAAATAACTTTTCCTTAGTGCATCCCCTAACCCAGAAGGAAAAAAGTGAAATCCAGGGTGAAGTAGAACTTGACTCAAGAAGTCAGCAAGAAAGACTTCAGCTGATATTCTTTTGTCTCTTTGCTTTTCCCCGGGCATGATTTGTTTTGTTTTAATTCTTTTTAAAACCAGACACAGCTCTTATCTGTACGGAAACACTAAATTCTTGGTATCTTTTTGTTCCCCTGCAGATGATTTGACAGCGATGTTTACAGAACTCACGATTTAGGGAAAAAAAGCTAAAAACGAGAAGGGAGGAAAGAATAGAAGCGAACTGAACTGAGCTGACCCAAGAGAGGCTCCTGCCACTCCACGAAGCAGCTGTTAATGATGCCTTTGATAAGGTGCCATGCTGAGGGGGCCCTTACATGATTTCTTCTCTGCATCCAGACTGCCGAGGCTCTGAGCTGATTGTGGGTGCCCTCGGGGGGGTGACGGTGCCGTGCTCTCAAACAGAGCCACCACGAAGCACCTTGTGTCACAAACAAGGCTCATTAGCATAGCTCAGCAATTAAAGCCCTGCTCAGTCTGCTGTCCTGAGATAAAGAACTCCCAATTTATGGCCCGGTTGACTTTCGCTGGAGATGAATTGGCTGACAGCTTGGAGCGGTGACGTTTTGTCTCCTGAGTACAGCTGTTCGCAAGGGTGATCTTTCAGAATGTGACTTTTCCACAGCCCAGCCAAGGGTATTAGCACGAACTAATTACAGGGAGAAGCCAGGGGCGATGGTTTTCTAGGAGAGGGAACATCACAGGTCCCAAACAGCTGGGTAGTGCCAGTGCTTTTCTCTCCTGGAAAACAAGGGCCCTGCTGGAGGAGAGCTCCCCATCTGGCAAGCTCTTCTAATTCGTATAATAGATGCAAATGATATTTATCTTATTTATTTTTTACTAGACTTTAATGAAATTTAGAGAGGACTGGGCACATGTGGCGGGATGTAGGGCTTCTCCTCGGAGTGGGCACGTGGTAATATTTGATCAGCGATACTGCGTTACAGGAGCTGTCTCCAGGTTAGTTTGTTTTCAATTTTATGAACATTACTTTTAGGAAAGAAGTTTTCTTCTGCTTAGGTCTCAGTCCAGTGGATCTTTTGCTGTTTGATTTTGGTTCTTACGGGTTGAGCTTATTTAAAACAGCAGCGTAGCAGGAGGTCACCCCATACAGAGCTGGTCAGCAATGCATGGGGACAGACAGTGCAGGGATGCGATCTGTGCAGGAGAGGGGCCAAGAAGGTGTCTCTGACTTCTGCCACTTTGGAGAATGAGCTCTTTGTGCAGCGAGTGTCCGTGCAAACCTTCTTTTTTTCTTATTAAAAAAACTTTTCAGTGAGTACGTGGATCCCCGCAGAGCTAATTTAAGTCCATTAACAACAGACTCACTTTTCTTAATTACCCTTTGTAGAATCATCTCAGGATTCCCCGGGGCTCTTGGTCTGCAGGTTGAAAAGTGTCTATACATTGAAGGATAAGGTGTCTGATGATGGTGGTGGGGAATACAGAGCACAATTTCTGAATTAAAGATGACCTACTGGTGTCTGTTTTGTCGTGATCCCTCTGATTTACCCCAGCTTGTAACTCTAGGGAACACTGTTCTGAGTGAGAGCCAGTGGTGCACCACAGCCCAGGTGGCCACAAGTTCTGTGTTTGCTGCAGACAACGCTGGTTTTGAGTCTGGGCCGAGCAAGGAGCCAGCCCAGGCACTGACTGGTGAGGGATGAGAACGTAAGGCTCGGATCTCTGCTTGCGGCCACATAAACAGCAGCAGGAGGCCTGGTGTGTCTGAGGCTGGAAGATCAGCTTGTGTTGACTCTTTTGGAGCCAACAAAAGTGCTGGTTAATCTGCATGTGGCTACTTTGAAATGTCACTGCTTTTCTGACAGTGGTGACTCAAGGATTTCTTTGGATAAATGGTGGTGGGGAGGGAATAAGCTGTGTACATTGATGGTTAACTACATGGTGCATTTCTTCACAAACATGTGGGGTGTTTTGGCTCTTTTCACAGCTTGTGGCTTCCTGCCACAGATGCTGGTAAGTGTCTGAGGAGCTCTCAGCTCCATACTCATGCACATGTTCAGGTGTATCCATATGGAGCAGAGACATGGCCAGTGTGAACTCCAAGGATCAGAACTGCCATCTCTCTCTGCTGCTGTGTGGAAACAGACCTTGGATTCTGTGATTCCAGGACTGCTGCTTCCTGCTGCAGAGTAGGTATTCCCTGGCAGGAGTGTTTCAGGAATTAACAAAAAGCAAAATTGAGACCAGCAGAGCAAGCAGTCTCGGCAAACTGTCGAAGGTACATTTTTCTTCATTATTTTCTCACTGAACCATGATGATATCTGATCGAGCATTATGGATGGCAAGAAGGAAAGAAGTGTAAGCAAAGCTTTAAAACTAGCCACTGCTCTGGCTAATGAGGCAAAAAGGAAATTCTGGCTGTAGCAGCAGCTAAATCCAACAAGAGAGAATTGGACCTAAGCTGGAGTGAGGGAATGGAGCTGGAATAAAGACCCTTACTGGGTCAAACAAAAAACTTTCACTTTACAGCTTCTCCTTGTCTTCTTATCTAGAAAATGAAAATTCACATGGGCATACAACTCACACTCAATCACTGCATGGGTGGCTTGCACATTCAGCTGTGGTGATGGTGACTGCTATAATTTGTTGTAGTTTTGATCCAAGGACCTTTCTAATCTTTGGAAGATGAGGAATTGGTGTCTTACTGCACATCTGGTAAGAGCTGGAGACAGGCTAGTGATCCCTGACACCAGATAGAAATACACAACTTTTCACTCAAACCAGTTTGGTGAAGGGATGTTTTGACCTTTTTAGTGTGATTGTGAAACCACAAAATGGTAAACGAAAGCTAAGGTGCTCTGCCCCTGGGGCCACAGTTTCTTGATTGCATTTTGGACAGATATGGTCACATTTTCTTGTAAGTGTCCCAGACTTCTCTGTTGGAGAGGATTGCATTTAGTGCTCTGCTGCAGAGTGCAGAATATCAGGGATCCTGTGGTGTGAGCTGGGTGCACTCAGCACCATTTGCAGGAGTGCCTGGAGATGTGTACAACTTGAAAATTCTCCAAGTTCTTCTCCAGTGTCTTAGAAATCACATGGATTCCCAGGGTGTTGAGTCTTTAGTTGAAAGCAAGGGGCTGGACATGCTCCTGTGCTTGTTGGGCGGTGAGGTTGCAGTGCTTGGTTGGGGACTGGTTATAGGTGCAGTAAAATGCAATATATTATGCTCTATCATGGTTTCTCTTACCAGAAAACAAAGAGAGACTCCTGTGTGACTGTTATCACACACTGATGAGCATTTAATGCTGGTCATTAGTGGACAAGAAGAAAAGGAGCACTCACACCACCATTGATCATATCAGGTGAAACTCAGGAGTGAATCAAGAGTTTGGATCTTGCACTGCTGAGTTTCTGGGTCTCCCTGTTGGCTACTGCTATGGCACTGCAGGGAGGGGGCTGTGCTGCCAGCCTGGAATTCTTCCAGGTAACCAAATCCATTGCTAAATAGGGCAGAGTGGTTTGCACAGGCTCAGGCATAAGCTGGACAAAGTCCTGTAGGAGTTGACTCTGTGCAAGTGACCCAAGGCCCCTCACGGCAGCTCCATACTCCCTGACTTGGGAATTCCACACCAGAATGTGGCTGCAGAGGTAAACACCAGCTGGGTGTCATGTGAGAGGGAGGGAGATTAGTGGAACTTGACAGCTCCTGGATGCAACCAGCAGTCTTGAATTTCATATTCCTTTAGAATTGGGAGATCAAAGACCTGTGATTTGGGAACAGCCGGCAGCCTGTCATGGTGCATTAGGAGGGAACAGCAACCCTGTGTCCAGGTGAAAATCGCTTTTGTGTGATTTGGTATGTGGCTTTAGGATGGGAATCCCAAAATGCCCAAGGATTAGGTGCACAATACACAAGTCCTTTGTGAGTTTGGCTAAGTGCTCTGCTGCCTGGTGGAATTTGCCACCCTGGGTTGCATTCTCCAAAACAGAGAATGACAAGAGAAGCCCTCATGAGGCCAGATGGGGATGGCTAAGGGGCTGCTGAGCTGGAGTTGGCACCTCTGGCTCAGGGGCAGGTGCTCAGCTTGGGATCACCTCTGCTTTGAGCTGACAGCTGTGAGCTGTCTGGTGGAGCTGGGGAGGACAGGGCTGGCCTGACACCACTGCTGGGAAGAGGAGGAAGAGGCACACAGCCACCAGTGAGCCTCTGGGCACACAGCAGCTGTGTCAGTGCTGTCCTCACCTCACATTGCTCCACGTATGGAACAGGCTTCAGGGCAGGATGAATACACAACTCTTGCACACATCTATGCCAGGATTTCTTTCCAAAAGTACCTGCAGGCTTCTTTTCCATGCATTTATGCAGGGTCTTTTTGAATCTGTATCCATTCTTGGTGTTCACATCCGTACGATTATAAGTGGTGACAGTGTGTTGAAATCTTTCAGAGGGACCAGCCCTGAATGCCAGACTTTCTGTGGGATTTCTGTGCTTAAGTTAGCTCTTACAGGATGCTCAAAAGTGCTTAGTATAAAGCCTGAGCTCTTCTTTTATTAGAGCTGCAGGTGCTGAAATGGCCATTTAACAGGAGTAAAAATAACTTAAGTGAAAGATGCCCTTTTATTAAGCCATCACTGTATCTTAGGAAAAGTGTTCTTATTCTATAAATAGGTGTCACTTTGCCCTAGGAACAGCCTGGTATTTTATTAACATTGTCTCTTCACTAGAACTTACCACCTATTCTGTAGAGCTAAAATGGGGAAAGCTCTTAACTTTTATAGCCTATCTCAGTTCCTTGCTTCCAAGTGCCTGTAAAACCATTGCATTTGGTTTAAGGTCCAGTTATGAATTTATTTTTTTTTAATGGACACCTTTTGGTTTTGTTTTGACTTTTTCCCTCCTATTGATCTGCAGTGCTACAGAAAATAACAGCTGAATTACACTTGGCTTCTCCTGCTTCCTTTCTCTTTGAGATGAGGTTACAACGACCTCATCTACCTAAATCAATAATGGGACCCAAATCTAATAAAGATTTAGCAGGGCCTGTAAAATAGCATGTAGCCCAGATGGAAAGGGAGGCCCTAATGTCCAAGCCACTCATTAGCTATTTATCAACCATTAATGATGAGAATAGGAGTGGTGTGTGGGGAGAAGGACACAAAAGCAAGACAGCAGAGAACCTTCCTGAATATGAGGAGGAGACAAAGACTATAAAACACATGTGCAGGCTGCAGCCTGACACTGGCTGGGGACAGGGAAGTACCTAAAATATGGAATTTCAGTGGGAGTTTTCTTGCAGAATCCCAGATTTTTTATACAAAAACCCCTGGAGTTGCTGTACAAGAGAACATAACAAAGAGCTGGAATTCATTTGGCTTCCCCTGAGCTGACCCTGCATCCCTTTGCAGATGTGAAAGCACAAAAAGCTGAATTCCCTGGAACTGAATATTATAACCTTTTTGCTTTTTTTTCAGTAAAAGAAAAATCATCTGTGTGATAGTGGGCCAATCCCTTAATCAGTGGCAGTGTTAGGAAAAATCCACAATTTCCCTGTTTTTTGCTTTAATTCCAAGACTTTTCTTTCAGCTGAAGGGAATGAACATGTTTTGAAATGAAATGAATTAATGAAATGAGTGGCCATCAAAGTTTTTTTTCACCACATTGTCTGAGTGCAGAGAAAGGCAGGCAGTGAGTGCAAATAGAGAAATATTATTTTTCATCGCTGTTTTTTTTTGTGGTGAAACATTTTTATATGGGTTTGAAGCTTTCACACTTTTCTTGGGGGAGAGGTGTTGATATTTGTTTGAGATGGGAAATATTTTTTCAAGAGCTGGAGCAGTAGCACAAAAAGGAATTTGGCATCTCTGGAGTTTGTGGTATGCACAAATACAATCTTGTTCCATGAAACAATATTTCAGATTCCAGCAATGCAGACCATAGTAGCAATTTCAAAGAAAACAGGAAATAGAAGTAATTAGTCAGGCAGGAGGAAGAATCCCAAACATGGCTAGGATACCAAGTGCTTTATAAAGCAGTAGCCAAAGCCCTGTGTTTTAATCTTCTCTGGATATTCCTTCAAGCTTGCTCTGCAGGTGGAAAGCCAAAATCAGTTACAGTAAATTTGAATTCTTTTTGGTGAAAGCTGACTTCAAATTTATCTGTTAAATAGCTGCAATGAATCTTTTCCTCTTCTGTAGAAGTAACTGTTCCTTGCTGCACATATCTCACCTGGCCATGGTGCACAGCCAGGTGCTCTGTCACAGGGTGGGTGTGGGAAGTCAAGTCCTTCTCCCCTTCCAACCACATCTCCCATGGCTCCAGCTCTGCTGTGAGCAGGAGAAGGATCTCAGCAGTGCTCCTTGCAGGCCTGGCGCTTGCTGGGAATGGAGGCAGCTGTGCAGCATTTTTCAGGATGGACTGAGGAATCCACTGCATCCTTTGCCAGCTTGCTCTTACTGTTCAAAATCTGTGCTGTATTTTCTATTTGAAGTTGTCTGGCTTTAGCTTCCAGCCCTGGGCTCCTGTTAAGCCTTTCCCTGCTAGATTAAAGAGCCGTTTATGACTGGTATTTTCTCTCCATGGAGGTACTTAATACCCTGTAATCAAGTCACCCTTGGTCTTCTCTTTGATAAGCTCAATAAATCCTGCCCATCAAATTTCTCACTGGAAGCAGTTCCTCCTCCCCAGCCTTTAAATCGTTTTGGTGGCAGTTTTCTTCTTCTTCTAAATTTTGCAGTTTCTTGTGAGACAGTAGAGATCCAAGGGCTGCCTTTGGTGTTTCTGCCTGAATCCCACCATGGTTAATGGAGAAACACAGCTGCAGCCCCCAGGAGTGCCAGGGGAACACAAATGCTGGGCTGTGTGACTACAGCTGCAGAGGTGCTTCCAGAGGCACTTTGTTCCCATGTAGACTTGCAGGGCTGTTGGCATCCCTGCATTCATTGTCCCTTGCTCTATAAATGGAATAAATAAATTTTTATTAATAAGCCCAGTTTACTAGACAAGTCATTAAACTGTATGATTTCCTCCTGGGAAAGCCATGGATTGTCCATAGCTGTGAGGACCACTTTTGCAGAGCTGTGGAAATAGCATTTTCTGAGGAGAGACTTAGGACTGTGGCTGGCTCTGGTTTGGCAGAGAAAGGTTTTGCACATGGAAGGAAAAGCTTGGCAGACATCCCATGACACATCAGCCTTTCCTCTGTGTTGGTTAAACTGTCCTGAGGTTTTACAGCCAGAGGTTCTCCAGGAGATGCTGGATGAGGAAGGACCCCACAGGGTGTTCTGCAAGTTCTGTTGTTTTATCATTGTGAAACACGTCCTGTTTTTTGACTCAGTGCAACTGCTGGTTCTGCTGGTGGCTGCTCTGCACCTCTCAGGGTTTGCATGCCTCACAAACAGGTTTTGGATAGAGTGTATTCATTTCCTTCTGCAAATATGCTCATGAATGCATGGTAAGTTTTCTTTGTCTGTCTTTCTCCATCAGGACTGCAAAGGTTTGGGTTTGTTGGTTTGTTTCCCCCCCTGGAGCAGTAAATCAACAGGCTGTAATTAAAGATGTTAAGAAGCTCCCTCATTTTCCAGTCCAAAGTTTAATTTACTGAAGCATCTCTAACTATCTGGCAGCCGAATCACACAGTTTGTATTTTTCTTCTTTGCAGAACAGGACAGAAGACCAGAGATGCCACATTCAGAGACTCTCAGTGCTGCTGAGTGTATCTATCAGCCAAAGACACCTGTGGCTGTTCGCCTTCCCTCTTTCAGAAGAAGGTCTTTTTCACAGCATTGCTCTAGACCCGTATTTTTCCATTCACTGGTTGCTACCGTTGTTCTCCTTTTGTTTCCAAAAAGAAAAAAAGAAAAAAACCAGATGGCTTTAGTGCTGTTTACCCCAGGAAACATTTTGAGCATTCAGTAATAAAACTGGGAGGAAATCCTTCACTTCCTTTATGCCTCCTAGCAAGTAACCACATCAATATGAAGTGAGGATGTTTTTGGGTACTAACCCAATGTCACCGATCAAAACACAGCCATAAATGCTTTCAAGATGCAGTCTTGAATCAGGATGGTGGATGAGGAAAAGCCACTTCTGTTTTGGAAAGGAATTCTTTCCTTCTGCAACCACTTTCTAAATTGCACTGACATTTAGCAATTAACATACAAAAGCTTTTGCATCCGCAGGATCATTTTTCATGTCAATAAACACATTCCTTCACTTTTTGGTGCAATGTTTAATAATTCTCATTTCCTATAGGGGAAGAGAGCCCTTGTATTTTATTTGTATTACACAAATTACATGGAAGAAACAAAGCCATATCTGATCATAATTATTAAATTAAGAACATCTGCATAAATCCCTTTTTTCCCCCCCCTAATCTAGTTTGCTGTTGGTAAACAGTATGTTATCTAGGTTTAGCAAAGCATTTGGTTTCTAGCCAGATTTTTGCTTTCCCCTTGTCCTTTTTGAAGTTCTCTTGGCAGGCAGGATCTGCTTCTCCTAAGCTATCTGTCATCACACAAAGTGGATTCCAGCTTCAGACAACAAACGAGTTGCTATTCTGGATTCATGGGCTGAACTGTCATTAAGTCACTGCCTCTCTGCTCTGGGGTTTTAGGATTTGTCTCTGTTCCAGCCCGAAGCTCTGCTCTAAGAGCTCCTTTGGGGGCTCTGTGGTGCTCCCTGTCTGGTGGGTCCCTGGGCTGGGTGCTGAGGAGACAGCTTGGTGTGTGGGACTGATAAAATAGGAAAAGGACTGTCTGGTCTCCATGGGAGCCCCTCAGATTTCCAAGTTGGAGTGACACGATGGCAGTTAGGATTGATGAGAGAAGAATAAATGAAGAATAAATTTATTTCCCCCCTGCCCCTGCCTGGAAGTGGGGGTGTGTGTTGACAGAAATGATCTAACACCTCCTACAGAACAGGAGATATTAGAAACACCTGAAATATCCATGAAATGTTTGTGCCTGGGTCCTTGGCTTGCTCTTGAGGAGCTGTGGGGCTTGTGCTCTGTCCCTATAAGCACGAGCAGCCTGTGGTGGCACAGTGCAAGTCAAGCAGTGAATGTTGGTGTCTGCTGAACTGCTTAGCTGGAACCTGCAGAGGTACAGAGAGCATGGATGGGAGCCTCCAGCTACCTTTATTTCCTGTCAGGTGGCTTTCTTGGGATGGGGTTGTGGGTTTGGGTGGATGAATATAAAGGCTGGGGCCATGTCAGGCTGCTGTTAGAGTTTCTGGGTGGTTGCTTGTAAGAGCTTTGGTGGCTGTGTGGGAGAGGCTATGGACTGCTTTCCCATTCCCAGTGCCACCTACTTTGGGACAACCTGATTTCACTCCCCTGCAACCACCTTCTGCTGCTCCTCTAATTTCTTGGGGAAGTCCTTCTTCCCCTCCCCAGCTCTGCTGTTGGTTATTCATTTTCAGTATTATTTCTTCCTTTACAAGGGAAAGAATTCAACAGCAATTCCAATCCTGAGCAACCGAGGTTTTTGTAAGGAATGAAAAGGACACTTGGTGCTTTTGAAAGTAGCATTGATGACCATCTCATAAATAGTAGCACTTTTCTCTTCTGCTCCAGGAAACCCTGTCAGATCCCAGCCTGAAAATCTTTTCCTCTAAAAGCTTGTTATTTAGTTGCTGGCATACTTTTCCTAACTGGAGACGCAGCAGGCTCCAAAAAAGCCGGTGGCAGCCATGGAGAAGTTACCCTGCTGAGATGTGCACATCCCAGTGAGATGTGCTCTCACTGCTCTGCCCTGGAGCCGGCTCCCCGGTCTGTGTGTCCTCGGCGCTGCGGCAGCAGCAGTTCCTGGCTCTGCCTGCTCTGCAGCGCCTGCTGTTGGGATGATGGGCTGGGCTGCCTTGTGGCCCCTGGCTCAGCCGGGACTGGGGTCTGCCACTTGTCCCTTCCCTGCCCCATGACATGGAACTCTGCCTTGGTGCATGGGGGAGATGAAGCAACTTAGACATGAGTGAAACTGGGCAGATGATGGAGCTGAATCTCTCTGGAGCACACCACCTCCAGCCTTGCAGGTGTTGCTGCAGGTGTCAGGTTGTGTCTCCATGGTGTCTGGATTTGGGGCTGGCCCAGCTGGGCACCACCAGCACAACCAGCTGGTGGACAGTACAGTTCCCCAGGGTGCAGTCTGCTCAGAGACCAGCCTTGCAGGCTGCCACAGCACGTCCTGACTGCCTGGTGACTCTGTGACACGGCGGCATTGGCACCGTGAGGTACCTGACAAATCCTGCAGAGGAAGGATTTAAGAAGTGTGAGTGAAAGGAGAGGTCCTACATTTGTGGTGTCTGGTCCAGCTACCTTTAGAGACAGGAGGCTCACATTGATTTAAATGGAATCTGGATTGACCTCTAGTAAATGAGATTTTCATTTGCAAAATTGAAGCCTTTGTTTACTTGCTGGATTGGAGCCTGACTGTTGGTGGGGTCCCAGAGACAGAGAGCCAGGCACTTAACTTGAAAATGACTTTACTGCAATAATGTCATTATGTTTTATTGACCAAGCATTTCCACAAGTGGTGAAAGGGGATTATTGGGAGATTGGGATGAATGTGCATTATGTCACTTTTGAATCATACCCTGTTTGCAGGGAAGATGTGAGCCCTGACTGAGTGACCCACCGGGCAGAGGGGGTTTGTGTGTAGGAGCCGTGCATGGGAGCTGGGGGCTGCCTGGATGAAAGGTGCTGGTGGAAAACTACAAAGCCATATCAGAGGAAATGCCTTCAATGTCTCTAAATCAAGATGTATGGGCTTTTATTTTTGTATGTGTTATGTATCCCTGAGCTCTTTTTGGTCAACTGATAGTCATTAGACAGAGCTGCATTGCTTCACAATTTACTCATTGCAGGGCTGTGACTTAACTGCTAGCAGAGTAATATTTTTCCTCATATGTAACTTATAATTTTTTGGATGTGCACCCAGCTCCTGCCATGGATTAAAGTTCCAGAGAGGTGTGCCACCGTTCTCCAGGCACTGACTGCCTTCAAATGGCTGTTGAGCACAGCCAGTTGCAAAGTGTTAGCCCAGTTGCTTGCAAAGGCCTTTTCTCTTGCACCCACACTCAGCTAGGAAATGAAATACAAGATCACCAGGACATCAATAAAACATTCTGTCAGCGAGACGTTTAAGTTACCTGGAAGCTGAATTCCATTTACAGGAATGGCAGCAGAGTACACTGCATTTTTCCCCCCTAAGAATCAGTTTCTCTGATTGATTGCATTTGTGTTTCATCGTGTGTTTCCATCACAATTCTGTGATTCTGTGTTAGTGAATCTTGTTTCCATTTGTGGTATTTTTAAAAGGCTTATGAAAGTGAATGGGACTAAACTGGGAGCTTTAGGAGAGTGGTTTTCAAGCAGAAACAATAAGACTGGAAAAGATTTCCTGTGTTTGTTAATACTCATCTGAGCTTGGGTCTTTAGGTCCTCATACTCTGCATTGGAAGCTATTCTAAAATTTATTGCTCATAAGGGAATCTTCTGGCATATATGTCTAAATATTCCGAAATATTTCTCATCAAAACCACCTCAGTGACTTTTCCCACATTTTTATGACTTTGATTGTGCTGAATATGCCCAGCTTCAGTGATTCTTATACACAGGAATTCTTGGTAGGATCATCATGAGATATATGCCCCAATCCTCCAAGACTAGTGACATGACCACTGTGAGGATCTAAGGGTGAGCTCAGGGCCAGTCCAGACAGCTATAGAGGAATAGCCTTGTAGTAAGTAATGCTGGGCTTTCCATTTCAACAAAATTTCTCCTTCAGTGCCAGAAGTGGTTCTCTTGGATGTTGCATTGTCATCTAAATTAGTAGTTGGTGAAGCAGAGGAACAGACCTCACACTAATTCTCCTGGGGAGAAGAATACGACAGAAAATCAAGTTTCTTTTATTCAGGTATTTAGAATATAGATTAAATGTCATGCTTTAAATAATGCAAGTAGAGCTGAGGGTTAGTAAGATGACTGTTTTTCTCCTCTCAGGTCATGATTAATAAATAGCATTGTGTTCCTGTTTCTTCTGCACTAAATCTCCTCCTCAGGACTGTAGTGATGCTCTCCCTGTGGTCACAGGAGCTGTTCCCAGGCAGACAGGCAGTGGAAGGCCCTGTGCCTGCTCAGCCCGTGTTTCCTGCCCGGGTCTTGTCCATCTTTTGGTCTGTTGTGGCCACAGGGCTTGGAAAAAGGCACAGTTTTTGTTTGGGTCACAAGGGCACCCATGGCTAAACAGTTTGTGCAGCCTAATCCATGTTTGTGGCATGAAGTCACACATCTCCCCAAGTGATATTTTATCTAATCCATTTCTGGCTTTAAGCAGATTATAAATTTCTTTCACTGAGCTTCTGTTTTCACAGAAATAAAGGAAGAGTTGTAGATGAGTTTGCTGCTAAGATTTGTGTGTGTGTGTGTGTGTGTATGTACTGAGGATTTATTTATTAGATTTCCAACCATAAACAGTTTAATGTTTTTGAATTACTGCTCAGTCTCATTTAGTCTGGTTGTGACCTTGAGCCATACATTTCCAGGGCTCTTGCTAATGGACCTTTTAAATGATGACGATGACATACACCAGGCTCTTTGATAGGGGAACCACTGCTACACTGCATATTATTTTAATGCTATTCTACAAAATAACCATTATAATATCATTATTATTTTTTAACTCCAGTTTTATTTTGTCACACCAACATTACAACAATCTACATCTGAAATATTTCCTCATTTGTGCAAAGCACATTTCTCTGCCAGGGGTAATGAAATGACCAAGCAGTGACCCTCATTTTTATGTTTCTCCTACTGCGAAGAGGAATTGAAGATGAAATGTAGAAGCTAATAGCTGTGCAGCCCCAGTGAATCTAGCAAATCTAAAGAGCCCAGCCATGGGATACATTTAAATATTAAAGCAGTTTTTATGTGCTCTAAACAATATTTGATGCTGCTCTCAGTATGCTTTAATCTGGCTAAATGGTTGTTGTGTTATGTGTCCTAGCTGTAAAACTGTCGAGCTCTTTTGTGGTCAGGATACTTCTCCCCACTGCATTTTAGATTTGACATCGATAAACATAAAGGAACATTCTCCAAATGCATCCTGAACAAGTTAATCCTGCATGGAGCAGGGTGCTTAGAAACCATTCACATTTATTTAATGCTTCCTTCCTGATGTGCACTGCAACAATTGCTTGTAGGGAAGGGAAGGTGCTGGTTTTTCAAGGCTGAAAAAAAAAGGAACTTGACACAGTTCAGTCCTACAGGGAGAGTGACACCTGGCAAGGTTCAGGTCTGAGACAGGAAAACCTTGACTAGTGACTTTTTCTTGACTGCTGACTTGTATAGAAACAATGACAATTATCTTAATTTTCTCTGTCTTAATCGCCTCTGTCCACTCTGGCTGGTCCTTCTTTGGAAAGGAAAATGCTTGCTGGAAGCTGGCTGCTCCAGCTGATGGAGCATCTCCAGGTAGAAGTGTTGGGCTAGAAGAAGTTTTTTGCATGTGTCAAGGCTGTGACTGAATTTTCTGCTGTTCTGTGTCTCTTGTGGGGGTTAGTCAAGTCTTACAAAGGTGCTGAGGAATTTTTCCTGGTTTTGCAGTCTTCCTAACTGAGCTCAGGTTGTATTCTTATCCCGAGAGGCAGTAAAAATTTCTTGCCTGCTTTTTACCTGAATCATGTCCATGAGATGCGTATGTATCCTTTTGCCATTGTTTAGTCTCCCAAATGTGAATGAAAAAAGGTAGTGACCTCAAAAGTGGAAAGGATCCATATAAAACCTTATTATTCCATATTTCCTTAGAAAATGAGGGTAAGCATGGAGAATTCTGGGTTTTTTTCCTTCTAATTATTCCAAAGAGAAACCACCACCATTTCACCTCCTCTTCCTTCTACCCCTGAAGAAAAGAAATACAACCCTCAGTGCAGAGTGGCTGAAGTAGTAACAAGAAGAGCATTTAGTAACCCCTGGGAACAGAGTTTCTGAATTATCCTGGAATCTCGAAATTACTTTAGCAATCTCCTTTAAATCCCAAGTGGGCAGTGATCCATATTGTAAACCCTTCACATGTAATTTGACAAAATTAGCAAATTCTGCTTCTGAGACCATCTGGTGACTTGTGCTGGAAGTGTTTCCTACAGAGGAGCTGTGGTCTGTCCGGGTCTGGGTGGAGGTGAATGAATCAGGCCTGGGGGAAAGCTGATACTGTCCAGCTTACCCTGGGCCAGCACGATGTTGATTAAAGAAAGTCTAGTTTATCCGCGGTCAAAGGAAATGTTTCCCTGTTTCTGTTCCAGAAATAAAGCAGACCATTGCACAGAATTCCAGTGCAGGTCTTTTCTGGACTCTGAGTTGCTTCTGGTCAAACCTATTTTCCTTAAATAAAGTGATTTTCCGATGCCTGTAACTGACCTTCCTATCGCCAAGTCGAGTGATCTTTGTCAGTCTGTCTCTTTTATGATCTTGCTAATGAACTTTCCATTTTATGCTTCTTGACTGATTAGCAATGCCAGAGATTTAACCAAGCAGAGATAATTCATTAGTCTGAGCCACAGCTCTGAGGGCATGGTGTCAGACCCTCCCTTCCTGTTCCCTGCACTCCAGTACTTTGCTCTGAGATCTCCTCCATTTGTTTTTGAGGGAAAAGGCAGAAGCCTTCTCCTGCTACTCATTCCTTAAGTATTGGTCATTCTTGACTCATTCACAGTGAAATTCACAGGATTGTTTTGGAAACTTTAAGCTGCCATTTATTTTTAAAATCCGTGCTAAGGTTCATGCAGATCAGTGAAAACAGAAAAATCCATGCATAGATTCCAACTTGCAGTGTATAAAAATAAGTGATTATTTGCAGTTTGTGGGTGCAGCTGTTTATTTACGCTCTGATCCCTTTTCCTTTGATGTTGTTTTAATTTGCTGCCCTTAAAATTCAGAAATGAAATTTTTAATCTGTTTTTGAGTAAGTGTTGAAGTCAGTGTACTGTAAAGCAGGATAGAGATTTCTGTGAGAATGACTATGAATGACTCAAGCATGTTGGTTTGATCTTGAACTTCTTGTCTGCTGGTTGCAGGGGGTTCCTAGAGCTGATTTCTGGGATTGGGAAGTAGATACTCAGTGGATCAATCCCTGTGCATGGTGCTGCCACACCTGCACTGTGTTAGTGGGCTGTCCAGGCTGACCATCTCTTAGCCACATTCTTCAGCAGGTTGTATCAATTCCATGTCAGAAACCTGGTTCTGCCAAATAGGGAGGCTGGTGAGCAGGGAGCAGCTGGAATGGTGGGGATTCACCTGACAGAAGGATAAGACTCCCTCCCTTCAGTGGCAGAGTGGGTTCCTAGGGAAACCTAAGAAAATCTTGTTTCTTCCTGGAACCAGAAGCAGACTTGTACCAACTCTACCAGAAAGGCTGGAATCAGAGCCAGTGAAACTTTGCAGGGAGTAAGGATAGATATGGGCATGGGAGTCCTCCATGTCAGAATCTGCAACAACAGCCAGGTGAGATTCTTTGGCTGAAAAGTCTCTAAGATAGTTTGGCTGCTCTAGCACCTTTCTTTAGACTTTTTTCATTAGCTTTTGCCCAATTTCATAATCACTGCAAATGGGGTAGATTCACTCAAGCAGATTGTGCCAGTGATGTTTTTAAAGTTATTTCCTCATAAGCAGTGGGTGCAAACCTGCACTCCTGTGTACCCACAACTACCAGAAAAAACAGTAATCATTAATCTGTCAGTGACATGATCATTGCAGTGAAAGAAAAGACTTGGCAGGTTCTGCACAGGATGCCATTTATTTATTAGCTCCATGAAAATCATATATTTTGCAGTGTGGAGACTACAACCATTGTCTCTTGGTGCTGGCTTTGGTTCCTGTGTAAATCATGCAGGTGCCAGCAGAACAAGCCAGACAGAGCACGTTGGGATCTCTTTGTGATTATCTCCCCACTGCCTAACATGTGCCCTTCTCACTTCTACTGCTGTTGCTACAGAGGGTAGGCAGGGTCTAATTAAAGACAAGGAGGGATGGATCTGCATATGTTGTTTGTGTTTGGGGACTGTCTGGCTCTGAGGTGTAATAATTGGCTACAGGGCCTTTCACCTCTATGGCACAGCTTTGAATGTAGATCAGCTTAGTGACTTTTAATGCCATTACCATGTGACAGCTGTCTTACGTGTGAAATTAGCTGGTTGTTCGAGTGCTCTTCCTACAGGAAGCCAGTATCAATAATTACCACATCAAATGGTGCTATCAGCACTCCTTAAAAATATAGGTAATTTTAAGTTTTATGAACTTGCTTCAAGTATACATGCTGCTGTGTGTTGTAACAGCACTGAAATAATTATAAATCCACTTAACTCTGTAGTTAAATCTACATATAAGAGAAATACATGCTGTAGGTAAGATATAGCAGTAGCATCTAACTGGAGGATTCCAAGATCTCTCTGCATTTGTGGTGCCATTATAATATAGGGCATGTAAGTTCGTAATGCATTTAAAATTAGACTGTGTGACTCTCCTCTAAATGGGGACTCACAGTGAAAAAGCAGCATCAAACAGAAAAGGTCAAGGTAGCTTAAAGAAAAGTCCTTCTTGATAAATGACTCCCATTTCCACGGTGGGAGCTGTAAGGAGAGATATGTCTTTTTAGGCTAGTTGATACAGCTGAATGAAACAGATAAGCTTTTGGACACATGGCATCCTGTTTTTAATGTGCCAGCCTTAGACTGAGGCAGCAGCTCAGCTCTTGTTAAAAACTTTTGCACTTTGCCAGCTGCAACTGGTTTGCCTGAAGAGGAATGGTCCACGTCCTCCTGACTGATTCCATCCCTGCTGGTGGCTGTGGGCTGAGCTGTAGGTGCTTACAGGAGAAAGTTTAGCCACTTGAAGAAAAAGTGACCTCATGAGAACCATTCCACACCAGGGAAGCGTGCTGAGGTTGAAGGTTGACCTCAAGTTTTTGTCCTCTGCTGCCTTTTGGAGTTCTGTTTTCCATGGCAACCCTACCAGCAGCAATAATGCAGCTGTGAACCCTTGCCTCATTCCCCCTCCTTCCCACCTGAGCGGGAAGCTAATGATGCAGCTGGGAATGTTGACTAAATGCATTTGTGCTGGAGAGCAATGGCTCATGAAAATTAAAACCTTCTGTGGAAAAAGTGTTTTTTAATTTTAGAAAGAGCTTTTTATTGCATAATCCTCCTGGACCACAGAGGAAAACAGCTCCAACAGAAGAACCCAAGGTTTTGCAGGTCTCTGGTGGGGTGGAAAACCTGAGCCTGTGTTACTGCTGTTCTTTGCTTGATATGATACCAGATTTGTGCAAAGAACAACAGATCCAACAGAAAAGGTTTGCTGAGAAAGACAGGGTCTCACCCTGCTCTGAGGAGTGAAAAGGAATACCTGACATCTTGACAATTTTCCTAAAATGGAATTCTTTTCTCCCAGCAGGTCCTTTTCTAGGTGATGAAGAGAAATTTCTCAGCATGACTGTTCCTTGCTTATGATCTCTAGATTTTCTGCTTGGTTGATTCTGTAGGTTTGCATGCAATCCCTTCCTCCTCAGAATCATGTAATACCTATATGCTTATACATTATTATGGTAACTTGTTCTCCTTGGAGAGAAAATTACTAAACTCTCCATAGTTCTGCAGTCCCCCATAATAAATGTACCTCCTCCTATTAGGTAATGAAGCCATTATTCACTAGCAAATTAAACATGCAAGTCTGTGAAGGCCTTTTGTAAACAGATAAGGCGTTATCTGTTAGGGAAGAGAGCCTCCAGGTTATCACAAAACAGGATAATTTACGTGCCGTGAAGGATGTTCCTGAGATCCTGCAAAGACACAGTAATAGAGGATACCTTGCTTTACAGTGACATGAAGGATGGCTTCTCAGGCCCAGCTTCTTGGGGGTCTTTGGAGAGTGTTTTTGGAATAGGTTAGAGACACATCTGTCACAAGCGCCAGAGTTCATGTCCCTTTCTGGATGACTTCCTAAAGCCCTCTCCAGACTGCTCTTCTGTGATAGATTCATACCCAGGCAAGCACAGGAATGGATTTCTACCAAAGGAAGTGGAAATGTTGCCTAACACAGGATTACACAGCGATACAACAGGTTGGGACTACTTGGTGAGCCCTTTGTACCTCCTGCTGCTGCCATCCCTGTCCTGGGGTGCACCTGAGCCTTTTATCCTTTGAAAAACTGTTGACAGGGCCCCAAAGGAGAGACATGCAGGATGTGTAGTAGGCTGAGAAATGCTGAGCTGTAGTATTGACTTCAAAAAGTCCAGTTTTACAGGTGAAGTACTTGATGGGAGGAGTCAGAAATAGAGGGGTGTTGGTGAAATTAGCAACAAGGAGCGGGAGCAGCGTTTTGTGCATGGGAAAATTAAGTGACAGGAATGGGAAGAAGAAACCCAGGCACATGCGTCACTGACACAGACACACGGTGTCTCAGTGGGGTGGAGATCTCTTTCATTACTGTATCACACAAACAGCAGCCTGTCCTGCTCCAGATGTGTTTTATACCTTCCTCACAGACCTCTTTCTGTGTGAAAAGCAATTCCCCCACAAATGGCCCTTCATTAGCTGTGGGGTCATGTCAGAAACAATCATCAGTGTATTGCTGATGTGGCCAACGCATCCTGTGAACTCCCTGACCCCAGCAGTCAGCAGGATTTCTTTATGTGAGCACTAATATGAAAAGCATTAGCATTAATAAGAGAGCTCTCGACCTAGTTGGTGTAAGGGGTCAGCAGAAGTTTACAGACACCTTTGCCTAACATTCCTATCATGCCTGGCAGTTTGACTCTCATCTTGTTTTTCTGCAGGCTCTGAATAATGATATAATTCTCAAATCCTTCTACAATCCATCAATATAGCAGGAATCCAGCACAACTGGGAGCTACCCTAGCTGCATGACATCACCCAGTTGGGGATTGGTCTGCCTGCTCACATTCATTCATTTATGGTGTTGTGTCAACTCATTACCCTGCTGGAAAACAAGAAAGAGGGTGGAGCAGATAAAGATTTGAAAAATTTTATTTTTTTGAGAAACTTTACCCTCACGCTTCTCTTGACCTGGCTAAGAATCTCCTCCACAGATGGGACAGCAGTTCCCCAGCACCCCTTGATCCAACACACTCATCTCAGAGGATGCCATGATAGATGCTGGAGGTCTTGAACAGTCTGTACCCATGACAAGAGTATTTGAAAAAAGTGCCACCAGTGGTGGAAGCAGAAGCTGTTGTGAAGGGTAGAAGCCTTTCTTATGACTATCTTTTTCTTTAAAATTAGAAGTCTCTTTTAAAAAGTACAACTATATATATCAACCTGATTTTTACTTAAAAAAAATCTTGTTTGCACTTGGATCAAAGAACATAGAGGTAGAGAGTACAGCATCCTGATTGGTCTGTAGAGCAATAGCATACATTAACTACAGAACTTGAATTGCATGATGTTTTGTTTTGGAGCCCCAGAAACATTCGGGTGCCATCTGAGAGCCATCACTATTCCCTGTGCTCACAAATGGGGGTCTTAAATACCCATGGCTGGGAGCTAAAGGTTGGGTGGCTCTTCAGGTATCTCTCAGCTTCCTGTGCTGGTGAGAGGACTGGAAATCTTTCTAAGTGAATGGCAAACCCGTGTCAGCTGCAGAATGAGCTACCTGTGTCTATATAATAATGTGGGTAAATGTAGTCTGGAGTCTTGCATCTGTTTGGGTCTCCTGATTCTGGTCTTTACAGCAGCAACTGAGCATATTATGCTTCATTTCTGCTGCTTGCCTTATTCCAGCTCCAGCTTCGATTTGCAGCCTTGTGAAGGAAGCAGCTGTGAGTGGAAGAGCTCTCTGCAACTGTTTTGTCAGCCTTACAGAAGTGGTGGGATGAGTATAGGTAGGAACAATGGCTGTGGCAGTCCCAAGACAATAGTATCTTTTTGTTTCCAGCCTGGAGTGCTCTCCTAGCTGTCTGGCATCTTGCAGAGCTGGTTATGCTTCAGAGGAAAAAAAAAAAAGTGGATGCTTGGCTGAGCTATGGGGCTAAAAGTTCATTGCAAAACAAACGGTATTTCAGCTGTCTGACTTTTTGTAGGAGATGTTTACCTACTGCAGGAAGGTGATTGTAGCAGCCAGCATGAATTTTCTGTGTTCTTAACAGCATGCTTTACGTTGATGGCAAAATTTAATTAGGCTTGTTGGTTATTTTTTGTCTTGCCCAATTGAACTCTTTGCTAGGGCAGCCATATTCCAGCTTTGTTGAAGACATGGGACAATAGAGAGGGATGGTGATTCCTGATCACACATCAGCCCCGTGGTGGGGTTGACAGTGTCTGTGTCTGCTGTCCAGACTCTTCTGTATGATGAGTATGGGACTGACAAATTCACCTTCATTGTCTCCAATTCTGCACCTGCATCCAGCCTGCAGCAGCTGCAGCCCTTCCAGGGTCACAGAATAGGCTGGAAAGGCTCAGCAACAGAGGGTCCAAGGTGGGAATGCAGAAACAGACATGACTTTGGCTCTTTGGTCCTTATTGCCCACAGCGCCATCAGATCCCACCTTAGAGAGACAGAAGAGGCTGTCTGGAGGGAGGTGTGGGATATTTCATGCTCCATTTTGGGTAAACACTAGCTTCTGTGGGAGTTGCTTTATTTCTGGATTTGTTATGCTTGGTTTGTCTTGCTGGTTTTAAATATTTGTGCAAGTGACTAGAGCTATGCAAACTGCCTGAAGGAACTGTGAAACAGAGAAGAATTAACTGGAGGTACCAAAACTGGTCAGTATCCCAACTAAAAATATTACTAGAGAAATTGAAGAAATATGCCAGAACAAGGAAGTATTTCCTTTCTTTTGACCCGTGGAAGCAAATGTCCAGGGAACATACTTGTCTGACAGAGAGGCTAATGATGAGAGCTTTACAATGCCTTTAAAAGTAGTAATTTATTTGTGTTTAGACATAGCAGTAGGTAGGGAGGCTGCCTGTAAAGTTACTGTTCAGACATGTTGGCTCCTGCTGCCAATTTTTTTGAATATTTACCTTGATTTTTATTTTTTGTAAGATTTATGGTAACCTTTGAATGGCTGTGCAGAGATGGTCAATACGGCCTCTGTCCCACAACCTGCAAGGTGAGCAGCACCACAAATGCTCTTTGCCATCACTTGAGACAGTGAAGTTTAAATTTCACTGGACAAGTTTGGGCAGTGTTGAAGGGTTTAAAAATACCTAAGCATGGGACACATCACCTTCCCAAACACACAGTTTGCTATCTGGTGTATCAAATGACGGGATTACATTTACAAGTGCAATAATTCTGTGTGGAAGCAAGTGGATGCCTTTCAAATTAATTGATTTCTTCCTGTCATCTGCTGTAGTGGAAGACAATGCTTGTTAAGAAAAATGTAAAGCTGCCAAAGGGAAAACACTGAAAACCAGAGATATCTTGATATGCAGAGAATAGCAGTGATGGTGAATGGCTGCACAGACCACAAGTACACTGGGGGCTGCCTGGACTAAAAAAAAAGTCCTTTATTATTGCTGCTGCCTTAACTGCTGCTTAAAAACAACTCAGCTGACAGGATTAATGGCATAAATCCATTAGAGTGAGAGAGAAATGAGGGAATAGGTTTCCTCTAATGGCATTGCTCTGTAGACAAGCACCTGAAAATCATTTTTAGCTTGTTTGCTGAATAGGGAGGATGAAGAGACCACCTTGATGTGATGCTAATAAGATCTAGTTGCTTAATATCATCCTCTGGAAGAAAAAGAGGTGGTAGCTGAGTGCCTGTGACTCTTCAGTGTTCGTGACCAGGCTTGAATAATCCAACACTTTCTACCACACAATGGAGAGCTACTTTCATAATTTTCCTCTGTATTTGTCACTCCCTAGAAAAATAGCAAATGCTACTTTTAATTCTTTTCTTTAAATGCAGAAAATAAAGCAAGAATAACTTGGCATTACTTTTGGATAGTGTAGAGATGAAAGTTTCTCTGCCTCATTCTCAATTCATTAACCTCTCAGTTCTACCATCTATAACTGTATTTTGATATTAATTAGGGTTTTGTTTGCTTGGCTGTCTCCAGGCTGTTCACTGATTATGCTGAATACGAGTGAGTTGAAATATCATTCAGCAAATAGAAATGTGTCCTATTGTTTCATGAAAGTTTAAAGGAAATAAGAGTATTCTGCAGAGGGAAGGAGAGATTTAACGGCCTGCTGTCCCCTTGCAGCAGCATGTGACTCTTTCAGCTCCAGTGAGAACCTCAATTCATGCACCAAACGCCCCAAAGAATTCACATTTTGTAAACTGCTGCAGACATTTCTGTGAGCAACAACAAATCGTAGCTGGCAAAATCAAAGCCTGCCAAAACTTGCTGAATATGAGGGCAAGATGTTTTCCATCTCTGCTCTTGCAAAGCAGAATGTCTCCTGCAGCTTCTGTCTCTATGGATGAGGTGGGATTTATTCACTAACATACATGCAAATTTCCCTTGTAGGAAAACATGCAGGTTTTGGAAGACAGCACCTGACAGAAAGGACTGTGTCTTTTGGCTCTCACTTCCAAACAAATTTGTAAGCATGAGAAAAAAATGCCTTAAGGAGGTTTAAAAATAGTTCTCATAGCTGGAATTTTTGTATCATATTTCTACATAAGCTTATCCACTTTTACTCCCCTGTTAAAAACTCCAATGGGAGAGAAATAGCAGAAGCAGCAAGTCTTATCTGATAACTATTTAATGTGATAGCATTACTAATCAACAGAATTTGAAAATGGTGCCTGGGAAAAATCCTGATTCTTAAAACTTCATGTTCTGGCAAACAGTTTGCTAGAGATTAGCACTGTAGTTATGATTAAAGTACGATCTGCATTATTCCACAATTTTTCCTTTCACATAGCGCATTATGCTAATCACACTGTATGCCATTTTTCAATAAAAGGTCAACAGTGCACTGTTTGTGCAGAATGTGCAATTTAAACTTCATGTCTGTCATTAGAGATAATCTAGGTTTGCTGTATCAAGTGAGGTTGTCATAGAAACTAGACCTGAGATCTCTGTTTACAGCCTTTGGAGAATAAACACTTTGCATTTATTTCACTGAAAAATAGGCGAACAATTAAATAAGGTTTGAAAACAAAACCGTAATGGCCCAGAGAGAGATGTCATTCATCAAAAATCAATATATGTTATGCAGCTGGTAAACTCCAAGCATTGAAGCAGTTGACTGACAGCAATAGGGAAATATTTCCCAGGGGGTGGAGGGTAAGGGAGTAACTGATAGTGTATCCTAACGCCTGGAGCAGAATTAATTTAAATTTGCTAATAAATTTTGTTCCAGGAATTACAACATTGAAGAATATTTGTTTAAATTTTTGCCTTATGTCAGGTAAGGCTTTTAGTGTGGACTATTTGGACATTCTTAATAGCGCTGGGAAAGATTTATTTTTTATTTTTCTGTAACATTCTGTGTCTTCCTATTGTAGCTGAACTTTCTGTTGTGGATTATAACGAGGTTTGCAGGCACCCTAAAAATATCTCTGGTGTCTGCAGCTTCATTAGTGAGCAAAAGGGTTACAGCTTCCAGCTGAACACAGAGGTTTTAGCTCGCTCTTTCTGTGACGTGTTATTAACTTGGAGAGCTCACCTTTGCCAGGCAAGGGTATTTAGTAATGTTTCAGGAAAGGATTCGAGAACTCCGTTGACAAAGACGGCTTCTGTGGTTATTGCACAGTAAAATCACCAGGACTATCAATCTTTTTTTCCTCAGGGCATAATCATATTACCAGCTGGGTGTTTATGTAGGGCTTTCGTCAATGGCATTGCATTACTCTGCTGACGCGGTGAATTATGTGGATTGTGTGTCTTGTGCAGCATCTGAATGCTGCCTGATGTCACAGGACAGGGTCTCTTACTGGTATGAATGCACTGTTTGTCCACCACACCCTCACACAAAAAGGTGCACCCGAAAACAGGTGGGCTGTTGCCAGCTTTTGAGGAGAAAGTGAAACACCAAATTTAACCAGATCTTGAAATGAAACAGAAACAAGCAGAACTCACAGCTAAGGCAAGCTGAATGAAAAGCTTTTGATATTTTGCTTCTGTGTCAAAGTAAGGATTTTTCTCCCAGCAGACAGGGCAACGGAGTTTTTCCAAGTGGGAGTTATCCATGCTCTGCTTTCCAGGGTGTAAAACAAGACGGCAAAGCCCGATGTTTTCTGCTGGTGGAAGCTGTGCACAGCTCTGTTTGCTGTAATGCATTTCTCTTCATTTCTTCTAGCAGTTAATGTGATCTGTTAGTCCCACGGGTTGTCCCTGATATCTCATTTTCTAAGGAAATGCTCTGCTAAGGGCTGCCTGCATTGTGTTATGCCACTGGTGAGTTTGGTCTTTCAGGTCTACACAGAGCACCATGTTCAAACCCTAAAAGAGGAGCTGCAATACTACAGGCTGGTAATCTTGTATTTGTAAGCCTGCAGGTCCTTGGTTTTTCATCAGTGCTCAAACCAATACAAGGTAGTCCAGTAAATGCAGTTTCTCTACCTTTCTAGAGCAGAAAATCTTCCCATGCCTGATGTGTTTGCTCAGCACCTCACACTTCCCTTCTAATTATCTGCTCTATTTATATTTCTTGACCTCACGTGCATCGGTAACACGGTAGGTCTGTGAATCAAGTCCTGGCTTGTTGAACTGCCATTCAGACAATTCTTAGGATACAATATAAAGCGATACAGTATTAGCAGGAAGACAGACCTTGAAAAGGCCTTTCTGCTATGCCTGTGGTAATGCTGAGACTCACTGCCCTGCCTTTGGGTGACTGGCACTGCATTGGTTGAAATACTGAGAAAATCATTACCCATAATAAGTTGTTTATCCTGGTCTTAAGCTTCCCTCAGAGCTATTCCTGCCCCAGTGCTGCATTAGCACTGGGCCCCAAGTCTACAGACATCTTCAAACAGAGAAGCTAAAGCAACGCTGGGGCTCACAGACAGCATCTACACTTGACTGAACAGCCTCAAAGGCCTGGGAAAGCCCTGGGGCCATCTGCCAGTGTGTCTGCAGGCCTGGAGCTCAGGCCATGGCAGGGATCAGTGTGCCTGGATTTGGGAGGGATGGGGTCTGCCTGCCCTTCTGTGTGTGTCAGGTTTGCACAGGCTCTGCTTGTAGCACTTTAATTTCAGCACATCACAAAATTTGGGTTGGCGGGCACCTCGCATATCTGAGCTGGCAAACCTTTGTCTGAAAGGAATTGCGTTGCAGATCCGAAGCAATTACCCTTTGTTTCAGCCTGGCTTCATCCCACAGCTGATTTTCTCCCCTGCTCCCTCCAGGAAGAACACCCCATCTCTGGTTTTGGTCCTGGTTTAATTGGCCCCATTTCCCTGTGCCCGCGAGTGTAACCACGCTGGAAGGTAGGGAGGGAAATAGTGCTGGGATGTACCCTGTGGGACACTGGACTGTGAATGGTTGAGGACTCCATCACCCATTTGTGGGTGCTCTGCTGAGGCCAGGTTTGCATCTCTGAGGGGCAGGAGGTGAAGTTTTGGGTGTGTGGTGGTGATGCCCGTAAGACAGAGGGGGTGAGCACCCACCCCTGGTGGCTACAAGGTAGGCTTTGAGCTAGATAAGAAGCTTTTTATCATGCCAGTTGTCCCCCCCTACAGCTCCCCGGGGAAGGTCACATTCACACCTAGAACTGGGGGTGTTTGTCCCTTCTGATGGGGCAGAACTGGCTCAACTGTGCTGTCATGTCTTGGAAGGGCTCATAAACTATCAAAGACCCTCGAAGCACCCCCAGATTAATTTCTGGGGCTTTCCACCAGAGGACTGAAAGCTCCCACTTCCCGCAGTGGAAGTACCTGGGTGTTTCCACCTGAATCTGTTCATGATGTGACATTATCCTTCTGGCTGGAGAGACAACTGACAAGTGAGAAGGAGCATTCTCATATTACTAGATTTCTCTTTTAATCTGTATGGCAAAATATGTTTAATTTAAAAATGCTTGGTTTGGCAGGTAATTGAAAGTTGTTCTGTCCAAAGCCTTACTAAGTAGGACTCACTTTTTGATCTATGCTATTCTAGGTTTTCTGACTAGGAAGGAATCTCTGCCTTTTGTAAGAGATGGAGCGAATATTGGAGTGTACCACGAACAATCTTCTATTTAGAGAGGGAATTATTTCCCTGCAAGTGTCTTTTCATTTGTTTTTTTGGTTTTTTGTGCATATCTAGTCAGGTTCTCCAAGTAAATGATTTGCCTTGTAATTCTCTGCATTGATGAGTTCCTTCACACTCAGCATGGATTTTTCCATTTCCAGTTTCATGCGACTTCTCACTTTGATCCTTGAATTGCTCCTCTCTACTCCCTTGTATTTATAGGCTATGGCCACCTCTTTCATTCCCCAGTTTGCAAGCTCCACACATCCCATTCTCCATGATCCTTTCATGGGAAATAGCTGCCATGGTTCTGTGGGAGGGAAGAGAGTGGAAAGAGCAGTGATTGCTCAGGTTATACTGGTTTTATTATGTGATGAAGCCAGTGTCTCCTTTTAGGAGGCAGTTTTCCCCGTGCTTGGCTTGTGCTGGGCTGAAGTGTGCAAAGTGAATCATAGACGTAGACATACATTTTGTTGATGTGGCAGTTAAGAGGTCTGAGGCAGTTTGGGCAGTTATCAGTGCTTTTATTTTTAAATTTCAAGAAAGCTTCTTCTCTCAGAATAGATGAAAGACTGTATTCTAATTCCTTCCTTTGCACATTTCCTGAGGCTTTTGGAATGAGCTCTGCTCGAGGCACTTTATGGCCTTACCCACTAGGTGGGAACATTTTGGTGTGGAGGCTGATGTCCCAAACCTTGCACAGGGACCCCAAAGGGCAGCCTGAACCTCAGCCCTGTGTGAGCAGTGCCAGATGTCAAGATTCATCCTGCTGCTGCTGCTTCAGATCATGGACAGACAGGGAAAGATTGGTGGGGAAATTGGATCAACATTTCTTGAAAGCTCTTGTTGAAAACATAGTGCAACTTTTGTGATGGACAGAGTCCATCCCCAGGCTCCTGGGCTGTGAGAGTCAAGGCTGTCGCTGTGGTGGCCAGATAACAAAGCTTAATTACCCTCAGTGCTCAAACCTTTCCAGAAGGCTGTGATGCCTACAAAGATGGGATGATTATAATGGATCTTCTTCGAGGTTAATCTATAGAGATCATGTGTTTGCACGTGGTGATGAGTGATTTGTCACATTCACCGTGCCTGTTTCACCGTGACCTCCTCTCCCTTTGTTCGGCCTTGACCCTTACAGTGTGTGCTGGGGAGGGACAGCTTCCTCCAAGCCACCTGGTACCTGCTCCTGCCTCCGCCCTGGGTGCTACAGGAATAATTAAAAAAAAACCCTCAGTGCCTACTGACTGAGTATTATATAAATTCCCTCTGTTCCTGGGCTTTTAATTCAATTGCTCCTAAGTATTTAAAAAAAAAAAGTTTGCATCCTGTTTTACAATATTTTTGTGAAGGAACCCGCTGCACATGGCACATGCTGAAGATGATTTTGAAGTGATCTGAAACAGAAAGTAAAAGGGCAGTTGCAGATTATGACTAGAATTTACTGGGAAAATTTAGTTCAGATTTTTTTTTTTAAGAGGATGTCTCTACAAATTCAGTTTTGGAAGGGCTGGGATATAATGTTACAGTTTACTGCTGCCTGCCTCACACTCAACGGTTTTAGTTTTAATTCATGATTGTCTCTGTATCTTTATTTTCAGCTTTAAATAAATAAAGAAATAATCCATGGGGAGAGTTTCAATCTGTCAATAGTGTTATTTTCCAAGATGAAATAATTCTGAAAGACAGTCAGTGCTTGGCAAAACTGGCACCTATGAACTAGGCAGACAAGAGAGAGCTCATATGTGACTCCAGAGCTCAGCAGTTAAATGGTTTTGTCTCCAGCTTTGGCCAGCAGATTTTGTGCAGCCACTGCAGGGAGAAAGCAGTGGGGGAGGAGAGGGCAGAGGCTGGTGCTAATGTTTTTAATTTCTCATTTACTATCAGGCAGCACCATATGGAGCAGAACGGAGCATATAGAGGAAAGAGGGATAGATGCCATTTTTATTCCTTGAGCTCCTTGTCAGAAGACAAGGAAAGTGAATTCTCTGCAGGTGGCTTGAGCCTTGCCAGAAAAGTGGTTTTTTATGATTGCTGATGCTGGTGAGGACATTTTATTTAAGCAGTTGAGTGGGCTTTGGGTCTTTTTTTTTGTTGGTTTTTTTTTTTTTTTGTTCTTCATAGGATGAGTAGGATTGACTTATGCCTCCCTAATATTTTCATAATGTCGGTGCATTATTTTCTTGCTGCATTCAGAAGCATGTTAGGCACTTGTCACAATCAAATATTATTTATTTGGAGACTCGGTAGGATGCCCAGGCATCTGAATGCCTCTAAAAGAAACACCGCTGCTTTGAGTGATTGTGCAGTGGCACTTCTCCTCCCAGCTGTGCCTCGCAATCTCCGGCTGCCAGCAGACCTGTGGTGAGCAGAGACTTTGCTCTGCTCTACTGCTTCTCCTCTGACATCTCTTCCTCCCTCAGGTTGCATCATTTTTTTTCCACAGAACGCTCAAAGCCAAAAGCTTTGCCCTTGGTCGAAAGCTTTGAAATGGCGTGGGGGAGAGGGAGAAGAACCGGCCAGAAAAGCCCTCGATGATCTTGTGTTGTAACTTGTGTGCAGAGAGTCCTTGAGAACTTGTGGGGGCTCTGAGCTCCCCTGTAGCACTGAGAAGGCACTAAAGATGTGGGTAGGAGTAAAGGCTTGGGAAAAACTTTTTAATACAGCATCCCTTTGGAGCTGTGCCATCCTGAACATAAAGCTGTGCCTGGTCTGTGAGAACCAGGCTGCTCCTCAGCAGGGAGGCCCCAGGCAGAAAGCCCCTCTAGTCCCTGAGCACTGAGACCAAAAACTGTGTGTGTTTGTGTGCTTGTTTAGACACGCAGTGCTCATCCAGCTCTTCAGTGTCTCTGCTAGCAGGGTGCCTCTTGAGCCCCAGGGAGCAGAGAAATCCATTGGCACGGCTACACCAGCTCTCCTCCAGCCTCACGCACCCTTGGCTCCGAGTGCAGCAGATTTAAATGATTTAAAAAGCATTATTTGCCAGCTTCGCCCTTTAACAGGGATTAGTGTATCTTCTATCTCTTCCTTGTGCTGAGGTCATTGCTTCATAGCTGCAAGGCTATAACCTCATGACTCCATCTCCTAATTGTGTTTTAGGACTGCTTTCCTTATCCGTAATGGATTTGCAGTGCAGCCAGAAATCAAAAGCAATGCTTATATAAAAATATTGGGTTGAGGGTAGCACAAAGACCCTCTCAATCCTCTCTCATGAGTCTCACTCACAGCTCCAGTGAAAAAAGATATGCATGCACATGTCAAAAATGTCCTCAATGTGATTTTGTACTGGGAGAGGATGTCCAGCTACTGATCTTCCTTTAGAAGTTTTTCCTTCTGTAATTCACTCTCAAAAGCCTCACTGTGTTTTTCCCAAAGGCTAAGAGACATTTAAAGCAGGTCATTGTGTGCTGGGGTCTTGGCTATCCTGTGTGTTCAGGTTCTTCAAGCAGCAGCAGCAATTTGAAAAAGCCTTTTAGTGAGGAAGGTGGGTAAGTGCTGTGATCAGTCTCAAGCTTCTGTTCCTGCCATGCAGCCTCTGTAAACCTAAAAAAAAAATGCTGATAGTCCTCAGTGAGAGATAGTGGAGGAGTGTTTGGTGCTTCTCACAGGTATGGGCTGGGGGGAATTAGTACCAAAAACATCTAAGAAAAGCCTGGTGTGGGTACAAAGCTCATCCTGGCTGGTCTTGCAAGACTTTGGACAAGACACAGTCCTCCTCCTGCATTGTGTGATTGGGACTCTCTCCAGCAGAGCCTGGCACCAGCCTTGGTCATGGCATCTGGGACTTTCCTGACTCCTTGCACTGCATTATTAACTGCTGGTTCAGGGAGGACACACAAGGGCCCATGTTTTGCAGCCCTGGTCACTGTCCCGAAGTGAACAAGGGTTTTTATGCAGTAATACACAGAAAACTGCTGTCAATCTACATAAGTGCATATTTCTTACCTCTCCCTGGTGGCTGTCTCTTCCTGTTTATGCATTACATCCTGGAGCAGGTATTAAAAAACTTGTTTTCCTTGGTGGAGACAAGCACCTACAGGGAAAGCCATCTCCTGATCAAAGCCAGAGAATCATATTCAGGGTTTCTGACTTGGCCTTCCCTTTGAGTTGACTATTCAGTACCTTATTTTTTTTAATGCTCCTGCTGCAGAACAGTCTCATTGCCTGAGTTAGAGCAGTGCAGCAACTCTTGGTGCTTCACAGGGACACGCTCAGGTAACACACACCAGGGTACCTGATCTGCCTGTTTGTGAGGGTGAGGAGTCCTGGGCTGAATCACTGAACTTTTGCCAATGCAAATTTGTTAAATCTTCTGGGAAGTGTTTAGCATGCATGCTCCAACTCTCAAACTTCCAAATTTGTGCAGAAGAAAGGCTTGCTTGGACTCATTGCTAATCTGCAAGAGGTGCTTGCTTGCCTTGTCCAGCTGGCAGCCTTCCCGGGTGCTGCATCCAAGTCCCCAGGCAGCAGTCTCACATCACATCACCCCAGGGGAAGGACCTGTGCTGTGCACAGTGCTCACAAGAGCAAGAGAGGAGATTGGAAAGAAGCATTCAAGGAACCCAGGAGAAAGGAGGTAGGTGACCTTGAATTGAAAGGGTCTTTAACCTATTTCTTTCCTGATCCTTGCTGGATCAAGACTAGCTGAAAATGATTTTCTTCTGCTGGTTGCTCAATGGCCTGTGTGAAGTGTCATTGACAGATTTGGCTGTGATGTTGCCAAGCCTTCAGGCTCCCTGTGAGTAACACAATCCTGGCCCCTGCTGTGTAGAGCCTCCCTTACTGTAACGTGAGGCATTGCTTACTTTCCATGATATTTTGGGGGAGGAAGGCAGTTTTCTACCCCACACAATGACTCACAGCTGAGAGAAACACAAAGCCACAAGCCCACGCACTAAGTTTAGTCTGTTGTTTAGCTTGCTGTGTGCGTCTCATGAGACCACTTTCATGCAAGTTGTGTTCACATCCGTCCTTCATTAAGATAGCAGTGGGGGTTTGCGTAGTGGAGGGTTATTTCAGATGGTATTAGGAGTGGGCTGCAGGAGCTAGAATCATCATACCTAGCTGTAGGTGCTCAGAAGAGGTGGGTCTCAGCTTCTTGTCCTCAGAGGAAAGAGGCATTTGTGCTTTGAATTCCTGGAATTGTTCAAGGCCAGGTTGGACGAGTCTCTGAGCAACACCGTGGGGTGGAAGCTGTCCCTGTCCATGGTAGGGGTTTGGGAATAGATCTTTGAGGTCCCTTCCAACCCAAATCATTCTGACATCTGTGATACAGTGATTTCAGAGAGTGACTCTGTTGGTACTTCCAAGTGGGTTTGGGCAAAGTGTTGTCTCCCCTGCTCTTGCTGGCCCAATATTTGGGGATTGGCTCTTCAGGCCCAGCTGGAATCTCTCAGCCTTTTGCATTCTTGAGACCCAAGCTCAGTTCCTGCAGGTGATTCATATGAGCTTGTTGCTACATCTCACTAGTGCTTAAATCCCAGTCTGCTCCAGTAATTGGGAGCAGGGGGTTGTTTGGGGTGACTTCTGTAGTTGACCAGCTCACTTAGGAAACACTTCTCCAGAACTGATCCTAGCATAGAAAGTTGGATAATTCTGTGCTTCAGGCTTTCAATTTGCTGGTGACTTTTCAATGTATTTTACAAAGAGAGTATAAAGGACTGTGGCAGCACTGGATGGGGTGCACATAGAGCATCCCATCATGGCAGCAGGGAATGGGAAGCCCTGAGTCAGCCCCTGGATCCAATCAGGACCGATCCACAGGGAAGCTGGGTTATTGAGAAAGGAATCTGGATATTGTGCCAGTGCTGTTTTAGTGCAGTGCTTTCCATATTTAATGTGGCTAAATGAGGATGACTCTTTAGGAGTGTCTCTGCAGGAAAGATGCTTCCTGTGTGCCTAGAAATTGCCTTGCTCTGCTTGGGTAAGGTCTGAACAGGTAATTAAAAAAAAAAAATGTATTTTTTGAGGCAGCAGGAGCTTTCTACAAGGTATGAAGATTTCACTTGGAAATGGGGCACATCTTGGACATTGCCAAGGAGCTCTGTAGTATTCAAGGCTGTCTCTCCAGTCTGAGCCTTGACTGGTTCAGTTATGTCTAGAAATTCCCATTCAGTGGGTGTTTAATATAAAGTGAATTTGCATCTCATTTCCAATTCTTTTCCTGGTGCTACTGTCTGTCATATTCCCCTGAGACATTTACCTGACCTCTAAATTCATCCGGAGCCTTTTTTCAGAGGTGAGACCTTGCTGTATTTCACTAGGCATCAAGCAGGGCAGCACTCTTCCAGAATTTATTGCAGCTAAGATGTGATTTCATCAAAGGTTTTATTCCATGATGTGAAAATCCTGCTTTTGTGCTCCTGTCCCAGGAGCACAGTTTGGGCTTTGCTTTTTCTCTGCACTTGGGGTTTCAAACTATCAGTGGAGGTAAAACCTGCGCAGGTGGCAAAACCCACCAAAGCAGCAGAGAGAGGAACAGGTAATGAGAGGGAGAAAGAACATTTGCTTTGTCAAGTCTTGAAAAATCTTGAGTGCCAGAAGATGTGGCTGAGGTTTTGAAAAGTCCTGAAGAGCAGGCAGTGAAGCCCAGCCCTGCTGAGCATCTCAGTGAAGCCCTTCGTTACCACCTCCTCACTGTCATCTTCCTCCTCGTCCTCTGCCCGAGGCAGCTGACATGAAGAAAGTTGAAGGGGCAGCGTTTTTCCACAGATGCTGCTGCTCTGACTGCTTAATTTAGCAGCCACTTCGGCAATTCCTCAGTGCCCAAAGCCGTTGAAAGGATCCTCAGTGTGGTGAGGGGAAAAAACAAACAAGTCAAAGGCTTCATTAGGGAACGAGTCCATCAGCCACGGCTGGGGGTGGGAGATGAAGCCCTTTGCTTTGCTGGGGCTCTGTTGCAACTTCTCCTGTCTTGTATCCTTAGCATTGGCCTCACCTTGGAGTTGCTGCTGGTGACCCTGGTGTAGCTGCCACACAAGCATAAATTGGATGAGAGCTAATTAACTGTCAAAACCCAGGGCAAAAGACAATAAACCCCTGCTTCACCTCCTGGTGGGTTTCAGTCTTTTCTCTTTGATGTGACAGCTTGTCCTCCATTCCCTTTGCAAACAACTCACCATTGCAGGGGAAATGCAATACAGCAAGGCAATCACTTATCACCAGTGACAGCAAATAAACATGAAAAATGGTCTTTGAAATACTAAAGGACAATGATCAGAAAGGTTTCTTCTTTCATCCTAAATCATGATGTTTAGCACTCAGCTGTAGTATTATAAGTTATTTATAAATGTCTTGGCTTGTTAGGAAATATGTGTTTATATATAAAGATAAATAATGTTTTTAATCAGATGATAGATGTGCATGTTGTGCATGGGGAGGGGGGAGTGTGGAGAAACCAAGGCAGAATTGGTGTAATATCCTCATCCTAATGGGGAGGCACCTAACCAAGCAAAATACTGCAAAGTGACATTTTCTCCTAGGCATGAGTAACACAGACATGTTTGTATTGAAGGAAAGCTCATTAAAATTCCTGATGGAACAATTTTCTGTCAGAAAATGAAATTTCATCAAAATCAGAATGTTTTACTGAGAGGTGTCAATCGCGCAGATATTTGCAGCCGAGGAATGTTTTTGTTTTGCTTTGGAAAGGTAAAATCCTTGTTTCTGTGTTTGTTTGGATTCTTCACACAAAATGTTGATATACTTTAGCAGGATTTAATTTGTTACATTGCTTTGATGTTCTCAAAACAAAATTTTAAAATGTATCAATATGAATGCGTTCAAAATTGGATTTTTTTTGGATTCATGAGAAATTTTAATTTTATTTTTTGGTTCTGATTCAATGGAAAAACATGCCAGAATGTCAGTTTCTCATATGACACAAGTTCTGTTTTTCACTCGATTCCAATTATAGCATTTGGATTTTAAAATTCAAAGAAGCAGAGAAAAACAGGAGGCAGGAACAAGATGTGTCAAACTCACCTTTTGTTCCCCCCCTCCCTCAGACACATGAATCAGCTTTGGCAAACTCAGCGTTTTCCAATGTTGTTATTGGAATTGGATTATTGGTGTATTATTATTTCCACGCTATTGTAGGCACATTCCTAGCTGGGCCTTGTGGGGATGAACTTTTTTCTGGGAAAGCTCAGTCCCTACACCTGAACGTGGGATGCAACCTCTTCTTCCCACTGAAGGGGAGGTTTTGCATGTTTTTTTGCATGTTTATTTGCGGATTCTCATTTTTGCTGCTTGTGAGGGATTTTTGTCACTTTGCTGATTGAGTGTTTGGAAGGAATGGAAGCTGCTGTTCTCTGCAGGCTCTGGGGCATCCTGCTGCCTTGGGGGCCTGAGCTATGGAGTTTCAGGGTCTTCTGTACAGTGAGAGCTGCTAACAACAGCTCGAGAGCTGTGGAGGCAGCAAGAGGCAGCTGTACCCAAAATGAACAATCCCACCCCTCAACAGCAGCTGCTGTGCTAGAAGCTTTTATTTAGAAACAACTCCCAAGTCTTCCCCGGACTGTTTCACAGTGTGAGCATGATTCTGTGTGATTTGTTTTCTTTGCAAAGGAGTTGTAACACACTTTGGAGAAGCCTGTGAACAGTTATAGGTGCATCTATTCAATGGTTTGTTTATCTTGTTCTGAGGCGTAATACCTTTGGAAGAGTACTTACCTTTTGTAAACACACAGGGAAAACAGGAATGCAGAAAGAGCCAGGTGGGAAAAAAAGATTGCAGTATTGCCTCAGCACCCCCTTACTGCTGCACACACTTTTGGATTATTTCAGGTGTTTCGAGGTTAATGCAGCCTAGCTCAAGAAGTCTTCCAAGGAGGAGAGGAAGCCATGCTGGAAATGAGACTTCTGGAAAACAAGAACATGGATTTACTTTATATAGGATGTTTTTGGTGTTTGAAAATAAATTCTGTGCGGCAAAGGCATTCTCTGCTTAATTACATGATTTTGACAGGTTTTATTCCAAGAAGAAAATGTCACCATTTGTCACAAGCCAGCCTGAATAGGACCTTGTTTATACATTCCCTTTCCACACTACTTTGAATCACACCATAGTAAATTTAGAGCAGCTCTATTGAGGTCACTGGAAAGTCACTTTGGTTTTATATAGGTGGAATTAAAAAGAGTTTTGGCCTGTTGCACTTGAAGTTGTGGCTAATCTAAGACTTATTATAGAAAGTCTTTGGCCATCTTGTCATCATTCAACTCATTGCACTGTCCTTCCCCACGTCATAAAAGGTTCTGATTTGCTTTTAATTCCAGGGTTTGTTTTGCTTTTGAGGGAAGGAAGACTGTGGTGAAAGAAGAAGGGGGAAACTGTGACCTTCACATGTGATTTTGTTTGGCTTCTGTGTGGTTTTCAGATGGATGGGGAAAATGAACTTGGATTGCAAATGGTTCTCAGTGTGATAAACTGGCTTGCTGGGAACCCCTTCTGAAATGAGCCCTCCAACCTGGAATAGCTTCTTGTGGAAGTTGGGGAAACCATCCTGCACAGCAAAAAGCTCTGCAAATTTTGCACTCTTGTGAGGAACAGGCTCCTCGTGGTGCTGTGAGAAGCTTGGGAAGTGATGGACGGAGGTGTGAGGGTTGATGGGTTGTGCAGCTGCCTGATAAGCCTTGTAGGCTGAAATCCTGCTTTAGGGGACTGCAGTTGTTAGAAATCAGCCTTGTCCAGGTTTTATTGGCTCTGTTGGCTCCTTCAGGGTGACTTTTGGTAGCACACAGCTATTAAATGCAGAGTGGCTCTGACTCCCAAAAAGAGAAGGCACGGTAACAGTCTGTGAGGGCAAAGTCATGCCTTGGCAAAAGATTCCTTTAGCTGAATTGGAGTTAAGTTCTTCCCTGAGGGCAAATACTTGATTTTATTTATGACTCCTGAGTTAGAAGAAAGCTTTCATTTTAGAAAGGTTTCAGAATTATTTCCCTTCTCTCTCCCACTTGTTATATTTAACTAGCTGTGGCACTGACTATCGTTTCACATGATAAAAACACTCTGCTATAGAAATCAGAAAAGAAATGAACCTTTTAACAAACTAAACTTGTCTTCCTATTTCTTGGTTTCCAAATCAGGTTGCTGTGTAAATGCTTATACCTTGGGCCCTGTAAAATTCCCATCACTCCAGTATTTCCCTCCACTCAGACTCTATGTTAAGACTCAAGCCTTTTAAAACACATTTGTTTTCTGAAGATAACCACAGACATTTTTGTGCCCAAAACCTTTATGCTCCAACACTGCTTACAACTTCAGTAATGGGATAACCCTTCAAAGTGGGGTGACCCATTTAACCTTTTCTAGCCCTGCTGAAATGCAGAAATTTGAAATCTGCCCCTTCCTTCCCCTGGCAGCTCCCATTTCCCCACTGACCCTGCTGTTGTTTCCTACTGAGTGCAAATAAGTGGGATATCCATGTCCTTGGTTGGTATCTATCCCACATTGTGCAGTGAGAGCCATGTCTGTACTTAGAAATGTGAGGAGAAAGCTTAAAAGGGGCATAACATAGATTAGGGCAGCTAGAGAAATCTTGTTTTACATTCTTCCCTCCCCCCTGACCAGCATCAGAAATCTGAGAAGCCCAAGGGAGCGAGCAGCCAGGCGGGTTTTGCATCCTCAGGACGCTGGTTTGTGCTCAGCTTTGCCAGATTCCTGCAAATGGCTGCACCAGCCTCAGCCTGCTTTGTCCATCTGCCATGGGTGGCCAGAATCCAGGAGCACTGGGTCCTTGTGTTTGATAAAGTTCAGCCTGCTGGGTCTCCCTTGGGGCTCCTCCTGTTTCCAGAGCCGATGGGATCGTGGCAGGGCTGGGCTGGAGGGGGCTGATGGTCCAGCACGTGGTGTGCAGAGGTCACTGAGCTGATGGATACAGCAGGGGCCAGAGGTTTGGGGTCTGCTCTGCACATTGACACACCTGTAACAGAGCAACAGACCCCTCTGATGATCCCAAGGCTTCCCCAAGGACCTCTGTGTAAGACTCTTCTCATGCCTTGGGAAATGGCTCTTTTTGTCTCTATTCAAACTCATCTCTGAACCAGCCTTTGTGGCTCTCTAAGGTTTAGCTTTCTGCACCGTTTATTTGTTGTCTGTTCCCACTTAAATTGCCAGTCTTGATGCCATATGGCTCACTTAATAGATAAATAAGACAGTGTATGCGGTGTAAATATTTTCTTACAAGTTAGATTGCAAATAAGGAAGTTATTTCATGAGAATAAATTCAGTTTTCAAAGTGAGATTAACAACAAAACCAAAAAAGGCTATTTCAGTACTGCTCCAGAGGACTTCACCCTGAAGATTTTGAATGCCTGATGCATCCTTCCTTTTTTTTTTTTTTTTTAAATAATCTGACTAGATTTTTAATTACTCTTTAACCTGCCCTTTGGTAAAACTCACTAAGATCTATTGGCATGTTATAAATAGCAACAAAAGACCCATGCCTTTTTTTTTTTTTTTTTCTAAGCAGTGCATGTAGTATAAGAATAAGAAATGTCAGGTGTAAGATTATGTGAATAAATGGTGTAATGGAAAATATTAGGCAACTCTCAGTGCATTTACTGCTGTTCAACCCAATACCCTGAGTTTAAAGCTTAGCAAAACTGCAAAGGCTAAAACAACAACAACCCCTCTCTCCCATGAACGTGCTCTGGGAGCAGCTTACAGCTTATTAAATTATTGCAGATACTATAAAAGGCTGTATCTCAGAGCTCATCTCTCAGATGTGCTCTCCTGTTGTGTACATTGAGCTGCTTATGGGAGGGAGAGGAGAGTCCTGATATTTACTGCCCTTAGAACACTTCGAGGATAACACAGCCCCATCCATTTCTTGAACTCTGCCTTTTTTCACAGACTGCTTTAACCTGATCCTGTAAACAGGGGTGAGAACGGAGGTGTTTAGAACAGAGATGCTGAGAAGCCAGTGGGGAATGAAAAATCTAAGGAGGGGGTGGACGGGTTACAAACTCATCCTCTTCGCAGAAATCTGGAGTAAGTTTGCTTGTTCAGAATGCAAGTCAGGTATATGAACATATTTGAATGTTGTTTTAAAAACAAGGGTTTAATGCCATGCCATCTTCCAGAGCTCAGTGTTACATGTGTCTTTCGGGGTTTTTTTGGTTTGTTTTGTTTAAGCAAATAATTCCAGCTATTCATGGCTAAGCAGGACTCCAAGCTGATCTCAGTACCACTGGGTGGGCAGAGATGGTGAGTAGTGGGGACTGTGGCAGTGCCTCCCAGCAGACTGAGATCCCAGGGCTTCCCCCTGCAACACAGCACTGCCTTTCAGAGAGGGAAGATGTGGCAAGTGATACCCGGACCAACCAAAGAGGAGATCAAAGCTGAAACATGATGTAGCCTTAGGTGACTTGTTATCATCTCACAGCATGTAGGTTGTGCTTGGAAAAGTTCTAGCCCTTATCTAATGGAATAAATTGTTCCTGGCACTAAGTGTTAATGGCCTTGGGAGTGAGAGGACTACTGAAGCCCAGAGATATGAGGAACATCAGCTGAGAGTCTGACTCTTGTGCAGTTTGGAATTTAGGCTTCTAGTTCAACTATTGTCCTCTGAAGATAAACCGTCAGGCTGGGTCAGGCAGGGAATATTTCAAGGGGGAAGCGGCTGAAACAGAAGAGCTGCCAGTGATTTTATCTAATCTTCCTTTGAGAAGCCAGATTATGGCTGCCAGGTCTGCTACAAAAACCCGGCTGGAGTTTGCTCTTGGAAGAAACAGTAAGTCTGAGGGAGAGGCAGCCGTGTGCTGCTGTGATGGACTACTGAGGCATAGGTCTGTTTTGTTTGAACGGGATATCCAGCTGTTTCAGGCTTCTTGGGATTTAGCCATGCAGGATTTTGCCACGGAGTGTGAGCAGAGCAGGCTGTGAAGTGAGGATTTTGGCAGGTGGCCGGGGCTGTGTTTGCAGCTGCGTTTCTGACCTGGTACTGCCTTTGCCCTGTCTGGTGTAGGGGAGGCTGAAATTAGTGTGGGTTGTATCATCTTTTGTTCCTTCTCCTGGGCACACACAGGCTCCAAGCACTGCTGATACAAGGGTTTTGAAAGCAAATGTCCCAGAGGCTGTGGGAGCTGGCAGGGAGCCGGCTGCCCTGTGGGCTGGAGAGTTGGGACTACCCAGCACAGCTCTGTCCCTGCACCAGCTGGGAATGTGCACTCCTGACACTGAATTCCTGGCCTCGGTTCAGTCACAGAATCAGGGTGTGGTGGTGGGGAGGAAGAGTCCACTTCTCATTGAGCTGTTGGTCTCCAGGGAGAGTGGTGTTCGCAGGAGAATCCCTGTCACCTGGCAGCAAGGAGAGCCAGGATGTGTCCTGACAGAAATCTCAACATTGTGCTTCTTCCACGCTGGCTGCCTCTTCTCTTCCTGTAGCCTGGAGTGTCACTGGAGCTCCCACTGTGGTGTTTGCAACTCAAAGGGTCTCAGGGTTGGATAAAAAGTGTAAAGAAATGAACACTTTTGTGCCCTGTGTCATATGTGCTCGGAATGATCTGCTGGCAGAAATTTAATTTGGTTTCCAGTAATTTGAGGTTATGGATAGGATTACATCTCCCAGTCAGAGAGACACATTAATCAAGAAATAGGCCTCTTAATCCTCCTTTCAATTTTAATGAAACACTATAAAAATGCCTTTCACCAGGGGATGTCAAGTATCAGTTGTGCTTTGATTAACATGCTTTTGTGACAGGTTTACTGTTGTACCATGTACCAAGTTATTCAGCAACCTAATTTAAGCTGTCTGTCAAGAGAAAACAAGTACAAAGAGAGCATTATTTTCTCATTGGACTTGCAATAACAGACTTCTGTATCTACAAACTTTTTTTTGAAATGCTGGTTATTCCACACCCGTTGTGACATTTTTAACCTTCAGAATAAATGGGTAAAGGCTGGACGTGACACACATCACACTGTCCCCTGAATGGCAATTAGGAAGGAGATAAGAAATCGGAAATGTTTTTGCAGCTGATGTAAGTTAAGCACTTGCCTTTCTCACAGCAAAGCGGAGTTTGGATCAACTCTTCTGGAGTATAATGGGTGTAAATCTGGGGCAATTGAGAGGAGCGCTGGGCCCTGAATCTCTAATCCTCTCTTCTTCTTTCCTGTCCCCCTTCTGAAGTCAAAACACATTTTCAATGGAGGCTTTGTGGTTTGAGTTGCATTTGGCTTCTTATCTGCTCAGTTTTTTCTAATGTGGCTTGGTTATATTAGATATGAACTTCCTTGTGGCTGGAAGCCAACACCAGACAGACTATTCTCTCTCTCCCAGTTGCAGAAACCTGACATGGGGACGCCAAGCCTTTTCACAGGAGTTGGTTTATTTTTAGAGAGGGATGTTTTTGTTCTTGCCTCTTTAAAAATTGACCTCTTGAAACAGAACGTCTCCAGACCATCTGAACATAGAATGTAGCTGGAGACTGGAGTCTTCCATGCAAATGCAGCCTCTTCCAGCCAGTATGGCACACAAGTCCACAAGCTGCACTCACCAAGCTGACACCTACCAAATTTTAACATCTCAGTTGACAGAGAGAAGTTTTCTGTGTGAGTGGGTGCAGTTGCACTCTTAAGCCATAGAACACGGACTAAAGGCTTCACTGTCCCCTCTCTTGTGTGTCAGCTGCTCTGTGGACAGAAGAAATTAATTACAAGATGGTCTTTCAATTTGAAAGATTATAAATGAACTCTCAGTCTAATTCTGATGACTAATTGCTGCCAGGAGGCTGTGGCACCACATGCCTTGCTTGGCTTCCTGCAGGGAAGGGCTGGTGGAGTTGCAGCATCTGGAAGCGAGGGAGTCAGCGGGCTGGGAGGTGTGGCAGAGGTGGCAGTCCTTTCTGAACTGGCCTGGTTTTCACTGCTGACCAGCCAGCAAGGGTTTTGAAGGAAAAAATGCTGTGGCGTGTTCTTGCCTTGTCAGGTTCCTCATGGCACCAAGACCTGACCCAACCTCTAACTCCTTCTGCTACTCTGCCAGGGTGCTCTATACATGTAGTGACCTGGGAGTGTGCTCAGGAGCCATTTGTAACATCTTAATGACCATATTAACACCTCTAATTGTAAATGACAGGGCAATTAGTCTCAGCATAGCAGTTTGAACAATTATGTTTGGCCTACTAAAGTGACAGAATATTCATTAATGCAATAAGAAAAAAAAAGTCTTCTCAGGATTTGCTCCTCTCTGAGGAGACTAGCCTGGCTGTTTGTCTGCTTTAAGCCTCTTTAAAAAATGCAAGTTTGTTTGCAATTCTTGCCAAAAATTCTCAGCTGTCAAACCTGTTTATTCCATGAAACACACTGAGGGCAAGCGTGTGTCTATTCTGCCTCTGACTTGATTCACAGGGAAGATGTTTAAGAGGGAGAAAAGTGCCTCAATCTCTATTTTCCACAAGGCCAAAGAGTCTTGGGGCCTTTTAGCTGAATCCCAAGCTATGGTGATGGAATCTGCTGAGAGAACCAGGGTGCACGTGTTTAGGGTCAGAAACTGTGATGGAGGTTGTGCCAGGTCTGAAAGCTTCTCAGTGTTTATACTGCTTTGCACTTGAGGTCTCATCTAAAACCAGAGCTGTTTGTCTGGAGGAGACTGCATTTCAGCAGAGCCAATCCCGGGTTTGAAGGCCTTGCTGCCTTCAACAAGACAGCCAAAACCTGAGGCAGCAGAGAATATGAGGGCACTTGGACTGATGATATGCTACATTTCTGATTCTCTCCATTAGATTTCACTGCTATTAGGCAAGTAAAAGCACATGTGGTTTGATTTTGGCCATGAGACTGTTTTTCCCTGCAATGAACCTGCAAAACAGTGGATCAGTCACTTGCAAGAATTCTGTCTAAAACCCTGAAAATGGTTACTTTAGCACACTGGTTTGCTTACCTGCTCACTTTCTGTCTCTTTCTCGGCTGACCTGGAACAAGCAGTAATTTTCAAGGAGTGTTTCACCTGATATTACCATCACGGATCTGAGGGATCCTTGGATTGGGGCTTTGTTCATTGCTGTGGGATTTTGGGTGAAGGGCAGCCCTAAAGGCAGACTAATTTTCCCAACAACCTTTGTGAGGTATTGCTCTCAAACAACATGCATGATGAAGCTGGGAATTCTTTAAACAAACTTTGTTTAATGTCTTAACCGATGAGCGTCCTGGTCCCTTGCATAAGGTGGCACTGGTTTGGGTTTTTTTATTGGTTTTTCTTTTTGATAGATCCATCTGAAATCTGACTGGTGAGGTTGTCATTGTTTCAAAAATAGCTTTACTCCTAAGTGAAAGCTGTCGTTGCAGATGTGTTTTAGTTCAGTGGAAACATCAGGGCTGTGTTTGGGACTGCAGGATCATGACATCTTTTTAAGCACAGTGGGAGACAGATGGGTGAGCTGCCAGCTTGATGCAAGAACAATAAGAACAAATGAGCTTTTTAAAAATAGAACAATTGCATTTGGAAAGAGGATTGGAGGGGGGTGAAGCTGAGAGGGAAATAATTCTCTCATGATTCTATCCTGGTTTTTATATTAAACAAAACATGTTGCAACATTGTCTTCGTTAGCAATGAAGTGACAAACTGGAGCACTTCCAAATTGGCTGGCTCCAAACTGCTTTCATATTGACCTGAAATGTCAGCTGCTATTATGTTCTGCTGACCACTGATTGCTTCCAGAGTAGCATTTTCTCCTGTGAAATGAAAGAAGTTCCATCTCAGTGATCTCAGTGTCTCCTGGTGTTTGTGAAGTACGATAGTCATGGGAAATGATAGTGCCTTTATTTCAAACCACTTCTCAGTTTGAATGAAATGAATTGTTAATATTGAAGTTATTTACACAGTGAGAGCGAGTTTTGTGCAAGAATGTCTTGCTCATCTAAAAGATCCTTCATTTCACCTTCTTGGAGTCAGAAAACCAAGGTGATAAGTGCCTGTAATTTGTTTCCCTCCCTTCACACACAGGTACACAGAGTTGGGCTTGTACATAGCAATGCTGATATCCTGCTCTGCAGGTAAACTTTTAAATTTTCCTGTGGAACTATGTAAAAAACTATAATTATGGAGAAATGGTACTTTTGGTGTCAGTAGTTGAAGTTCTGTGATCAGGTATCACATGATATGATGGCAAGTGTGCTTTGTTTTATTTTTTTAATCCCATTTACAAGACAGGAGAGTGTTCAGATAATTTTTATTTCACATAATGCTGGCTTAGAATTATATTGAAACATCATAAAGACCTCTTGGTCTTTAATTCCCAGGGAAATGAACTATGTGATCTGCAAGGTCTTTTCAACATTTCTCTTTAAAAACCTGTGTAATATCACTTATTCACATACCTACACTCTACTTTTCGGTAGTTACCACTTGAAAAAATGATATCTTCCAAGTAGAAGTGCAGGAAACAGATGGGTTTTTTTGTTTTTTTTTTGTTTTTTTTTTGTTTTTTTTTTTGGAAAAGATGAACAGGTCTGTTATCTGCTAAAGTCCAGAATGAAATACACTGGACATATAACCCTACTGGATCTATTCTCGTAAAGCAACAGCAACTAAAAAACCTGTAAAATGTAAGAAAACTACATGCATCCATGTCAACCTTTGGGCTTTCCCAATATCTCAGTGGTAGGGTGGATAGAGTCCTCAGAGATGGCCTTTGGCCACGTCCAGTATCTATTCCTGTATCATTTTCCTTCTTCTTGTTAAAGTCCTACTCTATACTTGTATTTACCTCATTTGTAAAAGAACTAGAAACAACGAATTTTCTAAGAGGAAGAAGAGGAGCATAAAGGAGAATGGACATGACTTCATAAGAGGTTTGTGTGTCAAGAATATGTGATTTTGGCTACTATTTTGCACAGTGAAATCTCTGACAGTTTTGTCCATTTAGACCCATTCTCTCTTTCTCTATCAGATTAAAATTAAGCTAAAATTAAGCTCAACTTGAGGAAGAACCAAGAGCTTTTATGAGGATATTGTTTTCTATTTTTCAGAGAGCTATCTCCATTCTCTCTGATCAGTTACTAAGAAGAAAATAAAATCTGCAACATTTCTATCCATTCCTAGTGGAATGCTGAAGTATCCCAAATAAAATAAAAACAACTTCTTGCTGAAGCAGTAGATGTAGAGTTGAGTGTTGGCAGGACCAGAAAAAAGTGTTTCATAGTGCTGTGCTTGATATTTCTGAACACTGAGTGGAGTTCAGGTAATTAAAAGAGGAAATCCATAATGTGAAACACAAAAGCAAACAGTTACCTGTGTGGAGAACAAAAACAATTACTCCACCACAAGGAGGTTTCATCAGAAGCACAGACATTGACAGGATCTTGTGACAGGGACACCCAAACAACAGCTCAGGACGTTTTACTTGCATACAATGAGTTATGGGACTTGATCAATGGCAGGTTCAGATTGCCCTCTTCAGGGCTGGGGGTCAATCTGTACAACATCTCATGAGGAAGTTCTTCCTAATGAAAACAGACTGTCCCTAGCACAAGCCAGGCAACCTCCCTGGTCTTGTGGGGAGCCTGGGAACTTGCTCTGCGCTTGCAAAGTGAAAGGTTTGGGTTGGAAATTGTTTGCAACATTACCTTGGGGGCCTGCTGTGATACCAGCCACAGCCCTCATCTTCAAGCTGTTTGGGATAGTCAGGGAAAAGGGAGAATTTTTTCTTCATTTTTTCACTTAATTTTTCCCTGACAGTGGGATGAGGGTGCACCTTTGTTTGTGCTCATACTGGTCTGGGATTAGAAACAGTGTTTGAGAGGTTTTATGTTTTTGTTGTTTTTTTAATTTCAAATTGCTTTAAATGAACAAAATGGGTGCAGAGCTTCTTGTCACTTGCCAAGCTAATATGGCAGAGAAGGCTTGGATATTTTTCACCCCTCTGCTGAGAAGAAACCTGGTTCAGGGAGCTGCTGCTTTTATTATTGCAATAATGCATGGAGAGAGCAAACAGAAGGGCACTGGGGACTGGATCTGGGAGATGCTGTGCTCCTGCAGGGGAAGGGATCGCGGAGGAGTAGCTGCAGCACAGCTGAGAACAATGGTGAGGTGAGTTGCTTCCTGAGATGAAGGGGCTTCTGATGAATGAAGCCATGACTAACTGCTGGTCTTTGGAGAAGGAGATTGGAGCTTCCAAAGCATCCCAGAATAGCTTTGTTTAGAAAACTTGCAAATAATTGAAATATTAGCAGCGCGATTGAGTCATAGGGAGATGAAACAGTTTTACAGCTGCTGCGATGATTCCTGTGAATCTGCAGGGGTTTGTCCATTGGGAATTTCATCCCTAACAGTAGAAATAGCAGCTCTTATTATGAGTCAGGGCTCATGCTTAGCAGAAGGCAATTAGGGCATTGCTAGGTTCAGTAAATGCGAGTCAGTGCAGCAGCAGGAGCAGACCACAGGAGTAGACCTCCTTTGCTGGGGAGCCCACCCCGTTTTTCTCCAGTCTGGTCCCTTACAAGCTCTTTCCTTTTCAAGCAGACTGAAGTCCTCCAGAGAACTCCAAAACAAATGGCTGTCCTGAAGCTCCTTTCAGTGGGTAGCTGCCCAGCTGCCTTTACTGACGCTCTCTGAAATGTCTGCCCAGCAAACCAGGCGTGAAGGGCACCGGAGGAGCGATCCTTATCTCCTGGGAACAACGGAGCTCTGCACAGCAAGGCAAGGCTTTGGAGATGGATTTCTGCTCCCTCCTTGGTTCAGGATACTGGCCCCTGGGAATACAGGTGAACAGATTCCCCAGGGTGGGTCTGTCCCATCCTGGGTTTTATCACAATTTACAGAGCTAGAAGGAATTTTGTTGGATCCCCTTGTTAAAACATTAGCTGCACTTCACTGAAAAGTCTAATGCTTTAAATTCTGCTGCAATGGCCTCCCAACCCCTGCAACTGTAGGGTGGAAAATTCTGGCCACATAAAGGATCTGTGAAAAGAAACATCTCTTTTTGTATGACACCCTGTTAGCCTTAATAACAGTTTTCTCCCTGTAAGTGCAGTAAAGTATGGAAATATTGCTGTGCTACATGGTACAATTTTCTGACTGTGATTTTCTCTGATAAAAGCCTTCAGAGAGTGCATTTTTCTTCCCACTTATCTGCCATCAAAAGGCAGCAAATACATGAAAAATTCAGCTGTCACTCTAAACAAAATATACAATTACTCTGGGTTGATGTTTTAGGCAGAAATAATTTCCATAGCAAAAACCCCTGCAGCTATTTTCTAAATGCTGTGGTGTTTGTTTCTGGCTCTTTGCATTACTCATGTATCACCTGTTTTGGACATTTGAATGCAAAGATGAGATATCACAAGTTAAAACTTAGAACTTGCCAAATTAAATATTTGCTGGGCTGAGCCCTCAGTTCATTACTTGACTGCTGTTTTGCACCAGAGAATGAAAAATCTTTTCTAACATGCCAAAGGTGGTTATTTTAGGAAGCTGACGAAGAGGGCAGATGTTATTCAAGTGGCTGGATAAGAAAAGGAAATAGTACATGTTAAGCCTTCTGGAACAACCAGGTAGATGAAAGAAAGTGGAAATGTTCCTGAAATATGCTGATTTGTTTGAACAAATCTAAGCAGAAAATAAGAGATGGAAATTTGACACTTCATCTTTCACAACTTGAAATGTTAAATTAAGGCTGCTTATGTCTCATATTGCTCGGAATAAATTACTTTTTGGGGCATCTCTGAGCTTTGAAAGCACCCAAAACCCAAAACAATGTTCCTGTGGTTCAGTTTCACTTGCTTGGGTTTTTTTTGGCACACAGCTTATACTAGAGATCAAGAACCTTCTTGTAACAGTATTTAAAAGCTGAGATGGAAATTTTTCTTATCTTGTTTCTAGGGCTGAACCTAAAAATAATAGTAAAAATCAACTTATCTTGGCAAAACAAACAAAACTTTTTCTTTTTGACTCAAACTGAAAGATCATTGGAACAGGCTATCCAGGGAAGTGGTGGAATCACCATCCCAGCAAGTGTTCAAAAAATATGTGGATGTGGCCCTTTGAGGATATGGTTTAGAGGTGAACATGGTGGTTCTGGGTAAACTGGACTCAATGATTTTAGAGGTCATTTCCAACCTTAATGATTCTATGATCTCTTTTCTTTTGGAAGTCACTTAGGCTTTATTCCTCTGTCACCTCAGCTTAAAAAATCATACTTCATCTGTGTCATTCTGAAATGCCAACTCAAAACAGCTTAAAACTTCTGAAAATATTTTAGCACTTCTAAACTAGAAGCGTTGAGTTTGGAAGAGAAATCTCCCCTCCTGCTTAAGGCAGAAATACCCAAACCCTTTGAAAACATGAAGAAAAAACTATTCTGATACTTTTAGTGTCACAGAATCACAGAATCATTTAGGTTGGAAGGGACCTCTGGAGACGACCCATTCCATCCTCCCTGCTCAAACAGGGTCAGCTGAAGCAGGCTGCCCATGTCCAGTTGGGTTTTGATGTTTCCACAAATCGAGATGTCTTCTTGTTTTCTCCTGAAACTTGAATGTTAATGCATTAATAGTTTTTGTCTCTTCCCAAATTCCATCTCTGCAAGTTTAGAACTATTCAAATAGAATACAAAACCCCCCTCCCATCTCACCTTTTTTTTTCTGGGAGACATTTCCCAGAAAATACTGCCATTTGCTCCAGTCTGGGTTTTGTTATTGTTGGTTACACATGTGTCGTTCTCTGGAGAGCACTGCAGCATCTTCCAGGTTCATACAAGGAAGTCTGGTTCACTCTCCTTGTGGAAATTTTCATATTATAATTAAACTTGGCTTTTGTTCAGAGGGTCTCTGCAGTGGGGACTCACTCAAATGTGCTGGTGAGGTCACGTCACCAGCTAAAGGCCCTGCAATGAAAAATAGTCCAGAATGCAGATACATGGCCCTCAGTTAAATTATGTTAATGCAGTTTGAGAAAATAAGTATTTAGCATTTCATGCTGTGTGAAGTTATCAGTCCGTAGTGGCAGAAAAAGTCATTGACCTTCTCATGCAAGCAGCCTTGCTAGTTATTGTGACCTGAGCCAGCCCTTCTCCGCAAGTTGCCATGGGTCTGTTGTGCCAGACTCTCCCTGCTGGAAGGTTCATGGATTTTAGCGTGTGTCACACTCAGGTCTAAGCTGGAGAACCTCATCAGTGTTTCCTGGTCGAGTCACCAATGCCTATTCCTAGGGACAGACCATTTGCCTGCACTCCCCTCAGGATGTTGGAGCTAATTCCAGGCTTAAAGAAGTGCAGTGCATAGCAGGACTCAGCCTACAGAAGCAGGATTTTAAGCAGAAAAATAAAACAAGCCTCTTGGTGAGGCTCAGTTAAGTCAGCTGCTCTGCTGTTCATATTTATCCAGCAGTGGTGCTCAGCTCTACAATTAAAATAATCTAACACACTTGCATAAAGGTCAGGCAGCAGATGCTGCCACTAGACCTGACAGATTCACTGATAAGCTTCACTGCAAGGCAAAGCACTTCAGAAGAAAATGAAGTATCAACTTTTAGTATTTCCAACCACACGTACATTCACAAATATGTGTCTTAGGAGAGAGCTTATTCTTAATTTTCAAGTAGGAATATGCACTACTAAGGGTCAAACTTCTGAAAACCATGCCACACACAATAAATAAAATGGATATTTCAAATAAGATATGTGACATATCTGATGAACAATTCTTTAACTACAGTCAAGTGTTTGTGTAGTTAATGACAAATGTGTTCTGAAGAATGAATGGATGTTTCATTAATATACAGAACATCTTTGCATAGTAATAATGGAAGAAAAATCAAATTATTCCAGAGTCTGACTAGGCATTGAGTGGAGTTATATGAGAATGTAAATTGGGAAGACAAAGGGCCATGTCTCTGTATTCTCCCAATCTTTAATAGGTAATGAATTGTTTAGAATATTTAGCTAAGGGAAAGCTTTTGAGTAGGAGCCTGACAGTCCATCAGGGTATTCTTAGAGGTTATCTCTGCAAGGCAGGTGGATGAGGAAAGAGACAAGCTTAACCCTGTAAAAATAATTATGATATATTATTAGCAACTAATGGCAGTCTAATGGAGTCTTTTCAGCAAAGACACCACTGGCTCCAATTTCTCTTTGTCATCTGCATAAAAAAGCAAGTCTTAATGAAACCTGTATTCTGGTAATTTCTCAAACTCGGGGAAATTAGCAGAAATTAGCAGCGAAATCAGCAAGAAACTTTCTGCACTGGAAACTTCTCATGGCTCAGCAAACTTCCACACTACTGTTAATGGGAACACCCCACCAGGGCAGCAAGGTTCAACACTGAAATCAGCATTAGAAATCTGTTCAGACCACATGATCTGTTAGATCAAGAGTGTACCTGGGCTTTTGCCTTTCTTACCTAAATTTTTCCTTTCTGACTTTTTTTTTACATTAAACAAACTGGCATGACCTTATGGTGGTTTACATATCAGAACCTGCTGGATCATTTTTATGCCTTCAAAAGGCATAAAAAGTGCTAGTAATAATTGTGTCTCTACAGGCTTTGTGAAAATGGACAGCTGGATTGAGGCTAGAGACCCTACACATAGCCCCATAAAAGCAACAGGGGGAAGCAAAAAAATTAAAATCACTGTAAAAATGGAATTTGAGAGACTGAGAGACTTTAATCAGCAAACAAAACACTGGATGCATGAAGTCTCACTCCACAGTCCATTGCCTTAAAAGACTTGGGTAATGTTTGGAGAAGGGAAAAAGGAGAAGGAGAAGAGGACAAGGATGACATTAGCAAAAAGCAGGGCACATTACATAGTCAATAAGTAATTGCTGCAATTGGAGCTCATCATCTGCTTAGCACTTAATGTCTTGGCCTTTTCAGAGTGAATTTTATTAATACTAATGTCTGAAGAAAACAGTGCAGTCATTATCTCTGTTGATTCTTGTGATGTTCAAAAGTGAAGCTCATCTCCCCTTGCTTTTGATTACTTGACTCTACCAAATTCTTCATGCTGCCAAGGGCTCTCAGACACTTAAAACGTGCCCCCAGGGTCTCTGAGGAGAAGGAGTGTCAGCACTGCTCCCCTACAAACACGTACCAACTCCTCCCAGTCACATTCTTTTCCCTCAGATGTTTGGAAATGGAACAAAAAATGCCAGAAGTCATCACTTTCCCGGGGGTCGAGGTGGGACCAACCAGCCTGTAGCTTTCTCCAGCAGACCTCTCAGAGGTGATGCTGAAATGCCTCACTGGAGAAGGATGGTTTTTGTTCATGCCCTGTTCTTTAGAAACCAGAGCGTGAATTTCTTGTATGAATTCTGTCGATCTTTTGCTTTTATTTCTCTTCTGTTTCCTTCCATCAGTTTCCCCAGTTAAGAGTAACTATCTGAGGTGCTCAAGGCCCTTGCAGCAAGAGCAGAAATGTTTGCAGTCCTTCAGAAAGATGTTTTCTGTGGATTTTCTCTGAAATTGCTGGTCAAAAATAATTTGTGTGCTCTAAAAGTGAGGGTAAAGCACAGGCCTTGGAATGAAAGTGTTGCAAGGACCTTATTCTGTGTCTTTTTCAAACACTGATTTCTTGAGGAAGGGAGATCATCAAGAGAACAAAACAAACTTTCACATGCTGGGGTGGGCCCATTAGAGGAATGCAGGCTCATTAGTCCTGCTAAACATGATACTGCGTGTGAAGTCAAAAAAGCAGAGTGAGGTCTGGAAAACTTGGCAGGAAATCAGCCAAGATCCATTATATTCTCTTTCACATGGCTGAGTAGTGGTGGCACTAATTGAAGGCTGGGCCCTCATTCTGCTGACTAACATGGGGCCGTTTTAATTTCACCTGATTATGTTGCCCTGCTGTAAGAAGTCTGACAAAAACAAGGTTTGTGGAGACTCCTACCAATGAATCTTTGGCTGCCCAAAATCTCTCTTGGCAGTTGGAAGGTTTCTTTTAATAAGTGTACTGACCCATTTTTCATTTCTGAACATCCCAGATAAATTTGCTACAGTACTGCTGCATTTCAGTTAAAGCTGACCAGGTTTCTGTAGCTTATCAATCTGTATTTACTATGTTTGTGAAATTTAATATTAAAATATTAAAATATTAAAATGGAAACATTAAAAAGGTTGCAATTCCTACCGACCCCCACAAGAAAATGACTTGAGCAAGACTGGCCACCTGAGGGTTGCCAAAGAGTGGGAGTAGATGAAATAAGTGCTGCTGCAGGAAAAGACCATACAATAATGGAATTGTTTTGGGATAACTTTTTGTCACACACTGGGATAAGAACTGTGATTCTTTGCTGCTTTTATCAACATTATTTGTAATTTCCTCTTATATTTCCCCTGCTCTTTCTTTGCAGTTCCCTGAGCAGACCCACTCAGCTGTATAATAAGGAGATGAGCTTTACCTCCTTTTATCACTGCAAATCTAAAGTGACTCTGCAGAAGTCAAACTGATGTTGGCTAGGGGAGAAATGGTCCCAGTAAAAAGCTTTCTAAAGAGAAAAATTCCCTCTCCATTTGTGGAACAAATTAACTACTAGAGACATCCAGTTGGATGCTCCTTTCTGGGGCCAATGACCAGAGAGATTTAAAAGTCCATTACGCTAATGCCTAATTCCTTCTTTGCACAGAGGAAACGTCCTTGCAGGCTGGGCTGTTGCAAGGTCCTGAGTTTCCATCAGGGGAGGGATTTACATCAGTGAGGAAACATTTGGTGATTACGACTACCAACTGTGTTAATCATCGGCTTGAATTAAGAGTCACTGACGAGCTGCTTTGGGAGCTGTGTGGCTGTGCGAGGGATAAAAGCCAGAACTGAGCAAACTCAGTGCGCCAGTGAGGGATCATCCTTTCCCTCTGTTGACTGCTGACACATTGCACAGAAATGGGGCTCTGTCAGAACAGGATGGGCCCTTTTACGAGGCAAAATGTGCCCTTTTGCTTCTTTTAGGGCAAGTCAGAGTGGAGGCTGCTTTGTTGGAGGAGGGGTGTCAGTGTGTGGTGCCACAGGGATCTTGCTGCTGGATGGCTGCTCCAAACAGGGCAAAACTGAGTCCTGCCTTGTGTTTCCCAAATGGCTTCTCCATGGCCAAAAGAAGCTGGGTGTGGAGGCCCATCCTTCCGGGGGCCAGCACCCAGTGCCCTGCCTAGGGATTCCTGGGAAGCAGGAGCAGCCTTCTAGTCCCTTGAGCCATCTAGTGGCGCCTTCCTTGCCGATTGAGCAGAACATCTCACTGAAAAAACAAAACCAGCATCTCATTAATGTGAAAACAGTGATTAGTTCCAGAACCAAGCCAACCACAATGAAAGCGTCAGTGCTTTTAGTGGGTTACCAAAGCAACAGAAGTTCTGGCCTGGAAATGGCAGACAAGATAAAGAGGTGGGTGCCAACATAGGATGCTCAAGGCTAAGAAGATTGGTCTGGTGTGATCTGTTTTGTGCTTTTGTCTTGATGTTTGCAGCCCTTTATGGATCCTCACCGAATGAGGCTGGGATTTAGAAAGCAAAGCTGAACTTTCCGACCTGAAACCTCAAATCCTTTTCTGATGGTTTTTGTAACTGGAAAGCGGAAATAGAGTCTTCAGTAATTCAAAAGAGATTTAATGATCAAAGCTGCAATTAAAGGCGTGGTGAGTCATCTTACAGTCGTCCATGTGCTAAAACGCGCAGGCTGTGCAAGAGATCATGTTGTCATGGCTGGTTTTACTCAAAACGAGGATATAGGAGCTGCTATTACTTCCAGCTTCAGAAACAATCTGAGTTCTGCTGACCTGTGTTTATAGAGCAGAAGAAAAGGCAACAGTCCTGACTCCCCCATTTGTGTATTTATTTAGTAGTTCTGTCTGCAGCATCTGAATTCATTATGGTGCTTTGTTACTTTTCGCCTTCTTTCAGAGTGTCTGCTCTCAGTAGGAACTTTGATTTTTTTTTTCATTTACACTAACAAATTACCCACCAAAACAAATACAGAAGAGCTGATCTTTAGAGTATTATGGGGCTTTTTTGCTTTCTGCAGCATGCATTAACAATGAAATATTTAACTGAACTTCTCACAGCATGTGCATTTTTTCAAATTAAAATTGCAAAAGACAAGGAAATGAAGATAAAAATATCCAACCAAGCTGTTTCTCAGAAACCCTCACAAGTAATCTAATATTTCCCTTTAAATCCTGTTGTTTTATTCTGCTCAATACAAAAAATAGTGCTAAAGACAATTTGGTTTTAGTAAAGGAGAAACTTCTTCCTAAAAACATTTAGCCAGTCACACAAAAGCAACTAAAAGGAAGCGGGAGAATTGGTAACTCTCTACTGGAAAAATGTAATAAAAATTTTGACAATCTGCTACAAGTCTTGCTTTCCCTGTTCCTCAGTTCCCTTGCTAGTGGTATTTCACGTTTTATTTTCAATTTCTCATAATGGTTGCAGTATTCAAACTCTAACCCACTAGAATGTGATTGCCTACTTTACAAAAATCATTGCTGGAGCTCTGCTCCTACAGGTTTATTTGTAAAACAAGCTTTTTTATCTTGCCATTTTTGACATCAAGTGCCTCCAGTCAGTGACAGATAGATATAAATAAATGCCGGCTTTTACAAGAATCCCAAAAGGAACATCTAATGTAAAATATAATGCAATCAAATAAATTGGTGCTTTCTTTCCCAGCTTTATCTTAAAAGAGACCTGCTCTTTATGCTGCGAGACAAATCAGGTTATCAGATCTAACAAATCTTGCAAACAAACAAAATCAAGTATCTTATCATGGATCAAATCCATTGTGGTCACTTCATTCAGTTGACATAACACACCGATAGAAAATTCTCTTAAACCCTTACATTACTTTACAAATGCAATTGTTTAGCAAATGAGAAGTAGAATTGCTATCTCTGTTTTCAGTGCATGAGAATGGCCTTTATCTACTGCAGTCAATTGTTGCCACTGTTTAGTGGGGAAATAGAAGAAAGCTCTGTTAAGAAAACATGGATCTTGAACTAAAGGATTTTGTGGACTTTTTCTAAAGGTGGCTCAGGATAGGACAAACATTTGATGTCTAAATTTGGAGAGAGAAGCAATCCATCTGAGAATTGGGCAGTGGTTTTATCATAGATCAGCCTTGCCTTGCAATGGGGGGAACATTAGCAGAACTGGTGAGAACTTCTCCAGAACTTGGATATGGATTTCCAGAGTTTTGACAAAATCTGTGAAAATCCTGGTGCAGTCTGAGATGATTTGTACCTGCCCATGGGTTCAAAGAGCTGCAATTGCTCTGCTGTGTTAGAACAATGTGTTGGTCTTGATATTAAGAGCCAGGGCAAAACCCTCTTGAGGGAAGAGCTAGACTGTGCAATTATGAAACTCCTACAGGAATTCCCACCAGTCAGTCACTGGTTGGCTGATGGTCTGTGCTAGCACTGCTTTTATATCTTATAGATCCTTTGTCCTCATCAGTGACGTGGTGAAATTCTTATTATCCAGGCCAACAGGGAATCTTGTGAGGAGGAATGACAGGGAACCTCTGTATCTTGTAGAAATGAATCCCACAAGCTCATAATGTAATTGGTAAATAAAAAAAAAAAATTGTTGCATGAATTTGAAACTTTCCTCTTTTGCCCTTTCTAATTTCATTGTGCACCCCCTACTTTTCTCCAACAGAAGAGAAAGTTATAACAATTGCCTGATGTTAAAGGAGTTGATGAGGGAATATGAGAATCCACCCTGTGTGCCTTTATTTTTTCACGAATCTCTGTTCTGTTCCACCATTCTGGTCCCTTCTCTAAATTTAGCCACCTCAGACATTCCAAAACCTTGTCATATATTTACTGTGGTAACTGTCTTGGCCACTCATCCATGCAAGTGGGGATGGCTTTGCTACCAGATGTAATCATGAGTGGATAACTTTAATCTTGATGAGAAATAAAAGCTTGACATTGAGGAGGAAGATTTTTCAAGGCTCAGGCACTGAAAGCAGTGACAAAATTTGGCTCCATTGTACTTACTTTTTATGTGTGTTCAAAAGAGGAAAAATACTTGCATTTTAATATCAATCCAGCAATCTAAGCTGAGAAGGAAGTAATTATACATGAAAGAAATACAGTCTTTTGTAATAATACTTTTAAAGTATCAGTTTCATTCTATCATAATATTTTTATGATTAGATTTACCTTCTAATATTTTAATAACTTTGGTATGAAGTAAGGAAGTCCTTTGTAGCTTATCTCAGAAGCCTGTCTAGGATGTCGCACTTAATGAGGTTTATTATTCAATATGTCCACATCTGCATCTTTAATAATGCCTAACATTTAATCTTCATTGCACCACTTGAATCAAAAGATCTAAAATTAAACCTACTGCAGCTTAATCTAATAATAAACACGCATGACATTTTGTGCAAAATGTGTGCCTGATCAGCACGGTGCACTCTTACAATTGTATCAGATGGAGAAAAACAGAGTTTAATCAACCAAAGGTAGATGGTGACATTTAACTCCCGCCGATCCATCTACTTTGGGAAGCTTGAAGATCCTGCCCCTGGAAGAAAGGGCTGGTTGCAAGATCACTACCAAATTTAGGTCAAAATCCCACTAGTTAGAGCAGCATTTACACATACCCTTAGCTAGTGCTGTGATCTTCAGACCCTCTAACTCCAGACAGGTAATTTTGGTACCTTCATGTGACTCTGTATGGAGTCAGTGGTAAGGTGGTCCTATTTTCCCTCATAATTAACTGGAGGGTGTAAGATCCAGAGGCACCTGGATGTTGTCTGGCTTGTCACTCCTGCAGTGCAAGTGCAGTTCTCAAACGGGAAGGGGAATCTCTCTGGATCACAGGAATAGACTTTCAGCCACAGCCATGACATTTGGTGGAGTTTGGTAGCCACAGCAGTAGGATTGTGCTCCTCCACTAAAGAACGAGGGACTGCATATTGAGATGTAGATGTATTTTGTGCCCAGAAGGAGCTTTGGATGAGATCTCCTTGAATTAATGGGGCTTTGCCCAAGCAGCCAGAGCAAAGAGGCCAATTGCTGCAGAGCTTTTTGTGGGCTCAGGGCTTTGCATGGGACCTGTGGGTTGCTGTTGTTTCTTCTCAAGTAAATACTGCTCTGTAATCAGGTACTGTGCTTTGGGGGCTACCACAGTTCTGCCTTGTGACACAGACATTTATCTCTGCTGAAAGTGAGACAAACAGGCAGGAAAGACAACATAAATGGTAGAGACATCATGTTGGAGAACAGGCAGTGTTAGAATTGTCTAGAACCTGTTCAGGTGAAATGATAAATATATGAAAGCTGAGCCCAGGTATTTAATGAGAAGCTAAAATTTCTCATTTATCCTCTCATTTATTCTTAGGTCAGCTACACTCATAATCACCATTTTAATTTGTTACAGGTGCAAAAATTAGCAGTGTCAGTAAAAGACTGGACCTTATATTAGACCTTGATTCAAGATGTGTCCCTGTATGTAAGGGGCTCCGGCTGCGGAACTGTAGAGCAAAGTCTTTTTTAAAAAATGTATTTTGGGGCTAGGATGGTGAGTAACTGTTCCTTCCCCTGAGACACCTGTGTGATAATCACAGGAAGCCCCCATGATAAATTAAAAGGCAGTTCTTCACCAGGCTCTGATCAGGATAATCTGAAATCAGCTGGGTCAGGATAAGACACTTTAGAGGAAACTGCTGGGCCATCGACTCCCCTGCTGAAGCTGAACCCTCACAACTCAACTGGGCTCCATCTGAATGTAATTAAACAAGGGATGATCAAAGTCTACAAATCTCCCTGATCTCTATCAGCATGGCAAACTAAAGGTAAAAATTCTCAATATTGTTCTGTTCCTTTGAAGTCAATAGTGAGCTCTGTGCAGTGTGTGAGGACACAAGTGCCATCTGGGCAGCTGCAGGTTTACGATAATTTTGACATAATGTTTATGCAGGGGGAGGGAGAAAAGCTGCATCTTGAAATTATAACTTTGCAGCTGTGGGTCCTCTCGCCTCCCCCAGACTGGCTTTATCTTTGGGATTTGCTTTGTCTTATGGTGATGCTCGAGGCACAACTACATCTAGTGAATCCATTGTCTTAGTCTTTCTTCAGCTATAAATCACAAACTATTCCATTTTTGTACAACCATTTCCCTTCCTGCCTTCCTTGCATACTAGTGAGGGGAGCTGGAGACTCACTTGATAAAAACATCCTGAACTAAACCAGCTGGAAATAGAGAGTATAATAAGCCAGCCTGCTGTCAGCCCTCATCTGTTTTTGTTTGATTGGTATCTGATGGTGATTGAAAGGCTGACTCTCAGAGTTAACCACCTTGAGGCCAACCTTGAAATCATGTCACATTTGGCTACTTGATAGCATCTTAAGCATAATGTTAGATCTAGAGCACACACAGTGAAAAAAAAAGTAAATAAATAGAAAGCTGGCATCTTGCTACACTGCACAGCAAAGGAAAACAATGTGGAAAGAGTGGAAAGAATCTGACAGACGTGCAAGGAGATGGAAATGCCGCAAGGCAGAAGAGGAGCTGGTCCATGTGCATTAGCAGCTCTGGGCAGGATGAAGCAGTGACTCCCCAGGGTCCAACTGGCTTCATGTCTAACTGCTGTTGCAAAATAATGTCCCTCCTCAGCAGGCAGGATCTGTGTGAGGGCAGCTTTGCCTGTGCATGGCTCAGGAGGGCTGAAATCAGAGCAGTTCCTGGAGGTAACAGACTCTTATTTGCAGGGGATTGGATTAGGGTTGTGGAGGGCATGGAGAGTGTGTTGGTTAGTCAGTGCTAGGGCTGTGTGGGATGCTTATATAGGACACACGGGTAGGGAAAACAAAATATATTCCGGTTATGTCGAATAAAGTCAGGAAGAAGTGACAGTGACAGGTCTGCTACAGAGGAGAGCATTGGTTGTTTTCATTTCAGTTTCTGTTTTCTGACTGACAGCCACAAATAATAGCTGTGAGGCCAAAAGATACAGATCTTCAAATCATACCTCCCTGAAAAGAAAGGAGAGGTGCTTTCAGGGGTTGTGTAACTGAGGCTAACAGCAACAAGCCATCTCCAGAAGGGAGAGTTAGCAAAGCCAATGCACCTGCTGAAAAGGGTGATGGTTCAGCACAGCGGCCAGGAATAGCAAGGGAAGAGTTGTGTGTGGACAGCTCTCACTTTATCTGCACTGGAAATGCAAATAGGAGCTCCCTTGTATTGTCACAGGTGTAAGAGATGTCATGGGGATGACATAAAACATGGCTTGGCTCTGGGTCAATGTGCTGTGTTTGATACAGGCTTGCATTTGAGATGCTTTCAAAATAGCATGATAAAAAAAAAATAGTGCTGCTATCACAATAAGATATATCAAAGAGGTCTAAGCATGGCACCTGCTAGGAAATAAAGGACTTTGTAAAACAGAAGTTGCAGCTGATGTAGAAATTGTTTGCTCTTTCGAAACATTTAAACATCATTCCTGTATTGGCCTCTCTAATGGGTTTCTCGTGAGATGCTGAGACTGGTCTCCTCTGGTATGTAATCCATAACATACCAGTGGTGCTTTCTAATGCCCTTGTGAAAGGGAAGGATTTTTTCCTTAAATAGAAAATCTATAGAAATCCATTGTGATTGATGATGAATGCTTTCTATATGGGCAGCCTTTCTCTCTTGGTGTCTGAGGCTTTCTTTTATTTTCTTAGGAAGCAAAGCTCCTTTCAGCTTCCTGGCTGAAAGAGTGGTTGTGTTTTCACCTGCACAGTTCATCCAACAAAGCTCCCTTGGGAAGGGGGGATGAGAGGCTACACACAGCTGGGCAGGGCTTTCTGCCTGACCGTGCACACGGGGTGAGTTGTGCCCCAGGAGATCAATATTCACCACTGGACACGCTGGGGTAGCCACACTGCTGCTGGGGAGCAGGTGGGGCTGGAGGGAGGGGAGCTTTAATGAGCAATTGGACAAGGATAGGTTTTAGAGGGCAAGGAGGACTTGCCCTTCATCCTGTTTGTCCCTGGAGTTCAACACTAGGCTGAAACAGGCTGAGCCTCAAACATGACCTTCAACGCCTTGGTACCACGGGGCAGCCAGGGGAGCGATGGGAAAGGCGACTCTGGGAATTCAGCTACATTTTTACTACTGCAGTAAAATGTTAACGTCAATACAAAGCCCTGACAGTTTCAGGGCTGTCAGAAGCACTTGGTGCCTGTGTTGCTGTAGTGGCAGAACTGGATGGCTCCCCAAGTCCCACCTCTATCCCAGGTGAGTGTGACAAGCCAGCACATTTGCACGCAGCAAACCTCCCACCCCACAACTCGCTGGCTGCTCATCCCCACCAACGCTGTTGGCGCTTTTAGCTAATAGGTGCAAGAAAAGGAACGAGGAACGAAAGGTTCCCAATGGCTGTCAGTAAATTTATTTTGCAGTTAACAGCCTTTGTAATGCACAGCCTAACTTTATCTCATTTCACTGTGGGTGTGCTGGAATAATTGCTCAAGTACTTTGTTAAAAAGAAAAGCTCTCCACATTTCCATTAACTCCCGCCATGGCGTCTGTCTCACTTGGCTGCCCTAGGTACCATTTACAGTTCAATTTCACAGTCATGATGGACTGAAACATATAAACCTGCTTTCTCTCCACTCCACTACTCACATGCCTTAATAAACAGAGAGATTCATAAGGTCTGTTACTTTTATTTTTCCTTGGCAAGTCTATTTTTATGAATTAAATCATGAGCTTTTTTTCCCCTGTGAAAACCAAACTGCCAGAGGAATAAATACAGTGTTATCTTATTCAGTAGGGTGTAATAAGCTACTATTTTAGGGTAGCAAGCCAGGCATACTGAAGTTGTTGCAAACTAAAAAGAAGGAAAAAAAAATCCAGCAACAAAGAATAGCATTGTATGATGTCAATCTACAGTATGCATGTGTTTATATAATCACATTGGAATTTACTTTGAACTTTAGCCTGGAAAATTTACTTAGTGGGGGGAAGGGGAAAGGATTTGAGTATCTAAGCACCAAAATAGCTAAGACAAAGTAGTAAAACTGTGTGGTTGGTTGGTTGTAGAGCAGAACCACGTGAAAATGCAAAGAATCCCTTTTGTAACGGGTAGAGACAAGTAAGCCACTTGATCGTTATGGTATGAGATAAGTATACAAGCCACGGGAAATGCTGTGTTATTCACATTCCTCTCTTATTGTTTTTCCAAGGGTGGTTAATTTTTGCCTTTTTAAGGAACTTTTTGGTACGTGACTTGTTCTTGCTCTGGTTTCGTAATCGGAGTTCTCTATTGAAAAAGAAAGGACAGTCATAACGACCATTACACGAGAGAAAACAGGGGTGAGAGATCGGAACACTGCACTGTCCTTTCTCCTGTGGCTTTTTTTGGTGAAGCAAGAGGATAAAAACAAACCCAGACCCATATTTGACCTACCACAACTTCAATTAGCCCTCATTCACACTGATTGAGGGGCAGTTGACAAGTGTCAGGTTCAGTACAGCTACCCACAAAAATCTTTCTCTCTGTGGGGTCTGTCCCACCTGGCCCTTTGTAAAACTGGATGTAGTGGCCTTTCTCTGTCAAGGGCTTGTGAGAGAAGCATTCTGATGTCTTAACCACGTTTTTAAAAGTGTTCAATGCTCAGCCATTTTTTTGGGTTACTTTGGCCAGAATAACAAAAAATCTTAGCACGCTGGCTGCTAAGTCATTTAGAAGATTCTCCTGCTTTTGCTGATGACATGGAAACAGAGCCTGCTTCAGAACCTCCCCCAGAAATGTTTGATAAAATGAAATGCACAATCTTGCATGTTGCTTTTGTTTTTTGCTGTGTTATGGCATATCCTGTGACAGTGGTATGGCCACATCTTGCATGGTACATGGCCCATTCTTCACTTGTGTTCCAGGGAAATCTTACTGTGAACAACACTAATTCAGCCTGCAAAAGGTATTGGTTATGGGCTGCTGGGTTTTTCATCTCTTTCTGTAAAGCAATACAGGCTTAAATTCTTAGGATTTAATTACTAGTATCAGAACAGCTTTGCAGCCTGTCTCTCCCCTTTAAAAGCTGCCTTTTCAATGTATTTTTTTGTGAATGGGCAATATTTGGGACTGCATTTTCTACTTAGACATTGAAAAGCATGTTTGTTTTTTCTTCTCTTAGTAAATGCCACCTGTCCTAAAACACAATTGGATGACTTCCGTGATAAACCACCTGTGCTCTGTAATGGCAACATGATTCATCTGCAGACCTAGCTGCTGTAATAACAAAGCTTTTTCCAGTCAGTAGTTAAGATAATTTAATCACTTTATTTGAGCTGGAAGACATAAGCATGTAGAAACTTCCTCTAAGTGACTCACACAGTGTTTGGAAATTCACCATGGCAGCCAGCATTTGCTTTTAAGTTTACTCTCCCCCATGTTTTATTTGGCTTTAGCAAGAGCTGTTAGGATGTGTGGGCCCAGGGCAACCCTTTGCATCTTTTTGAGATGGGGATCTAGGAGAGAGACAAAGCAAGGTCACATTAAGTCCTGCGTCCCAAATCACACAGCCTGCAAATGCGTGATGGGGTGAAGAGGATGAGGAAACCATGCAGCCCTTGCCTGCTGATTGCTTCCCCTGAGCCTTTTGAATGCTCTTCTGTGAAGCAAACACATGAAGAAGAGGAGGTTGATCCTAGAAAAAGTAGATCCACACTTCCAGCAGTCACAGAGGTCTATACTCAACACCTCAGTCTTCTGCTGTTGTAGGAACACACTGAAATCGTCCTGACCCGCTGCATGAGGTGATCAAATACAAGATGGGAAATGATGAAAGACTGTGCAAATGCACAGTGGCTGTGTTTGTGGGCAATGGCCTGAATCCATGAATGACTAAAGTGGCACTCAGTTATCTTGGAACAGCAGATTCCCTGTGCTCCTCCTGGGGCTGGGGTTTGCAGACACCTGCAGGAGTGGCTGTGCATTTCTGGCCCCAGTGGGCTTTGGCTCAAATCCATGTTTCTATGACACTGCATTTCATTTGATACATGGGAAAGCTCAACAAAAATGTGGCTTGGCTGGTTGCTTACCTCTGTGCTCCACAAACTTGGAAGAGAAGCATGTCTGTTAACGCAGTGCAACAACAGAAATTAAATAAGATGTCACTCTGTGTCATTGGACCTTGTTATTCCATGTAATTCACGATTCTATGATCCTACCACTCTGTGTCATTAGACCTTGTTATTCCATATATTTCATTACCATTTACCTGAAGCAATTTCTGCAGCTAATGCTTTTTCTTCATTTGCTTCCCTCCAGGCTGCTGACTTGCTTCAGTTATGAATTTTGTAAAAAAACCCAAAAAAACAAAACCACAGCTTTAATCTCATTGATCTTGTAATATTCTTGATTCATTTGTAAGCAGTAGCAACTTAATCCTTCTCTTTCCAGAATCTTTGTGATTCTTGTTCTCTACCTGGAGCCCTCAGAGCCTTCAGGATTTTGGGATACCTGAACCTAGAGCCATAATTTTTGTTGTCCTCTAATAATCCTTAGGTTGAGTTTTATGGCCTTTCATCCACTTCTGCTCAGGTTTTATGAAATTAATTTATCAGGTTCAGTTGGGTCTTGCAGACTTTTCCAAGATCTTTGTTAAAATATTATGTTGGTGTGTTTTTTCTGAGTCCTGCCTAAACACAGCCTGTTTATCTGCAGTTATTTTTTTTCACCTTCCCCTTGATTCCTCGTCTTTCTCTTCATTGTTTACTTTGTTTTTATTTACATTCTTGAGGAATTGGTTTAGCTGTGTATTTCCTACTTGCTTGTAGCATGTGTTTCCAATGCCATTTTTTAATCCTTTTTCTCTTTTGAACTTTTTTTTCAAGACCTTGAGACTTTTAACTCCTTAGTCTAAAAAAAAACCAACCCAAACCCCCAACCAAAAAGCACAAAGAAGGATAATAAAAAACTCTGCACCTGCTCTCTTCTATTTGAACCAGGAAACTTTTCTAGGATTCTTTCATCTGCTGTGCTCTGGATTCTTCAAAACAATCTTTCTATTCTTATATTTCCATTGCTATTTCTTTTTTTTTTTTTTTTGCAACCAGCCTTTTCATCTCAACCTCCCCACCCTTCTCCCACTCATGTGCATAAATTGATGTTCATAGATGCTCAAATGCTGACCTAGTGACTGGTCAAAAACCCTGTCAGAACAAATAAAAAAGTTGATACAAGAATGGATTAGTAATGGACACAAAGTAAAGTTTTACTGTGCCCCTCTGCTAAGAGTGCCTCTGAAGGTATCCTAGGAAAATGATTTTTTTTTTCTCTCTGTCTTTTTTATCAGACTGCCTGGGTTTTGCTGGCTTCTGCCTTTATGCTGACAAAGATGACAGGAAACAATAGGACCTGTGTGTAACAGCCTGTGTTTCTGGTCTAGATTCCGTGCCAAAATAGCTACACTTAGCACTTGCACAGCTCTTTTCATCTTCAAAGCCTTTCACAGATCCGATGTAAACAGCCGGAGTTCCACTGATTTTGGTGGCAAAGAGCTTAGCAGCCTTCAGAAAAGGATTATGCATTTGCATGGAAAGTAGGAATATCATCTGCTGCTCTGCTAGCTAAAATTCTGTAACAGTATCAAGCTTCAAGCTAGAAAGCATTATTAGCTGAATGAGGTTTAGTAACTTTCCTTGTGATCAACATGCATATTCCCAGCTGTGGTTTCATTGGATGAATCCAGGATTGATTATGGAATCAATCCTTAAATGTGTTTACAAGAAATGCAATTGCTGAGACCAACAGTATTTTTGAGTGCAATTGATTTTGATGTTTTATCAAGCCATGCTACCTGTATGTCCTAATGCTTATGCCACCCATGTATGCAGGTATTTTCTTGGCAGGTTTTTCAGTGTATCAACAGCTTTGAGACTTATTTTGTGATGTTTCACAGTATTTAACAAATAAGACACCTTATTTCACTGGTACATCCTATCCTATAAATAGCATATCCAAAATATATATTTATATGCATAAGTATATAAACATTTATTATATTTATAAAAATAGATATATATTAAATACATTGCTATACTCAACTTGGAGTGCACTTAGAGGTCAAGCCCTGCTCCTTCCCTCTGCTCCTTTGCAGAACCAGGTCTATCTAGCCTAGGATGATGTTTATCTACTCTTTTTGTCAATTATGTTCTGCTTTTACTTGTTTAGAGACTGATACCCAGTTTGCCTTATAGTTAAGTGACTCTGCTTCTGTAGTGAAAATTAAACCAGTTGTTTCCAACTTTCCTTGTAGATTGTGTTTGTCAAAACTTATGATTCTTGTTGATCTTCTCTGAACCATCTCTAAATTTTCTACATTTTTCTTAGTGGGATGCTCAAATCCAGTTGCAGTATTCCAGCTGAGATCTCTCAGCTGTGTGTAGAGCAGAATGTCCATCTCCCACATCTTGCACACAACACATCTGCCAGTGCATCCCAGAGCAGGATCATCCTTGTGTGTACAGTGTGATGGGGGCCATTCAGAAAGTTTGTAGTAACCTCCATTTCTGCAGTGACTCTGCTGAATCAGTGACCCTTGACTCAGGTTTTTGTGTTTGATTTCTATTTGTGTCTTTACTGAATTTCATTGTGTTGACGTCAGACCATTACTTATGAACTGGTGCCCATTTGCAATCTGAATTTATTAGCAGGAGGAACAAGCTCTCCCTGTTGTGGAAATAAGAGTTTATCCTCAAAACCTGCTTGAGAAGGGATGGATGAGGTGGGGTGAAACTGTTTCAATGGTTGGGCTTTTCCCACTGCCCTGTTGGAACTGCTCTTCCAGCTTTGTCAGGTACTACAAAAGCAAAAGCTTGGGCTTCCTCAGAAAGGTTTTTATGGCATGGACATATTGAGATGAAAAATACTCACACTGACTCTAAAAAGAGGGCTACTGCTAAATCCATCCTTTACTTGGCTTTCTGTCAGTCTGGACATCAGATTCTTGAAGCCAGCCCTCCTGTGGATGTCCAGTCTTCTCCCAGGTCCCTGAAATGCAAATGTAGATGTGTGTTTTATTTTTGCATGTGGAATATGAGGCATGGGTTAAGTTGAATTATGTTCACTGCTCTGGGAACACCATGCAGCAAAGCCAGGATTTTAAGCCACTGTTCCAGAGTTACGAGCTGATTCTTCAGCACAAGTCTGTTCCTCTCATCTGAAATTACCTCTATAACCTCTGGAATATGAAAGACTTGAATTGAATCAACCACTCGTCTTCTCTAGTGACTCATCTGTTTTTTAGTGTCTGTGGATGGACAATGTCATCCTTTCTCTTTGAAGAAGCAGTTTAGAGTAATTCCCTTTTAATTTGTCGCCAGTGCGTTCTATAGGTCTCTAACCAAAGTCTTCAGTGGCCAGTTCAACAAACCTGACCCGGCTTCATTGTCCCCAGAGCAAGTCCTTCTCCTGGGGGAGCACTGTCATTGCTACTGCTATGCTTTATCTGCATCAGACCAGGGAGAAAGAGCAATAAAAGTGTCTTTAGCTGTCTGCATAGGCATCATTCCTGTTGCTTGGAAGAGAAGGTAACAAGCCGGCATCAAAGAGAGATGTCCTGAAAAACATCACTGTAAGCACAAGCCTGTTAGTGTCTTTTTTGTGAACATACTGTTTGCAGTCAAGTATTTCACTGCTACCTTAAAAATGCAGAGTGCAGAGGGAGTCAGAATTAATCCCACCCTCTCTTCTGTAATGAATATTCACTTGTTTTCAGCTGTACATCTCCATTCTGAAGTAATGTCTGAGGACTTTATTACTATTGCATCCTTCAGGGCTTCAGTCTGTCATTCTCTGCTCTTAAATATCTGACACTGACTTTCTCCTGACTGGTTCTTGTATCCCTCATAAAATCCTTCATAAAGTCAGACTCCTGTCTCCCAATCCTTTTTGATTATTTCCTGCTGCCCGTCCAGTGCTTTCTCTTCTCATAATGTCTTTACTGCTTTCAGCTATCCATTCTCTACACAGGCCAGTAGCATTTACCTGAATCCTTGGATAACTTTGGATATTATTTTTCCTCCCTTTCACTTTCATTTAAATGTACTGTGTTCCCAAATAGCTCCAAACAGCCACAACAATTATTTCCTAGTGAGACTGAAGGAGGTAGTTGCAAATACTTTCAAATTGCTACATTCCTTATTCCTAACATCCCATATTCCCTCCCTTCTGCTTATTGTGGGCAGCCGACGAGACAAACACGGGCTGTGAATAACCTTCCCTCCTTCCCTGGACACCTCTCTGAAATAAAATCCTGTCTCCACTCAGCTTTGATTTCCCCATGGTGCATCTGCTGCCACACTTCTCTCCAGGATGCTGCCAAAGGAAGTTCTAACTCTGTTTTAGGAAGCTGTTGTTTGGGGGTGTTGTTTTCCTGTTTCTGCCAACACAGGTGTCACTGCTGTCCTTGGGCTGCCTCCAGCAGCATCCCACCAGCTGGAGCCCTCCTGCTCTCCCTGCCCAGTGCCACGCTGTGTCCTGTGGGGCAGCAGGTTCTGGGTGGCTCTCCCAGGCTGTGTCACCAAGCCCAGCATGTCCATGCCCATCCTCTGTGGTTGCTTTTGAAAACCTTACTGGTGAATCTGTCCTGGCACCAGGGAAAGCTGCGACTGTGAAAAGGCTAATCAGGGAGACAAGGATGAAAATATGTTAATGATATTTAAACCTGCAGCACTTTCAGCTAAGAACAGCCCAGCTTTGCTGGTTCTGCAAAGCTTTGCCTTTGTACAGTGGGGAGCCATTGGTGTGAACCAATCCTGTAACGTGCACTTAATGCTTATCTGTAAAATACAACCCTGATAAAAATAGCAGCCCCTCAGACTCTGCTGGGTGTATAAAGAAGTGCACTGTGGTGTATTTGGGATTAAACCCTTTAATAGCAGTAATTCCATTACATGCACAAAGCATTTTACTTTATATTGGAATATGTCCAGAAAGACTGTTTAGTGGAATAGATTAACAACTTGAATACTAGTTTAAATATTTAGATTATCATCCAGTATCGCAGATCCAGGCTCATAAGGGAACAAAGATCCTCTTTCCAAATCCAGAGGACTAGGATATTGATTGCAGGACTCCAGCTGCATGGAAATAATGCACTATACCACAAATACATCAGATGTTGTATCAGCTGGGTAATTTTTTATTGCTTTTGTGAAAATGCATCTGTTTTGATGCAGATGTTTCTGTGCAATGCAAGACCAAAATGAGTAATATCTTCATGCCTCCTGGTAGTAATATCTAAATACTGTAGATTAATTTTTTCTTCCTCTTTTGAGCATATTATCTTTCATTCTGTCTGGAGCAGTATTATTTTGTGCATCTGTCACTGATAGTGGTGTGCTGGGAGGAAGGGTGAGCATAATCATTTAGTTATGAGACACCGAATAAAACAAATGATCTTTTCATAGATTCATAGTATTTAAGTCCAGAAGGGAATGTTGCATTTAGCCTGACCTTCTCTATATCACATCTTTATAAAGCCAGAGCTGTCTAATAATTTTTTGAGGCTCATGTTGCAATACAATTACGAGTCTCCTGGATAAATACCAGCTGTTGGGATGCTTCCAGCTATGCCTTTTTCTGAAAAGCCTTCTGTATAATAAGAGGGGACTGATGATGCTCTTTTTGAAAGAAAATTGTGCTACAGGAGCCAGGAATGTAAGAACAAGCTTCAGGTCCGGGAGGAATGAGGGTTTCTGGCACAACTGTGAAAGTAGTAAGAATGGGTGTTGAAATGAAAGGATTCCCCATCCCGGCAGCCAGCTTCTTGCATTTCAGAGTGGAAGAATTGTGGGAAGATCAGACAGCAGTACCCCAGAATTAGAGACTTTTCCCTCAGTTTGCAGCAGCTGTTGACAGTGTCCAAGAGGAAGGATGCTGTGTGTAAAGGAGCAGGAACATTTGTCCCTATGACAGCACATGGGGCCCACTTTTTTCCTTTTTCTTTTTTTGCTCTTGTGCATGTTGTTTCAATAACGAGCAGCTTGCCCACAGCCACAGCAATCAGCAACCGTGTGATGGGTTTCTAATGGGTTTTCTAATCACAAAGGGTTATAAACGTCCTGCAGTGAGACTGGATTTGTAAGGTTTCTACCTCTTTGTGCCAATGATGGTTAGTTCTGTCAGTGCACATGCTGCAGTGTCTGCTGACTGTTGTGAGGAACTGTATTTTGGTTATATTGTTTTACTCAGAGCCTTGTGAGCTCGACAGACAGATACTGGAGCTCTCCAAATGTTCGTGTCAGTGCTTTTCTGACACCTGCCTGTGCAGATACAATTACAGTAGCACAGCCCTATCAGGCCATTAGACACCATCAATCAATACTGGTTACGCCTGCAGTTCCAAAAGAGGGATGGCAACGGGATGCCTGCAAAATGACCCTTCCTTTTCACTCTGTATAGAGCATGAACTGTGTCAGCAACTGCACTGTGGCATCTCTCATTTCTGAATGCTGTTTCCCCAGAAAAACGAGCACAAAATCACCTTTATCCTGTGGTTTTTTGTATGTGCCTTGTTCCTGCAAGGCTGTAACAAGCTTTCTTGAGAAGACTGCCTGTCTCCCTTTCTTTTATGGGTGACTCAACACATACCAGATGGGATCCACTAGGTGTGGAGCCTGAGTGTGGCTGCCCAGACTTCTGTGGGACAGCAATTGAGAATTCTGATGGTTTCTCTCCTCCAGTCTGTTTTTTATCTTTTTTTTTTTTTTTTTTTTTTTTTTAATTAATTCTTTATTTGGTTGGGTTTCTTGTCACTTCTGAGTGAAATGTTTCCAACTTGATCTTGAATCTCTCTCTGGGAAAAAGGTACTCAGGAGAAAAATAACTCCCTCCTCATTTTGACACAGCCTTCTATACAGGCTGAATGTCAGGAAAGCCATTTATAGAGCATGTACAGTAATTGCATGCTTAATATTTCATCAGCTGCATTAAGAGTAATGTCACTAAAACCAGGTATAGATTTAAAAGGATCTCTTTTGATTAAAAGTGACTTTAGAGCTTTTTGTGTATAATAATAGCAGCAGGATATATCATCATAGATGTTGCTATGGGGTTCTGAATTTAATAATTCAGCACACATAGACACACACAGAGATTTGCATTGAGATTTTTGGACAAAGCATATGCTCCTATTTGGCAGTGATCCTCTAATTACACCAAGATTAGACTGGTGTGAAGTAGATTGCTGCAGCTTGAGCCACATTCCTCTTTCACAGCCAAGAGACTGCAATATTTTCAGGTGGTGCAAACCCCACGCTTTCATTGTTGACAGCTGTAGAAAATAGAGATTAGAATCCAGAGTGGTTTTCTACCAGACTTCCTTTAGCCTCTCGTGGTTGGATGTCGTGCAGTGTTTGGACTTGAGGCAGAAGAGCTTCCTTTGAAACAGTGCTTCAATTCACTTGAATTCTACTGCACTGCCTCAGCTACTGAGAACAAAGATCTGCTGCCAGCTGTCAGTGGGGCTGAAGCCCTTCAAACATGGAAAATGAAAGAAGGAATTTGTTGGGTGTGTCTTAATAACAAGTCTCTTGAGCTTTACTCTTTTCTTAGAAATGAGAAATAACCTTAGCAAGATCTTGTGTTAAGTGGTAAAGAGGGATTCCTCAATAACAAGTGTTAGTGGTCTTCCTCAGAAACACCCTTTTTGTTTGTCATTTCTTTTTATTATTAAGCTAATAATTTTGCTGAACATTAGTAATGGTTCCACTGGGTTTTTTGGCCAACTATGAGGAAAAAATGTATTTTTAATGCCTGTACTTCACTGATGATAAATTTCACCTTTTTTCCAAGTTATCATCAGAGGAGGTTTCACAGGTGTCCTCTTCCAGCTTGAGCATGTGTGCATTTTGAGTCATAGAGCTGAACTTACACCAGCAACCAGAACTCATTTCTGCAGGCACAGCTTGGGGTGGGCCAAAATACTGGAATTTGTACATTGCAGGGACTGCTGTACTAAAAGACATCTCAAGAAATTTGGGAGGTGATACTAAACTGTGAAGAACACCTGTCAGAGGAGCACTTTATTTTGCACCATTGGAACTTAAGTCTATCTGTCCTCTAAATTAAATATACATATATATACACATACATATATATATATATACACAAAAAAGATATGGTGCTTTTCAAGGTTAGGAATGGAGAAATTATTGCATGGAGGATATCCTGCCTTCAAAATGTGCACACCAAGTGTGGCAAACCATTGCTCATTTTCTATCTAGATCAACCACGTTGAATGGTAATGTCAGCCCTGCACAGCCACTGTATAGCTGCTCTAACTTTTATAGGTGGGGAAGATTTATGCATTTAACTAAAAAGAAACTCAGCTTTAGTGCTTCCTTATGATTTGGACTGTAATTAGCTGTTTTATAAATATATATATTTTTAATTAATACCTGCTTTCATAGTATTTCAATATAATGGATATAAATGGAGATATACCTGCACAATGAAATAGAGTTGGGTCTTAAAGTGTTTGCTTTGTTAGTGTTGGGGGTTTCTCATCTGCAGCTGGCAGAAGACTTTCATTGAAAGTCCAATTAAAAAGAGACCAACAGTCATGGCTAGTTCCATCCTTGAGGAATATTTATTTAATGAAGCTCTTACAGGAATTCTAGTTTTTGGTTCAATACAAGGCATACTTACATGGAAGCCAAATCATCATAATGATATTAACTGATGTAGTTACTTAACTCGACCTAATGTTGCCTTTACGTTGTAAAACATCAGTGTTAGCTCTTGGTTCTACAAGAGAGTTTTAATGAACACAAATCAATTGCTCTTATTGCTGATCTGGAGATTGCAATTAAACAACTGGTCACTAAAAGGTCAGAAATGCTTACTGCTGGAGAAAGCAATCTCCATCTTGTCATCTGCCTTTTAGCACTGATTTTAGTGCCCGTATTTAAAAGAGAAATAAATCATAAGAACTCTCAATAATTAATGGCTTTGCCTTTTTTCTGTGTGGCATTAGTATGGTAGCTCCATCCTAGCCTTTCCTGGAATTTCAGCAAATGCTCCATTTAATGAGGGGATGAGTTTCTGTTTAAATGCTCCAAAGGATTTGGTTTCCAGCTCTGGGAGTTTTCCAAGCTGTAAACTGTTGATCACTCTTTCAGGCTCTGCTCGAGGTATTGGCTCCTCAAATCTAATTACTTCTCTTTGTGATAGAACTGCCTGATGTGCTAATTTAAATAGTTTGCATCTGCTCTGTAGGACTAATGTATTTCTCTATGCCTAATTTGGTAAAGAAATCCTGAAAAGTGGATTTAGTGGATCTAGGATCGCTATGGTGTCTTCTTTCCTTCGAATAAACCACTTTCTGATAACCTTTGTGTGATAAACAGTGTGTCGGTATTTCCTGTTTCAGAAAGGATTGTTTCAACTAATTTTCTTGGTGCTGCTGTTTCTCCTTCAGAAGTATATTCACTTCTCCTCTAATATTCCCTAAGTTCTCCCTACCTTCCTGAATTCATGAGAGGATCCTGTCCTTGCACTACAGAGAAGAGATCTGGTTTTTTTCTCTTTTTCTTTTCTTTTTTACTTCTTTTTCTCTCTAGCCATACCATGCAACTTTACAACTTTCCTTACCAGCTACATCTGCCACTCCCCATGGGTTGGCTCTACTTGCACCTTCTGCCTTGTTTTGCTTCTACTTTCAATCACCCCTTTGATTTTTAATTTTTTTTTTTCCTGAGAGTGTCCTGAAGCCCAGTAAACTGGCTCAGTAAAACTCAGCAAACCTGACTTTGGATGCTACCTAGATGCTCCCACTGTGTGGAATTCTGTGTGCTTTGCCAGGCAGGATTAGGCTCAGTCGCATCTGCAGTGCTGATATGAATGTGGTAAAAGGGATGTTTTGGGGATTCCCATGAGGGTACTCAATGTATAAAGAAAAAGAATAGTTTAAGTCCAGCCCACACAACTCCAGACTCAGAACTGGCACTGGGAAGTTAGGAAAGAGCCATTGCTGATGGCTCCTAGAAATCATGAGATCCATGTGCAGTGGCAGCCACAGGGTCCAGGGTGTCCTTGGGAAGGACGCTGAGAGCAAAGCATTGGGATTTGTTTTACTCCTGAGAAAGATATAATCAAAATTAGTAAGGTCATGTCATGAATTAGGTGGACTTGGAAGTGTTTCTCACCAAATTCTGCACTGCTTCTGGGTGGAGGAACTCTTTGAAACTGGTAGGAAATGAGTGTCAGACAGGTGAAAGAAATTGCTGTTCCTCACAGCAGGCAGTGAAATTCTGGGGTGTGTTGCCCCATGAGATTCAAAATGGAACTAAACACATTTAATTTCATCCAGCAGGTCTGAAGTGGATCTAAACCATGCAGGAGTAGTAGAGTACGGAGTAGAAAACACATGGAGCAGTGTTTTCTGTGTCCCTGTTGCATTTGTTACAGATCCTGGAGGAGCAGCAGTACAACAGGCTGCAGAGAGTGGCCAGGCTCAGATATTGTCTCTAAACAGAGAGCCCTGGCCCAAGGCAGTGGGATTTCTGGGCTAGACAGACCATAGCTGCAGTCTCTGGGGGTGTTTCTTGCACATCCAAGCTACACTGCTCCCACTGTTCAAGCACTAGCCTGGCTTCTTGTGCCAAAAAATCTTACATCACTCAACTGCTGCTTGTTCATTGAAATTAAACCTCTGAGAAGCAGGGATCCCTCCTTTCCCCTTGCATATTTTTCCCCATGCCTTGTAGAATACAGCCTATATTTTGGCTTGGGTGCTTAGGTGCCACTGTGATTTATACTGCTAAAAAGGTGTATGTGCCATACAAATAAATTTATGTGCATAATGCACATTAGTTCATTGCTGTCATTGAAATATCTGGACATAGGTGACAAATTTGAGGCAAGCAATGAAATTCATGTGATTCAGTCATTAAAATGAGAAAAAGATCCAAGCCAGCACTGTAAATGTCTTTTTGCTTACTTATGTCAGCTCACTTCCCTTTTGGCATTTCCCTGTCGTGGCGTCATTAATATTTCCATCCCCCCTGCATCCTTAATGATTTACTTGGTTGACCTGCATCATTTAAAATATTTTTTCATTATAATGATTTTCTCATTTAGGTCCCTGGGACATCTCGATATGTAATCAGTTTTCTCTAACAAATGACCTCCTCTAACTTCATTAGTTCAGAATTAATTTACTATCATCCAAGACACTGAATGACTCTGATTAGTAAAATACAGCAAAAAAAAAATTAAAGTTCTCTTTCATTTATGGTGAAGGCAAACATTAATTAAACCCTATATTTCTTTGCTGATTTTGTTCACACTTGAATTTAATACAGAGGGGACGTTTGATGGGCTGTCACCAGACATCAGATGAGGGTGGGGTTACAGGATTTCTCTGTGTGAAGCACTTGGGGAGGACGTGCCTTTGGCCGGGCAGCGCTGCTCAGCCGGGCACCCCTGCTGCTGCTGCGTGTCAGCCTCAGCTCCCGGCTCATCCTGCTTATCTCAGCCTTATCTCGGCATCTCCTTCCGAGGCGTGCGAGTTATTTACAGGCTCAGCCCGGTGCCAGCCCCTCACGCTTTAAGGCTTTGCAGGTTTCCATTCCGCAGATCTGCTGCAGCAGGAGCTGGCCTGGGGATGGCATTTTCCTTTCTGTCCCTTGACAGGATGGCTGATGAGGCTGGGTGGCATCTCTGCAATGAATGGCACAAGGCTTTGCTCGGGGAATGATCCTTATTCCTGGAAAAATCCAACCATCTGGGGAGGGTACCCACTTTGGGATGATTTGCCCCACTCCTCATCCTGCTGGCGTACTGGAGCTAGAGGGGCTTTGGATGGGGCCAATGGCCTTGTAAATTATTCTCCCCTATTCATAAGAAGAAAGTTTGTAGAGGGATTCAGGCAATCAATTTACATCTCTTGAAGGAAAAGAAATTGAAAACACTAAAGCAATTTATTGCCTTTTATATTTGGGGATGAGGGGCGCTAAAGTAGTGCTAAAATTTAACTACCTGCAAAAGCAAATAAAAAAACCTGCAATGTTTCACAAAGTCATGATCCACTATACTTGTATACAAGTGCATTTTCAGTTGCATTGTGGAAAATGTAAGTTGCTACTGCTTTCTGCTGAAGAACTTGCCCATAAAACAACATGCAATTGGTGGATTCTGTAGTGTTTCTGGTATTGGTTTTTTCCTTCTTACATTCTTACAATTTGCATAAAACACTTAGACAGGATTTTTTCCCCCAGACTTCATATTGCAGTATTCCAAGTTTTCAGCACAATAACGTTTTGCCTGCAAGGCCTATATCTAATATTGGCTCATTTTGAATGTCTTTTCCCATTTAAATGTTAGTCCAGGAAACCACAGTAATTGTAATCAAATGAGTATGCTCAATATACAGCTTATATGACTACGGGGTGGCTTTCTTGCTCTAATTCAAATGGTCTTAGAAAACAGGAGAGATGATTCAGGAGCTCTTCTAAGAAGGGTCTTGCTCCTGGCAATATTTACTCTTAGGTAGATTAGAAAAATAAGAGCTGGCATCTGAGAAAACAACAAAAACCAAAATAGGTTAATATCTGCTGATTACATGAGGGCAAAGCCACTACCACTAATGCAGCAGAAAGCTACATTTGCCCCCTCTGCCTAGCAGAGCATTGCAGAAGAGCCCTGGAGAAGTTCGTTGTGTAAAGAGAGTATAGGAAATACAACTTGAGCTTCATCCAGGCTACAAATCCTTCCTGATTATTTTTCCCATCCAGGAAAATCACTCTCTGCCCAAAGCTTGCATTGTCAAGCACTGGAAGAGGTTGCCCAGGACAGTGATGGAGTCCCCATCCCTGGAGGGATTTATAAGATGTGCAGATGTGGCACTTGGGACATGGTTTAGTTGGGATGTGGTTTAGTGGTGGACTCTACAATCTTGGAGATCTTTTTCAATGTAAGCAATTCTGTGATTCAGCGATTCAGGATGATTCAGGGTGAATTGATGGCTTGTTTGTGTAGGCAGACTGATTGCCTGAGCTATTCTGGGACAGCTACTGCTCTACAGGTATTCTGCTGTATTTTTTATGTCCAGATGAATCCAACTTCTGAGATAAAGCAAACTTCTTCCTGGCACCATTACTTAGAGAATGGCTCTTTTTGTATGTTAGAACAGGTTCCCTGAAGCAGCTCTTGGGGATAGCAACCTCCTTGCCTGGAGAGTTGAGAGCTTGGCCATGTGAAAAATCTCTACCAGCCAACAATCCCCTGTGTTGCTCTGTGAGCCATAGGATTCCCAAACCAAAAGCAAAATATTTGTACCCTTTCCTGAGAACCTACATTGGCTTTCCACCCTCCCAGGCTGCCCTAGGTGGGATCTCAATGCCTCTGCTTATCCTCACCCTTGTGTGGGAACACAAGGGGCTGAATCTAGCCATGTCTTAATCACAGGTAAGTGAGAAAACTTTATAACAGCTCACATTTGCTTAACCATAATCATGTCTTTTTGTTCCTGCTTCACACACAAGTTTCTCCGTTTTATTAGCTATTTATAAATACCTGATTAATGTATGCAGATGAGATTGGTTATTATGGCTCTTGAGGCACTGCTGGTGCTCTAGAAGATTTATGCTGGGCCCATTGAATCTTAGCAGAGAGGGGAATCAGATGTATTTTTCCTTTTAGGAATGCTCCAGCTGCTCTCTGTAGTTGTCAATCCAAATTTGAGCAGAGGTATTGCACTGACCCAATCACATCTGCAGAGATCTTGAACGCATGTTCACAATGCAGTTCTGTGCTTCACGGGGCTTTAGCTCCAGGGCTGGATAATTTAGAGAGGATGGAGTTTTCCCCCAAATAAATTCACTTGTATTCATTTCAAAGGCTGAAGGGAGCTTCCAGCCAAGGTGTGCTCCATGCAGAGTGTGTTCACAGGGGTGAGTTTTACCCACCGTGACAGTGTGTACAGAGCCCTGCTCAGATGATAACAGAAAATGACTGGGCAGAGGACTGCCTTTCTCCAGAGATGTACTAAATGCCTGCTGCTCCAAGGACATGTGAATCCTTTTAGCCCACTGCAGGATAAAACCTTCAATATTTAAGACCCACTATGGGGCTGCAAACTGTTAAGTGGAATGAGCTGTGCTGCTGCAAATGATGCAGATCCACTGACACCAACCCTTCCCCTGGGGCTGGAGCCCAGGGCTCCAGGGGATTGGAACAGGGCTGTGCTGATTTACATGAGAATCTGGCTGTATGAGCTCACAAACCAGCCCTATGTGATCTCTTATAAACATGCCTAGTTGGGGTACAGCTCAACCTGAAATCAAACTGATGCTGAGAAATACTGAGACCACAGCTCTTGCTCATCAGCCCTGTAGTTAGGATTTCTGCTGCTTTTCTTTGCTGCAAGGCCTTTGGAGCATTATGGCTGACATAAAAAAACAGATTTACTGTTATTAGCTATTAACATTGGAGCACAACAGAAAAAAAAACCCCAAAACATTAATTCGTGCTGTAGCATAAAACGTGCACACAAGTCATGGCAATTAGCAATAATTTGTCATTCTGTGCTACATTTAATTTTAAGTGGCCAAACTATTGGACAAAATACTACCAGTGCATGTACTGTGGATTTTTTTCTGCAATAGCTGTCTTCTGCTCTAAGCAGCAGCAGCTCCTCCTCTCTCAGACCAGCCTAAGATGCTTGGCATGGACAGACCTCATGTCTATACACAAATTTGGGGAAGGAGAGGTCTACCTGAAATAAAATCTTGTACTGGTGGAAAATTTTTTCTGTAGATCTGGCCTGATGATTTAGCCAGCTCCCTCCCCCCACAGGGGGCCTTCTGAAGATCTCAGCAGCGTCTCTGTTTCATGCAGGAGCTAGGTCTGGAATTGAAGTGAGCATTGTCCTCTTTCTGGGCTGGCAGTTATTCCCTGGAACTGAGGTGGAAGAAATTAGGGCTGGTACTGTTGTCTTGAGATACATCACTTGAGCTGAACCTTGCTGATAAATCACTTTAAACGATATCTGTTCACAAATTTTGTCTCTCCAGCCATGAAATATCTTTTTGTTTTAGTACTGCATCTTAATCTTATTGAAACACTTTTCTTTTCAAAAACCTACCCTACGCACTCCTTTTTCTTTCCTAACCTGAAATACCAGTGCTTTGTAAAATGTTGTTTAAAAACATGAACATTTTGAAAAGAACCCTTTTTAAAGCCTATTTGTTTACTGCAAGCTTACTCAGAATGAACTCCAATTGTTTCCTAGCTATGATGAGCTGCAGGAGTGTAGTGATACATCACATGGTGTGGTTATGTGTTGTCTGGAGCTTGATTGAAGATGTGATTCCTGGATTGCAGACCTTGTTGCAGCTTCGAAAGAGGGTCCAGCCTGAGCAGTGGTTTCCTCTGGCTTTTGAGAGCAGCATTAGCTGGGACTGGAGTCAGCATGGATTTCTGGCGCTGATGAGGGGCTGTGCAGTTTGAAAGATTTCCTGTAAACTAGAAGACTGTCTAGCCTGTGGGCTTGGCTTGGATGCAGCCTTACCCCAATACCTATTTATTGGATATAATATTTAGATCAGCTGAGGAAGGTCTGCTCTGGTTCAGAAATACTGTTTTAGCCCAGGCAAAAGGTAGAATAATTCAGAAGGAGTGAAGGAGGAAATTTTCTTTTTTTCTTTTTTTTTCTTTTCTATGTGAGAGTTGTATTCACATCAAATTATCTGTGAACTTTTATTAAACTATCCTGAATTCTATGGATCTGAGAATCCCATCAAGCTTATTTTCCCTGCATTTTTTCAATGCCCAATGTGTCTTCTGCCTCTATGCAATATTATTTTTGTCTGCAGCAGTGCTGTGTGCTTTTGTTCCAGGCTCTCACACAAGGAACGAAGTGGGGTCTGATGTCCAGCCAGCTGCTTTCCCTCATATGAGTCTGGCACTTGGGAACTCTCAGTCATCTTCTGAGCCTGGCCTAAAACCCCAAAACTGGCATATTGAGAATATTGTCTGAGTAGGTTTGAGGGAGGCTTTAAAACTACAGGGGCCTCTCTCTTGGAAAAGTGACTGGCACAGGGACAAACCAGGACTTCTGGTGAGATCAGACGAGGACAGACAGCATCCTCTGAGCTGGAAGGGTTAACAGGAGATTGCTGCTTCTCGTCCTTTGCCTTTACTGGGATCATGATTTATATATTTGAAAGTAGGGGTGATTAATAATCCACAAGCCCTCAGCCTGCCAGGAGAGCTCAGGCACTTAGCATACCAGAGCGAGCCACGGTGCAAACAGCGAGAAATGATTAGCAAGACTAACATTTACCCTCCTCCCCAAATAACTCAAGAGCAGCCATCAATGGTCCCTTGTACTTCCTGGCTCCCAGCAGGGGGTTGAGGGCCACCAAAAGCCTTCTGTAGCAAAAGGTTGTAGCTAAAAGTCAGTGCACTGCAGGTACCATGGTGATGAGTCTGGCACAATCACCTGGAAAGATAAATATAGTTATTATGCCACTCCTGGAGCTGGATATGAATGTCTCCATTCCATATGGGCTGTTACCCTGGAGATAAGGAAAACCTGGCCTATGGAGTTCTCATTGACCTCAGAAGTCATTTAAAGTACAGAAAGAATTCATTTGCAGTTTATCAGCTTGGACCTCAGTGCTGTCCCTCCTCAGCACTGGGACAAGCACAGAGAGAGAGGACAATGTGGCCAAAGAAGAGAGGAACAAAACCAGGAAGGTAAATTGGAGGGAATTTGTCTCTGGGGTAATGGCACACTGAATGCTGAGTTGCATCGGTTCCTGGTATCTCTTGACTTCATAGAGGCCGATCATTACCAGCTTTGTTCTGTGCTTCCTGGTGAAAAAGAAAGGGTTTACTTAATTCAGAAAATCCTTTGGAGGTCAAAAGTGTTTTTCTTTCCTCTGTGTTTATCAATGCTGGCAGGGGGGCAGATTTAGTTTCTTAAATACAAAGAGGCAACCTAACCAGGTCCTGTGTCTGTGCTGATACAAAAGGGATGAAGGGAAGTCCTAGTAACCTAGCAAAAAATATACAGAAAGAGACTCAAATGGAAATGTGGGGAGCTCAGCTGTCCTTTTCCTGTGATGGAATTAAACATGAGAAGGTAATTTGCATCCTCACGTGAGAAAAGAGTAATGTTACTTTTTTAGTGCTGATCTGCATCAGCAGCAAAGTGAGTAGACTGGAACACTGGTGAGGGTTGTCTGTGACCTACTTATTTCATAATGGTACAAACAACCCTTCTAAGCAAGATACAGTGGGAAAGCAGGACCTCAGAGGGGATTCTGAATCCCCTTTCTTCTCACCCTTCTCAGGGTCAATAGGAACTGCAAGCCTTCAGTCTCTTGCCAGCTTTCACTGCAGCATTCATGAAGAGAGGATGGTCAACCCACCTGTGTGTTCCTTGCACTGGAGGACGGCAGAGTGTGTATGCAGAGATGCAGTTCCTGCAGCAGCACCCATGTGCAGAGATGAGGTTACTGCACAGAAAGTGTGAGTGGGGCCCAAAGCAATATTGTCTCGTATTTTAGTCAAATGTACACCATCCCCCAGTACAGGCAGGTTTTGTTTTGGCATATTCTTTCATGATCCTTAAGTGGAAGTGTTTTAAGCTAAGATTTTGTCAACAAAAAAAGAAATTCCCATCTGTGTTATTTCAGTAGACGCCTCAGTCTGCAGAGCTGCTTCAGTTTCTTGGCAGCAGCTCCTCCCCAGCCCCCCCCCACCGCTGCACTCCCCCAAAGTGCCCTCCAGCACACTCTGCTGTGAGCCTTAAGAAACCTGTTAGATTTGCCTAAAAACATCCTCTGACACTGCTTTTAACAACAAACTGGACTTCCTGTTAGGTTAAACTTTTTGAGAAAATCCCTACTTTGTCCTTTACTTGCCTCCCTTAAGTCAGATAACAGGAAACAACATTTTATTTAGAAATATTGAAAAGATGTCAGGGGAGTTTTATTTCCCAGATGGACTGGCTGTTCCCTCCTGCACCACTAACAGCTGTCTCTTCGCCCTGGAGAATATTTTGTAGTGTGTGATGGGGATAGAAGATGACAGGGTACATGGCTTCCAGAGGAACTTGGAGCACAGGAACGTTACTCAGAGGAGGTTCCATGGAACTACTTCAGTAGTGATAGTTAACTTTTTACTTTTTCTTTCCCACAATAAGTTTCAAGTTTGTTTTGGGATTTTTTTTCTTTCCACTGCAAAGCAGCTTAGATCTGGTGTCAAATGTGCTGCACACATTTGTTCTGGAGTGCCAGCAAAGCTGAGCAGGGAAGGCGATTATCTACTGCACAGCCATTGAGCTACTCCACAGTTTTGGGAGAAGAAAGTACAGGGTAGGTGGAGCCAGATGGGTTATAAACAGGGGAGGTGTGCATCACTCCCATTTTGTTCCCTAGGATGGTTTCACTGAGCCCCTGCCTCTGAACAAGGTCCTTCCTACAGCTCTTTTAGCTGCGTTTTTGCTCTTTTATTTTTGGAAACACCCTTTTTGTGTGGTTATTTCGGTTGTACTGCAAACACTGTTGCTGATACTAATCCTAGAGGCTGTCAGGATGGTTTCTTTGGCTCCACAGTTACATTTCACAGAGTACCATATTGCGGTCTGGTCCTTCCAGCAAGCTGTTAATGAAAAGGCCAAACCAAGCCATGGCCAACACTGGCATAAATGTCCCTTAGGTTGACAACTGGCAGAGGACAGAATGATCTGCTATCTCTTAACACCCTCCTCCTCCTCCTCAAAAGCAGAGGGAGTTGAAAGTCTTGTCAAGATAATCAGCACAATGTAAAGAGCTGAAAATGTTCTGCTGGAGAGTAACAGTGTTCAAGGACAGGGCCAGGTCCTCCAAAGAGTGGCTGGGGGATAGTAGGACATGGATCTGTGTTTTCTGCAAAACGAAGGACAAGGCAACACTGCCGACCCTCTGCAGGACAGAGGGAACAGCACAAACAAAAAGTAGCAGCATGTCAGGACACTGGACAGCTTCATCTTCTGAGAGATCTCATGGACACATAGGCCCTGCCTGGGAAACTGCATCCAGCTCTGGGCTGCAGGCTCTGATGCACGATAGAGAAGAGCACAGGTCTGGGGTGGCTCAGGTCACCAGGGTAAATCTCATCTAACCCCAGTGTTCTGTGGCTCAAAAGAGACCAGCATGTGGCCAGTAATACCACAGAAAGGAAATATTTCAATCAATCAGTTCTGTTCACTTATTCCTCTTCACAATTCCACTTCTACTTTTCCTGTCCCTCTTTATTCTCTGCCACCTCCTCGCAGACCTGACTGCTTTCATTACAAGGTTGAAGGGCAGTGCCAAGTGAGTACATTAATCTCATACATTTTCATGACTGTCAATTACAAGCTGGATGCCAGAAGATTTTTCTTATTTTCAGCAGAGTCGAGACCCAATTCTATGTACAAACCCCATCTCAGGTAAAACATGGGGGTGTTTCTTCTAAAGTCAAGCCTGCCATTTCTTTTTCCCACTCCCTCCCATCTTGCTGATAGCTCTTTGCTTTTTTTCTGTGGTATCTATACACACAATGGTTATCAGGAAAAGCCATTCCCCTTTCTGCCCTTGAAAGGCAATATCCACACAGGCTCTCGGGCAGAATTTGGAGTGCAGAATCTCTGCTGTTCAATTACCATGGAGCTTATCTCTTTCATGTGTGACTAGATATTGTATTTTTTTTTCTCCAGCAAGACTGAAATTTAAAAGGACAGAAGAATTTCTTGTGCTCGAGATGGAGGAAAATGTCTGGTGTTGAAACGAAGGGAGTTTAAGGACTACTGGGAAATAGAACTATTTCTGAGGGAATAATTGTGTCTCTTGTTTTGCAGTTGCACCGTTGGTTACCTGATTCAGAACATCATGACAACAAAAGGTCAAAAGCATATAGCAAACTTTACAGCTGTTCTTTGCTACACATGAAACCATCTTTTTCTTTCACAGAGTCCATCTTACCCACGGTACAGTGAGCTCTGTCTGCATGGCAGCGAAGTAAGGCCAGAGAGAGCTGGCTGCAAGTCCAATGTGTTCTTTATTTGAATTACAAAATGCCAATGAACTTTACTTATGGGTTAGCATTCCACTTTGCTGGCTGCACTGCAGAAATCAAGCAAAAAAGCAAATCCCCCTAAAGGGATTTGGGTTGAAGGCAGTGGATCCCACAGTGGTTTGTCAGGTGCAGGACCCTGATTACCAAAGGCAGCAGCTCTCCCTGCCACCCCAGCACTGCAGCTGCTCCCTGTGGAAGAGACCAAGGGGTCAAGGCTCCCCTGGTGAGCAGGCAGCAAACCAGCAGGGCTGGCACGTTCTCTCCCAGGAGCTCTACCTGCTCCTGGCTGGTGAACGCTGCACAAGTGATTGATCCCACTGATGGTGAGAGCTGTGTCCCCAGAGACTGCAATCTCACCCTCTCACAGCATCTTTCAGATCCACTCCTAAAATGGCCGAGAGCTGGAGAGTGTGTGTGACATGCACACGGGCCAGGCAGCTGGAGAAAGGGGGAAATGGATGATCTAAAATACATCTATTAATTTTGGGTCAAGATATGGCAACCTACCATGAAGTTTTATAGCTATAGATAGTAACAGGAGCAGTGACCTTTAATTAGAGTGAGATAATGGGCAGTGCTCTAACACAGAAACAGCTAAAAATAAAAGCCAGTATAAAAATATAAAGTATCTCAGAATATGATCACATTTTCCACTAATGGAAAACATAGCTCAGCTGGCTGTATCACTGAAAAATGTTTTCTTTTACAGACACTAAGGTTACATTTAGATCCTGAGTTGGTGTGGCTTAATTCAAAATATCATATTAGACTGGTAAATTTAGAGTAACCAGAAAACTGAGTGGATATTCCCACTTTGGTTTAAGCTGGAGTTATTAGATTTTGGTTGAGTTTGATTTTATTTAGTTAGAATTGAAAGTAAATGAAAACCCCTGATGTAAAGTTAAATTTACCACCTGTAAATTAAAACAAGAGATATTTTTCAATGCTTTTGCTTTAGCAAGGTATTCAGTGCTGGAAAGGTGGAGGGCAATATGGTGCTGAGCCCTGATATCCAAACTGTGTGTGTTTCTGGGGGATGTTTCAGATTATTTGGTCCTGAGGACTGAGTGCCTGTTAAGGAGTGGGGCATTGCTGCAGGTGGCTTGGTTCCATCTAAGAGGAATCCAGAGCATGTGCTCCCAGACCCCGTTGTGGACATCAAAAATGGGAATGGTCAGGATGGCTGGTTTGAAAGTACATTTATGACCTGTACTAAGATGTAGGTGTGGTGGTCTCCTGGCTCTCTAAATAGCTTTGGATGACTTGGTGCATGTTTGTGTGTCAGAAGAGAGCTCCTAACACCTCACTGGGACCCCAGTCTGAAATGGCTGGTGCTGGGACTCCACATGAGCAGGTGTTGAAATACCTGTGAGCTCACAGAGCAGCCCTAAACTTCTTTTCTCTAGAGAAAAGTTTTCACAGTTTCTGATATTTCTTCTGTGAATTGAAAATACTTTGATTTGCTTTTCACATTTGCCAATCTGTAGCTAAAACTGACACACAGAATGCGGCTTCATTTTTCTCTCAAAGTTAAACTGGCCCATTGGAATTAAACCAGTGACTCAAGATAGGAAAGGACTGTTTACAACCCAAACTGCCTCAAAATAATACAGCCTGTGGCTCTCAGCTTAGAAATGTGCTTTTCACTATTATAAGAATTTGGGCATCTATCTTTTTATGTGTCAGAGGCATGGAAAATTTCCCACTTCCCAGGTTTTGCTGACAAACTTCCTGCACCTATTCAGATAAAGTGATTTGTGAACTGTCTCGAAATGCCCCAACAATTGCAAGCTGTGAATAGCAGCTCTATTAATATGCAAGTCAGAACTGCCATTATGGCACAAATTACAGAGTGAGCTGAAAAACATTTCAAGAGTTGACTTGTGAGCATTGAGAAGCAATCACAGCCCACCCCTGCCCCAGCACATATCCTTCCACAATAGGATCTTCCCTGTATCTGTTGACAAACTTTGGCTAATGTTTCTGCTCGCTGAAAGGTTTTCTGCCAATACAGCAACATATTGCAGATAAAACCTAATGAGCTGAGTTTAACAAAAAAATGCCATGTGGCTTCCTTACAGTGATGCCCATCTGTCGACTTAGTGAAGCAGCAGTGTGCTGCAGCTGCACTCCTTTGCTTTTTATCAAATCAAAATAAAGCTGTGCACCCCAGAGTCAGGTATGATAAACAGGCCAGCAAATTGCCTTACATGGGTATCATACAGCTCCTTATCTGTCTCACTTTTCAGAGCAGCAGAACCAGATGGCTCCTAACGGTGGGTGAAATTTTCTCCGTTATGTTTTTGGCATTGAGCTGGAGGGATGTAGTCCAGAAGTCCACCACCAAAACAACAGATATTTAAATTGGACTGGGACTGAGATTACAGCCTGCAAACAGAACTTTTGAAATTGAAGCAGATTTCATTAATGGCAAACAAAATGCCTATTTAGAGTGGGTCTGGTGGAACAAAACGGACACAAAACAGTAAAAAAAAAAAAGAGTCTTTGTGAGCAGCCTCACAGAACAATGAGGAGGTTGGCCTTTCTCCAACCTCCCTCCCTGCTGATGCAAAGCCTGGTGCAAGGCAACTGCCCTTTCCACACCCCCTTATCTGTCATAGGGGCAATGGGAATAGGGAAGAGTTCCCTGGCTGGTGGCTGGAGGCCTTGTCTCCCACCAGTCGTCTCTGTGGCCAAGGGTGCAGGGAACATCATTTCTGCTGCAGTTAGAACTTGAGTCATTAAGATGGCTTGGGGATATGGAGCATCTGTCTGTGATAGAAATCCCTGCTGAGAGCCGGATGTCAGGGGCTAAAGGCTTCAGTTTCTCCTGTCTCATCTTTTTCCTTTTCCCTGGCATTTGTCAGACCAATCTGAAGTTTGAAAGGAGTTTGCTCTTCTTTTAACTGGCTGCTAAACAAATATTGGTGCTTTTGTCTCATGTGTGGTTTTGGCATCAGTTCCAGGTTTGGGGAACAATCAAAAACGGTCTAGATTCAGGGCAGAGGCAGTTCTTTCCTGGCAAATTTGGAATGGAAAGTCTTTCATGTGGGTCATGCTTTTGTAGGTGAGTTTTAGCTCCAGCTTCTTCTGTTGTGGGGACCCTGCAGCAGATTTGCATGAGGTTTTGCTGTCACCGAAAGAAACGTATGAAACAGAGCAGATTGAAATTGTTTAAAAATGTGACTGCTGACGAACTTCTCCAGAACATTAGACTTTTGTGAATGCAGACTTCTCTGAACACTTGTGTTGTGTGTGTGTGTGCCTGTGTCTGCTCTGTGAGCTGTCACCCTGCAGCTGCACCAACATTTCAAAGCCTAAACCTGGAGCTCTCTGTTGTCCACACTCCAGTGAAACAGAAAATAAAAATGTCGTATGTAGAAAACCAACTGAATAGAAACAGAACTGGCACCTTTTTCCCCTGGGTCATTAAAAATTATCTGAATCTACCATACTTCTGGAGATTGTTTATATTCATGGGTATTTGCATGTAGGTAGGTGGTTCATTTTAGGCACAGATATCTGGAAAATCTCTCCTCTTTTCCCCCAAGGCACTCTCCATGTATGTCAGGAAAAGATGCCTCTGCTGAACACGAATGAAGCAGCGTCAAATAAACTGTAGAGATGTTGAAGATTGGTACTGAGACAAACCCCAAAAATATTTAATTTTTGTGCATAAGACATTTCAGGACTGTGATTGCTGTGAATTGTGGTCATTCCTTGTTGTGTGCATGAGATGGTGAAGGGTGTATCCACATCAAATAGCTGAGGTAGGATGAGCCTATGATCCATGTCAGATCCAGGCAGCTCTAATTCACATTCTTCCTCTTCATTGTGTCATGTCTGCATCCAGCAGATATAACAAAATGAGAGGGTGCTTGTCTTGGGAAGGGTGTCAGAACTAGCATGGAAAAGGATGAGCTATGCGCACTGCTGTGGCATCTAAGCGTAGACAAATGGAATTTTCTTGTTTTGGAAGTGGTGCCAGATGCCATGATGAACTAGTTTTGCTTGGACAGGGCTGTACAGAGGTAGGCAAAGTTTGCTGGGAAGTATTCTGGGAAATCTACACTGTGGAAGTAAAATCTATACATGGGCCATTGCATGTGCTGTCACCTGACTTGTAGAAGCAAGCCCTCAGCTTAGGGCAAGAGGCTGAGGCAGCTCCCTGTGACCAGAGTAATTTTACTGCTGTCTCACCACTGTTTCAAATTCTGTCCCATTTCTTAAATTCCTAACTCTCACATTCTGCTTCCAAGCAGTAAGCTGTATGCAAATCCTTCCTAAACAGAGTGGGGAATGTTGCAGGTGCTGGAATTTGCCTGATAGTGTGTTGTACAATTTGACTTTCTTCCTGGTATTTTATTCATTTATTCATGCAATTTCTTCCTTTTAGCCAAGCTGTAGATGAGAGGAAGAATGAACAAGATGGTTGAGTTAAATATAGCACCGGGGCTGAAACATAACAGACTGTCCAGAGCTCCAGTCATAAAAGAAGAAAGAAATTACTTCAGAGAGGATTAAGCACTCTCTTGCTGTAGAAGTTGTACGTGATGTCAAAGAGTGGAGAGTACTGAACAGCATGCTAGGAAAAGGAAAATCCTGGGATGCTGACCCAGAAAATTAACATGCTGCTCCGTGGTTAGCTCAAAATGGAAGAGGAGTTTCACGACTCTTTTCCCTGAGCTGGTGACAGCTGTGACAAAGCCATACCATGGAGTTACAACTCCAGCTTCATCCTCAGTGTGTGTGTGCATGTGCCCGTGGGTAAGAAAAAGTCATGTTTTTGTACAGCTGCAGAGGTGTCCTAGAGTGAGTGAGCTACAGGCTGAACACACGGTGGACTGCACTGATGCAAGAAATTTGGCCAGGTCCCCTCCCACCCTGTGAATCTCTGCTCACTCTTCCAGGATTAATTTTCTCATGCCAGCTCTGTACCTCCTAATATTAGGAGGTATGAGAAAATTATTCCTGGAAGTATACACGTAACCCTGAAATGGAGAGAATGTGTCTGGATGCTGTCCCTGAGCCTTTGTGGAGGCAGGGGTCTGCAGACTGGCTATGGACAATCTGTGTGGGCACTCTGTGTGGCCACCTCAGGTTCTGCAGCTCCAAGACCTGGCTCACCACTCCCTAGCGATGCTGGCAATACTGAACTTTTCAAATACAAAAATAAGAGCTGGACTGCACCAAAGCTTCTTCCAGGGCAAAGGGAGAGGCAGGCAAAGGAGGCAGAGCTGGGTTTAGAGCTGGCAGTCTGAGGTGCAGTGGCTGTGTCTTGTGGGTGCCACACCTCTGTCCCCTGAGCATCCCCTCACTTGCCACGGCAGCAGGCAGGCTACCTTCAGGACAGTGGCACAGGATGTGGGACCACTGAAGCTCTGCAAAAACCTGCTGTTGTGCAGGTGCTTTGTCTCCTGAAATTGTGAGCAGAAAAAGATACAAAATAGTGGCTGCACTGCTTGTGCTGGGAGCTGTGCAGCCGTGAGGGACATGATGTGACGGGGGCAGGATGTGCTCAGGATTGCTGGGTTAGTGATGGAAGAGATCTTCCTCGGTGGCCAGCTGTGAGAAAACAGTGGAAATAGTTTCCAAACCCTTGCAAATGAAACAACCCTGGGTTTTGGAGAGGTGACAGGAACTCAGTCACCTTGTTTGGTCGAACAAAGGGTGTGGGCTGAAGCAGGAGAGGAGCGAGTTCTCTTTTCCTACGCTGTGAAAAGCTGTGCTTTGTTTTTAGTATCACTGTTAAATTGTGCTGTGATGAATGCAAGAGGGTTCCTGTGGTGAAAATCCAACCGTCCCCTCCCCACCATGGTGATAGGTGCTGTGTAAAGGCTTAGAATTTTTTATTGCAGAGACATACTGGGAATTGGGTAGCTACAAAGAAGAAAATGTTAGATCAGCAAGGAATCTGCTCACTCTGCTGCCTCCCCCTCTCTCTACATGAATATAAGGGCCCCTTCTGTGAAGAGAGGATTTAAAGAAAATTGGACATTGAGAGCAGAACCATTAATCTGCTATCATTTTTTTATTAAACAACCTTATAATACTGATGATTAGGAAAATATTTCATTGAAATACATCCAACACCTTTCTCTGTAAAGAAATTGCTATGGTAAAATGCTATTTATGCTGAACAAATACCAAAATCATCATAAGACCTATTGAACAATTTAACCCCACACATCCACTAACTTCCAGAAAACAATTCCCCTTCAATATTTGCCTTTTATAGGGAGAAAGAAATGCTGGACACTGGTTTAATTTCAGTTTGTATATCTCCAGATCTACACAAAAGGCATTAGCTCACTAAGTTTTGTGCCTTTTATTAGGAATGACTTACTGAAAAAGAATGTGTTTCACTTTTAGTGACCCTGAGCACTAGGAACGGATAAAGAATTGATTTTTTGGTTTGCTGAGGGAACTAGGAATGTGTGAGGAAAATGCTTGTGGGTTGATCCCCTCAACTTTTTTCATCTTCCCACAGAAGTGTAAAATAAAAAAGCCAAAAAGGATTGCGTTGGCCCAAGCATTTCTTTGACATAGAACACAATATGTTGTTCAGAAAATGTGAAAATGAAAGGCTTGGAATGCTTTCACCAGAAAAAAAACATGTCAGCTCCTACTGCTGGGAATGAGTAAGGTCAGATCCCCTGCTCACCTCCTCCTGAACCTCTTGTGTTGGAGCAAACCAGCAGTACCTTCAAACAAAACAAGAAACTACTGTATAGTGCAATAAAGAGAATTTCTTGTGCTTGTCTCTAGTGATTCACCTGAATTTTACAAAGGAGCAATAGTGCCAGCAACAACAAAACCCCTTTGCCAGAATTTCCAGTGGCAAAAGCTTTGACAAAAAAATGGAAATTGCACCCATAATACCATTTTTTCCAGATTGCTTCAGTTTTTATTTGAGAAAAAATACAGGAAAAGTGTTTTGCAGCTACTAAACCCTAAGCTTTTGTGTCTTAAATAAAAAAAAAATCAATCTTTGAGTTTTTCAGTGCAACTTCAAAAATGCTCAAACATTTTTAAACAGAGAAAGGAAAAAGGTTTGACTCATTCTCAAGTACTTCTCTAAACCAAGTCACATCTCTGCAGATTTTTAAATGCACTGTGGTCACAGACCCCAGCTTCTTGTGGGTTTGTACTCGCAGAATTCATCACAGGCTCTTAGTTGCTTTCAGCTTAGAAAGGGTGATACAACTGCACATGAAGCTTTTGTACTGGCTCTCAGATGAGCTGGAACATTTTATACCACTTTCTGGTCTATTTTCCAGCCCTGTAACAAATAAATAAACTCTTTGATGTTACCAGCTGAAAGCCTAATTGTTCCTGTAATGATTCTTTGTTAAGTTACCTCTTTGCTCCTTGCCTGTGAAGATGTTTTCCATTGCCTGGGTTCAAGATGTTCTCTGAAAGGCCATTAAGTGTTACAATTATGTGACACATTTGAGGACATTTTTCATAAAAGCCTTTGGAAACTTTGAATCTTGGTTATTAAAAGGTGTTGCAAACAAGTGTCTTGAAAGCCAAGCAAGATAAACTCGAGAGTTTCACTGGAATGAAGCTGCTCTATTTTAAGAGCTCTGTTTAACTGTTCTTGTATACTGTCCATTCTGGTAATTTTGGGGAGGGAGCGCTATTAATTGGAGAGGCGTGACTAGAGAATGGCTTTCTTTGCAAGAGCAAAACACTCAAAAGGGGAAGCCTTGTTTGCTGCAGGGACATGATCTCTTACGTAGTCCAGCATGTTCTGGCTGGGTCCAACCTGGGCCCTCCCCAGCTCCTGCCCCTTGGTCCTTCTCCCATGGAATCAGACGACCCTAAAAGCTCTTGCTTGCTTAGGGGCAAGACGTGACCTCTTCATTTTCCCTCTGCAGAGCACAGGAAGCATAACTTCCCACCTCTCATTTACAGGGATTGCTTGCTGAGTTCTACCATGTTATTCCAACAACAGTAAATTAGCCTACTTGGCTCTTTCTAACAGTTGAATTTCTTTTTCTCAAGTCTCCCTTCTTCTCCAAAGCTAATTCCCCATCTGTGTTTGTTTAGCCCTATTAATACAGCTCTGACACAGAAGTGGCCATTGTATGATATTATTAATGCTGTTCCATTTGCAGGAAGAATATCTTGTTTCAGTTCAAACTCATAGGTCAAATTTTCTAGTCCCTCTTTATTTATTTATTATATGGAAAACTGCAATGTTCAGCTCTGGGCCATTCTCTACCTTTTGCCCCACCCCTTCATAACTGTTTAAAGCTGTATGATTCTTCCTATTGCTCCTTGATGTGTTCTCCTATGTTTGCACTTCCTTTTGTTAGTGTTGAGGCATGAAAGAACACAATGAAACACTAAATAATATGAGGTCACGGAGTCAGCCAATGGAATTGTTTAAAAGTAAACAGAGAAAAAGAGTGTAAACCAGCTGCAAAAGGACCACTGACAGAGCTTTTAGGCATTAGGGAAGGGTGGCCTTCCAACAGATGCAACAGACTTAACTCGTTGAAGGAGAGAGTTTGATCAATTTATGTGCCATTTTACATGGAAGAGCTATTTGTGATGGCAGGAGTGAGTCTTAGCAAGCTAGAAGGTCTCTCCCAGCCCTAACAGCTTTTCCTTAGGGAGGAAACATCCAGTTCCCTGTCTGACCCACTCCTGCTTGCTTCCCTTGCCTCAGCGGATAGGAAAGCTCTATTTCCATGCTGTGGGAGAAGTTGGTCAGCAGCACAGGTGGCCATGTACCTCTGTGGAGGTATGTTTGGGCCAGGGGGAGGTGCCTGCTTGGCAGGATGGTCAGTGGAGTTGCTTGAGGTACCAAGACATTCCAATTCTGGTGGCACCTGCCAGAAAAGGCTGGCTATTTTGGAGAAAAGCCTTTGAAATAGGAGTCTGAATGGGCAGGTTGAATTACATCCTCAGGTTTAGGATCTGTGTTGAACAATAGACCAGGTTGCTCATGAAAATAAGCCATTCCCTCCAGGTTAGGCTTTGCAAGCAAACATCCAGCTTCATTTGTTAACAGCACAAAGCGCCTAAGGGAGTGCAGAGCAGCTTATTTCTCTGAAGGCAAGGAAGAGCATGATTGAGTACAGGACATTTATCATCTGGCCTAGATGTAGAGCATCATGAGTGAAAAGGGAATACATGCCAAGGGGTTAGTAAATTCTGGGTAGACAATCTCCAGGCTGTTCAGCTGCCTGAGGTGCATCAAATAAAGGTCTGATAGCACTTGCTCCTTCTGAACACAACAGCTCCTCTGGCTGTTGGGAGAGCTGAGCCCATTCCATTGTGCTGCCAGAGGGGTTGTGCCTCTTCCCCCCTTCTGGCATCCTCGCTCATGTTCTTGTCCCTTGGTCTCATCCTGGCTGTGGCACTGGAAGCTTCTCTTGGTTTTGTCCCCCAGATTTGTTATCTGCCTGCTTAGGGTGTGGAATCAGCTGGAAGGAGGCTGGGGGTTAATATAAGGGCCAGCCCTGAGAAAAAAGGGGCAGGAATGTACAGACCTAAACTGGGGAGGAGAGGTGGAATGAGGAGCAGGGCTGCCTGGATTAGCAGGCAGACAATTGCTGGATCAGGTCAGCTGACTGTGCCCTCAGCCCATGAACAGTAACTGCACCTCAGGTTTGTGGGGATCATGCTGGGGAGGGAGCTGAGCTGGCACAGGGTGCCAGATATCCCTGGCACTGCCCAGCTGTGCCTTTTGTTAGGAGTGTTAAAAGCATTTCAGCCGAAGAAGAAGGTGGTAAGGCAAGACAAAGACGGAATCCATTGTGAAGGAGAGACCCTGCCATCTCATAGAAAACCCCTGGCATCACATGTCCTGGTGGAGACTTCAGGTTGGCCTAATTTAATGAAATATTCATGTTGTGGTGTTCCCAACTCCTACTGCGAGAGCAGCTGACATCGATCACCAAAAGCCTTAGACAGAGATAATTGCCCTTGTTGAGCTTTGATCTATTTCAACATCCCCCTTGGCAGCATCTTTTCACACCTTCATAGATCTGTACATTTACTCCCATTATTTGGTTCCAGGAGCTGCTGAAGTTCAGGTGTCTCCCAAGAAGCCTGTGCAGGCACGTGTTGATTTGGACACAGAGCACATCCCCACAGAGCCAGCGTGCAGCATCCTTTGACAATTTTGATATGACATGCATTAACATGTCATGGCATCTTTTGCACAGCTGACAAGTGTGGCACTTTTTACGAGCTAAAAAAGGCAGTCATGAAATCCTGCATCATATTGCTGGCTCTCTGCTATCTTGTCAGCATTGTCCTCCCTTGCTATGCAGAATCAAATTGTGTGCCTGCAGAATTAGATAAACTCTAGCACTTCACACATCTGCAACAGGCTAACTTGATTACAATAGTTTAATTCTTCTTGATATCAATAAACTCCATGCACAGTAAGATTAATTATTGCTGTCACTTTGTCAGCTTCGTAATAGGAAAACATAGATTCTGAATGACAGATGCAAATTTGTTGGGAGGAGTGAGTTCACCTCACCTGCTCCCCAGGCAGGGAGAAAACCTGCAAAAGGTAAACTGACCTGGGGAGGGATGTGCAGGCTGGAGCTGGGATTATCACTTGCTCTTAGATGTGCTGTAGATGTGCTTGTTAGTATCTAAACCAATGCCTGTCACCCCACCAGAGCATCTCACAATTTGCCCAGGCAGCCTAATTTTATTTGCAGGTATGTGATGGTGAGGATGGAAACTAGGTGCTGCCAAATGTTTGTCTTCAGGAGACTGTGCTATGTAATTGCCTCTCTTTATCTCTTTATAGTGATCGTCTCTGGTCAGAGTGGGTATGAAATGCCACCAGATCAGAGCAGCAATGATTTCCACCTGCTCTGTGCTGCTATAAATTACTACCCAGGAAAGCTGGACTGAAAAGCTGCCTCCTGCTGCTGCAGAGGTGACAGACATAGCTGTTATTTTTGCTTTGTTATTGTGCACTGGCATTCTCCTGCAAAAGTTGAGTTACGGATTGGTATTTAATACTCCACATTCATACTGGTATGAGGGACTTCAGTTATCTTACTGAACGGGTAATGCTGGATGCTGGAGCATCCAAAAGCTGCTCTAACCAGTCCAGGGTGTGGAAGGCTCTGAATCAGGGAGTAGTGGCCACCTCTTTACCCTCCCAACTTCATCCTTGGAATAGGGAACGGAGCAGAGCTTGGAGCAGGGAAGAAATGTGCTTGTTTTGGGGGCTGAGTTTGGTAAAGTGAACCTTCTGGGACTACAGCTGGAAAAGGCACAGGCTGGTATTTCATGACATGAAGTGTGGTTTTCTGAATGGATCTGGTCTTTCTGGGTGTGTTTCTCCTCATTTGCTGGGCCTGCTGCACCTGCACAAAGTTGGACCAGATGATCACTGTAGGTCCCTTCCAACTGAAATGTTCTGTTCCACATCAGTGAAGCACTAAGGATCCTGTTTTATCTTGAAGCAACAGGGTGGTGCAGTCTTCCCTGCCCAATGACACCAGCAGGAGAAATGATGCACTGTGAATAATTCCTGTTTCATTTCCTTAATACACAGTGCATGTATCACTGTGGTGGCAGCTGGGCCATTAAGGACTACCCAAGAGCTGCCTCCAATATATCACACACATGAAAGGATGATATTATGAGGGCTTTAATGTCATATGATGATCCCCTGAAATTGTTTGTCAGCCTCCTGTTTTGGACTGGTCTGAGGTTAAAGCCTGCTGCTGATGGCTATACCTGCCACACAGTGTAATTCACGCAGTCCTTCTCTTCAGAGTTTACTACCTGAAGTCATCTACTTAGGGAAAGTGAATGATGACAAACTATAGGAATATATTTAACCTTAACTGTTATTAAATGATAGCTCTTCTCACTGCTTCAGCTGTCAGTGATCAAATAGATACTTGCTAATGACTTCTGCTTTTAAATTATGTGTTGAAACTCCTGAAATTCATCAGAGGCAGTCATGCTAACATTTTTATAGCAGTGAAAAAGGACAGCTAGGGTTGGAGGAGGGGAGTAATCACTTGCAAATCATTTAGCACAACAGCTCACTAAAAACCCCACATTCCTGCCCAAGAACTGTGCTATGGGCTGTGAATCCTAGAGCTCAAGGAGGGGGTTTTAGTGAGTTGTGGCTTTAGAATGAGCAGAAAGGACTGTCCTGTCATCAGTGCCAGCCAGGGTAACCTGATGTCAGCACAAACAGTTCCTTAGATTTACAAGGGTTTTTTTCTCTTCCTGTACCTATGCAGTCTTCGAGCAGTGCACTCAGGGCATGGGGATTGGGTCAGCCACGTCTCTTCTGCCTCCCCTTTGAAGACAAATTGTCTTGCATGGGGGACAGGCAAGACTTGAACTGGCAGCATTGCTCTGCTCGAGGTACCAGAGCACTAGGTATGCTGAAGGGCAGGGGTTAAAGCTTTCTTGGTATTCCTCAAAGTTTCATTTTATTTTGGCATTAATGACTCTCTTACAATCCTGTCTGCAAGCCCCAAAGCAAGATGTCCTTCCCTGGAGGAAGCTGGTATAGGAAAGCAGGAGATGGCACTTCCAGTGGTAGCTGACAATCCTGTACAGTTGAGACCCTCACCACGGGGTTTTTTGAAGGCTTACAACCCTCAGACATTGCCTGACCTTTGGCCTCACTCTTATCCATTCACAAACCAGGAGTTAGCAAACACCATCTGCACATTTTTTTCTGTGCTTTTATGGCTAGGTGGCAAAAATGTCCTTCTGGTAGTGCTGTTTATTAAAAAAATAGCATAATATTTTTATTTCAAATAATTTGAATTACTCAAACCTACAACCTTGCCCCATCCTTTGCTAAAATTGACACCAGATAATTTTGCAATGGGGCTGTCTATCAAATGTAAACCCAGTAGAGAGACCCCTCGTCTCATTTCTCCAAAGCTACAGAAGACTCATTTTCACTTTTGATTCAGGCTGGCCTTGAATAGGTGACCTATCTGAATGGGAAGGACTTTTCCAGTTGCTTCAATTGCTCACTTTACAGTAATTTTGATCTTGCTTCCTTTGATGTATTTCTACTGCTAACCTTTTTAAAATGGCACATAATTCAGTGTTTTTCTCAAATGCCTTGCCTATACTGAGAAGCACCTTGATACAAATCAGCCATTGTTGTATTAGGGAGAGGTTCAAAGCAATGCTTGATACTGCAGGGCAAGCTAATGGCTCAAAACCAGAATCACTACAAAGTGTAGATGTCTTTTTTTTTTTCATCTTTTTTTTTTCCCTCTCTGCTCAAAAAAATCACATAAAGTATATTCTCAGTAGTCAAGCATACAGGAGGGGGAGGAGGTATTTATCACAGCAGCTTGAGTGCTGGAAAGGGACCATTTCAAAAGGACAGAGGATAAAAAGCCATGAATCAATATTGCTATGCGCCTTCTGCTGCTGTTTATTTGAATCCATTTGTTTTGCTGACATATTTCCCATGTGGCTGGAAATGCTATTTTCTTTGATAGCATCAGCAATTGATGTGTTGCGTTTGCTGTACAGCGAGGTGCATCACAGGCAAAAGGATGTTACTCTGCTCTAACTCTGCTTTCAGAATAAACGGCATGTTTCACCTTTATCTCCCAGCCCTGCAGCCCTGTGTGTGATGGGCACTGGGTTCTAGCAGGGAATGAGCTGACAGACAGAACAAATTGCTGTTGACCAAGGGCACACCGTTATTTTTGTTGCATGAGAGCTCCGGGATTCCGTGTGATACAAGTTCTCCTGGAGTGAAAGCCACCGAGGTCTGGCAGCTCTGCTGCTGACACTGGGCACCAGGCAGTGGTGGGGAGATGATCACTGGAGAGAACTTCTAGAAGGTTTTGAAGCTGGAAGAGACCACTTCATCAGAAGCCAGAGTGTTCACTGGGAGGTGATGCTGGTTACAGAGTCCACTGCTTCCTTCACTGGCCACGTCTCCTGGTTATTTCCCTTCACTGTTGAAAACATACCCCTAACTCTAATAAACCTAATACAGTTTGCCATTTGCCGATTGCAGCGGTGTAACAAATGGTGTGTGTTTATTCAAAAGTTGTCTAAATCCACAAACTTAGAATGCAAAGAACTATAAAAGATAAAATATTTCACTGGGAACTGACTTGGTCACACTTCGAATCACAGAGAATTAGTTTTTTTAATACCAGCTTTAGGCTGGTATTTTAACAAACCCACAGCTCCTATGAGAACATGCAGACATGTTTTGTTAAGCTGTAAACTAGTGTGATGTGTTGTGCAAAAGTTAGAGGAGAAAACTTCTATTTATCTGACTTCCTTTCAGTGCATGTTCTGAGAAGATGACACTTCTGCTGAAAACTTCCCACTCAGGCAGTAGTAATTTTAATGAATGGCATACCATTTTATGTCAAAAAGGCATCTTGGTCCCTGTTATCATTACTGGTGTACGGAAAAAGCAATTATATTCTCTTTCAAATTGAACAAGGGAAGAGCAGCTTTGCAATGAATCACAGAACTATTTATGTTTGCGGGGAGCACAGGGGAGAGTGGAGTGGCAATAGAAAACACTTTCTGTGTTTTGCCTGCTTTCAGTGACCTAGAAAAAAGGTTTTTTTTAGCCTCTCCTTAGTTACCAGAATATCAATTTTTCTTTTTTTGTTTTGTTTTGTTCTCAAAGCCTGGCACCTGCAGGAGGTGATTTCTGAGCTCTTTGAGCATTGCATCAGTAAATGGGGAAGAGCACATTCTCTCTTTGTAAAAATGTGCAGTCTCCTATAGTTTTTCCTATTCAGGAGCTGCTCAAAGGGACATACCTTTCAAACATAATTCTTGCTATTCAGAAGGTGGTGCTGAACAAAGCTGAGGTTGGATACTGACCTCTTAAAGGGAATTCTTCCCTTTTCAACACAAAGCTGGTTGCATTCCAGCTCAGACAGGCTGCTGCTTCTGCTTTTTGAAAGATGAAGAAGCAGATAACAGCATAAAGAGACTTGAACTGCTGTGTGCCATTTGCCATTTACCTGAGTCTTACTGTGCACGTTCATACAGGAATTGTGAATCTCTGGCTTCAGAGCAGTGAGGGTGTGGAACCTGGCACGGCGAGGTTCAGCTTCAGGAGACTTCTCCCGTTGTCTGGATTGTTCTTTTTATCCTGTCCAACATCTGCTCAGTAAATTGTGCAGGGCAGAGATTTGCTGCCAGATTACTCTCTCCTCTGGTGCTTGGTACAGCAGAGCCCTGGGACTGGGCATGTGTTTCCAATAGACTCCTGCAACAGATGAGAAATGGCCTGAGTGCTGTAGTCCCTTCCACCAGTGTTGTTCCTACTGGATCAGGCTAAATTCCTTTAGGGCAATATGGAAAGCTAGAGACACTTCCTGGCAAGGTGCAGAGAAGGAAGAGCTTGTGCATAGCAGCATGGGTTCCCTGAGATCTTGTAATCAGCTTTCCTAAAAGGAAGGATGGTACATCAGTGCTAAATGGCAAACACAAGCCGTAGTACATCCTTCTCCTGACTGCCCAGAACTGCCACCTGCCCAAAGTGCCTTTGCTTTCAACCTGTGCAGCCAAGTTTTCTTCTGGTAAAAGCAGAGAATCAGGGGCAAGATGGAGAGGGAAAAGGGCTTGTTAGACCTGAGCCTTTTCTTCACAGAGCCAGCAAGTGTAGGGGTTTCACACCCAGATCTGTGAACTAAGAAAAGTTCCAGGAACTCCTTACTTATCTGAAGTAAGTGTCCCAGACTGCTTGCAATGCAGGGTGTTTGGGAAAAGAATATGGAAGCTTTCAGCATTTATTTAGGTGGAGATTTTGAGTGTTTGGTTCCAAGGCAACTTCTAATTTTATGAATTTAAAAATCAGCAGCCAACTTGTCTCTGGCATCCAACCCATAAATCAGCAGCTTCAGATCGTTGCAATGAGTTGAAGTTCCTTAAGCTTTTCAAGAGAGTTCACAAACACACTGAATTCTAAGCTCCAAGTCTTGAGGATGTAGCATTTTTTAGCAGTATCTGAAGTGTGTTCTCCTAAACCATATCTGACAGGTGAATGCAAGAGAGAAAATGTGGTTCCAGTGTGTATATTGAAAGCAGATGCAGCAAAATGAGTTCAGTGGCTCAGAAGGGGGCAGCTGTTGCAAAGCTTGACATAGAAGATAAATTACGAGGTGCTATTTCTGGCCTCTGGCAAAAAGAAAGGTGGGTGATGGAAGATTGACTTGAAAACAATCACTTTAAATGATCTTGGAATTGTATGAGCTGGAGATATGCTGCATTTCACTGATGGATGTGCTCAGAAGCTGACCTAATTCCCCTTATTATTGTCACATGGGCTTTTCTTTACCTGTTTCACTTACAGAAGAAACATTTAAAGAGAACTTAAAGTAATTGCTGTCTGTGAAAGTAATGCATATGACAGGCTCCTTGCGACCTCTGTTATTTAAGTCTGTTATTTAAGTCAGTTATTTAAGATTACTAAGTATTTAATTTGCTTTGTCTAATTCTGTTAGTTCCTCCACAGTGATTTATTTATTTGGGTTTTTTGTTGTTTGTGTTTTCTTTTCTTTGTTTGTTTTTTTCACACAGAAGTTAGCTTCTTCCATAAAGCAGCAGATAAAAGCTCACCAGTAATAATTCTTACTGTGCCTCATCAGAGAATGCATGAAGGAAAACTCTATGAAGGGTGGTTAGATTCAGCTGAGACTTTTTGCTGTAACAGTGGAGCAGCCCCTTTTCTGCTTTTCTTAATTATGCATTACAGCAGAGAGTTTTGCAGTGAAATTTCCACATGCCTTAAGCCACACTAATGAATACGCATAAAGAGAAGCGATTTGTTTATTATTGTTCCCCGTCCCTTTTATTTACTGTAAATAAAGCTTATTCTGTTTCTATTTCCTCCTGCATTGTTTTCTGTTCACTGTGTTGTTTTTTAGCACCTCCATGATGATTTTGATCCTGTGTGACATTTTCAGCTGATATTTATCAAAGAAATTGCAGCACTGAATTAAGCCTTTAAAAGCTTAATCCCTCTGTTCTAGACCTAGGCATGCGTCAAGCTGGTGGTGTTTGGAATTAGGAATGCTATACTGGCTCTGCTGCCACCATAATTCTGCCAGCAAAAGTTGTCCTGGTAAAGATTTATGGCTTAGAAATTGTTGTCTAACAGCAAAACAGAATGGTTTTGAGCACATGAATATAAAAGAGTGTTTTCTTTGAATTCTGCTTTCACTTCAAGAGAGACATCTATGAAGCCAAGTGTATATGTCTCTGATTTAGGAATAGAATCTGTCCTGGTGAATCAGTCTTGAAGCAGGGAAGGAGCAGCTTGCAAGAGGGTGTGGCAAGAGCAGAGAAACTGATCGACCTGAAGCGTAATCTGTTAATGCTACTTATTGCCATGGAAAAACCAAAAAACAGGATGGGATTTAATACTTTTTCTAACATCAGAAGATGGCATTTTAAAGGTGCTTTAGTCATAGACTCTTTCAAAAGCCTCATTCTTGTATTCTTATTTCCTGATAAGTTCTACCAGTTCTACAAATAGTTGACAGAACCAAAGGTGTGAATTTAAAATGTGGTACATATAAAAAACCTCCTAGGAATGCTTTTGCCTTTTCTTATCACTTTTCTGCTGATATGCTGCCAGGAATTCCATATTTATTTTTTCCTTCATTCTGGCATGAAGTCAGAATTAGTCTTCAATAATGCTTGTCAATGTTCTTGCTAGTTCATTGCTTCCTCTTATTACACAGTGTTATATGTGTCATTTGCATCTAAATTCCTGCAGTCTGTGGCAAATTTGGGACAAATCTGCTATTAGAAATAAAAAATTTGAAGCATAATTTTGAAGCATAATTTTGTGGATTGATTCACTTCCCTACTGTTGTGATACAGCAGCTGGTCAGGGATCAAGACCCACTGTGGTGGGGGCTGTGGAAGAGAAAGGCGACGTCTGTCCTTCACATACCTCGCTATCAGACAGAACTAATGAATGGTTATGGACAGGGAGGGAGGCACCAGGACATATGAGCCACTCTGAGTCAGAGAGTTGCAGCAAACCCACAGCCTGACACTTAAGGATTTTATTGACGTAACGTCACAGGAGAATTATAAGGATAATGAGGATAGTTTCACAGATACTTATAGCTGCCTGGGAAAAAGCACAAAGGTGCCTAAGTGAGTGTTTTAACAAGTGGGAGATAAGGGCTTTTATCCTGAATGGATTAGAGGACAGAGTTGGTTTCCTGACACTTAATGAAAGACAAGAACTGGATCATAAAGAACCTTGAAAGTGAAGCTTCTGTTTGATGCAATGGAGAAGAGGGTCCAGAAACCCAAGAGGAGTCTGAGATGATTTAGTAACCTGGTTGGTTTGCTGGATAAAGGGGGGACATAGCCACGTCTGTTGAGGGGAAGAGAAAAAACCAGGCCACTGTAACAAAGGAAAGAACCTGCTCAGGAGACCTGCACCTTTGGGGGAGTAAGAGAGTGTTGGAATCCTGACTTCAGAGAAATTCAGTCTTTCGGTGCTGACAGGCAATGATCTTCAAAAGCACACTGCATTTGACCTGAGGCCTTGGGAAAGGCTTCCCAAATTATGTGGTAGCACTGGGATTGTTACTGTGTAATTAAAAAGAGATTTGTTATGTCACTGGGTGGAATATGTAGAGATGTAGAAAATTAGGTTTATGGGATTTAGTAACAAGATGGAGGATTTTGGATGTTGGTTTGTTCTTCTTCTTTCCTCCTTCCTCTTCACAAATCTGGGTGTTCTTTTATTGGTTCAAAAAACCCGCAGTGCAGAACATGAATAATTAGTTATTGGATTATAAGTAAAAATAAATTAGTTGGCATTCCATAATTGGATAGATTGGACTTTAAACGGCCTTGGAAGTTAGAACTCGGGACCATTTTCCACCTTGTTAACTTAAGAGGCATATTCCATACAGCTGTGCTATAGATAAGAAATAATAAACATCAATTAGAAGAAGAACCCTGGCGTCTCCTGCATTTAAATCTGAACTCTGAGTAGTACAAGAACTCGTGAATCAGAGGCAAAATGACAAATAGAGAACTTAACAAGAGAGGGTGGATGCCAAAATGCTACCTGAAGCAGTTTTCAAGAAGGGCAGGATGTGGAACACAAAGGCCCATGCCAGGGCAGCAGCCAGGTGGAGTGGTGGGACTGTGCCCAGGGAAGAGAAGGGAAGGAGATAAGGTTGTGGGTCCAGAGGGAGAGTTAAAGACATCTTTGAGGTTTTTGATATGCTGAGGTTGTATTGCTGCCAGAAAGGAAGGGAGGAGAGAAAGTGAAGCCAGGGACACAAACACAACATGGGCGGGGGAGGAGAGGCTGAAGGGAAGAAATAACTGAAGAAGTAGGAACAAAATTAGAGAGTACTGAGCAAAGAAGCCAGACGAGACAAGATTGTGGGTGGTGAATGATGCCACAGCTCTGGGCAGACTGAAGAGGATGAGGCTGAAGCGCTGATAGAGAAGTTTGATTAAGATAAGGCCACTTGCTGTGCTGGGAAGAGCAATAATCGTGAGGGCTAGAGGCGGCATTGTGTGCCTTTGATCCTTGAATAACAACACATAAAACCCCCTTGCATTTGTTATTTCTGTGTTTAACTGTCTCTAAAACCTCTTTTATTCATGTAATTCCTTTCACCCTAAAGTATTTTACAGAGGACACTAATTTTGGCCTGCAGAGATTTGGGAGTGAACCAGAGCAGGTGTCAATTCTGGACGATGCGGAATGGAAAGTGGGAAGCAGCAGCAGGTCCCACAGAATACATGGGTGTACCTTCCTTTGAGAGTATTAAGTTGAAAGCAGATGAAAAAACCTCTTTTAAAAAATTAAAAATGAAAAATGATTCTCTTTACAACCTTCCCCACTGTGACAGTTTATGGGGAAAAAAAGTTTTAATGGACCAGTATCTCCTCTCTTATAACCATGGAAATAAAACAGTCTGGTTTAAAACTGAAGGCATGATGAATTCATGCATTATCTTCCAGCAGGAGGAACTGTGGATGCTATTTTTCCATTTTCTGAGAAAATACAAATAATGAGGAAGTCGATATCCAGTATCTGATACAAAACAAAGACTGGGCGCGCACTCTTTTGTTGCTGCACGATGGTAGCTCACGCCAGCCCAGATAAGTGCTGTGCAAATTATTTTCCAGAATGCCTTAGATGTGAAACCCAGTGAAAGATGTGATGAAGAAAGCTTTCCTGTCTGATTAAACAGCCCTAGAAAGGCCTATTTTTGAAACAGCAAGAGAACTGCTGCTTAACCCCTAAAAGCATTGTGAAAGACAGTAATCAGCAGCAGGGCTCTGCACGGTAGGGCAGCAAAACATTGCTCTGTAAGGAAGGTGCTACTTGTTCTCCTTTATGTATGGTTTTCATTTGTGCAGTGATTCTTCCTCCCCACCCCAGGATCCCTTCCCACATTTCCCCCTGAGAACCTCCCTTGTGGCTACCAGAACTATATTCTAGGCCTTCCAGTAATCTGCTGCTCACTCCTGGTGAGGATGTATCGCACCCACAGAGCCGTTATTCAAGCAAATCCCTGACTTACATGATCACTATTTATCAGTTTTCCTGTGTTATTGCTCAGAAAACCTTTTCTCCTCTGTGTTCAGCCCTGCAGATGACTGGCTCCACCTCTAGGCCAATTACAGTTGGCTCTACAGGGTGAGAGCTGCTTATGCTCAGGTTTTTATTTTCATTTTGGAGAAGTCAAACCAGAATGTTTTGTTGCATCGATGGATCTCAGTCACAGGCACATTTCTATTGTTACACTTACCTGATTAAAGTCTAGGAGGAAGGAAAGTTTTCACTCTATTCACTCTTATCATGAAAAACTCCCAAATATTTCCTAAACTTCTTACGTAAATATGTTGATAATGTCCCTTTAAAAAAACGATCCTCACTACTGAGAGAATACTATTGGCATCAGGTAATATCAAAATACTTTTCCCTTTTCACTTTTCACTTTTTTTTTTTTTTCCAAATGACAAAAGTTCTCATGCTTTTATACCCAACACATTTTTATATTTGCATTCTCTGCTAAAAAGCTAGAAAGGGAAACATGGGTTTAAGACTAAAGCTCAAAAGCTTTGGGAGATTCTCTGAAAATGTCACTTAGTGCATACTTTTATGTACTTTATTTTACTCTAACCAAAGTTTCCATGGACTCTCACATACTCTCTGAATACATTCTGAGAAAGAAATTAAATACTTAATGACAAAATAAACAAAATATGCTCTGGGAAGTCTATAGAGTTTGCTTTTTGCTTTTAGTCAAGAAGCACTTATTTGATAAATGGGGTGCTTTTAGAGATCTTAAAAGAGATTGCACACCCCAGTGGAGGCGGAGGCTCAGCACAAGATTACTGGGAGATAATGGAGCAAGTCAAATGGGAAAACATGATGAAACAGCAGAAAATTTACATGCTGTTTTGCTTCTTCCTTTTGCATTAATAAAACTGGGGCTTTTGTGTTTATTTCCAAAAGTTGCCTGTTGCTGGATGTGCCCACGTGCTGGATGACCTTCCCAATCCCGTGGTCCCAGCTGTGGACAGCTAATGCCAGGCTGGGAAACAGCACTGGGGAAACAGCCTGGGCAGCTCCAGATGCCTGGTTCTGTAAGGGACTGAACACATTTTCAGAAGAGTCTTTTCTGTCGCTTGCCCTGGCCCAATGTCACCCAAATAAATGAGACTGGCTGACCAAAGGCCCAAAAAACAGCCAAAACGAGGTTACTAATGAATAGCAGCCAATATATTTTATTATTTAACAGGAACTCCCCTTGATATTGGCTTATGGGACAGAATAGTCTGGTCATGCCTGTAGTTAGAAGGATTAACCCATATCGCATGCCACAGAAATGCTTGTAGTGCAAGCAATTTTTGCTTTATGCTAAAAGAATTGGGCTTTGTCTTGGTGCTGTAAAACCAAACCCAGATGAGCAAAATACATGTCCTGTTTTACAGGGTACACATGCCACCCACCCTGCAGCCCTCAGGGCTGGGCTTAGGACGCTTTTATGTGCCTGAGTGATGTGACAGAGCATCCAGAGTGTGCTCAGCTGTGGCTCTGGCCCAGGGAACACGGCTGTGCAGGGCTGGCTTGTCTCCTGTTCCCATGGGCCAAATACTGAGCTATTCTCACATGCAGGAACTCAGTGACAGAGACCTTGAGATAATCCTGTTAAATAATTTATGAGGGAGGAACATGTCAGGACGTGGCAGAGAAAGGTGACAGGACATACACACCACAGGGCAGGTGTGGAGCAAACCTTAAGCTCTGACCTTAAACAGAGCTTGTGGATAAAAGGGCACTACTTTTATGGGAAGCTAGGTGAGGCTGGTCTTGTTAATTATAGCAAATTAGTGTACTCAGGACCCTCACACCAGGCACAGATGATGCAGGGAATTGGACCAATAGTGGGGGAAACTGGAAAAATTTCAGTGCATATACTCCTGTAATCATTGTGCCCTTAATATCTTGGTGGTGAGAGCATTCAGACAGAGAAAGGGGAGCTGGTTTGAAAATGCATTTGTGTTTTAAACATTTTCACACAGTTCTGGGTTCTGTTCTCTTTGTAAGGCTGAGAAGTAGAATACAGCCTTGCTGAAGGACAGAAGCAGAGACACGCTTGAGCCTTGTGTAAAACTATCCCATGTACCCTAAATGCTAATTATCAAGCTGAGTTTTACGCACCCAGGGGTACCAGGAGCAGACCATGGTGCGACTCCTTTGCTCATTTCAGGAGAATATGAGCTGATTTGACTCTGTATTTTTGCTGTGCCCTGCAAAGCAGCTGTATGGGACAGCACACGGAAAGAACAGACATCCCTGGAGTGCCTATGCTCAGCTTTGATCAGCAGCTCACATCTACCCTGCTGTTCTCTGCCTGTTCCTTGCCTGCTCCCTAGCTGTGCACTTCTCTTCCCCACCAAAGGCACTCTGCTGGCACCTGGCAAGAGCATGCTCCTGCTGTCTTGGTGGGAATTAGCTGGAATTTCCTTTGTTCACAATAGACCTTCTGCCTGTGGAGGATGGCAAGGATTGTTCCTCTTGAGGCAGGTGATTTCTGCTTGTGCTGTGACACCTTCCACCAAACTCAGAAACTGATGCTTCAGGTAAAACATGTGAACAGCCTTTATTTCCCAAGGACTTACCACATAAACTGTGTTTTTTTGGTTTTTTCCCCCCTAGGCAGAGACCAACTGAGACGTTGTGATACAATGCAAGAGACTGCATATAGTCAGTGTGCATAGATTATATATAGTCATGAAACTCTAAGGGTGGTCTCTCCATCCTGTAACTGGCACGTTTTCAAGAAGACTTTATACTGATCATCTTGCCCAAAGTAGGAGTTGCTATTGAAAGGGGTATGCCACAAATTGCCAGACTGCAGAGGGCCTATCAGTTCCCTGTGCCTGAGCAAATCATCAATTGTCAAAATATGTCTCAAAAATAACGAGCACCTAAACCTCCTTTTAGGTTTATCTGCTCTCTGCCAGCACTCAGCAAGGGGCTGTCTTATTAAGCATTGAAAGAGCTGTGTTGCATGCTCCTCCTGACACACTGCTATTTAAGGCTCTGCTTAGCATTAATTTTTCTTTCTTGTCGGAATTATTTTCTCTTTTTATTTGGTTTTTAGAACCAGAGCAATATATCTGAAAAGCATTTTACATGCTGTGTTAGGGCTTGATTGAAATCCCCTTGAAATCAATGAATGCTTTCCTACTGACTGCAGTGGAACTGGTGCTTGGGAAATAACGAAGAAGTGTCTTTTAAAATAAGGATTGTATCCATGTCATAATGTTTATTACCAAGAATGGGAAATAAACCAAAACATGCATGTCTTTTCCCAACATGCCTCATATATCATTTAACTGCTACCTATGTACACCCAGCTGGGACACAGAGTGCAGAAACAGCTCTCCTGGGGTACTTAACAATTCTGCTTTATAAACACAAATAGATGAGAAAAACAAAATCCCCTTATCTGATTGATAGAAATGTTCATATAAAATTGAAATTTTGCAAGAGGAAACACCCAGCATTATGCAAGAGGAAACATGCAGTCTGCTTCTGAGAACCTGGAAGGAAAAGCTTCCTTGTAGTCTCATTTCTGTGAAGATCTGTGTAGAAAATATCTCTTTAATGCCTCACACTTTCCATGGATGAGTACTCTTAGGAAATCTCGATCTTCCTTTTTAATTTGTAGTGAAGCTTGTGGCTGTGACCTGGTTAACAAAAGTTGTGAGCCAAAAAAAAAAAAAAAAAAAAGAAGAGAAAAAAATATGATGAAGATGTAACAAAGGCTTGTAATACTTGTCTGGGTAATTACATACAGATCCAGGAGGCTGAAATGAAAGTGTGACATCTGCATGTTACTTTGTCATCAAAATTGCTGCAGTCTACTGATGAGCTAGTTACAATAGAGACAAGTCTCAAGTCTCCGAGGATGTTACAGAGATGTGAGGATCCTCAGGTCTTGACAGAACTGCATTTTTATGTGGTATTCTCAGCTATTAGCGAAAATAATTATAGTTGTGGTATTTCAAAATGTAACTTTGCCGAGAAAGTATTTAAAGCCTGAGTCGAATTTTCGCACGCTGATGAGGAAAAAAGGAAACGGCACAGAGAAGTCTGCGTGCAAAAACAAGGGCTGCTGCAGTGATGAACAATTTGATAGTGCCTTTATCAGCGTGCAGGCGTATTTTGAATAGCATGAGCCCTGGATGACTGTTGCAGCTTGTCATTTGCCTTATGGGAGGCAAGAAAGGGCTTCTTGTTTGATTGGTAAGATGAGCTGCCTTGTTGCACAAGACAATGGAGGAGAGTAGGCAGAGAAATGCTTGGTGAAGTATTTCTTAAGCTTTCTTGGATTCCTGCCACAAGGAAGTACAGTGAGTGTAGTCAAAGTGAATGGAGCGTTGTGAAAAGGAATTAGAAGGGCAAGGTACCTTTAAAGATTGTGGTAAAAACCCCCAAACAAGCACCAAACCAAACCAAACCCAACCCACAGCTGGTCAATAAATTACAGAGATGGTAACAGAAATAGGTGTGGGCAACAAGAGAGTAGGAAAGAGAAAAGAATGCATTTTAGAATTGAAAATGAAAAGAGGAAATTCTAGAACTGAAAAATGCTGGGTTTGTCTTACTTTTCCACTGCTCTTAGATGTTAACATAAGCACTTTTGAAATTAGTAAAACAAAGATAAAACTCTGCTGATAAGAGTAAGTTTCTGATTCCTCCTCAGGTCACGATGTTTTCAAATACTGGCAAACAATCTGAGACCCACTCCTGAGATCAGCAAGAGCAGATGAGTGGGAGGCTACAGTGGAGTTGCTCTGAGGGCTGAGAACACAAACGTGTCTTCCTTGAAGCAGTGAAGATATGCAAACTCCATTTACTTTTCTTCGTGGTTATCAGAGAATCACAACACTTACCTAAGCTGAAAATGGTTTGCTGCTTTAGCTTTCCAAGTTTAACATCCATTATAAATGACTCTACTGGTACTTGCATTACATTGCACATTCAACTCATTAAACACAAATTGTAGCAGAATGAACAAAAATGTCCTGTCTGTTCTCTTTCCAGATGTGGTTAAGGTGTAGATAGAAACAAATCAACAGCCAAAGCAGGCCTGTGAATATACTGAACCTGTTATCTGAGATCTGTGCATGATGTGCCAAATCAGCTTTTGGACTCTGAGACCGAATTGTGACTTGCTGGTGTTTACCAAGGTGGAAATTGGAGAGAAATGTCAGTTGGTTTGAGCAGAGCATTGATGTTCAAGGTGTGATCTTTACATCTAAGGGAAACATTGTTAGTTCAAAAATGTACAAAGTCCCCCCAAGCAACAGGGACAAACTGTTTTCATCACCTGCCGTTATCAAAGTGACTTGAGATGGTTCCACAGTGCTGTGAAATCAGTGGCATCTTCTGCTTTTATAAAACAGAACGATTTTGTTTCATGCTAAAATAGAGCCTGGTGCTTCTGTTTGAAAAACAAATGACATGTTTTTCACTTTTTATGAGACATTTTGGAAAGAAGGCAAGGCACCTCTGATTTTATCTACGTTCTTCACTTTTTTTTTTTGTTTGCCAAGCAAGATCAAAAACCGACACAGTGGAAATCTATTTTCAGTAAAAACCCACTACCTATTTCCGTTCTTCCATCACAGTACCCAGGTGAAAATGAAAATAGAACTTAAAGTAAGTGTACTCGAAGGCAACTAGGCAATATTATCAGAGAATCATGGAACATGAAGGGGTTGGAAGGGACCTTAAGGACCATCTAGTCCCAACTGCACTGCCATGGACACGGACACCTTCCACTAGGCCAAGTTGCTCAAGGCTCATCCAAATTGTCCCGGAACACTGCCAGGGACGGGGTATTCATGACTTCCGTGGGGAACCTGTTCCAGTGTCTCACCACACTCACGGAAAGAATTTCTTCCTAATACCTGACCTAAATTTCCCCTCTTTCAATTTGTATCCATTAATCCTTGCCCTATAGCTTCAGTTCTCGGCGAGGAGAATATTAAAAAGTACTTTTTAACTGTTACATCGTTTATAGCAAGACAAACGGTTTTATACGCTATTTGTGCAGGCTATTCCCCCTATTAACAGGAGAAGGGAAACGCTGTAAGGGAGCAGCGTTGTGCAGGGACTTCACAGGTCCCAGAACAGGCTGGGCTGGAAAGGACCTTAAGGATCGTTTGGCTCCAAGCCCCGCCATGGGGCGGGACACCTTGCACTAGCCCGGGCAGGTGCCGAAGAGCGGGGAGGGGGCTGACATCCCGATCCACGGGCGGTCTCTTTTCCAGAGGGTTGTCCCTTCCCGGCCGCCGCGGGCCCGCCAGGGGGCGCTGTCGGCACGGGGCGCGCTCTCCGCTCGGGCGCTGCCGGAGCCTCCCCGCTCCAGGGAAAACCTCCGTGGCATCGGAGAACCGGGAAGCGCGAACCCCAGGCGCGGGCGGGGAGGGAACCCGCGCCGACCGCGCCTCCTTCCGCGCGGCGCCAGTCGCTCCGCCCCGTAGGACTACATCCCCCAGCATGCCCCACGCCGGTGCCGCCCGGCGCGGTCGCCGTGTTCCGCCCGGCGCGAAGTGTCGCGCGGCGCGGCCGGAGCTGGGCTGGGGCCCGGGCCGAGCCCGCCGAGCCCCGCCGGGCCTGAGGCGGCGGCGATGGGCGGCGGGCGCTGATCCCGCCCCGCTCCCGCAGCCAGGCGCCCGCCATGGAGGAGGAGAGCATGGAGGAGGAGGGCGGCGAGGCCATGATGGACGACCAGAACCACAACAACTGGGGCGCGGGCGGCTACGGGCGGCACCTGCTCGGGGAGCGGCTGCTGCCGCCGGCCGGGCCGCCGCGCCCCGCGGGGCCCGAGCACAACGGCGCGGGGCTGCGGGGCTGCGAGCCGGGGACAGCCGCCGGCAGGGCGGGGGCGGCCGGGGCCATCGCCGCCATCAACATCAGCGCCTCGACCTCCAAGTTCCGTGAGTGACCCTGGCCCGGGCGCGGGGGGGCCTCGCCTGCTCCGCTGAACCCGCTGCCCCCGCTCCGTCTGGGGCCGGGCTCAGCGCTGTCCTACCCCGACGCGGGTCTCGCCCCGAGAGGCTTCTCGAAGCGAAGTCAAACGGGTTAAGGCGCTTTGGAAGGCGAAAATAACCTTTCCTCGCACAGCGCCCCAACTTCTGCTTTCCTGTCACGGTAGATCTGGCTGTAGACCTGGGAGAGTGAGCGTCGGCAGGGTTTTGGGCTGCTGCTTTTTCTGAAGCCTTTTAGCTTAGATCGTACTTTCCTATAGACTTTGTCTCTCTGCCTGAAAAACCTAGAGATGAATTGGAAGCCAGTTTGGGATTGCTGGTGGCAGATGTGGGCAGAGCCCCTGGAAGGGGCATGCTATCCCAGAAAGGACAGGTATCTGCAAAGGCCTGATGAGAACGACCGAGGATTAACTTACCCAAGTTAGCCCCAAAAATAGAATCATAACATTACAGAATGGTTTGGGTTGGAAGGGACTTTAAAGACCATCTTGTTCCAACCCCCTTTCTGTGAGCAGGGACACCTTCCTCTAGACCAGGTTCTCTCCTGGCCTTGGAGGGGTTCCAAAATGGCTTTCACGTGTAGCTTTTAACAAAAATGGCATTTTCCCCCTATTTTTTTCTGAGCTGGGATCGAGGGAAGGGAAGATCTTTTGCTATACATTTCAGTTCTACTTCTGTTTCCAAAAGTCACTTCTCTGGGCAAAATAGACCTTTTTTTCCCGTAGAATGTCGGAAAACTTGGATTTGGATAGTTAAAAGCACTCCTGGAAGTGTAACTGTGTAATTACCACGATAACATTTTGATGGGAAATGCACTTTATTTGGTGTGCCCTCCCTGCGCTCCCCAGTGCTCTCTCACCTGTCCATGTCCAGAGATGATCAAAGGCTCAAAGTTCAGGCTTCTGGATTTCTGCTTCTCGGGTAGCCTGGGTTTTGTGGCACATGGCCAAGGCTGGCTGCTTTGAAGTTGGGACTGCCAGGCTCTGTGAGCTCCCTGGTACTTTGCCTGCCTTGCTTGTCAGGGCTCCAGGTAGCTTGGGGTGGCTTTTAAACACTCGAGACAGCTGAAATGAGATGTTCAACCTTGCTAAACTAGGCTCTTGAATTCCTAGTCCAGATATTCAGAATCTTAGTTTCTTCTTCTGTGTCAGAATGAAAATGGTTTTCAAGCTGGACCTCCAGCAAGTGGGAAGGTGACTGTCCAGCTAATCCACAATCTATGTCTGAGGGGGAGAAGCAGCAGGAGAGCATGATTTTCCTTAGGATGTGGTTTTGGAGTTCTTGTTTTCACTTCTCCAGCACTGGTATCCCAACGTAATATCTTACAGATATTTTTTTTTTTTAATTATTTTCCTGCAAATAGAAAATTCTCTAAGTGAAATTCATTAGAACTTTTCCACTCCTTTGTGTTGAGGATAGTTGTGATGGTACATGGAAATGAATAGAACAAGTCCAGTGAAGCAGTATTGACTGAGAAGCTAAAGGAGCTGAGTTGAGATCCTGCCTGTTCTGATCCTGGCTCTGACAGAGGATCCCCTTAATCACCTTTGTTTAGTTTTCACACATAGAAAAAAGGGAGAGAGGTCACTTTGGATGTAAATGTTCCCAAAGAGGGAAACAGCGAGTGCAGGATCCCTGCTGCCTGCTCTGTCCCAGTAATGGCAGAACACGTGTGGAGAAGCTGTTTGCCAGTCCTGAGCTTGATAGGAAAGTTGTCCTCTGCTGCATGAGGCAGTTCCGGAGTTGAATGAGCAACAAGTCCCACCTTGCTGCATGAGGCAGAGGCTGTCCTGGACAGAGTATCCTTCCTGTCTTTCAGAGGGGCTAAATCCAGTTCTCCTTCCTTGAGATTTTGGTAAGACTGAGAACTAAAATTGGAATAATGCACAGTTCATTTAATAGCTTTTCTTAAATAGCTTTTCTTCTACTTGAAGCAACTTAAGAAAAACTTCTGTATTATGGTAAACTTTAAATACTTACAGTTGATCAGCTTCAGTCATGGTTGTGGATTTATAAGGCAATAGTGTTGTGAAAAGTATTTTGCAAAGTACATGAGGGAGAAAAGAAGACTAAGAACTTTTAGTACTTTAAGGAAAACTCTTCTGTAACAGTAATTGCAGCATAACTCGATTGTGGTGAACAATGAAGAGTTTCCTTCTTGTTTCTTTTACCCTTTTCAAGCAGGGATGGTTATAAATGTGGTTGATGCCAGTGCCATTTGGGACAGGCACATGTGGTGGCTGTGTGCACTGGCATATCTATTAAATCTGTTGCCTTCCCTGTTGCATAACATTGTTCAGTGCAGTGTGTGTGCACTGCTGCGTAGGCAAATGGTCTGATGAAGAAAAAGTTGCTTTTACTAACCAGCCTTAATGCAGGCTGAGAAACAGGTTATAAAAATAGAATAGAATTGGAAGCAACCACAGGACAAACTCATAAGCTTGCTAATGTATGCTGGGATGTGTCAGGCAGGGGGGCAGAGCAAAATCTTTTGTGAAAACATGCGCATGGGGGCTGAGAAAAAGGAAAGCACAGGGCCACAGTCTAGATGAGTCTTGGACAGCTGCCTGAAGAGTTTGTACACTTTAGCAAAATACAGAGGATTGTAGGGTGCACTGCTAATTGAGCAGTGAAGTTTTGTGTATGTCACTTGGTGAGATGAAATACAGCTTCTGAAAGATGCCTAGTTGCTTTCTTTCATTTTTATTGCCAGAATAAATGACAGATAATTGTCAGACTGATGTCTACATAGTTGGCAGTAGGTTGGATCAGCCATCCTGCTCTGTCTCTTGTTTTTTAGCTACAGATTTGAAAAAGTGAATGTGTGTAAGGTTTTATTACCAGTTTTGTGGGAGATCTATATCTACTCTTGGTGGTTTGTTTTTTTTTGTTGTTGTATTTTTTTTTTTTAAATCTTAGTGGGTTTTGCCATTCTTTTCATTGAAGTTGATATCAAAGAATTTGGTAGCTTGAAGCAGCCAGTGTTTCCATTTTGACTATAATACTGATATATCTAGGTTATGATAGCTCATGCATATTCTTTTTTACTTAAATGGTTTCACTGCTGCATTTCACTTAAAGTTTTCCTTTTGAACTTTTTTGCGTATGAAAAAGCAGCAGTTGTTGCTCAAACTTTACTTGTGAAGTCTTTAATAATTCTCTGGAAAATCTGAATTCTCTGGAAAATACTGACTTACTTCGATTCTATCAGAATGATTTCTCTCCCAGTCCCACCCCCCCCAAACTTGCTGAAATTGGGTAAAATCGTGCATTCTAGCATGCTTGCTTACAGAATATCAGTGTCACTTCCCAGAAACCAACTAAATTTCGGTTTGGGAGCAGAAGCTGTTGGGCAAATCCTTTTAAATATTGAATACCTAATGTAGGGATAAGCATTTAAGCACGACATCCTAAAAAGATGGAAAAGTAAAAACTTAAAGGACAGTCTGTCTTTCCTTGCTAAGGATCCGTGTGATTCCTTCCTTCCTGGTCTCGACCTTGTTCTTGCAGACTTTGTAGTTGGAAGGTCTTACTTTACACCACCCTTCACTTTTGTGTGTGTAAGCACTGCCAGGAGAAAAAAGGACATTACTAACTTGTGGTAGTTATTAAAATTTTAAAGTACTTTGTTTTCTGGATTAGAAGAATAAAAATAGTGATTATTCGGTTTATAGTCTTGGACTTCTAGCTATGTAAATATTGTGGTAGGTTTAGTTTCAGAACTGAAGTGTGGAAATCAAATTACATAGTACATGTAAGAGACTTTTGAATGAGAATGAAGCTTTTCTAGAATGTTACTGTGAATTTATCAGTACATTTTCTATGCAAGTCTCATGGGGCTGTTCATAAAAGGATTTTGTCCTTCACCTGTGCAGCATGTCTAATGGGCAGACCTTCCTGTCTGCTGCTGGTTTTTTTTTTCCATATTGTTAAAAAAAAAAAAATTAACATCTCAACAGCCTGGTAAAATTATTTTGCAGTATTCTCAATTCTTACTTGACTATTTTTTAAAAATTAATAGGGCTCATTTAATATGTTAAACCAGATGTGGGCGTGACTATAAATTGCAATCTTAAAGCAGGACTTGGTCTAATGTTTATGCTGACTTCAGTGTAATATTTTCTGTGGAACAGAATGGTTCTGTGGAGGCCCATCTTTTTTGGGGTAACAAAGTAAAAAACAAAAGCTCAAGTCTTACTGCTGAGTGTAAGCAGGAATAGTAAAAGTACTGTGTGGAGCTGCTCCTGAGAACATGTGCCTGGAGCATGGGCTCTGTAAGGGATGAGAACTCAAACAAGGCATTGCAAGGCAAGGAATAAAGGCTGAGTTTACTGCCAGGGAGGTGCTCTGCTGTTGCTGACTGCGTGGATGCTTTTAGTGGGGGAGCCGACTTGTTGGACTTGTTAACTGAAATGCTGGTGGCTGTGTACCCAGCCCTGTGACCATCATTCACCTGTTAGCAAACAGGGATGTCCTTTTGGATTGCACGCTGGGCTCTTGGGGCAGTGTCCTGCAGCACGTGGTAGTGGGGACCTGGCCACTGCTCAGACACCTTGAGGTTAGCTAGATGTGATTCTGTGACAGCTATGGAGCAAGGGTGGACCCATGGCTGTAGCTGGATGAAGAGGAGCCGGGAGTGCTGCACTAACATCCTTCTCTAACCAAAGTTTCTGGCTGAAATACCCTAACAAGACACACAAAGAAATCTGTAGTACTTGCTTGTACAGAGAGAGTTCCAACACTTCCTTGTCTCACACCTCTCTCTATTCCAGGTTCTCTTTATAATCTTTTTTTCCCCCTCACGGTACTCCTAACTGTTTTGCCAATTTCCTTAGAATTGTTCCTCACAATGCTGCCAAAAGTGACTCACTCAGCTCCTTTCAACCCCTTGTGAAAATACCTTTCAAAAATACTGCTTCTCAAACCCAGCAGTGAATCTACATTTAAATGTGTATTTAAAATTCATCCCTAACCAAAAGATTTCTCTCCAGTGTTGTGTCTAAACTGGTCTGTGTGGGGTGAGAAGTATCTTTATTCTCTGTTCCATATAGCCCAGACTTATATGCGCAGTTCAGATGAAGAAATTATTTTAGATTTCCTGTGCTGGATAGTTTTGATCCTTTTTTATTTTGATAGATTTGATTTGATTTCATAGCTTGAATTCAAATCATAGGTTTGGTTAAGGTGCTGTTGGTTGCTGAGGGCTTTTTTGAGTGGGTGCTGTGAAGCCGTGGTGGTGTGACAAGGCAGGGAGGTAGTGCTGAGAGTACGGCCCTGAAGGGAGGGTGTGAACCTGTTGGAACTGAGCCACGAGTGGTTGGTTCAGAAATCCTCCCTGAAAAGAGAGATCCAAACCCTTCTGTGGCTTTGAAGGCACCCTGAGTCACTGGTGCAAGAGGGTGCAGTTGGGAAGCTCAGGAGGAAGATCAGGGAGCAGTGGGGAACGCTAATTTAAACACCTCCTATTCTTCCCTGCGGTGATCCTTATCTGGAAAAGGAGTGTAATTGTCCCTGCTAGAGGGGAACTGCAATACAGATACAAAAAAGTTGCCTGGAAGCCTAACTGAAGTTGAAGGCAGAGGGAATTGCATCAGCTTTTAGACCGAGGAAGGTGCTGGTCCCACCTGAGACTTGTGAAATTAATACATCTGCTGGGAAGGATTATTCAGAAATAATAATAAGTCTTGGCCAGAGCTTGTTCTCCTGAATGTGAAGATGCCATGTTAATAATTGATTCTGAACTGCCACAAAATTACATAATTCATTAATCTGAACTAATCTTTTAATAAATTTTTGTCATTATATTTTCATCTTAGAACTCCCAGGGGTTTGCTTTTCCTTGTTACTTGGGCCCCAGAGAAATACCCAAGCATTGATTTGGCAGGTTTCCTGATTTTATTTTTTGTAATTACAAAGATACAAATTCAAGTCTGGACTTTAGTTTTAGATGAGGTTGTCTTGGTGGAAGTGAGCTGTTCCCAGGTTTTTTGGCCTGCTTATTGGTGTGGTGTGAAATCACAGAGCATTCACTTGCTTCTAGTCTTTTAGGTGAAGTTACTAAATCTATTCTTGTCTTTTTCTTGCAGTAATGAATGTTATAACAATTGAAGACTATAAGAGCACATATTGGCCAAAGTTGGACAGTGCCATAGATCAGCTTTTAACTCAGAGTCCTGGTGACTACATCCCTATCTCCTATGAACAAATATACAGGTAAGGAAATACTTTAAATACTACACAACTTATTTTTTCTTTAAAATGAAATGTTTATTTGATCTTGCCGCCTATGCATATGGGAACATATAGACAAATGGGAAGGTTATGTGAAATACAATACTGTTTAAATGGTTAGAATGAGTAATAGGTAACATATCTTGACACACTGTGTTAACAGGAATAAACGTTAAAGAATTAAAATGCTGAAAACACTAACATTAAAATAAACTCCATCACAGTTGCTTAGTGTAATGTACTAGGAAATGTATTAAATCTCAACATCCTTTTCTCCAAAGAGATTGGCATGGTAGGCAGTTAACTTAATGTGTCAGAAGGCTTCTTTGCCATATCTGATTTGGTGTGGTTGATGTGCAGAAGGAAGTAGAAGCACCTGGTGCCAAGGTCCTTTGATGTAAATTGTCATTTGTGTGTTATGCCTGAGGTGGCTTTGGTGTGTTCTCCTCTTGCCCAGCCATGTGCAGTTCCAGGCTGTTGAAGGACACTCCTTTGCATCTCCATTCTTGTCTGGAGGAGGCTTGGGCTGTACCTGTCTTGGAGCTGCAGTTTGTTCTAAAAGGGATCTAATCACACACCAGAACTGCCCTTCAGGCTAAGCTCATGTGCAGTACTGGTGATGGTGGGGGATTTGCTTGCCCATCGTACTGCTGCTCCAAAATGCTAAATGCTTTAGAGACCTGGCAGTTTCTTAAGAGATTAACTAAAATGGAGATTATTGTTCTGTAGGTGGCAAGTATTCAGGGTGTTGGTGAAATGGATGGGAAGTGGGGGACTGCTGCTGGATTTACTGGCCAAGATAACTGTTAAACGCCCTGGCCCTTGGCAGCATCATAACTGTAACACTGCTGTCTTGGATTTCTTCACCAGTGTTGCCCTCTGCAGAGTAATGCTGCCAGCTCTGTCACTGAGGGCTCTTTTTAGAGACTTGCAGCTCTGTTGCCTCTTGCTCTTAGCCACTTTATCTCTGCCGTTTGAAACTTTGGATTAGGGAAGCAGATAAAAAAAAAGCAGGTGTTTAGTTTTGCCCCTTAGTTCCTGTTGAAAACTTCAATAAACTTCCTCTTTCCTCTCCAAACTTTTGGAACAACTTTTATCAGGACTCAGATATCATGTGTATAAATAATTGAGATGGTCATTTGAATTAAGAGAGACGGTTTTAGTGTAAGTAATCAAAACCCTTCCCAGCTCAAAATCTCCAATGTGCAAACAATCTGCAGTAGGACATATCTCAGAAGTCATCTCTGATAAAAGTAGGTGTGCAAAGTTAATGGTTTAATTATACCTAGTTATGGTTTGCAGATAACTGGAGTTTATCCATGTCACCTTTCTACTTCTCAAAAGTTTTATTTACTGAAGGACTGGTGGGTTTTCAGTTTCGCATGGATAACCCCTGTACATCTGGGGCACTTGGTGCAGGACTCTAATGATGCATGGATAACTGTTACATGTGTTTTACTATTACCAAAGCTAAAGATTTTCCATAGTTTAGTGTTACTGGTAAAGCTGGTGTGTGTCAGTTTTGTTCTAAAAATTTATGTCTGTGGTTGTAATTACTCTGACACAGCCTCTTCCAACCAGGAGATAGATTTTTGTTTTTTCGTTAATATTTTTAGACTGTTCCTTTGATTGACAGTCTGGACAAGATAGATTGACAAGGGAAGAATAATTAATTTTTTTTTAATTGAATTTAATAAGAATGTTTGCTTGGATTATTGTTGAGAGTCTGTAGCAGACTTGGAGTTTAGATCGTCTCTGCTTCTAGAACTGGAAGAACAGCCTAAAGAGCTAGGCCAGTTCTTTAGTCTGAAAGACAGAATGTTTCTTGAAGTGGTTCAAACAGCTACATTTTTTTTTTTTTCTTCACAGTGAAACTGAGGTGAAAATACTACTGTATTTTTGGTCATCTTTGTGCTAACTAAAGGAATTGAGGCTTCCATAATGCAAACTCAAAATACATTATTAGAAACCCAAACTGCTATATTTGACATGGTCAGTGACAGCTGTAGCTGCCTACTCTCCAGCTGTGAGAGCTGGGAGATAACTTCCAAGGTGTGTATGCAGATAATTACCACGGACCAGTTGATCTGTAAGGTATCAAAGTGTCATTAGTGTCTGTTTTCAACTGCGAGCCCAAAGCCTGCCTGTGGATAGTCACTTTCTGTTACAAAAGGGTTGGATAAATTAGCAGAGAGGTGTGAAGGAAGGTTTGAGATGAGGAAAATGTGCTCAGCTAAGTTGCACTTCTGGCAGCCTGCACTGCCTCCCAGATGCAGTGCAGTTTTCTGTTCCTCAGGACAACTTAGAGAGCTTGAGTGTTCATCCCTGTCAACCACTGCTTACCCTCCAGTGTCCTTTTTGGGACTTCCTTTTCCTAAGGTGTTTGGTTATGTTAAAGAACTAACAAGCTTGTGACTTCTTTTGGGTAATATCAGGGTAAGGATGATTCCCAGAATTAGCCCACAATCAGGAACTGAAAAAAGGATCTCAAAATGGGGAAGGAACCTCTAAATAGAAGTGTTCAAATAAAACGTAAACATACCCTGTGTGTACATGGGAAGACTGGTGTGTGACTACAGAACATGTTGTAGAAAAGAGGCAGCAACACTAAGGAGAAGTGTGCTTTAAAATTCAGTTTAGTTGCATGCAAATAAAGTGGTCAGCTTGTGAAAGTGGCTGTGTACTAGTTAGCTATGGAACAAACAAATGTATGGCCATTTGCTGTGGTTACCCAGCTGGCCGATTTTGTAAGAGATACAAATACCAGTCTCACTTTTTTTATCAGTGTTTCTCTCTTTGATCCAAACTAAGCTGATATTTTTGCTCTTAGAAAATGGCATTGTACCAAAATAGCTTTTGCAGTTGCTTGTCTCAATATAGGATCTGCTATTGGTAGACTTGATGTGAAAGAAAAAGGATGACCTTGACTGATAATATTTAACTAATATCAAACTACAGATAGTTATTTTTAAAATACAGTAATACAAGAGGTGTGGGGGTGTCTTTTGGTTTTTAAGAAATAACATGGTTCACCAAATAAGCAGACTTTTGCCATCTTTGTAGTTTGCCTGTCTTAGCACCACCTTCTCAGCAGAGAATTGGAAAGTCTTAGTTCCTGTACACAGTGTTGCTGCCCCGTAGCTTTGGGCTTTTGGGGCCCTTGAAAGCCTGCAGAATTCAAGGCTGGGGTCTGGACCTCCCTGGAAGTCAGTTGTTTGCACATGTCCTAAGAGCAGTCTCTGGCCTAAATTGCTCGCTGTTACAGTTCTTGGTACAGAGCAGGGGAGAGGGGAGCAGAACAGAGGAGATGTGACTTGCTCAAGATACCAGGTGAAGTCTCCCTGGGCCTCTTGGGTTTGGGAGCTAAATTTCAGAATGCTGACTGAGGAGTAAAAGCTGCTTGGTATAGATGAATACTGGTGCTAGTCCTGACAGCGATGACTACTCTAATAATATCTTGCTGAAAGTAATACATGTATTTGTTTTACAACTGCTGTAAATATGTCTTCAATGAATAGCTTTATTTTGCAGATGTTACATTGCAATATGAGAGCAATAAAGTGTTAAGAAGCAAAGGTAACACTGAAGACCAGAGTTAACACAGCAAAGCCATGGAATGCAGAATTAAAAGTTTTGTTGCTCTTTTTCTTCATCTTTCTTTATTGTGAAAGTGTAGAATTTTCTTCAAATATAAGTAGCAAACAATGAAGTAACATGCTTGGGTCTGTAATTTTAGAACTTTTCCCATTTCTTTTTAAAGCTACCATGGTTTTGATGCAACTTCTATAATACTTGTCAGTGTTACCCTTCTTTTAGTAAGGGTTTTGCCCTAGAATATTGATAAAATTGTTAAACCTGTTTATTTTAATGGAGACTTCATTCACAAAGGAGAGACAAAGCCAGAAGTAGGAATGTGCTGTTGACAGAATTGTCCTGGCTGTTTTGAAGTGCACTGTTAAGAGAACTCAAGTTAAAATGACGTTGGGGAGGGGGAATGGGATGGACACCCCGGAGCCTCCAGGGGAGCGGTAAGAGCCTGCTGGAACTCATTCCAAGCTTCGGACTGTATTTAAAAGTTCAACAATCATTCAGTTAACTCTATTATCCTCTAAACTGAAACTTGAACAAAATGTTTTGAAGTCTGTTACCCTTCACTGCAAACTGTTGTAAGTTCATTGTTTGTTCCTATATTTGTTTCTGCAGTTGTGTGTATAAGTGTGTATGCCAGCAGCATTCGGAACAGATGTATAGTGACCTAATAAAAAAGATAACTAACCACTTAGAGAGAGTCTCAAAGGAGCTGCAGGTAAGAAGCTGCACAATCTAATTCTCTCTTTCCTGGGATCTGTGATTATATCAGAGCAGCATGTAGGTGGCCCATGGAGGGGATTGCTATTAAGACTGATTTACATTAACTTACAAAATTGTCTACTACTTCATTCACTAATGGGCTGTCAGACAGAAAACCAACTACTAGGTTGGCACTGCCAGACCTTGGAGGTCTCAACCATGTGGAGAGCAGTGGCTAAACCTGAATATATGATACAGAATGGAGAATGGGAAATCTAAAGTATAATCTGGGATGTAAATACCTCAGTCAAACATGATCTGAGCACATGAGATAAATGTCTGCCATTCCTGTGTAAATGTGTATAAACTGTTTATGGTTCTTGTGCACCACAAGCAGCACAAAACGGAAAATCTGAAGGAAAAAATTTAGGTGAATTAAATATAGATTGTGGAGTATAATTTAAGAATTACTGCATATGGAATTCTGTTACAGCTTATTCTGCATTTTTCTTGCCCATCTCTAGATGTCAGTGGTTTACAGCAGTCGTAATATATACAGTTTGTATTTCCCTATCCTTCTCTGCATCTTACTTGTGCATCCATGGTTGTTTTCATGTCTATTCCTTGTTGAACATTCCTTTTAGACTAGAGTCTCCAGATATGTACTTGAAATTGTCACTGCTGTAGCAGCAACACTGCTTGATTTTTCCCTGCAGCTTTTTTCACTTCCATAACTGATGTCTGAGTCCTGTACTCAACTGCAGTGCATGAAGTAGAGATGCCAAATATAAAGAAGCTCTAAACTACAGCAGCTTCTTCAGTGCTTCTAACACATTGATAACTAATTTCTGTCAGCCCAAAACACTCTTAATGCTTTAACTGCATCAGATATTTCTGGCTAAACGTGCATTCCCACGAAAATATATAGCACTGTGATCTCTCTGATGTCCTTTTTGTTGCACTGTTTTCCTCTTGTGGCTTTCCTTATAAAGAAAAATAACTATCCAGCATTTAATAGGCATGGTATTTGCTAGGTTCTTTCTTCTTTTCTCTTTTATGTTCTCTTTATTCCTCATGGAGTGACAGCCTCAGTGTTCTGTAAAAATTGCTTGGAGTTGATGAACATAGTATTTAAAATAAAGCCTTCCCTTGGTTCTGCTGAGCTGGTGCAGCCTGTACATTTTTTCTCCTGTTTGTGAGAACTATGATTCATTTCAGCTATACAGGTTTGACCAGTTCTTCTGATATATCCCATGGTAATACACTGCTTTAGTTTGATTTCAGTTTAGGAATACACCAAATTCTTTACTCCGTGCTAATCCTTGACTCCTTTCTCTTAAGTCCCAGAACTGAGGCAGCTGATCTTAAAGTTTGCTTTAGCACATATGAGCCTAAATAATTCTGCCAAAAAGCAAGGCTGCCTTCTGAACATCAGCTTGCTGAAAGAATAGTTGACAACTGTTTAATGCAATCTTAGCCTTGCAAAAGCTTCCTTATGTAGGTTAGACACACCTGTAATATAACAGGATACCATCTTTGTGTGCATTATGTGAGTTTTGTCTGACGTGTGAACATGACTTGGCTTTTGGATGACAAATGGATCTTTTTGAGCGGCTGGAGGTAAAACTCACATGCCTCAAAAATTGTTCTATAAAGAAACTGTTTTAGCTGTGGGTTGTGAAATTTACTCTTAAGAAATTATTCTACTACAATGTATTTTATTATACTGATACTTCTTTGATCTTAATACATTTTGGTGACATTCAGTCACTCGGGGTTTATGTTGAAAATGCAGTTCTAGATCTTTATCCTAGCAACAACAGCAAATTACTTTGTAAATGTTAGTTGCTTGGAAGTTTCTGGTTCAGACAGGCAAACAATAAAAAAACCTATATATGTGAATCCTTTTAATGCACAGTTTGTGGTGTTTCGCTTTCTGACATAATCTCATTCACCTGCCAGCAACATTTGAGAGTTCTGTTTGTTTGGCAAGCTATGACTTGATGCAGGTTGTTAGTTTTTAATGTTCAGAGATGCAAAAGTATCCCAGTATAAGCAGGAATGTTGGTGTGTGTCAGAAAACAGATGGTTATGGAAACTGAAATGTCAGGCAAGTGCAATGTCTTGCTCTGGACAGGCCAGCACCTTCTTTGCATAGCAGTATGACAGCTAAATGGCAAGTGGGCTGCAGAATGTCTGCCTGTAACCAACATGCCAGAGCAAGCTGTCTCCTACAGGAACCACTCATCAACAGCCAAACCAGTAAAACCCAGATACCAAACAGTAAAAGTGGGAGCACCTCAGGGGACTGGTCAGACTTGCTCTTGCATGGATTTAGTCTTAATGGAGTTTGGTTTCTCTCTTCAGGGCATTCACTGCAGAAACTCCCCATATGTATTTATTTCCCCCCTCCCTGTGTGTGTTGTCTGAGCAGCTGGCCACAGCTGGAGTCAGCAGAGTGATGGACACATGGACACATGGGTATCCTGAGCTGGAGTCAGCAGAGCGATGGACACATGGACTCGTGGGTGTCCTGAGCTGGAGTCAGCAGAGTGATGGGCACATGGACACATGGGTGTCCTGAGCTGGAGTCAGCAGAGTGATGGACACATGGACACATGGGTGTCCTGAGCTGGAGTCAGCAGAGTGATGGGCACATGGACACGTGGGTGTCCTGAGCTGGGTGTCCCAGGCCCTGGGCTGGCACACTCAAACAGTCCCTGGTCATCCTGTGTGACTTCGGCTTTTCCAGACTGCAGGACAGCTTGTGTGGTGTTGGTGTTTGTTGCCCTGTGCATTTCTGAGGGATTGTTTCACAGCTTTTCAGCTCGAGAGAGTTACTTTCAGTGGTGGCAGAGGCCATAGGAAAATGTGGCTGGACTGGTGTATTTTTGCATGTTGGACATTGGGTGAAAAGCAGTGAGCAGTGGTTTTTTGGGTGAGTAATGATACATTTAGATGAGATGAATTGCTTGTCATCAGGCTGATACGGGGCCTCCTGTATGCCAAGCCATTTCCAGCTCCCTCATTACTGGATCTGTAAGTTGATGATCCTTTCTTCAGACTGCTATGGAGAGACTCCGAGCTAGGATTGCTTTCCTTTCCTACAGCTGATGTCTGACCAGCTTCTCTGCATTAGTTAAGACTGAGTTTTGCCATGTGGAGCTTTCAGTAATTGAGTATTCAATCTCCCTAATTCCTGAGTTGATTGGAATTTTGGATTTTGTCAGGTTAAAAAAAATAACATGTTGCTGCAGAAAACACAAATTAACTTGTTTCCTGTTGTCTTGAGGTCTGTGAAGCCTCTAGCATACAGATGATTTTTCTAGGATGCTGTATTTGGAAACATTTCACTGGTAATGGACATGGTTCATTATGCTGTGGTTTGAAATAATGTCAGCTGTTTTTGTGGGTAATTGCTGAGTCATTCAGATGTATGAGGTAGGGTGGATACACAAACATATGCTTTCAGATTAAATACGTCTCTCTTTAAAATGAGTAAAACTGTATTTGCATTAGGCAGTAGTGTTTCTGGCTTAATTTATTCTTATGCACTCTGATAAAGTAATTTAAAATCAAGCACTCTTCCCATTACATATCTCTTCAGCAAAAGATGGTGGAAAGTACTCAAAGCATTGACAATCAGAATGTGCTGTGGCTTTGAGCTGGCTTGTTACAAACATAGCTTTTTTGTGCAGGTGCAGTGGAATATTTTCCTTTTAGTTATAACAAACTCAGTGCTTCCTTTGTGAAATGACTGAGAGCTGAAAACCATTTATTTGTCATGTTGCACCTTTTTTTATCTAGAGGAGAGAGAAAAAGGGATCTGTTGTTTTCTGTTTGTGGTGGGGTGTTTTTTTTATGATAATGTATTATATTTTTTTTATAATGAACATGACTGCACTGAGGAGTCACTGGTGTTGGTAGATAATTTGCATGTCTGCTGTTTGGCCCCCAGGACCTGCAGGTTTATAGTCTTCGTTGTGCAATGCCAGAAAGGTTTCCTGCCTGATACTAATCTTTACAACTTCTCAGCCTCTTGGCTTGTCGGCTCTCAAACCAGTCATTGCAGTGCATGAAAGTATTGTCCCACTTGCTGTTTCCTTGGGAGAATGTGGGAATCAGGTGTCCTCAGTGAGGATTTTAGGATGCTCAAAGAACCCCTGGTAAAGGTATCAGGAAAAGCAGCTTTAATATTAAAGTGAAAGCATGACAGAGTTCATTGTCAAGGCTCACACTATTACTACTACATGGTTAAAGCATGCAGAGAAAAATCAGACTAAAATCAAGGGGTCTAAAAGTAAAATCACCCAGAAATGATCTGTGTGGTGGCAGGGAATAGGAAAAGCGTAAGGATAGGAAGGAATGATGGAGACCCTCAGAATAAGTCACAAGGTCCAGAGTGGATCCCTTTGCCAAACTCAGCCTCCAACTTGACCAGCGGTTTAGGCCTAATGGTTTTAACAGCATTTAAACTTAACAGCACTTAATCAATAGCCTAATTTAAACAATTTAATAAAAGATTCTATAGAATTTACAATAAGCAAAACAATAACTCACAGGCCTGTCTTGCCTGTGAATCTAATGTACTTCTTAAAAATCTAAGAGAGCAGCATTCCCAGTGTATTTGCTGTGGCACATTCACACCTAAACACACACAGAGTTAAAGGAGGCACTGCTGTCATCTGTTTTCAAGTATAGCTTAGCAATATCTTGTTGTGGACAATGCCCATACAAACAGTGTGGACAATCTGTTCTTTCCTTGCCTTTTCCTGTCTTATTTGCTGTCTTGTGTTTACCTTCCCCTTGTCCCCTGTGATTATATGGAGTTTCCAGCCAGTGGTGAGGAGCCGGTCATCTCCTGTACCTACTCTTTCTGAAACACTAATCTGATTAATACAAATGCCTTATTGCAAACTTCAGATGAGGTTCTGAACTTCCTACTTTATTTGTGTTTTAGAAACTGTTGTCTATTGAAGCTTAAGTGGCTTGTCATGTTTACCCTGTGGGTTTTGCTTGTGGTCAGGGTGCCGTAAAAATGCATCCAGGTAGTGCTTTGAGGGACTGGTAAAACTGAATTTCTAACAGTGGGCAGAGTTACATACAGGGGACTATCTCATAGCATTCTTGATATTTACACTTTAAGGTAGTTTTACTCCAGATTGTTTTGCAGATGTATTTTGCTTTCCCTCCAAGGTACACTGGTGATTACATTCCCTTTATAAAGTGCTGTATTGTAATGGAGCAGTTATGCCAGTCTGTGAAATACAGCTTTTGGCAGCATCATCTGTGGCTGCTTTTTGTGTACACTTAGTAAATCAGGTTGCTAATGCAGGCATGATTAGACTTTAGTAATGTACTTCTGCGAGGCCATTTGCTCTACCCATGTGAAGAAGGCAATTCTTACTACACTGTTTGTATGGGCATTGTCTGACTTGGTAGCTAAAGGAAATACAGGGAACCTACTTCAAAAGTCATGCTTATTTCTTGTAGCATAGAAGTAACACTTAAATTACCTCTGGTAATTTGAAATCAGTTGATTCCCTGAAATAATATCTCTAGATCTAGCAGTTTCTCAAAGACTTACATAGAAAACAAATCTGCCTCCTCTATGCTCTGCTTTTAGAAAAGATCAGAAATAGATGTGGAGAATGGAAATTGAGAACTTTTTTTTCTAACTCTTTCTTAATAATTATGTTAAATCATTGGTGTTTCTTGGAGTCCATTTGGGCCATCTGTTAATATCAACAGTTCATTTTTTCAAGAGGAGATGCAGACTGGGCATTTATCTGGTCCATAATATTTAAAATGGGAAAAAACCAAACCACCAAACCCAAATATTCAGAGCTGTAGGTATTTATCCATCAGTTTTTCTGGGAGAACATTGCTTAATTGTGTGTGTCTGTGAAACAAGCATTTACTGCTGTGAATCCCACTGAACTGAATCAGATCAAATGGATGATTTGAACTCAGATGGTGAAAACCAGAAGCATTATAAATGTTTGTATCTTTATGTGTGGACATCAAAAAGATGGCTTTTAACTTAAGTAGTAGCGGTGACCATATTGCCAGAATTGCCATTAAAAATGACATTACCATCAGCAAGTTAAGCTGAGAGAAGCATTCTTGCCTGCAGCATTTTGGAAAGGCTTGTAGTCCTGCAGCTGTTTAGTGCCTTGTCACACTACACTGGGGCTGCAGACCCTGATGCAATTACAGAAAGATATAAGTAAATACAGCACTAATTAATATATATTTAATAGATAGAAAAGCTTCTGAAGATTTCTTATTGCTAAACGATTTTGATGGTCTTTAGATACAGTGTCTTTTTGTTTTACAAGCATGTAGAGTGGGAATGGAACATGGCCCACACCTGCTAACCTGCTGTAAGACAGTTACATGAGAAAATGTCATGAGGCTGTACAGCTTTGAACAGGTTTGAGTGCAGGCTTGACTAGGAAGACACAGCCTTTGAATCAGTTGTGCTTTGGTTTGATGTCTGTTTTTTGTAAAAAGTTTTAATAATACCCATGTCTAGTGAGGTAGACCTGGGCATCACATACATTGCAAGGCAAGGTAAACAAATTATATTTTCTTGAGAAAGAACAAAGAGTGGTTTAGAAGATTCAGACCACTTACATGAGTAACAGGTTAATTTGTGTAGTCATAGCCATTCTCCCTTTTCACTTGGCAGGCGTGGGAGAGATGCTGCAGCATATGTGCTGGCATTTTGGCAGTGAGCATATTCCCAGGAAAATGGAACTGCCCATTCACCATAGGAGTGTAAACTCTACTAAACATACCACTGATTGTGCCAGATGACTCTTCATAAATAGATTAGCTTTGTGTTCCTCAAGCAGAGAGCTGTTGTCTCTGATTCTTTCTTGTGAGCCATTTCCGAGTTGTCTTGAGCCAGCAGCTGCCTTCTGATTTCATATGTTCAGTTTAAGAGTGATATTGAGACTGGTTTTCAAGCTGAAAAAACCCAGATCTTTTTAACATATATAGTTTCTTGCCCACAAGTGCATTGAAATGCCTACATATTAGATTTCAAATAAGGGAAGGGTAATTCACTATGCAGGATCTCCAGTTGCTTGTTTTGACTATCTCTTGTATGTCATACTTTCTCAAATGTGTTTTCTTGTTACTTCTCATTTCTGTTGGTGCTGAGATGTCCTCTGTGGTGTATAAGGAGATGAAACTGTGTCTCTAGCATCAGCTTTTAAACAGCAACCATAATATTTTATTCTAAGAAGCAGTTGACTCACAACCAAGCTGAAGATGTTAAACAAATGCAACTGCATCAGAGTTTGAGAAATCCAACCAAACATTGAATGCTCCTGTGGACAGACACACAATACAGTTGTTGCTGGAAAACTATTCTTAACCTTATGAGTGGTAGATAAGAGCAAATGTAGGAGAGGATTTTTACTGCCTGTCTGTATGGAGTGTTTTAAAAAAACCTCAAACAATCCAAAAAACCAATAAACTTACAAAAAAACACCCTCAAACCCCTGAATTGACAGTTTCATAGGATTCAGGATGAGGAGTAAAGGAATGAGGGATCCTCATCTTTCCTGGAAAACCTTAGGCTAGGAGTGTGTATTTTGTATCTTTGAATAAGCTTCTGTAATACATCCCTCAGGTAAGATAGGAGTGGATGTAAAGACTTAATAGTTGCTGGGGAGTTGTAAGAAGTAAATGTCATGCTTAATTCTGCCCCTCCCCTTGTAATTTAAACAGCTGATGTATGTGTTCTCTTTTTCTGGACTAGGACCAGGAGTAAAAAGTGTCAGCCAAAGCAGTTTTTTGGGATTTTTTTCTTGTAATAGCTATATGTGAATAAGTATAGATTTTAAATGGAAATTATGCTCTAATGATGGCCACTTAAAATAAAAATATTAGCAGCTTCTGTTTACTCATGAATTTGTTGCTATGTGCTGCTTTTTAGTTCACAAAATTGAAGTAGTTTGTATAAAACTAATCCAGCTTCAGTTGCTGTCCTATAAATGTGGGTGTAGAGATGTGGAGAAAGATCCTGTGCTCAAGCAAATAATTGATTTCAGTTTGGAGCAGCCGTACAGTAACACTGTGATGAACAGAAAACAGATTGTTCTGTTTTCCCCACACAGATTACAGTACTTCATAGGTGAGCTGTGAAAATACTATTATTGATTTCTATTTGGCTTGGGTATTTTGGTATTTACAAGTCAAGCTTTAGTTGAGCAGAGTTTGATTGTCAAGCTTGCTTTTTTGTTGTTGTCCATCGCTGTTAATGTCTTGGCTGTTGAGGCTTGACATGAAACACTGCCAGAATAAAACTGAAAAGTGACATTTCATGCTGATAAAGCAGACAACACCATGATTTATGCATTGCAGAGGTTAAAACTAAGGCCTGATATCTGCCTGACACTAGTGGGTGCTTCCTCTGAAGCTGTCAGGACCTCTTTTAGCTTTTTCTGCTTTTATCCAGAGCAGTTGTTTTCCACTGATTGCAAGGTGTGGTGGTGGTTGACAGCTCCCAGGTATCCTTCCATTAAAACACTCCTGAGGTCATTCTCAGGAGACAGCTGGGTGTGCAGACGTTGTTCCCTCATAAACAGCCTCCCTTACTGTGACATGGGCTTTGGGAGCGGAGCTAGCAGATTTCTCATCTGCAGTGGAGAAAAAGGGTATCAGTGCTTATGTCCCCTGTCGAAAGTGTGGCAGACTGGCTGTGTGCACTGCTGAGATTAAATCTGCACTGCCCAGCTTCTGTGTTTTTTTCTTGTTGGCTTTATTGTTGTTTTGGTTTTTTTTAATGAAAATGGCAATCTAGCAGCAAGAGAAGAGTGGTGCCCTGTGTCAGGCTATGGCCTCCGTTTGTCAGACGTGTTCTTTCAAGTAGAATTTTCCTTTTTCTTTGATCTTAGAAGCTGTATACCAATCAGAGGATATAACCATATTTAAAGTTGAGGTTGTAAAGGAGTGAAGCAGGAATACATACTGCTTAGAAACGCAGATTTCATTGCATGTTGTTTGCAACAAATTATATCTGTAATGTGTATATGAAAGGGAGTCCTTGGAGCTCATAGCCACTTTTATACGTTGTTGGCATTTTGAACTAAAATTTGTTTAGCCACCCCTGAAAACTGCATTTGCAATAAGATTAAAACCTTATGATCAAAATGAGGAATAACCATGTATAGCCTTTGGCAACTGCATATGGAATAACACTCTTTCTTCCTTTGCCAGTTTTGCTTTCCTTTCTGAACTGCCTGCTCTGTATTGGTGTTTGCTGTGAAAATTACCCATGTGTTCATTAAGCATATTAAGAAGGGAGGCAAAAGAAGCTGTTTTAAAGGAAAAAAAATCCCCTTTTGTAAATTTAGAACACTTAATAGAGCAAAATATCAACATAAATTTTAACTGTTCTCTTAGAGCCCCTGGTGAGTGTCCGTACAAAGGCTGAAAATGTTTGTGGAGATAGCTTTAAGTTCTGATAAGGTGGTCAAGGTGCAGCTAAGCCCTGAGTCTTTCTCATGCCACAGATGCTTTGGCTTTTAGGAAAATCTTTGTTTTCTTGCAAGGTCCCAGTTACTGCTGTATTCTCCATCTTCTTTCGGCTCGGTGCTGTCAGAGGGGAAAACAGTGCAGGGGAAGAGAAGTTTTGCTTCTCATTAACAAGCAACACCTTGCCCTTGCATTTGTATAGGTGTATCTCTATGTGAACAGTAGGAACTCAGGCAGCCACCCAGCCCCTCTGGAAAGACAAAAGCAGGGGTTGAGCCAGAGGCAGAGCAGTGTATGGGGAAGGACTGGGGTGGAGAAGTGGATAGTGGAGGAACATGTTACTGTAGCTCCACTTCCATCTGTGGGCATCTAAGTGCGCTTCTGAATGCTCCAGTGCAGCTCCCCTACACACCTCCAAATGCATATTGTAACAGAAACAGTGGTTAGTGCTTCCCATTTTTCTGGTTCTCTTCTCAGTTTAACTTCACTTGCTGCTGAACAGATCTTTTAAGCTTCCTTATTCCCTTCTTTGAGAAATAGGGTATTGTACCCAGAAAATAGCACATTCAGATTTTGTGTAGCCAAGTTTAGGCTGGGGGTCCAGGAGGAAGCAGTGTGCTGGAGCAGGTCAGGGGATTTCCCCAGGCCTGACCTGGAGCACAGGACCCGCATGCAGAACTCTCTCTGAAAATGTTGCTTTCTTTGTGGTCCTTCCAGCTGAACCTCCTGAACACTTGCCTTGCCTTAGGTGACCCAGCAGTAGCTTAGAAGGGTTTTCTGTGGAGGACAGTGTTCCCTGGAGCTGGAAGATGTGCCACTCACCAGCTCAGCTGCAAAGCAGCAGCTTAATGCCACCCTGCTCTTGTGGGTGGGAAAAGCTCAGGGGAGTGGGAACACACACTGCAGCACTTGTGCAGATTTGGGTATGGATTCTAGGCATGACAGCTGGTGCTTTCAAAACAAAGCCCTGGTCTTTAATAAGTGTTTTTATTTGCATATGCTGAATGTCAGTTTGTTACAGGCTCACTGTATTTCTTACTGAACGGACCTTGTGCTGGGCACTGATGTATAGTCCTAGGCAAAACCTAGTTACCGAAGGGAGATTGGTTTTGCTGGAGGGAGTTAGAGCAGAAACTCTGGAATGATGTGTGGCTTGCTTTGTGTGGACCTACTGTATCAAATCCTTTGTAGCTGTTTGAGTTTGCTATGAAAGCATAGCCCATGCTGTTCCAGATCTTTCTCTTGTTCAAATTACAACCTGACTTTTACGGTTTCTTGCAGGCCAGCCCTCCAGATCTCTATATTGAAAGATTTAACGTAGCTCTTGGACAGTATATGGGAGCATTGCAGAGCATTGTGCCTCTTTTCATATATATGGTAAGTTTTAGAAAATTCTTTTCAAATGAATATGTCCATACACAAGATGCTGACTGAAAGTGAAAAGAATAAAATGCAGCTAATAATGATTTTTGACATGTAAAACTTATGCTTCATGCCTAGTTTTGGTGCCTGCCTAACAGTACTGATCAAGTTGTATGGGGAGAGGAAGGGGAAGCTGTGCTTTTTAAATGCAGAGTTTTGCAGTTGGTTTCTGCCCTAATACTTCTTTCTGGGAGTGGGGAGAATGGTTCTGATTTTGATGGGAAAAAAGCCATCTCAAATAGTTCATTACTTACATCTTTTTGAACAGAGATAATTTATTGACTTGTTAAGTTTTGGCTTCTTAGTTTGGGCAGGTTGTGGAGATGATTGTTTTTTACTTTCAGATAGAACAGATTCAGAAAAGATGGGAAGAAATGTGTCTTGGAAATGTCTTTTGATACTTGATAAAGCAATTTAGAGTGTTGGATAGATGAAGACAAAATAACGTTTATAGCACTGTCAGGCATACTTGGAGTGGTTCAGAAACCAGTAATTTACATCCTTTTTGTCAAAGTACCAAAACTTTTATTGCCTTTTTTTTGGTAGTAGTGAATAACTTAAGCTTGAAACTTGTCCTTCTCCCAGAAACTTTCCTTGTGTTGGCATCGCTTAGAAGTGAAAAAAAAAAAAAAAAAAGGGATTAAATAAGCCTCAAACTCTTCAAAGTTTTTCTGATTGGTAGTTTCACAGAGTTTGGGGAGCAGTATCCTTTAGAAGGATCTCCTGTGTTTCAGTGAATTTTGGTAACTTGCTACAGTATTTTGGCATAGTGTTACCATACAGATTTGTTGCATTAAAAGAGGAATTTGCCTTTCTGGAACTTGGTGTTTTCTAATCTGCCCTTTTATTTGGTTCTGTTACCTGTTGGTTCTTCTTGCTGCCAAAAGCAATGCTGACTTGGCTTAGCTGTATAGCTGGTTTATAAGGCTAATGGCAAATCAGCTGTCAAACTTTTTCACTGAAATAATTTATTAATCAGTGTTGTGCATGATGTGGAAAATATCTCTAGAGAAGTCAGGATGAAAAATGTTTGTGTTTCTTAGTTTTTTCTGTATGTATTTGGAAGTACTTTTATGTGCAGGTACTCTTGCAATCTTACGTTGTAGTGTCCAATCAAGTTTTCTCATATAGCAACAACAGTTTCCTCTGTTTGGTCCAAAGATACAACTGAAAAACAACTGCAAGAGGTGAAAGCCTAATTATTCTACAGTCTAAATTACAGCTTTGCAGTTGCTTTAATAGATACTTTTCTAAAAGTTTTGAAGTGGACTAAGTTGTTAAACTCTGCCTTTATGTCAGAGGTGACGAGGCTTTCCTTCTCTGTGATTGCTTTAATCAGGAGTTTCCAAGGCTGTTGAGTTGCTTGAGGACTTAGTTCTGAAAGGATAATTATATTGCTGCTTAGGAGAACTTTTAATGTGCATTTAAATATTTTTAAAATCTATGAAGCTGAGGAAAAACTAAAGCTTTTATGTAGAACTGGAGTATGGCATAGTATTTTGTCTTAGGCTTAGTCCTGTGTGTCTTAATAGCAGCAGCAGCACTTTTCTTTCCTGGTACGTACCAAAGCAGGAAAGGTGATTTCTTACCCTGTGTGTGTATGGTGACCAAGGGGTGTTTCCAAGCTTATCAGGAGGGATGGTTGAGAGGGCTGACCTTGCAACTGATGGGAGTTTTTCTTTTTCCTTCTTTTGCTGGGAGCACTTTGTTTTTTCATTGGTGATGGATTTTTTCAGTCTTAGGCTGCTGCAGCAGGTTTGTCAGAAAAGCACGGAGGCCAAAAGACCCTCTGAGATTCTGTGGCTTTACGCTCCTTCAGAAGTTCAGGGATGTAAGTGAAGGTAAAATTGAACTGGAAGTTAGGGTAATACACAGTGCTTTATTCCTAGGAGAAAACTGGTTTATAAATTTAAGTGAGATTATTCTAGTTGCTTACAGGTTGTACATATCACAGTATGCTATACACATGAATGAAAAAATATTTCCGCTTGAATGAAAAAATAGAATTTAGATGGTGTATTTTTCTTACAGAATTTCAGTTTTTCATTTTACTTTGAGATATAGCTGAAAATCTGTTATTTTATCACATTATGTGAGCCTAACATTTGTGAGCACTGTGGTTTTGGGATAGGTAAAATTTATTTCATTGCCTGCCACATATTGTTATCCCTACTGGTATTGCACTTTGTTGCTTATCAGCCAGAGGGCATTTTGTGTGTGTCTGTATACACAGGTATATGCAAGTATGAGGTGGTAAGCACTCCTATATACTGTTTTATCTTCTTTCAAGTACTTACTGATCTCCTCTTAATATTAACTGAGTTTTATCTTTTAAGATTTGCCAGATTGCTTTATCGTAAGGTATTTAGTAGAATTAATGTTTGTATCATACCTTTCTCAGTTACTCACATCTGCTTACCTTTTAGCTGTCAGTTAGACCTTTATGTGACTTGAGACATTTTTCTAGAAATACTGGCACAGCCTAGGTAGTGACGTGTTATACAGAAAATCTTCCTGATTTACCCCTAACAAGGATGGGGAAGGTAACAGCTCTTCTGCTCTCTCCTTTCAGCACTGTGGATTGGAAATGAAGCACTTAAGTTAGATGCTCTTTCTTCGTCTATTTAAGCTCACACAAGTGGAACATATTTTTGGAAAGGTGTTTCCAAGTGAGCAAATGTACAGAATATTTTACATTTGTTCTTTGTTTGTACTGTCTTGTAACTGCTGGGTTGTGGGATTTTTTTTTGGTTGCTTTTCTAGTGAAATTACTAGAATTAAAAGTTTAAGCTTTCCAGCTCCTGAGCAAAATGAGGCACCATAATTTGGCCATCTTGTGCAAAATGGTTTAGGAAAATGGTCTGGTGAAAGGCTGTAGTGTGGTGTGTAGTTAAACACTTTGTCAAAGTGTATCTTTAGTTGCTGTGGGTTTCTGTTGTAATGGCAATTCACCATTGATCAAAACCATTACAAATAAGTTAGTCTAATTAGGTTATTCTCTCTGCAGAGCCTTTCCCTCAATCTTTGTTCACAGGTCCAGGTGAGGGGAAACAACTGAGTCGTAGTCCTTGATAAAACCTCTACAGGCAGGATACATTCAGGGAGGGAACCACCAGCAGCAAGTTTACTAAATTTAAAAAACCCACCTCTTTAGGGCTGTTGTCTATCACTGCAACAAACTTAAACTACAATAGGGGCATGTATTTAGCCCTCAGACTGCCTTTGTTCTACCAGGTTCAGTCTTTATTAAAGGTGACTAACTGCTGGTGAAAGTTTGCCTCAAAAGTTTTAGGGGTTTCTACCTGGACAGGTTGTTACGGTGTGTTCGTAGTTTTGGTAATGGCCAAGAGAATGGGTTTCACACAAAAACATGAAGATTGCTCTCTGTTCTGAGAGTGTGTTCCAGTTGTGTTAAATGCTTTAGTGAACAGGAGAAAAATTTAATTTAAAGTGTGGAAAAACCTTTCTCCCTTAAGATATCCCTGTTCTAGTAAATGCCTCAGATAAGTGGGTTATTTTTGAGTTGATTTTCTGGTAGGTTATCTGTTTAACTCTTTTACACCATTTGTCCAAATTACTTAATTCAGCTATTCCACTTCCAAGCTAGCTTTTTAATGATAGGAGATTTATCTTGAAGCAATTTTTTTCCCTCAGCATTTAAAACACGTCTATGAATAAAACACAGACAAGAAATCTTGCTATTAATTGCAGGCTGGAAATGGAGCATTGATACCAAATTAGGTATTGGGGCCCTCGAGGAACTCCTGAATAGAATTATCTCTGAATTTCCCTCAAAGAGATGAATTAATTGTTAATGCTGAATGGGTCAAAGTAATGGAATCCTAAAAATTTTAATGTAGTTCACTTTTGTATAGATTTATATATATATCACTTATTTCCACAGCTGATTAATTCTGAGTAGCTGTCCTCTGAGATTGTCAGTGAACCACAGAAGTGGATAGTTGTGCTGAGGATTTATTATTGTAACCTATCTATTTTAATGGTTTAATTGCTTTTAGTCATTGGGAAAAATATTTTCTTTCATTACAAACATAATGTCCAGCTGTATTTTGGCATTAAGAGAATTTATAAAATTTTTAGAAGTTCTAAAATGAAGTGTTTTGTGTACAAGCTCTCCATTCTGGATCAATATGGAGATTTAGTTGTAGAATCAGAAAACAAAATAAATAGGTATGGCTGTATGTAAATAGGTTTGTCACCAATGTTTTTTTGTTGTACAGGAATGTTCTGTTTAGTTTAAATGCAGTCACCAAGGAAACACTTTGCAGGTGAAATATTCTACGGCTTTAATATTCTGAACTGTTTTTATTCAGGGAGAAAAAAAAAGTTTACTTTATTTCCTATTATGAGAAACAAACTTGAAAACTTTTGTCTTATTTTCCAGAATAAATTTTACATAGAAACCAAGCTTAACAGAGACTTAAAAGATGACCTTATAAAGCTGTTTACGGAACATGTTGCAGAAAAGCACATTTACAACCTAATGCGTAAGTAAAGCTGTTGACTTTTCTTATAATGGAAGCCTGGAGAGCCACAGTGCTTTCAGATACTATGAAAATCCACAGCAAATAGGGATAAAATGCCAAATATTAGTGAACTTCAATACAAATTCCTTTAAGGCATGAGAAAATGTGGCACAGTTCAACTTTTTTTTTTTCAGAAATCTGACTTTGTATGAAGTAATGGTTTGCTTGAGATCTGGGGGAACCAATATTTGTTTTCCCTGATGACTTGTGATTATGGCATAATGAATGTTTTATTGTTCTGTTGTTTATGCTGTTGCTTTTTAACTTCCTTACCAAAATATTGCCAGGTGACATTAAGAACGTGGTGTGGTCAAAAAACTGTGATACCTCTGGGGTTGTTGCCATGATGTACTCAAGTACTGCTGTAGTTGGTGAGCTGCAGAATGATGACAGCAGTTTCTCTCTAAGGTTAATGGGTTAATGCAAATATAATGTGCTTCAAGTGATACCAACAGGAGCACTTAATGGGAAGTGTGACTCCTGTGGTGAACCACAGTGTTTGTCTGAAACCTGCCACCTCTGAGAGTGTCTGTGTGAGCACAGGGACCTTGCTGCTGGCCTGCTTTGCCCCTCAGAAGGGCAGCTAGGAAAGCATTAGAGCAATTGGAGTGGAGTTTATTGCTCTTTTTTTCTTTGCTCGGGTAGCAATGCCCTGCTCCCTCCAGTTGAGGGAAAGGAGCTGTGCTGTTGTTTCAGACTCACTGAGAGGTGACATCCTGGGCAAGGGGTGGGTGAACAGGGTGTCTACAAGGTCAGGGAGCCTGGCATTCTACAGTGATGGGAGATCATCAGCTCTGATGAGGTCTTGTTCTTGCCATCTGGAAAAGTCACTAAGAGCAGATCACATCACCTTGGAAATAGCAGAACAACGAGGAGTGCCCAGCCATGGGCCTGATGTTTTCTTTTGTGCCAAAGAGAACTACTGGTATCATGAAACCTGGTAAGATGATTGCTGCAACAAGATCATGGAAAATTTGGCTGATAGTGCCTTAAAATGTTCACATTTTTCAGGCAGTTTTTTTTCCAGTGGCAAAGCAAAGGTGTAACACTGAATAAACCTGAGATAAGTGATGTCAGATGTGTGTTGCTAAGTAATTAACTTTCTGCAGTGATAATAGCAGAATCAAACAGAAATTGCAGATGAATTGTTGAAAGGAAAAGACCTGTGGTGTTGTGTGTGTGTAATCAGAAATACTTTTTCCCAGCTCTGTTAATTGCAGAAGTAAAATGAAAAGAAAAAAATGAAAAAAAAAAAAGTAATCTGTCTGTGTTGCTGTATATGAAGTGTTTTGTTTAATGAGCAGCTTCCTTGGGTTCATTTCAGTCTGACCATCAGTTTGTTAAAGCTATGTTATTTGGATTTTATCTCCCTTCTAAGTAAGATGATAAATACTGACAGGCATGAACTCCTAACTGTGATCTGATTTAATTAAGTCTTGGATAAGAGGATCTATAAATTGAGTTAAAGTATGCCTAAATAAAATTTTGAACTTGCTAACAGGTTCTTGGGAAATAATTGAAGATACACAGCACATGATGTAGTACTGCAAATGTGCTGAAAAACTTCTAGTATTGTATTTTTTTCTGCCTTTTTTAGCTCTTTTTTTCTAGCTTCCTGAAATTCAAACCTTCCTTTTTGGAAATGTCAGGGCTCTATGAAAATAGAATGCAAGTTGGTGTTTGTTATTTGCTTTGCTTCCCAATGTCAGCGTTTGGTGCTCTTTGCTGATATTTGATACAGATTTGGTTCAGCAAAAAGATGTTTCTGTATTGTGAGGGGAAAAAAGTGCAGATATGAATGGGGATACTTTGGAAATGAAAGTCAAGGAAGTTGTGATCTGCATGGAGAAATGAAATCTTGGGGCTGTTTTTTTAAGAGATGTTGCAACTGCCACTTCAGTGAGAAGAAGCATGCCTTCCTTCTTGAAAAAAAAAACAAATTACAAAATTGGTTTAATCCATTTGTGATCTAGACCTGGAGGCTCAGAGTAACATCTGCTCTCACTCCTGAAATTTGTTGCTCTGTTTTTTTGTACGAGGTGGGTTTTGTTTATAGTACCTTGTCATTCTCTCAGAGCCTGGAAGCTGGCATTTCTATTTGAAGCTGCGTTCAGGAAGGACTGTAAGTACATTTCAGGTTCGTTTGATTTTTGAAAAAGTTCCTGCTCCACTCCAAAAAGATGGGGGGAAGAAGCCAGAAGAGCAGTGCAGCCCTGATAAGCTCAGACTCCCCCAGGCTGGCTCCCCTTGTCCCTGTGCTGGCTGGTGGGAGGCTGGAAGGTGCAAGATCAACAGCTGCTACAATGGTCTCTGTGATGGGAACACTTCTCTGAGCACTTGGTTGCAAAAATTAGAGCGATCAAGGTGTCAATTCATTATTTACAGAGGAAATATTGCCTAAGTGAACATTACTTTGACAAATTTTTCCTGTACCAATGCCAATTTGGTTCCATTTGGGGTTTGATGAAATTTTTTTTTTAAAAAAAAGCACTTCACTATCTGGAGCACTTCAGTTAAAGTAAATGCATAATAAAAACCCACAATACACAGATCCATGAACACAGTTGTGTTTGTGAAACACTTTTACACCCACACATTTATCAAGTCAATGCTCTTCAAATTAAAGTGGGTACATTTGAACTAAGTGAATATAACCTGATTATTTTCCTTACAAAGCCAAAGCTGGCTCTTGCTGATAAGACTGCTGCATTCAGTGGCAAAGGAGAAGTTGCCATGTGTAGAAGTGCTTAACTGAATGTAACAAGCAAAGATACAGCATCTTATTTACAGGAAGCTTCAGAAATGAGGGTGGGAGGGGGAGAAGATGCAGATAATATCCTCATGTCACTAGGGAAGGGGTGGTGGAAATGTCGTCTTTGTTCCTGCTACAGTCCTGCATGAGGTGACTTGTAAGCAGAAAAGCTCAGAAATAGGTTTATTTTCTCCTTATGCAGCCACTGTCTCTTCTGATAGTCCTGCACTGCAATTTCCGTGCCCTGGAAACATCCTGCCTGTTTATTCTCATCTAGAAAAATGGCAATCACTGCATGAAAGTGCATAACAGCTTCTGAAACTCTCTACTTCTAGTACTTGCAGTGGGTAAAATTCAATGGCAGAATATTTGCAAGTAACTGCCACTCTTCTCCTTTTGGACATTGGCAGCTTAGTGCCCAAACCAAGCTCACTTTTGAATCTAACAAAAGAAGAAAAGCCATTAAGGGCATAGTGTTGTGTCTCCTTGGTGGAGAGATCACTTGGGTTTAAATTACAAGAGTTTGCAATTATTCCTGTTCTCTTCCTGAAAACTAAAGAAAGGAGGGTGAATGCTAGGCTGGAATCCTGCTCTGGGAGGTTGATGAGGTTCCCAGCATCTCCATGTTGAGCAAAAAGCAGCAGAAACTCCAAGCTGGTCATAGAGGTGAAAGCTGGTTTAGAGGGCAGTCTGGGTCGAATATATATAGAATTCTTTGCTTACAGCACTGTTTGTGGGGGTAGTAGGATGTATCAGATTATGGCACTTCCAAATAAGCCTTATCATATCTCTGTAGTACTTCAGCCATTTATATCTGTGTGTGTAGGGGCTGTTTCTTGCCTTAGACATTATTGTTGTGACTTCAAGAAGTTTTTTACTCTTCAAAGAGCAGTGTGCTGGTACAGATCGTTCAGTACAAGTTGGTTCTTCCCAAAAAAACATCTGTCTGCACTTTTGTACAGCAGTTACTCAACTGGGAAGTCAGGTGAACTTTATGAGAGGGAAAATAGCTTTGTGCTGCACTTCTGATTTTGTTCCTGTTGCCTGGGGTAATTACAGAATCAGCCACTGAATCCTGAGCACACAGAGTGGTTACTGTGTGTGGATTCTAAAGGCACGTGGGCAGTTGCAGAGTGTAGTTCTCCATGTCAGTGCCTGTGTGGGTTCAGAGCTAAAACCCAGTGTAAAAATACATCACATAATTTGCTGAAGTAGAAGTTTTTCTCATGGTTTTCCAAGGAAAACTTCTTTGAAAAAAGTCAGGAGGAGGGAGACCACTCACAGTCTACTTCATTATGTTTTCAGCCTCTAGCTAATTACAGAGGAAGCCTTTTCTCTGAAGATTTTTACATATGACAGCTTTGTTTCTTCCTAGTTAGGTCACTTGGATTCAGATGAGGGGAAGAGATCTTGTTGTTCCATTTTATTTTTTTGTCGGAGGTGTATTAAAGTTCAATAGAAGAGTGGTTTATGTTGGAAAAGGTTTTCCTTTTTAAAAACAGGAAAGATATTTCCACTGCATTGGTGTTTTCTAAAAAGTACCAGAAAAGTTACTCGAGCATTGGAAAAGGTTGCTAACAGCTCTTTAACAATGAAGTTGTCCAGATTTTTGTTGCAGCAGTAGAAATGTAATGCAAAATTACAGAGAATGAATCTATTTATAGCTGTTAGAGGTTGATGAATGTAGCTGGCAGGATGTTGCCTGTGCAGGGATTCTCCTGTTGTTGTGCAGTGGCTCAGTAGGAGTGTTTGTTGCTCTGTGGGCACCCAGCCCTACGTATTTAGCAGCTGTGTTTTGCTGTGCTGACCTCCCAAAGCCTGTTGATGTCAGTGAAGCAAGGGACCCTCCTCATCTCTTTGGCTGTGTGCTGCTTTGACAAAATGCCTTTCACTAATAAATGCCATATCCAGCTTTTGTTTGTGAATACAGAGCTCTCTGTTTGAGAGGAGCAGTGCAAAAGGCTGAGAGAAGGACTGATTGATGCCAAGTTCATGGCCTGACTCTACAGCTACAACAGAGACCGCAGGGTTTGTTTTGAAGTGTGCTGGGGTTTTTTTATTCACTCCCCATGCCTCACGCTTTGGCAGAGATACACAAGAAAAAGATGGATTGAATTGACATTCACGCTGTTTGAGGTGACATTTCTTTCCCCTCCCTCCATTTTGACATCTGTCTCAAACAATCTGCATATGAGAAGCAGCCTGTTACTGCCTTGACACACAAACTGTGGAGAAAATGCCCTGGCAAAGGGAGAAAACACGCTCATGGTGTTTCAGCTTCTTGCAGAGAGCATTGCCCCTAGCCTTTCTGTGTGCTGCTGACAGTGAAGGAGTTGTTCATTGTGCTTCTCATTTCCGTGTCACATCTAATGACTGTGTTTCATAAGGAAAATGATCTTGTTCTTGAATGTCTGTCCTGAGTTGGTTTTGACAGAAATGCCTAGAGCATCATTATAGGTTTGGTGCAGCAGAACCATGGGCTTTTATCTGAAAAGTTTGGGCCCTGTAGGCAAAGCTGGGGGTTTCATTGCATGGTTTAGGCTAAGTCTGCATTAATCAGTAGGGTGGTGTAAAGGGAGCAGAGTATAAAACACCTCTGTGTTGATGTTGAGGACCCAGTGCTGACCTTTCCCTGCTTTTTGGAGAGTTTTATTTCCCACTTGCTAATGTCTGCTCCTTTGGACAGAGTGCCAAGGAGTAGCAGTTCGAGCACATCTGGTTTAATCTTGCCCAAAAGGAATTGAAGTAATATGCTCCAAGGCAGCTCTGTCATACCAACCAAGGAGCAGCAAAGTGGGGATGATCAGTGAATTTGCTTCAAAATCACATTTCTAATCTGAACTAAAGCTTTAATATAGAAACTGCCCTCAGGCGTTCGAAATCATTATTCTTTTTGGTTTGGGACACAGAGTGATGACAGAAGCAATGTGTTTTAAAAATGTCTTTTTGGATTACTGAGGCCCTTTCCTTCTGTAATACATTGGATGATATTCGGCCTCTAGACACTGCTTTGTTTTCTCCTAAAACTCTGAAAAGTTAGTATGAGAAGAAAATCTGCACAACTCCACTCTGCCACGTTCATAAACTATTTCTCTTGCTTTTTAAGTTTAGGAATGAGACAGAAACAAAGGGAGATATCGTTAAAAAATAAATATTAAAAAAGGCAGAATTACTGGCCTGTGGAGTGTCTCTGTCCTTAGAATTAGCATATGTGTCAGGATAGGTAAAATAAAATATTTCTTCCTCAGGGCCTTAAAAATGAAGAAAGGTAGCGGAGCACTAGGAGGAAATAACAATTAATTCCAGTGTGTTTGTGCTAGACTAAAACAGGGTGATTTCTGTTAGAATTCCTCTGAAACAAAAAGCTAATGTAGCCTTTTCTCCAGCTATAAAGCTGTTGAGGTTCCAGCTTCTGACAGTAAATGATTTGGGGGGCAAGAGGGTTCTCTAGCAGAAAAGGTCCTTTTTTTAAGATGTAGGGAAAGGATGCATTTATTCTGAAGTTCCTCATTAAAAATAATTTTAAAAGAATTTTATGCATCTACAGGATTGTAAATTTCAGTATTTAATTTCTAGCTTATTTCGTCTTGGCAAATAGTTTAATCACTTCAAATTTCCAATTCTAACCTTATAAACAATGGTCTCCTTCCTGTCCTTCCTTCTTTCCTTCCAAATATTGGTAGACACGGATAACTGAGATCTGTGAATCTGGAAATCAACTGCAGTATTGTTCCACTTCTTTTCTGGCCTGTGGGGAGGGTACTGGGGTGCTGCTATTGCAGAAAAGTTGACCATTCCTTCAAAACTCTTGTCACATTAATGTCACCCCTTTCTTAGACTTCAACAGTTAACCCTGCACTCTCCAGGGCTAAATAACAGCCTTTGTAGCTGTTAATCTTTTACACCCCCTGTGCTCTGCAAATCTGATGGAATAATCAATATTTACACACTCAGCAGTTTAAGGGTGCCATTGCTAATACTGAAGTCGTAGCTGTAATTTGACAGCTAAGGACTAAGTAACTGTGTTGTAACAATACTGGGAGCAGTCTGGGTTGTTACCAAGTACTGTAGAACACATTCAAATTCTTTAAATAGGAATCTACATGCAAATTTTGCCTCTGAACTAAACCTTTCATCAAAGAATTTAGGACATTTTAAAAAGTTGCAGCTACGTTTCTTATTTTCCTTGTTTCATGTTGATTAAGTTGCAGCACCTCAAATTAAGTTGGAAAATACAGTCTCAAGTAATGACCACCATGGTTAATATGGCTCCTTGTCAAAGAAATAGGAGTAATATTCCAATTTCAATAAGGCCTCATAAAAATATAAATGTGAAAATACCACCTTATTTTCCAATTATACAAGTCCCAAAGCATATATCTCTACATTTATAGCTGTGTTTTTCATATTTATTCTTTTTACAACACTGAATATTTTCCGTGTGATTAAGGCTCGGAATTTTTATTTTGTAGCATTTTTATTAGGTACTTAATAAAGCTTTTGGTCTATGTAATGAGTATTTTTAAAGTAAACTGTGGCTTTATTAAATGCCTAGTGGCAAATGTGTAGTAATAAAACCAAGTTTTTATGTCTTTTCTTTTCTGATCTACATTTTAATTCAATACAAACTTATAAAGAATTTAAGTTGGTAAAAATTTGGTTTTAGTTCTGTTTAAAGGAAGATAAAATACCAGGATCATGAAGAGTTTGATGTAACTGCAAGTGTGAGGGTTAAGCCAAAGAGAAAGTCAATTTTCATTCAAAAGGCTTTTGAAGTTCTAGGTCAGTAATTAACATGGAGGAACTGTACCTAGATTAAAGGAGTGAAAAGGTAATAAATGATCAAGCTTCATCAGACAATTTAATAATGAAATAGGCAGCAGGTAAAAAAACCCCAACAAACCCAAAATGCCAAATAACAACAATAACAAACAAGCACAAAAACCTGACCAACCTTACAGAAAAAACCCACAACCCAAAATGGCAACAACAAAAACTTTCAGCTGCATCTTGGGCGCCAGCAGTGGCAATTCCCTCTCTGTTTAATTGCTGTTGGCATCTGGGTTTGATCCAGTGCTTTGCATGGACTGGGATAAAGGAGCCATCTTCAAGGTGAATGGGATTTTATGACAGTGAAGTGGAAAGGTTTGTGTGGTCAGATGGACCCTGGATAATTTAGCTGAGAGAAAGGCAATTTTTCCTAGTATAGATTTGACTCTCTGGGATCTGCAGGTCCTCCCAAGGGGCAGAAATGATTTAGGTATGATTTGTTAAAATAGCCTACTTTGTAGTTCTGTCAAAATTATTACAAAGGGAGGAAAAAAACCCTGGTACTAACATGCAAAAGTTTCACTTTTCTGCCAAAAAAGTTACATCTTTGCTAAGTAAAGAAATCTGTTTTCAAAGGAATGTTGAAGAATAGAAAAAGCTTTTTAGAACAGCTAAATCCTAGTTTTTGAAGTCAATCTTGAGTTATAAACAAGTGAATTTGAGCTTGTTAAGATATCATCTGCTACTCCTGGAATTACTGGGCTCCTGGATCTTGCCCCAAGTGCCCCACTGTAATTAGGAAGCAGCTTAGTGTTCATCAAGGGTTCTCCAATGCTGCTGTGCAGTAACAAGGTACCTTGATTACTGCAGAGTATCTGAAGTGTTGCAGGTCCATACCTGACTTACTCCAGTGTTGTTCATTCACTGTTCCTCAAAAATCCTTGAGCCATTTTGGGTATTGTGTCTTACCTCAGTTCAAGAATATTTCAAATCATCTTGTACCTTTCTGCAATTAATGCATTTCATCATGGGAACCCACACTTCTCTTCTTTGATTCTGCCAGGAGTTATTTTCAAGACTATTTACAGGTTAATTAACCTGTTTGCATGTTAGTTAGTCTGTAAAATGTGATATTAATTCATGAACACTTGGAGGTGGTCAGATGGTATCATGGTGTCATTACCACTCTCATTCAGCTGAGGTTCAGTTTTATTCTGCCTCTCCCTCCTCTATCTTTGTAAATGCTGCAGGTGCGGTTCTGGGAGTAGGTAGAAGGAGTCTGTGCAACTTCTGTGTTGCAGACTCTCACTAATGATTCTAATAAAGCAAGAGTCAAAGCCTTAGTATTTGTTAGTCTTTTATAAGATTGTAGAATAACAACAGAGATAATTTCAGCATGTCTGGCAGAGCTGTTTCTATTCCTTGAGTGAGCCTCTCAAGAAGCCATACAGGACTGAATGAATGTCGAAGTTTGTTTCATTGCAAAACTGAAAATGAATTTGTGTGCAAAGAAGTTTTACATCTTTGCATCTTAATTTACAGCTTTGTCTTTAAATTTACATTGAGATCTTTTGGTTCTATCCAGAGGGGAGTCTTACTTGTTCTTATGGAAATTGTTCTGAAAACACAGATCCTACAGCAGTGCTATTCATTTTTCGAGGCTTGATGTCCAGCTTTTGGACAAGCTGGGTTAGTTTAAACTGTATGGCTTATTGAACAGGATATTCTTTAATTTTCTCTATTGAGAATCAGGTAATACATGCCATTGCATTGTTATATTGTTGAATATGATACTGTCATGCTTTTATTTATTGACTGTAAGTCAGGCGTGAGTGATTTAAATCTGCAGTGTAGTAGGTGATGTGTGCATTTGCAGAAAGCAAGATAGGAAATACTAATTTCTGAAGCTGCAATAAAGTGATGAAGATTTTTTGTTTTAAATAATTCGTTTTGCATATTTTAGGAATGTAATTTAATGTGCACATATTAAGAACAAATTCACAGTTCTTTGGGTACTTTGCAGTGTTATTGGTGATGCTTAGGCTGAAGTGGCCACAGTCTAATTAAATGTATAAATATTTGTGTATGCACACACATTGTTTGGATTGTGCATTACTGTCACATTATAAAGCACTATGCCCATTTTAATTCTATGATTTCCAACTTTCTTGGCTGCCAAGAGGCTGTTTGACAAATCTTTAGGAAAAGGGCTGTAAATATGTCATTACAGAACAAATCACAGGCTCTCACACCCTCAAGGCTTCAGCTGAAATGAGCAAGCACTTTTAAGATGGCTCTTTGTAAAATAAATGCATCTATAACAGTTAAATATAACAACTGTGATTACTTGAAGGTTACAAAAAAGTACTTTGTTTTAATTTCCCTATGACATGAGCACTTAAACAGTTTCAGAAAGATAAGAAAAAACATGCTACTGAAGATTTTTCTTTCTATTTAAGTATTCTAGTGGCAGATGCTCTGAAGGTTAAAAAGCAGAGCTTCTCCAGTGTAAGCCAAAGAGATGTGTCCCTTAGGTAGAACTGTAAAAGTCAGTTCTCCTCCATATGGTGGGCGCAGAAAGGTGCTCAACTGCTTGGTAGAGAAATGAAAATCAAGAGGTAGCAGTTTGTTTACACCTTCTTAATTTCTTTTTGTGTGTGTATTTCTGTAATTCAGATGTATGTACAAAGCTCATAGAAATATAAATAAGGATAAAAACTTGTGTATCATAACATAAACAGTAAATGTGCTATTGCCAGCTTTTTCCTCAAGAGGAAGGTGCAGTTATTAACTTGTGTTTAAAGGAACAACTTTTCTTCTTCAACATTTACAATTTTAGCACTACATGTGCATAGACTTTGAATCCATCCTTAGTTTTGTGTGCAAAATTCTAAATGCTGTAAAGTACGGATTTGTGGATCTTCAGGTGTTTAACACACTTGGTATAAGAGTGCTTTCAAAAATAAATTGTTTGCTTCAGTTCTGTGTCTGAATACTTAAAGCTAAAACTAATGCTTCGTTTTACCCAACCCCTGATACTTCCAATAAATGAAAAGTAAGTTATTCCACATTTTCACTATACATAATTTGGGCAGGATACTTCTATCTAAAGGTGATGCTTTATTACTCTTGAGAAGAAGTTGAAATAGGACACATGGCTGTTTTCTTTGTGAGGACATCAGGTACCAAAAAAAGCACAATTACTGTATTATTTTGATTAAAAAGAAATCTATGTGTAAGAGCCTGTATTTCTAGGTTGGAAAAGTTGCTGATTGTGTTAATTTTGTTGCAGCTTTACTTTTGGAAGCTCAGTCAACACCGTTTCAAATAACTCCTTCAACCATGGCAAATATTGTGAAAGGCCTGTATACACTACGACCAGGTAAAAAGGAAAAATGTTTGTATTGATCTCATCTTGTGATTGTCATTTGTTTGCCAAAATGTGTCTACTCTCTAATGGATGCACTGTTAATAGTCAAAGTGTGTTGTGTTTTGTGCATCCTAATGCTCAGTTCTACCCTGGTTCTTGTTGCCCATCTTGGTGACCTGGGCAAGGTACCATGTAAATACCAAATACATTTTAAAAAAACAAGCCAGCCCTCTCTTCTGGAGACAAAGGGAAGATCCATTCCTTCTCTATAGAAATAAAGAAAGAAGGATATTAATGGGTCAGTCAGGGCAGAAATTTAGAAGTAGTGAAATGGTGAAAGTTGTGTTAAGAGTCACTCTTCAAACAGCCAGGTCTTCAGCATGAGTTGCATGCTGAAGTTTCTTCTATGAAGCCATTTTTTTTGGTATTATTTCTAATTTAACTCATGAACACATCGTGACATCTTATGCAAACAACAGTTATATTGAAAGGAAAATGGTATTGCAGATTTTAATCAATTTTGGATGAGAATCTTTGGAGATTCCCTAAGTTTTGGAGAACTGAGGAGAGCCTTACCCTGTATTTGAGAAGTTTTTAGAAACAGGAAGTGTTCAAAATATCCATAAATAAGTGGTCCCTGTTTCCCTTCCTTTTACAGTACTGACAGTTTCTTACTTTGGCATGACTGAGAGAAGGATTGTGCCTGAGCTTCAGTCTATTTTTGCTTTGCAGTCCCCATTTATGGAAATAGAAATGAGGATGGGAATCCTTTACAAAAAGCTTTGGTGAAATATTTAGCATGTGTACAAACCAGGACTCTCTATTTACAAAATACACTTTCTGTAGGCAAAGATTATTTTTACATCAGCAAAATTAACATACTTCCATCAATTTTAAGACAATTCTAATTTCAGTTTTAGAAAGTGTTCAGGACCAAAGATAGAAGGGTGCATACATAAGTATAAAAGTGTTACTCTTTTGAAAGCAATTCAGGGTGGTTGTTCTTTGACCACACTTCATATTGTAGGTGATGGACTTGTGATTTCGCAGTTTTCCATTTCAGATGATCCCTGTCCTGCTGTTCACAGCACAGCAGACACTAGTATGGGTTGGTATCATGGGCTTAACCAGATTCTGAGTAGTTGAAGAGCCCAGGATAGACTTCTTGGTTTAAAAGGCTGTTCTTTGGTGATCCTAGTTCTTGAGGATGAATTCTGAAACAGTCAGAGCAAGGGTTCCTCTGAGGCAGTGCTGCTCTCTTTCTCTGTGGGATTGCTCCATTGGATGTATCATGGGACTGGTGGGCAGATAACTGGGAGGTAAAGCAGAAAGTGGGGCCAGTGGAAGGTTTGGAGCAGCCTGTGAAGCATCTGCAGTGCAGAGAGCAAAAGGAGAAGCAAAGCAGACGTGGCTGGCAGCCAGGGGCTTCCCCTTCCCTTTCTGTTCCTTGGTCTTCTCTTCAGGTTGAAGGTATCCAACAGCTGTCAGACTTCAAATGTTGCCAGAGAAGAATCTCTTTTAGTTCTAGCTCGGTACTGGGGCCAGTCCTTTTTAAAACCTCTATCAGTGATCTGGATGAGAGGTTTGAGTGTTGGTTTACAGGACAGTGGGAATTGTATAAAAAGTTGTGATGTTCCTCAGTGAATTTTAAAGCATCCCTTTTTTCTAAGCAAAGATCAAATTTAAGGTAACTCCTACAGCCTGTGGAAGGTCTGGCTGCAGAAATAGTTGAGGGCTATTTATTTTTCTCAGAACTTGCTATACAGTTGCTGTAAACCCAGTTTTCCTCGTGTGCTTAAAGCCTTGAAGCCTTAAATTGTCTTGCTCCTGTAAAACAATGTAGAGAATGAAATCAGTGTAGAGAAATGAAATCACATTTCTGTCCTGAAGCTGAACTAGTACAGGTTAGAATTACATTGTAAACATTAAAAAAGTGTTTGTCTGAGCTTTGGAAGATCAGTGAGAGAAATGCATGAATTCCTTTGAAATGGGGATGGAGCAGTAGGGTTGTATAGTGATACTACTGTGCTTTTTAGAAGAAAGACTGAGGGAAGAGAAGGGTACATTTTGGGGATAAATTTCTTGGAGTAAGGTCTTACAATCATTATCTAATTATCCAAGTGGGTTTGCTGATCATCAGTTGTCTGTCCTTTAGAGTGTCCAAAGGTCCTGTGAGATGCAGCAGGAACTGAATTTCAATTTGATGATGAGGTTTAGAATAATAGTTCTTTTATCTGCATGTAAACATTTGATTTCAACAGTCTCATTATTTGTTCTGCTTTAAGGCATGGTTTCTGTGGATTTTGGAGTTTTTCTTTTTTTCTTTTTTATTTTAATTCAAGATCCTAATATGTATTCAAAATAAAGTTACATTTGTCAAACAGTAAAATTTTCACAAAATATCTCTTCCATGTATTTTGATATTGCTTTCTCTGTTCTTACAGAATGGGTACAGATGGCACCAGCTTTATTTTCTAAATTCATCCCAAATATTTTACCCCCTGCTGTGGAATCTGAGCTTCAGGAATATGCTGCTCAAGACCAGAAACTTCAAAGAGAGCTTATTCAGAATGGATTTACTAGGTAATAATTATTAATTTTCAGGAGTGATTATGCAGGACAGTGCTGAAATGGTAAAAATGGATACACCTAAAAATATTGAAGTAATAATTTAAGAGTTAATAAAGAAAACCTTCACAATTCAGTATCTGAAATATGGCCTTATTTTCAATGTCTTTTGAGCACTAACAACCCTGCAGATGGTACCAAAAAAGTAGATGATTGGGAGGCTTGAAATTTTTTTATCAGATTGCTTGCCATTCATGCATTCCTGTGTTTTGGTTGTGTTTCTACTGCATGATCATGCTCCTGTTCAACCTTTACTTTGGCTGTTTATTTTCTATAAGCTCTCTTTTATTCGTAGTGCTTCTGAAAATGTCGGTTTTCTCCTTACTTCACTTTCAGAGTTATTTATACAGTCAAAGTGTTTATTTTAAACAGGCATTTCCCATCTGAGTATTGAATTGGGGAGGGGGAAAAGGGAGAAGAACAAACAGTAAAAGACACAGCAGAAACTGTTCATACTGTAAATTGTTCCCTCTGGGAAGTGCCTGTTGCTCTGTGCTGTTCTATTTTTTTGCCCAGACAAAGGCACAGCACTTTCCACTATTTCTGCAGTAGTTTGACAATCTAAGATCATGCTGGGAAGCCTCGTGCTCTACTCCCAGGAGGTTCATTTCTTCCTAAAGAGAAAACATCTTCATCTTTCAAGTTATCTGTGCAATGCTGAGAGTCTGGCCCTGTAGTATGAACACCCAGTAGATGTGGGTATGTTTAGTGGTGGGTATATGCCTGCATTTCATACCCCATGCTTTTCCTCAAAGGTCACATCTCTCTTCAAAGCTTGTTAAATTATTGAGCTTCAGAACTCTACTATTGACCCAAATGCAAATGATGTGGTGCAGACTTTCCTTGTAAGGCTGTCTGTTGAGGAAAATAATTTTTTGAGAGATAAGCATAAAAATAAAACCATAATACCCTGGGCTGAGAAAAGCAGTGCATTTGGCCCAAGAAATAGGAGTGTGAGACTTTGTAACTGAGTAGGCATTTAATGCTGACAAAAGACTGTAATGTACAGAACAAAACAAAAAAGGGAACAATTTGGTGTTGTCAAACTTTCAGTCTTACTAATTCTGTAGGGGGCTGATAATAGTTCTGCTTACAAGTGCATTCCATCAGTTTCACACTGCTTAGAGAGCTAAACGTGACACTTCAAGTAGTAAGTCTATATCCACAAAACCAAACTGGTTTTTCAAACCAAACTGGTTTGAAAAATGTTTTTCTTTAGTTACCTGAAATGAGAGAGACTTGGCTCTTGAAGTTCTTTGGGTGGTTTATAAAACTATGTGAAAAAACTCTTAATCTGTCAGTCTGAAAAGATGCTCCTGAATCTTACAGACTCTCAGCAAGTCTGAGATGACAACACTTGCTCTTTAAGCAGAAGATTTTAGCACTTAATGGTGTTGATAAGCTGCTGTTGTTCAACTAGAAGCTGATGTGCCATTACTGCTGCTGAATACACCTCACTGTGCTGTGTTCCTCATGGTTATTGCTCTCAATCTTACTAATTCCGTAGGTGGCTGATAATAGCTCTGCTTACAAGTGCATTTCACCAGTTGCACACTCCTTAGAGAACTAAACGTGACATTTCAAATAGTAACAGTCTATATCAACAAAACCAAACTGGTTTTGAAAAATTTTCTTTAGTTACCTGAAAATGAGAGAGACTTGGCTGTGAAGTTCTTTTGGTTGGGGTTGATAGGGACCTTTAAAGGTCCAACCTCCATGTGAGGAGCAGGGACATCTTTAACAGAGGTTTTCATGAAAATACCTTTCTTTGCCTTCTCCCCCAGAGGTGACCAGTCACGCAAGAGAGCTGGAGAAGAGTTAACTTACAGTAAGTATGGATCCAACCCTGCCCTCCAGTGTGCTCCAGCCCCTCACAGCTTGGGCATACAGGTTGTGGTGGACTTCTGGGTTCTCAGGGTCGTGGGGTGTCAGAGGCTGCATCTCTGCATGTAACAGCTGTCTGCAATGTAACCTTTACCGTGCCAAGAAATGATACAAACTGCTTGGATGTAGAGCCATTGGGGAATGGTATCTGTTCTGGTACTGCTGTTGATTTCTGCTCATTTTATGGCCCTCTTTCCACCAAGTTTTCTCTTGTGCTTTCAGCTGAGTATGTTCACTTTATTCCCTACTGTAAAATGTCATACAGTTTTAAGATGAACTCTTACTATAGGCTGAAATGAGTGAATGGGTATTTATGTGGTGTATCAGCTTCTGTTTACACTGTTAATGTTTCACAGACACTGCTGTGTTTTGGGGGAAGGGTGGCGAGGGACATAATGTGGAATTTTAATATGAGAGAATTTCTTTACTTTTTATATCATTTCAGATGGCTCATCAGCTTGTGCAAGCTCCAGGGGATACAGATAGTGAATATACTCGATCAGCTTCTATTCCTAGCCAGAACAGACACTGGAGGAGCACAGGTGGTATCTGGAGCCTCCTTTGGCAACTGCTGATACTCAAGCTCTGACACAAACTATGCCTCAAAGAAGAGTTTTGGACTTTCTTCTTTATATATTAAAATGTCAGTTGCTGCTACAGTTGGGATGACTTTGAAAGACACAATTCCTTGGTCTGGCCTATCAACAAGCTCTTGTTCTGCAGCCTTTGTGAGGAATGCACCTTGAAAAACAATCCTTTCAAAGTGGAAATGGGCAGCCGAAATCAGCAGCTTCCAGAAGCATTAGAATGGAAGAATCCTTTTTGCACTCTTTTCTTAATGTTAAGGACATTCTTAAAACTAGTTAACACGTCAGTGTATTAGATTTTAAACTTCAAGTTATTTTCTGGAGCTTCTACTTAAATAATAAGAATAAAGTTTCATTATTTTGCAGTATTTGTTTGTTAGTTTAAAACCTGTCACCTTTTAAGAGTTGGTCCCATATAAATGTATCTTCTGTCAGGGAGTTTTGAATTCCAGATTTTTCTTTTAGCTCTTTTTTTTGTTACTTGGTATTTTGAAATCTGTTTTCCTATGTGTTTGTACTCTGTGCCTTCAGCTTGTGCACTTTGCGACTTTACAGACCATATTTTGTTACTGCAAAATGTGTTCTTGAGGAAAAACTTGATGTGAACAAACATGCTGCAAAGTTGCACTTTTCTCTTGCATTAGTGGGAAGTGAATATAAGGAGGAAGGAAGAAAAGTTGAACCTATCACCATCACTAATAGTGACTTGGAAGTTTGTCCCCATTTATTTTTCACATGTATTAGTGTTTAATGCAGGGACCAACTCTTGTAGAATCCCCCTTGCTGACTTTTCATTGGCCTCAGGAGTTTGACTGGATCATCCTTGTCCCTTCCAACTCAGACTGTTCTGTGATTCTATGATTCCATAATTGCAGTAGATGGAGACGAAAATTCCAGACTGAACAAAATACCAAGATGTGATTTATGTTGTGCTCTGTAGAAACATTGTGGGCAGAACTCTCCAGTCTGGTAGGTCACCAGAGTGCATCTCCATCAGGACAAGATTTGCACTGGGCTGAACAATGGTACCTGTCCAACATCACCTTGTGGCTCCTGTGCCATTTCTCCTGGTGGGGGGGATGTGATGGGGCTGTGACAGTGGATGTAGTCAGAATCAGGGATTTGAGGAGTGCTGTAACGTGTTCATGTGCCCATCTGCCTCCTGTCTCCAGTCTTGTGTACTGGAGATCCAGCTGAGCCCAGTTCCAGGGGATCTGGGCCTAGGGGCTAAGTCTGCTCATTGTGATGTGGATTTTAATCAGCAGTATGGCTAATGCAGCTCTTTCACGAGGGGAGAAACATACTTGAAAAAGCAGTTTGATTACAGGGTTTGGGTTTTTTTCATTCCTATGGATTTTTTTTTATCACCTTTAGTTATGAAGAGAAATAGGTTGGTAATATAAAAAGTCTTTCTGAAGTGAAATAAAAGTTTGTTCAGTTTTGTCTGGCACAATGCTTATGCCTGTTTCAAAAAAAACCACAAAATACCAACACAACTCCTTTCATGCTTGTATGGGTTCATTACACAATGCAAGAAAAAAAGAAAAAAAGTAGATGCGGCAGGGACAAAGTTTCTTTTTGTTTTGTATCCAGGCTTTATGTCAGTGAATTGAATTCCATCAGTGTCTCATCAGCCACTTTGGCAATGTGGTTTGGTTGGAGGGTGGAGGAGGAAGAATGAGTTTGACAGTGCTGGGATTGACAGATTCAAATATGATTTCCCTATGTGTTTCTTGGCATATTTGCAAAACCTGTTTAATTTTGAGGAAGTGTTTCTTTTAAAATGAAAACCTAATGCTTCAGTGTTTTGTGTTCAATGTGGAACAATGCCAGCAGTCTGAACTCATCCCCAGTAGTGTAAACCAAGCCACTCTGAGTAGGGGTTTTCAGGTGTTGGTAGTATCTGCTTCGACTTTGCTACCAGGTACTTAAAATGGAGCAGAATTAGACAAAATCAGGAGGTTTGAAAATTTTGTTGAAGTGTGCTGTGGAGAAGTTAATGAAGGCTAATAAGGAACAAAAACAATTTGCCAGCTTCCAGGTTTTTAAAGTTTTGGCTTTAAACAAAGATAAAACCTCTGATAGTGTCCTTAGCTTTAAAAATCACTGTCTGCTGAAATGGCAATATTCTTGAGTTAAGAATAGATGCATTAACCTAATTTGGTTAAAGTTTGTTTACAGCTTTATTACCACCCTAGTTCACACAGTACAGTAACCAAGCTCTGTCATCTTTGTCAAGGGATCAGTTTTTCTGTGTTCTTAAAGTGGTTTTACTGGTTCAGGTTTGTAAGTAACATGTAGTGCTTTTGCTTCATGTCTGAGGCAAGGGTTTAGCATTCATTTTCCATTGCATTATGTTTGGGACACAAACTTCTAGAGTGACAATTCCATCAAAGGTAAAGCATTCCTGTCCGTGTGGTCCACTGTGTATGCACTGAGTAGGGCTTGGATGCTTCTAGTCCTGTGTAGCACTGTCACCACTGGCCCCCATGCCTGAGAAATCTGTTTGTTAAGCACTGTATTATGTTGTAAATTTGGCATTACAATTCCTGTATGTTTTGGCATTATTTACATAATGCTGAAATGTTGTTTATCTGTTGAAGACATTATCATTGTGACTGAGCATGGAACAGAATACAGGATACTATACTAAATTATTTTGTTTCTCTGTAAACTTGCATTTTACTTACAGTCAAACTAACACAGCCAACTTGAGCATTGGTACTGTAAAGCCACAATTACCAACAGCATGATCCTAACTTCAGTATTTAATTTAACCAAATAACTTGTGGTGAATCTGTTGCATCTGTAGCTTACTCTGTTAAGCAGTAAAGTTGGTTATACAATGGGTGTCCTCTTTATGTTGCACTGGTTCTATAGCCAAGCTTGCTACATTAAAATATTTTTAGATTAATTTCATTTCTTTTTTGAGAAGTTGAACTGTTTAAATTCCACATGCTGACTAATGGTCAGCAGTTGTTGATACATAGTTCAGATGGTCTTTGCCACAAATGGTGGGGTGGGGGGCCTAACCAGGTAAGTACCCAACTCTTCTTCAGCTGCATCTCCTTCCTGCAGTTGTTGGGAAAATGTTTACAGTTTAATGCATTGAAGAAGAAGTTTTTGACTCCTGCAATTTGATAGAAATACAATCAGCCAGACTCATCCCTTTTAATTTGTCCCTGACATGATTATTTACTTTGTAAAAACTAAGAAAACCAAACAAACCCCCAAGAACTACAAAGGCATGTTTTAAGTGACTGAAAAATATTTTTCATGTACACTGTGACAACCCCAGTGAAAGGAGTATTCTGTAGAACTATGGAATAAAAAAACAACCACTTGAATTTGACTCCTGTCATCAAGCCAGCTCCAGCAGAGAGAAAACAAAGAGTTTTGGTTTGGTTTGGTTTTGACTTTTTGTGTGCTGCATTGACATGCACAAGGTATCCAGAGGGCACTTAGTTCAGCTCCCAGTGTGGGTCTTTAGGATCAGTTGACTGCAACCATCCTGGATTCCATCTGGCATAAACAATGATCTTTTTGGTAGCTTACAAACTTCAGGTATTGGTAACCATGGCAGGCGTGAAACAGGGGTGGGTGTACTCTGGCAGGTGTCATTCCAGTAATTACAGGTTATGGGAATTTGTCCTAGGGGATTTAGCACAAATTAGTGTGATACTGGCCCAACAAGGTATTTTTATGCCTGTTAACAGAACAAGGCTGAAGAATCTAAATTCCATCCTTGTAGCACTGAAACAAACTGGCTTTGAATGGGGACCAGAGTCACCTGTGAGGGGAAGTTGTCCCCTGTCTCTGTCAGGAGGGACAGAAAATCAGCATTACTTCATGAGCAGAACGAGACAAATTCGCTGATTTGGCCTCACTTGAAAACTTGACAAAGTGCTTTGTACTTGGCTAGAGAGAGTGAGGAAAGGGATTAAACCAATGTGTCTTGATCTAACTGGAGTGACTTGTTTAAGGGGATTCCAAAATTTCATAGGCAATGAGTACTCAGAAATCCCTTCTGGCTGTCTCTCTGTCTCTGGAATGCTCCAGATACACTTGGTTAATGTTCTTCTTTCTGGGCTTCTGCTATTTGACCTAATTAGCACAGAACAGGAATGTTGACTCGCCTAATGATGACAACAGAACGGATTTAGTAATAGCACTTATTGCCTCATTAGTGTTGTTTTTAATTAGTCATTACTTAGGAAAAACTGTTCCAGTTCCTATGATGACCTGGGTCAACATTGGATTCTATTAGAGAGCAGCAGGTAATTTGTTTGCTATTACTCGTGGTTTGCAGCAGTTGCCATCTATCAGCAGCCTGTATGGGTTTGGACAGAGAACAGTTCATAAATTAATGTCTCAGGATGGTTGGTAGGTGCTGCCCTGTGGATGAGCTGCATTGCCAGGATGGGAGCACCTGTTCAAGGTATGGGATAGGTGGGGGTCTGGAGGCTCTGCCGAGTTGCAGAAGTGGTCCCTGGGGTAAGGGCCACACTGCTGTTCTGTGGAAACATCCAGTGACCATGGGGTGAATTGCACTGCCAGCAAACACCCAAAATGCCTCTACACAGTCACCATGGGAGAGCTGATGGAATATAAACTCACCTCTCACCTCCACAGTCGCCTGTTCCTGTGGCAGGAGTGGCTGAGCAGTGACATACAACACGTTTGAAACTGGTCAGGGCTTGAAATCTAAGGATTATCTATTCCTGACTTAAGTTCCCTGTATGGTCAATGTGAAACAGAAGATTTCTCCAGCAGGTACCACACCGCAGTAAATGGATGTACTCCCAGATTTCTGATTTGGGATCTCAGTTACTGGCCATGGGCTGCTGGTACTTGAACCCACCTCAAGGAAGGAGCTGGAAGCAGAACTTGGCAGGCAGGACCAGTCCTACCTGTGCAAGAGCAGAAGGAAAACAGGCCTGTTTGGTCCTTTTTCTTAATTACTTTTGTATTAAGTCTTTATTGAGCAGGTACCTGCTGTTCCCAGTTGCTTAGACAGCCTGACTTGTTTAAGGTACACAGTTTGGATGTCTGTTGGAATGGATCAGAATTCCATCCAAGCTACAGAATAATAATTTCCCCTAAAATACAGAGATGCGTCGTAGCTGGTGATTATCTACTTTTTTTGGAAATAATCTCGTTATCCTATTTGTTCCCTCAGTTACAACTTCTGAATGCATATTCAAGTGAAATGTGCTTTCCAGTTACGGCTCTGATCTTCTGCAGAGAATGCCATAGTTACAGATATGCAGGGAAGGGACACCCACAGAGTAAAGTGAAATCCTGCTTCCATACTTCTGTCTCATGTTTCCATCTGGGAATGTGACATGGAATGAAAAGCTGTATGCACTATCCTTCAGCTCATTCGTGTTCTGGCATAATAATGTTTTATTCTTTCTTTTTAAAAAATTCCCAGCATTGAATTTGCCTGTTCTTACTAACTGCTGTATACCAAGCTAACCCTTCTTAGAGCTGTCTGTTAGAGTGCTGAGATGTCATCTGTGAGTAATAGCAGCTCCTCCTTGTGAAAACAGAACTAGGATCACGTTTTCCCAGTGCATCACTTTGTAAGTCACTAATCAGATGTGGTCTGGAGCTCTCACCCCCTTGCTTGGTGAAATGAAGTCCTGTAGCTCTTTGTAGTCAAAGTTCTGCACTTCCCTGGCTGATGGCGCAGGAGCTTCACATTTCACTGTTCACCTTCTTGTCACCTTATTATTAACACAGCAACGGGCAGGACCCCAGTGCTGTGGTACTGTGATGATGACCTCTCTCTGTTGGGAGCACTGTCAATTCCTGCTCTGTAGCTTCCCAGAGGCAATTTCTTCATGTGGAAAAGCTTCTCTATTATAGGAATTGCAGGGCAGACCTAAGGGTCTGAACTCTCACATCACAGGTGACAAAAGTGCAAGTGGAAATTTGTCATGTCATGCTCTGACCCTGCTGATGAATTGGGGATTTCCTTGTGTGAAAGGAAACAAGAAAAATGTTTAGCATAATATTTAATCTACTCTATTTAGCAAAGAGTTTCTGCAAATCTGCTGCAAACTCTCTGAACTTGAACTGACAAGCTTATAACTTGCCAGGCCCTCTTATCAGCTTGCCAGCACAGCTGCTCATCTTGTGAGAATCTCCTGGCATCTGAAGGTCCAAACTGAGCAAAGGAGACTGAGCAGAGCAGTCCAGCAGCCTCAGCTGTTCTGGCTGAGGTTTCACATCCACAGTTGCTGCAGAAGGGGCTGTTTCATCTACAAGGCACTTTAATTCCTCATCATCACATTTGCTTTTCTGATTGTTACTTTAAAATAAGCCACAGGCTGTGATCTGCAAATGTCAGGAATCACCTTTGAGGCACGTTTAGCAAAGTCACTGTGCCCCTCCTGAGCTATATCATCTCTGGGCTCTTGTAAGAAATCAAAATCGTGGTTTCCTGTTTCCAGATCCTGGGTGGGATGGGCATGGAGGGTCTGTGTTCAGCTGGCAGGGGCTGGGTGCACAGAGGTCCCTGAAGCCTGGGCCATGTGTGCTGCAGGAAAGTTTTAATTACAGGTGTAATGACTGTGTGTATGGCCCAGGGCTAAGCTTCAGGGATGGGAGGTGGTTTGCCTAATAAACAGGGAAACAAAAGATTGTCCTTTGCTCTGTATTTATACAAGTGAGTAGAAAATGGCTTTAAGCTGTAAGAGAGCAGGTTTAGATTAGACATTAGAAAGAAATTCTTTACTCAGAGGGTGGTAAAGCACTGGCACAGGGTGCCCAGAGAAGCTGTGGCTGCCCCACCCCTGGCAGTGTCCAAGGCCAGGTTGGACAGGGCTTGGAGCAGCCTGGGACAGTGGAAGGTGTCCCTGCCCATGGCAGGGGGTGGCACTGGATGAGCTTTCAGGTCCCTTCTAACCCAAACAAGTCTGTGATTCTATGAAAAGACCACTCTCCCATGGGCTTTTGGGAAGAAAGGAGCAGAAACCTGAATTAAGCTGGGCAAGCTACCAAACCAGTGCCCTGCCAGAGCAGCAGTGACTGCTCCTGGCTGGTTGAGTGCACTTTTCCACGTGTTCCAAAGTTTAGAGCTATGTGTTGATAAAAGTGTGCTGAGGAGAGCAGGACTACTCAGCCTGGGTGGGGGAGGTATGTGCTGGGGTGGGCAGGATGTCATTGTTTGTACAACCAAATGGTGCTTGTGCTTCCTTTTAGCTGTTCCCAGGGTAGGACAAGCCACCCTTAAACTGATTCAGCTGCTTTGCAGCCAGTTGTTGGTTGTATATAAAGTATTGCAAGAGCTCTATTGATTTTTAAAAGCATAATACATTGATTTTTAAAACATAATACATTTGGAGCTAGTTCCTAGGGGAGCTAATTCAACTTTCTGCTGGTCTGCATCCTCAGAGTGACAGTTCAGGATTGCTTTAGTCTGATGAATTCTTCTTCTGTTGAATACAAACAAATGCTTTGGCCATTATTATATTATTCTGTTTGTGGGCTACATTCGAACAGGAAAAAACCCAACATGTCTGGCTGCTTTTAATTGAACCATGTGACTTATTTGATTTTTAGATCAGTCAAATTAAGGCTAATAAACTGAATTTAAAGCAAAAGAAGGATATTCATACAGAAGAAATAATTCTTCTCTTGGCTAGATAAATTTCAAACATTTGAGGCTTGGCTCTCAGTATTAATCTCTGAGAATTTTCAGAATCATAAAGAGCTAATAATAAAACTCCAGGGTCACGTTGGACATGACAACTCATGAGCAGAACCGGGGGAGCACTTCACCACTTGGAAGTTCTTATCTTTCACCACATACTGCGACTGTGAAAAACTTGTGTGTGCCCCAACAGGCACAATTTCAGTATTTTTTAGCTTCTGCAGTGTGTCGGCTGAATTGTGTCTGAAACTTGCAGTTTTTCATGTGGTTGTCAAACATTGTCTCTATTTCAGAAATCCAGTGCCTGGAATCCTGGGTGATGCTGGACACTTTCAAATCCTCATCGTCCCCCCTAGCCCAGGGCAGAGTCTGGACTACTCAGTGTGTCTCTAAAAGCAGGTGCTTTGAGGAGAAAGGCTGGGACAGGACAAGACTGCTTAGTTAAGGAAGAGCAGCAATGCACATAGGCGGTCTCTTTGTCCCTTTCTGAGGAGAAACATCATGACCTGAATTCCTCTGGGTTTAGTAATCCTGATCTGTGCTTCTGGCTGTCCAAACGTGCTCTGGAGAGCCTTTACACCATCTTAGAGCTGTCTGCATCCTTTCCCCTGCGTGTCCTTGAGTGCTGCTCTGGAGTGGGCCGTTCATCTCCTGCAGCTGGGTGAGGCTGCAGCTGTCAAGGCAACTTTAATCTCTCTCCTGTGTGGATGATGTACTGGCAATCCTTGAGCAATGTTGCATTTTAATTCCCCTTAACGGCTATTTGCAAAATGGATGAAAATATTGACAGCTTGATATTTCAAAACAGATTGAAATCTTAGGTACTTCTAACGTCAACATAATTGCTTTCTCGGGAATGGGGGAATTAATTTAAATATATTTAAATTTTCTACCAGCAATTCTAGTCTCTTATTCTCTAGGTGTTGCTGTGCTGTCAGTCAGGTTCTCCTGATTTGTAGGTGCCTACATTGTATGATTTTCTTTTGCTGTCACTTTTCATAGCCTACTTCAATATGTATGAAGTTGCAGATGTGTTCTCTCTGGTTTTATTCTCAAGTCATACAAACCTGTCACTTTTTCTGGCTTTCACTCTGACTCAGAGCTGTCAGAAAGGCTTATTACCACTTGGTGGAAAATTCCTGGAAGTTGAAGAGATAAAAACACCCAGCTTTAGTAATCTGCCTGATTGCTGAAAGACACTAAGAGCCACTCTTTGGGAACATCTGTGTACTGAAGTTGGATGTGTCTGGCCAGCCAGCAGTGCCAGCCATTGCCTCAGTGTGTCAGGGGTTTGCTTCATCACAGAATAACTTCTTGTCCATACATTAATAAGAAAATATACTTTGGGTTCCTCTAAATCACAGAACAAAACTGGCACCACAAAATGAAGAGATGGTTGTGAGGAAAACAGTGAAACAAGGTGACAAAAACCAGCGGTGAAGGGTGCCAGGGGTACAGACACAGACTGAGGCTCTGCCCCTGCTGAGCTCGGCAGGAACTGCCCTGCAAAACACCAAATGCTGCGGTTTTGAGCTGAGGTGTTTGTGCAGGAAAGTGCTCAGACATGTGGCTGCAGCCACTCTTGCACAAGGAAGGAAACGGCACTCAGCTGTTCCTTAAATTATGTACAAACCAAATAGGGATGTTGTGTTAAATTGGGACACGTGGAGGATCCATACAGAGTCTGGTTAGACAATAAATGACACAGTTTATTAGAGTCTGCTGAGGTCTTTGACCCCAGAGTTCATTGCAGATCATTTCCTTCACCAAGAAATGGTAAAAGAGATGATGTGGGCTCAGTTTGCCTGCAGTGTTTTCTGAGCCTTGGTGGTGGAGGGGTGGAAAGGCTTTCCCCAAGGAAATGGCTCTGCTCAGAGCTCCTAAGGGATGGCAGAACTGAACCAGCTAAAGAAAACACATCTGTGGCCATACAAGTGGTCAGCCTGCAATGTCTGCCAAACACGGATTGCCCAGCGCTCTTTGGGCCATTCCCTGCCCCCCACAGCCACCATGGTGCTGCTGAGGGGTACATGAGGTAAATGCCCAGTTGCTTTGGGCAGAGGAGGCAAAATTCATCCAATCTTGTCAAGCCTACAAGTATATGGATAGATAGATTTCTCCATCAGATAACAGCTGCCTGGCCTCTGGGTAAACACAGGGAAAGCTGTGGGTTCTAGTAGCAACATAATGTTATACAAAATGCCATTAGGAAGATCAGGACTTCCCTACTTAACTTGCTCCAGAAGGATTTGTGGAATTGTTGTGCAAGGGACTGTCAGACCAGTAATCTGTGTGAGGAAAAGCAGGTATAGGTATTTGTGCTGTTTTCAAACTCGTAACTATGTCCTAATTCTAAGTGCTGAATGCTTTTTTGAATTGTTCATAAATTGCATTACTCCAGCATTAACATTAATTTTGATGTTAGTGAGTAACTGTGCTTTGTGGAGGTCATTGAGTTACACCAAGAGAAATCTCATTTTAAGGGAGGGAAGGGAGACCTTGTGACTGGTACAAAAGGTCTCCTTATGATAATGCCATAAAGTTACTTATCGAAAGTCATTGGGGGTTTTCCCCATTCCCTCCTGTATAAGATTTTTTTACATGTCTCTGCCTTGGTAACCACTCACAGGCACTTTAAAATGTCTAGTTGGATGCTTACAAATCAAGCCCAGAAATGTTCTTTTTTTTTGTTAGAGATTTGATTTTGATGAAGCCACTTTGATACTTATTTTTAATGAATTTATTATTTTGAATTCATTTTACCAACTCTCTGCTCACGTTGCTCCCTTGAGATGAAAAGGGGGTGTAAAATGACTTGCTGCAAAACCCTGGCCTTGGTAAACTTATTTTTTTTTATTGGAAAAAAGGTGAGCAACAGAGCCTAAAGGCTTTTTGATTTGCATTCAGAAGTTCTTGATTGATTGGCTTCTAGGGGATTACCCAGCATGAGATGGCATCTACACTCCAGTGTTGCTCATGGAATAGTCTGTCTTTTTATCTAAATTCCTGGAATCAAAAGTATTTATAAAACACATTGCATTATTGATAAATGCACAACTTTATTTTAGACCTGTAGCTATGATCTTGCACAAACAGAGGCAGATGAGAGTCAGCAGTCAGAGATTTGTTTGATCAAAGACACTCTGAACACTGCAGTGAAAACCCACCATGATTTCACCTGCTACTGAGCAGTGCCCAAGTGTGTACCTGAAGTGACAGCTTAAATAAACATAGCGAGTAACCAAGGGCCATGAAGTTCTTTGAGATTTCAGAAACGTGTTGGTCTGCTTTAGAGATTTTACCCTGAGCAGTCATTAGTAATTTCTACACACTCTCTTTGGGGCAAGCATTTTTCCAGTTCGGTGTTCCTTACTTTGTAGTGCTGACTACAAATTCTTCCTTTTTATTTTGGGCATTTATTTAGTATTAACAAACTTCCTGGTCCCATGCCTCTCACTAAAGATGTTCTTTAAAAGAGTGACACAAATTACTGTTGGTTTCCCATTGGCCATGAATTCACTTTTCATTAGGAACTGCCTCAAAAGCAGCGCTTGCTTTAATCAGCTCTTGTCTGCTTGTTTGGAAAGGCTTGCAAGGTTGACTGCCTTTCTCAACTTGATCTGTGCTCACAGTAATGAGGCATCAGGCTAATGAGACCACTGCCATTACAATTACCAGCTTATTAAATCCTAATTAGGGACCCAATGCTGTCGGGTGCTGAGTGCTGGTTGTAGGCAGTTGGATATTTTCCTGTGCCCATTTTTGATCTCCAGTTGAAAGCAGCACTTGAAGAGCATTGAGGCTCCCTGTTCACGTATCAGGTCTGTTTCAGTGCTAATAGGGTAATTGACTCTAATGATGTTGGCTGGTGTGTAATGGTCAGAGCTGCCGTTCCCTCCCCCGAGCAGCCCAGCATCCATGTCATTGTTAAATGGGCTGTGATTCACATGGCAGAAGGCTGCAGGATGCTGAAGGACAATATTTCCTATATAATGTTCTGTGGCAGGTTGTTTTCTGCACATTCATGCACTGGTGAAAGGAGTTTGCAACTTTATTGTTCATCAGTGCCAATTAAATACAAACTCAATGTTAGCCAGACATGCTTCCCCCTGAATAAGCAACTCAATTCTGTCCTCCTGAGGCTGGAGAATTTTAAATGCACAGTGTCTCCTTTGGAATCTAATTTCCACCTGACATTCCCGCTGCCTGCTCTCTGTTCTGTGGGTGTTATTGAGCTGAGCAGGTAATGTCAGGAGAGCAGCAGGGCACTCTCCAGAAGTGTGTTACAGAGCGTCTCTCTTGCCTGCCAAGGGCTGGTTGTTTTGCTGTTCTTTCTGCCAGAGCAAGACTGTATGAGCTCTTCTTGATTTTCATCTCGTGGAGATGAAGTTTTAGGCTCACCTCTGCCAGCCTGTGGAGTTCTGACGTTCCTGGCAAGTGTGGCTTTGCAGGATGCTCAGTCTGACAGCAGTGGCTGCTCCCAGGTTTGGAGAGGCCTGGACTGTGCTCCCTTCTCACCCATCAACCCCAAAACCTGAGCTTAGGGAGTACCTTAAAACTGAAACATGAAGGTACAAATGCATCTTGCAACACATTCTCTTACTGGAGGCCAGGTGGATTCCTCCAGGTCTGGTAAGACTCCAGACAGGTTCTGTGTGGAAACTGCCCAGATGGCACAGAACCCACGTCCTGCTTTTTACTGCTCCTTTTAGTGAGTCTTGGTCAACTTGTTGTCCATGGGAGTAAAATGCTCACTTGCATCTCAATCCCATTTCTCATTAGTAACCTTGCTAATGAAATCCCAATAATGATGTGGACTGCTAAAAGTTGTGCCTCATCCAATCCAGCCTTGAATGTTTCAGGGATAGGGCATCCACCACCTCTCTGGTCTCCTGCTGGGCACTCGTGTGAAGGCAGCAGGGGAAAAAGTGGGCTTTAAGTGCTCAAGCTTAGTCCAAATGATCCTTTATGCTTGGCTAAGAGCTTTCCTTGTGTCTGTTTTGGGGCATCTCTTTTGTTCTTAAAATGGACTTGGGCTTTAGAAAGAGACTGATCCAGAAAGAATAAATTCTGATTCTGGGTGCCAGCCCCACATGTCAGCCTGCTCTTACCTTGTTCCATGAGGAAAATCACTGTCCCAAAGTAGGAGCCTTTGAGCCATGAGACACCAGATGATTAAGAGAGTATTTTCTGTTTTTTTCAAGCAGGCAGATGATCTGCAGATTATGTGGTTTTTGTCTGTTTGCTCCTAAACACTCTTCTCAGAACACCCCGTGTATGAAATGGGCTGAACACTAAATGAATGAGCTGATTCTGGCAGAGCTAGGACAGGAAACTCTTATCCAGCTCTGCTTGAGGATGTCGTGGCTGTCAGGTTTGTAGCTGATGTTACAGATGTGATTGATCTCCTGGGCAATGCTGGCTCTGCACCCCACCAGGAGCTCAGTACTTCAGTTATGTGAAATTTGGCCATTCCTCATGTAACTCTTCTGCCACCACCCCCCAACACAGACCTTCCTTTCTGTGCTGTCTGCAAGGCTCATCAGCTTCTCACACTCTTATCTATCACGTCCAGCAATTTCTAGTGTCACATCTAGAAGCTTTCTTACATCTACCCCACTTTCCTTAATCCCAGGCAAGGGCCTCGTAGCAGTCACTCAAGAAACACAGAGATATAGGTGTGATGAAACGTTTTGCTGCCACAAGTGAACAAACCAAGTTCCTGTCTGCTGCAGAGAGAAGCAACACCCCTTCCCTAGAGCTTCTCATGGCATAGCCCTCTGTGGGTCACTGTGGGAATTTGAACTTCTGCAGGAGAAGTGAAACTTGACAAAAAAGCCACAAGAAAGATTAAAATGTTTGCATCTGGGGTGCTGTTGTTCATCTAGGAGTTTTAAAGAAAAGGGTGGAGTCTTCCAAATACACCCCGGGGTTCAGCAATTAGACCCAGAAGAAATGATCGGCTGGATTTTGAAGCCTTCAGCCTCGCAGAGACCTGTACTTGTTTGTGTTGCTCTGAATCCCAGAGAAAAACTGAGGAGTCATTGTTAGGCACTGCCCAAAGCTCCGGAAGATGTGAATCTGTGATATCAATCTCTTAATTACAGCGGTTGAATTTCCTGAAACCTTTATTCTCTGGCATAACTTCATTGAAAGATCCTGGTTGCAATTAACCTTTAAAGGACTGCTGAATCCCTTAATGCATTAAGAACTTAGGGATGCCTTTTGATGGCAGGAATTCAGTTTCTGGGCTGTCTGGGAATGGGTAATTTCCACTGCCTCTCCCCTATTCAGATTTTGCGCTGTACACAGCTCCTTTGTTCTTATTCATCTCCCCCAGGTCTGCACTGTCACACCTTCATCCGTGCCCTCGGGCTTGGTGCTGCAGCCAAGGTAAAACCATCGAAAGTCATGCAAAAGTGGCTGCTGCTCAGGACAGGCTGCAGGAAAATCTGTGGGCTCTGTTTCTATTGTTGGCAAGTGTTTCTCTGCAAAGACAGACCCATGGAATCCCTAATAGGGCACTGAACCACAGACTTCTGAGGGTGCTGCATCCCTTCCCACTTGCCCTGTGAGCAGCAGATGCTGCAGATCTCACCTGTGCCATGGCTGAAAGTTCTTCAAAGACTCCATTTATTGCTTGAAGGAAGGCTATTTACATCTTGGCGTCTTACACTGGCTTTTCAGGGTTACAGTTCACCAAAATAAACGTTCCTAGACTTCTCCAATTTTCCAGCAATTTGACTACAGCAGTTATTTGTGTAACACTGTTTCTGCCTGGCCAGAGGATGCTGTTCAAGCCATTAATTGAAAGCGGGAGTCCTTAGAGATACCTCTTGCTGTGTGAATGGCATGTTCTGGCTTTCACACCCTTTTGTGCATCTACTCAAGTGGAAAACAATCATTTTCACTATCTTGCACATAAGATATGAAGTTTAATTTATCACTGGAAGCACTCTGAGGTGATTGATTCTGGGACCAGGAAAAAATGTGATTTTGCTGCATGCTTGGTAAATTGGTAGCTCTGATTTACAGATCCTTAACAGGCTCTCTGAATAAAAGAAAATTATCCATGGTGGTGGTGGAGATGCCTCTGGGATAACAGAGCAGAAAGAGAAAAGGGTAATGAGAACTTGTAGTGATTGATAACTGCAGGGAATTTTGATCAGATTAAGGTAATTACTGATGGGATGATGGTCATTAGTACTTTGTTTTTCATACAGAGATGAATTGCTAGAAAGCAGAGAAGTGTGCTGAGATGAACAGGAATCATTCAGTGCTTATTTTTTTGCTGGTGTCATTTTTTTTTTCTTGCTAATCATGATGCAAAATAAATGGCAAAACGGGCTGGCAAATGTGGATGACTGAGCAGGGAAGCAGTGTGTGGGAGCAGGGGGAAGGCGTGGTGCCTGTGTATGCTGCTGGTGGGACCACCCCTGGGCAGGGTCACCATTCGTGGGCTTAGAATGAAGGAGGAAAAGTCGAGTATGGGCAGAAAAGAACCAAAGGCAAGAAAACAGCCTGGCAGCAAGAGTCAAGCAGACATGCCTGTTTATCTAATGGAAATACTGACTTGATTAGAGCAGGCTAAAGCCTTGGAGATGATTCTTGGTATTAAAATGGCTCTTTTATGTAGCAACATAAGTAACAGAGAGAGGAACTGATCAGAAGTGAAGCTGGAGGAATTAGGAGCAATTTCTTTTTATGATACCAACTGCAGGAAGAAGCTGCTGGGATGGTGGCAGGTTCTCTGTATCCAGATGTCTTCATGTCTAGACTGGCTCATTGCTAAGAACTCCATCTTTTGCCAAATTTTTCCTCAGTCAGCTGCAGACTTTGCTGTTTCCAGCATAGGCAGGCTGCAGCTACATGTGAGGGTGTTTCAGGGACCTCTGTGTGTTCATCCCCCTGCTCCACCACCGGTTCTGTGTGACCCTCGTTTATGGGCTGGTCTGAGGAACAGATTTGCTGTGTGACAAGCCCAGTCCTTGAGCTTTAAAACATCTACTTAGAAAAACATCCCCCATCCCAGTGGGCCAGAGGCATGTAGGGGAGAAATTGCCTGCCACTGAGCTTGGTCCTGCCCACGAACCCTACTGAAGGTAAACATTTCCAAGAGGAGCTATAGATACTTTTGTTAAAAATTCCTGTGAGAGTCCTTTAGTGAGCTTTAGAGTCGGCAAGTTCCAGGTTTCTGAACAGGTTCACATGTGTAGTGAAACTGCTACAGCCGTCATGTGAACCCTGATTAACCAGCTGTGTCACACGGGTGAGGCATCTAAGGCTGGTATGGAACCAGATGGTGATCCTTTAAGGAGAACATCGTGTTACTGATGCTGATGCTGATAATTCTGTTTTTGAGGTAGAGGAGATGAGCTCAGCCTGTTGCAGCTGGCTGGGAAGGCAGATGTATGCTGAGGGTGAGGATGAGCTGTGCTGACATTTACATTGGCAGTGCCCAGCGTGGATGGGGACAGACTCAGGATGGTGGCACTGATGAAGCCAAACTCTGGTACCACTGGCTTCAAAATAAACAGCTTGAGGAATGAAGTCCATTTTGGCACGTCCCCTGAGGAGAGGCAGAGGAGGCAGTGCTGGGAATGGGGTAGATGTGAAGAGTCCTGTGCCCTGGGCAAGGGTCTGTCTCCTGCCCTGAGGAGTTTCTCTGGGCTGTGGGACCTGCAGACAGGTTTTTTCCTCCTTTCAGTAGGAAGCCCTCTGCACTTTGTGAAGTCTGCACAGCTTTCGTGAGCTGGAGATCCGGGGTTGCTGCCCCTTCCCTGGGTGCAGCAGTGGTGAGATGCTCGGCATCTGGGGGGATGCTGGAACCAGGGCAGGTGCTCGTGCAGATCCAATGGATTCAGCAAGGGAAGCACTGTCAGCAGCAAGTCTGTAACCAGTACATGCCTTGGCTCTGCTGAGAGGAGTGCATTCATTCACCTTCATTTTAGAGGGGATTCCTCAAGGGAAAGGGAAGACTCTCAAGGTGACCAAAGAGCAAACAGTGGACTTTGGGTGTGGAGGAGAAGGAAAGAGATCAGGTTTGATATTTGTTTGCTTTGTGTTTGCCTTCCAAGCATCTGGTGTAAACTGCAAGGGGAAAACAAGTGGGCAATGACTCTGCATCTGCCTCTCCTTCCCATCCAGGTCTGGACTGTTCCAGTGAGCTCTTGGGCAACTGCAAAAAGTGCATACAAGATGTGCTCTTTGCCGAGCTTGGGAATGCAACCAAGCTCAAAACCAAGCCCCAAGTTAGCCCCCAGGTTTCATGAGCTTGTGCTTTGTATTTGAGAAGATCCTCTGCTCACCCATAATGTGAAAACACCAGCTTGAGCCAAAGAGATGTAACATCTCAGAAATCAAAGACTGGCCTAATACTGATGTTGAGTTCTTCTCCCTGGCAAGGCAAGCCAAGAATAACTGGAGGACTCCCTGAGTGTGATATCCAAGCAGTGGATTTGACTGCTGCCCTTCACGAGTGAGGGGAAGCTTTTTCAAGCAGGGAGACATGAGATAGTGAGCTGCTCCCTGATTCTGAGGTGGTGGTCCAAGTTCACAAAATGTGGGGAACATATCTCACATTAAAATGTATGTCTGGATTTGTAAGCATTGAAAAAAACCCTGATCTTATTAAAAACAAACAAAAAAAAGCCATGGCCTTTGGCAGAATGAAATATCTCAGTCTGAACGCAAGACAAATTGGTATTTCTGTAAATCCCACAAGGAGAAGTTGTACAGATTTATTCTTTTGCTTTGCATCTCATTTTAGTCTCTCATTCCTTCTGCTTTTTTTGTGGACTGTTCCATTGTTTGGCTGTCCTGGGAGCTCTCTTGTCTTGCTTGTACACACCACCACGGGAATTTGCCTGCAAAGAGCCTTTTTCCCTAATTTGCCCCAATAGCCACGGTAAGTCTATGGAAATGAGGTGGTGCAGCTGTGCATAAATAATCACCCAGGTTTGCCCTGTAATGTGCCACTGGCTGATCTGACACTGTCCCAGCACAAAGCTCCTTTGTGGGTGGCTCCTTCATGCCCCTGCTGGGAGCATCCCATGGTGGCACCAAGCTGTTCAAGGAGGAACAGTTCCTGCTTGGGGCCGTGGGGATGGGTGGGAGGTGGCAGGGGGTGAATGGGGCTCCTCACCCCTGCAGGGGCTCTGGCACAATCCCTCCCTGCTGGAGTGCTCCAAGGAGCTGTGCCTGCACCGTGAGCATCCATCCTCTCCTCCTGCCCAGGAATAACCCAGCAGCTTGGGGGGAGGTTCTGCTCTCTTGGCTCTTCTTATCTCTTCAAAAGAGACACCTCCTCCACCTCCTCCTCCTCTGGAATTGCTGAGGTGGCAGCATGCCATCACATTTTCAGGCTTGGCAAACACCACCCACCTGCTGCTTCGGGTCTGAGCTGGGATTTTGTTCCTTGGCTTTTGTGGTGAAGTGGGCGAGCCCTTTTCTCTCGGCAGCAGGTGCAGAGGGCAGACCCTGTCTGGACCACGCTGCAGACTGGAGGTGGCTCCCAAAAAGGGGGTGAACAACAGAGAAGAGGGAGGGTTTTGTGCTGTTGGCTTGTGCCCATGGGTTTGTCCTTGTGGAAGCAGAAAGCAGCTCACCTTCGTGGTGACAGCAGCTCCTCCTGTGCAGGGTGGGGCTGGTGCACGGTCCTTGCTCAAGCCTCAGGTGGATTCAGCATCCCTCCGTCCAAGGGAGAAGCTGGCTGAATAACTCCAGGGTGATAAATGGCCCACAGCTTTTGCATACAGGCTGTGACTGGCTTCTGCTGGAGAGGCAGATAAGGCTGGAGATTTGGAAATCAGCAGGCACGTGGATGGTAGCAGGCAATGCTGATGAGCAGCGTCGCTTTCCAGATATTGTTTTGCTTTTAATCCTGCGTGGTTTTTGGATGGCACTGCTGATGGGGATTCTTATCCTAACTGGAATTTACATGGAATCTTGCTTCTTGGAACAGGCTGCAAATCCCCAACCCCCAAATTACGCAAACTCAGTGCAAGGTTTGCTTTCACTTTTACATAAAATCGTCACTATTTGTAAATGACCTTCCCTGACTTTGGGTTGTCACAAGGAGAAAATACATTTTCACCAGGCATGTGGATATGGAGTCAATTTCCACAACAGCAGGAAATTAGCCAGGGCTTGTTTAGCTGCTGGAAACTTGCTTCATCTTTGAACAGGAGAGTGAATGTTTCTGATTGTCAGGCCCAAACCAGTTCTTAGAATGCTGTACAGCTGCATTTGCTCTGAGATCTGCACTCTGTCTTGCTCTTGGCCGATGGGGTGATTTGGGATGATGAATTTTCCTGTGGGACAGCAGCTCTGCTGCTGTCCAGTCTGAACTAAAAAAGTAATAAATTTAGGTACTAATCCATTTAGGCTGAAAATGTGATTCCAGAAGATTTTTGCTAAGTGCAGTCCCGTCCCATGAGGGCAGGTGCCCTGTTGGTTGTAAAACAGTTCTAAATATATTCATTTATTTTCGTGAATGCTTGTCATTGCCTAAAGTATGGTCAACCAGGAGTGCACTCCTGTTAGATTACCTCTGTAACAATCCTACTGAGCAGCAGATGAATATTTTAATCATCTGTTTAATGGTTGCAGGAGACTCCACTGGCTTGACAGGTTTTAACCTGATCTGGTGAAGGGCTCAACAGAGGGAACTGACCCCAAAAAATGAATGTGTGTTGTGATTTTGGAGAAAGGTTAGTGACTTGTTTCAGTTGGGCAGAAAAAGAATCACTTTCTTATTTGGCAGCACTGATTTCTTTTTTATTTGAAATGTTGACTTTTATTAAACAGTTTCCCTTATTTAAACTTTGATCCAACAGCAAATGTTAGTAAATGGGTTTTAATGACCTTTCAAGTCAAACAATTTTGTAGGCTGACTCCAAGCAGAATGTTCTTGTTTGCTTGTCTCAGTGATGACTTGAAAACAAAAATTTCTAGCTTTATTTATTTGGACAGGAACTGCTTTCCAAAGTTCACCCTAAACCCCTGAAAAAAATCATTATTTATGAAGTTTTGGTCACTAATTGAAAAACAACATCATTTACTTTGGCTAAAGCAAATTTATTGCAAGTGCAATTTAAAAATAGAAGTATTCATTTTACAATTAACCCTAGGTAGTTTTTACATTTCAAACTAATATATAGGGATACTTTGGTCATGACATACAGTTTCTTTTAAGGTTACCTTAGAGTGCTGAAACTGAACCTATGTAATTTTTTTTTAGATTTTAATGTAGTTGATGAATTTGCCAACATCTTTCAATGACCTTTAGAACTTGGATCTTTCCAGAACTGTCTTAATTAAGGATGAGATAGAACCAAAGTGAATTTTTTAAAAGGCTGTTTTATTGCTCCCTTTTAAAATTCTCCTTAATTATTCAGCTGTCAGAGATGGAATGGAATTTATCATTAAGTTATTCACTTAGATAATTAAAGGAACCTGCAGCTTCAGTAGAAATGAAAGTAGAAAAAGGCAGCAGGGTGCTGCATGTGACAAGTTCACTTCCTGGCAGAATTCTTGGGATTATTTAATTGTCCACCCAGAGGTTGAGGAAGGTCCATTGAGTTCCTGCTTTTGATTTTTAAATCTATAATAGAGTATGCAAATGCAAGAACTCCCAACAGTGCCCAGCTCAGCTCTTTCCCATGTGTTGAGCCTGAAGGTTATTACAAATACAGGTTACAAGATCCAGTCCTTGGTGCTTCTGTTTTTCCAAGTGCACCCTGAAACAATTTCCTGTCCACATCATCACATTGAAAATCAGTTGCAGGGAAATAAAAGGACATCTGTTAAGAAGAACAGTGTGTGATACAGGGTCTTACATGAGGGTGCCTGCCTTGCTGGGCACCACAGGCATTTTTGAACAGAATGCTTAATTTCTGTTGCTGTGGCTCGTGGTAACTGTGCTGGAAGAAGGCTTTCTCTAGGGTGGGTATGATCTACTTCTGGCCTTTAAGGGAGCCAAACTGGTTCAATTAAGCCATTTGCTAGTCATAATTATTTTCACAACACCTGCTGGATTAATTTTAAAATAAATATCCTGAAATGTGAGGAAAGCCTAACTATAGAAAAGAATGACTAATGGGAGAAGGAGAAGCTTGCAGTGCCCAGCCTGGACCTAGGGATGCTTTTTTGTCCATTAGTGATTTAGCAAATTTTGTAAGAAAGACAGTGGAGATAGTGAAAAATTGGGTGTTGAAGGGGATGTGATGGTGAAAGCATTTGTTAAAACCCCAAACCTCCAGCCCTCAGCATTTCCTGCAGTGACTCTTAAACCTCCACTGCTTTGGCTTTCCTAGGTGGCTGCAAATTAGATACCATGTCATAAATCCTGATCTGTTTATCACAGAGCAAATTCTGAACGATGCAATCTTCATTTTAATGAACAGCTCTCATGAAAACAGAAACTTATAAATTCAGTGCTTTCTTGAGGCTCCAGTGATTGAATGCAGTACTAATTTCAAACTTCAGTGGCTTTTCTATTGCACCTGCAACTCTTAGATATTGCTTTTCTTGCCTGACTGTGTTATTGTTCTGCCAGTGAGTGCTGGCTGTGCCAAGAGTGTATAAAAAGGATATATAATCCAAAAAAGGGTTATGCCACTGGCTGTCACAGCTGCCTGGAAGGAGTCTGTAGTGAGGTGCAGGTCAGTCACAAGTGACAGAAATGGACAAGAAATGGCCTCAAGTTGTGACAAGGGAGGTTTAGATTGAGTAGCAGAAAAAAATTCTTCACCAAAAGGGTTGTCAAGCACTGGAACAGGCTGCCCAGGGAATTAATGGAGTCACCATCCCTGGAGGGATTTAAAAGGATGTCTAGATTTGGCTGGGACAACTCTGAAAGGTTTCGTGGTCTTGCTGAAACATTTCCTAGCTATTCCTCCAGGTCTGTTTTTTCCAAGCCCGAAAATTAGTCTCTGGATTTTTCCAAAGATTTCTACTATCTCCTCCCACAAAAATGTCTTAGTTCTTAATTCTATCAAGGTAAAAATAGATATTCTCTTGCATGGTGTTTGCAGTCACAGACTTCATTTCTAGATGTCTCCATAACAGCTGGATCAAACGAGACTGATGTAATATCAGAAAGGAAAGTGTGCTTCTACCTCCTGTGCTCTCTCAAGAGAGAGAAAACCGTTTTTCAGGTGTTCAAACGAAATAATTTCTAGTGTCAGATTTTGTTAATATTCTCTTTATAAAGAGTGGACATCCCCTGGGGGAGAGCAGTGCATTCCTAAACAAGAGGCAGCAAAGATTTGTGGGACTTGTTGTGTTCTTCCATGAAGATCTGAGTGGAAGAAAAATGCAAAGATTGAAATACCTCAATATTGAGGTGACTTCCACACACATGCTCCTTGGCTGTGAGCAAACCTGGGCTGTTGCTTCCTTGGCTCTTGGCCACCAGGACTGCTGCAGGCCCAGGAATGCATCACACATCCTCCTGAATGCCTCACGGAGCCCTCTGGCAGCCACCCCTCGAGACTTGCTCTGTGGAGGAAGGAGTTTTGCATTTCTGATAGCGATGGACTGGTGGATAGGGTTGTAAGAGAAAAATAAGTCTTTCATCTCATAAGCATACTTGGGTTTGCTTTTCAATTAGGCCTAATTTTTATTACAAGAAACTGAGTGTTTATTGAAAAAACATGTGATGGAGAAACTGATCTGCCCACTTTAAATGCCCCAGGGAGTTTGATCAAAGGCAGGCAGGAGATTTGCTTGCCTACAGGTGACAGCCTTCCTCAGAAATCCCAGCCTACATCTGAACTCGTTTCATACCTACACATAGTGCTATATGATTTTTGAGGCTAGATTAATTAATTTTCCATAATTTTTTTCCCCTTAAATATTTTATTCAAGGGTTTTACTGTGGGCTAAGGAAACCAACAGATTTGTGGGAAGAGATTTGCTGTGGAATAACATCTGAAAGCAGCATAGGAAAAAGTTTTAATAAATAACAACAGAGGAAATGAATTAATAAAGAGCATGAGTGTTTATGGAGAGCTCAGGGCACAAGGGAATGATGCTGATGGATCTTTTCTTACAGCTTGCTCTAGGAAAGAGAAATGTGTATCTTTATCTGGACCGCGATGTCATGGGCTGCCCTGGCTAAAGAGCAGTGTTTGTGTGGTTACTGCTCTAGTGTTCATTCTTTAACTCTTCTTCTTGGGAAAGGTGGTTTGTGCCTGTCCCTTTGTCTCCCACCTGCCCTCTATCCCTCATCTAAATGGACAAGGTGCAGCGGTTCACATCATGAGCTGAAGATGCAGTGAGTGCACATCTTTATTTCCCGAGTAGCTAAAATATTATAGGCTGTGAGTTGTCCTGTGTCCTCTGCAGATAGAGAAGTTTACTGTGAAATTATTATGACTATCACCCCTCTTAGCCAGAGTTGTTGTTGATCTCTGCTGTTGTCATCTGAGCAGTTCTCTGAATGTTGATTGCTTCCCTTGAGAAGGTTCTTGGCCCACTGGTGCCTGACAGTGCCAGCGTGCTCTGCCTTCGACCTCTTAGGTTCACGTGAGCACCCGGGACACAATGGAACTGCTCAGCTGGATAAAAAGAGAGCATCTGAAAATACTCCAGTCCTGTCTGCAGGCACCAAAAAGGACAAGGGTAGCTAGTTAACATACAGGAGATGAGTGTGCAGAGCTGGCTATGTGGTAGTTATTCAGATAAATATCTCTGCCCTTTGAAGGCAGAAAGGGCAGCATCAGCTGCCAGCAATCACTTCGGAAAATGATGTCTTTATTCACTGATAAGGTTTGTCCTCTCCTTGTATGCATGCCAGAGTGACTTTTATTTTTTTAAATAGGTGCAAACTGGATTTTGTGACTAGTGAGGGAGTTCCCCAGGTCTGACAAAGAGTGAATTATGTTGTAGAAGCTGTGATCCAGATAGTGGGAATGAGTGTGGTGGCAGTGTGATTTATCTGCTGTGCCTGGCAATCTGTGGGTTTGGACTTGCTTGAGAAATGTAAGGATATGAACTCAAGCTATCACATTCTGCACAATCATGTGGTTAATGGAACAGGCTGGAAGCTGGATTTTCTCTTTAATGGGTAATCCACACTTTGGATAAAGTGTGACAGTTTCAAGCAGAATGAAATTCTGAAAACAAATTTCAAACTAGTGGAAACTTTCTTATAAAATTGGCAGGCTCAGCTGATTTTTAATGCTGGAAACCTTGGAAATTCCTGGATGAAAAATCTTCTAGGGAGAAAAACTAAAGTTCTCTGATGGGTGAAAAAGGGTTCATAATTGTTTTTTTTTCATGTTAACAAAGTGAATTTGCCATTAAATTCCATTTTTGAGGGTGAATTCTGGATGTTCACATGTGGAACAAAGGCCAGACCAATCCCTAAGCTGTGCCACCCATTTGCCATTTTACAGAGGAAGGCATTCATATTTTCCATGGGGTTGCAGTAGGATTCCAACTGTATGTATTTTTTTACTTGCTCCTGCAATGAAGAATAGAGCTTTTAATTAAAATGACAAAGTCAGACTAGTCAGACTCCTATTATCATATTTAAAGAGGGCTTTGGGGAGCTATAACCATGACAAGGTGATTGAACAGAAAAGTGCCTAACTTCCTAAGCTGTTCCTTGAGGTGTTCCAACATGCCTCTTGGGGTATTTAATATCTCTTTTGCTGCAGGACCAAAGGATGTGCTTTGTTCTGGTATTTGTACAGCCCTTTGTATCCCAATTAATTGTTCATTATCCTCTCTTAATTCTAGCCTCCCTCACCCTCCTTGTTTCAATTTATACTCTTCTGTGCTCCCCAAACCTCAGCAAACCCTGATCTTCCTTGAGCTGAAACGTTTTTAGGGAGAAGTAGCAGCAAGACAAGTTTTTTAGAGTCCTGCAGTGACGATTATGGTTGTTATGGTTACTAGATTAACTATATTGCTGCCACATCCGAATTCATCCAGAGTCTGATCCCCACTGGAGAATGTGGAGTCCCACCCTACAGGATAAACCTTGGCAAACCAGTCCAACCACTTGAAATTGAAAGGGCCCAGAATGATTTCTCTTGCTGTGGGTACTTCAGACTCTGTAGCTGCATCCATGGACTCCAAATGTGTTGGATGGGACAGGTGATTGAGAAGCCTCAGAAATGACTCTTCTCAGAACATTTATTATTTCTTAATAAATCCAAAGTGCAGAATACAAAGGGTAAAGATATGAACTACAAACTCCACATAAGTATTCCCTTAGGAAAATACTTTTTGGTTATTTTATGAAGAAATTTAGTGCATTTCTGACCTGCACTCTTACCAGCACAGTCAAATGGGAGGTTTAGAGACAAACATGTTCGAGCAAGAATGATCCCCAGAGAAACATGCTTTTGGCAAAAGGATTCTTTTAAGTTTCATTTGGGAATAAAGCAAGTTGGCTACACAAGAACAGCCTGTGGAAAAGCTGTGTGGAGAATAGAAGACCTTGAACTGTAAATCTCAAAATACTTGAAAACAGTGAGGAATTTAGACAGAGAAATGCAAACAGGACTTGTGTTGCTGTCTCTTTTCTCTGACTTTCCTAACTTATGAAAATCCTTCTACTTCTCTCTGTAAAGACTGATCTGGCAGAAGGATCAATGTCCTTTGATCTCTGGAAACCAAGCCTTGTTAATACAGCCCTGATATGCAAGGCTGGATTGGATTTTTCTGCCTGCATTTATGTTTTCTTATCTGGACTATTTTATCTTCAGGATATTGTTTTCCTTTCTAGTGATTGCATTGTCTGCAGAGATTTAGCTCTGCCTCCTGACACGCAGAATTTCAGTGGTTTCACTGCTGCACAGGTATTGAACTCTCTGCTGTGACTCTACCACCTTGAATCCCTGGACATAAAAATTGACCTTGCTGGTTCTGTGAGCCTCTCTAGTACCTACCTGTAGGTGTTAAATGAAACCTTTACTGATTCAGTATAAAATTATGGATGGTGCATCACTTGTGAAGAGCTGTCTCCTGATTTGTTTGGATCAGCTCCCGTTTGCATTGCTGGCTGTACCCACACCCCTAAAAGCTGTTGCTAAAAGTTGTTGGTAGGAATCACAGGCTTACAGCATTAGATGAGGGAGAACTGGGGCTGCAACATTTTATGAGGTGTAACAAGGGGCCTGAGGGATTAACTGCTTGTGTCAAAATAATCTGTTGCAGATCAGGTAGCAATCAAACTTCAACACCTGGTCCTCTGCTTGGGTTGGAAGGGACCCTAAGGACCATCTGTTCCAAACCTCTGCCATGGGCAGGGACACCCTGACCAGGTTGCTCCAAGCCCCATCCAGCCTGGCCTTGAACACCTCCAGGGATGGGACCTCCACAGCTTCTCAGGTGGATGATGAAGAGCCAACGTTTCAGCTCTTGGTTTAAAAAGCATCATTTTCAGAAGCACGGGCGCTCTCTGGACATGAAATCATTACAAAACAATAGCTCATACCTGAAGAGGTGCTGCCCCTGCCAACAACAGGCTTCCTGCTGCAGAAGTCATGCAGATTTTTGGACTGGTAATTTGTGGGGTTTTTTGTGATTTCCTTTGGGCAGAGGGGTTAATATGATAGAGAAAGACCCATTCAGAGAAAGGGGGCATTGGAGATGGCAGAAACTCTGCTTTTTCAGCTTCCTATTATTTTCTCACTTCTTGCCCTTCAAACAAGTTGATGGCTCCAGTGCCAAATGGAATCTGAGGGAGGGAAACACAAGCAAGGAGACTAAAGGGTGAATGTTGCAAGGAATTAGGTGTCCCTGTGGACCACGGTGAGGCATGTGGGTGTTCAGCATCTTGCAAATCAGGCCCTAGAGTGTCCCAAACAAACATGCAGCCTCATAAAGCCTGTTTGTGTTCCAAGGGGGTATAAAGTGCAGAAATGACACTGCAGATATTAACCAAACAATCTGGTTACATCATTCTATTATAAATAATGTTCAGTGTCATTGGCATGTTGTTATAGAACCACTGTCATTACAGATGTTTATTTGTGATTATTACAGTGGATAAAACACCAAAGTTAGACATGTTTCAATGATTTTTAATGTTTCTGCAGTGTAAGGGATTCAAATTGTGGATAAAGGTTCATGTCTAAGACATCTTTTTATGTATGATTAACTTAAAGAATCTGCTAAAGCCCTAGTGTTTTCTCTTGTTGATTTAATTTCTGAACTCTTGACAGCCTGGATTTAATAACAGATCAGCATGGTGCCTTTAAATCATCTGTGTAAATCTCCTTGGCTATACTGAGTGCTGTGAGAACTTGATTACCTGAGTTTCTGAGATTAACTTGAACAACAAAAAAGCTCCAGTTCCTGCATCAGACAGGTGAAGACTTGCAAGTGGGATTTAAAAACAGAAGTAGGTGAACTACTCTGCTACTTCAAATGAAATTAAGAAGTTTATTATTGAATATTGTCTGATTTTTAGAATAGCTCCATCCCCAAAGCTGTAATTTACACCACCAGCTAAGCTCTGTGAGTAGAGTAATTAATTACAAAATAAAAGTTGCTAAAAGCTGGTGTCATTGGGGATAGGACTTTATGCACCCCAAGGTGGGTCAGGGAGCCAGAGGAATACACAATACATAGTTTGACCTCAGCATGGAACCCCTGAGGCTGAAAGAAGCAGTAAGATGCATTTCCCATGAAAACATGTTAAGCATATGGTTTGGAAACCCGTTGTACAATGACTGTAAGGTCAAACTCTTGAAGGTGGTATTAGAAAAGATTTTTGCTGAGTAAATCCACTTCTTCCACCCAGAATCTGCAACGATGTGTTGGAAAGAGTTTCTTTCTATGTCAGGAGTTGCTATCTATATCTATCTATATCTATCTATATCTATCTATATCTATCTATTTATATCTATATCTATCTATATCTGTATCTGTATCTATATCTACATCTATATCTATCTATAGAATCTATCTATATATATAGTTGTTTATCTATATCAATCTATTTCGACATCAGTATATTTCTATATATTTTTCTCTCACCCTGGCTGTTCTCTGATGCTCCTCTGCAATGTCTGTGCTTGTGCTGGCTTTGTTAATGACCATCCCTATTTCTATTTCAAAGGCTGTAATAGCCTGGCTATGAAATATTCCACAAGCTGCTACAGGTGTCAACTTAGAAATGTGTTTCCCTATGCAGGGGAAGAATTCTGCCTGAGTTAGGAATGCCTGCATAAACTAAATTTTGTTTGGTTCACAGGCCTCTGGGCTGTGACATGAGTTACTGCCTCGGGTGAACATCAATAGATTTGACTCAACCTCCACATGGCTGGCGCTGCACCAAGCTCGTAATTTCCTGGGCCTGTGCTATCTTCTTCAATGCAAGGCAAACTCCTGGCATAGGGAAAGGCTAATCCCTTCCCTGCCCAACTGCAGGAGTAAATGTTGGGCTCAAATATGTAGATTATAAATGATTTTGGAAACAGTGATTTATGGTCTTGGTGTTCTGAGGCGACAGAGTGTGTAGTGAGCTGTTAGATGCTGTGAGAGGCTGCTCCCAGTTCAGGCAAACCTGAAGCTGATAAACTGTAACCCCAAGGAGTATTATTTCACAGATTGATGGCATTCCATTGGCAGCTTCAATCGTTCAGATTGACTGAGCCACCTGATCCACAAGGACAGTTTTCACATCTCAGGCAGCAGACCCAGAGATTAACAGTCCCAGTGTGGCATATCTGTTCCCAGGTGCGCTGCTGAGACAACTGCTAAAAACAAGTGTACATAATGTGAAATGATAATTTTTTTTTTTTTGCTGTTTGTTAAGGTCCTAACAAGGTGGTGACCTTTAATCAATCCAAGAGGCACAATCAATTGCAGTTCCTGCTCTCAAAATCACAGTCATGCCCTGTTCTATCACTGAGTTTTCTACCACTGTTCTATCACTCTGGTATGTTTTGTCATAAAGCCACGAGTAAGATCAGTACTGAGGAAAGTTCTCATAAAGAATCTCCCTATAACACTTCAACTGTTGAATTTTCCCTGCTCAGCCGTGGTCAGTCTATTTTAGTTTTAAATAATTTCAGCAGCACCTCTTTGGCATCTCAATCTCCTTGCAGGTGTCACTTCCCTCACCTCTTCAAGGAAACGGGATCTTGTGAATGGAACCAAGGAAATGGCCCAGTGATCCCTCACCCTCCAAACAAAGCCTCACCCTGCTCTGTGGAGAGACCCCTGCAATTTATGTACCTCATCTCAGAGCCTGGACCATGGACATTCAACACAGATTTGTGCCAGTAGAGGCAACAGACCCCTGAGCTTTTTGCAGTATTCAAAATCCACCCATTCGCATCTTAATCAAAGCAATGACATGAATTTTTTCTTGCTTGTTCTGAAGGATTCTTGGCCACAAGGGCTCCAAGGAGTCAAAATTCACACATTAATTATTCATGTGACTTCTCCTGAGATTCCAGGAATCCTTTCTGCTGTTGGCTTCTTCTGCCTCTGCTGTTGGCTTCTTCTGTCTCTACTGTTGATAGAACAAAAAGAGCTCCTTTGTTCCCTGAATTCTGTTTTTCTCTGGAATCCCTACCAAGTGCCAGTGCTGCTGTACTTTTTTTCCCCCAGCTATTTTCACTCTATCAAGGAGGGATGAGTTTACTTCCATAGAAGTAAAGTTACAAGAAGTTAGTGAAAACAAAATTTTCCAGGAATTGCCCAAAGTTGCTCTCCTGGGCAGGATTCACTGAGCTGCAGCATTCCTTCATGCTCAGCTGGACACGGATTCACAGATTCAAGAGATGTGTGCAGGCTCCTGAGTCACACAGCAGCACAAGCTAATTGTAATATAGGGATCCTGCAGCTTGGATGAGTTTGCTCAGATGTCTGGATATCTGTTAATGTAATCCAAGTCCCATATTTAAAGTCAACACTTCAATTAAAAGTGAATTAGCATGTCTTTTATGCAAAGTTGCTTGTTAGAATAAGGGTTTGGTTTTTCTTTAAAGTGTTTGGCAGCTGTTTTCCAAACCAGGCTGTCTCACAGTACATCTAAAGTGAGACAGGAGAGAGAGCCCTGAGGGGGAGAGAGCCAAGAGGCAGCTCCTGGTGTGTTCTGCCGGGGCTCACAGCAGTCCAGCCTCCAGAGGCACAATTCCCCTGCAGTTTCCAGGACTGTTGGTTTCACTGTTTCAGCTCATAAGCTACTTCTTTGGTTCCTTTTAATTTTGTTTGTTTGTTTGATTTTTTTAAATGGGATTCCTTTACTCTCATAGGTTTTCCTGGTTCTCCAGATCTGCTTAAAGCACCAGGATCACTTTCCTTTAGCTGCAAGTTTTTCCAGGTCTGGCTGCTGCTTTATCTAATAGGAGATTGGAAGTGTAAAGAAGCCAAGGTTCCATTCCCATAGAGCACCAAAGTAACATTTTTTTTTAATTAAACTATTTCAGTTCTCTCCTGAAATTGTTCAAAAGAAACTACCACCTGCAGAACATTTTGATGAGCCATTCCTTTACTTCAGTTGCAGGGAAAAGAGAACACATTTCCAGTTCTCCAGTTCCAGCTGGCTTTGGACAGCAAAGCTAACAGAAAATCCTCAGACTGCTCAGAGGTCCAGAGATGATATTTGCCTGTGTTTTCTCTCTTAGTAGCAGTAGTAGTAACTTCATTTATTTTTAACTGGATACTGTTACTTTAATGAATGCTGTACTCCAAAGCTCTCATTTGCATTCCTGTGTGAATAAGACTAGATTCTTGGTCCCTTTTTTTCCCCCCCAGCAGTCTTTCTGACACTGAGGATCAGATTTAAGATCACTTGAAGTCAATGGAGAGATTTTGATCCCTTTTAATGGACTTTGAGGCAGAGCCATAAAGACTAGCTGAAACAACTGCTAGCATTTCAAGAAAACCACAGCTGAATTTGGCAGCATGTAATTAATTACTGAAATCCAATATTGTGTTGCACAATACTTGGCTCTTCACAGAAGCAAGCAGGCACATTTTTAATATTTCTATACCCCAATGCAAGACACATTTTAAAAGTCATTGCCATGAAACAGAAGAATGTCTTTCATTATGTTTGGTTTGTTTGGTTTCTATCCCCATCAGAGGATAATGAAAACAGCTGGAGCCTAATCACTATAATTCAGAAATATTCACTGTCATATTCCTCTCTCAATATTGCTCTGTCTTGTGGGTATGAGTTGTGTGGAGTCGAGAAGATCAAGAGCAGTGGTGTAGCAATCTCCTGACTTTTGAGATGGAGAGTCCCTGCCCTTCTCTAGTTGCACAGATCCTCCAAACCAGCAGACAGTCCCCTATTCAATATGGTATTTAGCCCATCAAGCCACAAGTATTTCCATAAAAGTTTGCCTGTTCACTGTTAGCCCAAAACTCTGAGCAGCCAGTAGATTGACATATCTGTTTGATAATCTCTCCAACAAGCACGAAAAAGCTTCAATAACTTCAAGTCCCTGACAGATTGTTGTGTAGTGGATTTAGCAACAGGGTTGGCTGAAGGACAGCAGATGAGAAGAATGGCAAATCTGGCTTATAGTTTGCAAAATACAGAGCTGTAAAAGACTTTGGAGAGCGGCCTCCTTCTCTGCTGAATCTCAGTTTAGTGACTCAGCCAGCAATGTTTTGAAACTTATGTGGAATGTAACAATCTTCTCCCAAAAGTTTTCTTTGCTTCACTTTCACATTTATATTCTTACAGTTGTATGAATTTCATTAAAAAGATCATTTTACTGTTCACCGTCATGATGCTTGTCTGCTGAACATAGGATAATAAAACCATCTGTAATTTCTGTTCTAATGAGACAGAAAAGGAGGAAAGGGAGGAAAACTGCTGTGATTTTACATCTCCCTAGACATCTACTTTTATCTTTTAATTTTTTACTTTAGGGAGGACTCAGAATGATGCTTTTTATTTAATCTGTCATCAAGTATTGAATGAGTCATAGTTTCCCCTTATTGATCTGTTGTTTAATCTTATAAAATGAATAGTCGTCCTTCCTCCTCAGAGTGAGATATTAATTAGTATGAGAGAAAAAAGCAGGATATAGCCTGAAACCTTATTGCTAGAGCAGCTTGCTGCCAGTCCTGTGGCCCTGCATGTCCCAGTCCCATCTCTTGAGATCCAGCTCTGACACCTCTATTTTCACCTTGGGGCTTGTTTATTTTGTGGCAAACCACAGTGAACCTGGGAGATGTGCTTTGTCAGGATCCAAAACAAATTAAAAAGCATGTTTTCTCCAAAAGGTAGGTGACCTCTGCCTGGGATCGGAGTCGGGCTGTGCCCTGTGTGGAGAAAGGCAGTGTCAGTATCCCGAGTGCCTCCGTGCTGTTACATATTTATATTTCTGTGTCAGCTTTCCTCTGCATCTGGCCAACTTCCAATGTGCTAGAGGAAGTAAAGTGCTGTGTAGAGCATGGCTGCAGATGAGAAAAGCTTATTCTTAGCATGTGTCTGACACACCACAGTAAGCAAGGCATCTAATTAAAATCCTGCTTGAACTTTGATCTCCTGTTCTTGCTCTCTTACCAGCAATGAATGTTTGAAAGGATCTTTTTACCAGTACTTTGCAATGTAATTAATGTTTTCCTGACCTGCTTTTCATGTCTACCAGTGTCATATCTCACCCTCAGTCCAGCAGAGAATTACTGTCTGTCCTGAGAATGCAGAAATCTGGACTCGTTCATTGTTTTTCTGACAGAATCACAAAGAACACCTTTACATTCCTCCTTAATGCAGTGCAATCTTTATTCAGTCTGACCTTTTCTTTATTGTCTTACACATTCCTAACCTGTTTACCAACGTTTCAACCTCCTCATTAAATGTGAAGAATTGTGCAAGTGCTGAGAAAAGGCTATGAATATTGACAAACACTTGAAACAACAGATCTGTTTCAAAGAGGAACTGGAACTGGTTTGCAGGCTCTGAGAACAGTGTGGGCTGGCAGTGCACATCCTACTCTCACTTTAGGCTATCATGTCAAATTCCCTAGTGAAATCTCGTCACAAGGTGGTGGCTTGGAAAACATGAGACAAACTTTTCTTTCATCAAAGAGCAAGTGTTTTGTTTGCTATATGTTCTTTCCCCCTGAGAACTATGAAGGAATGTACTGTCAGACTATACATGAATTGTGCATCTGTGAACCAGCTTTAAAGGAATCATGGAAGAAAAGAGAAAGAAAAAAAAAGGATTAAGAAAAGAACAGGGGAAATCAGAGGGAAGCAAGTAAAACAAACCCAGGATGTAAGTGCAAGGATCTCCCTTTCTACTCACATTCCTTGTAACAAACTTACTGGGCATTAACCAGGAATGGGGTAAAATAAACCTGGAGAAATACCACACACACAAAAAGAGCTACTGTGATGTCAGGGCATCAGAGCACGCTACAGCTCCTGCAGAAAGAAACACCACAACATGTGTGCCTGTTTGCTAATGAGTAGGCAAAATTAGCAAAGAACATGAGGGTTAATACAGGGTGGAGAAATATAAATAGGAAAGCAGCATGGAAGAGAGAGTAAGAGGCTTGGTTCCATGCTGGCTGTGAGTCAGGAGCTGCCCAAGGCATGCTGAACTGGAAGCTGAGGAGTCTGAACAGGATATACAAAGATTTAGGTCTGTTTAAAAATTAAATCAAGCATAACTAATGTAAGGTCTGTGAGGTGGATGTGTTCTGTGGTGCTGTTACAAGCCACTTCAGATTTCAAGGAAAAACTATCCCAGTGCATATTAATGCACTGGAAAAAAAGCCAACAGAGAGCTCAGCAAAAGTGCCACTTGACAGGAGTGACATGGTGAACAGTTTAAAAGCCTCTGAGTGGTTCTTGGAACCAGGAGCCCAACACAACAAAGACACAGAGATTCCGTAAATATTTTATTCCAGAACATCGTGTTCTTCTCCTGACATTAATAAATATATGGAAAACACACTTATTAAAGGTTAGGTGGAAAACTATTCTGAGAAGGCGCTCTTTTGCAAATGTCATCCAGCCTCATTGCGTTCCCAGTTTGGGTGGAAGGTTTTTACGTCGTTTCGGCAACAGCGTAAAAATACAGATGATGATTCATGTATAGAGAGTTATTTAAGAAAAATGTAGATGGCATTTTAGACAGGAAAAGGTATTTTGATTATTTGCAATTCTGGGGAAAATTGAGCTGAAAAATCAGCATCCAAACAAAGGGATTGGAGCCTACATCTAAGTTTTGTGTCTTTGCTTGGAAAAAAAAGATTTTATCTGATGAAAATATGAAAAGCTCAGAGTTCCTAACAAAATTAAACTATGAAGCAGTCGATTCATAGCAGTTAATAAGAATCATTACAGTTTATTGCTTGACTTTTCTCTCCCTCCTTTTGTCTCTTGAATCATTTAAAGAAAACTTTTTTGAACATGGCATGTTAAGATCAATTGATTAAATCTGATTGTCCTTTTTCTCCATTGGTTGCCATTGGAAACGAGCACATTTAAAAAGAGCCTCCTCTCACTCTTTGCAGTCTGTCTGACAAAGGCCAGCAGTGCTGATATATATATATATATATATATTCAAAAGCAAAATTGGCCCGCTGTTGTCATTTTGCTGATGAACCATTTTTCTATTACACTTCTTTCTGTCATAATCTTGGAAAACACCAGGTTATTCTAGCCAGATTTTAAATTGCCTGGGGGATTTATTTTGTAATCGTCCCACAAATTATAAACCCTGGGATAGACCCAGGTGCTTCTTTGCAAATGATTTATGGAACTGGATTGCAATTGAAAAAATGAACAATTTTCACAACATTTCCTCTGAAATCTTGTCATAGTAGCCAAATATTGACAAAAAAAAAAAATCTCAAATTCACTATATTCTTTACCTTGCTATAAAATTATTAGAATAATTCTTTGGAATCATGAACTATTTGCCATTGCAAATGGGGTTCTGCGTGAGACAGCCTTGATTTGAGTTGAGCTCCCATGTAAGCCTGTGTTCAGCTATCAGAGTAGAAATTAACAGGTTTGAGGACTGGAGAAGGAACAGGAGGACAACCAGGAGCCAGTCTGCTCTTGCCTACTGTGGTATTCCCCTAATGCCACTGTGGTTTCCCTTTTTAACTTGTGCAAGGCCCGGGCCCACGGAACCACCAAAGTACAGCCATTATTTCAGGTCCCATTGCTGAGCCTTCCCCCCTGCTGGAGGACAGGACCATGTTATCACTAAATTATCACCAGGCTTATTCAATTGCAAATTGCTGAGGCTCCTGTTGCAGTGGTTTGATTTCAACCAGAGCCACTAGAAGAGGGACATAGACAGAAAACATACATGCTCTTAATATTTAGCTGAATCTATTTATTGAAAGGGGCTCTATTAATTAGCTGGAGGAAGTGCCTTAGATTTCCCTTCAAGTCCTAAATCCAAATTGCCAGGGAGTAGCCTGGGAGAATATTTCAGATTTGTGTGGCTTTCATCTTTTATTCAGAATACAAATTTTTGTGGACTACAGATACTTTGTACTGCAATTTCTGTTTAGGTGAGAGCCCAGATTTTTGGCAAAAATTTCTCTGCAAAATGTCAACAAGCACTTTTTACTTCCCTAGCAGTCTAAAGTCCTCCCCAAGATCACTCCTTGCCATGTCAGTTGGACTTACTTGGAAGAGAATTTGGTTTAGTCTCTTTTATGAAATAAAGCTATCAGTCAAAGATTAGAGGACAGCTGGGCTTTGCTACTTGTGTTTGCCATTGGCAGCGGGCACTGCAAGACCCAAGGTAGCCCAGCTGCTGCTTTAGTCATGCAGTGTGGTCGGGGCAGCATTGCCACCTTCTGAGAAGAGCAGCAGTCTGGACAGGATGAATCCATTTAATTTCAGGATTTACTGTGCTCGTTGATTGCAAATACCACTGTTTTTGCAGATGGCTATATGGCATTTCTTCCTCTTCCATGGCATTGTTAGTGTGCTTTTCTTGTTCCTTTCAAAGGCTTGCAGTGACCTGTTTGAGCTGAGGGTTGGTGATGGCAGGAATCTGCTCACCAGTGAAACACTTGACAGCTGTCTGAGGATACAGACCGTGAGCTGCAGGCATAGAACTGCAACCAGCAGAGGAGATCCTCAGCCCTTGCAGCTTTTGTCAGGTTGCACCAGGCAGTGACAGGCCTGGAGTTTGGTTATCATGAGGACAGAGCAGCTGCTGCTCAGAGGAGCAGTCATTATCCAAATGGCGCCATGGGTCTGTAGGCATGACAACCCCAGGGAATATTACAGTTAATTGAGGAACACAAACTCGGAGCTTAAACTCAGATTCCAACTCCTGTATGAGCATGATTTACTCCTCGTGGCAATAGATCTATTTATATGGATGGGCACAGAGAGTACCTGATGGCCATCATCCTGAGAGGAGGTTGCCAGGAGGGTGGGCAGGTGCAGCTGCAAGGGCAAAGAAGCCACTTCCCCCCATCACCCCTTTTCTGGTGTTACAGATGTCCTTTCTTTTGTAACACTGAAAAAAATGTAGGGGGGATGGGAAAAGGAGAGGATGTTCTACCCTATTCCTTTGTTCTGTAAGACCATCTGACAAAACTGTTGGAAACCCCTGGCTGAGGGCTCAAATCCCATCAGAAGAACACTTGGGCTTTTATTTGGACTATTACATTGATGAGATCCTAGTCATCACAGAATCTTAAAGATCATCTTGTTCCACCCTTTGTCATGGGCAGGAACACCTTCCACTATCCCAGGTTGCTCCAAGCCCCGTCCAGCCAGGCCTGGAACACTTCCAGGGATGAGGCATCCACAATTTCCCCAGGCAACCTGTGCCAGGGCCTCACTACTCTCTGAGTAAAGAACTTCTTCCCAACGTCTGGTCTAAATCTCTCCTCTTTTAGTAAAAAAAATGCTTCCCCTTTTCCTATCATTGCCTGACTATGGAAGAAGTCGTTCTCCTTCTTTTTTTGTAACTTCTTCCTGTTTATATTATTTCAGCTCTGAACAGTAGCAACTCCTATGCATTTTAAGTCTTTCAAGTCTGTTTTGTGAGTAGCAAATTCACAAGGCTGGAGGGTTTCTTCAGAGTGTGGGTAGGAGAGAAATTACTTGTGAATTTCAATTGAACTTAGGAAACAGATTCTGCCAGAGGTGAAGAGAAGGAGAAGGAATGTTAAAAACATGTCTTTTCTCAGCATTTTGAAAAAGCTTCACTCCAAAGTTGTCCCACATAGTTAATTTTCATGTTGCTGTGTTTTTTTCTCAAACAGCAACCTTTGCTTTTCATACTGACATACTATATTTTTATGTTGGATGAAAAGCTGAAGTAACCCCAGATGGGCAAAGCACAGCCCAGAACGAATTTTTTGTAGATTCTTCCTTGTTTCACTCCAGTCAAACCCCTCTTTTTTTGTAAAATTCATCCAAAGCCAAGCTTGTAGAATATTTTTTCAATTTTCTACCTCAAAACTGATTATTTATGGAGCAAGAAGGAGTAGGTATGTGATAGATGGAAAGTCAAAGAGTCTACTTTTGTAATACTAATAAAAACATTGCACATGTTTTATGTTACAGAGCTTTTTTTTTTGGATAACTATGGATCCATCTGAGGCCTTCACACAGTTCTAACTCCCCTCTGGGATGACATTCAAGAAATAAATTCAATGGGTAGGAAAAATCACGTGGTTTTTTTAACAGCTGGTGCTGAAACAAAACGAAAACCAAACTGGAGCGCTAAACCGAATTTGCATAATTTTCATTGCTATTTCAGGTATGTTGCATTGTTAACAAAAAATGGTGCTGAAGTATAGGTCAGATACACAGGGAACTGTCACCAGCAGGAACATTTCCACTATTATCCCTCGATGTGGGAGCAGGTCCCCTGCTTAGCTCATAAGGATATAAAATTCTTGCCTTCCCCCACCTTAATATAAAATCTGTGTAATTCCTCTGCTGTGTGGTGATTTCTCTTTATGCTGGGAAAAGTTACAGATGGAGCAGAAGCAGAGGCACACAGAGAAGAGACAGTCTGATGGGAGAAGAGTGTCTTAATTCTGTGTATTGCTGCCTGATTAAAATAGCATCAGGAGTGAGGCATGCTTTTACCCAGTACAATGAACACACTCAGTGTTCTTGAATTCCTTCTGTCTAGCTTTTAAATGTGTCAATATTTGTTCCAGCAGCAGTCTTTTGTTTAGGAAATGCTCAGCTGCTGTCCCTGTGCTTTAAATTAATCTCACTGGTGAGCCCTTGTTGCCACAGATCCATTTATTCCAGGTTCAATCTGAAATTCGTGTTCTTGTAACCCAGGGATGTAGCATGTGGCTCACAAACATCTCTGCTGATGGCTTTAAATAGAAGGAAAAATTCTTAGCAAGATGCACAATCAAATTGCAGGCAGTGAAGAAGGGCATGTGCATCAGACAGTGATGAGTTTAACTCTTAATGCATGCATGAATTTATACTCCCCCCGCCACCACAGGAGTGCATTTTCCTCAGGAAAGGGGAGCTTTGTCTGACTAATTGGATGCTGTGTATGGCACAAGCAGCCTCAATCATAACTTAAAGCCTGTAAACTCTTAGTGAGGAGCAGAATATCTTCTCGAAAGGCAACCAGCCCTTAAATCCTATAACCTTTAGAAAGACTTTGAGCAACAAAAAGCCCATATTCTCAGAAAATTGCTCCAATGCCCAATAAACTTCATAGCTGATGCTTTGTGCCTTACTTTTAGCTTTAATTTATCCAGCTCCAGCTTTGGCCTGCAGCTCTCATTATGCCTTTTGCTGATTAATAGTCCCTCCATTACCAGATGTTCTCAGCATGTCTGTATGAATTAGAACATCTTCACCTTTTAACCTCCTCCTGTGCGCACTCATATTGAGGTCCTTTGAGTCCTTCCTGACAACAGTGAGTTCTAGGAAGAGCAGCTGCAGAGTATTTGGTTTTCTGGCACTTTTTAGAGGGTATTGAGAAACAGAAAGAACAAATAGCCCTGCAAGCATCCAGCACCCAGCCACAGTACTATAAATGGCAGGAGTGGGGCAGGCGCAGCCAACAGCCTGGTGCAACAGGGTTTTCCTGGCTATTTGAGGGAGATGGGTACTCTGGGAAGGATAGGCTACCTTAGGAGATGACTATGCACCTCAAGAAAAGAGGCGTTTAGGTCTGAGCTGTGGGGCCATGCAGAAGGTGAGGACAGGGCTGGGAAAACATTGGTGTCAGGGACTGCAGCTGATCCATCAACAAGACCCATGAGGGCTGTCACTGAATTGGGCTGTGGCTCTGCTACTGCTGAGGCTGGATCATTTCCCATCAAACATTCCTCTCCCTTGAGGTGATATTCCTCTGCTTTGATGCCAGAGGCTCATGTTAAACCTCTAGCAGCTGGAAGCCACCAGAGCCTTCTCTGGCTGCTCTGTGGTAGCTGTGCATGCATACAGCCTTACTTGATTGTCATACAGCTCTCTCTCTCTCTCTCAGCTTCCTCCAAGGGCTACTTGTTCATACCATAAGCTTAAAGCTGGTCCACAAGACAGTTTTGCATTTGACAAATGTTAATTTGGGTTCTGTGGCCGTTTCTGCCCCCATACTCTTAGCCAAGGCTGTAGGAAGGCTGGCGTGTGTCTGCTTTTCTGTCTCTCGGAGATACGAGTCATTGCTTCATTCTCTGTTGGTACAAACCTATCCCTTGTGATTTCTGCACATTTTACAAAACAACTGAATAAACCTTTCCCTGGAGATGGTGTGATAACCTCTTACTCTCACAGGTACATATCATCTACATCTGAGCTCGCTTTCTACAATATATTGCTTTTGTGTATATTCTGGGGTTTTTTTTAATCCAAGTGCCATGTGCCACTACATTAAATGCTTTACAAAAGCTTATATACATTAACACCCGTTTCTTCATCAACCACATTTGTAACTCATGAAACACATCAAATGTATTTGTGTGTGAGTGCTCATAACTGTAAATATTTCTGTTCAAGACAAAGTACATGGGGTTGATTAGAAAAGCCAGGCTCAAAGGCTGCTGGACAAAGCAGATATAATGTGTTACAAAGAGTTAACATGCTTTCTTAGAAAATTCTCCCAGGCCTTGTGGTTGCATTGGATCTACATTTGCATAACAATCACCTTGTCTAACCACTTTCCAATAATTTGTGTAGATGAAAGGGTAATTTTCATTTCAGTGTTCTCCATTTGATTTAATTTCTATGGACGTCAATAGGATTACACTTTCTAAGTGCAAATGATTTTCAGTGTATGTCACTCCCTCTTTTTATTTACTTCTCTATTTGTTTTTATTAATTTTACTCAAGGACACTTTAAATACTTAGTCATATTTTTGTGGAAATAAACATCCCTTTTGTATCTGATTGTACCCATTAAAGCTAATTGTTCTAGAGGGCATCCAGGGCTTAAAAGTGATGACAGGCTAATGTGTAAAGTATAAAAAAAATAAATCATCCAGTGTAATCACTGAACTTCAGATCAAACTGTTCAAAGGATTTCTATTGATTGTCCAAGGTAGGATATTGGTAAATCTGATTCCCACCTTACGAGACAAGAATATTTGTTATCTGATGAAAGGGTCTGAAAAGTCTTCTTAAAAGTTCCACTTACTTCTGGGTGCTGATGAGCTGGGAAGAGAGGGTGAGAAAGAAGAATTAGAAAGAATTAGAAATGCACGTGTGTCATGCACGCACAAAAAAGATTTTTCTGTTTCAGAAAAACAGGTAGAACTTTACTCCCTGCAGATGTAGTAGTTCTGTATTGCCTCTATTTTGCAGACTGCTTCCTCTGGGAAGCTTATAAGAGCATATTTATTTACCTATACTGTGATTTAGTCATGTGGAACCAGATTTCAAGGTGGTCAATTTTGCTGTGGCCTCACTGAACCTCTGCTGAAAAACAGAGGTTGCATTGAGCCTGTGCTGAATTTTTAACACAGACCTCATTTTCTCCTCCATTCCCATGTGTGGAGAGGGAAACAAGCAGAGTGTCAATAAGCTCAGCCAAGAGCCAGAATCACTCTGCTCACAGCTGGGAATTGTGCATAAAAGGCTCTTTCTCCATCACCACTAATTGCCACATGTATGACTGAAGCAGCCACTTACCAGAGGGACTCAGCAGCAGAGCCAGTTGTCAGGAGATGGCTGGAATTTTGTACCCGTTGGAGCTTTGTAGAATAGGATAATTTCTGAGGATGAGTCATGTGGATCTGGCTGCCGCTTACTGAAAAATATGTGCACATGTGGGATGTTGCAAAAATTAGCTGGACCCATTGGGTAGCAGTTGAGCATGTAAAAGGAAAAGATAAAAAAAATATGCGAATGCTCTGAAATGTGGGCAATAGGGGCAAATCATCTGCTAAATAAGCTCTTCCTGGGATCCAGTGAGCTGTTAGTAAGATCTTCTGAATTTCAGTCTGGAGACCTTTACCAGAACAGTGGGCACCCTGGGGTTTTTTTGGCTTTGCAAACACCCACATATTTTCTGCCACTATCAGAAAGGCACAAGGGATGGTGTCAGAGTCATGGCCTGTCCACCTCCAGCCCCTGGGACTCTGTAGTGAGTCAGAGGTGCAGTGGTTTGAGAACAGCCAACCCTACTTATTAATAATTTTTATTTTTCACAGTGTTATTTTTAAATCACACCAGTTCCCCAGCCCAGCTCACTGACCAGCTGCCCAAACAGTTCCAGCAGCTGACCTGAGGGGCAGGAATATTGCTGTAATTGGGAGGTACATCAGCTGGATCTGCTATTTGAAAGAAAACTGCATTTCCAAAGAAATGCAAAACTGGGTGGATGGTTAGCTCAGCACAGGCTTTTGGAAATTTGGACCTGGGCATGATCATAATATGAGAAGAAGAAAAGTCTCTCCTGCTTCTAACAGAGTTGAGTGCAGGACCAGAGCTGGGAGGCTTTGAAGGATGGGAGTGTTTGACACCAAGTTGGATGGGGCCCTGACCAACCTGGTCTAGTGGAAGGTGTTCCTTGTTCCTGCCCATGGCAGAGGGATGGAATGAGGTGATCTTTAGATCCTTTTGAACACAAACCATTATTCCACTCTTCTGTCAAGCTGTACACTTGTCATGCAGTCATCATGAGCTGGCAAGGGGAGTGAAACTAAAAAAGGAAAGTGATTTTCAAAGATGCAGAACTCAAGTGCTGAGTCAAATTCCTCTCCACTGACAGGTCTGGGAAGGTCAGAATATGTAACCTTTAGCAAAGCACACAGTTTTGGAAGGTCACATGCTGTTTTGGTGGGTTCATGAGAGGACCTGGAGTGCTGGCTTCCCAGCAAAAGTCACTCCTGTACATCCTCAGAATAAAGTACTAATAAATCCCTGTTCTTTTAGTACTTCAGAACAGAATATTCTGTGATTAATGGTTGCAGGGGTAAGTGCCTGAAGCACTCTGTATGTTTAAAGGACCTAAAAAGACCACTTTCTCTCTTGAGGTTCAAGCAAAGGTATAATAAGGACAATACAGGAATTTCTGTTTCCTAATGCTGCTCTCCTCAATTGGCCTCAATCTGATGTTTTAATAGACTGATATCACAAATAAATCCTCCCTAACATAGAATGTACCTCTGTCTGGGGTTGTGAATTTTACTAACACATATTATAAGACAGTTATATTCAGGCTTTGCAGTGTGATTATTATTCTGGAAATAGTCTAAGTTGAGAAACTCATCGTTGCAATATTAACTTTCCAGTCATCCAGTAAATAAAATAATCCTAATGCTGTTATGAACAGTTTTAAATTACAAATTAGTTTAAATTCCAATAAATTGCCTAATTTGAAAGCAGTGGCTCTGCTGGGAAATGTGTGAATCTCATGTAGACAGCACTTGAACAAAAAGGTCAATGATGCAGTTTATTACTTGGAGAAGGAAGAAATTCTTTTAAACTTATTTTGTGTTTCCCCAAGTAGCATTTATAGCTATTAGCACTAACCAGGCAAACTAAATCAATATTGTTTCCAGATCATATGCCTGGAGTTTTCAAAAATATTAAGTTTCTTTTCATCTGAGATTGAGCAGCTGATCTTTTTAAGATGAATAATAGATGCAAGATGCTCTTAATTATTAAATGATGACTTAACAAAGTTACTGGAGGACAAATGATAAGTGATCATTTTATGAAGAAATGAACACTGTCATTGATTTTGGATGAGGCTCATGGTGATTTATTGCAGTGTTAACATTGGTGAATAACTGTCCAGCTCAACATGGTGTCAGGGCTGCCTTCTACTGGTTTTTGCTAAGGGAGTGAAATTACAAGTCAAAAATGCGGAGGTTACTCACATCTTTGATATCCCAATGATTTGGAGAAGCTCTGACTCTCTGGTTAATGTGTTTATTCCGTGGCATTCAGCTGCTTTGGAGAACTCTCTACAGCAACATGGGATTGAAGGTGTTTATGAGAAATTCACCTGAAAGGACCCCAGCAGCAGAGTCTGAGACTCTCCTACGGGATTTTATAGCAAGAATTTTCAAAGCAAAAAAGGGCAAGATTTGTAAGTTAGAAAGAGTGAACAAATGATCAAAGCTTCTGAGGGTCTCTTGAGTTACTGGTTTTCTAGTTTTTTCTTAAGCATCACAAGCTTACTGCTTCAGGCAGAAAGAATTAACTAATGAAGACAGGACAAAATTGCTGAGGAAGGGATGGAGAAGAAAAACTTGTTAAAATTTAACTACTAGATATCTGTATTTCATGTAATATCTGTTATGCTGATCAATTTTCAACATCCAAACCTTATTTTATTCTAATTCTGCAGAAATGCCTGGTATGTAGGTCTGTACTCTCCTGTTTCGAAGTTCAAGCTGCATCTTTAGCAGTACTCAAGAATAATTTTTTTTTTTTTTTTTGCTTTTTCTGTAGAATAAAGAATGCAGGAATTCATCAGACAGGATGCCTGCCAAAAAAGTGCCACGTTTTAATTGCATGGCTTTGGTTTTTAAGCCTATTGCCTGGTGGATACCTTTATGGATTAAGTGTACCAAGCAAACTATGTGGTAGAACTTGAGGAAGAAGAAACTAGGAAGAAATCCATAAAGTTATCAATCAGGTGGTCAGCTTAAAGCCCAAAGTTGCAGAGTTAAAATGTGGCATGTTTTTGGCAGTTTGTTTTGGATATGGATGAATAAAACCCAGAGAAATCAGTGGAAGAAAAAGCCATGGAACAGATCTCTCTGGGTTAAACCATTGCCTTAGAGGAACCTGGAATGTTGATTGATGCAAGGACTTCACAGGGAAGTCATCAACACATCCTGTTTCTCTTCCCCTTTTCCTTCTCCCAAAAGTCACTACCAGAGATAGGCTGCTGGAGAAGATACATTAACCTAGGGCTGCAATTCTTCTATGACACATTTTAAATTAATTAAATCACAAATTTAGCTTGTGACTCCAATAATCACAGCAACTATTACAGGGGAAAGAACAGGAATATTTGGTCAGTGTTGGCTTGTCATTACCTTGCCACACCTCATTTGATAGTCACAATTTGCCTCTTCAACCTGCTGTTATGGGGCTATTTCTCTCCTCCCATATTAAAATCTTCGAAGTATCATTTATACACCTGAATCATATTCTTAATGAGGCATGAGCTCAAGTTATGGAAGTATTGAAAGCATGTGTGATTCATGCTTTATATATGGCATATGAATAATAATTTATATATTCCATTAACTGCGTTATTCTTCATGTTTCTTCTCATACGCTTTTTTTGACTCATGTGCCTCTTTGCCCCCCAAAATTATCTATATCACTTATTTTTTAGCTACTTGTATTTTTTCCTGTTTCAAAGTGTGTGGATATTATAACTCTGCATGTGTAGTAACTGTGTATACACAGATAACATCTGTACAAAATAATTAGGCATCATAATTTTAGGCAGAAATATCAAGCTTTCAACACCAAACTTTTATTGACTTGTAAAATTTAGCAGCTGTTTGTGTGTTGGAGTCCGAGGGCGTTCCTGTGACAGATTATGTTACTTTGGGGTTAGAAAACCTGGCAAACATCTGGTAAACAAATGAGTTACACAGCAGAGTTCATTATTCAGCGTCTTTTCATCTCTATCATTAATATTAACTTTACTATGAGACATTCCCAGTGCCAGTGAGTCCTCACCAGTTGGTGGTTTTAATGGGGAGCCAAGAACAATGTGGTGAGAAGGTCATAAAGGACATGAGTTTTGAGACAGCTGCTGTGGTGTGGGAAATCTGAGATATCTATCTACGTGACCAGGATTTGGTAATTCTGTTTTTTATGGAACAACTTACTGGATGTCTGGGACAATGAGGACCCCAAGTTGTTTAAGTGACAGAAGATCACTGAAGAGGAAAACTCCAAACATCTCATCATGTGTAGGGTCAGTGCAGACCACATTGTGCCTGCCTGGTGTCAATGACACCTTACAAGCAGCTTGAGCCTCCCCTCACAAGTCTTACAGCAGGATAACTCCTTCTCTGGCTGGAGTTAATGTCTTGTGTTTCCAGCTGAATAATTTTAGACTCCCCAGCTGGATAATTACCACACATTCAGACTCTGGGAGCCACTGAGCTGCAGCCCTTTGAGGCAGCTGGTTTAGGCTGTTTCCAGCTGTGCTCTCAGGGGTGAGGGTGGCTATAAACAGCAAGGCTGGGGTCCTGTTACATGACCTGGAAGACTCTATCAGTTTGGCATAGTGAAAACTAAGGGAGTCTACACGGCTTCTTCTGCCCCCTCCTTTGCACCAAACACACTCCTCTGCTGAGCCTTCTAGACCTCTCTCCTCTCTTTATGGACAAAGTGTATGAAACTTGATAACCTGGTGCATACAGACTGCTCCAACAGCTTTGATGTGCCTTTTCCCATGGCAAGGATGTGTAGCTATCCCAGCCTTTGCCTTTCAGGCTCTCAGAGCTTTGTTCCCCTTTCACCTTTAACAAATGAGCAAATGTTTGTGAATGTCTCCTCCAAGCCCCATTGACATGAAGCAGGTTTTTCAGCTGGTCACAGCTCCTGTGATCTCTTTGCTAATCGTGATTCTTCCTCACTGCTTTTGCAGCATTTTGGTAGCCTTTGAGCTCTGTGTCATTTCAGTGACATAAAATAAGTCTGTGTACAGCAGCTAAACTGCCAGAGCGGATAGAGGCAACTCATGCTGAACGTGGCAGGGAAAGAAAAGAATAACTAAGCCCAAAAAGCATTTCAAGTGGGTTAAAAAGTGCTTTATTATGAATTATAGACTACTTTTGCTGTTCTGATAATGGGGCACTGTCTACTGTGATTCATGGTAGTCAAGCAGCGTTAACTTCAGAGAGAAATGGGACTGAGGGGAAACTGCTCCCTTGGTAAGGGGGCGTTTTGTGTGGGCAAGCATTGTGGCTATACTAAATTATTGTGCTCTGCTCATTCAGATCTGACCTCCTCGGCCCTTTTGAGGTTGAACTTATATGCTGTACAGAAAAAAGTGAGTTAAAGAGTGTCTGAGTAATTGAATCAAGGGTGTTAATCAGAGAATATAATCCTGAGACATATTAACAGGTTTCAAAGAAATTAGGTTTAACAGAATAACAAAAACCCCAGAACTAACAAAACCCCATTTGATAAGGGACTGATACATTTGGGTTCCAAACCATTCAATAGACGAATTTAGCTGCTTTTTAGCTACCTTTTCTCAGTGTCACATTCAACAGACCCCAGGGAGATATATCTCACTGGAATAAATTCAGTCCTTGTGAACCTCTTCCACAGAATATCATACTATATTTGAGATCTGGTTTTGCAGAAAACTCTCTCGTTATGAATCATGAACACTGAGAGGCATTACAGATTATAATTTCTTTTTGGGTATGTGTGTGTGTTCAAATTCAATCAGGTTGATATGCCACAATGTACCATTTAATTTAAAGTTAATTAATCAATAGCCCTCTCATTTTAATATTGTCTTGGTAAAATCCTTGGCCTGTAGAAGTCAAGAACAAGACTCCTGGACATGATGGTAAGGGGACACCATGAGATCAGCTCTTTTACAAAATTAATGCAGCAAAATAAATCACTTATTTCCTCACTTATCATCCTTCCTGTTTTGAACTGCTGCCATTTGGACTAACATCCTCTGTGTTCTGTTTCCATTCGTGGAGCAAAGTTATTGCAGAGATTTGTAATAGGGTGTTGACACCTCTCTCTGATTATTTCTGTACGAAATGGTAAGAGCTGACAGTGTTTTGCAATGCCCAGATCTGGAGTATTGTGGTTTTACTTGGAAATTTTATTTTGTGTCAAGAGAAAAGTTGCTATTTTCTTGATCTAGCTGGGAAATTCAAAGCTGTGGCCAACTCTCAAAGCTCTTTTTCCTCAGATGTGCATTTTTACTTTAAGTTAACTGGTCAGTTCTAGTGATGGATGATGAGGACAGAGTTGGCCTCACAGAGGGCAATTCTAACCTTGCTGGAGCTGGAGTTTACTGTTTATTGGTAAATGAACAGACAGAACCTTGTGTAATGACCTGAACAAGTATATTAAGAGAACTGGATGGTGACAAAAGATCTTGGGAAAACTGAATTCAGCTTCACTTATCCATAGGACTTAATCTCAATCATGGAGAGGTTGGTATTGAATGATTTAGACATCCCATGGTCTTTTATCCATGAGATCTCTAGGGTCTATTATATTATCTTATAATTTCCATTCTGCCTCAGGTCAAGTGCAGATTTCTATAGCACTTGGAGAACTAATAGTGGGAAAGATTTGTCTCCTGATTAACCAGAGCTGGTCCCACAGAAGAGATTGTTGTTTTATATATGTGAAACTAGGCCTGTAGGACTTTTTCATTTTCACTTTTCAGTGTGCTTTAGTTATTTATGACTTTGTGCCTGAAATTTTGCTATACCGTTGTAAATCATCAAAGAAATATTTGAAGGGTTACTTTTCCCATTGAGTAAAAGCAGCCATAACTAAAAGGCTTATTTAGCTTATTTACATCTGGATATTTTTTATCAGACTTTTGTACAGTTTTCATTTAATTCTGGCAGTGTGTGCTGCATAGTCTACAGATTCACAGGGTTATAGCCGGGCATTCTGTAAACAATATATTTCTTTTAATGGGAACATATTATTTTTTAAATATGCTTTTGTAGATAAAAGGAAAATTCTCTGAATGTAAACTTGGCTCTGCTGAATAGTCATTTAAAAAGAGTGACTGGAAAGTGACATGTGTACCCTTTTTAACTTGTATAACATTGAAAGCCTTAGCAATTTTACCATCATTCACGTTAACACATGAAAGTATTGCTGGTTGAACTCAAATCTCTCTGAAATGCTAATCCACAGACTTAACTGTAGTGAAATGAACATACAGATGGTTCTTCTAATTACTTGGAGAAAGAAAAGGGGATGATTTCCTTTAATGATTTCCCCTTCTTTCCTGACTGAAAGCAGTTTCAGCTCTTCCCTCCAGCTAATTTGACGATTAAAGGATGCCTTTGTCTTGCTTTCAGCTATTGAGGTTTCATCACAATTTGTTAAAACTTTCTGTCATGAAGCGAGGTGTGAACCCAGGGCTATGTAGGTTTGGTTCAGAGGTCATGTGAAGGGGAATTACAGCCTTGAGTATTTAAAGCCAGAATGCAGGGGGTTATTATTGCACTGATGGCAAAGATGAAGTTTTCAGATTAAAATAGGATCTTGAGTCTGAGATGCAGAAAGTTATTGATTGAGGAATACACCCCAGGTATTCATACTCCAGACTCATGGCAGCTCCATTTTCCCAAGGATGCAAATGATGAGATTTGAAACACATTCCTAGAGCTGTTGACTTCACTGCAGCTTTGTGGTGTTATGTACTTCAGGGGAACTGGAGAAAAACCAGTCTAAAAATAATTTCAAAGCTCCTAATTTTCACTATAAATTAGAATAAAGGTTGAGATTTTATAAACTCTACCCTGGAAAATGAGATCTGCACACTAGGAACAGCTTCTGTGAGCACTGATCTGTTGGTTCACTACCTCTCTATTTCTTTTGCCCTGAGATCTGGCTGCAAGGAGTAGCCCTTTCACTCTCTTTTGAAGATTCTGACCCACAGCCTTGCAGAAGAACTCCATGTCAACGGCAGTGTCGTCCTGCAACTCCTCTGAGTGCTTCACTTCACTCAACATGGAATCAAACTGCTGCTGTTTCTTCAGGAATCAACAGAGTGAAAAAAGTTACCATTTGATGGCATGTTTTCCTAAATATTCTAGAAGCTCTCATGTATTTTTTCAATTAAAATACTTAATGGGAACAACAAAGAAAGAAAAGCTTAAATAAATACGGGTACTCCAGTCCTTCTGAGCTTTTTAATATATGTCTTACATAGTCACCCCTCCATCAACAATGTTTTCTTTACTCTTTTTGAGGTACACCACTTCCCTCCAAGCTTTCAAAAGAATGGGAATAATATTTCAGTGCTCAGAAAGAGCAGTTGAGAAGCAAGAATTCAGTGGGGCTTTTTTCCAACTTCATTTTCTATTAGACAGAATATTGTATAATATTTTTGCTGAGTAAAACTCTAACCAGGCTTAAAAGCTCTTTTTCCTACTAGATCAAAAATAGGAACCATTACTGATATAAAAAAGAGTTTTGGCCTTTTTGAAAGTACAATATTGTGGGCATCTTCAGAAGAGGCTTTGGAGTAGTTTGTTGCCTAGAGCTGTGTATTTTGATTTTGTCTGCTTAAATCGAGGCTTTAGAATGTTGGAAAAGAAACAGGAGAAAGGGAGAATGGTAAATTAGAAATTCTTGCCTTCTTGTTCCTCTTGAGTGATGACACCTCACACAGCAGTAGGGAAAGGTGGTTTGTCTACACAGGATATCAGCAGATCTGGATTCCCTTGTCAGTTCTACCAGGAATATCTGTCCTGCTCCAGGGTAGAAATTATCCAGCCTCAGTTTCAGCCTCCCTGGTGTGGAGATGACAGCGATCTTTGCTTGGTGTCAGAAAGACCTGTTCATTCTTGTGTTTAAAATGCTCTGGGCTTCTGGGCTTGTTGCAGTGATTAAATCGTCTTCTGTTTGGGCAGGTCTTGCCTTGTTCAACTGCAAGTCCCTCTGAACACCTGGAGAACTGCTAGAACAATAGGGTTAAAATAATAAATGAGTCCTATGTAGCATACAGCATATACTTCTGTGGGGCTTTTTTAGATTACTCTAATTAAGATATGCTGGGAATGAAATATCTGGAACAACTCTTAAGTTTCTTAATAGGAAATATTTATTTTGCTGCAATGAGGAAACAAAACATATGTAAAGTGATGTAAGAATTGTAAATATCTGGGGCATGCTGGACCTCACAAATTTCAGCCAAGCTCTGCTCCATTAGTTATTTTGACATCACAGTGCTTAATTGCAATTTTTTAGAAAAACAATTTCCAGGTTAAGACTCCCATATGCTTTGTTTGATGAGTATGATTTCACTATAATTCACCACCATCAGAGGGTGGTCACATCCAGCCCCAAAGTGAGTGATCACTGATAACAGACACCTAGAAATCTTGCAAAGTAAAACAAATTTTCTCTGTGGAATAAAAATGTCTGTGGAAAAATGGCTAAATTATGGGATAGATATTTATAGGAGAAACTGCAGTTGAATATTTCTAATTGATGGGAGTTCAATCAGTGCATTCAGTTGAAAACAAGAGTATTCATAAAATTAGAGCTAATCTGTAACTCTTAGTGCTGCTCGTGTACTTGACAGAGCCCATGGATAAGAACAATTCTCCCATCACAAATGCAGTCACAAAATAAACAAAACAATTTTTAAAGAGGAATGTTAGGGGAAAGCTACTATGAGATTGAACTCTTAGAGCAATCAGGTAATGGGAGAGTATCCATAGCGAATAACAGGACTTATAAATATGAGCTGAAAAATTCTGCAGATGGGGCTGGATTCCTTCTTGGTAAGACTCATTAAAGAGTGGAAGAGTATCCAAAGGAAGGGCTGAAAGAGGTGAGACAGAAGGACTCACAGCAAAGGAAATCTGATGGTCTTTGTGGTTTCAAACTCCTTGTATTAGATAAAAAGATAGGGGAAGCTGACAGAGCTGGAGAGAAACATTCTAAAGCAAATATGTTAAAGCAAAGGGCAGGGGAGAAATTGAACAACGTTGAAATCTGCAGCAAAATTCACATTGATTTTCATAGGAAGAGATTTTTTAGTCAGTACTATTGCCATTTATAACCAGTGCTACACATATTAGAACAACATGAAAGAATAAACAACAGAAGTGGTGTGTGGGGGCAAGTCATGGAAGTAGGAGTCACCATGAAATGATCATTCATCTTCTAGGTTCCTCTAATTTCTTCCACATGTATCCTTTTTGACTTATTTTGCTCATCTGACAGCAGATGCCTTTAATGGCTACTGTGAGCAGAGAAAAATAAACAACCAAATTCTACTGTGGAAGAGAAATGGAGACAAAGAAAGAGAATAAATGCACGTGCTGAAGCATGGTTAAAAGGGATCAGCGCACATACACACACACACATGCACAGTGAGAGAACAGTCCTGAGAGCAGATATAGATCTATACATTTTTAGAGGAGGTGATCATAAACCAGCCTGGCTGTGAACATGAAATGAAAAGTTTCATTTTTTATTTTTTAAAGCGACACTTCCTGATTATTAATGTAACTGTGCTGAAAATATGCATAAGGCTTCATCAGAAGGTCTATTAAGTTTGGTTTTATTCTGATGATGTAGGTTATAGAAGTCCAGTCTCTCTTATCCTCTTTCTTTTTTTTTCTTCAAACATGAATTTCCATGAGAGAGCAGAACAACTCAGTTCTAAATAGTGTTCTTATCTCTACATAATGTTATTATGCAAACTATAATCAAACTAGATGACAGTCCTCCAGACAAACCTTTAGTATTAAGAGCTTTCACAGCTCCTGGGCAGACTGTTGTTAGTGGGACAGTTAATTAAATGGAAGTTGGATTTTATTACTTTATATAGACAGCTAAGGGCATGATGGAAGGATGGAATGATGTTGGTCCTCTGGGTTTTTTTCCTTTCTGTTTGACAAATACTAATTGAACTCATTGTTCCATGAAAACAGAAGGTTTACTTATGGCAACACAGTTGCTACAGAATGTCAGGAAGCTGTTGATCTCGTCTGTTCTTTACCCATCACCAGGGTAGATGGGAACTTTGGGATAATGCAGTGTACTGGGTTTGGCTGGGGTAGAGTTGATTTTCTTCACAGTGCTGATACAGGGCTGTGTGCTGGATTTGAGCTGAAAACAGTGTTGATAACTTGGGATGTTTTTGTTACTGCTGAGCAGTGCACAGAGTCAAGGCCCTTTCTGCTCCTCGTCCCACCCCACCAGTCAGTGGGCTGGGGCTTCACAAGGAGTTGGGGGGGCACATCTGGAATATCTGACTCCAGTTGTTCACAGGGGTATTCCCTATTATATGGTGTCATGCTCAGTATATAAAGCTGGGGAAAGAAGGAAGGGGGGGATGTTTGAAGAGATGGCATTGGTCTTTCCAGGTGGCCACTGAACATGATGGACCCCAGCTTTCCTGGGGTCCCCTGGACACCTGCCTGCCCATGGGAAGCAGTGAGTGAACTCCTTGTTCTGCTTTGCTTGTGCATGCAGTTTTGCTTCAGTTATTAAACTGTCTTTATCTCAACCTACGAGTTTTCTCACTTTTACTCTTCTGGTTCTGCCCTATCCCATCTGGTGGAAGTGAGCCAGTGGCTGAGTGTGGCTTGGTTGCTGTGATAAACCACGACATTCAGGAAGCAGGAAATGCTTTTTCCCTTCTTTAGTTCTTCGGGAAAGATCCCCACTGGATTCAGGGTTCAGTATCACTTCTGCTCTGACATTTTTTCATGGACTGCACATAGAGGATTTCGGTGGGAAATGTACACTTTGTAGTCGGTGGGAGAACCCCCAGGTACAGGGGTGGCTCTGAGAGCCCTGCCCTTGCCTTTCAGGGCCACTCTGGGCTATCCTGCCTTGTCACACGGAGGGGGACCCAAGCCCACCCTGGGGGAAGCTGTGACTGCGGCTGCCTGGCGGGTGCTGTCCGTGGTGCTCAGGGCATCTCTGGCCGTGGTTTTGGAGGTGCCGCTGGTGCTGCAGATCCTCGCTGTCCCTGGTGCTGCAGGCGCCGGGAAACCTCTGGCAAGGTGTTCGCACACCCCCTCCACTCACACCCGCTGCCAGCAAGGTGCTGCAGAAGGGCACTGCTTCTCTGCGGTGCTACAGAGAAGTGTAGCAACATTTTGTCCCATCAAGCCTCAGCTGCTGGGTTTTCTTGGCAGCCCTCTGGTGCCCCAGGCTAAACTGCCCGCAGGACCCTGAGGTGTGCAGTGACCCCGATTCCCGGCTGCTGAGGGCTGCAGGGAACAGTTGGAACACTGAGTTTCTTCAGGGCTCAGCATCCAATCTGCAGATGTTGGTGGCAGCCAATTCCCACAGTCTACTCTGGCTTGGGGCACATATTTGTATTGCACTCTTTATCCCTTCAGGACCTGGGAGCAGAGGAGAAAAACCAGTTTTTCTGGAGTGGTAGGAACTGTTGGATCTGACGGGTATGCAAATCTGCCTGCATACTTTTTCATTTTTATCCTTCATTGTAACAACCTTTAGATCAGAGACATTCAGATACCTTTTCCCAGGTGAGTTCTGACTGAGCTATAAAAACAAACAAGCACATTTTACCATGACGTGTCAGCAGTATTGCCTAAAACTGCAGTAACAAATGAAGAAGAAAACTTCTAGCTCTGATATTCCTAAAGATTTTGCCCCAGAGGTTTGTCTGTCTGTTCGTTTGTTTCCCTAGTCCTGTCAATGGGAATGCTGAAGACAGAAGCTGTCTCTTACTGTAACTTGATAAGGGTTCATTTCAGTGGTGGATTTACAGAAAAATCTGTATTAAAAATTGAAATTCTATTGCTGTCTGTCCAGTCAACTCAGAGATGGTCAGACTTGTTAGCCAGACCCTAGTTTTTCACCAAATTCTGCTTTAGCATGCTCAAGCAACATATTCAACACAAATACCTCTTTAATCATCCTAATGTTCCACCTGTTTATCCTGTGCTTACTTAGAAATTAAAGAAATCCCACCACCCCTCCCCACAAGAAACAAAAAAGTCCCTCATAACTGCACACCAAAACCCAACATTAAAAAAAAAAAAACAAACAACTTTTTCTTGCTCATTAATTCCTGCGTGGGTTTGTCTGTGAAAGAAAATATTAAGGGGGTGGGCATGTGGGGGAATCAAGGCTGCTTGCATCAACTCTCTCAGCAGCAATTTTGCAGGAAAGCAGATCAGAGAGAAAAAAATCTGTGGCTGTATTGACTGAAGTTCCTTGTGGCTGAAATGATTGTACAGAGTGACTGTGGTGACCCTGCCTTTCTCTGTACTTTGCAAACCAGCTGCTCTGAGCAGGTGCTGGGACCAGCAACAGGAAAAGTTCATCTGGCAAATATTCAAGTGCTGTTCCAGTAGATCTTCGCAGGCACTACTGCAACAATCTCCCCATTGAAAAATGACAAAGAATACTTGAAACATCCCAAGATTTAGTCTGAGCTGTGCCCATGTGTGTGGGTGTGCATGTATATAAATTTTAAATGTATCTTTCGAATTTTATCTTCCTATTATCAATGGAAATACTGTTGAAAAAGGTGATAGTGGAGTTATTTTCAAGTTGGAGTGAGTATAGTCTGAAGTCCGTGTTTGATGAAGGATGGAAAGGGACATCTTGAAACCCAAGCCCCATGCAAGAAGTCAGTCCTCAGGCATGTTTTTTTATCCCCCATAATACACTTATTCAAAAGGCAAGCAATTCCACAGGGCAATTTGTTGCCCTCCAACCTAGAAGTGTTCTACTTTCCATCTTAAATTTGACCACAGTGAATTTGTTCTTTCATTAGTACTGTTTCTTTCTCTAAATATGTGTTTTCCTGCCCTGGAGTTCACCATCCTCCCCAGTGCTTTTAAAGAATACTGTGCAATTCTGTTCTGGTGAATAGACACTTATAGCAAGAGAATTGTCCAGAGGTTATAAGAAAGTAGAGGCAAATTCAGCCTGAAAACTCTCCCAGAGTAGTAGATTTTCTTTTGTTTGCAATTTCAAATACACTGCCTGCTCCTTTCTTTAGACCTGCAACACAATTTACGTCATCTTAAGCCACAGTGGAAATTCTTATTATGGTGACCTTGATTCTGTCTTTTATGACAAGTTTTCCTTCTATTCTGCCTTAGGGTTTCAAAGTTTCACTGCTTAATTGTGCAGTCATCCTCCATGTCATCTCTGATTCCAAACTTGGTGTTTCTATCAAATTTATTTGGTGCAGTCCTGCTTTTTGTGCTAACATGGTAAAATGAAAAGAGCCACCAAGGCTGGTCAGTCCCAAGCAAGGTTCTTGAGGACCATGAATAGTTGCTGTCTTCTGGTCCAAGTTCTTCACAGATGCTGTTATTCTTTGCCTGCCTCTCAGTTCTCAGGATATTTCCTCTGGTAGAGATGATGGTTTCTCATAAGTTATGCAAACCCAAACTGAGAACTGCTACATATTCTATGTTGAGAAAATAATTTTAACAACATAGATGGAAAGTTAATTTCAAAAAATCTTCCTTTGGTATCCTATTCCATCTACTCTCTCTCTTGTATGCTTCTGTCCTTAAATCTGGTCTAAAACCTACTATAAAACTGCTATCAGACTAAAGGGCCTCCACTTTACATGCTCTTTTTCAGTTATAGTGAATTATTTTAATCTGAATCCTGTGTTTATCAAAGTTCAATGCCTTGAATCAGAGAAAAGCAGCAGCAACAACCAAAAAACTCCTAGCCAACAAAAAAACCCCCAAAACAACAAATGAAAGCCTCCTAGTTGTAAACATGGTTCTTAGAGTTAAGGGACTGTGATGTCTCAGCCCACAACAGGGACAGACAGGATGCATTTATATGATTAAATGGGGGAGGGACAGGCTGCCCTGACTTGAAATTGTTGTGTGAAATAAAATCATGTTCCTCAGCTGGCCAAAAGGAGAATTTGGTAAAGGAACCCCCGGCTCGACATTATTCAAAATATGCAGAGCATCTGTTTTTATTATAGTCTCTGCAAGAACTACCTGACCTGTTCTACACAGAGCATTCCTGGAAGAATGTGAAAGAATTTTTAAAGTAGCTCTGTGATGCAAAGAAAAGTTTTGTTTTACCGAAAAAAAAAAAAAAAAAAAAAAGACAAATAAACAGGAACATGGAAAACTAACACCTGAAACTGTGAGACTTTAAAGAGATAAGAAAATGTTTCGGTCTGTAAAGCCTAAAAGCAGCTTACAATGTCTGCACTCAGAGTTTCTGTGTGGAGCTGGACAGGTTGGCATAAGAGATTATGAAAGCTCAGCTGTGAAACATTTCTGTGAAGTGTTGGTCTGGAGATGTTCTCCATTGGCTCAAGGAAGACCAGGGTTTCAGCCAGACACTCATTGTCCTTATACACCTGGAATGTCAAAACAGTTCTAATATGATACTAATGCAGTTTCTGTGACCTTTTCTCTTCTAATGAGAAAATTCTGCATGTGGAAAGGACTTACAGTCAGTTCAGGAAGGACTCTCTTGGACAGGCTCAGAAATTATAAACAAAATTAATATTTGCAGTTTTAGAAGGGGAAAAGATGATTTCCTTGGGGTAAACTGCTGGAATACTTTTTCTATTCAAGCCCCTATTAAACATTATCTTTCCAAATCTTGGCTGTGGCATACAGCTGAACTGAAGACATTTTCTGCCTGAAGCCAAAACAAACAGAAAATCACTAAGAGAAATAGGTGGCAGCCTTCAAACAAAAGGTGTACTGGTTACTGGTTTGAGAGGCGAAGAAAAAAAATTGAAACGTGGGGGAAAATGCAGGAAGATTGCCTGGTACAACTTGAAATAAAAGAACATATAAGGTTAGTTCTGTGACCTGAGCATTTAGGTGACCTTGAAGGCTTTTTGAGATGATAAATTGTGTTTGATTTTTCTCACATAGTGAAGAATAAACCTTTTTCTCATAGGAATATAATGAGGATATTTATGGGACCTCTTCCGCAGCTCTTGGGAATGAAACAAAAAAATTACTTAGTTAAAAATGAAATTTTCAATTATTATGTTTGCAATGCTATTATTGTGAGGCTTCTTTCCTAGCAGGAGCCTTGCCATTCCAGTAGGATGCAGGCAGTATGAAGGCCTTTTACATTTGCCCCCTTCATTTTCTGTGTGTTTTGGCTTCTAAGAGAGGCCATGTACAAAGCCAACTGCAATCCTACTTTAAACCAGGCCATACTTTTCTCCCACATTAAATGGAGTAGTTGAATTTATGGGTGTTAGGAATTCTGCAGCATGCTGCTTATCACCAAGCAGTGTGGTTGCACTGGGGGGTGACAGCAGCTGGAATCCCCTATTTCCTGGCCTCTTTGCAACCTCTACCCTCAGGTCCCTCTCCTATTCTGGATTTGGGTATGTAGAGAGAAATAGGTACCGTGTTCCCCCGGGTCCCATCCAGCTCAGACAGGCAAAATTGGACTCTGAAGTGGGTTATAACATCCCATCTTTAGTCTGGGTCATGGGTAGGTTACTATGGCCATAAAGTGAAGGGTGACACCCCTGAGCAATGGGGCTACATGCCCGTGCTCCCCTCAGGCTGGGATTACAGCCATGTTCCAGTCCATGGCATAATCTAACCCTGGAGGCAGCAGCACAGAGTCAGCACTTGCCATGTTTGAATTTCCCACCCTTCACAAGCAGAATGTCTCTGGTCAGAACAAGGGCAACACAAGATTAGCTTCTCTTTTAGGATTAGGGAAAGGAGTAGGACAAAAATGAAATCTATTTAAACTTCTAATTTATGCCAAATGGCATCAAATCAAAAGAAGGATACGGTTCTGCCCATAGCCTCATAGAGAATAATGGGTTCGTATTTCCTTAGTCTGACTGACTAGGACACAAACTGTAATTTAAAATTGTGTCTAAATCCCCTGAGTGCCTTGCAGAACTGAAAAATAGTCTCTGCTCTGAAGCATTCAGAAGTTAGGCTGCTCTGTGGATTTTTTTTTAATTTCCCTAGCTGGTACAGATGGATGCAGTGGATTTTCACTCTTTTTCACCATCTGAGGTCCTGGCCCCGGGTTAAAATGCAGAAGAGTTAAGGGAGAATTAGAACAATAGACAAGAGCTGCATGGGGATGTCTGATTAAATATTCTGTAAGCACTTATCCTGATTTTTTTGCTTTCTAATGTCTGAACCAAGCAAAACAACTATAGGTTGTTTTACAGACCGGTTAACATTTGTTGTCTGGTATAGAAAAGGTTAACAAATCTAACACAGGAATGAAGAAACACCCCAAATATTTTTGGGTAGCTGCAATATTAGTAGCAGTTTGCTGTAGTTCTCTGCAGGTAAACCCTTACAGCTATCCTACTTGATGCTAGTATTTCCTTTGAGATGCTCACACGTGTATGTTTACTTTTAAAGATGCATAAATCCTACTGAAAACAGATATAGTGGATGAGCAAACATTATAGCACCAGTGGAAAATAGAATTTAAATAAAATAAGATCCTTTGTGCTACAAGATAAATGCACATTTCTAATCCTGGCTTCATTCACAGGTATATAGCTGAGACCCTCTAGTGGCATAAACATTTATTTGCCTTCAGCATGTGATTAAAATTCTGTTTCACAGTCACATTATAGCAACTAAATTACAGGTAGTATTTTTGGGGCTCTGGCAAAGTGAATCTGGGATTAGATACAGTGCAGGCTCATGTTAATGAATGTAAATTGATTTTTAGCTGTGAGGGGCAACTATAGATGCACTGGAAGGAGAGGGGAGTTTTTGAAAGGATATTCTAGAACTAATTACTATCAGTAAAAAACACGCAAAGAGCAACGTAATACCCAGGACAGCCAATGGGGATAAAAGCTTAAACACAAATCTGTCATGACCTAGTAGTGAAGACTGTTTAAAAACAGTGATCTCCACTTAGCTTGTAAATGCGCATTGCCCTCTTTCTCACTCATCTATTCTCTCTCTCTCTCTCTCTCTCTCTCTCTGACATGCACACACACACACGCTCCTGGATTTGCAGAAGACAGACATCTAGGGCATTTCTTGGCATCCACAGGAAAATCATACGGGATTAAAAACTCACAGCAGTAAGTACTCACTGCATTAAATGTTTATTAAGTGGCATGCTGTCAAAAGCTAGATTTAACAGTAAATACAGGAGGACTTTAATGGAAATTGGTTGTATTTGGTTTTTCTTAGGAATTGCTGAAAGCTGCTTCTCGAGGATTACAAGTTCACCTTTTGCATTTACGGCTGCCTGTTTACCATCCATGTGGTAACCTCTGGACAGTAATCCATTCATTTTCCCCACTGATTGAGTGCGGCAGCAGCGCAGTGGCAACTACTTCACTCAGCTGACGGCAGACAACAAAAGGAGGAAAATTATGAATTCGGACAATTTAACCTCCCAAAGCTTCCTCTCTGCGATTCACAGCAACACCAGCAATTTGTTCTCAGGGCTCCAGTTTGTTCAGTCCTTCAAGCCACTCATCATCCCCTGCTACTCGCTGGTGGTTTTTATTGGTGTCATTGGGAATTACCTTCTCATTTATGTCATCTGCAAGACAAAAAAAATGCACAATGTCACTAACTTTCTGGTAGGCAACCTGGCTTTCTCAGACATGCTCATGTGTGCCACCTGTGTGCCCCTGACCCTGGCCTATGCCTTTGAGCCCCGGGGATGGGTGTACGGGCGCTTCATGTGCTACTTTGTTTTCCTGATGCAACCTGTCACTGTGTTTGTGTCTGTCTTCACCCTGACTGTCATAGCTGTGGACAGGTACTGTGCCATGGTGTACCCATTCCGCAGGAGGCTCACCATCCCTATCTGTGCTTACATCCTGGCTGCTATTTGGCTGCTGAGCTGCACTTTGGCTGCACCAGCCTTGGTCCACACGTACCATGCAGAGTTCCCAGAGCTGGACTTCTCCATCTGCGAGGAGTTTTGGTTCCACATGAAAAGAGATCGCTTGGCTTATGCCTACAGCACCCTCATCATCACCTACGTACTGCCTTTGGCTGTCATCTCCCTGTCCTACCTGAGGATCTCAGTCAAGCTGAAGAACCGTGTAGTGCCAGGCAATGTCACCCAGGGCCAAGCTGAGTGGGACCGTGCCAGGAGGAGGAAGACTTTTCGCTTGCTGGTCTTAGTGGTGGCAGCCTTTGGAGTCTGTTGGCTGCCCCTGCACATCTTCAACATGATAAAGGACATAGACATCAGCCTGATTGACAAGCAGTACTTCAACTTCATCCAGCTGCTGTGCCACTGGTTTGCAATGATGTCTGCTTGTACCAATGCTTTCCTCTATGCCTGGCTCCATGACAGCTTCAGGGGAGAGCTGAAAAAAATGTTTGCCTGGAGGAAGAAGAAAATTGGACCCGCTACAAACTGCATTATGGCCAGTGTGGTGCTGTAAATGAGAGCTGGTGGGAGTGCAACTCCTTTGTACATTTACATTGTAAGTCTTTTCCACTTTTAATTAGTCGTCATTCCTGACATTTGCCCTTAGGGCTCAATTATAACAACACAATTCCCATGTGCATCTTCCCCAGCACCTCCACTTCTAATGACAGGCAGATGTCACACCTCAAAAATATCTTTATTTCTTTGATTGGAGTTAGAAGGCAAGGAGATGTCAGCACAATAAGATACAGGGATCCTTCCTATCTGTTCTGGATATTACTGTCAGTACAGAGATAGGTTTTGTGGACAAAGAGAGGCAAGGATGAATATGAAACCTAAATATCTCATAGAGGGAGTGTTCTGGATTGTGCAAAAAATTATATTTGTGTATCTACCCAGAGTCCATTTCTTAGCACAGGCTCTAGGGTAGAGGACTCACAATATCCCTGTAGTCCTTCTTGGGTTAGGGCCGCTGTCTCATGGAGCCCCAATTCACTGACCCTACTGCAAGTCAGCTGCATTGTCCTCACAGCGTTGTCAGTGCTGAGATGAATTCCACTCTTTCCTTGAGGAACTGATTTTGACATGTGGCACTCTTGCCATGAGATTTGATCTCCAGAGAGAGCCAGAGGGTTTGGCACTGCCCTTCTGGAGGTGTCTGTTAAGAGACAAAGGGCTGGAGGGGCTGTGGATGTTAAGCCAAGCATGAGAATTGCATGGGCAGCCGAAGAAAGAGCTGCGAAACAGAGCAGAGGGGCAGGCACTCTCCTTTGGAGGAGTCTTTTGGGAAGAAACAATTTCCTTTGACATTCACCTTTCAAAGTGAGGTAGAAGCTATAATCAACCTAATAGTTTCTAGTTTCTTCCTCCCTGAAAATATCTGAGTTAACAGTTAAGTGTGCAGGATGGAGTTCTGACAGCACACATTGATTCTGAGAGGTTTCTTCCAACCCGCTCAGCTGGAATCTGGGTTAGCATGAGAAACTTCCTGGTACTGAACTGAGATCAGCCAGGGAAGCAGCACAGTCCAGGGGCAGTTTTGGCCATGGTCAGCAAGGGCATTTCTCTGACCACACCTGTACATGGCCAGAGAGGTCTGTGCTGGGGGCAATGAAAATGGACACGAGGGGAGAGGGAAGAAAGAGAGGATGGTTGCTTTAGTTTGTAAATGTACTCCCACAGTGAAACTGTGAATATCATTTTGCTCATTGTGTTCCAGTAAGATCAATCTGATTAAAAATCCCCCAGATCCACATGCACACACTGGGAAAAGTGTTGAGAAAACTTTTGAAATCCCATTTCACGAGCTTCCTAGAATTTCAAGTTGTTCTACTGCTGGTAATGAGGACACTAAAAGCTGACTACAGAGGCACTCAATGAAGAAGGTCCATTTAAAGTGGGCATTACTTGCATTCACTCTGTGATTATGTGTGTCTGCCTTGCTTACCTCAATTTAAAGATCTGAGTGACCTTCTAAAGAGTGTTTTGCTTTTGCTGAATTTCAGGAAATGTTTTGTCCTTGGAGGTCAATATAGCAAGTTACAGGAATAACTGGTCACTTTGAAAAGGCAAAAAGCCCACTTTCAAACTAACCAATCTAATTTTAAATGCTTTTCACCTTATTTTCAGGACTCTTTTAAAGAGCACGGAGAGCAGGACACCAAGACAGCCCTGAAACAGCAATGCAAAAAGCAGCTTCAAGTAACAAAAAATCCTGATTTTTAGAGATTGTTCTTCTGTGGAATTAAGTAAATTCAAACTGTCAATTTTTCAGTTTGCAAAGGTTAATTAACACTGAGGTGGCTTATAATCTCTACAACCTCCTGCACTAAATACAGGCAGTGCTGTCATCTAGTGATCCAAAGCCCAGTGGAGTTTTCCCAGACTTCCTTAACCACAGCAGTCCTGGGATCATTTCCTCCTTACCCATCATATTTTTTCCTATATTTGCCATCATTGCAGTTTGACTTATTCATGTTCTCTTGAATGATAATGACTGGAGATGGTAACTGCAGAGACCTGCATGAAGCAAACAAGGATTTCTCTATTTGATTTTCCTTGAGACAGAAATAAAGGGCTTTTCAGTGCACAGATTGTTCCCACAGTGATGGATACACTGGGAATATCTCGCTTCCAGCTGCCTCTGGAGCTGCTGTTAGAGCAGTGCCAAGGTCTGGCAGCTCCTGGAGATGCCCAGCACAGCTGGCACCCTCATCTAAGTGCTGGCTTAACCTGTACATGGCTTGATTCTGTCAGGATGCAGATTTGCAGCAGAAATCTCAGAGCCTGCCCTTGCTTCAGGCCCTCCTCATAAGGTTTTCAGATGGTCCCTGAGATGGTCTGCATTCCCCAGCTGTGGGCTCCTGAAGCTCCTTCTCTCTCCTCCACACCCCCCTTGGCCCACCTCAGTGGTCTGTAATGCCATTTCCCCAGGCTGTCCCTGCACAAAGGAGGTCCAGCCCTGAGCTTGAGGACTGGGGGTTCCATAGGGCAGGGAACAAAGCACAGCCACGTTCAGTGAGCCTCAGTTCTCCTAATTGAGACCCAAGAATCTCTGCCCAATTTAATTACTGGTTTTTCTGATATCCAGAGTAATAAACAATAATAAGATTTAGAGGCACATTGATGCACTTCTGTAATCCAGTTATGCAAATAAATATATTGAAAGCTGTCATGTGAAACGTGTTTGCTAATCTCCACCTGTCCCCAGGGAACTGCTGTGGTTCTTGGAAGGACCAGGGCTCATCACTGAGGTAATTTTGGTGGTACATTTTTAAATTGCAGTTTAAGAAATCAGGGCATGCTTTTATTTTGTAGACTGGCTTGGTTCAAAACTTGATAAAACTGTTAATTACTCTAGTGCTTGATCAAACATAAGCTACTCCCTGTGGTCAAAAGTGGGGCTGGCATTAAAAGGCAATGTACCCATGAAACACATAGGAAAGTGAGTCAGCGTTTGATCAGAAAATAAACTAGAAAGTAACCAAAGATCACCAGAGTTCAAATCAGGCAGCCAAAGGAAAACAATCAAACCTTAGTCAGGGTCAGGTAGAGTTGGTCTTTCCCCCACCTCAAGAATATCTTCTCAGAACAGTCACCAAAGACTAACTTCTCTGTGCAATGCACTGCTTTAAATAAATTCTCCTTGTTCTTGGCTGAAGAAAACTCAGGGTTATATTTGTACTGTGTTTGGGGAATGACAGTTTGTCTGCATGGGCAAAAGCAGCTCCTGCCATGAGGTCATTACTCACAGGAGTGGAGTGAGTGTTTCACAGCTGATAGATGGGCTGGGAAAAGCTGGTGTTTCTCATACCTGCTGAACAACAGATGCTCTGTACAGTTTTAATTGAGCAAATTTTGCTTGTTGAGGTGTCAGTGGTGAGTTATAATTAGTTGTCTAAGGTGATAAAAGCTGAAAATGGCGCACCTGCAGCTGGGGAAAAAAAGTGCAAAACCGGAGAGAGCTGTACAATTCATCAATCAATCTGCCCACCAGATGAGAAAAGGGTAGGGACAAAAACAACCTGCTGGTGGTAAAACCACTGCCATCTTGGCCATTTCTGCATGAAGAAATGTAGTACAAACTTTTACCTTCAGCCCTCCCCTCTCACTGCCCACTATCCTTTCCTTTTCTCAGAAAAAAAATAGTCACATTCTTCCTCCTTACCCTGGAGAAAAGGTTGCTCAAGGGTCAAAGCAAACATTTCTGCCTCATGGAAAGCATACAGAAAGGGAAGGCTTCCTAAAGGGGAAAGGGCTTTCTAAAATGAAGAACATCCTTTTCTCTCTTCTTTCTGCAAGACACACAGGCTCTGAACTGAACCATTTGCTGTATGGGTCTGCAGCTGGCCTGGTCTGACACTTGGAGCTCTGGCTTTTGTGTTTACATCAAGTCAATACCTCTCCCCTTGCTCAGTCACCTCATTTTGCGTCACAACCATCACTAGCTCTGATCCTTTGTACCTGATTTCCCTCCACAGCAACAAGATGCTTTACTGAAAGTCCCAGAGAGGAGCTGCAGATGCACCTGAGGTATCCATCCTGTATTAATGGGACTTTTCCTTTGGGAATCATTATCACAATTCCTGTCTCAAGAGCAGGTTTGAAGTCTATTCTTACTATGCACTGAAATAACCAGATGACATAGGCTTTCCCAGGCTGATTTCAACCAAATTTTGTGTTATGTGTTTCTCTGCTTCCTGCTCTCCTAACTCTCCCCCAGAATTTTGAAACTATTGATCAACTACTCAGCAGAAGCAGGAGCCTCAAGGTTGTTGCCACCTGAAATTAGGAATATTAGCACTTTCTCGGCGCTCCCTGGGGAAGAAAAAGACATCTAAGTACTCTCTCTTTTAGGAACGCACACAGGATTACACAGGGATTGGATATCAGGAAAAATTTCTTCATCAAATGGCTGGTCAGGCATTGGCACAGGCTGCTCAGGGCAGTGGTGGAGTCACTGTTCTTGGAGGGACTTAAAAGATGTGTAAATGTGGCACTTGGGGACATGCTTTAGTGGTGGGTTTGGCAGTGCTGGGTGAACTGTTGGACTTGATGATCTTAGAGGTGTTTTCCAACCTAAATGATTCAGGACTAATTACTAGATGGTCAGGCTGCCTCCCTACAGGGCAAAAAGTGACAGGTTAAGGGCATGAAGCTCAAATATATCTCAATGGGAGTTATGTCCCTTTGGGATCTATAAATTTACTCTCTCCACCAGATAGGATTGGCTTTCCCTTTCTACAGCTTGCTTTGTCAAATTAGGTTAATGAAACCAGTAATTTATATAAATAATAAAGCACACACTCAAGAACTCCCTGATTCATGTCTCCAGCCCATTGGAAATCAATTTGGGATCACTGCTATCTCTTTGCAGCTGGCTGGGCTCTCCATCCTTTGCATCTTGTTTATGTTAATTATCACATTGTAATTTCCCTGTGTTTTTTGGTTTTATTTTTTAATTTCTCCAGGGAACATGCAAAAGGAGATGATGGCTTAAATCCCTACATCTACATTTCCTACAATTCCTACATTTCCATGAGGTGCTGGAGACAAGCAGCAGCAAGAGGACGGCAAAGAGAAGCTTGCTGCTTTCCAGCGTGGAGATGGGATCTGCCTCTCCTGCTGAGCACAGTTCTGGGTTTCCAGATAACATGCTGGGAAGGCAGCTTGTGGCTCACAGCAGCAGGAGTGGCTTCAGTGCTGTGGTTTGTGAGAAGCTGGTGCTGGCTGTGGGGCTGAGGACCACTCAGTGCAGCTCAGGTTCTCCCAGAAGCATCAGCCAGAAGGTGCTGTGCTCAGCTCGAGGCAGCTGTGCTCTGGGGAGGTTGATCAGCTCGAGGTGTTGTCTCTCTTTCTACGGCTTCTCAGCCACAGTGAGATGTGTTTGTTTACTCCATCACACCCACAAGACAGGTGGAAATGTGAGAGCAAATGACATGGGAGCTGTGGTGCACTGTCCCAGGCTGCCACCACCCACAGTTGAGTGTGCGACCTGCTGCGTTCAGGAGGGGGAAGGAGAAGCAACAGACTGTGCTGTAAACCAACCCCATCTTGGGCTCATGGTGGCAGGGCAAGAAAGAAAGAAAGAAATAATATTTTTAGACTTCAAGCTAACAATAACCAGCCAAAGAGTAAATCTGAAATCACCCAGCAGCTGTTCCTGTATGAGTGTAGGAGCCACTCAGGCCTTCTTGTGAGTGTGGCCCCTCACTTGTGGCCTGTCAGCTCAGTGTGTTTGCTTTATGGTATCTTTCTTCCCTGCCCTCAGCCCCTCAGTGCAACAGGGGCAAGCCAGGCAAAAGCAGGAACATTAGTGTGAGGTCCATGCACACTGAGGAGTTGAAGGCAGATGCACTTGTGAAAGGGTGTTTTTTAATAAAAATAATTGAAAGGTTGGGGATGGAGTTCCAAGGCAAGTGTTCAACACACCCACTCCTCAGCCACTGGAGAAAATAAAATGGAAATAGTTCAAATGTCATGTGCAAGAGTTAGCTATGAACTAAATAGCCAGTATATACTACATACAAAGTATTTCAAATCATTAACAAGACAAAATTTTCACCAGTCAGCTTTGGAATGATTTCCTCTTGATTATTGGATCATTTTAAAATTCAACATCTGTTGTTAATATGCATAGATTAAAACAAGTAAAAATAAATTTGAAACCATCTGAAGCACTAGACAGCATATGGCAGACTTGTTAAATCTTAACAAGTCAATAATATTATCACTGTGAATCACTCCTTCATTAAAACATGTATTAATGTCTGCTGTATAAAATAATGTTTATTTGTAAAAGCCTTTTGTGCCACCCATGCAATTGTCACTTGTCACAGCTAATTCTAGATTGCTTTGATAATATCTCCTCTTGGAAAATTGTCACAAACTGAGGACAGAGGAAATACAAATCATCACCTGTCAAAGTTCTGACAACATCACAGACAAAGTGCAGGGAAGGTTTTGAAGACCTGTGTTTTGCTGTAGTGACAAAAATATAGGTTTCTTTGCTTTTAAAGCATTGTGGAAAGCACTGTTCCAAACAGTTCTGACCCCCCAAAAACCTCGTATACAGTGTCTGACAAGATTTGCAATGTTTCATGGTTCTTAACATTCTTTGTTTATTGCTAAATGAAGAAACTATTTCCACGAATTAGTTTGGAATGGCACTGTTCACCTGTAAATGCTGCCTAAATGTCTGTAATGCCTGAAAATATTTAGGGTTGGGGGGGAGGATATAAAACAAGTGGGGATTTAAAGCCAGACTGCCTAGATCTTGAAATCATTAAATGGTTGGATAAAGGTACCAGAACATTGAAAAGTGGTCTTCCAATTGTTGACTGGGAAGACTTACCTCCTCCCCACACATATTTTAAGGAAAGGCTCTTGAAATTCAGGCTGCTATTTTTCATGCAGAGACATCTCCCTTCATCTCAGTATGAGGCATACAAACTCAGAGATGGAGCATTTGGAGTCACATTTTCCCTTTGCACCCTCAGCAGTGGCTGTGAGGTAGTTCAGCCCAGACAGGAGCATATTCTGCACTTCAGCATTACACATTTTGGGTGAAACCTCTCCTAGAACATTGTACAAACAATTGCCTTGGGACGCTGTCTGTGCTGTCTGCATTCACTCACTCTTACACAGTTTAAGTCTGATTTGTGGGTTTAGTTCAGATCTGCTTTCCAGAAGTGGTACAGTAACCTGGAACCCCAGGCTAAAAATATTCTCTAGACGTGTGAAATTTATTATCTAGCAAAAAACTAAGCAACCAACCCCAGACTCTCAACATGTTAAAGGAATGGATCCACATAAAAAAATAAATAGTTCTTAAAATGCCTTGATTCCTGGGGTTTAGATCACTTTTGAGGGGGGTAGAAGGTGTTCTAATGTTTGTTCAACATTGAAGAAGGTATGGCCAAGTGGAATATTTGGTACCTTTCTAAACAATTATGGGTTTGCTGAATAAACAGAAAAGCACAAAAGGTTTGATGGCAAGAAGAAAACGCACAGGATTTTTAGTGCTAAAATGATTTAGCTGGATGAGCTGAATCTGCAATGTGATGTTCAACAAACTGCTTAGTGCTGAAAATAGGGATAATTAGGCAAGTGCTTTCTCATCCAGTTCTAACATGAGGTGTTTAAAAGCAGGGGTGGAAGGTGGCTTTGGAGAAGGCTGGATTGACACAAGAATAATTTTAAAATTTTTAACAGCTGTGAATGAAAACTAAACGAAGAGTGTCAGTACAGCTTTCTAAATCTGAAGCTATTTATGTTCAAATATTGAGACTCAATGAGGTGGATAAAAGGTAATGTGGAGCTACACTGAGTTTCAAAACTCACCTATTTTAAAATAGTTGCAGAAATGGCAAGCCCTACAGATTAATCTGCATTAGTAGAAGAAAAACAGAACACAAGGGAAGTTCCAACTTTTTCCTGTTATATAATGTTCCCAAGTTCCCTTTTGGGTGGCTTTTTTCCCCCCTATAGATCAGAAGCCCTCAGGATGCAGCAGCTCCTCCCTCCATACACTCTCTACAGTTTCCAGTAGGAGGAAGAATCCAAGATCTGAGATATCTCCTAACAGCTCTGGAAGATTGGAGTCCATGTGGCACAAACCATGAGGCAGAGCACAAGTACATGTAATTATCATCCTAATGCAGAGCTAAAACTAAACCCTGAATTGGAGCTAGTAGGTTTATCAAGTACCATCTCTTCACAAGAAGTTAACATGAGTTTCCCTTCAACATTCAGCATTAATAGATTTGATAAAATTGCTGGGTCTTTATTCACCAAAGTATTCTTCTAAATTATCTTGTTTCCCTGGAACCTGCTAGTCAGCTCTTTTCTCACTAATTCTTTCTTCATTAGAGAAACAAGACCTGTTTTCCCTAGCCCCAGCAACCCTTACATCTCATTTCCCATCAGAAGTCACCCTCTGATGATGATGCTGATGAACATGGTGTCCTCCCACCACCATCAGTTGCCCCCCAGCCCAGCAGGCAGAGCCTTTAAGCACACACAGAGCCCCCCTGTCAAATACTGGCCGTGTTGCTGCAGGCAGGGTGTGTTTTAGAGAGGGTTCAGCTTATTAAACAAGTTTGCCAAGGTTGTGTCATCCAGAGATGCAATTACATGAAGCCAGGTAGAGCCCACATATGCAAGACAGTGATTAGAGTAACTATCTGATACTGATAAAGCAGTCTATTAAAACAGAGTAAAAAAGCCTTTCCTCATCTCTTGGGAAAATAAATACAGAAAAGAATAATGAAAATTGACACAAACTGTTTGTGGGTGCATGAAGAATTTGATATTCCATTTAATCGTAGACCTCCCTTTTCTCCCAGAGTCCTGAAATGCTGTCCACAGTTTGTTATAATTTTTTAAGAAAGTTTCAGATTTCATCCCCATGGATTTATTATTCCTTTTCTTGTTCCAAGTGGGTCTCTTGCTCCTGTTGATATTATCTAATCTATTTACTCTTGCACTGGCCACCTAAAACAAGCATGTGAAGACCACCTCAGCTTCAAACCATGTCATGTGTCCTCTGCAAACCTGAGATCTGCCTGAGCAAGGAGACAAATCTATACTAATTACTTTCCTTCCTTTGAATGAGAAGGTATCAAAACTCATTCTGTGACTTTAGATGGTGTTTACTGTTTCCTCCCTATCCAGGCCTAGAGGCCTTTCATAAGGAGAACTGAGTTTGCTCTGAGAGGATTTGCAGTTGAAAAATCCATTTTGACTTTCCTCATTGCCTCATTTTCTTTCATTGCTCACAAAGATTTTGTGTTTTCCAAGGCTTTCTGGCATTTGAAGGTAAGCTGACTGATAGACAAATCCCTGATTAATCTTTTCCTTCCATTCTTAGAAACTGAATATATTTGCTCCTCTCCAATTTTCTGATGCTTATTTACATCCCATGCCTTCCCTAAGATAACCCCAAGTGGTTCTGACATTAATTCTGTCATGTTCTGCAGCATCTTGGAATAAAATGCACCAGGCTCAGGTAGTGTGAAACTTTCCAGTTCTCTAATGCCTGCTTGTGCATTTCCATGGAGGCAGTTATCCCAACATGAAGGCTGTTAAAAAGGGGGCCACAGGCTCATTAACAAATATGAACTTACAACATGATGTTGCCACAATTCTGTTTAGTTTGCTTCACTGTGAGAATCCTGTATGTCTTTTAGTAGGTTGCAGTGGATTTGATATGCAGACGTTTTACTCATTTGCATAATTAAAATGATTAAAACTGCCTTAAGACCCAGTGCTTTGCAATTACGCTTTCAGAAGAGCTTTTCTCCTCCTGACTTTCAAGTGAACAAGTTTCCTTACACATTTCCAAGTTATTAACTATGGAGCCACAGATTCTGGCACTTGGGGCATCACAGATAGGAGACACCTCTTAAAATACCCTAAAGTGCAGCTGTTTGCTGTGCTCTGATGTACAGCAGTCCTTGATTCTGTCCTCGGTGAACCGTGAGCTCTCAGAGCTCCGTGTTTGTGGAGTGATGGATGCTCTTCCACTGCCACCTCCTGGGCATGACGTGGGGGACTTGAGAGATGTGGTAACAAAAGCATTAAATGAACTTGAAAAGATCCTAAATCAAAGACAGGAATCTAACTTTGGCCATGAACTCTGACATTTTAAGTCTTTCCCTTGACCGTTTGAGTCTGACCCCAAAGCACAGCAGTGGGGGCTGCTGCAGACAGAGACACCCTCAGCGCCACAAGATGATGGAACTCTTCTGAAGATTTGCCTATAAATCACAGATTTTAAACAGCGTTTAAAATATTCAGCTTGACACTTGAAAAAGGTTACTCATAACCCACCAGAGTGGGGGGAAGGCTGGGGGTGGGGACTGCATAAACAAAAACCACTCCATCCACCACAGCAGAGCCCAGTTAGGTCTCTGAAGACATGCACCTCTGACTTGGCCACCCTGGCTCTAATGACAACTCACTTTTAATTAAAACTGCTTTCGAAAGAAGATACTTGATTAATGGCCTGGGAGACCTTGAAAATGGAGTCATTCCTGCAAGAGGAAGGTAATTAACTTTTTTTAATCAGTGGAAACTGACCTTGAGGTCTAGTGAAGGGAGTCATCAGCAAACTCACTCCCACAGATACATAGCAGAGCCCTTCTACATTACTGGAGATCCCAGGGAAAGGACTGGGAACTGGCCTTGCTACACACCAGCCTGCAGAGCTGCTTCATCATCTCATCCCACTGCCTGGCTGGGAGAACTCTGGGGCAGAGACATCTTGTGCTTTTTCCTCCCTCACCTCTGACCTGAGCAAAGCTCTGGCTCTTCTCATCTCACCCTGTCTCAAAAAAGGAAAAAACCACCCAACTTCCAATCAGAGACAGCATCAGTCTCCAGAGAGAACTCCTTAGCAGCCCAGACTCCCCTCACTGTCTTACAGGGAAGACCCTGGCAAACAAACTTGAACATCAGGACTCAAGGCTTTCCCTTGGCAGATGCCAATGGTTCTGCAGCTCAAACCTCAACTTCTGCTTCTTGTTCCTCACCTGGCACAGGTGGGGATGCCTGGCAAGGACAGTTAATCGGGCCTTGTCTGAGATTACAGTGAACTCTTGCCCTTCATGGCCTGCATCCTAAACCTGCTTTCTAATTCCCTAAAGGAGACTGATTTATGCTTTCAGTTTTATCGCTGTTAGTTAATGATCCATTACTGTCAAAAGGACAGCTAGAAGTAAAATCCTTATGTTAAGAAAAAGCCAAAATCTGCAGAGGAGACTGTACCAGAGGGAGGGCACAGGGAACATGCAGAGGTGTTTGCAGGTCCTGAGTGCTGTGACACTTGTGACTGCATTGCTGCTTGGTGACAGCTCTACAGCAAGGCAGCTTGGGCTGCAATCAGGCAGCACAGAGCAACTCTGAGATCTGCAGCCCTCAGGGCAGTTCAGAGTCCCTCCCCAGCAGGGTCCACACCTGCAGAAGGAGGGCACGTTAGGCCTGGAAGGATAATGCAGGAGAGCTCCCAGTTCTAAGCCCCTCACTGCCTCACCCCTGAACACAGGCATGCCAGGAGCGCTGCTGGCCCCAGAAGGCCCGGGACAGAGAAGGTGGACTTTAATGCTGGTGTCTGACTTTCCAGCCATGCTGCAATTCTCTCCCTGCCAGCACTCCCTGCTGAAGTCTGCCTCACCCTTTGGATGCAATCACACATCTTCGAGGAACCCATTGCACACACGGTGAAAATCCCTGCCAGCAGTCAGAAATTGTACTGCTATTGCTTTAAACCGTTTCATCTACTGAGCTTCCAGGAGATTGTAAGTTTTTACATTTTTTCCCACTCGCTCCTCCTGCACACCTCGGAGCACTCATCCCCAAGGAAATCTGTGCTTTTCCAGCACAGCCCTGCCTGCTAGCAAGACACAAAATAGAGCTGTGAAAATCAGGACAGCACGAACCCATAAAGCTCACTTTTATCCTTCATATTGAACATGAAAACCCCAAAAACTGAAGGATCATTAAAATAAAAACAAGCAACAAACAAAAAACCAAATCAAAACTCATCCTACCAATGGACTGCATCCATAACAAAACAGGACTTCTGTATTCTACAGTGTGTTTTGTGTTTGTGCAGGACCTTAGGGTGCAGCCTGCTCCACCCCAGCAAGCCTCACGACAGGGAAAACTACGGGAGCACCACACTGGTCCCCACCAGCACATTCCAGCAAAAGGCAACGCTACCCTCTGGTGTTTCCCAGCAGAACATCCAGTCTGCCCACTGATCTCCAAAGCTGTTTCCTTCCATTTCTTTTCATCTGCTTTCAGTGCAAATTCCCTTGTACATCTCCAAGCAAAAACAATTAACGTATTATTTACAACAGTGGAGGAAGAAGGTAACTCTACCAACTCATTGTTTTGCGTCAGGAGGACACACAGAGACTTTGGGGCAATCTTTGTTGGCCCTTCACACTTGATGGATTCATATTTACTACACTTCATTTGGACTTTTTTGAAGATGTATTTGTAATATATTTCCAGAACTGTAACCCTCATCTGCCAGCACAGACAGGAACTGCATTAACTCAGGCTGTGATTTGGTTCCTAGAGTTTATTTACTGTTTCTGTAGTAAATAACAGGTTACATTGTTTGTGATGCTTGATGTTTCTGCCAAGCCTGTGTTCCTATGTAACTAGATAAGAGAGAATGATGTTAAAATTCAGCAATGTTGGCTCATGAAGGTTGCCTCTCACAAGCTATGGCAGAAAGTTCCGGGTTTTTTGTGCCCATGCTAAAAAGTTTGTGAAGGTGCTGAATCAATGTTGCACTGGCTTCATGCGCACCTCAGAGGGAAGGTTCAAGACTGGCCAATTACAGGAAACGGACTTTTAGAATGTGTCCAGCCCCTTAATTACTGATGGTCGCTCAGTGATTTCAGCTTTTGGGAAGTGAGTCTGTGCCATTAGTGGAGGCAGACCCTTGCTTTGTCACAGTCCCTTCCAGCAGGGCTGGCTCTCGCAGAACATGAGCGATTTTGTTTAATTGCTCCGTGAGGGGACAGGGCATTAGGAAAAGGATCATCATGCTCTGGCTCAAAGGTATGTTTGAGTGTTGTGCTGCATGAATGTCACTCCATTACAAGCACGTGTCATGGCTTTTGTTCAGAAAAGAGTATCCTTCATTGAAAGAAAATTGCTCCATTTTCATTAGTTCAGCATGTTTATTCAGCCTTTCTGGCCTGTAGCCATGTCAGAATCTGATGCAGAACCCACTTTTCTCCACTGTTGAGAAGGTATCAAAGCTCATTCTGTGGTTGTAGATGGTGTTTATTGTTGTCTCCCTATCCAGGCCTAGAGCCCTTTCATAAGGAGAACTGAGTTTGCTCTGAGAGGATTTGCAGTTGAAAAATCCATTTTGACTTTCCTCATTGCCTCATTTTCTTTCATTGCTCACAAAGATTTTGTGTTTTCCAAGGCTTTCTGGCATTTGAAGGTAAGCTGACTGATAGACAAATCTCTGATTAATCTTTTCCTTCCATTTTAGAAACTGAATATATTTGCTCCTCTCCAATTTTCTGATGCTTATTTACATCCCATGCTTTCCCTAAGATAACCCCAACTGGTTCTAATTCTGTCATATTCTTCTGCAGCATCTTGGAATAAAATGCATCAGGCTCAGGTACTGTGAAACTTTCCAGTTCTCTGAGTGTGCTGATGCCTCCCTGTGCATTTCCATGGGGATTTCCTCCTGCTCTAGTGCTGCTGCTTGAAGTCTTTGCACTTGGTCTTTCCCCTTAGGAACACAAAACAAGACACAGACAACTTTGGGCTTCCTGGCCCTTTTTAAATTTGCTGATGACCTCTCCTTTTAATTTGCTAGTGAATCAATAGCTCATGTGGTCTCTTTCCCTTTGTTTCTCAATGTATATTGAGAATTGTTTCTTGCTCTTCCTGATATCACCTGTAAAATCCTTTCCTGTACCTTCGCTTTTTAAAATTTTGACTCTGCTTGCTCCTGCTGTTCTTTGATATTTGTGACAGAAGTGTCATTTAGCCACTGCATTCTGTAGGCAATTTCTCTGTTTTTAAATTGAAGAACTTGTGACTTTTCCTCATGTTTCCAAATCTTCTCCAGAACTTGTCCTTTTAATTGCAATGTGCTGAGAAGAGAAGGTGTCGGTGTCCCTGTGCTGCTCAATAAAAAGAGCTGGAGTCTGATTCAGTCCTGCCATGCTTCATACTTCTCACTTGCCCATGGAATTTATTTTCCTTCTTTCTACATCTTTAATACAAATTTTAAAAAGCTAAATTGAATCAAGTGTTTTGTACGATTTTCACAATTCCCTTTTTCTTCCTTTTAAAAGGATTTTTAAGAAAGAAGCTTCCATTTAAGCACTACTGTATAGAAAATTAAGGGAAATGCAAATATCCCTCAAACACCTGAAATAGGAGGGTTTTTAGTGTTGTGTGTGACCTGATCCTGCTCTCTTCAGTAGAAGATTATACGCATTCTATAGGGGACACATCAGAACCCCCCGGCTGCATTTCTCTCTATGGTACTGCTTTTCCCCCGACCCGGCCGTGGGCACAATCCAGGCACGGTTTGTTCCATCATGTCACGACCTGGCAAATGTGTCCAAACACCCGCGGAGCTGCCCCAGCCCTGACTCCCGATCGGGAATGAACCGTGAGCCCCGAGCCCCGCGTTTGGGAGCGATGGATGCTCCTCCACTGCCACCTCCTGGATGCGACCAGGGAGACTTGAGTGACGCGGTAATAAAAGCTTTACATGGACTTGGAAAGATGCTAAGGCAAAAATTCAACTGCCTGTTCATTCCCGGCAGGCAAAAGCCACCCTCGCCTTAGATGTCCCCTGTTGGACAGCACTCTAAATGTAATAATTTTTGTAAAGACCTCTAATTTTTAAGTAGTCTGAGACTTCAGTTAAAATCTAATGCTATGAGCTAGATGCTGTGAGCTAACCCTGGAAAGGCATTTTCAGTTTCACTCAGTTCTTGGTGTTTACAAAAGCACAAACTGTGATGTCAATCTGGAAGTGAAGGAAAGGTTCAGGTCTATCAGAATGGCTCTGTTCCCTGGCTGGGCAGAGCAGGAACACTTTACACCAACAGAAACAACATACTGTAAAACTGGCCATACATTTTCTAGTTTTCAAAGTTCTAGGACTGTGCCTATATTTTAGTGTGGGGGGTTTTTTTGGTTTTGTTTTATTTTTTTTTTTTTTACTGCAATTCCCTATATTGCCTCAGATGTTCCTCAGGAGCCTGCTGAAAGTTCTAACATGAAAAGAGTTAGGAGAGACCTTAAAGTCCATCTAGTTCCAACCCCCTGCCATGGGCAGGGACACCTTCCACTGCACCAGGGTGCTCCAAGCCCTGTCCAATCTGGCCTGGAACACTTCCAGGGATGGGACACCCACACTTCTCCAGGCAACCTGGGCCAGGGCCTCACCACCCTCATAGGGAAGAAATTCTTCATTATCTATAATCTAAACCTGCTCTCTGTCAAAGACATTCCCCCTTCTCCCATCCCTCCAAGCCCTTGTACAAAGTCCCTCTCCAACTCTGTCCATTTAGGCACTAATATCTCCCTGGAGGGTTCTCCAGACTGAATATCCTCAGCCCTCCCAGCCTGTCTCCATAGCAGAGGTGCTGCAGCCCTCTGAACACCTTTGTGACCTCCTCTGGATTCATTCCAGCACCTCCATGTCCTTCTTGTGTGTGGTGCCCAGATCTGGACGCAGCAGTGCCCAGCCCTCTCGCAGGCTGGAGACAGAATTTAAAATGATAGCGCCTGCCTCCAGCAGGTGTCAGTGGAAGCTACAGAATGGAGAAATACCACCAAAGTCAGCCTTTATTCACCTTTCATTCCTACAAGGTGCTCTCTGGCCCGGGGACAGAGGGAATGCTCCGTTCTATGAAGAAATGTTACTGCCAGCCAGGTTACTTAATTATTTTTTTCCTTCTTTGAAGTACGGCTCAAAAATTTGCAAAGTGACTTGAGAAGGGGCCAGTGATGAAGTAGGTGTTAAATATTTATTGAAGGGACAGTAGACTTGTTTGAAACATTTGAATTAGTGACCCAATTCATTCATATTGCTACAGGGAGTTGAGGATCTCTGGCTTTACTCGCGGGAGTAGTGCTTTACCCTGTACAGCACAAACACACAAAAAGGGCAGAGATAAGGTTCTCTCAGCAGCTTAAATCCTGACATTTACCAACATTTGAGTGCTTTAGATGTGACTGATGGCCCTGCAGTAGGGATTTTGCTGGCAGTCCCCATGCTCATGGAGACAGGAATGTAACAGCTTGGGCAGACTGTGAAGAAGGGCATGCAGGAGAAACATTGTGAGGTTATGTGCAAGGTAACAGCAACTTTTTTCTGTTTGCCAGGGTATAACAACATTCTCGTCTTAGTGCTCTGTTGTTAATGAGTTACATATACTGTCCTGGTGCCCTGTGATGTTCTCTGAGCCCTCAGTTGCCCCAGTGCATGCAAACACAGGCACACACCTAATTTTCAGTTGAAGTCCCAAAAAGAATTAGAGCCTCCAGTGACAGAAAGCAATGGTGGTGAACAATGACAGACCTGTAGCGATGAGCTGTAGAATGGTGCAGAGCTGGGGTTCAAGAGCTTTGGTATAGCTGAAGGCAACATATCTAAAAATCCATGGTTCAGCTTCTTGGCTTTACTGAAACATCCACCTCCTAGGCACCAGGTTAAATTTGCGCTGAGTTCCAGCAGAGGCTGAGCTTCTGAGTAGTTTTTGCAGGATTGCTGCCTGAATTCCATAATGCTGCAGGATGTATTCAGTGCAACACAGCTCTGCTACCCTGCTCACTGGAACCAACAAGTGCACGTTGCTACAAGACATTGACTGACTGAGAGTTGTGGGTTCATCCCCCCTGTGGAAAAAATGGGTTCATTGAATGTTATTAGAGGAAGTAAGAGATGAAGAAATATCAGTCATCTGAAAAAGATGCTCCATACTGAGAATCCTCCACTATGTTTTTAAAGCATCTATTAAGACATACCTCACTTGTGAAGAGCTGCTCTCACTTGGGGAGAAATGTTTCAAATGGCAGCAGCATTTCAGTGACACAATTCAAATAACATGTACTGTGGGACACAAACATGTGGTGACTTGAAAGCACTGATGTGGTGTGTTTCCCCAGAAGGTTTTGTTAAAAGAAGTTCCTACCCCATATCACTTGAAGATCATGATGCCTCAGTGCCACTTCACAGGAATATTTTAATTTTGCTGAATATTAACAAGGGGTGAACCTACCTATCTGTTGTGAATAAAACGTTTCATGTGATGTTTTATTAACAGGTTCATCAACACACATTTGCAAAGCTTTTCATGATCCTCTCTCAATTAATCCATTTACCTATTCAGAAATGCAAATTCTTTAAAACATGCATCCATCATTGAATAATGACTCTAAAAGTCTTTAAAGACACTTGGACTAATACACAACGTAAGTTTCTATTAACATCAAGTATTGCAAAATAAATTTTAAAAAAAGACTTAATCTCAATATCCATTAAGTTAATTTACAATTCTCTAGCAAGACAATCTCATGCTCATTTACTCTGAGATTTATAATTAAAAACTGTCATGAATTCCCAGCATCTTCATTTCTATTGTATTTTATTCAATATGTTGCATCAGAATTCAGAGGGAGAATTTATAGATGATTCTTGATGCATTATGTAAACTTCTTTTCTTGAAATAGATTCAATGAGGGTTACAGAATCTATCTTTAAGAAAGATTCAATAAAGTAGATGAGGAAATCATTTGGAGTTGATTGTAAATAAGGACCATTCTTACTCTCACACAGGGAATTGCTGTCACCAGTTTCCATAAAACCAAGGAGCTGCTCTGCTGGTGTTTTGCATCTAACATTTCTCTGTACACCCAGTGCCAGCCTTTACTTTGAAAACAAGGGTTTTTTGCTAAAAATGGCAATGTGCCACTTCCAAAGTACTCAAGATTTCTCACAGGCTCCTTTCCAGGGACAAAAGGGATGGGGTTTGGGTGACAAAGGCAGGGAGAGCAGCTGTAGGTTTGGTGATCAAGTGTCAGCTGACAAAGGGCTGCTCCTTTCTTCAGGAGGGTCTTTCACAGAAGGTGCTACACCTGCAAACACTGGATTGTGTTGCCAGGGCTCCCGGGCCCAAACTAAAGTGTTTGGACACCTCCATGGTGCCAACATTTTGGGAATCCTTAGAAACTGAAGCCTGACAACATTTTTTATGTCAGAACTTCACAGACACCCCCAAACAGGGAAGAAGTTCTTTAACTGTGGTCATGTGAATCACTAAAGACAATACCATGAACTTGAGAAAAGCTTTCCCCAGCACCAAACTTACACATCTTCACATCTTCCTTAGGCTCAGTGAGATGGGGAAGAGTGTGACTCACCCAGGGAGGAATTTCAGGTGTATTGTGCATCGAGGTAAGGACACCAAAACAGCCAACACTGAAGGAGTGAGTTATACAAGATATCAGAGGTAACCATCCCTGTGGAGCTGCTTCCCAAAATTGCCACGGGGCCAATGGCCACAAAACACATGCTTCAGGGGGAGAAAGGTACAGGAAACTCTGTTGGACACCTTGCAGGTGAGCTGAGCCCTGAGCTGCCCAGGCTGCAGTGTGGGCTGGGTTAATGGGCAGCGGGGTCTGAGGTGTGACAGGATTCGCTCCAGCAGTTCCCACCCTGTGACCCCAGACAGGCAGGTGGGTTAGCTGGTAGCTGTGATGTTGGCCCTCTGACACAGCCCTGACCTGAGAAACTGCATCAGAACAGCTGCCAGCTAAGCACTGCCAGCTGGCATCCCAGCAGCAAAGGGGGAAAGAGACACGGGAAAAGTCCCAGCTACTGGAACAGTTTATGACGAGGTTGTACCACTTGGGTTGTGAATGTCACATCACAAAGTGATCTGCTGCCCTCATTTTCTAACACTCAGTTGCGCTTTCATCTACCCTGGTGAGGTAATCAAACCATGTTGTGAGAATAAAATCTAGCAAGGCACTGTGTGCATCCACATGTTTAGGGAAAACTATTTATTTTTTTAAAAATTTTTATTTTAAACATGTGACGCTGATTATCTGCAGATACTTGATGTGCTTATGATTTCAATCAGCATTTTGTTCATTCACTGCCTCTTGGTTTATTGATTTATAAGCCCTTTAGAATGGTATGATTAGTCCTAGTATTTTATTCTCAGTGGGGGTAAAACGGTATTTCATTATTAACGTGTTAGAAGCTATTTCAAACTGACAGTTTGTTTTGAATCTGGGCAAGAGGAGTGACATTTATATTTGGAAGTGGGAGATTGACACAGAAATTATTCTGAAACATAATTACAGTAAAGGCAAATGCAGAAGGAGATAGAAATTCCAGCTAGAGTTTCTGGGGGCTGCTCTGCTGTCGGTAACTAACTCCTGCTCTTTTCCCAGCTCAGCGTAATGAGACACAGCGGTGGTCCCTGTAGGCACTCACAGGAGATGCAAGATCAAGATTTTTATGCATTTAAGCAACTCAGCACAGGGCTGTGAGTGAGGACAGAAGGCAAATGCTGTTCCACAGCCTGTTCTGGCTATCCCAGAAAGCTGCAGTGCTGTGATGACACCCTGTGCTGGAAAAATGAGGAGAGGGTTAGTGGTAGTGAGCAGACAAAGAACTACTGGGGAGGGTCCAGAGGAGAATGTGGGGACTGGAGCATCTTTTACAAGGACAAGCTGAGGGAGCTGGGGCTGTTTAGACTGGATAAGACATGACCGAGTGGGCACAAACTGAAACAGGAAGTTTCACCTGAACATGAGGAAAACCTTCTTTACTGTAAGGGTGATTAAGCACGAGAACAGCTGCCCAGAGAGGCTGTGGAGTCTCCTTCCCTGGAGATATTCACAGTCCTGTGTCACCTGTGCTGTAGGTGAACCTGCTTTAGCAAGGGGGTTGGACCGGATGATTTCTGGGGTCCCTTCGAGCTCCAACCATTCTGTCCTTCTTTATGCACCTTTGCAGTCAGGCTGATTTAGTTCAGTGTTTTCCAGGGTACCTGGGTGCCTGTCCACTCCAGTGGGGTGGGGATTTGTACCTCAGTGCTGCCCAGCTGGTCCTGCGCCACCTGCACCTGTTCCAGGCTCGCTGTGAGTGCCCAGAGATCCGCTTGGGATTTTCCAGGAGTCAAGCTGACTTTGTGTGCACTCTAGGGTTGTTAATATAAACTCTTCCCATTTTTTCCCAAGTTAAACATTTATCTTACATAACAAAGGTGCTTTTTCTTGCCAGTGTCCATTCTCACATACTATAAGAGAACTCAAGAAGATCTTGGACTTTAAAAATAGATTATAGTAGGTTTTTTCTCCAAAGAATTTTGATTTTAGTGATGGAGCCTCCTTTACTGAGGTCTAAAGGAACTTTTCAATTGATGTGAGCAGTAGCAGAGAGGCCAGGGCTGTGTTGGAGTGTTGGGAATTTCCATCTTGGCACTAGGGCTCATGCGATGGGGACACTGCAACGTTCATGCAGAAGTTATGGACAACCTATAAGCCATGGTGTAAAGAATACACAGATCCAGAGAGCAGCAATGAGTCAACATATTACACGAAACTAGGTGCCAAACATGACCTGATTTGTTTCTCTCTCCTCTGGAGCAGATTGAGTAAGAATACAAATTGGCCACTATTGCATTTTTTTGTGTGTTGGGTGATTTTTATGGTTATTTCTCAGAGGTAAAAAGAATCTATTACAACGTAGTTTTTAATATTTAATATGTTGTAAGCAGATTAAATAAATAAAGTGCAGGGGCTCAAAATTCTTTTACTTAAACGCATAGGCTTTTGTTTGTGTAGGACTGAAGTCTTACTCTACAGCACTGAGCATGCATTTCTGTGTGAACTTACTTGGAACTGCAGCACTATTAAATTCTCAGGATGAAATCCTAGAATCCTTGCTGAAGTCAACCAGAGCACTGCCTCTCATTCCAGCAGGACTGAGCTTTCAGATTTCTGCCTGGTCCAGTCTTGCTTTACCCCTCCTGAGCTGCTGTGTTCTGGTGGCTGTTCTCATTACATTGCACAGTTTCAAATTCCTTTCTAATGAGTGAAGTCCACTGTGCATCCATTATCCATACAGACTCCCTTCATAACAAAGGAAGACAACAAACCCCAGACACTGCAAATAAATATCCAGCTTTGTCTGAATAACACAGAGAAGGTAACTCAATGACTATGGAAAACCAAATATATTTGAGACTAGTATTATTCAACTCCAGATGAAGAAGAGCTGAAGGAAGCAGAAAGCAATTAGACACAATTATGAAAGATATACTGGAAATTACAGCTCATCATAGGTATTTTTCCAACTAACATTTGCTTTTCACTGGAGGAAAACTTTTAACTGAAAATAACCACCAGAACTATGCCATGTCAAGCAAAATGCTGATTTCTTCTTTATGGGAGAGGGAAACAACGAAAAAACCCCAACAACCCACCCAAAAGTGTTTTTCAGGGATGAAAGCTTCAAAGGATGAAAACTGTTTCTTATTTCAATGAGAAAAATCAAAATTTCCATGAATAAGTTCCTGGATGAAATTGTAGAACACATCTTTATCCTAATGATGACATCTGTTTGCAATAACACTCCGTGCCAGTAAACGATGTTATTTTAACTAATCTATTGGCGTGGCGATGAAAGTGACAGTAAAATGTTGATATGGAAGCTAATTTCTGTGTTTGGCCTTGAGATCCATCTTCACAGACACAGAGTGAGTGCAGAAACTATTTTTGGCAACATCATAGCCATCCAGATTTCATTCTGACACTTCTCTGCCATCCTGAAATCCAAGGAAGACATCTGGCTGCGTTTTTTGCGTATGTTTCTGAAGTGCCATTGAAATAATTTGCATCAGAAGTGAATTTGGAGACAGAAATGTCAAAAGAAGGTACATGTGAGGAGGAGGGGACCAAAACCCTGGGTGATGAAGAAAAAAAAGAATGGCAGCTCTTCAATGTATAACGCGCTTACTGAAAGCTGGGAATAAGATGTCACTCTGAATGTGTTTCTGTGAACCTTCAACTTTGTTTAGTGCTCCTATGTTGCTCAGACCCATGATTTATATGGAATTATGCATATGCATGGCATGTGAGGAACAAGGGGATGGCTCTGCCTGATTCTCAGGGGAGCGCCTGCCGAAGGCATTTTGCAATCCCTGCCATGGGTGTGCTTCCTGCAGGCCTTCAGAAGAGTAACAGAATGAAGTGTTTGGGAGTTATCAGTTAATTTGATACTATTTAGGGTATCATCATATTTTTAAGCTCGAAAAGTTTGTTTAGGCAGAAAATAGCCCTGTAGCCTTTGTGTTTGCAGCCATTCCGCATACCCCACCACTGTCCTATTGTCTTCTGCTGGGAGCCGAGCCTCTCAGTTACTGGCAGCGAGCTCAAGTTGCAGACTTCCTAAAAAAAGAATTAAAAACCCCATAATAGTGCTCCTGATGTGCTGGGCTGCCCGCGGGTTGTCCTCCCGCGCAGCAGCCGGGCCGTGCCGGGTGCCTGGCGGGTTGTGCAGGGGCAGCCCCTGCGTGCTCGGGCACAGCTGGAGCGGGAGCCTCCTGCTGGGAACGCTGGCCTGGGCTCCCTGTGGCCTCCCCACATGGCAGCCATGTGGGAGGAAGGCGGGTGAGCGGCGGAGCAAACTGGCTTGTGGCTGCTTCGCCTTGGAGACCTCTTTTTCCAAGCGTCCTAAACACGGGCCTTAATCATCAGCACTTCTGAAGCACTCATCGTTCTTGTATCCAGGCAAGGAGCCTTGTTATTACCCTTTGAGAGATACCACATTCCCTCATTTCCTAGGGAAGGGGCCTGCCAGCAGTATCAATACAGGCACAGCTTGGTTTGTTTCAGATTAAAAATGTCCCCAGAGAAGGTCTGAGTTCATCTTCAGCAGGGTCTCAACCAGGTCATGGGAATAAACCCCTGCCGATGGCTACTTCCAGGGAATGCACAGGTGGTCACCTTCACTGAATACACTGCTTTGAAAACATTCTGGGCCTGAATTGGGAAACCCTCCCTCTCAGGCTCCTTGTTGATGAAATGGTGCCACAAGAGGTTGCTGGCTGTCCTTCGCTGACTGTTCCGAACCTTCCTGTGTGTGGGGGTGGCTTGTGGTGACTCCAGTCCTTGGGGTGGTGGCTTCCCCTGGGTTGGACAAGCCTGACTGGCTTGGCTCCAGCCTAATGCTGGAAGAAATTCTTAGAACAAAAGGAACCTCAAAATACAGTGTGCAAGGCCTTCAGTGCACGGCTGCCCACACCCCGACCTGCTCTGAGCTCCCAGCCATGGAGAGAGCAGGAGGAGCTGAAAGGAAAAGATGCATTTCCAGCAAAAAATTTAAATTTGCCTCCTGTATTTCAGAGAGTTATTAGAGGCACATACTGTAACTGCACACACTCCTTAAAGGGATCCATAAACACCACATGCCATGGGTGTCTGCACAAGGAAACCGTGGGATGCTGCAGTCCAGCTCGTGTATGAAAAGGCCAGTCATCGAGGGTGAAGAAAACCCTGTATAGATGTGATATCACAAGTTATATAATATCATGGCCAAATCTCCGCAGCTGGATATCATCAAATCAAAATTAGAAACTCATTGGAAGCAAAGGACAGTCTTTGCACAGATTGCCTATAAATCTGCAATAACTAGCTCTCCCTGGGCGTAACATCAAAAACATTTTTTAGTGTCTCATTAGTAAGAAAATTTATTGCTCAACTATTGAACTATGTCGATTTTTGAAAACATTGTGTGAATAATTCCAGAAAGCATGTGTTTGATTTGTATTCGTTTTGTGCCGCTGGATAGAAAAAGTGGCTTTTCCCCCATGATGAAATGACACTAATCATGAAATTATAAGGTGAAGCATGTCTACAGTTTCAGAACAAGGTAAATTTTTATAAATATGCTAATACCCTCCCTTTCCCATAAGTCAAACTAAGATTAAGGAGTTCATACCCCAACTGAGCTTAAAAAAAAAAAGAGAAGACCCAATTACAGTTCTGTAGATGGGAAAAGAACTCCTCCCAGCCTTTATTATTTTTTCTTTGTGCTGCAGTGTGTTTCCCAGCTGTGTCTGTTGGCCAGTTTTGTGGCTCAAATAGCCTGGGAAAAAAAAAAAAAAGAAGATTGAGAAATGGGAGAAGTTTAAATCAAGCAGCATTGTCCATGTAGGATGGATGGAAGGAGTTCACAAATATCTGTTGGGTGGTGAGGATTTACTGAGGAGGTGGCTGGGTTGACACCCCTGTGTGCAGGCAGAGGTGCTGTCTTTTCTCACATTTTAGCAATGGGGGGGGGGCAGAACAAATGGCTGCAGGGAGATTCACCAACAAGGGCCCATGTGTGCAAAATTCCTTAAAACATATGGGCACCGAGGCAGGTGGTTCTGCACCCAGGCATCTTCCTCAGCTCCAGCGGGACTGCACAGGTGAGTGTGGGTGAGAAAATGGCACAGACACACCCTTACCCTTCACCAGCACTCCCTTGCTGGATTTTCCTCTGCCAACAAATGCTTGTCAGCAGCCTGTAAGATGGAGGAAAGCCTCTGAACACAAGGATTTGTGATGCTGTGCTGTCCCTGCAGGTCCCCAAGGTCCAGCTGTAGGGACAGCAGGGGCAGGCAGGGCTGCCATGAGGTTTGGAGCAGCTTTTGGGGCAAGGCCAGATCTGGACTATCCACAGGCTCAGCTGGCATTCAGGTTTAGGCTTAGGTGGTGAGCAAGGAGGACAGACAAACTGTGCAATTAAACCCCCGTGTCTTCAGCAACACATCCAGTTAATTGTTCATATCACACTGTGGGCAGGGTTTCCTCAGTGCCTTTGCTTTGGTCCTGCCCTCTCCCCCCTTGCATGACACACCCCACAAATGCAAACTAACAACCAGCTCTTATATAAGGACTTTATACTGCGGGAAAATAAAAGGGAAGAGAAGAAACCAAATGAGAGGGGCCAAGTGGTCTGGTCAGGGTTAATCACACCTCAGTGGCAGAGTCAGAAATAAACTCAGGCTGGGGAATCACAAGCTGATGCCCTCCAGACTATGGAAAATACAAGTAAGCTCCCAGCTGCCTTTGTAAAGTGAGGTATTGGGAAATTTTTTCAGAATTGAAAAAGACAAGAAATAACTGAGTCTGTGTAGCATTTGTAGTATGTAATTCCTTTTCATGAAATATATTTGGCATCATCCAGTCAGGAAACTGTGGAAAGCACAAAATGATAGGCATTGCTATGATAAAGCCCCATTCAAATCTGTGAGCATCTCCTTCCTAGCCCTGCCCTGTTAATACCTGTACTGTTGTCATAGGTGCAGGTGAAGCAGATGACAATAAGGAAGGAGTGTGGGGGCAAGCTGAGATCTTCCCAGAAAGGTGTTGGAGACTGGCAGTGCAGCCGCCCTGGTTCCCGTGCTGGCACTTGGCATCCTGCCTGGCAGAGGGTCTGGGGTACAGGTGGGCTTCCCCCCACTTTCAGGCATTACCACCCTAAGCACAAGCAACCCCTGCACCACAGACATTTCTCAGCCAGGGCTCCCCACTCTGTGGTGAATGAGGGGTGCCCTCCCCATGACTGGGACATGCAGGGAAGGGGGTCACTCCTGGAGGCGCTGAGCCTCTGGCCTCAGCAAACCTCACCCAAGCATCTCTCTGGTTTGCCTACAAACTCCTCCAAACTGGGCTCCAGAGGACACCAGCAGTGCTCTCCTGCTTTCTTCCAGCTGTGCTGGGAAATCTCTTTTCTGAACACTCATGGGAAATGAGACAATACAGGCACAGCCCTGGCCTTCACTGGAACTACAGTGAGCCCCTCTGTGACCCCACTCCCCCACGCCAGGCCCCTCCAGCCCAGTTTTATAGGTGAGAAGGATCAAAGGGCTCCAACTGCTCCCATATGGTAAATGGCCCTACATGTTGTGTGTAATTACACACAAGCATCCCCACATCCATGCTCGGTCTCTATTAAAGATCCCTGGGCGGCAGCCAGCCCCGTTTTCCCAAGGCAGGAACATTCCAGACGTCATGGCAGTGGCGTCACACTCTCGCACGCACATCCTGGAGGCCAGGACACACCTGCCCGAGGCACGGGATCCTCTCACTGCCCGTGTCCTGCCTCATAGCGCTGGGACAGGGCAATTCCAGGGGCACTGGAGCCTTTCCTCTGGACACCAGCTGGGAAAGGTGATTTCCAGCCACAGGGTGGCATCGGATGGAAGCGTTAGTGGTAAGTTAATGCTGCCTGGGTGAATTTGAGACTGGCCTTTCTTGAAATTAAATTTGCTTCGTGAGTATAACTTCCCAAAGGGGATGTTTGCTTTTTATTAAGACTGGGAAGAAACGGGAAGAAAATCAGACCTTCAGTCACTTCTTTTAGGCTGCTATGATCCTTTTTTAAAGCAGTGGATGCATGTGTGCATGTGGCAGCCCTCAGGGTAGGGCTCTCACCCCTCATGGGTGCTGGAACGGCACTGGTTGCAACAAAAACATCATCTGCAGTTGGAGACTCTGGGAATAGGAGGGCCAGGCCATAGGAAACAAGTTTGTTCTGTTTTTAAAGGCTGAACTCCCTGAAATGCAATTCTGCCTTGTTAGCTGGGTAGAAGGCGGCAGTTCAGTTTTCGTGTGGCACCAAGATGGAGAGAAAGTGAGGGAGAAATGGATGAAAGGGATATGAAGGAGATCTAAGACTGAGACATAAGATTTTTTATCTTGTGTTCAACCAGCATAAGCAGTTTGGAAGATCCAGAGGGAAGTAGCCCTTGGTTCCATAAATGATGTTTGACTTAGGAAAGGGGAATGAAAATCCCAGTTCCCATTTTCAACCTCATGGTGAAGCTTTGTGATGGCTCCCAGAGCTGTGTGGTGGTGTAGGGTCTGCATTCAGCCTCATCACCCACCACCTCCAGATTGCTCCTTGCTCTTTCCTGGGCTAACACATACCAGACATAGGAAGAAAGCTTGTTTTAGCAGAGCCATCTTTCCTGGGTAAGTCTGACCAGGAGCAGAAGGACACTCTGCTGTCATTGCAAACCACAAGTGCCAAGCTGCCATCCTTGGTCATCCTTCTGGGCTGGAAATGGAGAAGTCCCATCACCAGAGTGAGTGCTCAGGTCAGCCTGACTCAATTTCAGGCAGGCTCTGTCACATATGTGGGATGTGTTTCATGTCAGCATGCACCACTGCAAAACTGGCACTGGAGACTCCTGGGGTGAACTGGTTTCTGAGATGAAGCTCAGAGGTTCACACAAAGATCCATGTGAACACCTGGGCTGCTATGGCAGCCTGCTTTTCACAAACACAACCGTTATGGAACTTGGGTGGGGCTTGACTTTTGTTTTTAACTGAAGAAATTCCTCCCTCCTACCCTTTCCAGCTGTCCTTACCTTGGGTCACCTTCTGCAGGAGCTCGTAGCAGATCTCATTAGGGATTTTTCATCAGTGAAATGTTTTCAGACAGAAAATATACTGGCAAAGGAAAGCCTGTGTTTTGGGGTGGTCTGCCCAGCTAAGAAGAAAAAGCAGCCAAGCTTTTTTCATCAGGAAGATTCCCCTGGTTCTCAAAGGGGGACCCCATGCCATAACTTCCTGAAGGGCTGAGTTGCTCCCCCATTTTTGTGAAGGGTTTTCTGAGGGTCACCCTGATTCTCTACAGAGCCAGCAGTAAAGAATATTTTCCTCCTTTGCTCCCGACTTTCCCCTGTTGTGTGTCTGCTGGCTGCTCTGGTTGGAGTGACAATGCTGAATGCAATGTTGATACCTGGTTTGAGTCCAAGCAGTGTTTTATTCAAGTAATTAGTTGGGGAAGTAAAAGCCTGCATTGCTGTGCTTTTTCAGGGACTGGTGTGTTAGGTTACCTGCTGAGTTAGAGAAGTTACCTATTTGGGTTTTTTTCCTTCAATCCTAGACTTGTGATAGCCTGAGAAAAAAATTGCCTTTGTAGAAGAACCCTTTAAAAACAGCCACAGGCGCTCCCACCTTTCTCTGCTCATTAGCCCAAGGGCAGACTTAATTAAAAGTTCCTTCAAAATATACTCCTTACCACTCTCCTGTGTTTCAAAGGCTCTGGTGCTGTGCCAAAGTGGGACCAGGCATAAATTAAAGTGACAGGTACAAAAGAGGTTGTTATATTCCTTGTGCTTCCTCCTTCTCTGATCCCTCCGAGCTAAAGCCCCACAACCTAAATATTACTGAAAATAAAAAATAATAATCTCTCTTCTACCCTGCCCATATAACAAACAGATCATGGCTGAGTGGTTGACTTTTGCATGCAGCCTGCTTGGGCACAGGTTCCCACTCCCCTCGGGAATGTTTTCCTGGAAAGAGCAGCTTGGTCACACCGTGTGTCTGCTGGCAGCATGTCCCATGGAAGGCTGGCACGCTGCCTGTGCCAGGAGGATCAGGCCAGGGCACCTTAATATTTACCAGCTTCTTGTTAATAGCTGAGATAAAGCCATCTCTTTCCTGGGATACTTTGAATTTTCCAAGGGTATCCATACACATCAGCCTTTCTGAACAGCACATCCCAGGTGCTATTGACTGCCAGCAACACAAGCCAATATTGGGTTAAGAGGTAATGATTTCAGAGAAAAAGGTGGGATCATCACTTCTCCAGCCTATGATGGAAAGGTAATGACAGCCATCTCTAGGCGGAAGAGATAAACACCCTTCCCTGAAGACTGAAGAGAGAGAAGGAGCATGGATTTTAGCACATTAAATTAATCTAGCAGCTTGGCATGGACTAGCTTCCCATTTTCACAGTAAATGGAAGCCTTATTCTGTCAGTGTGCTGAGGATTTTATTTCTAGAGATTTATAGCCACAGGTTCTGGAGTGCTCTGTAATTACATGAGTTTACACTTGCAGGGACAAAGGCTGAGTAAATATTTTATTAGGCAATTTTTTATCTTATTGAAACTAAATACACATGTGATAATTTGCCTGGTGAATGGGGAAGGATAGTGAAATAAATAAGATAGTTTACACAGAGCCTTTTTTGTGGGCTGCATGCAGAATCATCACCCACACTGCCTTACCCCACACAGGCCCAGCAGTGACACCCACAGCCAGAACGGGAGCCTGGGCAGAGCCATGAGGATGGGGGTGAAATGTGACATCCCACAGGACAAAAGGGACACTGGAAGCCTGCTTATACAGACACATTATCCTGGGACAGGTGGATTTTTTGGCCTGGCGGGTACCTGCAACCACACCAACACGGGTTGAAAAGACCAGATGTCCTTCTGAAGGTCCCCGAGGGATGCTGGCACTGGAGCATCACACTCTGCTGTTGATTATGACATAAATAATAAACAAATAAGAGAAACACCAGCTTTTACACAGGATCTCTTGTTGCTGCAAATTTTTCCAGGTTTCTCTGCTGTGGGACCATCCAGCTAGTGGAGCTGATGTGAACTGGACTCACGTAGGAAGTGCTGTACAACCACCTGGGGCTCTGAGCCACGAGTGCAGCAGATTTATTTCACTGCAGTGGAGCAATTGTGTCAAAAATTGAGGTTCATGTCCAACAACTCACCAGCAAGGCCGCTCTGAAGTTTACAGTTCTCACAAAAAAGAGGAAGATTTTACAAGAGGAACACTTAATTTTGTGGAAGTTGTTGAAATGAAATGGTTGTCATTGTCTGGTAGGTAAGTGGCCCTGGAAGGCAGGAATGGGTGCAGCCAGCTGGGCTCACTGCTCTTGTCCTGGGCTGCCCCATGCTGCTATCCAGTGGTGTTGAATCATTTTTGCTGTCATTTTTTGAACTCTGAGAGCAGGTCCCAACCTGTGGCTCTGCTGGCAATGAAACCATCTTGCCCTGACACCACAAAGCCAGGGAGATGCTGGCACTGGCTCCTTGGGGTGCTCCAGGGTCTGCTTTGCTCCTCATCTCCAGTTTGTCAGCAGCTGTGGGGCAGAAATTTGTGCTGTTCATCGCTGGGATTCTCAGGAGGCAGCCAGCTGCTGTTTGCATTTACACTTTGTGTGGACAGAATTTGGCCTGCCTGGGAAGGAGCCCCTTGATTTTAAGACTACTTATAATGAAGGGTGAACTTCCAACAGCTTCCTGATGTGCAGACAATAAATGGTCAGATATGGCAGTTGTATGTGAAATTCATATTTGAAATAAAGCTCTTAGTGAAGAAGCACTGGTATAATATTTTTTAGCTGCAAGACATTTATTAAGCATCTTCACAGGCCCACGTAGAGTTGACAAAAAGCAAAGATTCCTATGGAATTTCTGAGTTTTATATTATTATTCTATTCACAAACAACTGCAGCCTGTTATAAGTCCCACAGCACGAAATTTTCTAAGAATAGTCAAGGAACCTTAGAATTCATTTATAAAATTTGGTAATCATTCGCAACTTCATTAAATACTCAGATGCCTAATAATACATTATTCTTATCTTGATTTTAAATTTTAATTGCATGAAGTTTGGTCCCTCAATAATTAACACATTGTATATTCCACCTAATTCATGAACTAATTGTAATTTCCTAGTTCTTAATATTACTCACTAATTCTGCCAATGATAAAGAATTTTATGTCAAAACTCCAGAGTAAGTGACATTCTACATGCACAATAATGACAAAACAAGTTAATTTACTGCAAAGTTGCTGAAAGACAGAGCTTTTTTAATTGCATATTTGTTACCTTCATTAAAAGGTAAGTGGCTCTTCAGTTATGTATTTGCCCATTTCTTACACATTAAAAAAAGTGCTAATGAACCTGATTAAAATTAATTGAAAATGTCCAAGATCTGCAAAGAGATCCTAACACCAACAGACTTCTAATTACTGCTGAAAGATGGACTTAAATGGGGTTTAGTAGAAGATAGAAAATCATTTTCTGGCCCTGTCGTAAGGGACGACATGGGGAATGCAAAAGCGGTGCAGAACCGAAATGCCTGGTTATGACAGAGAAAATGCAGCGTGTCTGGACCCTATTTCCTCTCCCTCCTCTCTGCTCATAGTTGCTCTTCCTGCCCTCCATCCCCTGGCTGGGCAGGCTGTGTGACAGCTGCACAGGGAAGAGCAGGCGCTTGCACGACAGGGCAGGGGTGGAACTCCAGCCTCAGCGTTCCCTCGGCACACAGCACTGGGAGGTGTCAGGGAGAGCTTGAATTTAGGCAGATTAAGGGAAATGCCCATGGAATGTGGCTATAGGAGTCAGAGGGGGAACCTGGAAATGAGATGCTGCAGAGAGAGAGGGGAGGAAAGACGCAGGAGAGGGATGGGTGCTTAGCTGGGGGCTAAGCTGGGAAATGGTACTAATGGGGAGTCCTGAACCCTGCAGAAGGTTGGCTGTGCTGGAAACCTTGTTTTATCCCACCCTGAGCTTTCCTGGAAGCTGTGGTAGTGCTCTCACTCACCCAGGATGCTGGGAGATAACACTCCCTGCCATATAGTCCTTGTTTACACTGCCAAGGTGAAAACTGTAGTTGATTCATGGAGTCAAAGCCCTGTCCAGGCACCTTTCTGGCTTATTGGAAACATTTTGTGCTGCTCTTTGTGTGTTTTCAGCAGCCACAAACTCCACAGAGCCAGAAAAAGGAGCTCATTCTTTGTTATCAGCAGAAGTATTTCTGTCTAAGGTGTGGAGATGGTATTTTTATGTGTTTGTAGCAAGAATAGAGAGTTGTCTTAGCCAACAGTTAGTCTCAAACTTAACAGACCACTTTATTACTTTAACCGCACCCATTATAGCTGCCCCTTTTCTTCTGTGCTTCCCCACTATCCATTGCTATTATTCCAGGATACTCTAATCTTATAAGAACTATTTTCTTCCTCTCTGTTAATAGCATACTCCACTTATCTTGCTACCACTATATAAATGTAAAAGAAGAGAGAAACATATGAGCTATTTTAATTTTTTTTGTTTTGATTGAATTTAAATTGCTGAATGAAAAAATAGCTTCTTCTAGTAATTCTGCTGTAACTAACTCAGTTTGATATTGGTTCTATTAGCCTTCTAATAGCATGAAAGCTAAAAAATTAAATCGTTCCACTTGCACATTCATAATTACGTGCAATTAAAATCTTTACATACCCAAAAGTCTTATATGAAGCCCTGAACCCTTCAACTGTCACTCTTCATTATCTCCAAGCCTAACAATTTTACAGTGACACATTGTACACAATGAGATGTGCTAAAGAGGAAATATTATATTTTACTGATGTATGTGTTCTTTTAATTTCTCTGAATTAGCTTTTTGATATGGATGCTAATTGTTTTCTTTGAAAGGAGTCGCCACAGATATGTGATTTCTCTATGCCTGTTGCGCTTCAAAAAAAATACAGTTAATTGCAGGAAACAGGAATTTCTCTCTTTTTTATATATTAATAAAAATAATCAGCTGCATATCAAAGGAGTGAATCTTAATCCAACTTTCTGATTGTACATTAAAAAGAAACCTTCAGTGTTTGTGACCAGCACAGAGTATTTGGCGACTTTTGATGTTTCCCCTTTTCATTTATTCATGAGGCGAGATGAATAATTAAAACAGGACGTTTGGCAAAACCAGCGCACACAAAAAAAAATATTTCCATATGAACTTCCAGTTCCAGCCCACGATAGTCTAGGAAACATGTTACTGCAGGATTGTCCATATGGCAAGTGTGCATGGAGCTCTGAAACCAGAGACCTGGCCCGGACCTGGGATGTGGCCATCGGTGGCTGACAGCTGTTACTGCCCTACAAATGCAAATGTTACGTGGGGGGGAGACAAGAGTGGCAGAAAGGTGGAATTTAGGTCCAGTCCTGGGTGTGGTGAGGCCACTGACAATGTGTGCTCACAGAGAGAGTGACAGGTCCACTCTGGATCTCCAGGGGAAGGGGATTGAGTCGCCACACTCGCACAGTTATGCAGGAGAAACCTGGGCTGCAGCACAGAAACATCCCTGATGGAAGAGCAAGTTGCTCCACATGCTCCAGAGGCAAGGTCCTTGTGATTGAGAGGGAGTGCTTGGTCTGTATTTTCCCACAGGCTGCTCACCAGATAAATTTAACATTTAGTTTTAGCTGCAATGTTTCAGGAAATGACATTTTTCACCCTAAATCTCATAAAAGGCTAATTTGACTTAGCTCTAATTCATAATCAAATAATGTAGAGAAGTGACAATATACCATGTGTAGCAAAATGTCTCGATCAGTCTGAGCTGGGCTGCCCTGTCTCACAAATCTTCAAAGGAACTTTTGTGTTTTACTCATCACATCCTGCTCTTATTTCACATCTTCAAGAACCCTGCAGCTGAAAGACACTTTCTCTCCATATCTAGCTCAGAAATTGCCCACTGCTTCTAACGAAGGTCTACATTCCTGTTTGCAACATGACTAAATTTATTCTTCAAAATTCTTAGCACAGCTCCTGACCTCCTGAGCAATGAGCTTGTGCAGCAGTGTTGGAATCACAAGTGAAAAGGGCTCCGTGTAATATTCCATCACTGTATGTACCTGTCTCCTTAACATTTCCCACAAATTCTTCTCATCTGTGCAAATTACATATATTTAATTTTTTTAAATTTTATATCTGCAGTCTGGATTTAGCTTCTTACACAGACAAAAAGACAAAAAATTCCCAGAACATGGCTGGTTTGTGCTTGTCTGCTCACACTTTCAGGATACCTCTGGAAAACAATCTCTACTTTCACTCCGTCCCGTCTTGGAGCTTCACCTTTTCCTCTGCATTTCCTGGAGTCTGTGGTTTCTGAATTGTTTTACTATGACTTTGTCTTGTTTTTTCTCCAGAGCTGTGGTCTTTGCTTACATTCTCTGAATGGCAAAGCCCATTTGTTTCTTTTTATACTTCTGTCAGCTTAAACTTCCATCAGCACTCTTCTCTGCTTGGGGTCTCTGATCCCCACTCAGACCTTATCTCAAATTAGGGATTCCACAAGCTTCTGTAAAATGAGGATCAACTTAAATTCTCAGATTAAGTAAGATGAATAATTAAAATAAAAATTCTGTCTCTATTTTCCTGTTCCTCACCCAATGGGAGGATCATCTCCTATTTCTGATCTGAAAATATAATTTTAAAAGCTAGATTTTTTTTTTCACTGACATTTTTTGTAGCTCCACCTGCACAGATTTCTTTCTTGAACTTTTTCCTGAGGCCCATGGGCATTAGGATGAGGGAAGCTGAGTACAGATATTTGTTCCATATTCTGTCTATGGTCTCAGGGCACACTTAACAGTGTGGGAGAAAGACAGAGTTTCCCAGAGACGATCTTCCTAGAAATTAACAAAATGTTAATAAAATTTATAAAATTAATCAAAGTTGTTTTGTTTTTCCCAGACCCCCTTTACTCATTCTCCCAGAAATTTACAGTCAATAGTTATGAGTAGATGAATCCTCACCAAGTGTGAATTTCCCACCCATGACCTTTGTCTTACCAACATGTCCTGACTGCCCATTCTGGGCATGGAGGACACAGACCCACCATCCAGAAGAGAGATATTTAAAGGGGTGGCTGTAAAAGGAGTGATCTTGCTGTGTTTTCTTTTCCACAGAGACTTCCTGAGGGCTTCTGTGTAGAAGACTTACTTCGCTTATATTATTATCTAATATAAATAAGTTGATTAAGTGGCTTGTTTAAATTGCATTTATCACATTCTATCCTTGCTGAAAAACCCTCTTCAAAAATCTAAGTGGCTGGAGCATTTGCAGAGAAGTGTTATACTCACAAGAGTGATAATGAGTTAGGTGCAGCTGGGAATCAGGTATATGAGAGTCACTGAACACTTGGCAAAGACTGTTATTGCCTTTCTCCCCCTCTTTTCCTTCTAATGATTAAAAATAAATTAGGACAGATATTTGTACACCACCAACACTGTTACGTCTTACAGAGTTCTCTCAGGTTGTAGGTTCTTACTCATTTATTTTTCTGCTTCTTTAAATCACTGAGTACTACTTGCTAACCAAGTAGTCATTGGTTAGCCATGCCATTCCTTTTCTGGGCAGCTGATTGTGTCTATGACTCTGTGCCTTCACACAGGAACCTCAGGCTTTCCTCAGATGTCACCTACATTTTTTCTAGATTTTGATCTACACATATATATTTTTCTTTCTACATTGTGACAATGGTAGTGGCCTTAAGCAAGTGGAAAACAGCACAGCCTCCTTGTATGGAAATCCCAGGACAAGCTGGGTAGGGCATAGCTTCAGTGCCATTCCCCAGCTCTCCTGGTCCCAGATGGGTGGAGGCAGAAGGCACCAAGAGCATTGAGCACTCAGGCTTCTCTGGGCTGAAGGGACATCCTCTGTGCAGTTCTCCAGCTTGGAAGATAAATGAGAGCAGACTCTGGTAGTCTTCTGAAATGCTTTTGCCCAAAGAGGGGATGAAATTGTTTTTGGTGGCGCCAGAATCTGTGAAATAATGTAAACTAGAATCATGATTCCTCTTGCAGATCCATTGATCCACATGTGTGGTGAGAAAGACTAAGGATGAGTTTCTTGTAAACACGTCACTGATGAGTTTTAACCACCTGGTGCAGGAATAGCTGTTCCATGAGTCATGTACAACACGCACAAATCCTCTCAGCAGCTACAGCCAGTGGGTTACACAAGACCCATTCAGCACCACCCCTTTTCATGTGGGTTCTTCCCTGCTTTTCAGCATATTCACTTTGAAAAGATTGACAGAAAGATGAAAATATAAGAAAGAAAAATGGCAACATAAGAATCTGCTTTATGCTTCTTTCTTGTTCCTGTTAGTCACTCTGATCATATCCTCAGCTAAGTGGAGTCTAACTGAACAATAGATCAGCTTGGATGGCAGCTCTGCTGCTGTACTACCAACCCAACAAACAGCAGTTTTCCTTCTAGCAAGGTGATGTATCAGACTGGTAACAAGATGCCATACAGATATTAAAAGATTACCCACTAGTAAAAAATACCCCAGAAAAAGCATTTCTACTTGAGCAGCAAAGAAACGCTGTTGCAGGCGTAAGAAATCAGCTCAGAAGTTCCTAGGAATGTGTTGTTGGGTGTGTTTTTTGGTCTAAAATCTGTTGAGCACATTTGCTCACATGGTTGCATCACTGCCACACCATGGGTTGAAGCACGTAAGGCTTGGGGGGACAGTCAGGATCCTCTGCAATAAAGAACAGAACCATCACAGAGACCTGGTCCAGTCACCCAGTTTCTGACAACTGGCAGCAGGAACTAAAGTCCTGTGCAAAGCTGCAGCTCTGGGTCCTCAGCTGCCACAGGCTGAGCAAACAGAGGCAAAACCATCCCCTGATTACAGGGTACCTCCAGTTCTGTCCAGAAGCTTTGAATCTGTGCATCCCCAAATGTTTTCCCCAGTGTTTTACTCTGACCATCCCTCTAACGTGGGAGATGGACTTGGAGAAAGCACCTGAATGGCCCGAAGAGACAATGAAATTGAGTCTTTCAGAAGCATCTGATGGAAGGGTCACAAGGAGGGGACAGTTGTGGTGACTTGGCATCAAGGAGGAAACTTCAGACTTGTCTCACCAGGTCTGCTTGGAAAAGTAGGGCTCTTAAAAATAACCTCTCACCCCAGCGCTGCAGGGCCTAGTGCTGCTGTGGATGGCCAGGATATTCCCTCCTGGAACAACCAAGAAGAAAAATCAAAATTCTGCATTTGGTCACTGAACTGAGACATTTCTGTTAGACCCAAAAGAAAATATTCATTTCAATCCCTGGATTTAAAGCAATGAGTTTTATTTTTCCATTTTGAAATAAAAAGCTTTTTAACACCAATCTAAAATTACTTTTTATCAATTTAACAAAAATTAACTCCTTTTTTTTTTGTTCTTCTGAAATTTCACTGAATCTAATGCAAAGTCACCACTTTTTTGGTGCTTTCTCTGGATTTCCAGTTTACTTTCCATTGAAAAGGTACTGAAGGGCCCTGATAAAACTTGGAATGGACAGTTCCTGTTGTTTTCCTGTAAGAGAACCATGAGTAAGTCGGGTGGAAACCCTTGGCAGGAGGAATAGATGGTTCTTACCCTGGGAAGATATTGAGTCTGTTCTGAGAAGCTTCCAAACGGAGGTGAAGAAGGCAAGGAAATGAATCAAGAGTCTGCAAACAACAGATGCCATGTAGGAGACAGTGTGAGTCAGCAGACAGGTGAGGCAGGACCTCAGACACACTTCAAGATCAATTTTATTCTTTCCTAGATATTAAAAGCCAGAGGAGAGCTCTGTGTAGCTGCAGGAAGGCTCCAGACCTTTAGATTTTGAAATGAAGTGTTTGGAGATCGCTGAAGATCCAAATTATGCCAAAATTATGTTATTAAAGTGTAATCATCGTGTTAGCTGCTTAGAACATTTTCTTCATTATCACTTCATTCATACTTATGATGATGAACAGATGGTACCAGTGTCACAACGCAGCATAAATCACTCCCAAATGTTGTTTGAAAACACAGTTGGAAGGTGGTAGGGACATCCTCCTGCTGATGAGCCTGGCTCACTCTGCTTGCTCTAGGAGGAATTACAGAAACCTGCTTTGCCGCTTACCCTGCTGGCTGCTGGCACCAAAACACCGCCAGTCCTGTGCCAACACAGGTTGTAGTCACACCGAGAACAAAGTATATTTATATTTTCAGTAAAACCTGGTGAATTTAAGTCCTGAGTAGCCAAGGAAATGGTGAAATTGAAAGTTGCCTGTGCAGTTTTAGCAGCAGTGGAGCTGGACCTGAGAGGGGAGCAGTGGGAGTGTGTCCCAGGTGCTCCCTGCACTCACAGCCCAGCTCACGCTTCAGAGGGCAAATCCAAAGTCACGGTTTAATCCAGAGGTCAGCACCCTTTCAAAAAAGATCACTGATTCCTGAGGTACCCCACAGGCTGCCTGCACACTGTCCCTCTCTCCAGCCAGCAGCTGGAGAGCCACGGAGCTCAGCTGGTTGCTGACTTTTCCGTGGGATTGCTCCTTTCCCTGGTTTGGGTAGGTGCACCACAGCAGCCAGCAGGAGGAGTGGAAGTGCTCAGAGCAAACACTAATTTCTCTCAGAATCAGAAAACACACTCCAGACCCCAATCCCCAAATCTAGGAGACACAGACGGAATTCAAGCCCAGAGCACCTAAGCAAACAAAGGTGCACAGACACAAAACCCCCATGGAAGCTGAACAACAGCTACCATAAGGCTACTGAACCTTTTTTTTTAAAAAATACCCCAACCAAACAAAGAACCAAAGGACCAAAAAACGACTGTTAACACTTTTCAAACTTATACAATATAGAATTTTTCCAACTCATTCTTCACCCTAATTCTCTCTCCCACCCTCAAGCTGCATCAAGCATGGAGCAAAGCCTCTGTTTTCTAGGTGTAATCAACATTATTCAAGCCAAAAGAGCAATTTGATCTCTACCTGGAGCACAGGGGGAAGGTGACTTTTGTCGCTGCATGAAGTAAGAACCCCCTACTTAGATTGTTAAAAGTACTTACATCTCTAATTCCCCTTGATTTCCCTTTGCAAATTTGGTTTTAGCTCTCAAAAGAATTTCCTCCCATAAATCTTTTACCAGCCACTAGAGGGGAATGTACAACAAAGTGAGAAGGGAGACAGTGACATGGCATTAAAGTTGCAGCCAGTTTGCTCTCTCAGATGAAGCATTTAGTGTCATCCTGGATCTTTACAGTTTTTAGGTGCTAATTTCACGTTTATCAGGTGCCTTGTTATTTTACTCTTTTCTGTCACATTGATTTCTCTCATCTCCTGCCAGTTTAGGCTAGTTTATGTTAAAATCATGGACTCTTCAGGTGAGAAAAAGATCCTTACAGACACTTAATTTGAAGCTTAGTACCCCCATAAGCCTATAAATCATGAACTTGAGAATGTGATCTCCACTGAAACAGTGTCCTATTCAAAATTGTTTACAGAGTATAGCAAGTACAGCATTTCTATCCCAGGAGAAATGTTGGTATTTCAGCCTTTCTCTCCATTTAAAACGGGAGTAGAAGTAAGATTCAGATTTTTTGTGTGTGTGTGTGATGGAAATTCCACATTAATTCTAGTTCGGAAATGACAAACAGATTCATTTGGGTGTTCCTCTAACAGAATGAAACTTTCAGCACTTTTGAAACTGATGGGGTTTTTTTACTCCAGTCGCTGATAAAACAACCCGGAATGTCCTGTGTCAGGAATGGGTTTCTCGGAAGTGTATGGGAGCCAGGCACTGCTGCAGTGGAACTGGGATCTGCCCTTCCCTGCAGCCCAGACTTCCTGCAAAAATGATGAAGGGACTGGAGCATCTCTCTTGCAAGGAATGGCTGAGGGAGCTGGGGCTGTTGGGCCTGGAGAGGAGACAACTGAACAGGGATCTCATCAATATGTACAAATATCTTACGGGTGGGTGTCCAGAGGATGGAGCCAGACCCTCTCCAGTGGGACAGAATGAGGGGCAAGAGGCACAAACTGAGACACAGGGAGCTCCATCTGAACATGAGGAAAATCTTCTGTACTGTGAGTGGGGCTGGGCACTGGAACAGCTGCTCAAGAGAGGCTGTGGAGTCTCCTTCAGGACAAAATCCCACCTGGACATGACCCTATGCATCGTGTTGCAGGTGAGCCTGTGTTGGCAGTGGAGCTGGGCCAGATGATCTTCAGAGGTTCCTTCAAACTCCAACCAATCTGGGAATGTGTGATTTAGAATATATTCCAAGTCAAATGAAACAGTTAATTACCTTTTTCTGTGGAAATTGCAAATATTCAGTGAAACAAAAACTTTCCAGTAGAAAATTCTGATCTGGCAGTAACTGCATTTTTATTGGGGAAAAAAATACTCTTAAAAAAGAAATTATTTATCATCCTGATAAGAGATTCCCAATCATCTCCGGTTATTTGCATCAGAGATTTACATTTCAAATATGTCTTGTTCATGAGCCAAATTTTTGGCAGATAGGAATTAGCAGACTCAAGTCAACAGAAATAGAGAGACTGACAAAAAAAAAAAAAAAAGGCGTATGCATCTCTACATTTTCAAATGCTCTTTCCTGACAGCATATAGATGGATGCTGAATTAAACTACCTGTTGTGCAAAGAGGCTTTCATCAGAGCACTAGAAGGTCACAGCAGCCTTTCAGTCGTCTCTCTCAAAACCCTGAAAATCCCCATGTGTCCTCTTCAGGAGATGTGGAGCTCCTATCCACTGCTGCAGTTGGCCTCTACCTACAACTCCCTGAGATATAACCTCTAGATTTACCCATGACAGACTCCTTATGGCCCAACAGAAACTGTGCCATGCAAATAAAGGCAAAAGCTTGACTTTGGACCCTTAGCTTTTATAATCAGAGCACAGTTTGTGAGGAGATGAAGACAGAAGTTTCAGCTATTTCTCTTAAAAAGGGCAGGTAAAACTATCCATTGCAATTTGCCATATTTTAGGTGTATCTTCTTCTGGGAGACCAGTGAGGCCATTCCTGTGTGTGAAGAGTGGCCTCAAAGTTAGACCAAAGCTCTTAATTCATATTCTGCTGATGCCAGGGAAGCACCATTAGGAGTTGATGGAACAGTGAACACACACACTTCTCTAAAATTATCACATTTAATGTGATTCCCATAATAAAAGCATGAGCCAGCATGGGGAGCCTCTCTCAGTTTACACAGGGAGACTTGGGGTCTCCAGACAGTCAGAACAGAGCCAATGTTTCTGAGTAAACTTTGTTAGGAAAACAGATTAAAAACCCTAGAGGTTTAGCTAAATCTTATACAGGAAAACACCTTGTTACCCTCCTGATTAGGAATCATAATTTAGTGCCAGTGAATAATACATATTAAGTGGTGGCAAATATGCCTTTGTAACAAAGTTTACGTGATGAATTTTTTTCTTTTACCTGAAACATGCAAAATTAGCTTTTCTCTTCTGGTTGCTGTTATTTTACTGTGACTAGTTGTGCAATAGTTGCTACAACCAAGTTTTGATGGCTCATTAATGAGTTGTTTACTGAAAAAGTCAATTCTCCATATGTAAATTCTTCTGGTTGGACACATTAGCCTTGTCATATTGATGTGCCGCTGACTGGAATATTGTTACATCTAGAATTAAGGTTTCAAAACAGTAGAAATAAGCCACTCTGCATTTAAAGAAAACAGGAAGATACTTCCTTAAAATGGACTCTTTCTTTAAAATCTGCTCTAAACCCTAGTCATCCTGGTGATTTATATAAGATGAATGTAAAAGGAGGAAAAAAACCCCTCCAGTCTGGGATGGACTTGTAAGCTCACATTCCCATTCTTTTCTAGCATTACCCAAGTTTCACCTCCATTTTAATTTGCAAGTACTAGTGTTAACTGCTGCAGTGAGCCCTTTCACATTGATACCATGGGGTAGAGCCAGGGGCAGATGGACACACAGACAGACTGATGCTTTAAAGATTGTCCTGAGACTTGGTTACCTCTGGAGTTCAGGCCCATGGCTGCTCTTGCTTCATGGGTTCCTCGACCTGTGACCAGGATCAGCTGGATCAGGGAAAGATCGTGCTGGGTTACAGGACCAGGAGTTCAGGTTTTATACTCCCCTGGAAATGTGAGCGTTGTAGGCAGCCTGAAACTCTTACCTAAATGTGATGTGCAGCTGTTATGGTGGAGATCAACTGCTCCTCTCTTCCTTTTCTGTATTTCAAAGACGTTTTTCTGATACACTGTCACCCATATCTTTTTATAAATGAAGATGGAATTAGGATTCTTCTAAGCAACGTGCCCATGGCAGGGTGTTGTAAGTAGATGATCTTTAAGATCCTTCCAACCCAAACCATTCTGTGAGCCTTTACTTTCTTCTGAGTTTTCTGCCTTGTACCTTCCCCTAAACTCCATCCCAGCACTCCCCCATTCTGTCCCAAAGAAAGGAGTGTGTGTTCATCCAGGCATCCTGTACTGCCTCTTACCTGAACTGAATTAGTGTGTGTGAATTCTGTGTGGGCTAAAAGTGAAAATCTAAGCCACATTCCCTTTCTCCTTGCTCTAGGAAAAAATAAAACCCCAAAACAAACCACCCAGATTCTAAAAAATTGCTCTGCAGGGATTATTTTACCTTTTTATAACTTAATTTGATTTTACCCCTGACACAACTGACTGTTTTTGACAGTTAAACTTTCCAGTCTGCTTGTTCCATATATTTCAATATCCTGTTACTTCTGGCAGGGAAGAGCTAAAATTTCGTGCTGGATACTGAAGGTGATGTGCCAAGAGACTTTTCTAAAAATTTGCTTAAGAAATAGAAATAATTACCTCTCTCTGCAGCAACACAACTTCCTAAGCAACTACTGGTAATAGTTAGCTGAGCAAGAAATTGGAAAATCAAAGTGAACAGCCCACTTCCAAACACTCCCTGCCTGTTGCCTACACAGAAAATGCAAATTACTTATGAGGAGATCCTTTCACTCCAAGGCAATGTGTCAGTACTGGGTGACAAAACCTGATTACTGTGGAGCCCTTGTCCCCCTGCTTGTCCCACGCAGTATTCCATGTTGTTGAGCTGTGAGTTGCCTCCAAGGTTCTCACCCTCCAAAAGGCAGGGCTAAATGCAGGTTTTGAGATGGTTCTATCAAGAGGGTTGGGGAAGGAATGTAGAGATTATGACAACCATGGCTCATTGGAAGAAATACGATCTGGGCAGGCTGAGGTCCCGATTGTACAGGCAGGTAGTGAGCAGTTTGCCATGCTTTTAAGTCGAATTCATAATGCTCAATATTTCATAAGCAGCAATAGAAAAAAAAATCCCCGTGATTTCACAAATAAGTTGTTGAAGTGTTTCACAGATGGTGCTAGAAAGGAGACATTGAAATCATTTTCCTAATGCAATTGCATTACCAGAAATTTTAAGAACATCCCATCTCAATTTACTCCTGCCTCTCAGATAGAACTCCTCACTTAGTTATTTGAAACTAGTTTATTCAAGTATGCAGTGACTCTGGGACATTTGCACAGCAATGTCAGATGCTATCTGGGAAATAAATAGTACATTTGCAGGCTCTGAAAGTAATTTTTGATGACACCCTTAAATCAACTTCATGGTCAGTTTTCTCATTTTGAGCAAGAACTGGGATTCCATTGTGATAACTGAAAGCTGCATGTTACTTGATCTACAGTAATGTAGAATAATTACTAGTCCATTGCACTTCATTACACTACTGTAATAGGCAGCAGGTCAGTGTTTGAGCTACAGCTGCTCTGAAAATTGAGCTGACACTGATACTATGGTAGAAGTGATAGCAAAAGGCTCTCATGCAAATTGCTGGAATTAGCTTCCACTCAATGGGTTTTGAAATGCAATACATGGCTCTGATCCGGACACCTGGTTTTGACTAACATTTTTTATCTCGGATACAATGGGGTGGTCATGAAATAAATTAATTGTTCCATGCAATCTGCCTTATAAAAGGTCACTGAAATGCCAGAGGATTCTAAATAGCACATGACTGCTGGACTCTGACTAATAACATTCCCTAACATGTCACTGAGGACTATCTGATGGTGGTTTTATTTAATTCAGATGATTCTCACAATCATTTGCAAGCATTCCTCCCCTATATTCACAGGACATTTCATTGCATAAGACACTGCTACTATTTATCAATGCACCTAATTTGTCAAACCTTCAGGAGAGGGCAGTAGGGAGAGGCTATGAATAATAAGGTGCTTTCCTTTCACAACTATCTGGAATCTATGGATTCAGAATCTATGGATTCAGAAGGATTCCCTGTGCAATCTGTCTTTTAGCGAGGCATGGCACGATCCTCATTTAAAGTTGAATATTCCTGTGAGTTCTCCCAAGAGCACTCAGGCTAACACACCACTGAAACCCTTCTTACTGCTATTCAAAAATAGACGTGGAAGTTTTTAAGGAAAATGAAGCATTTCTCCTCTGAAACACTAATTTAATAAAACCACCAATTTCAGTATGTTTAGTTCTACTGGAAACAAATGTCCCAGCAGACATGCCACGTCCTCACTCTGGGGAATGCTTATCAATACATGGAAAAAAAGAGAAATTTGACACGTGAGAAAGAAATCTTGTCACAGCTCTAGAGTTTTTATAGAAAGACCCATGTACATGTAAATGTTTTCTTCACTGCAGCCTGCCCAGCCACACACTGTGTGTGTCCAGCAGAAGGTGTTCAGGAGCTCTGCCCCTGTGACACTGGACTGGTGTGTGTTCCACTCGGTCCCTGAAAAGCCTTGAATGAGCTCAGGGGATCCCCAGCTGGCACCTTCCTTTCTTCTGAGCTAAGACACTGCAGTACCTGTTCTGTTTCTGCCTCTGGCATTTGGTGTTCAGTGTGGTTAACACAGGCCTCTTTTTCCTCAAAAATACCTAAGTTTGGAGGAAATCTCTTGTCACCTGCCAGCACATCTCTAAAGAATAGCCATGCTGCTTTTTATGTGAGGTGGAATCATTTAAAATGCTGAAAATATTTTGCTAAAAATACTCCCTTAACATTTGTATTTACCAGCTTCAGTACGTAGACAAAGGGATATTGTGAACATACACACAGACATCTGAAATCTTACCCCATTAATGCACTGTGCAATGCCTATGGATTGTGCACTTGTCTGTATCTTTCCTAACCTCCTGGGGGATTATTCCTAGAATTGACTACCACTGTTTGTTTGAACTGTTTATAAATTAATAAAAAAATCAATACCTGGTTGTAAATGCCAGCTAATCACAAATAGCTTTGTACAAATTAGAGCAGGGATATAAGAAGAAAGTAAATGGACAATGCCTGTGAGGGTGAAAAAGTCAACACTCAAAGTTCATCTGCTACCTGAATGATTCCAGAGACATTCAGCCTACTCCTGTGGTTTTGTTATTCATGAGAAATGGAAGAGGAGAAGGAGAGCTAAGCAAACATAGCCCATGCTGTATGGGCAATGAATACAAAGAGCCACTAAGCCACGAGAGCAGCAAGTCTGGCAGAGAGAATTGTAACGCTGGAAAATTCATCATCTGGATTTCAAAATGGAAAAAAAAAAAAGAATATTTTTTAACAAATAATTTCTGGATTAATATCTGGAAAGGAATTACCTGTCAGATTCAGACTCATTGCTTTTCTACCTCAGGAAACAATTCTCTGGTTTACCTATGATAACTATGATATAGCTGTGCTGGCCAACAGCATCCATGAGGTTGGATTCACTTACTGTACTGTAGAGTTATCAGAAGATTGATGTATTGCCCCCAAAAGTTACATCTGTGACACATGAAAACATTTCTTTTCCTCTGTATAAAGCAATTCTTCATGAAGGGAATTCCCTAGTGTCATAATGTACAAAGAACAGCAACCAAACAGAAAATGGAAAGGCATCGTGTCATCAGCTTAGCTTCACCTCACTCAAGGAGATCCCAGGGATCTGTCAGTGCATTTGCTGCCCAGTGTCAGTGCCTTGCAAGAAAGGTTCAGGCAGCCAAATCAACAGGGTGAGGATGCAGCCTGGGACTTCTGCATAACCCAGTGGGATGGACTGGCCTCCTGGAATATCACATCCACTGGAAAATGGGGGTCTTCCTACACCTTTTGTGTTTAAGTCTGCTTGGTTAGTCTCCCTCAACCTGTTCTACTTTGCAATGATACCACCACTATTTGGTGCAATAAGAAGTAGTGGGGTCTAAAGTACCAATATAGTACAATTTCAATGCAGTAAAGCAAAGCAGCTCTGTATAGACATCCTCTGTGTCTAAAAAACAATATTTCCTGCTTAGAGTTTTGTGAGGTTTCTGTTTGGCAAAAGCATTTATTTCCCCAGTATAATTCCCACCTGAAAATGTGCTAATTTTTTTCGTTTCCCAGACAAGAGTTGTATTTTTATTAATTTGTCTGATTGATGTAGATGTATGCTCTAAAACCCCTTCAAAGAGCATTTTCTTTGTTTAGTTGGTTTTGTTTGGGTTTTGTTTTGTTTTGGTCGGTTGGTTTTTGTGTGTGTGTGTGGTTTTTTTGTGGTGCTTCCATAATGGTAAAAACCTGTCTGAACTGCTCTGGGAGGTACTGAGCAAGACTTGCGATGCCATGATGATTTTTTGCCTTTTCTTTTATCCCCCTTTTATATATATTTTTATAGCTTTTTGTATTCTTAGTGCTTTTTAGCCTACATTCTTAGACTTATTTTGTCAAGCTAGGAGACTAAACATCTTAGAAGCTTCATAGTTAGGGATCAGAAAGCCCCAGACACCAAGGTCCTCTCCAGAACACATTCTGTAAACTAAGATAGAACCATCCAGGGGAAGGTTCCTTGGGGAGGGAGGGACATTCAAGCCTCTCATTGGGGAATTTTGGATAGATATGCCAATTAGTAAGACCTCTAATGTTATACCAGATCTATCGGGTGTGTGCATTGTGGTGCATATTTCAGCACATTCCACCTGGACATGTGCATCTAAGGATCCTTAAAATAAATACCAAGGTAAAACCCCTTTTTCCATTCTAACCATGTTTGATTGTTGATTTTAAGACCAGGAAAAGGCATCACTTGCATGAAACTTCAGTTCACCTGCTTAAGCCTCTGAAAAGCAGTTGCAAAAGCAGATTCCAGGACCCACAGAAGTCCCTGTAAGCACATCCAGAAACTTGCTGTTTTGGATAAATTGCTGTTTTCATGTACTCCTTTTTCTCACAGCCACCATTCTTTCAGTGTGTTTGTTCTCATTTCAAATTACCAATTGAGCCTTTCATCTACAATACGAGGGACATTACCAAGGTATTAGTAGTTAAGCTGCTTTGTTAATTACAACCAGGCTCCTCTTTTTCCTGCCTGTCAGTTCAGCAGCAACAGTGGTGCCAAATGGGTCTCCACTTGCTCTGCAGTTCGTGTTCACACATGAATCTTTGCTTCCTGAGATTTCCAGGTTTCCAGCAGGCAGAAGACCTGCCAAGGTCACCACTGTTTGGCCACACAGGTCACACACCAGAGCAGCCTCTCCAGGCTGAGCTCAAAATCCACTCAAATGGAAATCACTGAAAAGTTGTGACCATCTGTGTCACCATTCTCAGGCCTTCTCCAGGTCTGCACATCCTGTTGTGTACATCCTGAATCCACAAAGGGGCATGATTCTATTTCCTCTGTAGCTCTCTGTTCCTTTCCTTGTAATATCCAGTTAATTGTTTTGACTGGGGTCTGGCTTTAAGCAGATATTTCTGCAAAACTACTCATTATAACCCTAACACTGCTCCTCATGCTTTCAGACAAACAAGAATTCATTTCAGTACATGCAAAATTAAGTATTTTTCCATTTTCATCACAATGCATTTACCTTACCTACATCAAATTTCAACGTCGGTTCTCTTGCCCTATATCTCAAGAAGTTGATAAGGCCCTTCTTCAGGTTTTCATAATTAACCTGCATGTTTACTATCCTGGATAATCTAAGTATCCTCAGAAGATTTCACCAAGAGATTGCTTCTTGGTGACTGGTGACTGCAGGGTCTGGAAGCTCTGGGAACCAAGGAGGCCCCTGAATTATGATCCAGCAGCCCTGAAGGCAGGCACTTGTCACTGCTCCGTCCATCCTGAAGCCTGCTCAGATGAGAAATCCACCAAAGCTTAGGACAGCACATTCACCAGGGTATCCATGTTTAAGAGGATGGGAATTTTACATCGTGCTTCCATGTCCAGTATTTAGAAGCAAAAATAGGGGAACACAATTGTAAATGATGTTATTGCAATCACTGAGCGAATCTCTCTTGAAAGACCAGACATGGTCTGCAGACAGTTGCATTGTTTATACTTTTAAAAAAAGCTCACATAAAGTAAAAAAAAAAAAAGAACAAACTCTAATCTTTCAGGGCCAAACGATAGCTAAGGAAAAAAACAAAGGCAATTTATTTTTCCCTTCTGTAATTCTGTTTGTGAATAGAATGTAAATCAAGTTAGCTGGATAATTTGCTAAAACCCATGGATGCAATAATTCTTATGTTGTTCTAACGGAGAAAGAAAGTAGAAAATGTTACAGGGAGAGACAATATGCAATTATGTATGAATACTAACACCCTAAGGGACAAATTACCAACAATGACAGTAAAATACTGCAGATTTCTTTTTGTGCTACAGTATAATTGACTTATACTTTGACAAGAAGGAACAGCTTAGCTTTGGAGAAAAATTTAAAAATACAAGCTAAGTATTTGCTGGGAAGTATATACTCATTTTGGTTTTTTACTTTGCTTTACCTGTGATATTGACTGCATTCTCTTATTTTTAACTTACATATGTAACTTTATTTCAGAAGACATAATTTTTCTTATCTGTTCAAGAAATCATTAATCTTTCTTAATGGTATTAATTATGCGACTTCAATTACTTAATCAAACTTAGTCAATACATTCAATGTAAACACTTTTCAAATCACATGTGGGAAGCCTCCTTTGTTGTTAAGTGAAGGAGAAATAAATCTTTCTCTAATGACTCACATGAGCTGAGCCTCAAGGGGCTGTTCCCGTCCATCAACACTACACCTTGTAGAATCTGCTGCGTGGCATGGCAGAGCAGGAGTTGATGTAACCTGATAAGCAGCAATCTGCAAACACCAATCTTGGGGCAGAATAAAGATCTTAATTTGAATTTTATTGTTAACCTCTTGGAAGTTTAAAGAAACACAGTGATGATTGGCTGCTCAGCATCCAGGGTACTTTTTGAGTCATATTTTCAAGGTCAACATGATTGTTCTTCAGATTCCCCCCACCCTACTGCATAAATGCTCTGATTTTTCTACTTTTTGTGGGGTAGTTAAGGAGTTGAGTTGCTTGTTCACAAACAAGTTTATATTTTATGTTTAGACATGTTATGCTTTTATAGGCACAGGGTACCTGGATGTGACTGTGAGTAAGGCCTCCAAGGACTACTTAAAATAGGCAACAGTGGCAAAGTAGTTTTGCTTGCAAATCAGTTTACAGAGTATCTTGGAATGTCTTGAGTTGGTAAAGAACCAAAAAACAGAGCAGCAGATTCACAGCAGGGCGGAGCCAGGTTGGCCTTTTCTGTCTCTTTGATATTTTCAAGGACTCTCCCCATCTAAAAGATGGAAGAAGAAAGGCAAACGTATTTTACACTGTTAAAGACAATTAAGTTCAAATTAACTAGAAAGGGTTTGAACTGAGAAGTTGGGAACTACATTATGTAATATCCAGAAGAAAATGGAAATTAGCAGGGCTTAGCCTAACCTAGGGAGGTAAAAATTGTTGCACAGTGAAGCACACTCCCTTACACGAGTCCTTATATTAAATAATGGTCTTTCCTTCCTAAGCATCGTGGCACTCCTGCTCACCATTATGGTGGAGCAAAATGACAGTTTGTACAAAACATCTCTCTGAATCATATTCTGTCAGCAAAATTTTCAGGAGAAAGTTATTGATTGCAACTCCTGCCCCATCTGGAAGGAAGTCATACTTACATACATGGCAAAGAAATATTTTGCTCTAAAGAGACAGAGATGCTGCAGACAGAGTCCCTGTGGAGGAAATATTGTGGAAGGCACTGAACCTCAGAGCACAACAACTGCAAAGTTCTGTTAAAAGCTCTGCAAGCTGGCCAGTGTAACAAAGGAGACCAATGGTCTGTCAAAGCTACTCTTCTACGTCTGTGAACACTGGCCTTTAGACTTCAGGAGACTGTGAACTTTGTTTTGCTACATCTCACACAGGTAACAGTTCATTCTGAATGGTCCATATTCCCTTTCTTCTGTACAGTCACAATGAGTGGGTGGTACTTCCCACTCTAATGCAGCTGAGAAATATTTATAGACAGTGCAGTTTCAGATGGAATTAAAAATAAAGTACATGAAAGCAGTGATCAAATGTATGTGAGACCTGAATTGACATGGACTCTGTTCTACTTGACTTAAACCACCAAACACACCTGATTCTAGACCTCATAGTTTCTCTTTCATAGATCCTTAGGGGTTGCTTTACTGACTTCCACAGCCAGAGCAACTGGAAAAATATTTCAGATCTCAAGATGTCAGTTGTAGAGCATTGAATGCTGCAAATACTTGTGTTAGCACCCAAATACCTCTGTTAGAACCTTGCACAAACAGAAGCTTTGAAATTATATCAGAAGTTTGGTTGCACATCTGTATCTACGAGTGGTCTGAACACTGAAACAGCTTACCTGCTCTCTGAGCAATATTAGAGTTGGTCAGCCAAATTAATTTAATTTCTTCTCTTTCATCCACCAGGGCTTTTAACGGGCTAAGGAGGCTGGAAGAGGTTTTACAGAGACAAGAAGTAAGCAAACTCATAGCTGGTGTTGTCTATGAGGGCACTAAGCACTTTCTGCCCTAGCTTGCCTACCCAGTTTAGTCAATATGCTCTCCTCAGGCATGGA